>NW_024096916.1:0-1253626 GCF_016545835.1 Crotalus tigris
ATACAAAATTAAAAAAAGATAAAAAGTGCTTAAAATAACTAAAAGTACAATGGAAAAATATAAAGTATATGTTGCTACAGTGAACACTATAAAATTATCTAATAGAAATGCTTTACAAGGAGGAAGAGAAAGAGAGAGAGAGAGAGAGAGAGAGAGAGAAATGGGACATTTATAAAAAATACAGTAGGTTAAAAAAACATGATAGTTATATAAGTGTATTAGAAATGAACCAATTTGACTAAAAATGGACAGCTAAATAAATAAATAACATAGCAAAAGAAACCATTTTATTTATATTACATGTTATAACTGAGTTTTATCTTCTGATATACACATACCTAAATATTTAATGAATTCAATGCAAATACAGAATTGATATTCCTTAAATGGATGGGTAGCCAGATTTTCACCTACAGTATTGGCGTCAATTTGATTTGGAAGACTTGATAGAATATCTTGCTATTTTACTAAAGGTCTCTATCATTTACATCAATAGGAATACTAATGCGAGGTCTAGCTATAAGGCAACAGAAGAATGCCGTCTGCAAATAAAAGCAGTTTATGTTCAGATGAATTATGTACTAATCTGTAAATTTCCCCACACTGTCTATTAGCACAAGCTAAGTGTTCCACCCAAATATCCAAAAGTAAGGGGGAAAGTGGCATCCTTGTCTAGTTCCTCTAAATAATGGCTGCTTATTGCTTGCCTATTTTTTATAAACCCTGCTTGATCATTCTTAAGAATGAATGGCAACACTTTCTGTAATCTGTTTGCTAGCACTTTTGTTACATTCTTTGTGTCAACATTAATCAATGAGATTGGGTGTTAATTAGCATATTAAATATGATCTTTACCTGATTTTGGTATTATTGTAATATAAGCCTGATTAAATACCTCTGATAATATTCCCTTATGAAGTATCTCATCACAAAATCAACAAAGTTTTAGCACCCAGAGATTACACCATTCTATAGAGAATCCATCTAATCCTGTTATTCTACTACTTGCAATTTTCAAAATTATTGATTTGATCTCTGCCTCAAACAGTGGGGCAAATAAAAGTTGTTTTTGTGTTCATATAAGTGTGATCAGTTTACATTATTTATAAAGACCTTTATATTCTCATTCTATATATTCTCTGGTTTATCATATAATTCTACACAGAATTTTTAAAAAATGATGTAGTACTAGGAATACCTTGAACAATTTCTGAAACATACAACTGAAAATAATTGCACTATGGTCTGATAGATAACAATCATCAAAATTACAGTCTTGAATTTTATAATGTAGAGTCAATGATATTAAAAAATAATAAAGGCTAAAATATTTTGGTGCATACTTGAATAGAATGTGTATTCTTTTTTAGTTCTATATATTAAACACTAAGGTCTGTCAGATTCATTTTTATATATAGATTTTAAATGTTTCCCACTCTAATGATTTATTTATTTATTTATTTATTTATTTATTTATTTATTTATTTATTTATTTATTTATTTGGTACTAGTGTATTTCTATCCCACTCAGGGTCCAATATTTTATTAAAAACTGTCCTATTACCATTTTATAATAAATGCATTCATTCAATTTGTGAAAACATTGATAAAATGTAATAGAGGAATCTAAATTAGGTCCATAAATATTATCCATTGCTATTATAGTCTCTGCTATTTTAACACATAAAATGAAATAACATTTATATCAGTAATAATGTGTTGTACATCAATTGGGAATCCTTTTTCAATCAAAGTAGCCACACTTTTAGCTGTTGTATCTGTAAAGTTCCATACAATCCTTCATTAGCAGAGACTTATCCTGTTTCATTAAATGAGTTTTATTGTTTATTGTAGATAAGCAATAATGGTCCTTAACAATCTAAAATATGATAACATTACATTTTGGTGTTTTTTTTTTCCAGTTCTCAGAGCTCTCTTATGTTGATACTAACTTCATCATTGATTTTATCTTGGCCTACTTTCAATGTTTTCCCAATACCAAATCATTTTTCTAATATTGCTCGCAGAAAAAACTTCCATAAGAACTCAAATTAATATTCAAATAGCATTGTTTACACACACAAACAGAGAGAGAGAGAGAGAATCTATACTTAGAGGAATAACAAGAAATTTTCATTATGTATGAGAAAATAAATCAGAAAACCAGTAACACTTTTTTATATAAAAAAACTGAAGAGAAATCTAAAAAAAAGGAAAGGAAATAAAAAGAAATACATTAACTTTTCATCTTTCTCATTACAAATAAATTACAGAACAGTTTCAGAACAATTATTTAAACTCAGATGGTAAGGAAAAAGATAAAGACTTAGCTTGGCAATACACCCAGACTCATTATCAAGAATACAGAGACAGGGGGGAAAAAAGAGTAATTTTACATTGAGGCTTTCTCCCACCCTTGGGCAAACTCAAAATTTTCCTTTAACAACTGCTATGAATGAAATAGAATAAAGCTTAACAATCAACCAATTTCAACAATAAGATAAAGACCTCTGTATTCATAGGGTTATCACACCACTGAATTTGATATTGATGGTTAATATAGAATAGAAGTCTCCAAAGTTGGCACAATTTTAAGACTTCTGACTTCAATTCCCAGCATGGGAAATGTTATGTCCCGAGCCTTCGCAAACGGCTCGGGCGTTTGCAGGCAGTCCCGGGCAGGTGCAAAGCTGCCCGGGACCAGACAGGCTGTCGCCAGCGCCGTGCGCATGCGCGGGTGCTGGCGCGGGAAAAGTAACACATTTACCTGGGAGTTGCCTATATAAGAGGCTGCGAGCGTTTGGGAAGCTTAAGGAAAAGCCATCTACTTGTAAGCTGAACGCAGAATAAAGAAAATGAGAACTCCAGCTGCTTCTCGTGTCTGCTTTGCGCCAAGGACTCAACACTGGCGACGAAGGTGGGATGCCTTACACCGCCTGGAAAGGAAGAAGTGTAAGCTTACCCAAGTGAGTCCTGAGCGGCGAAGAGGAACGCCCGTCGACTCGGCAGCTGCCCCCAATCCGGTGCGCAGATCGGGGTAGGGCTGGCTGATAACCCGTCTCTGAATGATCCGAAGATGCGAACGAAGGAGGCTTTTCAGAATTCCAGACGTCTCAACATCAGAGCGGTTGGAGTCCCTACGTATCCAGACTGGCAAACTACTTCAGCAAACCAGTGAGTGAGAGATAGCTTTGAAGGCTGCACCGCTGCTTTGCGTTTGCGGCCAAGACGCCTTCGAAATCGCAGAAAACCTTGCAGCACCTGTTTCAGTAGAGTCTGTAAGCTACGCAGACCTGAAGAAGCTGCTGAAGGAGCACTTCCACCCCAAGGTGTCCGTTATCTCATGGCGCCACACCTTTGAACAGAGGGATCAACGGTCCAGTGAGTCAGCCAAGGAATACATCGCCGCGTTACGGAAGGCCGCCAAGCCCTGCGAGTTCAAGGACCTCGAGGAACGACTGAGGGACCGATTCGTGTGCGGGTTAAGGCATCGCGAGCTACAACAGAGACTTTTCGCAAAGGAAGAATTATCCTTGCAAGACGCCTTAAGGGAAGTCACCGCAGAAGAAGCCGCATCGGCGCCCGTCATAACATGCGTGCCTGATCAGAAACAGTGCAGAGGGTGCGTCCGTGCACCAGGAAGACGTCCGACGAAACTCCGAGGATGATCCGGACGAGGAAGTCGACCGTCTACACCCCGCGAAGGAAGAGAACCAGAAGGGAAGCTCTTCGGCTCTGCTCAAGTGCATCGGCTGTGGAGGTCGCCACAGGAGAAACGACTGCAAGTTCCGCTCCGCTACCTGCCGGGCATGCGGCAAACAAGGGCATATTGCAGCTGTGTGTCTGAGCCGACGAAAGGCACAACCCCAAGAAGAACGCCTGAAAGGTACCAGATTCCCCAGCCAGAATAGGGTAGGGTTTTGCGCTTCGCGAAGAAGCATCTGTAGAACAGGCACACACAAGCCCCTGAAGAAAAAGCTGTCACTCAACGTGAAGCTATAAGGGGTTCCATTTATCTATGGAACTAGACACAGCGGTCCGCCCTTTCCAATCATTTCATTGCATACATTATAGGAAGATTTGTTCCAGTAGTGGGAATAAGGCCATTTAAGCTTCCTGATATTGTATTTAACTGATTTTCAGAACTCAAGGAGTGTGTCGTTAAGGGGGAGGCCAACCCACTTAACGTGCAATACAAGAGTTTTGAAGGTCCACTAGACTTATTAGTAGTAGGGGGTGAACGAACGAGTCTCATAGGACTCGATGGGTTTGAGGCCCTGGGGATACACGTCACAGGACTCAATAGCTTACAAACACTCGACCTACAGGAAGTCTGCAAAGAATTTGCAGATGTTTTCAGCCCCCAGCGGGGCACATTCAAAGGACCACCTGTGTCCTTAAAGCTAGACCCCACTGTCACTCCCATTAGGATTAAAGCAAGAAGGGTCACTTTTGCTTTAAAAAGTAAGATTGACACTGAATTAGACAAACTAATCCAACAAGGAATCCTAGAACCTGTTGATTCCAGCCCATGGGAGACCCCCATTGTCACGCCTCTAAAGGCAAATGGGGACATTCGCATTTGTGCTGATTCCACATGCACACTCAATAAGGAATTGCAGCAACCAGCCTATCTGTCCTGTGGTCAGTCAATCCTGGCTCTCTCAAGGGGGGCGTGTTTTTGCAAAAGCTTGACCTAGCTCAAGCATATCAACAGCTGCCTGTTGATGATGATGGATGCACAGGCTCAGACTATTTGTGACCCACAGGGGAGCCTTTAAGGTAAAAAGGCTACAGTTTGGAGTGAATGTCGCTCCTGGGATTTTCCAAAGCGTAATGGAAAACACACTACGAGGTATACCAGGGGTCTGCCCCTACTTTGACGATGTCTTGATTTCAGGAGACTCCACACACATTCTAGCTGAAAGGCTTAGGGCTGTCCTGTTAAGATTCAGGAAATCAGGCCTTAAGCTCAGAAAAGACAAATGCAAGATTGGGGTGCCTTCTACTGAATTTCTGGGATTCAAAATTGATGCTGCTGGGATTCATCCTGCTGAATCCAAACTAACTGCTATTTTAGAAGCACCAAGGCCAAAGTCTAAGGCCGAACTTCAGGCCTTCCTAGGCCTCCTGAATTTCTACAATTCTTTTCTTCCACATAAAGCTAGTGTAGCTGAGCTCTATAAAGGGCTACTAGACAAACAAAGCTGTGTGGCTGTGGTAGCTAAGCACCATGAGGCTTGCTTTAAAGAAGTCAAGCCTTGATCCACTTCCTAACAGCGTTATTGCACATTCTAAAAGAGTCTCTTCCGTGTGCATCGCTTGTGATGCATCCCCCGACGGGGTTGGAGCTGTCCTGAGTCACCTCAGGTCTGATGGAACTCAGGTTCCTATTGCATACTACTCCAGACCACTGTCTTCTGCCGAGCGCAACTACGCTCAGATAGACAGGGAGGCTCTGGCTGTTGTTGCTGGAATTAAAAAATCCCACGATTTTCTATATGGCAGGCATTTCACGGTCTTTACTGACCATAAGCCTCTGCTGGGACTGTTTACCACACGTAAGCAGACTCCCCAACTCATTTCCCCTAGAATGCTTAGGTGGTCATTATTTTATTTGTCTGCAATATGATCTTTTTCATTACTCCACAAGCCTGCGAGAAAGAAATGGGCCATGCTGATGCTCCTCAGTAGGTTGCCGCTGCCAGTAGTAGAAGCTGACCCCGCCCGCCAGCCTGTTCAACATTTCTTCTATCAATCCAAGCCTGCCCGAGATTCTATCTAGTGTCCAGTGAGTGTACCGCTGAAACGGGTACAGATCACACACTTTCACGTGTCCGCTCCTGGGTCCTGTCCGGGTTGCCTGAGCACTGCCCTAGTCCTGAGTTTCAGAGTTTCTGGTCCAAAAGAAACGAACTGTCCCTTTCTCAGGGGTGTCTGCTTTGGGGAAACAGAGTTGTCATTCCCACCTCAATGAGGACTAGGGTCTTAGAATCCCTCCCCGAGGGTCATCCTGGCATTGTTCGTATGAAGGCTCTTGCACGCAGCCACTTGTGGTGGCCTGCTTTAGATAAAGATATTGATGCTAAGGTACACGCATGCCACCTGTGCCAACGATCTCGCCCAGAGATGCCCCAAGCTCCTGTGCATAGATGGGAGGAAACACAGTCCCCCTGGTCTAGGGTGCACATTGACGACGCTGGGCCCTTTCAGGGCCAGTTCTTCTTGGTCCTTGTTGACAGCCATTCAAAATGGCTTGAGGTTGTGCCTGTCTCATCCACCACCACTGCAAAGACTATTCAGGTACTGAGGGGGATTTTTGCTGCACACGGGCTGCCATATGTCATTGTGTCCGACAACGGCCCTCAATTCACCTCCTCCGAATTCCAAGCTTTCTTACAGGCAAACCTGATTCGTCATGCCACGTCTGCGCCTTTTCACCCGGCCACCAACGGTATGGCTGAACGCATGGTGCGCATCGCAAAGGACGCCTTGAAGAGACTCACCTACGGGGACTGGCATCACAGGTTGGCTGACTTTCTCCTTTCTTATTGCACCACACCATCCACTTTTACAGGGAGAAGTCCAGCTGAACTTCGTTGGGGGCGCCAACTTACTACTAGACTTGACCGGTTGCATCCGGACAGACTGCCTTCATCTACCTCACATCCTAGGGCACCTAGACAACTACTTGTGGGTGCCCCGGTTTGGGCTCGCAATTACGGGCCTGGTCATACATGGGTCCCCGCTTCTGTGTCCAGGATCACAGGTCCTCTTTCCTACGAGGTTGCCCTGGACAACGGTCGTGTCCTGCGTCGGCACATCGACCAACTTCGCTCTAGGCGAGACTTTTCTGATGAGACTCCTGGGTCTTTTCCAGGGGGGGAGGGGGACCCTTTGGAGCAAAGGGAAGGGCAAGAGCTACTGCCCATCTCCGCTGAGGGAGCCACAAACGCCCCATCCCAGGATTCTGCAATTGCTCCGAAAAGGAAGTCATGGAGCTTACCCACACAACAGGCACTCACGCCTACTCCAGCCAGGGAGTCACCCCGGGGGCATACTCACTTTCCACATACATCACACAGCACTCCAGCAACGGAGGATACCCGGGGGCATCCCAACAAACCATTCCCCGCAAGAGAGCTGGCACACAGTTCCCAAGGTTGGCCTGACCTTACCCCAAATCCTACAGGGGGTCAAACATACACAGAGCTAGTCGAGGAACCAAGTCCCGACTACAACAACCCTAGCACAAATCAGGGAACACCTGAGTTTTGGGAAAGTACAGAAACCCACACGAGCCCGAGCACAGAATGTGGTTCAGGGAATGGACAGCCTCCTGACAGGTCTTGGACTGACCTAGGAGGTTCTACAGAGACGCCCAGCAGTGGCTATCACTTCAAGGGCCTGAGGGTCTATTCAGCTAGGTCAGTGACAACCAGGTCACAAAGCACAGAAGCCTGGCCGACGAGCCCAGGTGGCAAGCAGCAAGGCCAGGCATCGGGGCACAGTCCTTGAATACACCTCAGGGCACAATAGAGAGAACAGGCTCACGCCTCCCTCCAGTCAGGGGACTTATGCCAGTAACCCAGAGCTAAGAAGGTCACAGAGAGCAAAGAAATCTCCTAATTATCTAGAAGATTACATAACATTGCTGGCAAGGCAAAAGCCAGTAATCAGTGGGAGCACTGGGGAGCAAAATGTCATATAAAATAAATGTTGTATGTTGGTAGTAGTTTTAGCCCGGGGGAAAGGGGTGTTATGTCCCGAGCCTTTGCAAACGGCTCGGGCGTTTGCAGGCAGTCCCGGGCAGGTGCAAAGCTGCCCGGGACCAGACAGGCTGTCGCCAGCGCCGTGCGCATGCGCGGGTGCTGGCGCGGGAAAAGTAACCCATTTACCCGGGAGTTGCCTATATAAGAGGCTGCGAGGCGTTTGGACGAGGCTGAAGCCATCTTCCTGTAAGCTGAACGCTGAATAAAAGAAACTGAGAACTCCAGCTGCTTCTCGTGTCTGTTTTCCCGCCACGGACTCAACAGTATGTTCTTTAATTATTTTTCAACTGCAGCTGGATTGCACAATGAAGATGTGGAATGTTGACCTGGTTGCCTTCCTAATGGAGAAGTCTTCTTTCTCCCTCCCAGAGTGTAGATATCTGAAAAGCATCCTATGCTCTGTTGATATCTTCTAATAAACAAATTTATCTGATATATACGCTTTTATAATATAAAGGTAAGCCTTATTATATGCTTCTACATGGTGTATTTTTTATGAAAATAGACATCATTGGATTCTGTTTAATGGTTTGCACAATAATAATAATAATAATAACAGTAGTAGTAGTAGTAGTAGTAGTAGTAAAGTTGGAAGGGACCTTGGAGGTCATCTAGTCCAACCCCCTGCTCAGCAGGAAACCCTACACCATTTCGGACAAATGGCTGTCCAGTCTCTTCCTAAAAACATCCAGTGTTGGAGCATTCACTGCTTCTGGAGGCAGGTTATTCCACTGGTTAATTGTTCCAACTGTCAGGAAGTTTTTCCTTAGTTCTAGGTTGCTTCTCTCCTTGATTAGTTTCCACCCATTGCTTCTTGTCCTGCCTTCAGGTGCTTTGGAAAATAGCTTGACTCCTAATTTTTTGTGGCAGCCCCTGAGATATTGGAATACTTCTATTATGTCCCCCCTCATCCTTCTCTTCATTAAACTAGACATACCCAATTCCAGCAGCCGTTCCTTATATGCTTTAGCTTTCAGTCTCCTAATCATCTTTGTTGCTCTTCTCTGTACTCTTTCTAGAGTCTCAACATTTTTTTTACAGTGCAGTGACCAAAATTGGATGCAGTATTCCAAGTGTGGCCTTAACAAGGCATTGTAAAGTGGTATTAACACTTCACGTGATCTTGATTCTATCCCTCTGTTAATGCAGCCCAGCACTGTGTTGGCTTTTTTGAGAGCTGCAGCACACTGCTGGCTCATATTTAAGTGATTGTCCACTAGGACTCCAAGGTCCCTCTCACAGTTACTACTATTGAGCAAGGTACCCCCTATACTATACCTGTGAATTTGGTTTTTCTTGCCTAAATGTAGAACCTTGTTTTTTTTACCATTGAATTTCATTTTGTTAGATAGTGCCCAGTGTTCAAGTCTGTCCAGATCCTTCTGTATCTTAAGCCTGTCTTTTGGAGTGTTGGCTATTCCTTCCAGCTTGGTGTCGTCTGCAAATTTGAGGAGTTCCCCATCTATCCCCTCGTCCAAATTGTTGATGAAGATGTTGAAGAGTACTGGGCCCAGAACAGAGCCCTGGGGCACCCCACTACACACTTTGCTCCATGTAGATGCGGTTCCATTGAGAACCACTCACTGAGTACGGCCGGTCAGCCAGCTATGGATCCATCTGGTGGTGATGCTGTCTACCCCACATTTTTCTATCTTATCAAGTAGTAGGTTGTGATCTACTTTATCAAATGCCTTACTGAAATCCAAGTAAATTATGTCCACAGCATTCCTCTGATCCACTAATTTTGTCACTTGGTCAAAGAATGCAATAAGATTTGTCTGGCATGATCTATTTTTGACAAACCCATGTTGGCTTTTAGTAATGAGTTTGTTTGTGTCTAGGTATTCGCTGATTTGTTGTTTGATTATCTTTTCCAGGATCTTCCCATGTATTGAGGTCAGGCTGATAGGTCTGTAATTTCTGAGGTCCATTTTTTTCCCCTTTTTTGAAGATGGGAACTATATCAGCTCTTTTGCAATCCTCTGGTAGTTCCCCTGTGCTCCAGGATCTTTGAAAAATATAGTTCAGTGGTTCTGAGATCACATCAGCGAGTTCCTTGAGAACCCTTGATTTAGTGAAGATCATTGAGAGTGGTTCTCCCATATATAATCCAAATGTATTCTGGATTTATTTTTTCTTACTTTTCAGTACTTGATTTTTTTATAGTTGCTATATCTACTTGAATAGAAAAGGGGTTGTATGATATTTTGGGACATTCACAAGGAACGTAGTAAAACTGCATCCTGCCTTTATATAGTGTGAGGATTTGCATTAAAAATTAACTTCGAATATTACAAAAACATTCTTTCCCCAAAACAATGTTACTAAATTAACCCCTTTCACAAGATGGATACTGTCATATATACATGGTTGTTCCCAGGTTTTTCAGCCCTTGAGCCTATAACTGCATTGAGTCAATGACTGTCTGGTAACAGAAGATCTTCTAAAGATTGAAAAGAATATCAGCCTGTGGTTGGCAACATAATGAAAAATTAGTTTTTTTTCTCTCAATTGAATTTGAGGACCATGAAAGCTTTTTTATAGGAGCTTTTTCATAGGTCCCTAAATGATCAATGGCTTGTTTGTTTATGTGAATCAAACCAACATAAGTTCCTTAATCATTGCTTGGATCTCAACCTAATTTACCCAACCATCATATATCTACAGTACAACACTAATTTTATAGGGTGTCCTTCCTTATTTCTATTCTGATACATTACGTAGCATAGATGTGTCTATAGCATAGATGTGTGTGTGGACAAGAATACCAACCTTGCTATCCAGCAAAATGAAGCCTCTAATAGCGAGTGCCACATAAAGTGCACTAACCAAATAGGAGGTAAGATAATAGGGGAACTCAGGCACCACACAGGTTATGTAGAAAGGAAACACAGGGCCACCCACAAAGGACTCAAATGTTTATACACCAATGCACAGAGTATGAACAGCAAACAGGGTGAACTAGAAATTCAGGTTAATGAGGGCAGATACGATATTGTTGCCATTACGGAAACATGGTGGGATGAAACCCACACATGGAACACACAGCTAGAGGGATTTAAATTATTTAAAAGAAACAGACCAAATAAAAGAGGAGGTGGAGTTGCTCTCTATATAAGAAATAACTACATCTCCACAGAAATAGAGTACAACAATGATAAAAACTGTCTTGAATGCATTTGGGTCAATATAAAAGGGGGGGGGGAATGACATTGCCATAGGTGTATACTAAAGACCACTCAACCAAACAGAGGAAATAGATGAACTTTTTGCTAGTCAGGGTAACTAAGGTATGTAGGAAGCACATCACAATAGTAATGGGGGACTTTAACTACCCTGACATCAACTGGGAGACAAACTCCGCACCAAGTGGAAGATCAAACAGGTTCCTGGCAAACCTAGCAGACAACTTTGTCTCCCAAAAAGTAGAGAAGGGAACTAGGGGATTAGCCATTTTGGATCTAATTCTCACTAACAGAGATGAAATGATAGACGGTGTTGAAGCCATAGGAACCCTGGGAGGAAGTGATCATGCAATATTAGAATTCAACATTATAGAAGCACAACCAATAGAACACAGTCAAACTAGAGTCTTGGACTTCAAGAGAGCTAATTTCAATAAACTTAGAGAGGGCTTGGGAAGGATTCCATGGATGAGAATCCTCAAGGGGAAAACAACTCAAGAAGCTTGGGAAATTTTGAAAAATGAGATAATAAAAGCACAGTCTAGCACAATACCAACAAAGAGAAAAACAACAGCTCTCAAAAGAAACCAGCATGGCTGCATAAAGAACTCTCTGACAAATTGAAAGATAAAAAGGACAAGTATAGAAAGTGGAAAGAGGGGAACATAACTAAGACAGAATATCAGCAAATAGCCCGAGCCTGCAAAGATGAAGTGAAGAAAGCCAAGGCTCAAAATGAACTAAGGCTTGCAACCAAAGCCAAAAATAACAAAAAAAGCTTCTTTCAACATGTAAAAAACAAGAAAAAAGTGAAGGAAATGATTGGTCCATTAGTGGGTGGAAGTGGCAAGAAGGTGACAAGCAACAGGGAGAAAGCAGAACTATTTAACTCATTTTTTGCATCTGTCTTTACACAAAGGGAAAAAACAGACCAACCTATCAAAAATAGTGCCATAATAAAACAAAACAGAAACACAAGTTAAGATAGGCAAGAAAATGGTAAGTGAGCACCTGTCCAGCCTAGATGAGTTCAAATCGCCAGGACCAGATGGATTACACCCCAGAGTTCTCAAGGAACTGGCAGATGTGATATCGGAGCCACTGAACTATATTTTTCAAAGATCCTGGAACACAGGGGAACTACCAGAGGACTGGAAAAGAGCTGATGTAGTTCCCATCCTCAAAAAAGGAAAAAAAATGGATCCAGGAAATTACAGACCTATCAGCCTGACCTCAATACCTGGGAAGATCCTGGAAAAGATAATCAAACAACGAATCAATGAACACCTAGAGGCAAACAAAGTCATTACTAAAAGCCAACATGGGTTTGTCAAAAATAGATCATGCCAGACAAATCTTATTGCATTCTTTGACCAAGTGACAAAATTAGTGGATCAGAGGAATGCTGTGGACATAATTTACTTGGACTTCAGTAAGGCATTTGATAAAGTAGATCACAACCTACTACTTGACAAGATAGAAAAATGTGGGGTAGACAGAACCACCACCAGATGGATCCGTAGCTGGCTGACCGGCCGTACTCAGCGAGTGGTCCTCAATGGAACTGCATCTATATGGAGGGAAGTGTGTAGTGGGGTGCCCCAGGGCTCTGTTCTGGGCCCAGTACTCTTCAACATCTTCATCAACGATTTGGATGAAGGGATAGATGGGGAACTCATCAAATTTGCAGACGACACCAAGCTGGCAGGAATAGCCAACACTCCAGAAGACAGGCTTAAGATACAGAAGGATCTGGACAGACTTGAACACTGGGCACTAACTAACAAAATGAAATTCAATGGTGAAAAAAGCAAGGTTCTACATTTAGGCAAGAAAAACCAAATGCACAAGTACAGCATAGGTGGCACCATGCTCAATAGTAGTAACTGTGAGAGGGACCTCGGAGTCCTAGTAGACAATCACTTAAATATGAGCCAGCAGTGTGCTGCAGCTGCCAAAAAGGCCAACACAGTGCTAGGCTGCATTAACAGAGGGATAGAATCAAGATCACGTGAAGTATTAATACCACTCTTCAATGCCTTGGTAAGGCCACACTTGGAATACTGCATCCAGTTTTGGTCACCACGATGTAAAAAAGATGTTGAGACTCTAGAAAGAGTACAGAGAAGAGCAACAAAGATGATTAGGGGACTGGAGGCTAAAACATATAAGGAACGGTTGCTAGAATTGGGTATGTCTAGTTTAACGAAGAGAAGGACAAGGGGGGACATGATAGCAGTATTCCAATATCTCAGGGGCTGCCATAAAGAAGAGAGAATTAAGCTATTTTCCAAAGCACCTGAAGGCAGGACAAGAAGCAACGGGTGGAAACTAATCAAGGAGAGAAGCAACCTAGAACTAAGGAGAAACTTCCTGACAGCGAGAACAATTAATCAGTGGAACAGCTTGCCTCCAGAAGCAGTAAATGCTCCAACACTGGAAGTTTTTAAGAAGAGACTGGACAGCCACTTGTCCGAAATGGTGTAGGATTTCCTGCCCGAGCAGGGGGTTGGACTAGATGACCTCCAAGGTCCCTTCCAACTTTACTACTACTATTATTATTATTATTACCTCTCTGATACATTACCTTTCATTCTATGTTAAAATCCTGCATTAATTGTGGAATCAACCAATTAATTTTATTGCAAGGTGATACAATATTGTTGTTGGATACATGAAATTCACTCTATGAGACCTCGGTTTTAGCAACATATTGTTATATCTATCTACTCTGTTTGATAGAGATAAATTCCAGGTAAATTTGCTGAAATCTGACAACTCTTGAGGAACCTACTCTCCCATCATAGTTCAAATAACATTGGGTGCTGCAAATGTGAGCTTTAAAGTCTCTAGGAGAGAAGAGTTTGTATCACAGAAGGTTTCATATAAATTAGGACTCTGTATTAGCAATGCTCATAATGCCTGAATAGGTTTTTTTTTTGTTTATATTGTTTGAAGAACATTAGAAAGTGTTTATAATAATGATGAAAAACTGTATTTATTACACCATAGTAGCAACAGCCAAGGTTGTTTGACATTGAGCATGTTTTCAAATGAATGGCTTATAAATAATATGTAAAAGCAAATAACATTTCTATTCAACAAATTCTTATGGTATTTGACTCTGATAGTATTAAGCAACCTTATGTAGATGTTCCAATTGCAATAAGTGCTTTCTTACTATTGAAAATATTCCAATTTTCAGAGTAAAGCAAAAATGATACTACCCAGAACTGCTGTTATCTTTTTTTTCCCAATGTTCAGCAGCAATGTCCCATTTTAAATCTTTGCATTGTACGTTCCTAAGCACAATGTTTTTTCCTTGCTTATTTATTTTTGCAAATTTCAAAAAAAAATACTCAAAGGATTTTTAATTTTTTCTTTTGGCCGTGCCTTTTTTTTTTTTTTTGTTCACAAAGTGTTCTCTTTTTCCAGTGTGTCTAAAATATCTTCTTCTATCATGTCATGATGAAGTGCAGCATAGAAAAAAGATTCCCAAACTCCAGAATAAAGACCAGAAATAATAATGGAAATAAACTCTGATTTAGAGACATTTATATTCTCATTTCATTTCCTAATTCTGGAATGAATATATAATCCACCAGAAAGTGTATTTAGTTGTAACAGAAGCTGAATAGGGGTCAAAGGTATTTATTTATTTGTTTGTTTGTTTGTTTGTTTGTTTATATTACCATGCTTTTCTAATAAAAAAAGAGACCCCATCATTTACAACAAGAACATTTAGTTGGGTTAAGAAGAATAGATCAGAAAATAAGCAAGGCTACACTTTGCCCAGTCGAAAGATTTAAGCAGCATCCTGGTTTTGCTCTGAAGATAAGTCAAGTCAGACACATATTCTGCATTTTTATACCAGTGGTATAAAGCCTTGGTAGAAAGCCAAGATTAACAGACCTGTAGAGTAGTAGATTGAGGATTGCATTTATACCTTATTTTACTGATATCATTACATATTTATATATCCACCATATAATAGAAGTTATTTGGACACCAAATGCAGTACAAACCATAAAAAAGAAAAAAAGCAGTGGGGGGTATTAAAAAATTTCTTAGAAACATTGAGAATAAAGCAACAGAGGTAGACAAGCTGCATCAGTCTCATTTTACTTCTTCAGAGAATATAATTTTACATTCAACTTTTTTTTTCCATTCAGGGGTTTTTATTGAAGAATGATTGTATATTAAGCTGATGCAAATAATTTTAGATTAGTAGATCAAATGCTCAAAGTTCAGATAGTTTTTGTGAATTGTGGGTTTGTATGTTATGAAAAGCTAACAAGAATCTGCAAATCTTCTGGTCTTAGCTTGTGAGATAAAGATTTTTTTTTCCTTTTCAAATGTACATTACCTACACGTCATTTAAATAGATATAATTGAACCTCTGAGGAGTAAAACATATCAAGTGGAATATTGTACACCCACACAGAATCAACAGCTTGACTGTCCCCTGCTGATTTTCTTGTCAGCTTATCTAAAGAAGTTATGTGGGACATCTGGTGCTCTGCAGGTGTCATGGCAGCACTCCAATGGATTCACAAAAATTTTGATTTTTGTTTGTATAACTATGTAGTTAAGTTTCAAAAAGCAAAAGCTGTAATGTATACTCATCATGTCTTCTTTCATTCATTTTTACTTGTCCATAAATGACTGTCTGATAGCAACATCTCAGTTCAGGGGTCTTCAAACCTGGCCCTTTTATGACTTGTGGACTTCAACTCCCAGAATTCCGGGAGTTGGCATGCTGGCTGAGGAATTCTGGAAATTGAAGTCCACAAGTCATAAAAGGGCCAAGTTTGAAGATCCCTGTCTCAAAGCAATCTAAACAAGCATCATAACTGGACACCCAAAATGATGCACATATGAGCACTTGTCACCTTTATGGCCAAAAGTTTCCTTATTATTTAAAGTTTTTGTCAGAATGTTTTTACCAAAAAATGTGACACTTTAAAGCTATTATAACTGTAATATTTTGTATTTTCAGTGTTTGTCTGAATATACTGTGATTTTTTCCCATTTTTTTTAAAAAAACAATTCATATTGGTTGTGTCAATAGGAACTGAATCATCTTTGCGATTCCTTTGTTATCCAGTTGGAATTTATCCTCGAGTGAGCATGTAAGACCATACTCTGGAGCAGAGTAAAGTGATAAAATAGAATGCACTATTTTAGATTTATAAATAAATAATAATAATATCCTAATTAAATTGACAAGTAGAAAATTAACATTTACAAAAAACATAAACATGAAATTATTGAACAAGTAGGAAGTCAGCACATCTGGAAGGAAACTAAATTAAAACATTTCCCACACAATTGACTTTATATTCATTTATTCAAAGGTCTGTATTGCCAGCTGTATTTGTTTAAATATGTTTAAGTTTTACTACAGAGGCAGGCAATCTTCAGCTCTAGGGCTATATGTAATTCTTATCCTACTGGGTCCTTGGTCTATTCTGATAGCAGGCCTCCATCAGGAGATGAGCATTTTGTTCCCCAGCATCCTAGTTTGGTGAAGAGAGAAAAGAGAGAGAGGATTGTTAGCAAGAAAACAATTAAGTTTCAACTTAGCCCACCACTGTCAGGAAATGCAGGCTTCAAACCAACTTTGCAGGAATCTGTTGTTTATTCCTGATTTAGAGTCTAACATGAGCTTTAGTGTATATCTTAGAGGGAAAAAAAAGCTCTAAAAGCTTTTAAGTAAAAGCTTACTGTGTCTTTTCGAGTCACTGTGACTTTTTTTTTTTTGAGATTTTTGTTATGAAAAGTGGACAAGTTCAATTACTGCCATGCTTATCTCTTCTATATTATCTTTTTAAAGTAAGTAGTACTGCTCTATGCAAACAATTTGGAGGGGATAGCTCCATCTAAAAGTGTTTGCCGGGGTCAGGGGTTATCAAAAAAGTCAAGATAGCCCATGTGATCGTGCAATTTCTATTTGTGCAATGCATATTAAAAATGGGCAATGATTTATTTGAAGAATCACATTCTTCATGTTGACTTTTTTAATTGTTGCCTTACAGAATCCCCTGCTCTGAACCTGTGACTTAAATTTTTGAGATACATTTCCATGTTCTTTGATTAGAAGTGTTTTCTATACAAATAATTAATTAACTCATGAAGGATCCCTCTGAACAGTTTGTGCTGCCTAGATAATGGTCAGAATCTGAACAGAATCTGTGGTCAACATCTTAGTCTTTCTCAGTGATGTATCTTTTAAAATGATACTGACTGCCTTATCATTTAAAATAAGTATGTGATTTTTTTTCAGTGTTGCTGTCTCACATGAAGAGTTGTTAACAAGATATTGCTTCATTTTTAGGACATATCCATTAATCAACTTGATGATGGGAGAGACTACAGAACTTTTTTTGGATGGGGGGGGGAAGAAGACACAATAGTAATTTATTTTCATAATTATGTAATATGCTGTGTGCCAAATGATGATTAGGGCTGTGGAAATATCTGGTATTGGTATATAAGCAGCAGTGATGTGCAACATCATGTTTATCATCTCTGGTATCTTGTGGGAGAACATTACACATAGAAAGTTACACAGCAACACAAATTGGCTGTGAATTTAACATTTATGGACCTACCCTTAATAATTCTCCAAAATTATAATAACCAAAGTAAGATTTAGGTTTCCTTTGTTTCAATTACTTTGGAGGTAATTATTTTCATGTATTTAAACTTTGAATGGATAATTGATTTAAAACATTTTTTAGTAATAAAAGTGAAGTTTCTCTAAAATGTAATATTGTTGTATATTTATTAAACACCTCTCCTCTGTTCAAAACTTAATTAGTTTGGATGCTGCAGTGTACTTTCTATTTAACTTTGGATTAAACACGTCAATATAGAGAGCTAAATCTCAATATATTTCTGTTTATTTCTTTTTGGTTTCAATTTGTTAAAACGGATGTAGATGACCAAGTGCAAAGAGAATAGCAGCCTATCGAGAACTGAAATTATCATAGACAAAACTATATTTGCTTTGAATCAACAGCTATTTAATTTTGTCAAGAGCGCAACCCTTAATTTTACCCCAAGCATCAATGCTCTTTCTTCAGTCTTTTGTTTGTGAAATGGAAGCCTGTACTGAGTACTTGCCAATATAGTTGAAGCAACACAGCATGGTCAAATTTTTGACTAAAGAAGGAGTGCCTCCAATTGAAATGTACCATCAAATGCAGGTTGTTGATGTGGGCACTATGTGTTTCTGGATCAAAAAAATGTAAATCTGGTGATTTGTATAATCAAAAATGAAATGGATGACCTGAGACAGCAACTGAGGAGTTTCACATAAGAAAATTTGATGGAGTCAAGATAATTGATAAGTCACTACAAAGGAAATTGCTGTCAGGATTGGCATTGTATAGGAGCTTGTGGGTCATATTATTGATGTAATTTAATATTGAATGTTTGTGCAAGATGGGTTTCTTGCATGCTGACAGCAAAGATGAAAACTTCAATAGTTGAAATTTGCTAAAAGTTATTATCATGCTACAAGAATAAAGGTGAGGAATTTCTTTACAGCATTGCGATAGCCAATGAAAATTGGCTCATCATTATGACTCAGAAATGATCTGTCAGTCTGTGGAATAACATTACAAAGCTTTACATCAAAACCCTTACTTCAACAGAAAATCTCATGGTTACAGTTATTTTGGGAGAGAGATGATACCACTCACATGGATTTCTTTGAACATGACACCGCTATCAATTCAGAATACTACATTGCAATACTCAAAATCTGTGAAACAATTATTAAGCAGAGTTCAGAAGCATAGATGGAAATGTTGATGCAACGTGACAATACTAGGTCTCACATCCGACAAGCTACCAAAGTTGGATCTCGTTATCTTATCCATCTGTTATATAGTTCAGATTTAACACTATCTGACTTCCATATTTTTCTTAAATTGAAGAAATATTTTTATGGGATCGTCTGACTCAAATGAAGAGATAAGAAGGTCTCTCAGAATTTAATTGAAAATAAAAAATCTGAAGTTCTTTTAAGACAGCTTTAAGATGTTTGTCTATTATTAGCAGAAGGGTATGGCTAATGATGGTAATTATGTAAATCTAGGTAACAAAAGAATTCATTTCAAGGATTATTTTACACTAAATTCATCTCTTTTTAAACTAAAGTTATAGAAGCAGAGGCACTATTTTCATTCAGCTCTCATAGTTATCCATTTCCTCCAAACATGGGAAATTTGAGGGATGAACATGAACAGTTTATTTGTATGTTCATTTATAATTTTAGTTTCTAAGCCTGATTATTTACCAACATTTCTGAGTGTCTTACAGAAGATTAAAGATGACTAATAACATTAAAAAATAACTAGCAATAAAAGAAAATGGCTATGCTAGGGAAAAACAGACTTGATTAATTAATTCCATCTCAAATAGCAGATTCACATAATACTCTGGGCTAGTTCAGATACTATAAATATGTTTAAGGGGTTAGCTTCCATGATATCAGTATTGTAGTTTTCAGAAGAAAAATTAAAAATGCAGCCTATTGCTGGAGAGAATTTGTAAGTAGAACTTACAAGATAGACAAGTGACAAACTGTAAATTTTCATAGCATTTCTTGGAATTAGTTTGTTTCAGTAAAATCTCCTTAATTTTATTAAAATTTCCCATTACAAATAAAAATAGCTCAAGAACTCAAACAAACAAATCACATAGCAGCCATCCTTAAGACGTATTGGAAATGTATTGAGGATTAAATGATGTAGAGCAGTTTACTTAAGAAACATTGTTGTTTGTTTCAGAATACACAAAGATCTAGATGGAAATGAAAAGCCCCCAGAAGCTAAATGTTATAGAGAATATTTAAAATACTATGAATTGTGGACATGCACAATAACAAACAGAAAAATCTTTCTACCAGCTGTTAACTAACATTTAAAAACCAAATGAAGCAAACTTTGAAAATAATGCACCAGATGGAGAAAAATAATGCACACCAAGGAAACAACTGCCATTTGACCAAAGTATTTGCTTCTCAGCAATTAAATGTGGTTATGATTATCCCCTCTCCCCCAGGTATCTAATACATGAAATGCACACTCTATTTTAACATCATACTTAGCCTCCTAAGAGAAAATATAGATACATATCATTCTGATGTGAATATCTATATTGTCAGTTGACCGTTAAACTACCATGGAAATGTATTTAGAAGGTTTCTGATATAATAGAATAAGTTAAAGTAATTATTATGTCCTCTGAGCAACACTCCCTATGGAAACTTATGCATATGGGATGGAATGTGATAGGAAGCTTTGTGCAAATGCTATAATACAAGAATGAAGGCTGCTGATAAATGGTGGGTATCAGCGGGTAGTTTGGCTTCAGGCTTTTCTCAAATTACTCCCATGCCGTATAGATCTCTCACTCTATCTCTATCAACTGCATCTCCATCTAGAGTGCCATTTATCTGATTTGGCACAAAGTCTCAAATTCAGGAGAGATTTTTGTTTATTATAACCTATCAATTAAAAGAATTAAAATATTTATAATTAGAAAGAAAAGGAATACACACACACAGCTGGAAATTTAACTCAACATTACACATACACATACACACACACACAAAACCCACAAACATTCTCTCCCAAAGTCTAAGAGAGAAACCAGATTTTAAATAGTTTCTAGAAAATCATTAATGTGAGAACAATATGGATCTCTAGAGGGATGTAATTCCAAAGGGTAGGCACCTACACTGAGATGACCTATTTCCTGGATCCTACAAGTTGATATGGTTTATTCAACAGGTTGCAAAGTGTGCTGACTCTACTTGGCCTCAACATATGGGCAGAAACGTTTGGAACAGTTCAAATGTTGTCACAAAACATGTCCATTCTGGAATTTCATTACATTGCAAAACTGACAACCTGTAACATCAGCTTCTAAGTGACATGCCCTCAGCTTAGTGACTCTTCTGATCAGATCTCTAAATATTTGCTCCAGATGAAGCACAAATGATAAAAACATGGAGATATGCTTTCTTGGCCATTGCTTGGGCATGGTAGGGGTCAATTCTCTTCATGTAAGATTACTGGGCATTGAGGAAATATTGCAAAATAGATTTGAGCAAGCAGTTTCAGATAATCAGAATCCACAAACTCATGGAGACAAAGCTAAGAGATAAATGTGACATATGACAGCTCAGGTTAAAGAGGGTGATCCAATTTTACCTGGGAGAGGGTCAATAAGGATTTTGGAAGAATACCACTTACCTGTTCTTACATTCATAGTCTATCCTTCTAAAGAAGAGAGAACAATTTCTGTTATTTTCAGGCCTATGTTGGATTTTCTGTGATATGTCTAGGTTGACACTGCAAAAATGGATTAGGGTATTTGCAAAATTTAATAATATTTTAAAAAGTTATTTATTATCAATTCTTAATTACCACACAGACATTCTCCAGGATGATCTGTTCCAAACCTTGCTCTTCAGGTTTTGCAACTAAGCATTAATCGCCACTCTAATTGTATCCATCTACTGTACCTTACTGCTGGTTCTCCTCTTCTTTTCTTTCTTTTTTACCTTTCCCAACATTACAGCTTCTCCAAAGAGCTAGATCACTACATAATGTGTTCAAAATATAATTTGAGCCTTCTGATTTGGCCTTTGATTGAAAACTGAATTTGTTTTTTTTAACCAATTTTTTTTTGTTTCTTTTTCTTGCTGATTTGGGGTACATTTGGTTATTTTAATCCTCCAAATATGGAGGTTTCTTATTGTTTGGTTGTGGTTTAGTTTGTTTCTTTGGTATATGTAGGAAATACTGGGAGACAGCCAGGCTCAAAAAAAATAAAATAAAAAAAAATCAGTTGATAAGTAGAAGCAGCAGCAGCTACTTTTTTTCTTTATCAGTAGAGGATGCTGTGACACTGAAACTGTTTCATAGCCTCTTTTAATGACAACAAATTAAAAATGCAGTGTTTATTTTGAAATAAATGGATGATCTATTATATTCTGTTAATAGTTATTATATAAATAAATGTTATTCCAGGCAACATAGGAAATCTGGAACAGAACGTATAGGAAAGCTGGACAATTCAGGTAGGCTTGAAGGAAAGCACAGCTGGGAGGACTGAATGGACTGGGTTAGGGAATGGTGTACAGACAACCTGAAGAAAAGGGCCTGGGGAAAGATAAAAGCAGAGACTAAGAATTGTGAAGGAATGCTGGAGATAAATGCAGGAATGGCATCACAGCCAAATATAAGGAAGTCAAGTCAGAAAGAGAAAGGTGTTGTTTGCAATGGCCAAGAAAAAGCAATGGAGAGCAGTCACACATAAACACACAAACTACAGCAGGTGAGAGCAGAACAGGGACAGAAGTTTGACAAAGATGAAGAGAAATAGAAAAAAAGGCACTGTAGTCTGAACCCTACACTCATGCTAGATAATTGTACAAGGCAGAGTTAGGGTATTTCAGCTACAGAAATACAAAGGATAGTCTTAAATGGTAATGCAATGGTATCAGTTTTGTAGTCTCGGCCTGACCCATTCTCATTTCTCTAATGAATTTCCAGACTGCTAGGAGGGAAGGGATATATCACCTTTCCCAAAAGGAACATTCATCCCTGAGGAGAAAAAAAAAACAGAAAAAAAAACTCTCCCAACAAAAAGAGAACTCCGGTTTCTCTAATGAATTATAATAATGGTCCTTCCCACTCTACATTCCCTTCCTGCATCCAGATGTGAAGCTGAAGATGCAACCTGAAACCCAGAAATAGGCTCTAAAATGTATTTTGGAAAATTTCTCTCTTTTGAAACCCTTGCCTAAATTTCTACTGAAGTCAAAGTCATGGTGTGACTTTGTTAAGAAAAGCAAAAAAGAGTAAGGAAATTATGTACTAGTTCCACCCCAGTCAATCTCAATTAATTCTTTAAAAAGAAACAACAGTTCCAGTTAAAGAGAGTTCTTTTGTTGTCAGCAGAGATTTTAATGTTGCAGGGAAATGAAATTATTACTCAACATATGGAGTTTTTTTTTTAATGGAAGGGAAATCTTTTTTTTTCTTGTTTGCATTACAACTGCATAATAACTTTCTATAATCACTGCAGAAAGTGGTAAAAAAGACAGAAAATGAATAAAAACCATCCACAGAGAGAATTAAATCATTGCACTGAATTCTCCACACGCTTACCCTTTCCTGCGCAGAGAGATTACATTTACCGCAGACGATCATTACAGACGTATCTCTCAAATCCAGATGTCAATATGGAAAAATGAACAAACTTTTTTTTAAAAAAAATTGTTGTTTCATTTAAAATGTATCTCAATTTCATATTTTCCCCAATATTTTAACAAGCAGATGGCTTCATGTGAGCTATTCATGCTTTCTGTGTTGCTCTTTTGTTTGCATTCAAAGTTAAAAAAAAGGAGGGAGAGAGAGAAAAAAATTACTCTTCCTTCCAGTGAAATACGCTAATGAAACAAAATCAATTGGAATGAAGCTCGCTAGTCCTTTTACCTGTCACAATCCAACAATTTATGTGATATGTGCTGATCAATGAATCAATATCATCTAAATCAGGTGAAAAATATGAGGCTACTGGTAACACTCAAATCCTTTCCTTTATCTGCTCTAGATCGGTAAATATTCAGATCCTGAGAATTCTACCCCAGGTACACATGATCCTATATTGTGCCATCTTCTTCTGCTTCTAGTGATCTACACTTCCTCCAGAAACTCTTCAGTTGTCTATCCTGCAATCTATAGATCAGCAACAAGCACAAATTCTAAAATCTAAATTTATTTGCAAACTCCCTCTTCCACCTCCTCTTTCTTGGTATAAGTGTATATACGTTTGAGCCCCTGTTTTCTCACAGACAATGTATCACTTCCAGGAAGACTTTATATAAAGTAGTGGGATTCAAATATGTGAAGAACCAGTTCTCTGTGTGGATGCTTCTTCTGGAAGTCCATTCTGGTCCTGGGCAACAAAAAATTATCTACTGGTTCTGTCGAAGTGGTGCAAACTAAGTGGTGCTTATATATCTGAAGATCACTTGCCCACTGAGTTCTTCCATTCCATTATTTAAAGATTTTTTCTTTGTTTATCTGTTTTTTTTTTTTTTTTTTTTTTTTTTAGCAATAGATGACTCATGGTAAGTAAATGCAAAGTTTCTGGATGCTGTTTGACAGCACAGCACAATAGTATAGTTGAAGCTAACAGGTTGGTCCATTGTTTGTGTGGAAGGTCATCTACTGAGGAATTTAAGAGACCAAGTGGGAATAAAAATGCAATCCATTTTAGAAACATGTAGAATTCTGATCATTGACCTATAAAATATGACTGACTGGAAATATCTATTTGCTATTAAATACTGTGAAAGAAATAAGGGAATATGGCCTACTCAGTTCAGACCAAATGTCTATAGAGATTGCTCAGTCATCCATGTCATGGTTGTTCCAAATGTGCTTTTTCAAGAGGCATCTGAGACATTTCACTTCTCATCCAAGAAGCTTCTTCAGTTATGACTGGGTGGTGGGGAATGGATGGATTTATATTCCTTGCAGACAACTGGCCTTTTGCATTATTTTAGAGAAGTGTTGAGGGCACTTGGAAGATTATCTGTTTGTCAGGGTTATCTGAGTAGTGCATATAAGTGTGGAGTCTTCTTGGAACTGCTGAAAAGACTGTGTTGTAGACTGGAAATAGATGATGTCGTATCCCTCCCCCTCTTTTGAGAGAGGGATGATCAATTTTGATATAGACAGTCTTTTTGACCACTGTTGCAAAACAGCAGTCCTCTCTGTCCAAAATGAGGACTACTCTGTCTTCAAAAAAGTGGCCTTTGTTTTTTAAATGCAGAGGGACTGCTGAATCTTGTCCTGATGGGTTTGTTTCTTGGATGAGAAATGAAATGTCTTCAAAGAAAAAAAAAAGAAGTCCAGTTGCCTCTTGAAAAAGCATCTTTGGTTCAGTGCAAACCAATTAACCATTATTTTTTTCAGCCCTGACAAGGACATTTCACTTTAATATATTTATAACATTTCCATGCTTCCTTTTTTGCATGTTCTTCTCTATATTTATTTCCCATTGTCTTTTCTCTCTTGTTAGTACAAGGACTGCCATTTCAGATATATTAACAATAACTGCATTGTGTTGTATACACCAGGAGCTAAAAAGTTGAAATTTCACTGTTTTAAAGAGCAAATTTTAGAATTTCTTATCTCTATATCTATAAACAAGCCACTACAATAATAGCAGTGTATTGTTTCTGGAGCCTATAGCAATAATAATAATAATAATAATAATAATAATAATAATAATAACAACAACAACAACAACAGCAGCAGCAACAATAACAATAACAACAACAATAATTGTGGGAAAATCTACTTACAGAACAATGAACCACAATGGTTCCTGAGAATGTTGTTGAAGTTCTTAGATTTTCAAATCCCTTCCTGCTTCTGTGATATATTCCTTCTGCTCTACCAGTTACTATCTTTGGAATAGCAAATATAGTTTAATATTGAAATGCAAGTTTGGATTTTCTCCCAATTCTTCTATGAGATTAATAAGCTCTCAGTTGTGCTTAAAAAACATGAAAGCAAGAACATATGAACATATTCGAAAGTTTTTTATTTTCCCTTGTCGGAGCAGAATTATCTTGTCTGTGTATAGCTCGCTGCTGCATTTATTATACTCAATAATCTTGCCTCTATTTTTAGGTAATGAAGCAATCAATGATTCAGATAGAAATACTAAAAGGTAATCCATCTTTTTAAAAATGATATTTCTGCTTCGAATACACACACACAAAAACACATTCATTCACTCACAAATAATTGCTATAATATGTAATTATCATCAAATGCAATTTTTGCTTGTGTGTAGTTTCCTTTCTGTGCAGAACCAGATTTTGCACAGGGAACTTAAAGTGGATCATATGTAAGACACTGTAAGAGAGAAAATAATAACTCCTGTGTTAAAAAGATCTTGAAAAGTGTAACTCTGAAAACAAACTCAGATTATTTTGCCTGCTGACTACATCCAAAGAAGGACCTGGTAGCCTAGCTGAGGTTTTTTCCCCCCTTTTTTACTAGTTTTTTTTTTTTTTTCCTGTTGTTAAATGCCTCAAAGGAGAACATTGGAAGAAGGGAAGATAGAGGAGCAGAGAAGAGGAAGAGGAAGGAGGAGGGAGAAGGAGAAGGGGGGAAAAGGAAGGAGGAGAAGGAGAAGGTCTCTCCTTGAACCTAAAGCAACAAAATATGTAGGGAAATTGTGTACCTGCATCAGTCTTTTCACCAACTATGGGCCCTTTCCATATTCATTAGAAATGAATTATTGCTTTTTTTCCATTTTATTTTAAGGACAAAGGAAAGCAGCTGCTACTAAGAAAACTAAAAGAAGATGCCTTGCATATCAGTTCCATGTCTAGAATTTTAGACTGGCAGATAAACATTAATTAAACACTGTCATTGACTTTGCTACAGCTAAGGTCAACATCTTTCAATTATTTTCCCAAGAAATTAGTCCTTGGTTTATGCCCTTCTGACTGTGCCTCAGATAGCACTGGCTGTCACCAGATTCTGTCTAGTAGTACGACTGGCAGTTCAATTGTTCTCCTAATTCAGCCTCTGATCAAGAACAGTGATTTGTGATGAAAATTGTGTTCTGCTTACAGCAGCATTTCTCAAACTTGGCAACTTTTAAGATCTGTGAACCTAAATTTCCAGAATTCCCTAGCCAGCACAAGAGTTCACTGGCCCACAAGAGTCTAATTTCCTAATTAGATAATCCTTCAGTTAAGAGTCAAAGGAAGATTGCTGCCTTTGATATTTATCCTCAGACCAGACTTATCCAGAATTGCTTTTGAGTCTAAGATTTATAATCCTAAAAAAATATTTGAATATTGTTGGCCTATCTCATTTGATGTCCAGTTGTGCCATCAAACTCCCTTTTCCTCTAGATTTTAGGGTACTTATCCTTCACACCACTCCATAAAAAAGGGTCATTAGCAATTATAACATGTTGGTTAAGACTGTAACCCATGCACAAGTTTGATGAAAACAAATAACATTTAGGTTGTATGAAATATAGTCTCCTTCTCCAGAGTCACAAAATGAAGTCCAAGTAATTTACATCATTTATGAGTTCTCAAAGATGAGCATTCCTGAAATAAACTGAACTACAATTTCTCTCTTTAAATACAACTATTGTTTTACATTTTCAGAACTTTTAGCCAAAAGCTTTTATCTGAATGCAATTAACAGGAGTAGTTTTAGTTCATTTAGTTCATTTTCATTACATCTTTCCTTCAATAAGCTTTTATCCTCATAACAATCCTGAGGTAAGTAAAGAAGACAGACAGTGAGTAGATCAAATTCATCCATAGGTTTTATGAATGTAAGACAAGAAAGATGCGGATAATAAATCAGGTTATGCAATTATTCTCTTCCATCATTCTTTGGCAGTTCTGAGATCAATGAATTAAGACTTTTTTTTCCTTCTTACAACTCTCCTTGTGTGTTAAGGAAAGCCCCCCCCCATATATGATAGATAAATAGATAGAAATGGAAATTAGAATTTCTCTAATCACACATTTTTATGAATATGTATATGTATATATGTATACAAGTATATGTTTGAAATAAGGTGAGCACCAGGGTGATAAAACTATAAAAGTTTAATTTAATTTAAAAACGCCAAGCTTTCGCCATCACCTGCCGGCATCCTCAGGGCTTAAAACGCCAGGGAGTGAGAGAGTCTCTTATAAGCAAGCCAAAGTCTGCGCCCGGCTCCTCGATCTCGTCATCGGACCTAATTGGTTGGATTGTGCTCCGGTGACTCGTTTCTTCCTGCCCCTCTTTTTTCGCGTGTGTCCTCATTTGCTTTCTTTTCTTTGAGCTCTAAAGTAAGTGGAGCAGCCTCCTTGTCTCTCTGATTGTCTCTGTTCTCTCCCTCGGGTTTATCTAGTGGTTTGCATTTCTCCTTCTCCTTCTCCCAATCCACATTTGTGCGACTATTCTCTCTCTGAATGTTTTCCCTTTCATCCCTAGTACCTCCCCCTTGTGCCCAACTGCTGTCAAGATGGTCACATGTACCACTCTGGGTTAACTGGGGTATGGTAGTAAGCTGGGATGATTCAATAAGTTGTTTGTCTATGCAGCCAGTCTCGTAGATGCGGCCAAACCCAGTTAACATGCTCCCCCCTTTCTTTCGTCTCCTGCGCTCTTTTTCCCCGCATTATAAACAGAAGTCTCGGTCTGGGGGGAGGTGGGGTTACGATCCTTCCGAACGTCACAGCATTCCTCTTTCATCCCCCTCCTCGCTCCATTGCCTCTCATTCTTGCATGCCTGTGACAAGGATCTTTGGAGTCGATGGATGCTGTTGCTGTGAGGCGCGGTAGGCTGATCCCGCAAGCTCCGCCTTCTCACGCATTCCTCCATCCGGGTTCGCTCTTCTCTCCGCTCTCCAGAGTGTCCATCGACTCGCAGTCACTCCTAGAGCTATCCCACACCCCATACATCCCCAACTCGGTCGGCATTATAGAACGGAGGGGTCGTCCCATCTTCTTCGGATCGATCGTCCTATTCCTCTTGAGCCGTAGATGAGGTGTTGGTTTTAACAATCTCCCCCCATCTCCGTCTATATTGCCTTCTGCCGTATCAATTGGAAAGTCCCTGGTGTTCATAGTATGGGGATTCTGGGTTTTAGTTTTTATTGCCCTCCTGGTCTTTTGGGAATGCGTCAACATTGTGGGGGTAGTGGGGGTTCTCAGATGTTGTTCTTCATCCTCTGTGTTGTCCATGATTAGTCGGGGGGTTGGCATGTTCTCCTTGGTTTTTCCACTAGGTCTGCTGTCGGGCCGTCGGTAACGGGATGGGTAACTGGCCGCACTCCATGATCTTAATGTCAAGTGTGCAGAGCAGAGGTCAATGTGCCGATTAATGGAGTTACTATTGGAAAGCCATGCCTCTTTAAGAAGGCGGCCTCCCTTTGTACTGTCACTTGCCAAGATGCATACCTCATTAAAATTAAAGCGGTGTCCCAATTCCGCCATATGAACCCATATCTGGGAGTGCTGCTCGCCCCTTTTCACTGCTAGTCTGTGCTCATGGACCCTAGTCTTCACTCGTTTTGAAGTCTTCCCAACATAGTTACATGGGCAATCCATACAATCGATCCTATATATGGCTGCCGATCTTTCCATGCTGGGGAGCGGGTCCTTGGGGTGCATAATGGCGGCCCGTAGTGCTTGTTTGGGTCTATGTGCTACCTTTATGTTATACGGCGCCAAAATTCTCGCAGTAGCCTCTGAGACATTGCAGATATAAGGGAGGGTGACACGTGTTGTCTGTGACATTAGATCATGGGGTGGTGGGTTACTCCGAGATTCCGATGGTATACTAAACCGATTAATGAATCTTACTGGGTACCCATTGTGCCTACATACTTGGAAAAGATGGTTTCTTTCCTCTTTCTTTGCTTTGGCAGTACTGCAATGTGACTCTACTCGTTTGAATAGAGTTCTGACACAACTGACCTTATGGGCTGTCGGATGGTTACTCTCAAAATGGAGAATCTTGTCCGTACAAGTTGCTTTTTGGTATACCTTGGTGGTCAAAGATCCATCCAGTTGGCATTGGACCAATACATCTAAGAATGCCAATACGCCCTGATTTTCCTCCTCCATGGTGAACTGGATGTCTGGGTATACCGAATTCAAAATACCCCTAAAGTCAGTCTTGTGCTGCTTCTTGATGACTACAAACGTGTCGTCCACATAGCGGGCCCAAAATTTTGGTTGGTACTGGGCCATCACTATGCGTTCCAAACGTTGGAGCACCACCTCTGCTATTACACTGGAGATCAGAAACCCCATTGGTGTTCCCTTAATTTGTTCAAATATAGTGCCCTGAAAGGTGAAGTAGGTCTTTAAGCAGACTCCCACCAGTTTAATAAGATCCTCCGTCTAGAGGGAGTCCTGATGTTGTTCTTGGTCTCCTTGATTCAACTGGTCTTTAAGGACTGTAACCGCAAGGTCCTGCGGGATGGAAGTGAACAGAGAGACCACATCAAAAGAGACCATGAGTTCGTCTTCCTCCACCCTCAGGGCTCTAATTCTATTCAAAAATTTGTCTGCCAATCTCACAGTGGTGTTATTATTACTGGCCAAGTGGCAGATACGTACGCTCAGCCACTTGGCCAATTCCGAGGTAGGGGTGCCCCTGAATGCAACAATAGGGCGGAGGGGGACGCTGGGTTTGTGTATCTTGGGCAGCCCATAGAACCTGGCAAGAGCTGAGTCGCCAGGGCGTACCCTTCTCAGCACATCCTCCCCCATCCTCCTATTCTGTTTTAAGTCATCAAGAAGCTTGTTGATACGGTTTCTAAGAGTAGTGGTGGGATCTTTATTCACTACTCTATATGCAGTACTGTCATTGAGCAATTCAAGTGCCTTGTTTATATATATCTCCTTGTCCATGACAACAGTTGCCCTCCCCTTATCTGCTGGAAGTATGACAATGCTGTCATCTTTTTTAAGTTGGCTCAGGGCTTCCCTTTCACTCCCAGATAGTGTTTGGTAGCGTCTGTGGTTCATTATAAGGCCTGTGACTTGTTGTCTAATAGAACTCCTGACCTCTTCCCCTGCTCCAGTATGGTATAAGGCAGGCTCTAATGCTGCTATGAAGTCAAAGGTGTCCGCATATGCAAGATTATGACCCACATCCCGTTGTAATAGGGAAAGTTGTGACTGGGTTAATGTTTTAGTAGACAAATTGCATACCACTCTTCTTGATGAGGTGCTGTTGTGGGAGTCACGTAGCAGGTTCATTCTCCTTAGGAATGTCTCCGTCATATAACGAGTTGTTTGTTCCGTAGCTTGTTGAATGTGCCGGTCCAGCATCCAAAAATGCTGGTTTGTCAACTCTAAACTGCAATAGTTCCGATGGTCTTGGATCCATGCTTTTAAGTTCCTTATACATCTATGTTGGTCGTTGATCAAGGCGTGCAAAGTGCGCCGCTGGAATTGGTGGACTGTTTGTCGGCATTCTAAGGAATCAACTGTCGGTCTCCTCCTCAGCGATTTTGGGGCCAGGTTCTCCTTAATACAGCCGTGCAGAAATGCTAGCTTACAGTAGTTAGATGAAACGCGCTGTGCAAACTTCTCCCACTTCCTGGCTCTGAGCAGAACTGCTCTATCATATCCATGGTTAATAACACTAAAAACATGAACCCTGGGAATATTCATATTCTATTTCTCTTCATTCAAATATGAATATTCCCAGGGTTCATGTTTTTAGTGTTATTAACCACAAGTATATGTACAAATATGTATGTTTCAGTGTCCGGTCATCTCTGAATCTAGGGCAGGCATGTCAAACACATGATGTCGTGTGACGTATCACAACTTTTTCCCCATTGCCGTCAAAGGGGGGGCGGTTTTGGCATGACACATCCAGCCTGTGAGCTGGCAGTTTGACATGCCTGATCTAGGACATGGAGCTCATCTCTGTTTCTTGGCCATGGGAGCCAAAGACATTTCCCATAGTCATGTGGCTAGCATGGCATATATATATCTGTATATCTGTCCTTTGCATAAATGCATGTATTTTTATATGAACTGGAGAAATTGACTGGAGAAAGGATTGCATCACAAAATCTAGAGAAGCAGTTTTGAAGACACATTGGTTCAAAATATGACATTGGACACATTCTCATTAAAATATGTCTAGCAGAAACAAACTGAATGTTCACTCAATTGTCTGTTCTTAAGCTTGAATAAGTCTATCTGGAATTCTGCCAGATTCATATTTTAGCTCACTGTTAGGCAAGCAGAAAATGCAGTGAACCAAGGAAGGTATACTAAAAGATATTTAAGATCTAATCTCCTAGAACTCTTTTAAGCTCATCTGGGATTTTAATCCATCAGACTGATTTCATGTATTGTGGTAAGATATAAATATGCAATGTTGCCTGGAAAATAACAACCACCAGCTCCTCAGGCTTTCTCATATTTAACAGTGAAAGTTGAGATACAGAAAATTCAAATACTCTTCTCAAAAGCACAAAGGGCAATTAAGAATAAGGAAAAATCCTTTGGAGTCTGCAAAGCACTAGTAGTTGGGGAGTGGGGAAAACCATCCATTTCTATCTTTAAATGAGCTAGAAAAGATGCACAGGTGGATTTCCTGTTAGTTAAAAGGGAAGGGAAAAAAAAGAAGCAGCATGTAGGGCTTTAAACTCACAAGGATTTTATTTCAATGAGTAATTGCCTTTCCCTGCATTCTCACTCATTTTTGAAACCTGCCCCTAGCAACGGCTTCAGCAATAAGGTCAGTGGAAAAACAATGCTGATTCCATAGTAGCAATATCACTACTGGCTGTTGGATTTCATTCTGTTATATCCTTCGTTTGCATGTGAATGATGAAGACACATGGTGAAAACTAACAATGCTTTATTCTCCTACTCCAACTCCAAGCAAAAAGTAAAAGGCACGCAGGTCTTTTTATAGAGCTTGAAACCCAGACAGAGTGAACCAATAAGCAGTCTTCTTTCTTCGCGCCTTGCACATGCGCACAAGGCTGGTGCCGCTCTGTCTGGTCCCAGGCAGCTTTTAGAATCCCCGGGACCATTTACAACAATTTTGGGCCTGCTGAGTTTCCTCATCAGGCCCAGGACAAACACATTCTATCCTTCCTGAAGTGTTATTGTACTAAGAAGAGTATCAAATGTCTAGCAGCTGCTCACAATCAACATTTCTACATTCCTTAGAGGAGAGGTGTCAAACTCACAACGTCATGTGACGTGTCACAACGTATCACCAACTTTTTTTGCCATTGCCGGCAATGGAGTGGGGGCAGTTTCACTATGATACATCAGGCCCCATGGGCCGGCAGTTTGACACCCCTGCCTTAGAGACTCAGTCGGATTTGAATCTTGGAAACTGGATTTTATATTTTAGGATACTGGATTCCTATTTAGAAGGAAATCTTTTGGCAGTGGGGAGAGAGTATTTTGATCCCTCTGATCTTCTTTCTAACTGATGCAGAGGAGATGTTGTAACCTGTTTGCTATGGTAAGGAAGGAAAGCATAAATATTCCAACTGTGCAGTAGTGAGCCTGATGTCAAGAGTCAAATAATTTTATTACATAGTACTTGTAGTGATAGTATCTGCTTTGGCTCAGAATCTGGGATCTTCAAGGTGGAGGACAATCAATTTATGCTTCTTTTCACAAGATTGGAAAATCATATAGAAGTTGCTATGGTTAAAATTAACAGAACATACTCTATCTTTGAATATTCCAGAGTCAAATTAAGGATTCTGGTATTATCAATGACAACGATAACAATGCTTTAGAATCCTGCTGTTCTTCCAGAAGCTTGAACAATTAGATAATACATTCCTTTCAAGGAGAACTTGTGTTTACCATCATGGCTGCCTTGAATCTTCTTTCTTGTGCAATTATTTCAGGAGGAAATGCCAGATTCATTAGAGCTTTTTTTAGTTGGAGGCTTAGGGTTTGTTTGTTCCCTCCCTGTCAAAAAGCTCTAGAGGTCTGAAACTTTTTTTTTCTCCCTGAGCTGTTCATTTCACTCATTAAAAACAAGCACATACAATTTGTGTGTGTTTTAACTATTGTCTCTGTAATTGTGCTTTCTGTCACTTCAGGTAGACATAGAAACTAGCAAACTCTTGTTGGTTTCACCCAGCTATCAAACAGCCTAAATGGGTGAACAGGCAAAGGACCTGTCATTGGATTTATCATTTATCTGAGGCTGGATAAAAGGAGGAGAAGAGGGGGAAAAATCAGCATTTAAATAGTCCACTGGCAATATGGTTAAAACAAACGTGTTTTTTTTGTTTTGTTTTTAAAGTATACAAAATATTAAACCAGAGCAGAGGGCTATTTCATCATTGTGTGGTTGAAAACTATCATAGTAGGAATAGGAAGCTATATTTACACCACATGAATAGCTAGATTTAATGAATTATACTCTTGAATTATACTAATAAATCTGAAGATTTAATGAATTATACTCTTCTGGAAAATTAATGATTTGGTGTATCAGTTTTGGAAATGTTCTTTCTGGGAAAAGGCACTGAGTTCAGCACCCAAGACAAAGGGACAGGGACACCAGGGTTGGAGACATTCCTATCACAATCCAGACTAGAGTGGAGGCATTTTCCTATAACACAATGAAACACAGTGGACAAACTATTCATCATACTACTACCCTCAGAAAGTGGGAGATGACCATTTTGAGGTGAAACAGGAAAACACCACTTGGCAGTTGTGTTCTCCACAAACTGGGTGGTGGGTGAAAACCACACTGTCCTGAAGAAATGGGGAGGTGGGGAGTTGGGCTTCCATTAGGACAAGCAGGAAGGCAGAACTGCTCAGAGGGAAAGAGAAGAGCTGTTTAGCTGGCCAGTATCCCATTTCTGTGACTTGACTGGATTGGAGTAGGAAGGAGTTTACCAAAATAAAGGAAATCAAACTCAGAGTGCCACTTCAGTATTCAGGAAATAATCAGCACAAGCTTAGATTGGAAACTGGGCTACGGGGAGGGAAGAAAGAAGAACATGACAAACATAAAGCCTAGAGTCATTCTTCTCCTATCCCCTCTCCCAATCTCTGTTGGGTTTAAAATAGGATGGCTTAATGATTAGGCCTTAAATAGGATGATCCTATGGTGAATTCTTCAAGTTTACAAATGTTAATCAAAGGATTAATTAAAGGAGTATTAACAGAGTTTTTTTGGGATGCAGATTGTGTGCAGAATTTATCTTAGGAACACTACTTTAGGAAGTGTCTTGTGCAAGTTTTAATAATTCCTTCTCCTTGTGCCTGAGGTAAGCTGGAATAGCCAACGTTAAACTGCATGCTATTTTTACCTCAAATATGTGAGAGATTCCTAAGAAACATTATAAAATAACATTGGAAAAAGCTTTGCTGCTCTATACAAATGATAATTACTGTTTCCTCAGCACCAGAGATTCTATGCCTGAGAGAGGCTGCCTAGCTAATCTGACTGTAAGAAGCAGAGAGCTTTTATGATTTTCTTATGCTTTTTGATACTATTCATGATTTCAGGCTTCCTTTCTTGCATTCTAGACTAGGAACAGTTAACCCAAAGAATTTATATACTGATAAAACTCTTATTGTGGCCTTTAACTGTGCAAAATAGTGATTTACAGGGCAACAATTTCTGACCCAAGGTACCTCAAATGGACTGATTTCTCCAAAAGTCAGAATCCATGAAACCTAAGGGAATGAAATAGGGGAAATTATGGCAGCTTCATTGCAATTGGGTGATGTTGCACTGCTGGGCTGCTGCTACAATCATGAGATCTTCATTTTCAGCATTCCATGACAGTTTCCCAGCCAGTCTCAAAATCCCTTGCTTGGTCCCCCCACCCAGCACCAGCCACTTATCCCACCTGATAAAAAAGGGAAAGGAAAGGAACTCCCATGCATTCTTCCTGGCTGATACCAAACTATGCACTCCCCTTTACCAATCTTTACCAATCTATACACTCCCTGTAGGCCTTTCTTGAACTACATGGCATCTCTTGCTCATCTTCACACATCCTCTTCCACCACATCCCATCTGCTTGCCTTCTCTGTTCCATGTAGCATATCTTGGGCAATTCCCCTATGTGGCTCCCCTGGTCTACATGGCACTTCTTGCGTGCCCCATTGCACCCTTGATCTGTATCAACTCATGCTCATCTTCTTTGCTCCAGGTGGCATCTCTTGCTCAACCCCCCCTTCTCCAATTCACATTTCTCCCACCCATCTTCTCATGAGACACCTCTTTGGCAGCCTCCCATATTCTTTCTTGACCTGTGCATTCCCTTTTTTACCGTACCCAACCTGCATAGCCTGTCTAGTGCACCCCTAGTGTCCATTTCTAACCTATGCCATTCACCCATTCACAGATTCAGAGGGAGGGAGGGAGGGAGGGAGGAAGATAAAAGGTAAGGGAGAAAGGAAGAAAGAGGGAGGGAGGGAGGGAGGGAGGGAGGGAGGAAGGAAGGAAGGAAGGAAGGAAGGAAGGAAGGAAGGAAGGAAGGAAGGAAGGAAGGAAGATTTCTGATACTACCTCCTAGCGTCTCATATGGACACTCAATGAGAAAGTCAGTAGTAAACCTGAATCACTCCCACTCCTACTGCTTTTTTGACTGCCCATGGTCATTCTGTTTGTCATGTTTAGCTAAGAAAATATCTCTGAAACATGACCTAATAGGTCACAGGTTGCTTAGTAAGCATCTAAAAGCTCTGATTATTAGCATTTATTAGAAGGATAGTTAAGGGTACAAACAAGAATTCCAGTAAGTACCTTATTTCAAATGTAACTTCAGCTATAGCAATTTAAGGTAGCAAAGCTCTTGTCCATTTCCACATGCTTACATCTTTTGTGACAGCTCTGCTCTTTTGTGAAGGCAGGAAAGTCTGTCTCTCCTCCTATTTTGATAACTGCCATTCCCTTTATCAGTGTGAGAAGTAACTCTCACATGTCAGATGGACTAATAGAATTTCCCTTCATTCCATATCACTGTGAATTATGGAAGTGGACTATCACTTATTTTTTTCAGTGCACATTTTGCTATAGGAACAAAATGGCACTCTTTCACTCGACAGAAAGTGCTAACATCGTTAAAGCAGAAAATAAGTTTCAACAGCCTTCCATTTTCTCTTCCATAAAAATCAGAGAGCTACCAAAAAAGGTGTTTTGTTTTCCCTCAGATTAAAAGCATTTGTCAAAAAACTATCTCCTTTTCTGAAAAGGGACTGTGGGGAATATTATATTGTGTCACATCAGGAAATTGAGAATGCTAAGAAATGAGGAAGGGCTGGAAATGATTTATCCAATTTTATTCATACTCAGCCTCACACCTAACTGAGAAAATGAGCAGAGTTCATTTGCAAGAATGTGTAGATGTATGTTTCATTCAAAGGTATCAATGCATTGATGAACAATTATGCATTCAGGAAGTTAATGAATGATGGTGGCAAATGAATTCCTACAGCTGTTATGCAAAGCCTGGTTAAATTTTCTGTGCATAAGGTAAGCACAGCAATGGCAAGTAAATTTATGCTACTATGAAAGCAATCTCTAGCACTGTGAGGGGAAAAATAAAAGCATGTAACATTCTGTGATGGCTGTTTTACATTGCTGATCAGGACTACAGAGATTGCCATTTTCCCCCATGTACAAATGCAGATCCAAATAGCGTTTTTACTCTAAAGTGACAGGTATATGGTTATGGAAGTGCATATATCAGAATATAAGACAAACATATAAAATACTAATATGAGTCAGGAAATACACACAGAAAAAAAGGAGTAAAACCTGGGGATAATAATGATAGTGGTGCAAACAATTTGGAAGTTTCTATTCAAGTCATACATCAGACAATATATTGTAGCTCTGTGACTCTTCCAAGAGATATTATATTTTGAAGCTCTGAAGGAAACATTCTTTTGAGGGTAGTGCATGAAGCAATGTAGTCTTTCACTAAGAAGACTGAGAAGATGCTTTTTCAATGAGTCTTTACAAAGTAGATTGAAAGTAGTCTTTCATCTAATAATGACCTGGCACTTAGCAAAGTAGTTTTGCTAATAGAGATTGAGCTGCAAATAAATAGTGGTTGCAAAAATAATTAGCACTTGGATGACATTCAGCACATGCTTAGGGTTCCCCAGATTGAATGGGTTTAGTGTATATTCTATGATTCATTAAGGATTGGTGACACTCCTGCAATAGTTACTGAACCTGCCCAGCCTGAATCTCAGGATCAACTTTCTGGTTGATCAATTTTGATTGCTATGAAAATCCTGAAGCTCCAAGTCTGGAGGAATGGTTAGGAAACGTGTGTCCTCATACTATTGGTCTGAAATGGATCAAGCTCAGTTGAACTGCTTAATCAAGGAATTCAAGGTGTTGGTTATGACCTTTAAAGCATTTAATGGCAAGGGTCCAGGCTATTCGACGAACCATTTTGTCCCACTAGGACAAGCTTGTCCTACTCATGCTGACAAAGAGGGCTTACTCTGGATCCTGTCTATCAAAGTACTATGACTTTTGAGATCCAGAAGATGAGCCTTCTCTGCTGCAGTGCCTGCCCTTTGGAACATCCTATCCCCTAGGGTAAATGCCACCTCCTCCTATCCTTTCACTGGAGCCTGAAGACCTGGCTATGCCAATTGGCCTGAGGGAGTTCCATGCTGGAGGTAGGTAGCTGCTGGATTGATGGCAGACTTCACCTCTCTCTTGCTCTCTGCTCTCCACCTGTCCATCTTTTTGTTATATTGATCTATTCTCGTGGTTTTCTTTTTAATTATTTATTTTATTGTTGTGTTATTTTACTTTTGCTTTGTTTACACTCTTTTCATTCCTTCCTTTTTATTGTAGCCCCCTCCCAACGTGATAGGCAGCAAAATTTTAGCAAATAAATAAATTGGATACTGCACATACAAATATTCATGTACACATACATTTGAAAAGAAAACAATAAAATTATCCAAAATGGAATTAAAAATTATAACTTCTCTTATAGACCTCTACCAAAACAGAGCTGATATGGCATATACATCTCAAAACTGACTTTGCTATTTCTAGCTATCTAGGCAGGTTCTTTGCTTGATTTCACATACCACCATGGAAAATCTGGTAAATTTGGGTGTTATGTCATACCGTTTGTCAGAATATGTATTGTAGTAGTTATTTCCTCTCCACTGCCTATAATGCTTATCACATTTATCTGTGAATCAGACTTTCTAGAAATTGTGTACTGAAGACATGCGGAACCTGTGTGATCCTATAAGAATGAATGCCTGGTATGTGCTTTATTTAATATACACAGCTTTGGCATAGCAGATTGGAAGAAAAATGTGATCTATACATAAAATTGCACATTGGACAGGAAAAAGTATTCCATCTAGGAACCAAGAAAGTCTCTATCTTAGTTTGCGTATTAAAACAAATCTTGTCACATAGCATTCTTTGGCTAATCCTACTTCAAAACAGGTATTGAATGAAGGCACCATCACATCAATAATAAAAAATTAAAAAGTTTGAGCTTTGCTTTATTTCTATTAATAATCTCCCAATTAGGTTTAAGAATCTATGTATTTCAAAACTCCATACCTGTAGGAAGTCCCAAGCTTACGCTGTATCCCTTTTCCTCCCATTTGTAGCATATCTTCAGACGTACTTTTAATAATAGGTACAGTAAATTTTTGGATTTTTGTTTAAATTATTTTAATTGCATATAAGCTATAAGGAAGACTATAAAAAAACTGAAATATTTTTTTAAAATATTTACACTTTAAATAAAGTGTAAAATATTTACACTTCAAAATAAGCTTTTGAATGAACTGAAATATATTTGAATATTTTAAATATATTGTTCCTTTGAAAAGAATGCAATGTGCATTTCAATACAAACACTACAGAGTTGTGGACAGAAGTGAAGATGACTAAGTCTAATTAAAGACAGATTTATTTGGTAGCACAAATAAGAATAATTTCCCTCAAACAGTTTAGAGGGTAGGACTTAAATATTGAAAAGTTAATATAATCTCAAAATATTATCCTTAACTACAACTAGCTACTTACAATTTGAAGGGTACTGTAATTTATCCTTCTGAAAATATCAATCAATAGTATTTTTGTTGTAACTTTGAATTAACTGTAGGTTAATATATAGAGGACTGCATTTTTAAACATTTACTGCAATTTTAAATTCAAAAGGCTTTGCAGGGTAGCTTTTATAATTTAATATCTAGTACTCCAAAATACTGGGGTAATCTTTGTTCATTTGAAGGGGAAATACAACAAAAACCTTTCCTGAAGAGCAAGAAATAGTCAAAGAATTTGGACCATATTGAAATATACTTAACTTATATTCCCCCAAATGATTACATGAACCAAACTGTGCCTATGTCATATTATGGACTTTTTGATTATATTTTGTGGAAAAATAAGAAGGTGGATGAAATTAAATTGATGGATTGAACTGCTCCTAATATCAGTGGCAGAATAAAATGGATAATTTGAAAGGAAGAATAGAATCCTTTACCTAAATTGGATTAAATGATTTATTCATTTATTTTTTTAAGAAAGAGGAATCATTACAGCATTTTGTGTGGCTAAAGGACAGAAATATTATTTAGTGATGAATATCAAACCTGCATATACTTTAATTAATGTATAAAATAATCAGCAATATTTTCCCATTTTAACTTATATTGCAATACAACAGTAGTCAAGTTCTCTATACACATTCGTTTGGGAATGTTCAATATCATTTTTTTAAATGATTTCTTTTTCCTTATGACTAGCAGATGTTGATACAATGCCTGATGATTTTTCTATATGCACTTTTAACAACTCCACATAAATTATATGGCAACATAACTTCGATAGCTCAAGCAGAGTGACTTAAAATTGATCAACTGAGAATATTTGTAAGTTTACAGTATGAGATCCTATGCATGGCATATTGTATCTGGCAACCATTATAGCATCTCATGAGCAGAGCTTATTGAATGTCATTATTAAAAACTGTGTTAAGATATGCCAAATAAGTATGTTTTCCTTGTAAACGGAAATTGGTATTTGGCCTTCTGTGAAAGGAAAGATGTGGCTTTCTCTTGAGAAAGGCCCGGGTAAGGCTTGGGAAATTGTGCCTATTAAGAATTCCTCACATTTTTCTGCATTTCATAATAAACACAAGACTTATACAATCTAATTATCTACTTCATTTTTTCATCTACTTCTAATTATCTACTTGACCATTTTCTTCAGTTCTTCTAATTGATAAGCTTTTATTAAACTTATTGGCTCTATATACCAAATAATAGGTCTACCAATCTTTTGGAATAGTTTCTCAGTAGATCATTTTTTATGGTTTTGATGTTTTTTCTTTGATGGTTCTTCTTCCATGACCTTTAGGAATTTTAACACAGAGAGAATATAAGTGCATGGTATGTATATGTGTGTTTGCATGTATGTGTCTATGCATGTGCATATACATAAACATGCACAGATGTATCTCAAAGATGCTTCTTCAGTCCATGCCCAGAAAATTCAATGAAAGAAATGGAATGGAACAAATATTGTAAATATTGATTAAAGTCAAAGGCCAAAAGGTAAGGAAAATAATACAAATTAAAATATTAAAAATAAATAAAGCAAAAGCTTTAGTATTATAATATAACATATAGTAATGAAAACAACACACCAAAAGAAGATTGCAGAAAATGATTGGAATTGTGATTAGCCATATGCCCCTTTAAAGTAAAAAAAAAAAAAAACATCCTCCATTTTCTATTGCAATAGTGATCAGCAGAAGCTGACAACATTCCAAGAAATCTGAAAGGAAAAAGTGAATGGTTTTGATCACTGGTCAACCAGGGTAAACTGATAGGAACTGGACAACTATCCTAAAGGGAACAATAGAATAAAATGTGAATAACTGTTTTAGCATTAGACACTGAGAAAATACAGAAGTTCTGTGAATAATAGATATTGTTAAGTCTTTTCTCTGCCAGCATAGAGGAAATGGACTTAAACTAGCTTAGCATGAATATTATTTTATATGTGAAAGAGATGATATTATGAGATTTTCTTAAGACTCCCTCCTCAAAGGACTTTATTTTGAAAAGGCTGTGATATTTTGAAAATTTGGCAGGAGTTAAAAAATGATGCTAACAGAAGACAAAGTGAATAGGTAAAATCACTGAAGATACAAGCAGGAGATTAAAAAAGTCAAAGAAGCAGTAATTAAAGTCTTTGGCAACATGATATCTGCTAGATCACTAAGTGTTAGCAAGAATTGAAAGACCAAACAATAAATATGAACTTCTAGATATAGAAAACTCTGGTTAAGTTTAAAGTGATTTCATGTAAAATAATGGAATTTTACATTTCACAGGATATGCATCTATACAAATTAAAGGTATGAACAAATTCTATAATAACATATTACTGTTTGTCCTTATTTAAAATTAGGTCCTTTCTCCTTTTTTGCCAAACCAATGTTTATCGATATTTGGTAAGCACCAAGGATGCTCAGCCCTCACTGGAAAATGTTGGTTTCTTTCCTGTCGCCAATTTCTTTCTGATAATGTTGAAGTTTTGTAAGTTTTGGTATTTTCCCAAGCTTAATTATCAAAGTTGCAACATTACTATATTCATTCATAAGTAATAATTTGTGTGACTTCATAAACAATAGGCAAAAGATCCTTTTTCACAAGCCAAACACTTATCCCTGAATTAGGAGAACAAAATATTGCTTTCAGGGCAAGCTTTTGATCATCTTCATCAGGTAAGCATCTTCTAGATTTTTTAAAACTGCTACCGCCATTGATAAGGAATATTGGAAGTTGTGATCCAAAACATTTAGAAAGCATATAGTGAGGAAGATACTATACAGTATTCCAATACCTCAGGGGCTGCCATAAAGAAGAGGGAATTAAGCTATTTTCCAAAGCACCTGAAGGCAGGACAAGAAGCAATGGGTGGAAACTAATCAAGGAGAGAAGCAACCTAGAACTAAGGAGAAACTTCCTGACAGTGAGAACAATTAATCAGTGGAACAGCTTGCCTCCAGAAGCAGTAAATGCTCCAACACTGGAAGTTTTTAAGAAGAGACTGGACAGCCATTTGTCTGAAATGGTGTAGGGTTTCCTGCCCGAGCAGGGGGTTGGACTAGATGACCTCCAAGGTCCCTTTCAACTTTACTACTACTACTATTATTATTATTATTATTACAGCAAGGATAGGCAAAAAGCACATACAGATCTGTGAGCAATAGTTTGGTAAGGCTTTCTAGCTTCTAGTTGTTTATTACTAACAACAATAAAATGACTCATATATTCCACAACAATATTGTTGAATAATGAGAGGAAAAATCAGAATTAAATTACCTTAAAGTATTTAAATCTATTTTCATGTCTTAAAAAGTAAGTAAGGAAAAGACACAAAAGAAAAACATAGAAAAGACAAGAGAGAGAAAAAGAAAAAAGGGAGAGAAAAATAAGAAAATAATATATTACTTAAAATACATATCCCTCTTTAACTAGTATACACTTATTTCCATTTTTTTCTGTTTTTTACCCATAATTAAACCTATGTTTATCCTTTTTAGCTATACATTGGAATTTTCTTAAAGTCAATTACATTTAAATATCTAAAACATTTCCTTTATATTGATCATCCCAAACATTTTTATATTTCTCATATCAAAAAACAAAATACAAAAAGAGAAAAGAAAAAATACTGTCTTACTTGGAGGGTTCATCCCTCTTAAACTAAAATCTTCCTATTTCTTCAACCATATTCAAACAAGTATTTAATTTTTAAATATTCCCTCTGATACACCCCATCATCTAATTCCTTAATTCTTGCTTTAACCCTCTTTTGCCAAGCATCTTTCCCAATCAATATATTCTGTTGAATCAAAGAGTCTTTCCATAATCTTGTACATGTTGTTGTGAATATAGTAGGCAAATCAAACATCATGTCTTTGTAAAAAGATTTTGCCCCTTCATATTCATTGAAGATTTCTCTCATCATCCCTTGTCTCTCCATTTCTTGTGGTACTCCCAACAGCTCAGCAGCCATTTTGTCAAATCTTTTGCCTTATCCTCAAATTTACTTTGGGGGATCTTAGAGTACAAGTTATCTTTTCCATGTTCAATGTTTCTTGTAAGTCCTTCTCCACTTGAGTCTCCACTAGTTTATATTCAGTTGTCTGCTTTATATGATCTCTCTCTTTTTTTGTTTTCTCATCATTTAATTGTTGTGACGTTAAATTGGGAATGCATTCATTTAAATTTTCAAATTCATTTTTAATTTCCTCATGGTTTGAAGTTAATATCATTTGCATTTGTTGTAACAGAACATACATTTCCTCCTCATAAGTATTTATTTTTTCCTGATATGTTCTTTCTGCAGATGTCTGATGCTCCATAATGACCAAAATCCTTTCTCTGCCAATCACTTTAAAGTCACATTTTTTTAAAAAAAAATATTTATAATCCAGGAAGGTCATTTTTTTTTCTAAGTTTTATAGTTCTCACTTTGTAGGTAGTCCACAATGTTTTCTTTTCTTTTGTTATAGCTGCTCTTTGTTTAATCAGAGCCCTGAAGGTTACAACAGACTTTTCTTTTCTTTCTGGGTTGTATATTTAGGGCAGTATTTTCATCCACCACCCATAAACTTAATTTGCCATTTCTGTTTAGAAATGGTTGGGAAGCCCTGCTGTATCTATTACCTAGAAGCTGTCTAACATCAGATCAGAGTTGACTATTTAGCTTAATATTGTTTACTCTAGACTTCCCAATTCTAATTCACATGTGTTTGGATTACAACTTCCATAATGATATGACATCTGGATGTTATAATCATCAAAGAGAATTGAGCCGAGGAGGTTGGCATACATTAACCACCAACAACAGTTACTTCCCATTACTTTGTTATTTCATCACTTTAGGTAGAATAACTGGAGAATAAATGAACCTGAGATCTTTTGAATACAAGAGGATGTACATTATCACTGAGTTGTAATAATCTTCTTTCTAATTGTCAGGGGAAAAAAATAAAAGAATCCAATAAAGCTATCTTGGTAGCTAAATCCTGACCTTAATTGTTGGCTACAGACCAACCAAACACAAGTGTCTCTAGTTATCTGTCTACAAAAAGCCAAGCAAACAAAGATGAAGTCCAAATAATAAGGTGATGTGAAGTTGATTACAAGGGGGAGACAATTGTGCACAATGCTGTCATATTCATGTGTAAATGGAAGAAGCAGATGATGCTGTAGAAATAGCATTTCACTATTTTGTACTTAAAGAGGCTGTGTGTGATCCCACTGAAAAACATTGTGATTTCTCCCATCTTATTTTAAATATGGATAAAGTGAAACCTGGGCGAATGAGATGAGGATTTAGATTTTGGACAGCTTGAAAGGATAGCAAACAAACAAACAAATAAACAGAAATACTGTTTTTTTTTTCCTCTCTGATCTCAACCACTGGCTAAAAGGCTTAGTTTTCTATGACTTCTGACTTCACAGATGTATCACCTTGGATTGATCAATTGATTAAGTTCCATCAAGTTGTTTTTGACTCCAAATGACCATGTGGATGGACAGTTACTAATTTTACTATCCTTTTGTTGCCTAGATCTGCAGTAATTAAAACAACTCTGATCATTCCCGAAAACATTATAACTGGATTGAGAAGACTTGGAAAAAAGGCAAGTCTGGTAAAACTGAGGAGTTTTAAGTGCTAGTTTTGATGTTGCAGCAGATTTTTAGAAAACAAAGAACTTAGGTCTAAAATCTTGCAACAATCTGAGTATTTTGGGTACATTGTAAGCACACAGATTCTTTTGTATATAAAAAGAAATTAGTTGTCAAGCATATGATGCATGAAGAATAAGGCTTGCCGCTCAGTAAAATACAAGTTTTTAAAACAGTGCAAGAGAAGCCAGCATGATTAAGACTAACTGTAAAACTGTAGGGATGAAAAAGATCGTTAGTGGTATGAAGAATTTAGTAAATAGGATGATGGGGCAGATTTTCCCAACAAGCTGAAGCCAGCAAAATAGAATAATTAGAGATACTACTCCCAGTGAGTGTTAAAATGGTAAGCATCTTAGTGATAATTGCTTCAAGTGGATGCTGAATATGGGCTGTAAACACTGAAAATGCTTCTATTTTACAACTGAAGGGATAAATTAGATTCTGAATAGTTTTTGGTGTACAGTTTTGTCATTTGGATATTATGGAGAGAACTCTGTTTTGTTGCTGATACGCTCCAGTGCAATGAAATCCTACTAACCTTGAGAAACTAAAGTTTTCCTGCTGAAGGAAATTTCAAAACAGTTTGTTAAGGAATAATGATTTTCCCCTGAAAACTTTTCCCCAAAATTTGTCAGAATTCTAACAAAAGGCTTCTGAAGCTTTTTAACCTCATTTTGAATGCACTATAGAAAAGGGTTGTATATATGGCTCTATCTGATTCTAAGCAAATAGTTCAATTCGTAAAATCAGATCTGTTCATTTCAGCATTTTGAATTGAAGTGGCAAAATGGATTGTTTCCATAGGTTGCTTTATTTTAAAAGAAAAAGAAAAGTATTTGATGCATTCAGGTACACACATACACACAAACAAAAAGACTCTCTTTCATTGTCTGCAATATCACAGCCATTCTGAACAAATATCCCATTGCTTTGATTTATCATTTTACTTTGCAAAAGATGCTTCAACTTGTTTGAAAGTATAAAACCTTGTTTTATACTTTCCTTGAAATTTCCATTGTTGGTGTTTGAGTTTATGTTATTGTTGAGACATGACTGAGGATTCTCCTTTGGATTTATTTTGATATTTTTTGTTCCATATCTCTCCTTCATTCCAGAGTCTTTTTGCATATGTGTGTGTGTGTGTGTGTGTGTGTAGGTCTTTGATTGTTCGGGTTTTCTCCCACATAAAATTGGAAGTGTCTTGGCGATTTTTCGACAAAGTCCCATTCGTCATCTTCAGGCTGGTGTTTTCAGCTTTGTGCTTCGAGGAAATCTATATATATTAGACTTTTGCACATTTCCATCAAGTTTGAAATGATGTTTCTTCATGTTCACATTTCCAACATATATTTGAAGTGCCTTTATACATTCTAGAAAATTTCTCTGGAATCATGTACCATTGATAAATCATTTTATAAAAATTGTCTTTGAAATCATAACACAATATAAATTTCAACCTTTCAATCACATTTCCCATTGATCCATCTGCATGTTATAACCAAAATGCTTAGCACACTTTATCATATATCCTTTAACATATTTTTCCTTTGTTTCAGAAGTTTTAAAAGTTTGTTCATTTTAGCAATTACATGTTCACCATCAGTACATGATTGTATTTCAGATCTTACTTTGTTCCACTCCATATGTTTTTTATCCATTTTAAATCTTTCAAATAACTGTAAATTGGACAATCATTGGCAATTATGCTATTAATTGTGCTCTTGATTTGATTTTAAATTCCCCTTTATAATTCCTCTTGATAATTTTCCAATGTTTGTGTGCATGCCTGTAGCAGGTCATGGTTCAGTAGGCAGGGCAGTGACTCTGGGAAAGGCAAACGTATTAAACCAAATTGCTTTCAATTAAAAATTGAAAATGAAGCAGTTGTAGGTTTATTTCTTATAATTTACTAAAGTTTCACATGATCTATGAACAATGGATTGTCCATATCTAATGGAAGAGAACTCATCACTCACAATAGCATTTGACTAGCCGTATCTCTACAGCACCAATTTCTTAGACACCAAAAACTATTCAACACTTCAAATGAATCAGATTGGTTATTGTAGTTATAGTTTAGTGAATTTAACTAAATGTAGTTACGTTAATTTTAACTATATTTTCACATTAAGTATTAATGTGTTTATAAGTGGTTAAAGGTTAAATTAACCATTTAACCTTACAAGTTCAAACCAGAGAATACAGTGATCAAGCTATTTACTAATTTTCAGCACATGGTAAAAAGGAGTAATTTTCATAATGATGTGAAGAATATTTGGTCTGAATATATTATACTGAAGTTTCATGGTGGAATTAAAACATAATTAGGATTACCAAATTAATCAGAGTCAGAATTCAATATGCATGACTACATTGAGGCTATGGAAATTAAGATGGAAATATTTTCTCTCTCAGTGCTAATTCTATTGCATGTGTAAATAACGCAACTCCCAATGTATACTTTGCTCTTTGCTCTCATCAGTTTTATACCATCTCTGGTTGCAATATCCATGAATGTTCAACCTCACGCAAAGGACTTTTGATTAAGTGCTAAAACAAAGTCTTCTTTTTGCATTTGGAAAACTCTTAGTTCTAATAAAACCCAGCAAATGAACTCTACATTTAATATCTTCTGCACAGTCAAAAGTAGGAAGTCTTTCATTTTACCTCATTAAAAAAAATAATCAAAGACTAAAAGACTGCCCAAGTGTGTCAGACCCCAGTGACAAATTATAATAAAACACAAAATCCAGGATTTATAGTGGACACACTGATTGACCCTTTCTTTAAACCAGAAGTACAGGAGTCATCTATAATCTTACCACCATGGTGATTTCAACATGACTTTAATTCAAAATGCCTGATGACATACTGTGCACTGTGATCTATTTAAAGTTTAATAAATTCAGGCTAAGTACAAGATAGTGGGGTTATTTAATTAGTATTTTCTAATATGTGTTCTCTATGTAATACATTTGTATGTTACTTATTAATGCATTTATATGTTACTTATTTCAATTTTCATTGGAATTAATTTTTAAGAATCCATAAAATGTGCAACCATAACAACAACTTTTTATTTGCTAGCAGCTGTGTTTCTTTCAGCTACTATTGTTCTGTAAAAATAGATCAATTTCAAAACAACACTAAGATATTTGAATTGGTTTGCAAAATAATAAAAACTTGGTGAAGGACTTCAAAGTACTGTAGGTTCCTAGGAATTTTGATCATTATTTATTATAATCTTTTGAGAGAGGTGCTTTAATTCTTGGGTATCTAATGTCTGGATGAATCAGAAGGCTGTTCATTACAGTCATTTTCTGCAGGTGTTAACACTATAATATGTTGGATCTAGCAGTTTTAACTCTCTGATTTTCCTTAATTATGGTATGCTGCTGCTAGTACTTTAGATAATACCTTAAGAGACCTAAAGTCTGCTTTTCTGACTTCATCTTGTAGAGTCACAGAAGGTCCTTTTTATCTTTAGAGCTAAAGATTTAGTCCAAAGTAGCTTGACTCAGTTGTGATTTGGCCAAAGTCTATATACAATTTTCAACAAAATCCTTCTCTATGGATTTGTACCTTTAAACCAAATAAATATAGAAACTGTCCCTCAGATGCACCTACAAATAAAACACCCATACTGATATTTTTTAAAAAGACATTTTGTTACTGAAAATCCTTACTTTGAACTAATGCCATCTCTACGATTTTCATTTTGACATTCTACATTCAAAGGATTGCCTCAAACATTTTTTCCACTTCTAATGTTTACATCCGAAGTAGTGATTTTACTAAGTATCATAAATTGGGCTCATTTAAATACTTGTGGAATACTTGCTGGTTGTTTATGGAAGATGCATCTTTGCAATGGAGATTCCATGTTTTATGCTATTCTGCTGTTAAGGCTTGTTGGAGTCAAATCAAATTAACCTGGAAATAAGGAGAGAGAACATTTAGCTTTCCAATAATTACCGATTTTCCTGCAGTTCCAATACAAATCAACAATAGTGAAGTATGCAGGGATTTGAACTTTTGCAACATTTAGAGAGCCAGCTCATTAGAGTACATCAGCCATGGCTGCTCAGCATTTTCCAAATTAATTTTCAATGGATGCCTGATGTACCCCTGGTGTCAAAAAACTCCCAACAACATATGAATAAACTAAAAACATCTCTATTGAAACATTGGGATAATGGGAAAAAAGGTGAGGAAAGGGGAAGAAAGCCACATATGTAAATGCAATATATGTAAATAATTGATAAACTATTCTGAAATTAACACTTCAGCTCATATCTACAGATCTAAATGTCAAAATGTATTGAAAAACAAGATGTAGCCTTATAGCAATCCTCAAGTGAAAAACTGTAGTCTGAAAATTAGCCTTGTTAAAATGATGAGAAACTCTGACAGCAGGGCCCCAGAGTCCCATCCTTCTAAGGCCCGAGTATAGTATTGACAGCCCTCCTGATATTTGCTCCCAGGCAATGTTATTATAATTACTATTAAATAACAATAACAATCCCCTCTATACATAACTCCATCATGAGACAGGGGCTTGCGATGCTCTGATGAAGTTGAGTTATATTGTGGTAACATATTCTACCAGAATGGTCACCCATCTCCGACAAATCTTAGAGCAGGGGTGTCAAACTGCCGGCCTACTGACCGGATGCGTCATCCAGAAGTTGTGCCCACCCCATTGCCGGCAATGACAAATCAATCCCGATAAGTTATGTGACGTCATGTGGCATTACAAGTTTGACATATCTTAGAGGAAGAACCAAACTAAGTATTAATCCATTTAATATGGTGAAAAAACAGAAGAAGAATCCTATACTAAATTGGTACTTCCCCAGGTAAACAAGGACTGTGTCATATGTCAGAGTTCCTGAGCATCTGTTGCCAACATCAGGAGCTAGGCAACTAGTCCTAGTCCTGAAGGAATACTTGACTTCACACTTTCTTTTCTAGTAATCTGATCAGTTTGAATTTGGTGCAGGCATAATTTGAATCCACCAAGGGCAAGAGTACAAACATAGCACATACCTTGCAGGTGTGTCATTATGCTGCTAGTGTTTTTTTTCTCCAAGATTTTGTTACTTTGTTACTCTTCAGGATTTATGCAGATGCCAATAGATATTCTGTTGTAGACTTCCTGCTTTAAACTTTTAGTTCTAAGATTCTAGCTAGCTTGATCCACTGCATGAAGTCCCAGTTCTCTGCAGCTCACTGTGAGCAATTCCTTGTCCTCCCAGAAGCCACTGGTGCTATGCAACCAGTGACACTGAGCCTCATCCATAAAAATGAGGAATTCCTTGGAAAGATAAAAATCAGTATTCAAACTAAATGCAGGAAGGAAGAACATTGTGATCATTTGGTCTAAACACAGTTATATGGTATTTAGTAGCTTTACTTTGGTTAGCCTGTGAAAAAGGAGTTTGGGATTTTAAAGCTACAGCTTCATATGAAACTTTGGGGATTTTGGCCGTTTGATTAGATTTTTAGAAAGCTTTCAGCTGAAGACATTTTTTTTCCTCCTAGAAATGAATTAGAAATGATCTAGCTGACCCAAAATGATATGGAGTCCCCTCATGAAAGATACCACTTATAAAACTCTTATCAATTCTGCCAATAATAAAATGTGTGGAACTGGGAAGAAGTGAAGCAGGGGCCAAGAACTGATACTGGAGAAAGAGGCTGGAAAGAAAAGGTACTGAAAATAAATGTTGGATGGGAATTGATCGATCAATCCATTTCATTTGCTGAGAAGTCTTTGATCCATGATAAACAAAAGGGAAGAAGCTGGAGCAGAAAACATTGTGCTCATTGTTTCTCCTGACATATAATTAAATTCCTCTTGTTTTGCACCAAAATCCAGCTGAAGCTAGAAGCCTTCAGTCAAAGATTAGCTGACTTATTTTGATCCAATTTTCAAATCTTCATTGTTGTAGTTCTTGGCAATACATGCATCTCTCTTTCCATTCCATCTCTCACTGAGTCTTTCTCTTGAAGGTTTTATTTTTTCCCATTTGTTCTCATATACTGAAACACTATCTTTCTCCAACTCCCTGTCTCTCTCTTTTTAGCCAATGTGCTCTTGTTTGCCTGCCATAAAGATGAAATGGGCAGGGATTTATATAACATATGGATATCCAAGCATATACATGGATGCCAGGATGGGATTAAGAACTTCAATCTGTATCTAGCTTCTAGCTTCTTTCTATGGGTGCTTGATAGTTGATGTTAAGGCTGTCTCATCATATAGGGCATGTCAAACTTGGGTTGCCTTCATAAAGAAAAGATTGTGTTCTTCAAATAGCAGGCATACAACCATTCTAGTGCTTCCTTGTTAATATTGCTTCTTCTTCAACATATGGGAATCACAACACTATGATGGAGTAATTCTGCCTGTTGGGTTGAAAGAGTCAATTAGATAACACGGCAGGAGAAAAAGAACATATTATCCTACATATTTACATTGTCAATAATTGTTAATGGAAATGTGCTGGAGCTACTCTCAGGTTTCAGAGTTCCATCCTTAATTTTATCTAACAACTGCAAACTTAGTAGAGCCTTCTTAGTTAGACAGAGTGACAATGTTCTGTGTATAACTTTTACATAAGGTAAATAAGAACACATTCTTTCACATAATACAACAAGAACCCCTTACCTTTCTGAGGTTGCTAATTATGGAATGAGTGACAGGTTATGTTGCACAACAGATGCTCATTTTCTGTTTCTCCAAAGACTACTATCACAATCAATTCTGCTGTACTTACACGTGATGAATGTATTGTACCTAGCTGTGTGGTTGGCAGAGACTGAGATGTCCAAAGTACAAAGGAAGAATGTATGTTTTGCACATGTAACTCATTGGCTAATGATGTTTTCTGATTTTAAAAATTAAAAAAAAATATTTTTCAGGATTCAGCTTAATGTAAATATCCATAGGGACAATGACAATGAATTCAGTGGGATTTATTTGAATAGACAGAAATAGGATTGTGATTTTAAGATCCCACTCTTTTCTTGCTAAAAGAAATATTAATTTGAGGTAGACTGCTTGGAGCACCATATTAGGTAAGAGATATCAATAAAACTATTGTCTAATAAACAATATGAGACCAAAACATAAGTGAACTTATATTAGTCGATTCATTTTTAGTTTTGCATTTTTGTTTTTCTTTTGCAATCTAGATTATTCAAAATGTTTATTTAAAATGGAAAAATCACCAAATCACTTGTTTTTATTCTATATTCTTGTTTTGTTTTGGAATAAAACTGAGCATCTGCAAAACAGGATATATATACAGCATAGTTTACAACAAGCACTGTTTGTTCTTCAAACAAGCAATCCTACCATTTTTTTTTAATTTCCTTAGAAAACCTTTTAAGTCTTATATCAGTTTGACACTAGATATTCTGAAACTTCTTGTTTTTCCAAGTAATGGATAGGGAACACTAGATAATATAAATGAAGCCCCCAACTATCTTGAAGTTGTGTACAACACCTTGTTACAAGTGTCATTCACAACTTCATCATAGAAGCTCAATTTCCATATGCTGGACAGGTAAAGGACCAAAGGCAGAAGAATAGTGAGCAGCTATTGGTGTACAATCAAAAGCTGAGAGCTGCTCTTGTCTTTTAAATTGCAAATAGGACAAACACTAAATTTTACTGAATTTATCTTTAAATTCATCTGTGTATGCAATTAAAATTATAACTAAACGACACAAATGCAGTTAATAGGATTGTCTCCAATGTAGTGGCAAAATGTGAGTGGGCGAGAGTATATCTAAGGATTTGGGATATAATGTTTGATTCAGTAGCATATGAGCAAGTTCTTATTAATGTACAGTTGCAAGTTTTTCAGTAGCTCTCTATAGCAAAACTTCTCAAAATGCCACTATAAGTAAGTGAAAAGTGAAGTTGCCTAAAGATGAAAAACAATCTGGGTAGCTGATGTATTGTTTTCTCCCAGATCAGACATGTCAAACTCACGACGTCACATGATGTCGTACGATGTATCAGGACTGTTTTGCCACTGCCGGTAATGGGGTGGGCATGGCTTCCACATGACGCGTCCTGTCGCAGATCAATTTAGTCATTGCAGCAGATTCTACCATTTTCACCAACCATTCCGCCATTTCAGCTAATGCCACACCTTTCCATCTTTCTGTACAAATAATGTTGCTATAGTTATCATATACAAAAACAAAGTTCTGTAACATTTTTCCAACTGTTTGACCATAAATTCCAAAATAACACACACATACTGGTTTCAATTCTATGTTTATCTTTAAATTATCTGAATCAGTGTATGTATTTAAAAATATAATTTTTATAGCTTTTTTACACAGCCTCCAAGCATAATAAAATGTCACTTCTTGTTGTTCAAAACATCAATTCGAAGGGCTTTTATACATTCTAGACAATTTCTCCGGTGACACATATCACAGTACATCATTTTATAAAGATTATTTTTCAGATTATAATATAACGTAACTTTCAATCTTTTCCGCCACGTATTTCTAATTGTTCCATCTGTATAGTATAACCAAAAAATTTAACCCACTTTATCATACTTTATTTCAATTGTTCCTCTTCTGTTTCAAATTTCAGTAAAAATGGATACATTTTTAGCAACTACACCTTCATCATTTGTACAGAGTTCTATTTCAAATTCCACCTTACATTGTTAAAAACCATATAATCTTTTGTGTACTTCAAATATTTCTAATTGTAAACAAATAAATCATTAACAATTTATACCCCCTGCCTCCAGTTCTTCTCTTGATGGTATTTTAATCCTTCTTGACAAAATTTTAGCATTTTGTGATAAGTTAACTATTTGTGTTTGCCTGTTATTTCTCATCTATAAAACATTTGTTGTGCTGAAAGCCAGAAAGGTGTATGATTTTTAAAATTCATATTAACTTTTACCTTGTTGTATTATAAAGTTCATCCTCATCAAGTTATAATAACTTGATAATCTATGTTCCAAGCACCTTCCCTAATTTAAACCTTTTATAGCTTCAGAAACTAATTGTTATAATAATCTGCTTCTAATCTGTCTCTGTAATCCTTGATAAATATTGCTTCTTTGGATATTCATCTATTTTTAGAGGAATATCACTTCTTTTATATAAAAATATTTTAATAGCCATATTGTTTAATAATACAGCATCTCCCTTTTGTAATTTCAATATCATTTTCTTTTTTTTCTCTCTTTGAAATATATATGCTGGCCGCTTCCCTAGTGACTTTTTTTTGCTGTACATAATTCATTTTTATTTCAATTTGTCTTACTGTTAACATAGAAAGTTGTCATTGTAAAAGCTTAATTTGTTGAGAAATACTTTTCTGGTAATTTTTTTAAATTCTTATTTTCTCTTCATTTAATCCAAAATAGTGTGTGTTTTATCTTGATTCTTCTTTTTAGCTTTTCTATTATGTTGTATAAAATAATCTCTAATAAAAGCTTTGCTTGCATCACAAACCATTCTTAAATCAGTGCCTTTCCTTGAATTATTTAAAAATTAATAATATTTTATTTCTACAATTCTCCACTATTGCTTCTTTCTGTAACAACGTTCTATTTAGTGTCCATCTAAAAAATAGATTTTCTTTTATAAACTAAATTCATAGGATTATAATCTGAAAAAGTCTAAAATATCCATACTTAAGGAAACTTAGTAGCAAACTTATTTCTTTTTTTACTTTTTCTTGTTTTACATTAGTCTGTATTAATATTGCTTTTCCTTTTAATTAAAAAAAGTTATATTGAAAAACAAAATTCACCTGCTTATTTTGCCAAGTTGCAGTTCCTTTAAAAGCATAAGAACAGACTACTTTTTAGATGAATTGGCAGTCCATTTTAAACTGCTTGTAATTTGCATTGTGGGAATCACACTGAATATTTATAACTTAATATAACTACAAATATATTGGTCTGGGTGTTCTTAAATAAAAGTCTGAATCACCAAGATAAATGTGGTGATTCTTTTGACTGTATACAATCCTAGCTAGCGTTTTTGGGGAATCTGTTAACTTAATAAAAAATGATGGCCCCCATATGTTATCATTATTTTGATGGAGGTTTTTCTGCCTTTATATTATTTTATTTTACAAATAACTATGCAGATAGAATGTAAAATATTCAGACAGAGGATGACTCTCCCCTTCTCTGCCTCCTTTCCAATTGCTGATCAAGAAGTTGGAGTGAATTATAGCTGGCAGCTGATTTGGAAGCTTGAATAATTTAAATCTTTCTCCATCCTGCATTTCACATGCAGATAGACTGGTAATGCAAAGTTCTAACAGAAACTAGTGGTGGGAAATGAAAAGCAAACACTCTTTCAAAAAAACAACAACACACACCTAAGCGAAATAAACAATTTTAGGAAATGAGAAATCACACTCCACTGTGATTTGGGTAATGAGTTTTTAATATTCTTGTGTGATTTCCATAACCTTGTCATGCAATGTCATGCTTTGAATGGCTTATCACTCTACTATCAACAAGTCTTATATCAAATACATTTGCTCTTGTTAAAAAATGCTGAACCTTTGTAAAGGTCCTGGGAAGACAGCAGTCGGTCGCTGTTGCTTATAAACTAAGGTATGATTGAACATTTGTCATGCAATGCTCTTGAAAAAAGAAAAAAAATGTTTTTTTAAAAAAATCTTAGATGCACAAAACTCCGAAACATAAATTCAGAATGTTCTACACTGTCCTTCAGTTGCCATCTCCATGTGACACATGCAAAAGATATGGTTGCATGAACAATACTGGAAATGTTTCCATGGTGATCTAAGCCAAAAGGACATTACAAGTGCACTATAGATGATGGAGAGGCATGCTGGTCAATGATTATGGCTGGCATGGCATTTTCTTTCTATTTTTATGTACAAAAAATGTGAAAAGAGTGCCATACAACAACTCTTGCCACTAAAATGTATTAGAAATATTATCAGGTGGAAACAAACTGAAAGAACCTCTCTGTTTTCATAAAAAACATTTTTCTAACTACAGAAGAGGATGATCAATCTAATCATACTTATCCTGATATCTATTCCATTCTCTTTTCATATTAAATTACCTTGAGAAGGGGGAATAGGTTCCACACATTGGTTCTTTGCAAATCTTTCAGGCCAGTTGCCTTTCAGCTACATAACATTGCTATTCTGGAACTCTATATCATTTACTAATTCATTACTTATTGATCAGTCATATATGCATGCCACTCATTCAGAAGTTCTCCCTCTATATCTGTTACTAGCTGCAGAAAAAAAAAGAATCTGGGTAAGGAAAATATCACTGTAAGGCTTATTTGTTTGTCTCATCTGACTTTTCACCTTGATTAATCCTTAGATTATTAAGCATGCATTTCTGTTCAGGTGGGATAACTACGTTAAACAGATCTGCCAATTTTGTTCTCTCTCACTGCATAGAGTGATACATCAGTCTTGATCTTAACAAGCCACAGAAAGTCTTGGCCAACCTAATGTGTGCATTTAAATCTGCTCTACCTTTCATGGCTCTTCTTTGATTGACCTGTAGGCTAGTCTAAACAGGTATTGATTACCTCTTGGTGTATCCACACAGTCGTGACTTTCTCGCCATGATACAATCTTGATTCTGTGAAGTTTGACTTCTGTCTTGTTCTAGCCACACCTCTATTTTGATCATTTATTTTTTTCCAAAGTTGGGGAAAATTCACTACAATTGGATAAAGGGCTGCTTTTATACACCTTGATCTTTTGAAGGGGTAATTTTCTCAAAGCTTCTTGGGAGTCTTCAACAGAGAAGATGCTCCAAGAATAATTTCAGCTGCAATATATCTGAATACATGACAATATATACCTAACTCAGAAATCAATATACTGGCTTATCTCCTCTATTTTGCATTCATTTTTAAGAAAAACAGTGGGTGATATTTAGGACACTTTCCTTTGGAGGAAGAATACAAAATAACAGGTCACTGACTGAAGACATCAGTCTGCATGCAATAGAAACTCCTTCTACAATTTCATTTATATAAGTATAATCCTAAATTTAATATCAGAGCTTATAGATAGAGCTTAATATTACAGCTTGTACAAACAGGAATTATACTTACATAGGTAATTTCATAAAAAGAAGTAAACATCTATTTTACTAAATCTTTTAGTCCTTTTGAGAAGTCTACTTTTTTTTTTTGCCAGATAATGTATTTCAAAAGATGATAGCAGTTCCTGAGCATTCAAGTGATTTATGATATGGTTTTTTGGCAGCAGTGACAGTGTTAGACTTCTTTTATGCCATCTGCTTTTTCTTTTGAAAATATGAATCTCTCCCCCCTCTACTCTGCCACCATTTCTTCTCAAAGATATTTTGTGGTATTTCTTGAAAAATGTGCCACTCTTCATTATTGCTATTGCTTGCAGGATTTCTTGGTATAAATAGGCCTCAACAGATGAGTTTGACTATATCAGAGATTAGCAAAAACCAGTGTACAAACGAACATGAATAAATGAACACCAGTAGTTTAATTCTATGTGACATGTAGAGTCTCATAGTAGGACTTTAAAGAGCCATAATTCTCAACCCTTCATTTTGGAGGACCCACTTGCTTGCCAAAATTTCCAGCTTTCAAATAAAGTGCAGTAAAAGCAAATCTCTGACCCTTATAAAAACTGGTGATACAGCAAAAAAATGTTCAGGCACTATCTTACTAGATAGCTTCTTAATATAGAAACTTGCTACTGCTTTTCAAAGTTTTTAGCCAACAACACCATACTTGTTTTTACAAGTTGTGAACAGCCCTAGGGGCAAGGTGCAGAATAACTATTTATCTGAAGAAAGTTTTTTTTTTTTTTTTCCCTAAGCATAATTGCAGCAGACATTGTGGACAGATTTAATCATAGTTTCAACTGAGGAAAATATGACAATCCTACACCAGGCCAAGTCCAAAACAGGAAATTTCTAGAAGCCAGGCACTCTGACAAATTAGTCATTAATAGACACCTAGACATTAGCAACATCTATAAACAATGCAAAAAAGACAATCAACCAGCCCAAAAGGGAACAAAAAGACCCAAGCACCCCTCCATCAACAATCAGCACCTGGATCAGCATAGATTAACTCCAAGGTTAACATCAGACCAACAATCAAGTAAACAATACCTCAATCAAGAAACTTCCAAAGAGCCAACAGTAAATAGTCCAACCAAAGAATCTCTATGGCAACCCCTACCAACACTGATAGGGCAAGCCACCAGAATGTAAACTGACAGCAAACCACACTCTTTACTAGCACTGATGATGTTACCTAGTTTGGGTTGTGAAACTTGTGCAAGAAAACAAGCAAGCTCAAAGAGCATCAAGGACTCCCATTTCAACTCTGAGTTACAAATATTCTCCTTTGGTCATGTTCCTCCTTAATGGAACATATTTTCCATTAAGATATATATCAAAATATATTTACTTGTGTATGTGTACCACAAATAATATATGCTGGGACAAATAAAATTCCATTAAAGCCTGTTATTCTCAGCATGAACTATGCCTTGATTCAACCCTGAATAAGCACAATATTCTCTACTTTTCATCTCCTCCTTTTACCAATGGAGAAGTTAAATCCACAAGTATGTATTCCAAACTTCCCAGTTTGCCTTCAGAGATTTAAATTTGTCTTTCTTGTACAAAGCTAATTTAATACCATTTTACTAAAATATCAGAATGTATTCAAAATACCAATCCCAAATGAAAATGTTTGTTCAACCTATTTAAATTTCATGGTAATGGTTGGGGTAAATGTGACAGATCTTGCATTTCTAAACCTGGTCGCTGCACCAAAATACAAAAACCCTTTGTATTGATATTGTTGAACACTAATAAGTATGTTGTTTTGTGATTTATTGCCTCTCTCCCCTTCATAAAACTATTTTCTCTCTTACCGAAAGACTGAAAACCCATAGGATGCATAGAAATCTTTGGGAACTAATAGAAAATTCTGGGAATTATTATTTTGAAACAAGAAGTATGCTTTTTCTTGGAGTTATTTTTAATTAAATTCTGTCAGTGAGTAGTGGAACTCTTTCACCACACCAATACGCACGTTTGAAAAAAATCAGAATGTACTTTCAAATGCCAAATGAATAAGGTAGGTATCAAAAATTGAGCTATTCATTTTGGAATTTATTATTTGTTAAGTTGTTTGGAAATTGGGCTGAGAAGATGTATCCAGCATTAAATAACTCAGTCAGCTTCAATGGCCAATGATAATCTTGAATTTAAGTCTCTTCATATCTTGTCCAATCCCTTTACTGCTATACTATGTTGTTAATATGTTAAAATTATAATAGCAAAATTATAGCTATTCAACTGTACAAGAGTAAAATTTGTAACTCAGTTATGTATACCATACAAGATTTGGAAGTATGACATGCTATAGTCAGCATTTGATAGTATTTGGCAGCTAAGACTTAGTAGATGTTAATATCGGGTAAGATCTCTTAACATCTACTAAGTCTTAGTTGCCAAATACTATCAAATGCTGACTATAGCATGTCATGCACTAACTGTCAAAAAAACCTTTAAAAGCACATTTTGCTTAAACAAAACTTTAAATGAACCTTGAGGCTACTTTGGGAAGAAACAATGAGACTTCCTTACTTGTGGGATTTTCTTTGGAGGTCTACCCACAGTGGTGGGATTCAAATATGTGAACAACCAGTTCTCTGTGTGGATGCTGCTTCCAGAAGTCCATTCTGGGCCTGGGCAACAAAAAATTAGCAACCGCTTCTGCCGAAGTGGTGTGAACTGGCTTAATCCCACCACTGTCTACCCAGTCTTTTCCCACAGAGTGCTTGCTATAAAAGCAGCTTGAGAAGGTCTTGTAGGATCTTCTATAATGTGCTGTGAGAATAATCTTGGATTACAGAAAGAAGAGCTACAGCCCAGACAATTGTCAGACATGAGGTATCTCATCCCACAGAAGAAAGAAGGTGTTGAAAACATTAAGAAGGGACCCTCCCTAGTTCTTTAGGGATTAAAGGTAGGAGAGGGGAAAATGTTTTCAGATTTGCAGTATTTTGTTACTGTAGCCTTATAAAAATAGTGTTAGCACTCATGGTTTTGTTTCTTGTCTAGACTACATCTAAGGGCTGGCATATGCAAGACTGGGCATCTTCCAAAACCTCAGCACTTCTAGAGTTTTGACCAGTAGCTCCGGAAAAAAAATGGGCTGAGACTGCCTCATTCAGCATTATCTCTTCTAGCACCAACTGATGAAAACTTTTTGTCAGTGTGTCACCAGCACCACCAATTTATCCAACACCAAATGGGCAAATCTGTCCAGAGTAGCTAGTAGTATATCTCCTTCTGGCCTTGGTTGATCAAACCTTCCTGAAAGAGATGAACTAGTCCTAGTGCATCCTGGCAAAGCTCAGCTATTGGCAGCCTAGCTATTGGAAGCAGCTATTAGCCCATCTGAGAGAAGGCAAAGCATCATTCATCAGGATCCACTTAGCAAACGTGTTTAGCAAAAACTTGTCCTTGGGTAGATGAGCTGGTAGCTGGTAGCTACTACTTCTGGTTGCAGACCACTGAAGCTCTTGGCCAACTTGTCCCAGAGAGGAAAATCAGGATACTATTTCTTCCTTAAGACAGGTTTGTCAAAATTCCTGGCAAGCATACGACAAAGATAACAGCTATCACTAGCTTTCTGTTCAGCTGCAGAAACTCCAATACATCCTGGAGAGGAAATCCAATCCTGAGGAGAAAAGCCAGTGGCACTACCTACTTAGCTCCTAGCATGACTACCCACATATCTTGTATGGCACATTCTGGAAGAAGTAAATTATTTGCTCTGTGCAGCACTGCCTAGCCCGTGGTTGTGGAGTATCCAATAGTAATAGAGGTGTTGCAGCTTCCTAGTGAGAAGTATAGGTAAGGATGGCCTTGCAAGCTGCATGATATTGTTAAAGTGCTGCTGGTGTCCCTAAAGTCCCCACTTTGAATTTAACCAGTTTTGAGATAGAAGACTGAGAAGAGATTTCACATGCAGCTATAGCCCAAAGGGTTTGAGGCTCCCCAAATTGCTTCACTGAGACACATGAGGTAATATTTTTCACTTTCAGGAAAAGATATCAGGTCTCCTCCCTGGCTTGAAAGGTTTCATCAAAGGAATCTTGATCACTTCATAGTAAAGGGCTGAAATGTTTTGAAGGGCTGCCACGTGTGATGAAAGGCATATACATTCCTTTGCTGCTCACAAAATATTATATTCCAAAGGTGGATATGCAAATGGGTATATTGGGATTTAGGCCACACCGTAAGTTCTATGATCAAACATTCCAATTTCTTTGTTTCTGGTATGTGTCTCATTTTCACTCCTTTTTAGAATTCCCAAAATCCTTTGGAACAAATGATTTATTTCTCCTGTGATTCTTTCAGCATCCTTTTAAGACAACTTTATGTCCCCATACAGTTGGTGTACTTTGTCCTGTTTTCTAAATGAAAAGATTAATGCTCCTCACTCCTGATTCTTGTCATTCCCTTTGCAATCCAGACATCGATACTTCTTGATACTATCTTCACTGTGTAACTGTCTGATAAGCTGAATATTTTTTGTAGGGACTTTTGTCTTCAAATTAAAGGCTACCCAGTTGTATGCTGTCACACTTTCTAAACCACTTGGTAGGAGCATAGAAAATAAAGATCAATCCTAAAATAAAGATCAATCACATGAAATGGCATGTGAAATGTTTGTAATGAAACTCCATTCCTTATGAACTCACTCATTTTCTTCCTCACAATTGAGTCCAGGTTCATTGGAGTTCACCAATCTTTCAGGAAATGTGACTGTGTTACCTGTCACTGTGTCCAATTTGTGGCTGTTTTCCTAGTTTGTCCTCTCTGACAGAAATGCAAGCATAGTCAGTCTCTAGAAAGGCTGAGATCTCATGTCAAGAGAACAGAACAATATCTTAAAAGTGTTCCTAATAAATGATTTTTTTTGGTCTCCAGTTAAGAAAACAGATCAATATATTCCTTGGAATTTTCTTCCTAAAGAGCACCTGAATATTGCAAAACAACAATCACCAATTTCAAATATATGTTCTATAGAAAGTTAGTTCTCCAGCATGATTGGATGGAGAACCCACGGATGGGTTGTCTTAATCTATCTGCTCCAATTATACTAAGTCTGAAATTTAGTACCGCCCCCTCTGTGCCAACTGCACCCCAGTTTTAGATTTAGTCTCTTTGCCCCAAGACGTGTTTTGTCTTCGCTCCTGGAGCAGAAGACTGTTTAATTCTATTTAATTACTTAGCTCAGGCTATTATTATTATTTGTTATTTTATTATTGATTCAGAATCGATTATATCTAGAAGAAAGATCAATTATCCCAGTCTGAAGCCTATTCAGGCTGACAGACTCACAATCCTCTCCCTCTGGGGGGGGGGAACTTTTCCCTTCTTTGTTTTCCCTCAATTAGGCACAGCAAGATCAAACCTTTGATTTAGGTCGCTTTCAGAGCCTCATCAAGCCTGCAGGGAGCCTTCCCAGGTCCCTCGGCCCCATCAGAGAGCAGCAGGTGAGAATTTGGGCGCGGCCCAATTTTCGGAGCCGGGAGGGCCTGTCAGGCCTTGGACAACAGCTTTTCCAGCCGGCCTAATCACATGCCACCAGCTGCTTTAGGAGCCCAGGCGATTCACCCGAATGAGGGCTCGTTGCAGCTTAGACCCTAGGCCTCAAGGCCTTCTTCCAACGGCCGTTTTTTAGGGCGCGAAATTGGCAGCCGCGATTTTGAATTGCCTCCCAGCGGCCATTTTGGGTGTGGCTGAAGCCCCCGGTGGCCATTTTGTATGTGGTTGAGGCCCTTGGTGGCCATTTTGTGAGTGGCGGAAGTCACTGGTGGCCATTTTGTGGGTGGCTGAAGTCACTGGCGGCAATTTTGTGTGGGGCTGAAGCCTCGGCGGCCATTTTGAGTGTGCCTGAAGTCACTGGTGGCCATTTTGTGGGTGGCTGAAGTCACCGGTGGCCATTTTGTGTGGGACTGAAGCCTCGGTGGCCATTTTGAGTGTGCCTGAAGTCATCGGCGGCCATTTTGTGTGTGACTGAAGCCCTCGGAGGCCCTTTTGTGCGTGGCAAAAGCCCTTGGTGGCCATTTTGTGTGTGGCTGAGGCCCAGACTGCCTGTAACTTTCTTCTGAAGGCAGTATTACATCATCGGTGGCAGGATCGTCGAGAGAGCAGGTTTGACCGGGGAGGGCCTGATCGATCCCAAGTGATCGGGGTGCCCATTAACTCCCCGCCCACCCCCCTCTTGGGCTGAAGTATCTCTGTAGACTCCCTTGGTGAAGTACAGCGCCGAGGGGGGGCGTTTTGCCAAGGTTGAGACCAGAGCAACTCATCATGGCAGAGAAAGGCAGCGAGCCGGCCAAGAGGAGTCGCCAATCAGAGGCAAGTGGTAAGAGCACCACCAAGCGAGCCCGGCCAAGCAGGGAGCCACAGAGGGAGGAAGGGTGCCAAAGACTGAGAGCGGCCTCCCCAGATCTGACAGGCACGATGGGAAGGTCTATATTTGAGCCCCTTTCTTCGCACAGTGCCAGCCCCAGGGGCCTGGTCTCCCCCCAGGGGAATTCCTGAGTCAGATTCAAACCTAACAGTGGCTTCAGGGAGGGGTATAACCGGTCAGGACACCTCAGGGCCCCAGGCCACATTCACTCCCACTGCAGCAGGACTTCGCCCTCCTGAGAACCAGGCCCTGAACCCGAACCTCCTCCAGTCCATGATAGCCCAGGCTGTGGCTCAATTTATGGCCTCCAACACCCCACAGCCACCCCCACAGGCCACACATCATTCACAATCTCCGGATTGGATGGATGATCCCGCATCGGATTTGGAATCTACAGGAGCTGAACAAGCTGGCCTAATTTTGTCTGAGGACGAGGGCATCGCCCCATCCGAACCCACCTCTCCTGTCGGTCTCTTTGACCATTCCTTCTTCAATTCCCTGCTTCTCAAGGCCTGCACCACTGCAAACCTCGCCCAAGAACAGGAGAACCCACCAACAACCAAGGGTCCCCATGCCATATACACTGAGCCCTCTGTCTCACAGAATCATATTCCCTGCCCTCCCCTTTTTCTAAATATAGTCCAGAAACAATGGGAAAAACTAGGATCCCCCTTAAGCCCTGGTGCGGTAGAGAGAACATTGTTCAATGTTGCTCCTTCCCTGACCTCCCTTTTGGAGATTCCTGAGATTGATGAGCCCTTGAACTCATTGTTTCCCAAGTCCAACATCCCTGGGGACATAAATGAGGCACTAAGGGCAGAGGACGAGGGCGGCAACCTCCATGGCCTTCTTTGCCAGGGCTTCGGTCCTATGGCTATGGGAGCTCCAGGACATGATCCCTCCGGACCAGCTCAGAGCCCACCAGAATCTGGGTAAGTTGGTGGCCACGTCCCAGTATCTAGCCGATGCCTCCTTACACACAATCAGATACACTGCCCGGACCATCGCGGCAGACATTTCAGCACGAAGGCTCCTTTGGCTCAGAAACTGGCGAGCAGACACCAAGGCCAAGTGGCGTCTGGCCTCTAAACCTTATACAGGTGGACAACTCTTTGGTAAGGCGCTAGAGCCATACCTAACTGAAGGTAAGGATAAATGCAAGACCTTGGTTAATACATCAAGGAGGGGAGATAGACGCTGGGGGAACTTGTCGCAGAGTAACTACAGAAGGCAGCCCTTTCGGCCAGCGCCAGCCTGGGACTGGGCCCAGGCTCCTCACCCCTCCTTTCAGAAACAGGAACGACAACAAGATAGTTCAGCATACAGAGACAGATCACAGTTCCAGACCAAGCGGTCCTTTCGAGACGCAGGGAGCCGCTCCTTTAAGCAAGGCAAGTGAACCTGCAGCCTCACCTCCCATAGGAGGCCGGCTGGCCCTCTATTCCAGCATTTGGGCGGCCACTACTATGGACGCATGGGTGTTAGACACCATCTCCCAAGATCTGAGACTAGAATTTTGTTCCCATCCACCTGACAGATTCCGCTCTTGTCCTATTTCAACAAACAGGACCAGAGCTGATCTTATGTCAGAAGCCATAGTTCATTTATTACAAATACAAGCAATTGAACCAGTACCACAAGACCAAGAAGGACGAGGGTTTTGCTCAAACCTCTTCGTCATTCCCAAGACTTCAGGGGGCTGGAGGGCGATCTTGGACTTAAAAGGTCTAAACCTCTACTTGAGATATAAAAAATTTAAGATGCAATCACTTCAATCAATCCTGGCTGGCGTCAGGCAAGGTGACTTTCTTACCTCCATAGACCTGACTGAGGCATATCTGCACATCCCAATTTTTCCTGGACACCGCAAATTCCTCAGATTCAGTTATGCCCGACGCCACTACCAGTACAGAGCCATTCCATTTGGCCTCTCATCTGCACCGAGAGTATTTACAAAGGTATTGGCAGTGATTGCAGCCCACCTTAGACAAATTCCCATCAGAGTTCAATGCTATCTAGATGACATTCTAATTCAGTCATCACCATGGCAAGGTGCCCAAGCAGACCTCGCCCTAGACATCAAGGTTTTGCAGGAGCACGGTTTTTCTGTGAATTTCCAGAAAAGTCATACTGTACCAACAACTCGGCTCCTCCATTTGGGCGCAGTTATAGACACAGGCAACTGCACGGTCTACCTATCTCAGGACCAACGGAACTCTATCCAGACTCTTGTACATCGGATCCGAAGGGACAGAGTAGTCACATTGGCATCCCTTTCACAACTACTAGGGAAGATGGTGTCCTGCGTGCAAATTGTGCCATGGGCACGTCTCCATGCCAGAGAATTATAGTGGCTTCTCCTTCCATTTCAGAGACTTCATACCAGCACATCCCACCAGAAGGTCCGAGTTCCACGGTCGGTGTTGAACTCCCTTCGTTGGTGGGACTCTCCGGCACTGTCACAGGGAGCAGAATTCAAACAGCCAGACAGGATCACCATCACCTCTTCTTGGACCACTGACCTTGGGCCCAGTGTGTGTGGAGGTGTGCCCCCCACCCAAATAGGCTTGCGTCTGTGGTGATTGGGTGGGAACCAGGCCCAATCTAATTCCCCACCCTAGGGACACAGGGCTTTGGTATGTCCCATCCGTGGGTTCTCCATCCAATCATGCTGGAGAAAGGGGCGTTGTCTTACCTGAATGCCTTTTCTCATCATGATGATGGAGAATCCACTCCCTCCCATTAGGTCAGTTGGCCTGGTCCCCATTTGTTCAGACGCGTCGGACTAAAGTCTGGGTATCGCCTTAGCCTAAAACTGGGGTGCAGTTGGCACAGAGGGGGCGGTACTAAATTTCAGACTTAGTCTAATTGGAGCAGATAGATTAAGACAACCCATCCGTGGATTCTCCATCATCATGCTGAGAAAAGGCGTTCAGGTAAGACAACGCCCCTTTCTCACAGTTTCCATTCTCAGTTCTTCAAATAGGGGCATTTCAAAACTGAAATGATTAAGTAGGGCAGTTTACAGGATTAAATAGTTGATCAGTACCAGTGCGTTTTGTTTGATTCATGGTGATGATTGCCCTAATACTTCTTCAGCAATTTGTAGCTCTTCCAAAAATGTTCTATTTAATCCCATCCAGCCAGTTTATTTATTTATGTATCAAATTTATATGGTTGGTCATTTCAAAAGAAGTGACTCTGGTTGGTATGCAGCATATATCTATATATCTATATCATCTATATCTATATATATATATCGCTGTCTATATATATTCATCTATATAATATTATATCTCTCTCCACCCATACACACACACACACACACACACACACACATATATATATATATAAAAGAGCGTAATGCAAGATTGCTGGGAGTCCTTCTTATGCTGCCGGGTGGCTTTGCACTTGGCTCCTTGACCTAGTTATCGGTCCATCCGTTCTCTCTATATGGTTTCTTAAATGGCCCACATCCTTTATTATATTGGTGCCCTCTGATGTTGCTGTTTCCTTTTTCCTGGATCCAACTGCTCTCTGTTTCTGCTCACTTACTCCCGCGTCTGTCATCCTTTCTAGTTCTGCAGGAATGCAGCCTCCAGAGATTATGCCAATAGGTTTAGCTTTTATATTAAACAGTTTTATTTTAGTATTATCCTGGTGTTCCAATTCAGCAGTTAAGACACTGGGCTTGTCCACTGGAAAGCAGGCAGCCCAGATTTGAGACCTGAGCTCCATGTAACGGAATGAGGTCCTGTCCTTGCCTGGGCTCCTGCAATCCTAGCAGTTCAAAAACATGCAAATGCAAGTAGATAAATAGGTACCACTATAATGGAAAGGTAACGGCATTCCATGATGTCATGCTGAGCACATGACCATGGAAATGTCTTTCGAGGACAATTGGTCTTAAAATGAAAATGAGCATCAGCCCCTATAGTCGGCAACAAATAGTGGAGTAAAAGCCAGAGGAACAGCTTTATATACATACATACATACATACATACATACATACATACATACATACAATAAGTCTGTCAAAATTAAATTATTAAATTAAATTAAATTATTAAATTAAAAAGTTCTTTCTTTTTTTTTAAAAAAAAAAGCATAAAGGATGTAAGAGATCAGTAAGGGAGCCACCTCAAGATTTCACTGGTCATATAGGATTTCCAGGCCAGATGACATAGCCAGGACTTGGGGGTCTTTGGGGGAAAAAAGCATTGATGGAGATTATCTTAGTTCAGGAGAAAAGAATGTTCCATAACATGGAAGCTACAGCAGAGAAGGCTCACCTGCACAGGTCTGCCAAGTATACCTCTCTGAGCTTTCTTTTGGGACCTGTAGCCCATCTCTCTTGATTGATCTGTTTTGAAGGATTTAATTGGGGAGAAGCAGTCTCTCAAATCTATTTATTATCTACTGTCTTGCTTTTTTCTCTTTCCCATAACTTGCTGAGCATAATTACTTTTTCTAGTCCATCATCCACTTGGATTACATACCCACAATCTAAACTGGAAATGTCTCTGGGTTACATTTGAAGTATCAATCATGCAATTATTGAAAGTCATTTGATTTCAGGTCAGAGATCCCAAAGCAGCCAAACCATTGTGTCCAAGAATAAGCTAAAGGGTTTATTTATTGTTTATTATTTAACATTAGAGATAGATAGATGATAGATAGATAGATAGATAGATAGATAGATAGATAGATAGATAGATAGATATCATCTATCTATCCATCCATCCATCATCTATCTATCTATCTATCTATCTATCTATCTATCTATCTATCTATCTATCTATCTATCTATCTATCTATCTATCTATCTAAGGTTTTTCTCCACCTGAGTTTGGGTATATCAGACTGTAAAAGCTTGCCTGGTCTGGATTTTATAAATGTTTATTGGCAAACTGATTCAAAGATGTTGATAGTAATGATTTCCGGTAAAAAAAAAATCAGTATATTGTGGTGTCTGGTAAGTTTGATCTATGCTTAAATTGATATTTATTATAGAATGGCATGAATGCAGAAAGTCTGGCTTTATCTCCTTATCCTCAAGCTATTTTGGAATAAGTGAGCTTAAAATAACCCCCCCTTTTAGTTTTTAAGGATATCTCCAAGGATTTTAATAAGCAAAATGAGTGGATTAAAGTTTACAGAATCCATCCATTTAATTCCTACTGCAACTCTCAAGCCAGATCCTGTTATTAAAGTCTGTAATTATTAAAGATTTAATAGAAAGTTGATATATTAACCTATGTAGATAATATTGCACAGGAAGTCTTATCAAAATATATTGAGCATTTTGCTGTGTTAAAAAATGTTACAAAAAATCAATTCTACACAAACATCTCTCATTTCCTCCACCTTAAATAACAGCTGTTAGAACATATACAATAATAAACACAGAGCACCTCACTTTGTATAGCTGGTAAAATAAAAATAATTCCACATTTTTCTAAGATAGAAGAAATCCTTAGCAAAGGGACTTTGTAAATACATCTCTCACATACTTGACAATTGAACCTCCTTATCTCAACTTATAAGAAAATGGAAAGCAGGAAAAAGAACTAGAAATAAGCCCTTATTTTGACAATGCTCTTGAATCATAACTACTTCAGTTTTGAGAAGTTGTAAACATTCAAATTGTAAAGCAGTCTGAAACTAACAGTTAAATAGCAAAGATAGTGAAGAAGATAATCAAATGAAACAAAGCAACTAAACTAACCTTCCCCAAAGTGATGCCTTCCAGAACAACACCTCATAGAAAGCTGTATAGGAAGGAGGGTCATCCCCATGGTTTGAGCTGAAATATTCCATCTTTACCTTAGAATTTTTTTCTTACCTGGAAAAATGCAATTATTGAAAGTCATTTGATTTCAGGTCAGAGATCCCAAAGCAGCCAAACCATTGTGTCCAAGAATAAGCTAAAGGGTTTATTTATTGGTTATTATTTAACATTAAAGATAGATAGATAGATAGATAGATAGATAGATAGATAGATAGATAGATAGATAGATAGATAGATAGGTAGGTAGGTAGGTAGGTAGGTAGGTAGGTAGGTAGGTAGGTAGGTAGGTAGGTAGGTGGGTGGGTGGGTGGGTGGGTCGGTGGATAGGTAGATAGATAGATAGATAGATAGATAGATAGATAGATAGATAGATAGATAGATAGATAGATAGATAGATAGATAGATAGATAGATAAGCTTTCCTTTGTTGAGAGCAGATATTGTAAATGCTATATATACTGTATCACTTGTTGTATTTCTTATTCTAACTCACATATTGGTTACATTATGTAATATATTAATAGACTTTCTCATTTTACCATGACTTATACAACCAACCTCATATCAGAGCCCATATGAGATTTGTTTTAAAAATACTGTTTGATGATTTCCTTCCTTCCTTCCTTCCTTCCTTCCTTCCTTCCTTCCTTCCTTCCTTCCTTCCTTCCTTCCTTCCTTCCTTCCTCCTTCCCTCCCTCCCTCCCTGCCTTTCTTCCTCCCTTCCTTCCAAATCACTGAATCCTCCTCCTTGCCTCCCCAAAAAATGATGGTCTGAGATATGTTATGTTAAATGTACATGAGTTAGTAGCTAATTTTTTGCTCTACATTTCTAATGAATGGATAACACGAAGCTGATCTAGTAAAAGCAGAAACTTAGCACTTCTTTATTAAATTCATAACTGAAGTCTTACCAGAGAAATAAATGATCTTACATTTCAATCTGCAATAAAGAGTTTCTGGTGCATTTGTTAAAAATGGTATTAAATATTAATTTGAATTGCCTGATGTATTAAAGTCCCCCATTTGCATAGCATATACAATATATATGCTCAAGTGGGAGAGCAGCAGTTAAGCTGGGATATGAATCAGCTTTTTCTCCAATAAAAAAAATAAGGTAGAGTTTATGCTTTCTGAAAGTTCATTTGAGTAAACTTCAGAACACAAACTTTAACATTTACGTGCCTCAGATTTGAAGCAAAAGTTGATGATTAAAAAGAGTGCCTACTAAAAAACATTAACGCACTTTCCAAATGTAAAAAGTTCAGTTGATGTAGTATTCACTTCTACTGTTAAAACACACACAAAAGAAAAGAATGCCAGTTCTCAAAGTACAGGCAATTATCCAAACCTAAAATTTAGCATTAATATTAAGGAAAAAGATTGTTTAAGGGCATGCATGGTTGTCAGAAAAGAGCTAGAGGATCAGTTAGATGTTTCGAGATAAAACTGAGGTGACACTGAGTTGCTCATTATCTATCTGCCTACCTACCTACCTACCTACCTACCTACCTACCTACCTACCTATCTATCTATCTATCTATCTATCTATCTATCTATCTATCTATCTATCTATCTTTAATTCCCGCTGCTGCTTTCTGTAAAAATTCCTATTTCATTTATGGGTTTGTGGACTATGGAAATTTCTATCCTATGCATTTCTTAATAAATCAATATTTTCCTTCAAATATAATGAACACCAGTTAACACTCATTGATAGCTGGGCTAAGCCTTTACTCTCGATCCAAGACAACTGTGTTATGGGCATGAAAAGGGGCTAGTTTCTACTAAACTACTCAATATTATTTTAGCATTTTGCCTATGTTCAAAAGCTGATGCCCTAATAACAGCTCCAGCACTATCACTAAAACAGGAAATGATTGCAGTGAAGATCTACAGAACTATATAATTATGAATCAACCCTGCATGTATGTAACATTTCTGAAGCCACAGATGAGAACATAAAGGCTCTCTTTGCACTATTAATATTTTCATCATCACTAAAATTGCTGCATAGGATGTGGCTTCGCTGCAGCATGGCTTTAAATGCTGACTTCCAAACTAATCATTAAGTCAAGGTCAAAACTGTTAAGAATGCCATTGGTATTGCAATGTTAACATGAATTATTCTCCTTATCCTTGACATCAAAGCATCAGAATGAAGAAAGCAGCTTGATGGTCAGATCAAAACTTGTACCTTTCTCCCATTATATGTGTGTCCTGTGCAGAGCCTGCTTTTTCTGACAATAACAACATCACTGTCACTATTATTGCACTGACCTTTCCTTTGTTATCAGGTGATGGTTCCATTAGCAGGAGAATTATAACTGCTGTTCATTCTTTGTTCTGATATATATTGATAATCAATATTTTCAAAATGGTACAGACTGATTACAAAATAATTACCCAAGCATGGCCTGCAGGGTGTTTTTGAACTGAAAATAGTAGTATAGTGTTTTGAATAGTGAATATAGTTAAAATTATAATTAAAAAGATAAAAACAAATACAAAGTAAAAATCTAAAAGAGAAAAATGGAAAGTACCGAGAAGAAAAAATAAAAAAATAAAATAGAATAGAATATAGTAAAGAAAAAGAAAAGAAACATTTAAAGAAATGACTTCTCATCTTTAGTAACTTATCATCATCTCCTAAACTACAAAATAAATCTCTTCTTCCCATATTCCATTTTTTGTCTATAAACAAATCCTTAAAGCTTTGTCATTTCAGTCATGATGAGAAAAGTCCATGAAGGTTACCAAAGATAATATACCTATTTTAACTTTATTTTTTTAAAAAACTTTATATTCTTTCCTTTTACTTTTAATAATTCTGCTCTTTTGTTCATACAAATAATGTTCTAGAACATTATTATTAATGTTCTTTTATTTTTTTTTCTTTGTCCTTCTCACAAAATTCTCCAAAGCCTCTTTTATAAAACCAATATAGGAACATTATCTAGGTCACTTGGTTTTCTCTCTTGCTTTGGTATTTATATATCTCTTTTAATTATTAAGGCATCAGCCAGGTGTTTTTTTTTTATGTTCAGTGTATCACCTTTTCAATATCATTCTTGTAGCTTGTTATTTTTAAATCCAGATCAGTCTCAATTTGTCAGGTAAAAGTTATTCCTCTTTTATAACATTTTTGAGCACAATCTATAATAGTAAACCCTCTTAAAATTAACTTCTCAGTCCATTATTCAAAAATATTCATCAATATATTCAATGTTAAAATGTTTTTCTTTGTACCATGTTAATAAATTAAATTTGTGTTCTTCCTCTTTAATTGTAATCTTTATTTCCTTCTGCTTCCTTCTAGTGTTCAACCTTCAAATCTTATCCTATTAGTTTTATTTAAAAAAAAAAAAACAGAATTCAAAGCAAAAGCATTTTCCTGCTTTTTGAAATCTTATTTCAAATCTATCTGGACCCTTAGTCCATTTGTAACTTTCCAAAATCAAAGTTCTAATCACCTTTTTTCTGTTTATTACAAAGCACTTAAACTTGTATTTAAACTTCTTTAGTTAAGGCAGTGGTTCTCAACCTTTTTAATGCCGCGACCCCCAACCGGTCGTAAGTCGAGGACTACCCAATCGGTCGTAAGTCAAGGACTACCCAACCGGTCGTAAATCGAGGACTTTCCCTGCCCGGGAGTGCCACACATGCATGGTGCCGCCCCTTGCACCAGCCAAGGAGTAGCTGGCAAGCGGCAGAGATGGCACAGGCCGACCACTGGCTGGGCCACCAGCTGGCCCAGCCCAAGGGAGCTAAGGCACCCGCCGGGGCCCACATGCACCAGCAACCCTCCCTACGCCCGCCAGCCTCCCACCTCCCACCCCTGGCCCTCTTTTACTTACATTTTTAGTAGTTGCTCAGCAGGGAGGGGTGGAAGCTTCCAGACAGCTCGCCTTTGCTGCAGATAACTTGCAGCACTGTTTGCAGAATGGGACTTTTGGCGGGCTCAGCAGGGCAGAGACAGCCTGGACAATTCCTATTGGCTTTTGAAAGCCAATAGAATTAGACTCTATTCAAGAGAGTCTATTCTATTGGCTTTCAAAAGCCAATAGAATGAAAGGGAGTAGCACAGCTAAGGAAAAGGGGAAAAAATGGCAAACTGCGTTGTTTGGTGACCCCTCTGAAATGGTCATTCGACCCCAAATGGGGTCCTGACCCACAGGTTGAGAACCACTGAGTTAAGGATTGAAGGAAACTCACGAGTGCTGTAAAGCTTGCCAATCCAAAAGATTGTAGTAGCTGAAAAGCAAATAATAAGCATTTTCTGAAAGTCATCAGAAAAACAAACATGTGGATCCAGTGTCATTATGAAAACACCAACTGTGGTTTTAACATGATGGCTATTCCATCACGTTCTAGAGCTCTAAACCTGCGGGAAACAATTGTCTTGCAGTCTCCTCAGGGGAACAACTTTCTGGAGCACTTATGGGCAATCTCAAGTGCCTTGTTCCAACAAAAATTACAAAGAACCATCCTATTCACTGGTTGTTCATTCCAGGGTATTCATTGAATCCACTTTTAGTGAAGGTGTCTTCAATTCACCATTTCTTCTACAAAAATCCTGGCCTGTAGATGAAACATTACATTTCTTATACCCTAGTAACTGAGAAGCCAGGGTAAAATACAGGGAGGAAAATACTGTATTTAACATCATTTAATAAAGACATACATAAATGATGCAGATATTTGAGATTTCTTGCTCATTGAAATAGGCCTTTCTTTCAAACATTTCAGTTTTTATATTAAATAAATAAATAAACTTTATTGTCATTGTATGTGTATACACAGTATATACATATAACGAAATTTATGTGACACATACATGATCCCCAAACACACTCCCACCCACCACAATTCCCCACACCCTAAAACCGCCCAAACATCCACCCAACAGACCAAGTAATACTGTCCAACAGTTCACTGATGGTGGCCCTTTATTATTAAGTGCAATTATAGCTCTGCGATAAAAACTATTCAGAAAACGTGTGGTCCGAGTTTTAAATGTTCTATATCTTCTGCCAGAAGGCAACAGTCCAAAAAGATTGTAAGCAGGATGGGAAGAATCTCTGAGAATGTTATGCAACTTCCAGTACAGTATGTTTTCCTTATTTGTTCCTTTCTTTGATTGGTTATTCCTACTGTTGAATTTCATCAGTTCAGCTAATCTGGGTGATACACCATAGAAATAATATAATTGTATTCCAAACATACCATTGAACTGGCCAACAAAAAACAAATTCTTTGAAAATACTGCAGAAATGGGGTCCTATTCTAAATTTATTTGTTTTATCCAAGTTCTCTTCTGCCTCCCTTCCCCCCACTATATATTCATTGCCATTAAAGGAAATATCTTCTTCTCTTGCCACTATCAGTGTTCATAAATTACATGGTGTCCATCATAATATCAATTAGTCCACCCATTAAACTCATCAGGAGAGAGTCTCTTGAAGATGTCCTCCATAGTGCATTTGTGTGTTTCCTTTGGAAAAAGGCTTCACCTGAGCTACTCCCAAACTGTGCTTAAGTTCTGCTTTTTACATTCGGGAGGGGAGAAGTAGTCTTCAAGACATTCTTGACTCCTGGCAACTGCCTGGACAAGTCTCTGCAGTTTTCTTGACAAGGTTTTTCAGGAGTGGTTTGCATTGCTGCTTTTCAAGGCTGAAACAGAATGATGGCCCAAGATCACCCACTTGGCTTTATTCCTAAGGTCTAGTGTGTTGTCTTAATGCCCTCACCAAACTGACTCTTCCATTAACAGGAAAGGAATCAAAACCATAATCTGTAACCACGTTTTAATTGTAGTTTTTTTAATATTCTCCCATTTTATTCTTTTTATAGGCTAGCTACATTTTATGTCTTAGAGCCAAAATGCTGTTGGATAAAGGTTTAAAAAAAGCAAGTAAAATAATTAAACATAAGGGTCTCAGGATGACAAGTGGTCTCCAAATGCCATGGATTTATCAGTCAATTGTTGCTCCAAATTTGCACTGAAATGTAATTTTTAATATGTCAGGGGAAATTATTGAATATGTGGAAAGCAATGATTACCTATATTTACTATCATTTTAATTAAAGATAAACCAAACATTTTTGTGTGTATCCTGATAATGCTCTCTATTTTTTCTGATTCTATTTTTAATACTTTATCTCTCACAGACACACCAACATGCACACCATCATATTTTTCTATCATAAATTAGCAGCCTGATGTAATCTGGTTGTGAAACATGGATAAGCTTAACAGAAGGATCTTTTTGACCAGCCAAGTGAAATCTTATTTTTCTTTTCTCACATAAGGCTGACTCAAATGTGTTAACCATATGTGACCCAAGTCTCGGCAGCCAAAGGAATAGGCTACATTCTGTTCTTGGTATGCTTCAAACACAAAGGCCCTGTTCTGTACTTGCCATCGATAAGAGGGAAGACAAACTTCATTTAGTTCATATTTTAATCTATTCCAATCTAATCCATATTTTACAAATTATTGAACTAATCAGAACACAGCAGACCTTTGGCTTTAATTACTAAGTTTTCTGCTTTAATTAAAAAATATTCAAAGACATCAAACCACATATATTATGAATACACTGTGTGTGTGTTTAGGTATAAAGGTGGGGGAAGGCACAAAGCGTGCATAAATTATCATTAACTCAAAGTGTACATCCAGAAGAGTTGTTCATAAAGTGGATATAAACGTTCATGCTCATATGATGTTTCATTATTCTTCTATAAAATATTAGTGTGGTAACATCTCCAGTTAGCCTGGAGGTAACTGTTAAGAAGGGACTGAGGTTAGAGTCTTTGCACAGCAGAAAGCAGCACAGCCCTGGTCTTTCTAGCATTCTTGAAGTCTTATCTTACCATTCCCAAGCAATGCAGTCAGTCTTGTGAGATTCTAAAACAGATGACTAGCAATAAAACTTCTGTTTGAGTCTCTGCATGAGTGTTTCTGGTTCTTTTTCATGACAGTTAGAAAATGGAGATAGGATTGTAATGGAATGGACTTACCTGGGGGGGGGGGAGGGAAGAAAGCAAAAGAGTCTGATTTATTCAATTGTAGTAACATAATTTGTTTTCAGTGTATGGTTTTTATGCTAAACCAGCATTTAATGTTCTATGAGCAGCGGTATTTTGTTGACTGGAAAATCATTTTAAGAAAATTGAAATGCATTAAGTTTAAAGATCATTTTAACAAGGTGACAAATATTTCTCTCTTCATAAAATAGATAATTAAAAAAAATTAAAGGTTTCTGGGGTTCTTTTTCCAAATATCCTTAACAAATTGAAAAGGGCACAATAATAAAAGCAGCTGATCTGAGAAATGAGTACAATAAAAAGTAATTTCTATCAGATACAGTAAAATGCAGATTGAGGGCTGAAGTGAAGCTTTTTATTAACTAAGAAAGGTACACACAAACCCAATGAAGAACACTCAAAACACACAGGGATTCGTATATATATACCACATCAATCATTTTTTCCAAGGGGAACTGAAAAGCAGGGAAAATGAATGTTGTGAGGAAGTCTACACTTCTCATATGGATATCCTTTCAGTGACCTTTCAACAGTGTTTAAACCAATTTACTTCTTTGGCTACTTTATACCAGTGAGAAGGTATTGAACCTCATAAGAAAAATATAATACCTTTTTAGAATTTAATATGAACTAGCTGATAGGAAAGTGCAAAGTTCCCCAATATATAAGATGCGTAGACTTTCAATTTCCCATAAATGAATTGCTTTTTTAGACCACCTACCTAGTAGTAAATCCCATATAAAAGTAATGACTTAAGGGAATATGAATGCCTCATAATGTGAAGGGTACAGTATTCTATGAGTATAAATGAATATAAACATGTGATCTTTAGAGAATGTGTATGTAGCAATAATAATTTATATGAAAATTTACTGCAAGAATTCCTTTGTGTATTGTCAGTACTGCGTCACAATCAAGGGGAAGGAGAAAAGGGGAAGTATAACTACAGTGCAAAAAAAAAAAAAAATCCTAAAATACATATGAATGTGTTTAACTGAATTTCATAGCAACTATTTCCCACTGACAATTAAAAACAAACTATTTTTGTGGATCCTGAGACTAAGATTTAAACATTTTCAGCTACTCATTCACTTGCTGGATTGTACCCTTGTGGTTTAAACCATAGTGACCCAACATGGTGATTATTGATCTCCAAGGATTGATGGGAGTATTCAAAGGATTGATAAATGGCTGGGGTCAAAAGGAGTCAGTAAATGTTTGGAAGTAAATAGATGATAACTTTATGATAGAAGGTTGATTGACATAAATTAATCATTCGAGGTCTCTATAGAGCTTCATGCCAGTCTCTAGACCTGAAGGTGAGGAGACTAGCAGTGAAATAGAGATACCCAGGCTTGCATAGTATTGTTCTTACTTATTTCTTAGATTTACTTTATTCATTTGATTTTTTTTATCCACCTTTATTACTGTTATCAGTAACTTAAGGTGACAAAATAGACTCTTATTATGATTAATTTATGTTTGGTCACTCAGATGTTTGTACTAGATGTGGCATTTTTGTCTACCTACTGAGTTCTTTCCAAGGACTTGGGATCATTAAGGCATGTGAAAACAGCCATTCTATATACAGAATACACACTGAATATTTGGCTTGAAAGCCAGTTTTGTCTAGTGGTTAAGGCACCAGGCTAAAAACCAAGAGGCTATGAGTTCTGGTCCTGATTTACATAGAGTCAGCAGGAAGATACTAGAAAGAACAAAAATCAAACCTTTTGCATAGTCCCATAAAGATTTCTCAAATAGCTGTAAATGGTTATGAATCAGATCGTATCAAAATAGGAGAAATACCTAATATATTAGAGGATAGTGTCATATTCAAGATGATCTTAAAAGGCTTGTACATATGGCCAAATCTAACATAATGATCTTCATTTGCTACGGTGCCAAATGCTGTTCTTTAATATCTCCTGAAGTCAAGCATGTATTTTCTGCCCTAAGGCCATATGACTACTTTGAGAGAACTAAAAAAAAGTGCAGCCTTTTTAAACTCCCACTGAAAGGTACAATACACCCACTAAATTGGAAGAACTGTAGTTCTCATTTCAAATCTGAATATGCGTAGTAAGCAGTAAAAGAGCCTTCCTAAAACAGAATAGATTTCTCCTAACTAGAGATTTTTAGACAAGAGTTGCATAGTCAACTGATGGGAATGATCCTGTGCTGAAGACGAAGTTGCCAACTCTAGATGATCCTTAAGCAAATTCCAGCTAATATATTCTATGATTTTGTTAAACTATCATTTAGGATATTTTTAAGCATTTTGAACTCAAAATTTAGAATTACTTTTAAAATTGTTACAAAAGTGTGAATGAAAGCATTTATAAATGAAATGAAACCATTTGTGAACAGAATATGAAATGCAAAGCATCTCTCTTTAGTCTGAATTCCAGATGACCTGGTTTTATACTAGAAGGCAAAGAAAATTATCTTCATTTGCCATAGGAAATTCTGACTGTGTGAAGTTCTGGGTGACCGATTGGTATTATTAGTATTATTTATTCATAGGATTAGGGTTCCTATACATTCTCAAGCCAGTTACTAGCGGGAGATAATTTTCTTATTTCAATGGAATAGAGAATAAGATTCCTCTCCATGTCTCCTCTCTCCCTCCCCTTTCTCTTTCTCTCTGTCCCTCACACTCACATACACTATTAAAGTCCTTGTATAGATCTCCTGTTGCTTGAGCACAAGTTAAATGAATCCATAGCCAGAACTGTTCCAGATATATCTAAGCAGTTGAGAGAAATATTATGCCAAATCACCTATGGGCTTTGTCAAAGTTTAATTTGGCTATTTCTTAAAACACCAGGAGTTAAGTAGTTTAATTCAATCTCATATAGTTTTTCTTCTAGGGAGTTAATTGCCTATCTCACTTTGTAGCCATCAATCAGAGAGAGATGTGTCAGTGCCCTAATATATCACCCGCTTCATTCTAACACTTTGAGTCACAAAACACTAAATGGTGTAATAATGTTGATATCAAGTGCAATTATAAGAGTAAATACTGAGCAAAATGCATGTGGAGCTGCCATGCAACTTCCATTAGTTGCTTTGCAGCTAATCCCTACAGAGGTATCCAAGAGTACTCTATCCTTGTAAAAATATAAAATATTAGTGCATTAATCTGACCGCTACCAATTAAGTGCAAAGCTGAACACAGTGTTGGAAATCATTGCAGGCAAAACAACCTACTTTATTTGGGTAGGACAATGGTTTCAGTGGTGAGGTTTTTAAGTGCCCATAATATATATGACATTGAAGATGGGAACATCACTGTAGTATATGTAATAGTACGTAATTATGAGATGATCATGTTAAAATGTGCTCAGCTGTCAGTGGGCTTCAGCAAAGCAAGTAAGATGGCAAAACAGATGTGGACAGAAAGGTTCTTATAGAAAGCCAGCTCTTACAAAAGCTGGAAGTTCCCTGCAACAGGGATTTAAGCATTTTTTATATTTGTCAGTTAAAGAAGAGCCTGATGAATACAGAGAAAATGTCAGTCTGATCAACCAATTGAATACAAGTTTGCTAAGTGGAAACTACAAGCAAGTAAGGCATGAAGCAACACAAAAGTATTGCTGAAGGGTTTGGGATTTTTTGTTATTGTTTCTTAGAAAAAATGAAAGAGGGGAAAGTTTTGATATTGCTTAAAATACAAGTTAGGATAGCAAGCAAAATAAGAATAGCTTTTGATTTATGCAGCATTATACATATACAAAATCTATAAAATATTGCATTTCAACTGTAAGAGAATACAGCAAGTTCCACATTCTGGACAGAGAAGACTATTGGTTTGAAAGAGGAGTCAAAGAGGTGATGTATATTTATTTTAATGTTGAATTTAATAACAGCAGCAAGATTACTGGTGGGTCAATATTGGAAGAAGGATACTCTGCCTTCTTTAGAAGAATGGGTATTTAAGGTTTCTAATTTAGCAGAAATGGCTAAAATTTCTGCTTATTTAAAGGACCATTCACAAGAGAGATATTTTAACGTATGGAGAAGATGGATAGAATATGTTCAGAAGAAATATGGAACTACAAAGTTTCACTTATTCTATGAGTAATGATTTTGTTTATAAACTTATGATGTTAAAGTTTGAAGAGAGTTAAGGGTTTTTATGATTTTGTTCATTGTATAATTAGTAAACTTAAATAGATTATGTTTAATATGTTTGCATAATCCTGTATTTTGCTCTGGGAAGTTGGGGGGGAAAGGGGTGGGGGGAGGGGGTGGATGGGTTGAAGTTTAAGTAGTTCAGATAAAGTAGAAATAGTCTTATTGTATATAATATTAATGATTTAATTTTGAGAGAGGAACTGCTCGGGCATTTCCCTTGGACAGCATCAAGAGGGAGAAGAAGAAGGTGAGAAGTAAGTAGGAAGGTGGAGGTGAAGGAGGAGAGGGGGTGAGTGAAGAAAAAGAGGGAAAGAAGTAAGTTGGTTTGAGGTGGGTTACGGTTTGGGGGGAAATGGGCGGGCAAGACCGAATGTGGTGTGTATCAATTTGTTTTATTTTTTTATCTGAAATATTTGTAAGATTGTTATGTATTGTAAAATTGAAAATAAAAATTTTTACAAAAAAAAGAGGTGATGTATATTAAAATTGAACAGCCCTCTCTCAACAGAGGCAGAGGGATAAAACACCATCTGTCTCCTGTCTACCACATAGTCCTTTCAACAGTCCCACACCTATTTATACTCTGATTCAAGTGGCCCTGAGGGTACATATAAATCCCCAAGTAGCCTCAACAGCTCTCAGAGCACTATTGACTGACTTTCAGAGTGCTAATGACAGAATGACTGCAAAGAATATAAATACTTCCATTCTTCGTCATTCAGCCAGAACTGAAGAAGCTTCTTGGATTAGGAAGTGAAACATCTTCCAGGAAAAAAAAAACAAAGTCCAGTTACTTTTTGAAAAGCACCTTTGGGGCAACAATGAGTTCTATTTTAGATATACTATGTTTTGGATATGTTATTTTGTTTTGGATTCTAATTTGTCTTAGAAAATAGATTTCATATCCCACCTTGGATGAGAAATGAAATGTCTTTTAGGAAAACAAAGGAAGTTCAGTTGCCTTTTGAAAAAGCAACTTTGAGACAACTATGACTGAGAATCTCCATAGACATTTCACAGCTCCCTACCATGCTAGTATGTATACCCATTGGAGGTGTGAGCCTTTAAGAAGAAAACATCATCTGGTTAAAATTGTATGCAACATATTGCTATATTGTAATAAACAAGCTGTGTCCTTGTATATTACAATACTCTTTATATGGACAAAAAATGGTTTTTGGATGGTCCCTAAAGTAGTTATACAATTGAACTACCAGAAATATATAACATATAACTCAAGTATTTTAAGTTTGCATTTCAGTGAGGAAGAAAGGAGAACAAATGTATTATTCACTATCTTGTCTAGAACCGTTGATTAAATATTTATTCCTACAGGGTTCCTATTAGGGGAATAAAGTCTTGAAAACTACTATTCACCTATCCAGTTTGCTCTTACAAGTTAATTAGCTTTAATTAGACTCTTCAAAGAAACTAAAATACAGAAGGATAATTTCCTGCATCATTTTTACAACCACATTAAAACTACAGTTTGTGCCATATAAAACGAAACAAAGACAAAGTAGCTTCAAAGGGAGCTGCATTTTCTTGGATAAGTTACAGATGCATTAGCTCTGAGATGATGTGACATTAACAGGCTTGTATCCACTAAGCAATCAAGAATAGGGGCTTCAGATGATATTCTGAGCTCTTAAATAATTAAATGCTTTAAGCTGATGTTAAGGCTTACACATTTTACTTCCCATATAAATAGGGAAGAAAATGGTAATAATGGATTTGAATGGCCCCTTTGAAAGGAATTACAAAAAACAAACACACTAACTAACACTAACACACTAATAAGAGCCGAGGTGGCACAGCAGTTAGAATGCAGTACTGCAGGCCACTTTAGCTGACTGTGTTTAGCAGGTCAGCGGTTCAAATCTCACCGGCTCAAGGTTGACTCAGCCTTCCATCCTTCCGAGGTAGGTAAAATGAGGACCCAGATTGTTGGGGGCAATGTAAATATATATATACATTGCTTACTGGTGTACACTGCTTAGAGAGTGCTTGCACTTAAAGCGGTATATAAGTCTCATAAATAAATAAATAAATAAATAACTGAGAACCACATGCAGCTCATAGCTTGTGGTTTGCCCAATTTGTTCAAATGAAGATCAATAATCAGAACTCTAATCAGATAAGGTCGAGTTGAAAAGAGTCTTCCATAGGTCCAAGTGAATTTCACAGTACAGATGGATCTAAATAATGCCAGAGGAAGCTATTGCAGCAGTGATATTGTAGCAACACCATCTTGCCCCATCTTCAACACTAAGGATATGCTTTGGAGAAGCATGCAGTTTACAAGCAAATAGCAATCCTATCCAACTTTGACAAGACTCCTGGAATTATATGTGCTAAAATAAATTAGTAAATGCAAACTGAATTGTTGCTGAGAATAATCTAATGATTTCTTATGTTATTTTCAATTAAGAAAATGGTTGTGTTTTTTGAAGCAAATTTTAATATTCTTATTCTCCTGTAATATAGTATCATATCTTCTACTGATGGAGGCTATGTTGTTTGTTTGGTATGATATAATTTATATTTTGAAAATTAACTAACTACTTCCTTCTTTTCTTTAAGTTCTTATGTTTTATGAGGTCCTGGATCAACCACGATTCCTCAAAATATCCTCCTATTGGCACTCATTAATCTCTCTCATTAGCATTTTTAAACCATTGCATTTGGAATTAAACATGCATGAAGTCAGTGCTCTCTGTGGCACTAATTAGGTTCATTAGTGTTTGTTCAATTAATGTTCTGCAGTATTCATGGGCAGGTATTGTTTTGGGCTTTTCATTACTCGAGTCACTTCACAAGATGTTAACTGAGATGGTAGATATGAAAAATCTATTTCATCCTTATCCATTCAGTGGAGAAACCTTATGCAGCAGTTTTAGAAACAGAATGTCAGTGTAATAGCTTCCATAGGTTATCAAATGTTACAGTGTAGTGGTTGCTATAGAGAAAGTTATAAAATAAAGGGACTGGCAAAATAGTCTACTCATTCCCCACCCTTTGTTTCATTCTGTTTTCCTTGTCCATTGCCTTGCTTTTTGAATTGGAGAGTCCTCTTTGATGCTGAGAAGTTTGTGTCTCCTATTCAAAGGAAACAATCTCCACAACAGAGTTTGTTGCACTGAGCAGAAACAAAGAGGAGATTGCATTTTAGGCAGGAAAGCAAACTCTGGTAGTATAGAAACCCTGAGACAGTCAACAATGGCAGCAGCAACACTTCTGTCAGATCCATATGCCGATGAGCTTGTTGACAAAAAAACTTTTAACATTATTTATTCCATGTTAGATGGCCCATCATTCCTAATAACAAATTAACTAAATTACACCCTTCCTTGCTCCTACTGGAAGGCAAGGAGCAGATCATATGAGAAAAGTTAAATGCTCTTTGGGTTTAAGAGCTAGTATAATTGTGGTAACACAAGGTGGTGAGCTAATTATGAATTCCAGATGCATGTTGCCTAGCAATCAGAAGTGTGCTTCTTATCCTTGATTTTTGGGGGGCAAAGTAAAAAAATTGTCGTGTATTCTGATGTTGTTGTTTTTTTCAATCTTTGTGAAGCTTAGCCTTTCTCCTCTGTTGCATAGAGAAAGCTAGAGGGCTTTATCTGTGAGTTGTTATTGAATTTAAGTCTTTCTGCTACAGTTTCATTTAGCCTGCTTATTGCTCAATTGAGTTTGTGGAAGTCTTCATTTTGCTGGACTCTATTAGCTTTATTTTACCACTTCTGCCACCAGCATTCCCCTTTTCCCTGAAGTACTTTCATTTCAGTCAAACTGAGCAGGTTGAATTATTCGCTGCTAGTCCTCTTGATTTCCAGATCAAAAATGCAAAATTAGGTCAGGTTCAACAAAGGGGTACAGGTTGTTTCACAACAAAGAGGCTGAATTAATGAACTCACTTTTACATTTTAAAGTTATATAACTGATTTTAAACCAAACACAACTGCAGTCTTTATTAATATTTTTAATCATGAATAAGTCAATATAACATTATTTCAAACAAAAGCATTGCAGCCATCCCCAACCAAAGAGGCATTGTCAAGAAAGCCAAGATTTTTTTTTTCATTTTTGACCTACATTCATCTAAGTCTTCATTCAACTATTCTTGAATTGTACTGTTTAGTATTCTTAGCAATTTCAAAGAGAATGCATTTCATTTTATAAAAACCCAAGATGAAGAAAAGAATGATACTGGAAATAAAAGCTTTATTATAATTCCCTATCATGCAGGAAATCCTTAACATTTTTCAAAATAAACAAAAGGCACTGTCATAGAATTCAGTTACTTTGTTTTGTTTCTGTGTCTCCTTCAATTTCAGAGCTCTGCTTTGAAGTGAGAGTTCAGAGTATTATGACTGAAAGCATCTGTCAGATGACCCAAGAAATTATTAACAATAAGAAATCTATGGAGATTAAAATATATAATGTTTATGAAAAAAAACTTCTCTGTTGTATTATATATATATATATATATATATATATATATATATATATATATATATATATATATAATTATTAACCATATATATATATATTAACCATATATATATATGGTTAATAATGCTAAAAATATGAACCCTGGGAGTATTCATATCGAAAAATAAAATGAACACCAGGGTAGTAAAACTATAAAAGTTTAATTAAAAAGCGCCAAGCTTTCGCCGTCCCTGCCGGCATCATCAGGGCTAGAGCGCCAGAAAGTGTGAGAGTTTTTTATAGGCAAGTCAGAGTCTGCGCCCGGCTCCTCGATCTCGTCACCGGGCCTAATTGATTCAACTGCGCTTGATTGGTTTGCTTCCTCCTATTCCTCTTAGTTACGTGTGTGTTGTCGTCTCTCCTCCTTTCTTTCGATTCTGGGATGGGTGGGATAACTCCCCTACCGTTCAAATTATCTCTATTCTTCAACCCATCCTCCCCATCAGGTTTGAGTGGTAATGTACACCTCCCCTTCCTTTCCCAATCATCCTCCGCTTGGCTGTTCTTTTTGCGATAGCCTTCTCTTTTAACTTTAGTACTTTCTCCTCCCATCCAACTGTCCTCTGAGCAATCCTGTAAATCACTCTGAGTTGGTTGCGATATGCTGGTGATCTGGGATAGGTTGATGGGTTGTTTATCTACTGGGGGGGGGTGGTCCCCTGACTGTAATTACATTCAGTCGTCTTACTCCTCCTCCCCCTTTCCTGAGCCTCCTGTGTTCCTTTCGTACGCGTTATAATTCGGAGGCTCGGTCTGGGGGAGGTAGTGGAATTACGATCTTCTCGAGTGCCGCCATGCTTCTCTTTCACTCTCCTCTCCCTTCTGACGTCGTTCGTGCCCATGTGTGCATCTTCGGAGTTCTCTAAAGCGTCTGTGAGTCCGTCGCTGGCTTCGCTCCGCACTTCACACATCCTCAATCCGGCCGTCTCAGCTGAGTGGAGGGGTCGTCTCCTCCTCTCCAGATCGGTTGCCTCGCTTCTTTCCAGGCGTAGGCAGGCTTCCAGATTCATTCTGCTGTTCCTTTGGATCTGTGCTGGTGTTGTAAGAGTGGTAGGGATGCTCCATAATTGCTCTTCCTCATCTGGCCTACACCGAGCCAGTTGGGGGGTTGGTATGTTCTCCTTGATATTATCCAGGTTGTTATTAGGTCGTTGATAATGGGGCAGCTGGTTGGTCGCACTCCACGATCTTAACACCATATATGCTGGACACAGGTCAACGTGCCGATTAATAGAGCTATTATTAGAGAGCCACGCCTCCCTAAGTAGGCGGCCTCCCTTGGTATTGTCACTTGCTAGCACACTAACTTCACTGAAATTGAATCTATGGCCCAATTCTGCCATGTGAGCCCATATCTGGGAGTATTGGTCCCCCCTTCTTACTGCCAATTTATGCTCGTGGACCCTGGTCTTTACCCGTTTGGCAGTCTCCCCAACATAGTTACACGGGCAGTCCATACAATCAATCTTGTATATGACTGCCGATCTTTCCATGCTGGGGAGCGGGTCCTTAGGGCACATGATGGCTGCTCGTAGCGTTTGATTTGGTTTGTGCGCTACTTGTATGTTGTATGGTGCCAAGATTCTCGCTGTAGCCTCTGAGATATTATGGATATAGGGGAGGGTAACTCGTGTGGTTGTTTGGGGTGTGGGTTCTTGGGGTGCAGGGTTATTCCGGGGTTCAGATGATTTACTGAACCAGTTAACAAATTTTGCCGGATACCCGTTGCGCTTACATATTTGGAAAAGATGGTTTCTCTCCTCCCTCTTTGCTTTGGCAGTGCTGCAATGTGATTCCACATGTTTAAATAGGGTTTTAACACAGCTGGCTTTATGGGCTGTTGGATGGTTGCTCTCAAAATGGAGAATCCTATCCATACATGTTGATTTTCGGTATACCCTGGTGGTCAGACATCCATCCAGTTGGCGCTGCACCAGTACATCCAAGAATGCTAATGTGCCCTGATTTTCTTCCTCCATGGTGAACTGGATGTCTGGGTATACCGAATTCAAAATGTCCATAAAGTCAGTCTTGTGTTGCTTCTTGATGACTACAAACGTGTCGTCCACATAGCGGGCCCAAAACCTAGGTTGGTATTGGGCCATCGCTATGTGTTCTAAACGTTGGAGCACCACCTCGGCTATTACGCTGGAGATCGGCGACCCCATTGGAGTTCCCTTGATCTGTTCAAATATAGTGCCCTGAAAGGTGAAGTAGGTGTTTAAGCAGACTCCCATCAATTTTATAAGGTCTTTTGTCTGGAGGGAGTCCTGATGTTGTTCCTGGTCTCCTTGATTCAACCGGTCTCTTAAAGCTGTAATCGCAAGTTCTTGCGGGATAGAAGTAAATAAAGAGACCACATCAAAGGAGACCATGAGTTCATCTTCCTTCACCCTCAGGGCCCCAATTTTATTGAGGAACTCATCTGCCGATCTCACAGTGGTATTACTATTACTGGTCAAGTGGCAGATACGTACGCTCAGCCACTTGGCCAGTTCAGAGGTGGGCGTACCCCTAAATGCGACAATGGGACGGAGGGGGACGTTGGATTTGTGTATTTTAGGCAAGCCATAAAACCTGGCAAGGGCTGAATCGCCAGGGCGTACCCTTTTTAACACATCTTCCCCCATCCTCCCATTCCGTTTTAAGTCATCAAGAAGCTTGTTGGTGCGGTTCCTTAACGTAGTGGAGGGATCTTTACTCACTATTCTATAAGCAGCACTGTCCTGTAGCAATTCCAGTGCCTTATTTATATACACCCCTTTGTCCGTGACAACGGTTGCCCTCCCCTTATCAGCTGGGAGTATGACAATAGTGTCATCCTTTCTGAGTTGATTCAAGGCTACTCTTTCTTTCTCAGACAGCGTTTGATAGCGTCTATGGTTCATGACCAGGCCTGCGACCTGTTGCCTAACCAGATTTTTAGCCTCCTCACCTGCTCCAGTATGCTGCAAGGCAGGTTCTAACGCTGCCACAAAGTCAAGAGTGCTCGCATCTGTAAGGTTATAACCTACGTCACGTTGTAATAGGAAGAGTTGTGGCTGACTTAATATTTTGGAGGATAAATTACATACCACTCTTCCCGGTGGGGTATTATTGCAAGAGTCCCATAACAAATTCGTTCTCCTCAGGAATATCCCAGTCAAATGCTGGGTTGTCTGGTTCATAGTTCGTTGAATATACTGGTCTAGCATCCAAAAATGCTGGTTAGTCAGCTCCGTGCTGAAATGGTCCCGATGGTCTTGAATCCACGTTTTTAAATTCCTTATTCTCCTATGTTGATCATTAACCAGCACGTACAAACTGCGCCGTTGAAATTGGCGAACTGCTCGCCGGCATTCTAAGGAGTCCACCGTTGGCCTTCTTCTCAGTGATTTTGGAGTTAGGTTCTCCCTAATGCAGCCATGAAGGAATGCCAGCTTGCAGTAGTTGGCCGAGACGCGCCGTGCAAACTTCTCCCACTTCCTGGCTTTGAGCAAAACTGCTCTATTATATCCATGGTTAATAATGCTAAAAATATGAACCCTGGGAGTATTCATATCAAGAAATAAAATGAACACCAGGGTAGTAAAACTATAAAAGTTTAATTAAAAAGCGCCAAGCTTTCGCCGTCCCTGCCGGCATCATCAGGGCTAGAGCGCCAGAAAGTGTGAGAGTTTTTTTATAGGCAAGTCAGAGTCTGCGCCCGGCTCCTCGATCTCGTCACCGGGCCTAATTGATTCAACTGCGCTTGATTGGTTTGCTTCCTCCTATTCCTCTTACTTACGTGTGTGTTGTCGTCTCTCCTCCTTTCTTTTGATTCTGGGATGGGTGGGATAACTCCCCTACCATTCAAATTATCTCTATTCTTCAACCCATCCTCCCCATCAGGTTTGAGTGGTAATGTACAGACCGAGCCTCCGAATTATAACGCGTACGAAAGGAACACAGGAGGCTCAGGAAAGGGGGAGGAGGAATAAGATGACTGAATGTAATTACAGTCAGGGGACCACCCCCCCCCAGTAGATAAACAACCCATCAACCTATCACAGATCACCAGCATATCGCAACCAACTCAGAGTGATTTACAGGATTGCCCAGAGGACAGTTGGATGGGAGGAGAAAGTACTAAAGTTAAAAGAGAAGGCTATCGCAAAAAGAACAGCCAAGCGGAGGATGATTGGGAAAGGAAGGGGAGGTGTACATTACCACTCAAACCTGATGGGGAGGATGGGTTGAAGAACAGAGATAATTTGAACGGTAGGGGAGTTATCCCACCCATCCCAGAATCGAAAGAAAGGAGGAGAGACGACAACACACACGTAACTAAGAGGAATAGGAGGAAGCAAACCAATCAAGCGCAGTTGAATCAATTAGGCCCGGTGACGAGATTGAGGAGCTGGGCGCAGACTCTGACTTGCCTATAAAAAACTCTCACACTTTCTGGCGCTCTAGCCCTGATGATGCCGGCAGGGACGGTGAAAGCTTGGCGCTTTTTAATTAAACTTTTATAATTTACTACCCTGGTGTTCATTTTATTTCTTTATATATATATATATATATATATATATATATATTATATATATATATATATATATATATATATATATATATATATATACACACACACACACACACACATATATATATGTTTTCTGAGGTTTTCGCGGGTGTTTGTACGTAGGTCTTTGGTTGTTCAGGTTTTCTCCCATGTAAAATTGGAATTTTACGTGGGAGAAAACCCGAACAACCAAAGACCTACATATATAGTGGTCAGCAATCAATTTGTGGGTGCCACAAATTCTGGAGAGGGTTTTAAAATCACCCCCATTGAAGAGAAAATAGAAAGGGGAGTTAATAAAGTGATACGAAGGATCAGGAAACAGGATGATGTAAACACAATGGAATCATGGGCTACAGAGACAAACAATGAGGGTATAGTTTTGAAAGAGGATCGTAAACAGAGAAACAGGGGGAGGAGAAGAGAAATAGAGAGTACCAAGAAGGAGGATGAGGTGAATAAACAACATAAACACAGACAGTGCACATCTAATTACGTGGAATTAAGGAGTCCCCCCGACTTACAGTTATGCAAAGAAGGGAGGAAGAGCTGCGGTACCAGCACAAGTAAGGAAAGTGAGGAAATTACAGCTTGCAACACAGAAACTACGATCAAAACGCAGGTGGATTGGCTGGGACCCATGACGAGGTCAAGAAGCCGGGCGCAAAGAACGCCACACTTATAAATAGCTTCTCCCATCGACTGGAGACTACCCTGATGATGCTGGCAGATGCCAGCGAAAGCTTGGTTTTATTCTGGTTTTATTAAAACTTTTTATAGTTTTATAACTTCCTGGTGTTTGTATATTTTATTGTTTAATATGAGTCTACCCAGGAATCACTGTTTTGTTTTTAATATTATTATATATATATATATATATATATATATATATATATATATATATATATATATATTTGTTTTCTGAGGTTTTCGCGGGTATTTGTATGTTGGTCTTTGGTTGTTCGTGTTTTCTCCCACGTAAAATTGGAAGTGTCTTGGCGACGTTTCGACGAAGTCCCATTCATCATCTTCAGGCTGGTGCTTTCAGCTTCGTGCTTTGCTGCTCAAAGCATGAAGCTGAAAGCACCAGCCTGAAGATGACGAATGGGACTTCGTCGAAACGTCACCAAGACACTTCCAATTTTACGTGGGAGAAAACCCGAACAACCAAAGACCTACATATATATATATATATATATATATATATATATATATATATATATAATCATATAATCATCCACTACACTCCAGCAAAAAGCAGAGAGCCTGTTTAAGACATGTTGTTGTCTGGGACAAAGCACAAAATAATACTTTCTGTTCATTCTTTGCTTGGAAGTCATGTGGAAGTAGTGTCTGGTTATTGAACCCAATTTTCTGTCACAGTTGAGTCATCAAACTACCACATACTAATCTGTCTTCCACAAAAGGAAACACCTGTATAATCCAGGATGGATCCCTGGGAACTGTCTCTATATCAGTGTTGTTCAGTCTTGGTGACTTTATGATGTGTGGACTTCAATTCCATGACAATACAAGTTTAGGACAAAAATCTGAAATTCCTTTGTAGTATTAGATTAGTTTATATATTATTGTTGATGTAAGAACATAAGCAGTGCACTGCTGGATCAGATCCCTGACCTGTCTAGTCTAGTTGTCTATTTTCAGAGTGGACAATGAAGAATAGCAATAACAATAGCACATAGACTTATATACAACTTCATAGTGCTTTATAGCACTTCTAAGCAGTTTATGGAGTCAGCATATTGCTCTCAACAGTCTGGGTCCTACTGGGTCCTGGAAGGATGGAAGACTAAGTCAACCTTGACCTGGTCAGGATTGAACTCCTGGCTGTGGGCAGAATTAGTCCATAATAGTGCATTCTAACTACAGTTCTTTCACCTCAAAAAGAACATAAAGCCCTGGATGACATGGGATAAGCCCATAATTGGCTTAGTAGTCATGCACTTTTGAGCCATTTCAGACACAGATCTAGAGAAGTCCCTCAAGATCATAAGTCTGGGGTATTTTACTGCCAACACTGAAATAGACGTTAGAAGCTCAAACAGGAAAGAGTGTTGTAAATTTGGATAGTGTATTCAAAATGCAAACATGGTTTGGATTTTGTTGCAAGCTGTACACAGTGGGGAGGCTGGTACAATAGCAGTCTCAACTGATTCCTAGAGCTCAGCTTAAGGGACAGAGTCTCACATCACCTTCAGAAAAAAAAATAGCATATTTAATTTTTATAAAGTATTTTTTTTTCAAAATTGGCTCATGATATGAGAGTAATTCTACCAACACCCCCTGCACACATACACACACCACAGAAAGGAAGGCTTTTATTTACTTCCAAAAGACTGTGTGAAAATGCTCTCCATTTTTTCTTCTGTTTTTTTATTTCCACTTGATGCATTTTCATCAATAGTTTCAGGAGGTTAAGTCCGACTGCCAAAGTTTTCCATTGTTCTAAGCAAGTGAGATGTTGTACAGATATCTCATTTTCAGGGGTTTCAGGATTTAATTTCCTGAAATTTCTGGTAATTTAATTTAATTACTATGTTTTAAAGCCAGTTGTATATTGGAATTTCCAGCTTTAGTTCTCATTATCTACAGCTTGCAACAAAATCCAAACCATGTTTACATTTTGAATACACTATCCAAATTTATAACACTCTTTCATTGTTCAGTAAAGATTTATAAAATCATGAAATTCTCTGATATTGACTGTTTCCTTGGCTTTTGTCTTCTTGTTGTTGACCTGAAGAGAAAGATTCTTTTTTTCTTTTTCTTTTTTTTGAAAAGATTAGCTTCTTCTCAACTAGGTTAACTTTCATCTTTTGTGGCATCTGCATTAATCAAACAGCAATATCAGAATAAATTAAAATATCATTGATCATTTCATCACCCAAATTTTGGGTTTGGCCTTTCTTCATCTCCATTAGATTGTGAGTTCTTCTTCTTCTTCTTCTTCTTCTTCTTCTTCTTCTTCTTCTTCTTCTTCTTCTTCTTCTTCTTCTTCTTCTTCTTCTTCTTCTTCTTCTTCTTCTTCTTCTTCTTCTTCTTCTTCTTCTTCTTCTTCTTCTTCTTCTTCTTCTTCTTCTTCTTCTTCTTCTTCTTCTTCTTCTTCTTCTTCTTCTTCTTCTTCTTCTTCTTCTTCTTCTTCTTCTTCTTCTTCTTCTTCTTCTTCTTCTATCCTATTGGTACTGACACTTTTTTTCTTTTCGTCTTTGTCAATGCTTATAAAAGATAATTCATTGTCATCTTTCAGCCCTGTGACATCTGAATCTCGTGTTGTTTCTACTATAGATGCTTTCAATGCATTACCTTCTATTTCTTCAGAATTCTCATTAACTGTATAAGATGTTAAAGGCATTGTATATTTCACAATAGATTCAGACATTGCTTCAATTGCCTTTCATTCTGATGACACATACAAACACATACAGACACACACACACACACACACACACACACACAGAGAGAGAGAGAGAGAGAGAGAGAGAGAGGAGTTCTACTAGGTCAATGTTGTTTCATGTTTGTATTGTATTCCCCACTTCAAATTTCTTTACAAATTCAGAATAATTATGAGCCAGTTTCAACAATACTGCAAATGACTGCAGATTCCTTCAAAATTCCTGAAGGACAAAAAAGAACAGGAGCAGACGATATAAACTTCATCCAAAGCAATCTCAGACAATTATAAGCTGTTATGGACATGTGTGTAACTGAGTCCATGTGTACTTGAGGTCTACTATACACACTTCCAAGCACTTCTAGCACCAAAGGAGTCACACTGTCTCTTCCAAGGCCTGGCCCTTTATGGCATGATGGAGGCAAAATGGCAAGTGAGCTGAACAGACTGACCCAGTCATATCACCAATAGCTTGTCTCCCTCTTGTGGTTCTGCCAAGCCATTTCAAATAAAATACTTTTACCACCCACCCAAAAAAAGAAAATTGCCACCATCCAGTGATCTTCTGCAGCTACTGTCTGACACCCCCCCCCCCGAAGCTGTACCTACTTGCAGAATTGCACTACAAGGCCCTTGAAGCCCTGCCAGAGCTGTTTCCATTACTGCACCTGTGCCATTCCATTAGCCAAACAGCTGATCAGACCATATCTGCTGCTGATCCTCTAGATATCCTCATCTTCACAGCATCTTCTTATTTCCTGCACCCACTGTTCTGCTTTTAATGCACTATTGATGCAAATTGCTGTCCAAGGAAATAATTCTATACTATACTTGGAACATCAACCATTTTTACTTGTTTTTGGTGACTGTTCTATACTGCTGAGAACAATCTATGTTTCTGTATTCAGTATACATATTTAATACTCTTGTCTTCCTGTTAATCAGCGGTAACAGATAACAGCAGTAACACTAACACTTAGACAGGCACATAAGTAGTATCTTACAATTTCTCAACACTTAACTTTCTAGTGGTTTTGAAAATTGAGGCAGTAGATGAATTGCATAAACAAATAAATAAATGTTCTCTTCACCTGCAAGATTCCCTTACTCTCAAGATTTCTTTTGCATTTTTTTCTTGACAGTGTTTAAAATATTTTATTTTTGCGGATGTGTTTCATCGTTGCAGTAGTCCAGGACTAAATGATCATAGAAAAACAGCAATCAAAGACTGGAAGGGAGGGGATATTGCCACCACAGTGCAGCAGAACCAATCAGATTTGAAGTATTTGCCTTCAGTGAAATGACATTCAGCAAGCAGACTGAATAGCATTGATTGTAACAGGAGAAAACACTACTTGTGATAGGAAGCAGCATAAGGTGGGTAGAGTTGCCTTCTTTGTGAGTTGAAGTGAGGCATGTCTGTCTTCAGGAGATAAATATTGGGCTGTCCTCCAGATTGAACAAGCAGGATGTGCATATGAAATCATAATAAAATATAGGAGAATATTTCTAAATAGTAGTATATGGAACTAAATGTGAGCTTTTACTTATCAAAACAGCCTTGCTTGCTATCTATGGTCCTGCTTTGGTCAGTCTACTCTTTGGTTACCACACCATAAAGTATTCATTATTGACCTTGGGCATGATAATAGGTTAAAAGCCTAATTTTGATAATGTAGATTTATTTATATTACATTTTAAGATTTAATTACTGTGGGACTTGTTTATTTGTTATTTAACGTTTAAACCAACAACATAGTCCAAGGAACATAACAGTGAAAGTGAAAATAATTTTACAAGGTTTTTTTATTTATTTAAGCTATATAATATCATTGTCAAGGAAAGAAATGCAAAGTACCAGGGTAATAAAAATAGAACTAAGCTCAAAAATAAATTAATGAAATGGTAAAACCTTGAAAATACTGAGAGTCCATATTTATAACATAATAGAAATTGGAGTTCTAGGCCTAGTTTGCAAATACATTTACATTTTTTGTTTCTTTAAAATGATTTCCTTTAATTACTGTTAAATTGTCTTGGGCTAGATTTCCTTTGCTATTATACTATAAAAATGTCATAATATATCTTTATTCCTGTTTAAGCAACAGGATTTCAACAATACAATAAAACAGAAAATTATACACACACACACACACACACACACACACACACACATAGTGTTTCATTTATTATACCAATTTCAGATCTTTATCTAAATGTATGAAGTCATATTGTTAATTTGTGAGTCACTGGTTCAGTTATTCAGAATGTTTAAGTCCAAAGGTGTAAAATGATTTGTGTCAATATCATCAACGATATCGACAAACTAATGCATTTCTAGACTCTGATTTCGACATTTGGAGGCCTATTTAATACTTGTATAAAGCTGTGAAATACATAATGCAGCAGTAAGATGTCATTTATCAAAAATTACTTTTCCTCACAATTTATGTATATTTTTTATATAATTTGACTGAGAAAATACAATTTTGCTTGTCTGTTTTTTCTGTATAACTTTTTCTTGTGAATTTAAATGCCATGGAACGTCTCTTTTAAAGACATATTTCCCAAGTATGTTTTGTAAGACAAAAATTCCAAGTTAATTTTTATAAGTTGAGCTCTGTTGGCCAGTGTGGAGAACCACCAATTGTACTGATGAATATTGACCTAGTTTGACCTCAGGTGATTAATGTTAACTTCAATTTGCCTAAGGAGATATCAGTTGCTCAGTCGATTTTGTAGACCTTGGTTGATATTTGTTGAATTATGTTGACTGTTTGATCTCAGTTGATTTCAGTTGAGCAATGTTGGCCTATTGCGGGGTTGATTTTTTTAAGTGTGTTGATCTATGTTGATTTATTTAGCGTTAGTAGTTGAGATTAGGGAATGGTGGGGGGTTAACACATTATGTGTGTTATGGTTTATGAACTCTATTCATTTCTGAAGTCTATGCTACACTATAGCTGCTTCTTACACTGCCACATTTAAAAGCTGAGGAGGGGAAGTAAGAACAAAAAAAGTCCATCGTGTGATGGAATTCTTCTTTCTCTTTTCATTATGAATTTTTAAAAATGGCAAAACATTGTTAAAATGATCAACCACACAATCTTTTACATTTCTAAGTTTAGAAGCAGCGTATAGCTATTATTAGAGACAGGAAAACTGTAATATTGCTTTAAATTTTGCTGATTTTACAGCTGCAGCCCTATGTAGAAAAGAACATATGTATTTTTATCCTTGTCATGTCTAGATTAGGCTTCTGTCATCCACTGTTCATAAAGTTTCAAAGCCTTTGTGCTATTTGTATAGAGCTAGGCAGTTGGTAACAAGAGGATTTGAAGGATTGCTTATCCCTATCCAAAATCTCTGAAGCAAAGAGGCCTAGCATAAAGAACAATTAGGTTGTTGGGTGCCATTAATCAAATTTTACTTTTGTCACAAACCAACATAAAATACTAACAGGGACCATTTTAATAATACCACTAAACTTTTAAAAGATATCTAAAATCTATGATTGTTAATAGAATACTATAAAATTAAAATACTATCTCCGTTAAAATTATCAGTATTAATACTAAGACTGTAAATTAGTCTTAGTATTTTAATACTTTTTTTTGTAAAAAAAATTATTTTCAATTTTACATTACATCATAAAAATATTTCAGATATAGAGTAAAATAAATTTATACACACAACTTTCGGTATTGCTCACCCATTTCCCCCCAAACCGCATCCACCCTCTAACCTCTTCTCTCACTTCCCTCTTTCCCTCTTCTTCTTCACTCTCCCCCTCTCCTCCTTCTCCTCAACCTTCCTACTTACTTACTTCCCCTTCCTCCTATCTTCTCATTCCGGATGCAGTCCAGGAGAAATGCCTGAGCAATTCCTCTCTCCAAAATAAAACAGTATTATATACAATAAAACTATTTCTACTTATCTGAGCTATTTAACCTTCAATCCATCCTCCCCCCACCCCCCACCCCCGACTTCCCAGAGCCAAGTACAGGCTTATACAAACATATTAAACATAATCTATTTAAGTTTACTAATTATACAATAACCAAAATCATACTAACCCTTAACTCTTCAAACTTTAACATCATAATTTTATAAACAAATCCATTACTCATAAAATAAATGAAACTTTGTAGTTCCATATTTCTTCTGAACATATTCTATCCATCTTCTCCATACAATAACATATCTCTCTTGTGAATGATCCTTTAAATAAGCAGAAATTTTAGCCATTTCTGCTAAATTAGAAACCTTAAATACCCATTCTTCTAAAGAAGGCAGAGAGTCCTTCTTCCAATATCGACCCACCAATAATCTTGCTGCTGTTATTAAATTCAACATTAAAATAGTTTCTTTAGCATCAAAATCCACCAAAATACCCAAGTATTTTAATACTTATAGTCTTAGTATATTAATACTAAGATTATAAATTAAAAGGGGGAAGGAGGCCTCTGAAAACAAACAAAATGTAAAAATAATTAACAATTTTTTAAAATAATAATAAAAGATGTTCTCAGTAAACATACCCATGCCCATTGTCCTTAATTATCTCTCTATAATTTTAATTGCCTCCAGGCAAATCTAGTTATGTTGTTGTATAATAGACAGGATCTTTCTAACAGTGGCTCTTAGAAAGATCTAAGATTACTTCTTTACAGTAAACATTAGCTGTTTCTAAAATGTCTGATTGTTCCATCCATCTTTACATCTTCTAATGTAACATCTTATATTGGATGCCGTTAACTAATAATAGTTATACTGCTTTATTTAAATTGAGTTGTATTATAGAGCATTTGGCCTTAAAGCAACTTATTTTAGGTTAAGTAAAAAGTAAGTATGAGATATACCAGAGAAGTTAATTCTCTAGTGCCTACTTATTTCTGGGATTTTTACTAAGAATGTTAAGTAGATGGAATTTAATGCAACTCAGAATAAAGTATTTATCTTAAGTAAAATGCATTCTTGGATTAATCTTTGTAGATTGAGCTTTAATTGTCAGGAGACTCTGAATATCCCTCTTACTCAGTAAGCTAGAAGCACACAGTTAAGTCATTGAGGAAAGGTGAGGTGAAGAAAGGTAAGACGAGGCAAAAGTTAGGCATTAAACCACTGGTAAAATATATAACTATTCTGCAATATAAATATATTAGAATTAGAATTTGAATGTTCTTTATTGGCCAAGTATGATTGGATATACAAGGAATATGTCTCCAGGATATAAGTCCTCATACAAAGTGCATACAAACAAAGTGATGTTTGTGCATACAAACAAAGTGATAAATCATAAGATGCAATGAAAAATATAAGATACAAACAACAAAATGATAAATCATAAAATACCAATAGGAGAAGGTAATAGGAAAGATGAGAAGGATAATACTAGATGGACAAATATTGTTACACATAAAATAATACAATGGGTGTTCAACAGAGTGATGGCATGGGGGAAAAACTGTCTCTGTGTCTAGTTGTTTTGGCATGCAATGCCTGATAGCAGCATCCTGAAGGGAGGAGTTGAAACAGTTTATGTCCAGGATATTAGGGATCTGTAATTATTTTGTCAGCCCTCTTTCTAGCTGGTGCAGTATACAGATCCTTAATGGAAGGCAGGTTAGTTGCAATTTTTTTTTTCTGCAGTCCTAACTATCCATTGAAGTCCTGTTTGGTTGCTGTGCCAAATCAGACAGTTATGGCATAGCAACCAAACATATACCGGTAATTCTAATAAAGCAAAGGGAAAAGACACACACACAGATATGTGATAATTTGTGTTTGACTTGCTCGTTAATTTAATAAACATTCTCTTTTGCTCTAAATAACAATTAAAACAAATGTGTGCAAAATATGATTTGGACTCAAGGCAAAACACAGAAGGTTCATTTATCATGGAAAGTGCTCTATTATTGTACTGCACTCAAGAGATTTAAAAATAGAAAGCAGACACTTCTGTCTATTCATTAAATACCAGAAAGTTATACTGCAGAATCCAGAATTATTTAGAAGAAACAAACTACTCTTGAATCAAGCGTGATGAATCCTGCTTCTTTGCTCAGCAACTAAATGTTTAAGGCTGGAATCATGTGTATTGAAATATCATTCTATCTCACCAGCAATGCTAACCACCATTGCAAAGTCAGGTTTGCTTCATATCTTGTCCTGCTCACCTTTTTCCTTCAGTGATCAGTCACAGCCATTCTAAATTGTGACAAACGAAGAAGATAAGGAAAAGTCAAGGAAACAAAGTTTGTTTTCATTTTTTTTTAAAAGTTCTTTAGTTTTCTAACGGCAGACTTTATTAACTCTGCTAAAGTGGAATTGTTCACCTAGGCATCACCCTTAGTGTCTCTCTCCTGAATCCATTGGAAAGACCAAAGAAGAATAGAAAAGAGACATGGTAAGGCAAAGCATTATATGGCCAGTACATATAAAAAAATTATCAGGTAAAGCAGATATGAACAAGAACTGGCAACAGCTAAGAGTAGGGCAGTTGAAGAAAGAGACAAGAGGAATTAATTCTAGTTGTACAAGACCAGGCCTTAAGAATAAATGCACCCAAAACCAGAATTGAGAAGACAGCAAAAAGTAGCATGCGTGGGTCTGCAAAGAAGTTGAAGAAACAAGGGACCATCTGGTTAGCTGCTTCAAGAAGACTGTACAGATTGATTACAAACAATAGCAAGACAAAGTAGCAACAATGATTCATTGGAAGAGCAAGAAATACTATTTACATGCAAGCAAGAACTGGTGGCACCACAAAATAGAGAAAGTAATAGAAAATGAAGACACTAAAGCTTGGGATTTAGAATTCAAACTGACAGGCACCTGCCACATAACATGCCAGACTTCACAAATGTCAATAAGAAAGACAAAAAAAAACAAAAACCTTGATTAGTGGACATTGCAATACCTAGAGACAACAGAACAGAAGAGGAAGAACAGAGAAAAATCATAAAATGCAAAGACCTGCAAATAGAAGTAGTCAGAAATCAAAGATAGTACCAATAGTAATAGTTGATGTAATCCAAAACTTTTGCAATATACTTGAACATCATCAGCATTGAGAAAATTACCATCAGTCAGTTGCAAAAGAAGCTTTGCTTGGAACAACTTACATCCTGAGACAATATCTTTAATCTAATTAAACAACAACTGTCATCCCAGGTCCATGGAAAGAATTTGATAGATGGACAAAATTGCCAAATCCAGTCCAAACATCTGATTGACTGTACAACCAATATAATACCGTATTTTCCCCAAAATAAGATCTGGTCTTATTATAATTATTTTGCCTCCAAAAGAAGCACCAGGTCTTTTTTTTTAGGGGGGGGGAATGTCTTTCCCACTCACCTCATGGCGGTGGCACCAACAGCCTCGTCTAGCCAGCCCACTTCTTCTGCGGCTGAGGGAGCTTTCTTCTGCAGCTGAGAATAAAACTTAGACCTGTATTTCACCATCAGAGGCCTTTCATGAAGGCCTGTGCAGCTGAGAACCTAACTATGGATTTAATCCATAGCTTGGCTGCACAGGCCTTCTGGAAAGACCTCTGACTGCGAAATGCAGGCCTAAGCTCCATTCTCAGCTGCAGAATGAAGCTCCTTCAGCCGCAGAAGAAGTGGGCTGGCAAGGCAAGTGTCAATCCATGGGAGGCCTGGCTGCAATGGTAAGCTCCACCCTGCCACATGCCAGCTTGATTTTAGGGGTGTGCCTCGCCCCAAAACTAGGGCTTATTTTTTGGGTAGGGCTTATATTAGGCCCACATCCCAAAATCAAGCTAGGTCTTACTTTTGGAAAAACACGGTATTACATAGACACAATGCTAAACACTCATTATTTTTTTCTTCATTTTGATCTTGATACTACTGTTGACATAATCAAAAATAATGTCAAATAAAAACAGTGATAAATAAAACTTCAGGCAGTTAAAATTAAGTAACAAGTTGTCCAGCAATATCAAACTATAAGCCATTCAGTATCATTGATTAAGTTGGGCAGTGGTAGAAATAAATAGAATAAAATAGAAAAATAAAATAATAAACTAAAATCATTGTGCCAAGACAAATAAATATTTTGATCTAAAACCCCAAAGCCTCAAAATATTATTTTCTGACCAAAATAATTTCTTAAAATTTATATGTGAAATAAAATGATTTCTGAAACTTTTGCAAGGAAAACTTTGAAATAAAAATAGCTTCCCCCCTGAGTAATAAAGTTCATCAAGGTGTACAATAATATATTATATCTGAATTCAATAGAGTTGAAGGCTTTATTTTTTTTTAATCTAATTAAACAACAACTGTCATCCCAGGTCCATGGGAAGAATTTGATAGATGGACAAAAATGCCAAATCCAGTCCAAACATCTGATTGACAGTACAACCGATATAAAAAAAATGAATAGTTCTATTTTTAAAACCAAGTAATGAAGTTGAGGAAAGGCCTGTTCAAGTTTTAAACATTCCTTGAAATTGCTCTTTTAGTCTCTCTTTTTTTGTGGTGTGGTCAAAACGACCAATGAATCTGGAATGAAAAAGAAACAGATGATGCAGAGTAGCAAATGAACCAAGTGGCAGGAAGAATAAAAGGAATAAAAGAAAATACAAGCTTCATTCTAGTAAGATTAAAACCAAGTCAAAGTGATCATAAAATGGCTCCACAAAAACAATGAGCAAATTAAGCTCTCTTTTGGCTGCTTTAAAAAAGATCAGTTAAACTCAGAAAGACACATGTCAGTTTTCATGTCAAAATGCCCTGTCTTTTATGACTTAAGCTTTGAATTTAACTCTCTTTTCATGTCTCAACTTTTCTATTAACACAATTCCCTGTTCTGCTGACTGAATTCTAGGTAACCAAGAGCCCAATTATCAGAATACAAGGGGTGCCTCTCACATGCACTGGTGAACAATTAACCGGGCTCTTTTCCTACTGTTTTTATGGACTGTCCAGAAGAACAGAAGTATTGGCTTGTTCCTTTATATTCTTATCTAATTGGTTCTGGCAGTCAAATCCCCTTCATTTAGCTTCTGAACAATCTTTGTTTGTTGTGCTTGTTTGACCTGAACTAAAAATCATGTCACGTTTGAAGCACAGTATGGTTACATTTATCAAAATAGCCTAAAAGAATATTAAAGACATTTTACTGGTTAAGAGGACAAAATGGGGAGTTTTAAAAGATTAAGTTGACATGATCTATCAACAGTTTTTCTTTTGTGATATAACATATGCTATGTATGAAATGATTTTGTATCCAGTCTCTTATACTTTTATATACATATAGATATATTACATTTAAAAAGCCTCATCACAATTGCCTGTAGACCATAAACCAAGAATATTAATATTCATAGAAATCAACAGACTTAAATCAACTCTCTAACATTGTGGACCCATACTTATTATATGAAAGTAAGGCAGATGAATCCAGTGCCAAGGATATTACTGCCCCAGGAATTCAGACCAGTAGAAAATTTAGTCATAGCTGAAGCCCCTCTAATATTTGTTCTGACCCTGGCAAACAAAATCACAGTATGGCTAGCAATTGTATGCATGTCTGTTTTTTTAATGATATAATTCAGTGATTCTCTTCCAGTTTTAAAGCAAATACCAGTGGACCTCAAACTATTATTGTAATGGAGCTTACCAATTATAGTTGCATGTTGTGATGACTGTTGAGTGAGACAGCCTCAGTTAATGAGCCCTATCCCCTGCTCTTCCTGATGCAGCCATTAAATGACCAAGTGAGTCATTAAACAGAGCACTGTCTTAAGGGTGGGTAGGTTCTGGGAGACCTAGGTGCAGGTCCAAGCTCACCTGTCCTAGGCTTCCCAATGTTTCTTCCACATCCTGAAACACCCATGCTCCACTTCCTTCTCTTTGAGATCGCCACAGCCTTGCGCCTGCTTTTCCCTACACACTGGATACCTGCAAGTCTTTTTCCCCTCAATGACTACCCATAGCCTTTTCCCCTCCCACTGGATTCCTTCAGGCCTTTCAGCCCCATTGGTCTGGACCTTTTTTCCATCCCCTATCACGCATAGCGAAGAACTCCAGAACTCGTCTAGACAATGTTAGGGAAGTAATGATATGGCAAAAACCACTTTAATAAAATTCATGGATCTTTGCAAACATGATCCATTTGCAAAAACACAGTACCATGTGGATATTTCAATATTCTAGAATTGGACTAATAAGAGGTGAAAAAAGAAGGAAGATTAGGAAAAGAGTGGAGGAATTCTCCAGAAGTTTTGAAATTAATGTTCTGGATTGCATGCATACCATTTCTCCATGAAGTAGTGACCTCTACTACTTAAGACTGCTTATTCATCACATAAAAGGGTCAGTATCTTTTGAATCATTGGAGATGTATGATGGACATATCCTTCCATCATTCAAAGATGTCTAGAGCGAGAAAGAATTGTTGCAAGCTGATGATCATTGGCAACAAATTACAGACGATGCAGAAATAAAAACAATCCCCAGAACAGTTAGATTGGTTTTTCATCTTGCTAACAAGCACTGAAATCAATCCATGACAATTATGGAATCAGTTCAAGAATACCGTGTCTGAAGATTTCCTCCAAACTGAGAGAACTATCAATGATCCTAATATCATGATCAATAAGTGTCATCATGAAGTTCTTTTATATTTGCAAAAAAAAAAAACTTTAGAAATTTGAAAAAAAAAACCACTTGAAAAATATAACTTTCAAAACCAAATGGTACAATTAATCAAAATGGTGGCAGTCAGAAATTATTGCATGAATTGCAATGCAAGAGACAAACACAGGGCATTTCATCTACTCAACATTTGATAATCCTGCAGAACTGTTCCCAAAGAACTCTATCTTGGTTTCCTTGAATGAAATGATGAAGAAAATCAATTCTATATGCATTAGACACTTCCCTGATCATGAAATTATATTGTTCCTTCAGGGCTGTCAGTGAAGAACCGAATGCTATTCATTTGTCAACTGATTTCTTTGATTCAGTTGAACTCTCTGTATTGCCACCACATAAATTGAAACTGAAGATCTTCTAATCTTCCAAGGCTTTGCAGTGCAACATGAATGTTCAAGGAAGAATTCACAAGAATCTCATTGTAACAAAGATAAACATTGGTGTGTTCAAAAATAACATTGTCATGATTCCAAAAAATTATGATCTGTTTATTAAAGAGTGAAGATGTCCCTCATCAGTGGACACAGTTTCCATATAGCCATGTGTTATTCTTAATATATATAAAGTGAAAAGACAAACTGTAGAGTATGTGTTGATTTATCCAGAGAAAGTGGTATTCCAGCATGCTCACTTATATATTAATTAAAGCCAAGGAAAAAGAAGTGAAAAATCTTAGAATATTCTTAAAGAATGGCAGAACAACCACAAATTTTGTCATTAAATGTGTCCTTTATTAAATGAAAGGCATCTATATTTGTCTTGCTCTAATAAAATGATATTTTCTTCTTTAATTTTAAAACCAAAAAATACCAGTCTGCCTATGGTCATTCTGTTTCTCTGTTTAGAGAAAGAAATATCTTTGAAAGGATGACTAGTGGTTGTCCAATCTTTTTTATGTTTGATCCAGTTCTGAATTTACCTTTATTTGTAATACTTTCTAAATCTTTCTACAGTTAGAGAAGACAACAAATAGAAAGAGAAAGTGAAGAAAGAAAATGTGGAATTTATAGTAATATAACTATAACTATAAATATCAGTTTATAACTGATACTGTTTAGAATCCCATTCAAGGAAAACTGAAATAGATCGTGGAAATGGAATGAATTAGATCCCACTGTGAGGCTAAGGTACATCATTTTAGGGATATTCTCCCCTGGGATAATGAAATATTCATCACCTTTTGAAAGGCAACATTTGGCCATTTTTTAAAACTGATTCATCTTATACCTAACTGCATACTTTACACGCCTGTCTATTACTGGCACGGCATAGCACTGTTGTCATTAATATTCATTTTATGATAGACAAGAATATAAATGCTTAATTCTTCATGGATTTGCTAGTAAGGAACCTGCATCAATTTAACATAAAGCAATTCTAAATTGTTGTATTATGTTTACACTGAGGTATCTCAATCTTTTCGGTTCTGTGAAGGTATCGTTATCATTATTAATTTTATTTGAGACACTATCTGAAGCATAGATTTTCAGAGATTTTTTAAAGATTCTTGTGATAACCTGTATTTCAGAGCTCATTTATATTGAGGATAGAAACTGAGGAATCCTCCCACCAAAACAGGAGAACATTTCCCTTTCCAATCAATATAAGAACCATCATACTCTTAACTCTAACATGCTTCAATTATTGTTATTGTTATTGCAGTTGCTTTATAGCTATTTCCTTTTTTTCTTTCATTCCCATGATAGTTTCAGGCTTTTATCCTTCTAGGCTACTTCATGTTCCAATCCCTATATTCTTTGATTTTTCCTACCCCATAATCCCTGACATCCAGATGTTTCTGGCTGGTTTTTCTTCATTTAAATCTGCACATTTCAGTTAATGAAGTGGACATGTTGCAGTTTGAGGTGAAACAACAGATGGCTCAACCTTTCACTGCAGGCAAAATGTACTGTAGGATTTTGAGCCAGAAAACTCCACAAGTATTTTTTCAACAGCCATAGCTGGGAAAAAAATATCTGGCACTTCCCTGAGGGTTTGAAGCAGCAATCTGTTAGGTAGATAGCCTTCAAGAGAAATGTGCACAGCCACATACATATTCAGGAAGTGACACAAAGACTCCAAATTCCTTAAGCCCAGAACTGGACTTTCCATCTTTAGTGCTGAAAGGAGTATACTTCCATTTCAGGGACTTTGGAATAATTTGGGAGTTTTCTGGACACATGAAGGAGCAGCTGTGACCAGGAAGATTTTCCCACAGATCTGTTTTGTGAACCAACTTTGCCTCTTTCTGGAATGGACAGTCATTCACATTTTGCTCACCTCACATGTGTTTTACCTGGGGCTTCCAACTTGTTAACTGCAACTGCTTCAGAATGCAATGGCACAGGCATTTATGGCATACTATGACATGCCTATATACAATATACCTCCTCTGAATGAGCTGCACTGGCTTCCAGTAAGCTTCCAAGTGCAAATGAAAATACTAGCTATCATATATAAAGGCCTTTATAACATATTGCCAGGTATCTGAAGGAGATGCATCTCATATAATTTCTACACATCCTGTTTGATCTTATAGAGTTGTCACACTCTTAACCATTGATTAAATCTAACATGGCCCAGGAGGTGGGCTTTCTCTGTAACAATGTCTGTGCTTTAGAATAGTATTTCCCTAAAGATATGTATTGGCCTTATTCTGCTCTTGCTCAAATGGGCCCTTAAACCTGGCTATTCTTCCAGGTTTGTTGGTGATGGGAACCTGGTGAGAATGTTGTATCTTTGAGATGGTTTTAGTGTTATTTATTCCATATAATTGCATGCTGTTTTGGTATTCTATGCCACTCAGAATTAAAATGGAATTTGATTGATTGATGGATAAATAAATAAATAACCAATTGGCAGCTATTCCTTCTCATTGATGTATATAGGAACAAGAGGCATGGTGACACACAGCTACACTTCACTGTATGCTGTTCCTGCTTGCATCTTACACCCTGTCACTATATTTTGGACTGTTTCCAGGTCTTTGTGCAGGTCTTCACCTCAGATCCTACCTAGTGTAGTAGACACCTATTTCTATGGATCTACTATTAGTACCTGTTTTTGTGTTGCTATGACCAGAGTGCCATCTTTTAGTCTAGTTTTTTCCACACACTTTTAGGTTCCCCTAATGTCTGCCAATCCATCTATTTTGGATTGGCAGATATCATGCATGTCCTCTGCTTAATCTTTCTTCCATGTCTGCTGATGTCTCAAGCATGCTCTCAGCAGTTAATCTTTGGGTGCCATCTTACTGATCCAATCCTGCATACTCTGGGCTTCATCCAGGATTGTGACTTTGTCATTAACCTTACTCTGGCTGGTAAACAGTCTCTGGGTGTTGGATTTCTGTGAAGACCACTGTACATTGTGATGAGCTTCTGTGTCTTCACATCAACAACCTCCATGTTCTCCTTTGGCCAGCTTCTTATACAGGCAAGGTATCTAATGACTAGAAGGGCATATATAGATATTGTTCTTCTGATTGAGCTAAAGGAAATGTTTTTACACACAACTAAAAGAAAGATATATAAATGCGTAAAGAAAAACTAAGAAATTCAAAAGAGAAAAGAAGAAAATTAAACAAGCCCAAATAAGAAAAAAGGGAAGCAGTAAGAATTACATTTATAAATAATCATTCAGCTTATTTTTAAATACATTATTAAATGTTGACTTGGCACAGTATGATCAATCTTTCCTGTACACCAACAGAGAGAAGGTAATTGGTAGAAAATGAACACATATCATCAATTGAACTTTGTAATCCTGGGATCTTAATGTGGAAAAATAATATTTACCTGGTAAATCCATAGTAGTTCACATAATGATAAATCCAAATCATTATTATATACACCAAAAATAATCCAAATCATTAAACTGTAATGATTTTTTTAAACATCATATTAACACACTTAAGGATATTAAGCCAAATGAGACAACACTATGACAAGCTTTAAATAGATCTGAAGAACTTTATTTCATTTTAAAGGTGTTTCCACCTGTGCTGCTTATTTCAATTAGCAAGTTGAATAGTTTTATTCCATGGGAACCAATCTTTTTTTTTTTTTCAGTTCCTACTCTATTAGACTATAATATCAATTATCTGATTTAAGTCCAGAAACTTCAGGTTCGGAGGTTTTTTATGTACATAAATTCAGTCTTTCTAAAAATATGCTGTAACAAAGAATTTTTACAGTGGTAACCATTTCACTTTTTCATTCAAGCCTAAAATGATTTTCACTAAAATTGATCTAACAAACGGATCTCCTTCAGAGAAGGATAAGGAGAGATTCTAATATTGTTTCTCTTTTTTTATTTCAGAGCAGTAATAAATAAAATGAAAACGTCCCCATCTAGTAATGTATACAGAAACAGCTAAGAAGAAATCAAAAGATAAAGAAACTCCTACTTAGCTTGGAAAAAAATCTAAAATAATACATTTAGCATGCTGCCATAACAAAGTGGATGATTTTGGTCCAATTCATACCATAACTTTACCTAAGAATTAGGCACAAATGTAAAAAGGCCTGTGACAAATTAGGTTAGCTGAGCTAATACCTGCCAGGATCTAAATTTGTTGCTTTCCACACAGAACCTCTTAGCTTTTGGCTTGTCTGGGCTGCATTGAGTGAAGAGGAATTGTTTTGGGTCATATATAAAAAAATATAATATAGTGTATATGTGTATGGGTGTGTGTGTGTGTGTGTGTGTGTGTGTGTGTGTGTTGTGTGTAATAGAAAAGAACAATAGAATAATAGAGTTGTAAGGACCTTGGAGATCTTCTAGTCCAACTCTCTGCTCAGGCAGGAAATCTTATACCATTTCAGACAAATGGTTGTCCAATCTTCCCACAACTTCTGGAGACAATTTGTTCCACTGATTAATTGTTCTAACTGTCAGAAAATTTCTCCTTAATTCTAGTTTGCTTCTCACCTTGATTAGTTTCCATCAGTTGCTTCTTATCCTGCCTTTAGGTCAGAGGTGTCAAACTGCTGGCCCGCGGGCCGGACATGTCACATGGAGGCCGCGCCCACCCCATTGCCAGAAATGGCAAAACCGGCCCAATACATTGCGTGACGTCATGTATCGTCGCGAGTTTGACATGCCTGCTTTGGAGAATAGCTTGACCCCCTCTTTTCTTTATGTATTTTAGCCTCCAAGTCCCTAATCATCTTTGTTGCTCTTCTCTGCACTCTTTCTAGAGACTCAACATCTTTTTTACATTTTCCAACCAAAGTTAGATGCAGTATGAGAAGTGTGGTTTGCATATATTCATATTAATATTCATATTCAACCAAAACTGGATGCATGTATATGTATATGTACACACATACATATTTTTTTATGTGTGTGTGTTTGTATGTGTATAAAACTATTATCCAAAACACCTGAAGGCAAGACAAGAAGCAACAGATGGAAACTAACCAAAGAGAGAAGCAACCTAGAATGAAGGAGAAATTTCCTGACACTTAGAACAATTAATCAGTGGAACAACCTGCCTGCAGAAGCTGTGAATGCTCCAACACTGGAAGTTTTTAAGAAGAGACTGGACAGCCATTTGTCTGAAATGGTATAGGGTTACCTGCTTGAGCAGGGGATTGGACTAGATGACCTCCAAGGTCCCTTCCAACATTATTATTATTATTATTATTATTATTATTGTTGTTGTTGTTGTTGTTGTTGTAACAGACCCACATACATGCATACATACATACATAATAAAGTTATAATCTTGTAAGGCTACATTACTAGCTGTCCAGAGCCAAGTTGAACATGCATGATTTAGTAGTTCAATGAGTACCTTTGGATAAATTGAAAGCACATATATGTACATAACAAATTGAAGTAATATAATCCCATTATACAGTGCTGTATTTATTATGCATTGTTAATATTACCATTACGTCCTATTTACAGAGCAGAAAGCCAAGGCCAGCCTTCACAATTACCATATTAACAGTTGACTGTGTAGACCAAATTTGCTTTTACCAGCCTGTTCCACTTAACAGTTTATTTGCTATATGTTGAAAACAATATCTGAATGTTTAACTATATAAAACAGTGGGTTTTTAGGTTTTTATAGGATAAAGGCAGCATGCTGAGAGTATCCCAAACTAGGATTAAGGGAAAAGTGAAGTTGCAATTCTGTATTACCTTAAAAGTCAGCTACTCTGCTCTTACTTTTCTGAGTTACTAGTTATTTGTTATTTTATTTATTTGAGAAGTAGCGAAGGGGGGGGAGGAGGAAAACAAGATAAATATATATACATTCATGCCATAAATGGGCTAATTTAAATTTCTAAACACCTTTCAAATGTAGCCTTATATATAATAGATAGTGGTAAACAAGTCTGGTTATAGTGCCTCTCAGAGTGTGAGGTATCTGTGTGTAAAAACATGAAGGGGTGGCAGGTGGGAGAAGAAATGAAGTAAATGCTTGAATGCTCTTACACATTAAAATAAAATGATGGTTTTCTTCTTGATGCACACAAACCAAAAATGATCATGCCATTAGAAAAAGCTTTAACATAGTCCTCTATGACCTGGATCCTCTCATGCTCAAAATTCATGCTCTTAGTCACTGAAAGCATGAGAACTTTTAATATTGATTTTTTTCCTTCTCCATCTTTCTTCTGCATATAATCTGCAATTATCTCCCCTCCCCTTTCTTCCTTGTGTGTGTATATCTCTCTCAATGTGTTAAAAGCACATCTGCCAAGGCTATACCTTCCTTTGAAAATAAAGACCAAGGGATAGCTTTGCCAGATACCACTGTAATAAAAAGAATACCATGTCCATTCAGTGAAAAGAAAGGATTCTTTCTGATACGTGCAGGGTCCCTAGCAGATTTTCAGACCTAAATTCATATCTGGTTATGGGATGCTTTAAGAACACCCTACAACCAGACAATGTGCTAGCTCCAGCATGAAATCAGTCACAGCTTGAAAGAAAGAAAGCCTGTCGTAAGAATATCATCAGCATTTCATCAGAGAGCTCAACAAAGAAACTGTCAGGTCCAAAAAAGAAAAATCAGCAACTCCATCAGGATTTTGGAAACAGAGCATGGCTCAAAATGCTGCGGTGAGAAGAGAGGAAGGGGTGGGGGGCTGGTCTATCTATTCAGGTTCAAAGAAACTTTGGCAACTCCTGAGACTTAGATTCTGAATAAAGGACTGTCCATCACTGGACATGGTTAGGATAGCAGAGATGCCTTTCTTCTTTCCGAGATATTTTAACAGTCAAGGCCAAAAGCATCAACATGAAAAGGCCCTGCATTCAGAGCACATCTAAGCACTAACAATGAAAGGATTTGCTAAGCAAATTGGCAACAAGTCCTGATAGTTATCACTCACACAGCATATCTCTCCCAAAGTTGAAACAGCTGGCACACACTACATAATTTGAGAGGTTTTTGATAACTGAAGCACTTTTTATTCCTGAATTATAATGGGCTCTCTGTGTGTGTATGTTTGTGATAAATTGGTATCTTTTTCTTGTTGTGTGTCTGTGTGTGTGTCTCTGTGTGTGTGTGTGTGTGTGTGTGTGTGTGTGTGTGAGAGAGAGAGAGAGAGAGAGAGAGAGAGAGACTTTTATCATCAGAAGAGCTGTCTCTTTGTAGATGTTTGATGTTTGATGTATATTTGAATGGGGAACAAACAAGCCATAGTTTCATTAATATGTATATGTGGATTAATGTGAAAGAAGTGGTTAGTGTTATATGTTTTTAGGTTTTCAAGCAGTAAAACACCAGTGCAGCAATTAGAGCATTATCATACTAAAAGGTATATATGAATTGTCCCACTTCAGTGTGTTGATATTGGTGAGTATAGGGAAGAGCAGTGGGAGCAGTAGTCCTATCTTTGACATTTAGTTTGTGTATGTGAGATTTGTCAGTGCCTCATACATAGGTCGTAGCCATGAGATGAACAAATCGAAACAATTCTAAAGTAGTTGAGTAGCAGAAAGATATGTTAGAAAATCTTGCTTGGTGATTGGTTAAAATTGAGCACAAATAACCTTTTGAAACTCTGCAGTTTGTGAAGAAATTGGGTAGATGATTCCTCTGAATTCCTCCAAAATGAAGAAGAAATTCTCCACCATTTTCTGAATCGCATAACTCCACAGTGGTGACAGCAACTTTGATATACCGTACTGTATGGTACCATATGAGGAATTTCCAGGGAATTATACCCTGTATCTCATATTTATTTTGGACATCTTTGCTTCTTTGAGTTTTCTATTTCTTCTGATGTACTTAAAAAACCCTTTTTGTTATTGTTTTGGATATTTCTCTGAAGCCTGCAGGTTAGTCTTGCAATCACAGAGACTAGTTTTTGTCATGCCTCTGTCTGAGCCTGAATTGGAGGAAGAAATGGAGCCGGAACAGGACCCTATCGAGGCCCAGGGAGAGGTGTTTGTGGCTTCGGAGGACTGTGGGGAGGAGCAGGCTGAGGCAGGCCAAGGCCCTTCAGGTTTGGAACAGAGGAGACAGAGTTCAGGCAAGGAGCAAGACCCACCCCCACCTGATCCTAGAGCTAGGAGAGTGGAGAGGAGGAGGGAACAATGCAGGTAGCCTCACTCGCTCGGGAGGAGAGCATCCTGCCCCACCCCACAAGGCACATCTGGGGATTGAGATATAAGGAACCACTGTGGGGTGGGGTCTTTGTCAGGAACAAACGTTGAATCTTGGAAAAGTGTATTGTTGCTCTTGTTCTGTGCCTTTGGAAAACCTGGACATCTTGACAACCGGACCAGCTGACCACGTGGATTTCCTGAATTACGACCTCAGACTAAATTTTGATTTTTCTCTTTGCAAACTCTGCAGGCAAGCTGAGATTCAAGCGGACTCATTAAGTTGATGTTTTGTTTGATTTGTTATCTTTATGGCCTTGAGGACATTCTATAATAATCAGGCTGTATTGAATCTGCCTTCAGCCAAAGTCAGCTGGAAGGTGACTGTGTGAATTTCGGTTGGAGACTTGCCAGCAAGTGTGGGAGCATTTGAAAGAAATTTGCAACCATTAAAGTATTGTTTACATTGCCAGTTCTCTGCATTGCTTTTGTGCTGTGCTCTGGGTCATCACAGTTTCTAGTGATTGCCTTCAAACCATTTTTGGTTATAGTCCCCTCCCCTCCTATTCTGAGACATTGATATCTCTCCTATGTTTTATTTTAGCAAGAAGTGCTTGTCTTTCAGTATTCTTTTCCTCCCTCCCTCCCTCCCGTTTTTCAGAGTTCCATGATTTTTCATAAAATTGCTTAAGGACTGATAGAAGAACCTGAGTACTAACTAAACAAATAGAAACTGAAATCCATACAACAAAAAGAAAGAAAGAAAGAAAAAGAAAGTAAAAAGAAAAAAAGAGGTGACACAAACTTTCAATACATTTTTAGAAGAGAGCCAACATTGTTTAAGCTTACTTTTGTCTTCCTGAGATATTTCTGGACTGCTATCCACTATCCACCCTCCACTTAGGCTACCCATCTTAGAAAAAGAAAAGTATTTTACAAATTCTGCCTCTGTCAACCTGTTTATATATATGCTTCTGATGTTGCTCAGCAAAATATATTCTTTCTTTAGAGAAGTTTGAAATGATTCCTTTGTCTGCTCACTCCTGTTCTTTCACCCAGAAATAGTATAAAACTTTCCCATGGTCCATTTGAGGAGGTCCTTCATTTTGCTGTCTTCCTTTCCATACTTTGGAACCAAATTGTTAGTGTACCAGAACAGATAGGTATTATCTGTTGGAGTTAGGAAAGTATGGCTTAGCAACCCTGCAAACAGTAATTAGGATGTGCGTGGTAAATTCCAGGGAAGAGAACATCCTATAAAATGTATAAGGGGCGATGGATGAAAGCAGATATGCTTTCTGGTTTTTGTTTTCTGGCTTGCTGACTTGCTCCCAAAAATACAATTTGCATAAAATATCTACTGGCATATATGATGCTAAGTAACTCATAGTTAGTTCTGACTATCGATCTCTCCACCATGACTTAGAAATTATTATTCTGAAGAAGAGAATGGTAACCAGCATTTTTTTTGGGGGGGGGTAAGGGTCTGGTAGGGTGGGGTGGGAAAGCAATAAGAGAACAGGATGCACAGATTGGGTATAGACACTGCACCAACATCAGGAAATGCTGATATTCCAATTGGCAATTGTCCACAGAAAATATGCATCTTCTTGTGGCAACATATCAGGTTTCATGAAAATTAAAAACTAGAGTTGCCAAAGATAGGACCAGAACTAAGGTTATCTTAATTAAATGTAAATGTCATTGTCATTAAATTAATTAAATGCATTTTAAGATTGTTGCTTCCCATGCGTTGAATAATTTTCCCCTTCCATCACATTACGCAATTTAATTTGGTCACAATTTTTGGAAGTCCTGTAACTTAGGAAATTCTTATTTAAAACAGCAATAATAACACACCTTTGCCTTTGAATGTTTCCTTTGCTAAATTACCTTTGGATAAAATGATTGAGATGACAGCATGTTTCCAAAAGCTCACCTGTCATTGAATTATCAGTTTGGGCAGTAGGCAATTTTGGTTTGATTTTAATTGACTCGTTTTTCTGCAATTTCAACTTCAGAGAACCAGTTTCTGGTTTGGAACTTGGCAATACTAATAACACTTCTCCCTCTCATTATACACAGAGCCAGCACTATTCAGAAGTGACAGAAGTGGGGAGAAGCTCATTCTATTTTTTGCTTTCACACTAGACAAGTGATAAAATATTAATTACTTTTTTTACTTCATTAAATACTCATTTCACTCTAATCTGGATTCTTTATATAGATGGCTGTTAACAGGTGAATGGCTGAGACATTTCATTTCCCCGTTCCAGCTGAGTTTGTGTTGAAACTTTGTGGGCTCATGGATACTCATAGATGTGGAGAGGGAGGCTCAGAGCAGCAGAACTTCTGAGTTTCCCCACTTGCGTGGGGAATACTTCACGCAGAACAGAACATTCAAAAACCCTGTTTGGACCAGATCCAATGTGCTCAGCAAGCTGTTCGGGGTGAAGAGGGATTTTTTTAGTTTGCAGGGATATTGTCATTAGTCTACAGGCTGAACAAATCTCCATGAAACTCTTTGGAGCTGCCAAATTAGAAAGATTACAAAGTCCAAAAGCATACCAGCAACTTTGAAAAGCAGCACAGGACTGTCATCTGGTTGGTTTCAAACCAAAGTGTCCGATGGCAAGAAGGGACTTTATGCCTCCTGATTGATTTTCCTGACAGGGTCAGCGACTCCTCTGGGGGTCTAATTAGAAGTTATTAGAGCCATGAAAACTGCTAATATTATTTTATTACCCTCTCCACTTGGTAACAGCTGGCTACATTCACTGCCCAACATGAGAACAGCAGTCTTTGCATTGCCCAACTTTGTCTCATGAAGCACCTTTTGGTTGAAGAGGTGTGCAAAACAATCTGTAGAGCAGTGACATAACACATTTTTTTTCTCCATTATGTATTTTGAGGAGAGAATGGGGGCAATTTAAAGGGATGAAAACTGTCTCTCTACATTTCTTATAGAGAAATTTCAGATAGCATGCCAAACTCATCAGCATGAATTAACAAAGCATGGACAGGCCTCGCTATAAAGGATAAAAAGATACAGAGTAAGTGGTTTTGGTGTAAATTAGATTTAATTCCAATTTTTTTCTCTCTCCTGCCTTTCAAATCTTCTGCCTGTTACTTCTTATCTTTATCCGGAACTTTACATAGAGTTGCTTACTCTGAAAGGGAATAGGTGGCAAGTAACTTCTGGATGGCAAGTAACTTCAATGTACTTGATTAAATGCCCCAAAAGGGGATAATTCATTACTGTTTCTAATGGGAGTATCCATTTTGTAGGGTAGATAAAGGAACACCAATAACAGATTTATCTTCCCATTCACTCTAGAAGCTCTCTCTCTAGTTTTAGAATAGCTTAGTTTCATGGCTACTGACTAATGTAAGAAACCCAAGCTCCCAAAACAAGAAACTCACCACAGATTAAAATACTGCATCCAATTCTGATCACCACAAATATAAAAGAGATGTTGAGACTCCAGAAAAAGTGCAGAGAAAAGCAACAAGGACGATTAGAGGGCTGGAGGCTAAAACATAGGAAGAACAATTGCAAGAATTCGGTTAGTCTAGTCTGGTGAACAGAAGGACTAGGGGTGACATGGCGGCAGTGTTCCAATATTTGAGGGGTGCCTACAAAGTCCAGGGAGGTCAAACTATTTTCCAAAGGACCAAAAGGCAAGACAAGAAGCACTGGATGTAAACTAACCAAGGAAGCAATCTATAATTAAGGAGAAATTTCCTAATGGTGAGAGCAATCAAATGATGGAATAGCTTGCCTTCTGAAGTCGTGGGTGCTCCATCAGTGGAGGCTTTTGAAAAGAAAGAAAATAGGACCCATTTACCTGAAATTGTATAGGGTTTCCTGTTCAAGTAAGGGTTGGACTAGAAGACCTCCAAGGTCCCTTCCTACTCAATTATTCTATGTTCTAGATTTTTTTTTTCATAAGTCCAAATTCTTATTTTTTTTACACAGGAGATAATGTCTAGAAGTGTGATACACAAGGGAAGTTTCTCCTGAAAGGAAAAATAACAAAGAATGCTGACAGATGGTGGCTATTGCTTGAAGAACTTATCTGATAAAGACTTGTCAGCATCAGAAAAAAAAATCAATCTTTAACGCTGAACAAATGAATAAACAGCTGTTCATATGCCATTCTGCATATATTACTTATGGGAACACAGATATCATAGGCCATTAAAGTTGCTCACTGTTACTTTAGCACACCATGATTCCTTTCAGAACAGTAATAGACCATGATGAGAAAAGCATGTTCAGCTCCATCCATATTTTGCATCATCCCTCCTACTTTTTCAATCCCCCGTTTATTTACTTATATGTTACTCTTTTATCCATTTTTTGTTTAATATTTTTTAAAAAAACATGTTTAATATAAATAAATAAATAAATACCTCCTACTGAAAAGCCACAAACTGAAATCCCAACACTCTAACTCAGCACTGTGCAGCAATTAGTCTTGATATTTTATACACATAAGCATGTTGTTCCATTTACTCTAAAGCTTTGGGCAAAATTATGCCTTGATTCCCAGGAAAAATTGAGGAGGAACAAACAACAACAACAACAACAATAATAATAATAATGATGATGATGTTGGAAAGTACCTTGGAGGTCATCTAGTCCAACCCCCTGCTCAGGCAGGAAACTCTATATCATTTCAGACAAACGGCTGTCCAGTCTCTTCTTAAAAACTTCCAGTGCTGGAAGTTTTTGTTTTCCCTTGCCACAAAGAGCTGCATGCTAAGGGAATACACCTGTCATGTTGAGGGCCAATCTGAATATGTGTAATGTTCTGTGAAAAGGAACCAGTCTGCTGACATATGGAAAAATGTCAAACAGCTCAAGATTGACTCAGCCTTCCATTCTTCCAAAGTTGGCAAAATAGGACCCAGAATATTGGGGGCAATATGCTGACACTGAAAACCACTTGCAGGGGTTTTGGCAACTTTAAGACTTGTGGACTTCAACTCCCAGAATTCCTCAGCTAGTTTTGCTGTAGAGAATGCTGTAAAGCACTATTAAGCAGTAAATAGGTCTAAATGCTATTGCTAAAGAGAAACACCATTTCTAACTGGAGGTACTAAAATTTGCAATCTGTTTTGTATAAGCTTTGGTCACTTTGATGCCCAGATCTTTCAGTTTGCATGTGAACAGAGAAATAGGCGTAAAAGGAACATGTGAGAAAAGGAGACCTATGCAAAAGTGGTGAATATCTGTAACTCAGATGTAGGATGAGGGTGAAGGTTCATTCTCCAAGCTTATGGGTGGGTTTCTGAACCTTTCATTACCAGGCTAGGTAACATCTTCAGCAGTGTTTAAGGAACCTATCCCACAGAACAATCTCTCTCACACACTAAATGTGTAAATAACCTGGAGACTTCCAGGTTTCCTCTTCCAATATTTACAATAATCACATGGGGTTGCTCATTGCTTCCCTAGCCAAAAATGGAAACAGAATCAAAATCAAAGGGATCCTGCTTCAGTGATAAAGAATTTACCTGTCAGAGCAATCTATTATAAAATGTCCTCCTCCATATGAGAATTTAGGCAAGGGGAGCATTCCTAACATCTTCTATGATTGTCATTTCCCAGACTTTGTCCTCTAGCCACCCATTAGCTAAGGTCAATATCTTGGGTAAGTAAAATTTACTGTTGGTACTTTAAGAGAGAATTCTCATTTGAATATGGAATCTACTAACTCTCAGTGTTTGCAGCTTAATTTCACTCACTTTCATTCGAATCAACAGTTTTGTCTAAGAGACTGTGTTTTCTGGTTGCTGTATTTTTTATTTCTGGGGCAACAGAAAAATAATAGTCTCCTTACAATGTAACTGAAGTGCTATGTTACCTTGATCTGATTTATAAAGAGAAATAAGTACTTAAAAAATAAAGTGTGATTCATCCAATGATGAATGCAGCATCCTTTCTGCACTCTTCTGTTTTACTAAAATAGACTTCCTTCCTGGTCTTATATTCATTTGGCAGAATACTGGATATGAAGTTATTTGCATTTATTACGACAGCTGCTCCATTTTGCCAATATGTGTGTGCGTCAAAACAAGTTTCTAAGCTTCTGTACTTGCAAAGATAATAGAAGCATTTTACTACATACTCTGATAGTACAGAATTATACAAGGAACTTATCTCTTATTTATTTTATTATTTATTTACAACATTTATATACCTGCTCATCTCATATCAAACTCTCGGCAGCTCCCAAACAACAATTAAAACCACAGATAGTGAAGAAACCTGGCACCATAATGAACTCTAACAAGCACCCAAGCACCGGGATCTCACTCTTTCCCAGTGCTTGGGTGAAAAAAAACAGGTGTTAACTATTATTTAGAAGGCTAGGAAGATCAAGGCCTGCCAAAATTCAGAGGGACTGGTGTTCTATAGCCAGGAGCTGTCACAGAAAAGGCACACTTCCTAGATCCCATAAGATTGCAATGCTTAAGGAAGGAATTAAGAGCATGCCAATCCTATCTCATCTTTTAGAATGTGGAGTTCATAAGGCGGTCTTGCAGATAACTTAACCCTATTCCATATAACCAGCACCATTAATTGCCACCTGACAGGAAACAAACAGGCAATGTAGTGTACAGAATAGAGGTATAATATTGGCCAATCTATGGGCACCCATCACATTTTGAACTAGTTGCAGATTCTAGGTGATCTTCAAGGGCCTTCTCATGTAAAGTACATCACAGTAATCCAAATGTGAAGTGACCAAATCATGAGCAAGATTTGGCAAGAAGTGGCACAATCTGTGCAAACAGTTTTCTTATTTATTCTAATAACAAATACTTTGGGATCAACACACATTAGTAGGAACGATGATAAAATGTCACCAGTCTTATGTTTTTGTCTCTGACTTCTTTCCTGCTCATCCTTTTTCTTAGTAGAGCCATCTTTCATTCACAGTGGTTTGTAATCTCCTTTTCCCAGCCTAAATAAGCACTCCAACTTACTTTATGCATTACGAATTATGTGGCAGTTCTCTTCTTAAAAAGATACTACATAGTTGTAGATCATGTCTAGTAACTTATTTAATAATTACCCTGCAGAGCTAAGAAAAACTCAAAACAAGTTCCTTACTTCTTTAATAAATACTGTTATGTTAATAAATAAGAATTTATTTGTACTTATGCAACAATCTCCTTATCTAAGTATGGTACTTGTGAAATAAGTATTCAGTTTCTATTTAAAAAAAAAACACCCAGATAAATATACCCACAATTAATATAATCTAATTACAGGTATTTGCACATAATAAAGAACTATACTTCTCATTCACAACTCATTGCCAATGCTATTGATTCTTAGGTAAGTGGATATAATAAAATAAAGACTGTCTCCCATTGTTAAGGATGTTTACAAACTTGTCTTGATATTTTTTTCAACTTCTTTTTAGATTTTGCAACTGAAAATTGGTTGGGGAGACAGATGCTTTCAGAATTCTCAGCTCCTTTGTTTCCAAATGATCCAGCTGTCCCAATCACTATGTGAACAGCTGAACAATTCTATCTCTCTGTTCCCTATGCAGTACATATATTCTACTTCAGAAATGTGCCTTAATTAATAAAAAACAAGAAAAAAAGATGATTGCCTGATTAGCAGGTGGCTAGCTATGTTAGTATACCTTGGGCTGTCCTTGTTTGAAGATATGTCAGAAGAAAATCCTCTGTCAAAAGGAATGTTCATTTGTCTTAAGGGTGATTTGCTTAATCCCAATTTGCTTTTAAAATAAAGATGTACAGTATAAGAAGTAAAGGGATAGGGGAAAAACTATGTATCAATCCACACACAGCAAATGCTGCTTTTGCATAATCTCTTGTTGTGGTTTCTATTGCTACTGTAAACAGTTATTTGTTTAACCATGTTATTTCAAATCAATCAGCAGGTAAGCAAGGTTTGCACATTACAGTAGCTGAGGTTACACAATAGCTTAAGTACTGTGACTTAGCACAAGCTAGTGATCTCAGCCCTTCTATGTGTGCATGAGAGAAATACGTAAAATATTTATTTATTTATTTATTTTCAAATATTTATATGCCGCCCAATCCCAAAGGACTCAGGGCGGCGTACAAAGTTAAAACAATCATAAAACAATAAAATAATACAGTCATACCGCGAGTCCGATCATATCCCGGCCCCCCAGGGACATCAGCCCCAGGCCTGCCGGAACAGGAGAGTTTTAACAGCTTTCTTAAAGGCCGGCAGGGTAGGAGTAGTTCGAACCTCGGGGGGAAGTTGATTCCACCAGGTTGGAGCCACCACAGAAAAGGCCCTTCCCCGAGGGCCCGCCAGCTGACATTGTCTGGCCGTCGGGACGTGAAGGAGGCCCAATCTATGGGACCTCACCGGTCTCTGGGAGCTGTGCGGCAGAATGCGGTCCTGTAAGTAACCTGGCCCTATGCCATGAAGGGCTTTGAAGGTGATAACCAACACCTTGAATTGCGTCCGGAGACCCGCAGGAAGCCAGTGCAGCTTGCGGAGGATAGGTGACACGTGGGCGTACCTTGGTGTGCCCACAATCACTCTCGCGGCTGCGTTCTGAACCAACTGCAGCCTCCGAACGCTCTTCAAGGGTAGCCCCATGTAGAGCGTGTTACAGTAATCCAGTCTTGAGGTGACAAGGGCATGAGTGACTGTGAGTAAAGCCTCCCGGTCCAAATAAGGCCGCAACTGGTGCACTAGGCGAACTTGTGTAAAGGTCCCCCTGGCCACAGCCGATAGATGTTGTTCCAAATTTAGCTGTGAGTCCAGGAGGACACCCAAGTTGCGTGCCTGCACTGAGGGAGGTAAATTTGCCCCCCCTAAAGATGGACCATCCAGTTGGCCTTTGGGAGGCAAGAACCAGAGCCACTCGGTCTTGTCAGGGTTGAGTCTAAGCCTGTTCACCCCCATCCAGACCCTCACATCTTCCAGGCACCGGCACATCACGTCGACCGCTATATAAAATATAGTTATTTTTTAGCATGAACCATTTTAAGCTGTTTTAATTCCTGTTTTAACAGAACATTCTATATTTGTTCAAGCACAGCATAGACCCACTGCATGAATGCCACACTTACCAAAAAGATGCCTTTCCTAAATCTGATTATATATCTGTACACAAAGAGTTGATAATAGAGAATGTCTAACAATAACATAAAAGATAAAAGCTCAATAAAATACATATTCCGTTACAAAAGTACTGCCTGCAGAAATAGTGATCAAACATTTGAGTTGTTAGAATACATGATGGTAATGTAACTTGTGAAAATAAAAGAATGCCATATGTGAAGACCTAGACTGTGTCTGCTCTTAAATTACAAATAATTTCTTCTAGCCAAAGTATTTCATTGACAGCAGTTTCAGGGCAGTCAAAAGAAAATACTTTATTTAAATAAAATATGTCATTGAGTTATGATAACAATGCTTTGTATTTGTTTGGCTATAAACCATGACAATACTAAAATATTGACACAAAATAAAATGCACAAATAGTACTTGGTTGGGTTCCTGTTTTGTGGTTCCAACTGCAAATCATGAGAAAAACCATCAATAAATCTTAACTAGAGTATAGTTTATCAACATCTATGAAGCATATAATTAAAATTAGGCTACCCAAATCTGGATGGAAGTATTTGGTCTACCAGAAGATGGCAGCAAAGAGATAGACAAAACTAACTCTTTGTTTCCATCCACTGGCTCTGTAAAATTTGCAGCTCAAATTTTATTATCCAGTCTAGTTTCAGATTATTCAAGAAAGAAAAACATCTTCTGCTTACAGATTTATTGTGCAGGATGTAATTTTTATATAATACATGCTTGGGAAATAAAAGGGTACAATTCTTTGCATCTTCAAAAAAAGACTACAAAACATCCTGCTGAAGTGCCCCTGCTACTGTGTGTTGGTTATGCTGGAGTAGATGGAGAAATGGTTCAAAGGAGCATAAGGCAGCTTTCTAACTTGCAAGAAAGCTTTTAAAAACAACAATAGACCAATGCAAGATGTGAATTAGCAATGTTTTAGCAATGATAGCTAAATGGATCTTCCATTTCCAGGAGTATGACTCTGAATACTGGATGGCAAAGAAAAATGAGGGTGGGTTCTCTTAATTGATTCCTGGAGGTATCTTGCTAACCATGTTTATTAAAAAAAAAAAAAGATGTTTGAGTAGCTTGAGAAAGGCTTCTGCATATCTTTTTTGTTCTTATAACCCTACTGTAGTTTCCATCCTTTGCATAAACCTGGTTGTCCTATGGCTTTAAAGAAACGAGTCTTGTAGTTTAGAGAGCTCAGAAGGAAACTTCAGGCTTTGCTACAGCACTGAACTTTTTTTTTTCTTGAGGAAAAAAGAAATGCCATTTTATGTTTTAAAAGCCTCATTATTTTCAAATAGGCAGTGAGACAAACATGCCTTGAGAAGAAACGAGTTCATGACAGTCACAAAATGTTGGAAGTCAGCATGGTAATGAGTCAATTTCAGTGAAAATGATCTCATTAATGCTCTCTTTTTGCTGACTCCCAACTGATTCATCGATGCTTTGAATAAATAAAAAGAAGAAAGGGTGGGAGGAAACCAAGGAAGTGGCAAAAAGGAGGGAGAAGGATTTGGCATTGCCCCTCTCCCAATTAAAGTTTTCTTTCCTGTTCTCAGAAAAAAAAATTCCAAATCTACTAACAATGTTGAACTCAGCAAATGATGTGAAAGATGACTTTTGCTAAGATGTTTGGTATGGTTTGGCTTGGCTTGGTTTGGTTCATGTATACTGAAAATTATGGTAATCGAGACTTTATGGAACAAACAGTAGCGTTAATCCACATTATTTATTTTGTCAACTTTTGATAGAATAGTCAACAAAACTCTACAGTACAGATAGTCTTCGACCTATGACCACAATTGAGCCCAATATTTTTGTTAAGTAAGACATTTGTTAAGTGAGCTTTGCACCATTTTATCACTGCAGTTGATAAGTTAGTAACCCGGTTGTTAAGTGAATCAGGCTTCCCCATTGACTTTGTTTGCCAAAAGAGGATCACATGACCTTGGAACACAGCAATGATCATAAGTATGAACCAATTGCCAAGCACCTGAATTTTGATCACATGATCATGGGGATGCTGCAAAGGCTGTAACGTGAAAAATGGACATAAGTCACTTTTTTGACTGCTGTTGTGACTTGTAACTTTGACCTAAATGAAATGTTGTAAGTCAGGGACTACCTGTACAATGTAGACTTTGCATGTCAAATTTTCTAGGTTGTAATTGGACTTATTAAAAATCCATCAATGAAATGGTAGTTAACCACTAGTGGTTATAGATAGTGCTGAGCTAGAAGGATCACTCATCTCATTTTGTATAAAATAGTTGAGTATGGTAGTTTAGTTAATCTATTTTAATCTATGTTGATCTTCAATCTATATTAAAACATGAGTCATGGTCATACATTCATTTAAACTGGCTCATCAAGAAGCACCCAGACTATTCCAAACAATGTGGCAAAATGTGCAGACAACTTGTTTTTTTTTTTTCAAGAGGTATTGGCTATATGTCCACAATAGATTACTGCATTATATGCTATGTTGTCAGCATGGTCAGAGAATGTAAGCATTCTGCATCTGCTGCTATATATTTGTTGCAGGGTGACAGATGGGAAGGAAATGTCCCTTAAAACTTTTAAGTGACTGATTGGAAAAGCCATGGGAGAGAAGGGAAGGATTCCTGCCTTTCTTTCCTTCTTCCTTCCCTCTTCTCTTCTATCCCACTAGATTGCAAAAATAAAATGGCAATAAATAGTTTAGACAGTCTTTCATACCTGTCCTTGCATCTTTTTGTAACACTGCTAAATAATAAATTATAGGCAGAAAACATCAGAATGGAAATACTACCATTGTGCAATATTTGTATGGAAGACACATTGCAAAGTTGAATTTAATGGTTTCTGTTTTAACAATTTAAACATTTTTAGATAAAGCAGAAGTTACTGTAAAGAACAAGAATTCACTTTGTAGAGGAAAATTCATAGATAGCGACCAAAAAAACTCACATTCTTAGTTAAATCTTAAAATCCTATATTCCCTGGTCTTATTGAAACTTTTTGATAATTTGATATTCCCACATATTTACTTTGGACATTTACTACAAGATTTGTTTTACTTTAATTTACTTAACTTAACTTTATTTTACTATTATTTTACTTATTATTATTTTTTTTGACAGAAACTCTAGTTCTTTCTACCAGAGTTTGGAGATGAGCTTAGTGTTGATGTCCAATGATGAAGATGAGCAACATGAACATAACTGATAATCATCTGTGGCTTTTTTCTTCATTTGCCAAGAATTTGTGAGAAGGTGGAAATATTCTGTAGCTATTATTCAGGAAGGGAGGAACTATGACAGTTAGAGGGAAGCATGAAAAAAGACACATTTAGTCTAGCATTCACAGAATGAAGGAATGGGTTCACTAATGCCTCAACATTTCCAATCTTCTTTCCAAATCTGAAATGTCATCATCATCTATCCTAATTTTAGTCATTTGATACTATTAATATTCTCAGTAAATTAGGTTCTGCATGAAGATAGTTAATTAAAAATACACTGACATAATTCTTCTACATTCTCTGCATACAATTAATTCAGAATAGATGCATTTCCTCCGCAGCCTCTTTCTATAACATGGAAAATTAGAGTTACATGGAATATCTATTCATAACTCTTAAAGTATACTTGGAATGTCTGCAGATGACTTCTTATTTCTAACTTGATGTGTAATCTATTTCTTTATTTTAATTTTGAAGATTTCGTATGGTAGAATCAAGGTAAATAAGATTGTCTGAAAAAAAAATTCCTATTTTTTCACAAATTAAAAATGAAAATAATGCGAAGGAAGTACACTTGATAAAATGTGAAGGAATAAACATGCAAATTACCAAATTACCTGACAGGACTTGAACCAGGCAAATTTTTTGTCTATTTGAGAAGGAGAAAAGAGGAAAAAGGGAAGAAGTAAGAAATATGTTGAAGATCAGGAATGTCAAACTCGCAAAATGTGATGTTACGTGATGTAACGGGACTTTTTCCCCACTGCTGGCAATGGGATGGGTGTGGTTTTGGTGTGATGCATCTAGCCCATGGTCCAGTAGTTTGACATGCCTGTGCAAGATGCAAAAGCTATATCTTAGCATGATATAATGGAAAAGATATTGGCTTCAACCCTAAAGACACAAATCTATCTATCTATCTATCTATCTATCTATCTATCTATCTATCTATCTATCTATCTATCTATCTATCTATCTGTCGCTTACTTCCATTCTTCATAATGAGAGTTACCATATTTTTAAATGTAATTTACAGTTTATTTATTTAGAAAAATAATACCTAAGTCAGGTAACTTGTGGTGGATAAAATGTCACCAAGCTCACAAGAATTCAGAGAACTGCTTTCTAGGATTCAGTGAAATAAAGCAGGCAATAAAAATCCTCATTGCTTTCTTAATTTAGATTCTGCAAAATTAGAACACATGTTTATCTTGGGATGCTCAATTACATAATATGGTTCCTTAATTGAGAGCATCCTACCTGATTCTGACTGGTCCATCTAAGTTTTTTTTTTTCCTTATGAATAAATAATAGCCTGTTTAATGTTGAGCAAATATATTCTAATGTTCAGCAAATATATCCTGATGTTGTAAAAAAGGCTATTTCAATTTTATGAAAAACGGAGGATACTAGCATATATATTCTATATTATTGATTTTTATTTTGATCTTTTAATTTATATAAAATCATAGGTAATTTTTAAGAAGACACAATATTCTCCTCATTTCAGTTTTGACTCAAGCATCATCGAGTTATATTTAAATTACAAAGAGGAAGGAGAAAATGTAAAATCAATACATCATCGTAAATAGATAGTTGCACCCTCTGTCCTTCAATACTTTAGGTTTTGCATATCTTCATTTAATTTTCTTGCCTATTACTTACATTATTTGTTTTAATATTCTTCTACCTGCAACAAATTGGATTGGAAGGACAACCAGTAAGAAAGAGAAAGAAAAAGAAAGAGAAAATCTAATCATGCAAATTAATTTGTATATTAGCAGCATGGTAACATGAGGAAGGGAGACCCAGGGTGAGAAATATTAATATTAGCCTCCTGAATGAAAAATATGTGATTGAATTCAAGGTTTCTTAAGAATTGTTCACAATTTTAGGGTACTTTAGCATGAGATTTTTTTTATGACGTGCCTTAAAGACTTTCCTAAGATAATTCTTTGCATGAATGGACCTTGGTAACAACAATGGAGTCAGGAGTGTGAAGAAGCAGAGGGTCAAAGATGAAAAAAAGTTAACATTGTCTCAGACTCATGATCAAAAACTTGCTTCTTGTACTTATATTGACATCATGAACATGTATGAAGAAATGGGCTTTCAATCATCAGTTGTGACCACCACCTTCTCTTTCTTTGACTCCCCTGAATTCTGCTAAATGGAACCTAATACAAATGTATGGTAGCTGATTTATCTGAAAGTTGAGACACCTTCTTTTCCTCTGTTCGTTTCCAAGCCAGGAATCTAATAAAACACACCAGATCAGTGGAGATCAAAGAAAAATATGTTTATTCAATCCAAAGTTACCAAATAATTTTGGGTGGCAGCTGCAAATGGACAACATCTCCATCTGCCTTTTTTATAGTTTTCAGTTTAGAGATTTAGCCAGTGATTACCAATGGAATGAAATGCCCTTATTACAAACAAATGTTTCATTATCTGGAATTAAACCAGCTGCTTTCTTATAGTTAAAACAAATGTTTCCTTATTGTGAGTTAGAACAGATGTCTTCTTAAATGGGCATTTTATCTTTCCTATATGTAAGTTTTTATTGCATAAGATATATGACTTCGTTTACATGTGTTTTGCTATGTGATCTGTTCTTTTGTTTATAATGACAAAATGTTTATATAGAACCAGCCTTTATAAAATGACATGATGACTGCCTATATAATCTTTCATTATTTCTTAATTTAAGCTTATTTTAAACATATAAGGAAAATATTCCAGCACAACACATTCAGGTACATGATCTTTTCTGTAAACAGAATGGTTCAAGAAGAGATGAGTGTACTTTATTATAAAATGGAGAGAATAAAAGGCACCAGCATGTTCTTCACATAATATATATCTGTATATGTATGTGGGTGGGTAAGGGTGGGAGATAATTATGTTTGCTTGTGTGTGGGTGTGCACCCACATATAAATCCTCTCTATCATATATTTTGTTCAAAGTACAGAAGAATTCTTACAATCCATTATGCCACTTTTTCATTGTTATTAAGTGACAGCAGTGTATTAAACACTAACCGTTTGAAATTTTATAGTGATACAGTGACAGACTGGATTTTATATGCTGTTTAATTATCTGAAATTAAATAATGATTTCTTTTTCTGTTTTTTTAAGTGATTTCAGGTCTGCCTCTATTGTGTTCTTTTTTGTTAAGTTATACAGTATTGTTAATAATAATTCATTTTCTTATTATAGGAAGATATATACCTTTCACTTCAAGTCAAAGTATATTTTGGGGACTGCTTATTTATCTAATTCCCAATAGGCTTGAGAAGAATGATCTCTGAGCTTCAGCTATAACATAGGGGAATTCTTTCTGTATTTTCCATTACTAAATTTGCTATCATCTTTTATTATACGTGCCGGAAAGCATGATCTCAGCAGCAGACAAAAGGGATTGGAATGAAAAGTTAGCATTTGTACCTTGATTCAAAGACCCTGATATCTGATGGAAGTAAATTTAATACAAAATATTATTGAAAAAACTAGTTGTGGTTGTGTGAGGAAGGAAGGAAGGAAGGAAGGAAGGAAGGAAGGAAGGAAGGAAGGAAGGAAGGAATACCGAAAGACAAGCACTTCTTGCTAGAACAAAACATAGGAGAGATATCAATGTCTCAGAATGGAAGGAGGGGAGGGGACTATAACTAAAAATGGTTTGAAGGCAATCACTAGAAACTAGTCTCTGTGATTGAAAGACTAACATGCAGACTTCAGAGAAATATCCAAAACAATAACAACAAAAAGGTTTTTTTAAGTAACATCACAAGGAAGGAAGGAAGGAAGGAAGGAAGGAAGGAAGGAAGGAAGGAAGGAAGGAAGGAAGGAAGGAAGGAAGGAAGGAAGGAAGGAAGGCTTGGTAAAATTCTGTAAGAGGAAAGTTTAATTCATTTTTGTTTTCTTTATGGCTTAACACATTTTTCTCTCTTGTCTTGTGGCCCTGCTGGAACAAGATGAGGTTTGTTTTCTCTACTCAAGCAGGATACCAGAGTACTTAAATCTTCAAATTTATTATGGATTTGCAAAGCCAATTCAAGCCCACCTATTATAGACATGTTCACTAATACTTCAAGGGTAAGATCTTGAAACAGAGCAGAGAGTACCTTAATAATTGATCAACAAGAAACTACAGGAATATAGAGTAATTGGTTACAAATTGATTATAAAAAGGGGAAAAGTTTAAAATAGATTGTCTGTGCTATGTCTCACCTGTTAAATGAAACACCACAGCCTTCTGATTGTTCTAATTGTCAGACCAGATTCCTCTGGAAATCAAACCGATAATACAAAGGTAAACTATACTAAAAGCTTGCTAATTAATAAGTATACTTTAAATTCTTGCTATGTTCAGAAACACTATTTTCTCTACTGAATTAATTTTCAAGTTGTTTAAATTCTTCCACACTACTAAAATTCCAAAAGCAAAACTCCTTTCAAGAGATATGTTTTGGGATCACTTAGTATTGAAAGTACGGTAACTACAAGGAATCCAATTTCCCCTTTTAACTGTAGAATAAGAAGACCAGTTTAGAAAGATTGAATGCTGTCTATTCTGCTTCCATTGTTACAAAATCTTGGAGAAATTATATATAATTGGAAGCTACCAAATGCAAGGTGCATCCTCTGAGTTTTGAGTGAAAAATAACAGTTACTCTATTTGCATGACCCACACAAATACAGCAGTCCTCAATGATTTTATCTTTCCAAATGCAAAAAAAGGAGAAGATTGACATCCCTCATTGTTGTTCTGCTTTCTATTTATTTACTTTCTGTTTCAGAAGGGAGATTTTTTTTAAATTGCAGTAGCACAATCAGAGTAAGTCCCACCATGGACATAGCAAAATATCACATATCTAGTTCTATCCTCTTTAAAAAACAAAAAACAAACAAACCCTGACACCATGGTGTCAGAAGGTGGCAATCACCAAAATATACAAGCTAAAGTGCCTAGAGAAGCCCCATTCTGTCTCCATAGTGGAAGTCAGAATGGACAATTAAATATCCTGTAAGTAAATCACATGACCTGAGGGTAATTACTTGCATAAGACTATTTGAGATTAGGTCTAATGCACTGTGGATAAATGAACTGGGCTTATTAGTTCACATTGTGAGTTTGCTTAATCTTTATGATGTGAAGACAAACCTGTTAGATGATGGACACACTTATAGAGTCATAACTTGTTTGATAGGATTTCCACAATGCCAAAACATTCAACCTTGTTCAGCTGAAGCCTGATACAATGGGTTGGGCCACCAGACTATAACTAAATATGCTTCAGTGAAAACTTACTAATGTTATGATTCTCCATTTAACTAATTACCCTTCTTTAGTCACATTACATGTTAGAATTTACTGACAATATTTGAACTATCCTGCACTTCCCAGTTTGAAAACATGCAGGCAGAATATAAGAACTGATATGAGCACAAATGCCCCACATCCAAACTCCACAATGTGTACACAATATTTTATGACTCTAAACACCATTGGTCTGTAGCAACTGCAGGACTGGACTATCCTTTGGGTAAGATGTTACCAACAACAAGAGTTTGCTGCCATCTGAAAAGTTAATGCCTTCAGAAGAAAGGGAAAGATCCTCATACAAAGCACAGGACCATTTTAATTACTTCTCAGTAGATTTCAGATCCAAGAATATGATTGAAAGGGCAAAGCTACTCAGCTGAAATATACTGTTCCTTTCAGGAGTGTTACATAGCTTCAATATATCTTCTCTTGACTATATTGCTATGAGTATGAATGCTTTATAAAAATGACTCTTAAAAAATAAACAGCCAAAAGTCTTGACTCTCTTTTGTGACCTGTTGACCTAATCCAGCAATTCTATTTTATACAGCAGTGATTTGTGACCACATAGGTCACTACTGTGGAAAAAAAATGTGTCTGATTGTATGTTTTCATACATGAAATGCCAGTGACAATTTTCAACAAAATGAAAACTATTTCATTTTCTTTTGTGGGAGGACAGCAACCCCCCCCCAGAAAAAGAAATATTTGGGGGAATATTATAAAGGCAGAATATTATATTTTCCCAAAGGATCTTAAAGGCAGAAAAAGCAGGCCCAGATTTTCTTAATAGCCCCAAGCAGAAAGCAGGTCTGTAGAAATGCAGATCTGATAATCCTATTCAGAAAATTGGAGCCAGGAAGCTAGAAGCTGATGAAATTAGAAAGACAAAGACCCTTAAAATCTACATACCCACCATCAGAATACCAAAAGGAGACACTTAACCTCAGGTCAAAGTTCATGCCAGAGGAACAGGAAACAACCTCAAAAGCCCAAGAAGATATAAAAACCCACCACTCCCAGCAACATGTGGTCAGCTGCTCCAGAGCCTCATGTCTTGTGGTTCTGCTCTTCAATAAACTATAACCTTCTTTCTAAAGCAGTCTCTTCTTTGTTTATTTCTGGCTTGGACTGGACCCTGATGAAGATTTTTCTTTCAACACTTTCATCTAGATATCAGGAAAATATTTCATGAACTTAAACAGGTTTGATGATTGTATCTCCTTTCTAGCAAAGATTACCTTTGTATATTTTGGTAGCTTCCATGCTGGATTCTAGTAATGGCTTTTGTTGTTGTTTTTGTTGTTGTTTTTGAATTGGTAGCTGCCTTTTAAAAATATTTGGAATTAATTTTGTTAACAAAAATATTGCACAACATTTGTTCCATTTGCATCTGTTTTATGGGCCTGGAGCATCTCCTTTTCATACTCTTTCAACTGGAGGAAAAACCAATTACTTGATGGCATAGATTCCCCCTTTTTTTAAAAAAAAATGGGCAAAATGGATACATTAAACCCAACCATTTTGATCCTCAAGCCTACAGCTCCTCCTACTCTAAACTGAATAATTTGATCCTGTTTATGCACTGTTAGTATTTCAGCATAACTTGTGCTCTTTGCAACTACTGGGGGACTAAAATGTGACTTCTATACACACACACATACAAACACACAAACAAACATACACACACAAACTCAAAGGATAGGTTTATGATACTTTAAATGTCATGTTCAAAATTCATCCTCCTAGTACTGGATTGCTGGAGATAATTTGAGCATTTGGTTTTGAGCATCCCAGCTCTAGCAGTGTTGGGATTGAATTGCCTATGAAAGCCATCTAACCAATTCTATGCTGTTTCATTGAAAACAAAATCTGGTATCTCTGTATCATATTTTGATTGAAGAATGTTCAGAAAATTCAGAAAGGAACTGATACAGGTAGCCAAACTTCTGGGGATCAAGCTTCTTTGTATTCAGACAATGAGTGATACTTTATTTTGAAGCATTTCAGTTGATGCCAAAACCTAGGAGTATTAAAACTAGCTCAGTCTTGTCAAAACTGGCCCCATCACTTATTTTAATTACAATTCACAGCTAACTATCGGTTGGTTATGAACTGGAATCTCTTACAGCACCATTTCTATTAAATTATTAAACAAGCTTGTTTTTTATGGAAGACTAAAATAAAACTATGATTAATATCTAGTCAATACAATTTATTAAATAATATTTTAAAATAATGGTGCTCAAGGCAATAAAATAATATTCAGTTGACAATTTATGGGAATGTAGCACAAATCATATTTGAATCTAGCATACAAAGCAATCTAATAAGTAATATATACAATCTCTTTTTTGAAGAGATTAATAAAGGAAAGGAGTTCAGAGAGTAGCATACGCAATTCAATGAGGGAAACTTGAAGTAGGATTTCAGAGGATTGGGGCAGTTTCCAGAAGTATTCAGCTACAGACATGTTAGGATAGTCTCTTCAAGGTGCTAACTGGCATCCTGAACCCACTACTCCAGTAGCAAGGGCTCAGACTAGTTTATTTATTTATTTATTTATTTTTAAAATTTATAAGCCGCCCCACTCCCGAAGGACTCTGGGCAGCTAACAATAAAAAAACACATAAAACATAACAAACAAACAGTACAAAGACAGTCATCCAGGGGTCAGGTTTTATAAACCCCCGGCCTGCCAGAAAAGGTTTATATTGGAATATTGATTCTTGAGGCATTTTTATTTTGTGCATCTTAGACACTGAAAACCTTTCACTAAGGAAGTACTAAAATGCCATCTCATAGTAATTGAAATGCTTTTATCCAAAATTAATGGCAACACTAGAGATGTATGATCAGAAATTAAAACTGAACCAATGTTGCATATCCCAATTAAATTAATCCAGTCTTGAAATGTGCCATGTGGGGCAGATTTTTTTTTTTAAAAGTATAATGTTTCCTGTTAGAATTAAATAGTCTCCATATGTCCACTTAAATTAAATTCTTGGATATATGTATAGAAAACATTGCAACTTTGGGGGCTCATTTTCTGCTTTGAAATCTTGATCAATTTTAGTGATAGATTCAAAAAGTCAAATTGATATAGTGGCTAAAGATATTGGACTACAAACTGTGAGACCATGAATTCTAGTCCTGCTTTAGACAACAAAGCTGGGGAGAAGACAAAAGGCAAAATACACATCTCCATGCAGTCAACAGAAGTAAAGATAGACTCAAATAGATGCACATATAAAAGTAAATTAAAGGAGACTATTCTCTGTTCTACTTGTAACCAAAAGAGATTAGCTAAAGAGGCAAAGAGTTAGGTAAATTGCTAGATTTGTCTCATGTTGAGCTTCACAAATTTATTTATACCAGCCAATAATATATTTCTTTGAGTACTAAAATTATATAATGACCTAAAATATCCTAAAACCTCTTGTTCAATATATAATTCTAAAATATTTTCACTAGAATGTTGTCACTCTGACAGATTTTAAACTCCCTCATAAATAAATGTAATCACGATGGGATCAAAGCACTGTCCAAATGTACACATAAAAGAGATGGGATTTTGATCTCATAGTTACGATCACCATCTTGAATTTTTTTACCCTTCTAGAGACATTCCTGTTTTTACTTATTGCTATGTCTCACGTATCTAAGGCTGCATTTTCTATTCATTTCTATTTTCCTTCTTGTTCTTTTAACTCAGTGGTTCTCAACCTTTCTAATGCCGCGACCCCATAATACAGTTCCCTATGTTGTGGTGACCCCCAACCACTTATACATTACCGGGTGCCAGGGGCATGGCCAAAGAAAAGAGGAAAAAAATGGCGGACAGCCTTGTTTGGCGACCCCCGTGAAATGGTTGTTTGACCCCAAATGGGGTCCCGACCCACAGGTTGAGAACCACTGTTTTAACTGCTCTCTATATTTCATTTTGATCTTATCCTCCTTGTTAGCAAATTTTGAATATTGCCAGTGAATTTAACATGACAAGAATCTCAAAATTGTTTATTACAATGTTTATTACCTATCACATGAAAGTTTTGGTCTAAGTGTAGCTCTCTGCATATTCCACATCTGAACTGGAATATTGGGCTGTGTTCCCACCTGGTAATGGGCAATAAATTATTTCTTGCTTCTGTTTTTTTTTTTTTTCACTCCATAACTTTATCATTCTCTCACCGAGGCAGTGGGGGAGGTAGGCACTGCATGAGAGACATCTGTACTACAGTAGAACAGAAAGAAATGTGATTAAATATTCAGTTTTTCAGCTCTTTTCAAACACAGCTCTCAAACTTCATTTTTTGGGATGGCAGAAAAAGAAATGATGCATTTTAGCACATTTCTAATTTTCCAGAAGTCATGGGAAACAATTTCTGCATCCTTTCACCACCCTTAAAGTTTATCATTTCCATTCTTATTTAGGTAGCAGCTTGCAGGTCAAGCTGATGTCTGGTACTCTGCTGATACCATATTCATAGACTGTTGAAACTGTAATTGTCCCTTATGGATAACAGTCCTTATGAAATATATCTGCTCAAAGAAAACCAGGATACATTGCCAGGCAAACCAAAAGAAACAATCTCTCACACTGTTTGTCTAAAACTAAATGTTACACTACCTAAATTGGTTTTTTTTTTCTGGGTGGGGAGGCACAGAATATTGGCCATTGTGCCATTGGGATACTTCTATCATTTCCAGTTGAAGTACACTATGGCCATCAGTGATATGGCGAAAAGATTGACATGGCCTACAGCAGCATTTCCATGTTGAAAGTATTGCAGAGAATGAAGGCAAAAAGGAGAAAATTTCAAGATAAGTAAGAAAATAGAAGGGTATAGGGTGGTTAAAAGGAAAGGGAAGCTGGAGGAAAGATCTGAAGGAGGCAGAAGAAATTAAGGTCCAGTTTTTGTTTTTGTTTTTAAATGTTTAAATACACAGAGAATGTGAAGCATAATTGTTGATCTATTGGGTGGGTGACATAAGGGTGTATTGTTCAATTAGTCTCATCAGAAGTGCATTGGCCGCCCAGTAATTTCACCTCATATGGCCATGGAGAACAGTGATCAGAGCAGAGAGATGATTCCTGCATAATACACATTAACAAATAGAAGTGAAGACATTAGTGCATAAAGAAGCAAAACCAGTGGTGAGATTCAAATACCTTAACATCTGGTTCTCTGCATGAATGCAGGCTGGGCCTTTGAGGCCTAGAACAGACTTCTGGAAGTGACATCAACGCACTTCTGGCGGGCCATTCTAAGCCTGGGAGACCTCCTCCAGGCCTCCGAGGTCTAGAACAGATTTCCAGAAGCAGCACGGGTTCAGCCGGTTCTCCGAACTCAACAAAATTTAACTACTGGTTCTACTGAATCGGTGCAAACCGGTTGAATTCCGCCACTGAGCAAAACCTACTGGCTAAATCTACAGCAGAGCCAGCAGGAGCTGGAAAACACTAGTTTTCATCTATACTAAGGAAACATGGATAAAATTAGCATCCCCAGTAGGCTGAGCATGATGGTAGCCATTCTAACCTTCCTGCAGTGGTTAGTAGCCTGTATTTACAATGGAAAAAACTGGAAACATAGATGTTATTAGCGTTATTTGGATATAGCCAAAATAATACCTCTGGCAAAAACCTTATGATGTACACTGTAATTCCTTCAAAACCCTTAGATTTCTAGGACTCCAAGTACTCAGTAGCTTTCGTTGATCCACTGTAAACAGAATAACAGATTAAAGGCCAAAGTGGCTATCAAATAGTAATTTTTCTCTCTCAGTGCATCTTCTTCTCAACACAAAAGAGAACAGAGAGAAAAAATAAAAGTGTTCTCTCTGAAAAAAAGTGGTCAAGCTGACATATTTTAGATTTGACAACAACTATCTAAATAAATATATTTCCCAAGGATATCATAATTTTGGCTACTGCTTTCTTTTCTTTCCCCTCAATTTTTAATTCTCCAAATAACAATCATAACACTGTTAACTAACAATTATATTTCTAGAACACTTTAAAAAAAAGATTTTAAAAGAATTTTTTCAAAAAGAAACAAAGAAAGCTCAGTGGTTTTCTCAGCCCATTAAAAATGTATCCAGTAATTTCCAAATTGAGGAAAAGAAGTTTTGAAACAAACATAGCAAAAATTAATATGCAATTCCTTAAGTCTAAATGTACATCAGTATTCTAATAATAAATCTAATAAAATAATAATAAATAATTAATCTAATAAATCCTCAGCTCCCCATTGCATAATCACATTCAAAAAATAACTACTAATACTGATACATATTTCTCTGTTACCTATTTACAATGCCATCTTTTTAAAAAGTTCTGAAGATTTCTTCAGGTTTTTTTTAATGATGCCACTTTTAAATGGCTTAAAAAAATGGACACCAGTGAGGAAGGTCAGGAAAAAACTCCATTATAGTGATCATTAGTAGAAACAACACATAATTGTCTCTACTGACTATAGGACAGGTGAAAAACACTTGAAATAAGGTAAAGAGAAATGGTCCAGATTAAAACCCTCATTTAATTACTTTATATATTCTGCTGAGTTAACTTGCATCAGCAACATCTCCTCAACATAGGCTAGATTTACTCAAACTTTTTTTCAGCATCCATAATACTTACATAGGTTGGCATCAAAAATTCATTCTAGCTAGGAAGTATGGGGGAATCTCAACTGGAAGAAGACTGTTATGGACATTTTTTTTGGAGCCAAAGTGAAGATAAAAATGCAGGTTTTCTGGGGTTTGTAAGGTAAAACAAAAAGATATTTTTCTGGAGAATGTTATCTGCTCACTTATATTCAGAGCTGGTTGCTCTGAATGACACTTTCCAGTTATAAGGTGGAAGGGGGGTTATCTATAGCAGACTAATTTCATCATTGAAAAATAATTGGACTTCTCATGAGGGTGTGGTTGCAGATTATTTCTGCAGTCTGTTTCTGCCCATTTTTGAGAACAGGTAGAGTGGATGTGATTTCAGGCGTTTGTCAAAAAGGTAATCTGTCAGAACATAGGAAATGCAATTTCTTTATCCAAATGCTTGCTCACTGGAACAGCATCTACTTCCTGTTCCACATTAATCCATATGGCTCCTGCCCTGGAGACAATTACAAAGTCACTGAATACTTGGATGTTTCCTAGGCCTTGAGACATTTTACCCCATGTAAAATGTTTTGTTGTTATATAGTTTGCCTTCTAGTTTACAATCTGTTTCTTTTTAAAATAGCTCTTACTTTATTTAAGCTGCCCAGACTCAGTTGGAATAAGGCAGCCTCTAAATGGTATTAAATAAATTGGCAGCTGAAATCCTAATGGTACCAAGAGTATCTTGATTCCTCCAGATTAGACTCTTGCTGTAGTACGGTATGTGTATAATATTTAAGAAGTAGAAGGTGATATCCCCTTGATAATTATTGGTTGTCCATTTTACTACACACAGCAAGCTGTAAATGGGATATAATATTGATATATATATATAGACTGGATGGAGACAGAAAATATTCTTGCACCCAAACAGGTGATTGAAGAATCACAATAGAGCAGTATTTGTGTAAAGTCATCAATGGAGAAATATATGGCAAAACCAAGATCTATGTTATTATGCTGCATTCATTTATTTTGTTAGCATTTCTAAAAATAAATGTTGATAAAAAGTTCAAAGATAAATCAAGTGACTGATGACTATTACTCTATTACTGTAATCTATAAAAGGATTGTGAATGAAGTATACTTTTAACCACCACACTAAATTTAATCACTCTCTTATTTTCTTAACAAAGCCACAGGTCTTCTCCTTGTTTTACACTTGCTAGGTGATAAGAAGCATCTACTCTGTTTTCAGTTACATAATTATTTAATGTTTTCCCCTTAACTAGGCCACCACTTCCCTCTAGATACTTAACAATGTAGCTAATCCTTGCTGATATATAACCTTTGCTTGCTGAAACATAATTGCTTTTGTTTCAATTTCTGCATAAAGTCCTTGGTCAAATATTTAACAAACATAGAATTTGAAAAGTGATATGACTGAAGAAGTCTCCCTAGTCTTCATCTTTCTTCTGAAAGGCACACCAGCTATGCTTAAACTGTTTTAAAACAAAGGCTATGTTTTCAAAAGATCTAAAAAAAATGGGAATTGGATTATTAATAGGCAGATGTTTGAACAGGTGGCATGTTTTATCTATTTTGGAGGTGATTTTTCATTCAAGTGACAATTGGAAAGCTCTATTTTTTATGCTACTCAGAAGGTGCAAATAAGTATTGGAGTTATTCTATCTCCTATGCAGGAGGAGCACAATATGTTCCAGTTGCCATCAAGCTATTTGTGTCTAAATTTCTTTATGGAATAGAACTAAGATTCAGTTAGTTTTACTTGAAACTATTCAGTCTATGATTTTAAGGTAAGTATTTTATGAAGTATTATGCCTTCACACTTGTCTGTGGCTATCTTCTCTGCTTATATAAGGTTTGTCCTTTCACTACTTTCAAGCTGTATGGAATCTGACAGGATTCCATACAGCTTGGAGAATAGAAGATGACTGAACAAGAGATGTGCTAAAATAGGATTTACAGACATGGGCATCAGGAAAATCAATAGCAAGATAGACCAGCTGGAAGTTGTTGTTTAACTTCAATGTTCAAACAATTTATTTTTGGTCCTAATTAGGAGGCAATGGGAATTACTATCTGTCTTTCCTATGGCACCTTTTTATTTGCTTGGATGATGATAAGTTTCCTCTCAGACTTCTTTTCTATACATTGAACATCCCAAGATCCTTTAGCCTGTCCTTATATGACACATCCTCAAGTTGTTGTGTCAGCTTTGTAACAGACCATTGTATTTCTTTCAGCCTGCCATTATTTATCTGGAAATGTGGTACTTTCTGGAAATGTAATAAAATGATTGCTTAATGAATAATGGGGTAATTATATTTCTAGTTTTAGGAACTAGAAAACATTTAGGAACCATTTTTTAAAAATGGTTTTTAAGCACTTACAAAATTTGTTGTACAAGCTGAACAAAGAAACATTCTACTCTTTGAGATTCTATTGTTACCTAATTGTGACAGAACTCCAAAAACTTCCCTTTACTAACTCCAGACTGCAGAAGTCTCCAAGCATGTAAGTGTAGAAACAAAATGGCAGCGATTTCTTGACAATTATATTTATTCCTGCCAGCAAGTAACAAAAAGAACTAGTTAGTTCACCAAACATCCTCAGCTACCCTGATGTTTCTGAGAACCACAACCTTTTTGGTGATTCAGTCTTCAATTGTCTTCCAAGTGGGGTTTTTTATCTTTAAAATGTATAGTTTTAGTTCCTTTCTGACTCTTTTTTCACCGGAGATGCTTTGTTTAAAACAAACATCAAAATCTTATGCCTCAAGGCCACACATATACCATACCATAAAAAATTTGTATAGAGCCATTCTAGTGCTGCTGGCAAAATAATCTTAATTTTCTCTAATTGCTACAGAAAGGAAAAAAATATATTGAATATATGGGGAATAATCATCTTAACCATATTGCATTGAAATGAACATTTGTATTCATTCCATAAGTACATGCCCATTTTCATGATTGCTTGACAGTGAATTCCTCCTTTGTCAGACTTTGGATTGGCAATGAAATTTAGAAACATAATATGTGGTGATTTAGGCATAACTACACTATGTCCCCATGGTGATTTCCTTACAGACTATGCTAGAAATTATGCCCCATAAATTGAAAAGTACAGCGAAAAAATGGCCTGATGCATATAGAAAAAACTCTAGTGAAAGATTCAACCCAATAGAAGCAAAACAACTGTCTCACAGCAAACAAAAATGTAGGTATATGTTACATGCATCTAACACCTATAGCTGCATGCTGTTGATGATATGTGGTGTTATTAGCTGTGAGCTAAAGACTTTAAGATCAGAAAAGGACTTTAAGTTTAAATAAATATATTTATTTATTATTAAATTTATTTGTTGCCTTTCTTGTGTGAAATGATTGCTGGTGCAGTGGTTAATGGGCAGTATTGTAGATTAACTCTGTCCACAGCCTGGAGTTCAGACCTAATGGGCCTCAAGGTTGACTCAGCCTTCCATCATTTTGAAGTCAGTAAAATGAGGACCCAGAATGTTGGAGGCAATATGGAAATAATACTTCTACATTATAATTACCCTGAGAGTGCTATAAAGCATCATGCGTATATATAAACCTAAATGCTATTGCTGTTGCTAAATATATTCACTTACACAATTATAAAATATAAATTAAATTACATCAACTGTAAATAGTGTGATTTTTATCTTATTCTTATTCTACCTTCTTTGTCCTCATAATATTTTTAAAATATATATATTTTATGACAAAGTTTGTAGAGAAATTACAGCAAAAACATGTTCAGTCCTTAGTCTCCTAAATGTTGCATGCTCCTCACCTATACAGAAGTCAGCTTTTAACTTGAAGCTTTATAGGCCATCAGAAGAAGACTTTAGAAGGTCAAGGAATACAACTTGTACTCATAAATATTCCTCTCTTCAGTAGTAGCAGATTGGTAAGCAATTTGGATCATAACATGTGGGCAGAAGTTCTAATCTCAATTCCCCTAGTCCAGCATTGATGCAAACTGCTGTGTGAATTTAATTGCTCAGCAAAGTAATGAAACTACACATTTATCTGCTGCCTACATAAAACAGAAAAAAGGCAACTATGTATTTGTTCTGTGGATACAGGACTGAGTGGATTGTGTGGGTTTAAATATAATAGGTAGCCCAGACTTTGATTGCCTAAAATATGTATTTTTTCCAAAGTATACTTTTGAATATCAGCTGGATTATGTATTGTTATATTTCAGAAGCCACATCCAGGATTGATATTTTTATTACAATTTCTACTTAGAATTTGCTTTCAAGAAGAAAAACAGAAACCTTGCAGTTGATTTATTCATAATGAAATGAGTCTATTAAAGTGCCAAAGACTGAGAAATGACTGCTCCTTGTAAACTCATCAAACTGTTTTACTTACACCTCATTGTTTTTCATTTTAAAGGGAGATTAATTGGATGGAATTATTTATAGTCAGTGTCTTCAGATGGCCTAATTGTGATTTAACTTGCTTATTTAAAGTGCTTTTTGAGATGGGTAGGTGGAAAGCTGATTAATTAAAACTACATCTGTCTTTTGCTAACATGTGTAGTTAATTTATAAATATCTTAGTATCTATTTTTGATGTATTCACTATTGGTAGGATTAAGAGGAAAAAAGGATATTTATGACAAAAATCAAAGCTGGGATTTAAAAAAAAAATCCAACATTTTTATTTTGGTCATAACATTGACACTATCAAACTTATTGAAAGTTTGAATATAATACCTAAGGATTCAATTAAACTTTTCAAAAAGCAGGTTTTTGACTATGGACCATTCTTAATATCTAAAATTTAATGTCCTGAAATCGTAGGCTGAATTGTTCATTAAATTGTTCCCTAAATTGTTCCAGAAGCATGGAACAATGCTTTTGTGTATAGTAAACTGCAAACATTCATAGAAATTTAAATCTTGTTTTTGTTTCTTATGGTAATCAATTGTAAATAAAATCAAGTGATGTAAACGCATATTTGAGTAAATTAGTAATGAATTTTTCAAATCTCAAGCTGGGATTCAAGAAACTGAATTTTAAACATTTACACTATGAGACATAGTGATACAGTGCTATTAAGAAGATAATTCCTCTATCTCTGTCTTCATCTTTTCTCTCAAGATGCAATTTCCCTGATTTTGAGAGGTCTGAAGGTAGAAAAGGCATAAATCTATAAAGCTGGCTTGAGAATCTTCATTTTCCAAAATTGTATGTTCGTTCATGTTTGTATAATCATTAAAAAACAGTTCTAAATTTAGTCTGTTAGGAATAAAGCAATCACTATATTGTAGTGGAGCTGAGATTAACTGCTTCAGGATATGAATTATTACTAGTTGAGTAAAATCTCTCTTGTAAATAAAGAGTTTATAAAAAAATACAGAAAAGTAAAAGCTGAGTTAATGAGGAAAGTGTTCTGCAGTTCTGACCTTTGTTTTGTTAGAGCTTGTCAAATAAAACAATAAGCAACTTCTTCTTTACAGTCACTTGAAATAAGGATTGGTCTTTTGCTGTAATTAGGAACTGGTAAATCTGTCAAATCCAAATCTTTCTTTCTTCCCTTTTTTTTCTGCTTCAAGCACCTCATAAGTTAAATGTAGTTCATAGAAGTTCTCAAAGAACTAGGATTAAAAACTGATTGCATCATTAAATAAAATATTGAATGTTTCTAAATTCAGCTTCTTTCTTGGAAGGTGACATAAGAGTAGAGAGAAAATGACAAGAATCTGGTGGTAGTCAGGAAATGGCATGCTTGGCAGCTTAATATTGTCTCATGTAACCTGGAAGAAAATGTTGATTAAAGTTGAGATGTCAAATATGCACAGCAAACCAGATTTAAGATTTCATGGTGGCAGCAATGAAGGTGCTGGCCATAGTGCTGGAATCTACTCAGGGCTGCAATTTATTTCCAAAACTATCTAGTTCCATAGAAGAACTACAGTAGAATGGTTAATAGTTGATGCTTCTTTTAATTTCTGGGTACCCAAAGTGCTCATGTACAGATATAGGAATGGAGATAACTTGTACAAAATGTATTTGTTGATGCAAAAATTCAGTTGTTAGTCATAATGTGAGGCTAAGCAGATTACATGAAGAAATATACATTTATCACAAATATATAGAAGGCATGGTGACTCAGTGCTTAATGAACTGGAGTTGGTCTCAGCTCCAGTGGTTCAAGCCCTAGTACTGCATGGCAGGATGAGTTTCTGTCACTTGCCTCAGCTTTTGTCCACCTAACCGTTTGAAAGCATGTTCTATGCAAGTAGATAGATAGGTACCACTTTGGTGGGGGTATGAGCTGGTGTTCTTTGCAGGCAGTCAGATTTCTGATGATTCTGAACCTTCCCAATTTCAGTGCCTGCTTGCAAGGCAACTTTGAGAATGGATTGGAGCTTTGGGTGATGCTCCAGGAAGAGCCACTTGTTTTTCTCCCTGCTGTGAAGCCAGCTCATCCTTCTGTGTGCACTTTGGGAAGTGTGCAAGCATGTCCTATCAGAGGGCTGGTACCTTGACAAGCCAAACTATTAGTTTGCAATAGCATTGTGATATCCTGCCTACTGTAACAACACCATACACTAATAATAATAATCACAAATGTATGATTATATTTCTGTGATCCAGTTTGCTAAATGATGTTTAAAAAATAACATTTCCTCTGATATGTGTGCAGATGGTTGTTTTAAATGACCACTCTATAGCCATGGATAAGTCAGGAACTAACTACGTATTATACTTGCTATATAGTGGTCAGCTGCACCTTCTGATGTTATTTAGCTGCTATAGGAACACTTTGTAGAAGATCATAGTACCTAATGGAGTTCCTCCCTAACTTTCCATTGTAACTTTTCAAAACATAGCTGCCTTACAGATCTATGTGTGGCAAGGAAACAAATTCTTATTAGTGTCTACTTCCTCTACAATTCTTTATAGTTATGGGGAAGGGGCTTTTCCAAGAGTCTATGTTTGAAAGTCAGGGAAAAGGAAATTAGAAGATAACCACGTCAAGCCACTTCTATAGAACTGCCAAGAAGACTACGGGATAGCTGAGTCTTCAACAGGAGACAAACTCAGCCTGAGAGTTCTTTTTTTTCTGTCATAAAACCACTCTTATAGAATTTCTCATAATGATCCCCCTCATTATTACCCTATACCTCATTATTCAGAAAATATTCAGAATGTTAAATGCACATGATCCCATAAGCATAAAATATAGTTTGGCATTCAAAATGTTCCTTTTACAACATAAACAACTTTCTATTTATCTTAAAACTGAAAGAAAAGGGAGAGAGAGAGAGAGAGAGGGAGGGAGGGAGGGAGAGAGAGAGAGAGAGAGATGAATATTTATTTAATTTCAGTTAACCTTTTATTTCAGACAATAATTGAAAAGAAGGATCGTTTTAATGTAACTCCACAGTCATATTTTAATCCATTCCTTTGTCAGGCCATTTTTTCCCCTGTAACATTCTTTTTTCCTTCTCTCTCAAAACTAATACTGTCAAATATCAAAATGTAATTGTGCAATTCAAATGTCACCCTATCAAACTATATAATGTGATGGCACCTGTTATACTTAGATTGCCATGCTTCTCTGTGCCTTTTGGCATTCTCAGAGTCCCTAATGGCTACTCTCATGAACAGAGACCCCAGTTCCTCTCTTCACCAATGACATGTAACCAGTTAGTAGGTCTCACTGATTTTCCATAACTCTGACAAGATGACAGGTGTAGTAGTCTCTTAGAAACCATCCTTCCCTTTTTCCCCAAACCTATTAACTAGCACAGCAGGGTTTTTCTCCTCTTCAACCTGTTAGAATTCTAAACTCTCCAGATAACTTCAGGAAGGAAGAAGAAGAAGGAGACAAGCAACTTGGAGAACCACTAAGAGAGGATAATGATATTTTTACCTTGGAAAACTTTGCAAAGATAAGAATAGCTTGTCTTTCACTACTGGCAACATTAAAGAATGAGCCCAGATGGTGGCAGCAAATTATACATGCACTATGCAGCTCTTTTTGTCTCTGAACATACTGTTGTTGAAACTAATGTATAAATTCTATGGCTTTATGCAGCAGCTGAGCAAAGATTTCAAGCTTTCAGCAGTAAGGGTAGTAATACTATACTAGTACTGCATTTTCACAACACCTTGCATTATTAGAAATGCAGACATAATGGGAATCGCTTTCAATATGCCTTTTTGACTTGTCCTTTCATTTTTTTTAAGGACTCAGTTTTTCTCTAGCAGACCTTTGTAACTTTTCCCTGTTTGTTTATTTATTTATTAAATTTATATGCCACCCTATTGGAGGCAATAGGCCATACGGTTTTTTTTCTATAAGATTTAAAAATGTATGAATAGAGTAAAATACCTACATGTTTAAGCTTCATCATTCAGTTGCTTTAGATCAAGTACTTTGCTATATGAGAGCTGGGTGGGTATATAGGTGTGGGTATGATGGTAAATGTGCTTTTACATCTAAAAAGGTGGAAATTTGTGCATTTTGCTTGCTAAAAGTCACCCATTGTTGCTTTCATCTAAGCCTACCACTAATGTATCTTTCCTGATGAAAGAGGCCTCCTTGCTTTTTTTTAATGACATGCTCTATCACAGTGGTTCTCAACCTTTTTAATGCCGTGACCCCCAACCGGTTGTAAGTCAAGGACTACTCAGCCGGTCGTAAGTCGAGGACTACTCAACTGGTGCAGCACCGTTTGCAGAATGGGACTTTTGATGGGCTCAGCAGGACAGAGACAGCCTGGACAATTCCTATTGGCTTTTGAAAGCCAATAGAATTAGACTCTATTCAAGAGAGTCTATTCTATTGGCTTTCAAAAGCCAATAGAATAAAAGGGAGTAGCACAGCTAAGGAAAAGGGGAAAAAATGGTGGACTGCATTGTTTGGCGACCCCCGTGAAATGGTCGTTCGACCCCAAATGGGGTCCCAACCCTAAGGCTGAGAACCACTGGTCTATCATATCACAAGCAATATTCAACTTTTTTTTCCCAAGTACAGGAAAAAAGACTACAACAGAAGATCCACTTTTCTCCTTGTCAAGAAATAGCTGTCCATTATGCTGAGGAAGATTAATGCAACTTACCAGCTTCATAGGAAAATTCATTTTTTAATGTTTAACTAAATAGAAATAGAGGGAGGCAGGGGCTTGAGACAGAGTCTTAATTTCTCTCACTGAAGCACAGGGCTATCAAACTTATTTCTTTTATCAGTCACACTAAGGTTCATGTTGTTTGTTCCTGTCAAGTTATTAGATACCAATAACCAGGAGTTTATTGTAGCCTTTCTAGCCCTGATCCATATATTTCTCCTAAAGTAATTATTACTGGAAGGAAGGAGAAAGGGAATGGAAATGATGACAGAATTTGTTGTTGTTGTTAGTTGCGAAGTCATGTCCGACCCATCACAACCCCATGGACAACATTCCTCCAGGCTTTCCTATCCTCTACCATCTTCTGGAGTCCATTTCAGCTCACACCTACTGCTTCAGTGACTCCATCCATCCACCTCATTCTCTGTCGTCCCATTCTTCTATTGCCTTCAATCTTTTCCAGCATTAGGCTCTTCTCCAGTGAGTCCTTCCTTCTCATTAGGTGGCCAAAGTACTTGAGTTTCAACTTCAGGATATGGCCTTCTAAAAATCAGTCAGGGTTGATCTCCTCTAGGTTTGATCACCTTGCCATCCAGGGAACTCGCAGGAGTCTTCTCCAGCACCATAGTTCAAAGGCCTCAATTCTTTGGCACTCAGCCTTTCTTATGGTCCAACTTTCACAGCCATACATTGCAATTGGGAAAACCATGGCCTGGACTATACGCACTTTTGTTGGCAGGGTGATGTCTCTGCTTTTTAGTATGCTGTCTACATTTGCCATAGCTTTCTTCCCCAGGAGCAAGCATCTTTTAATTTCTTGGCTGTAGTCCCCATCTGTGGTGATCTTGGACCCCAGGAAAATAAAATCTGTCACTACCTCCATTTCTTCCCCATCTATTTGCCAGGAATTGAGATGGCTGGATGCCATGATCTTGATTTTTTTAATGTTGAGTTTCAAGCCAACCTTTGCACTCTCCTTCTTTACCCGCATCAAGAGGCTCTTTAATTCCTCTTCACTTTCTGCCATTAGAGTGGTATCAACAGCATATCTTAGGTTGTTGATATTTCTCCCGGCAATCTTAATTCCAACTTTTGATTCATCTAGCCCTGCCTTTCTCATGTTGTGCTCTGTATATAAGTTAAATAGGCAGGGCAACAGAATACAGCCTTGCCAGACTCCTTTCCCAATTTTGAACCAATCAGTGGTTCCGTGTCCAGTTCTCACTGTTGCTTCTTGACCCGCATATAGGTTTCTCAAAAGACAAATAAGATGGTCTGGTACTCTCATCTCTTTAAGAACTTGCCACAATTTGTTGTAATCCACACAATCAAAGGCTTTAGCATAGTCAATAAAGCAGAAGTAGATGTTTTTTGGAACTCCCTAGCTTTCTCCATGATCCAGTGTATGTTGGTAACTTGATCTCTAGTTCCTCTGCCTCTTCAAAATCCTGCCTGTACTTCTGGTAGTTCTCGATACACATACTGCTGGAGTCTAGCTTGTAGGATTTTAAGCATAACTTTACTTGCAAGTGAAATGAGTGCAATGGTGTGATAGTTGAACATTCTTTGGCATTGCCTTTCTTTGGAATTGGAATGTAAACTGACCTTTTCTAATTCTGTGGCCATTGTTGAGTTTTCCAAATTTGCTGGCAAATTGAGTGTAGCACTTTTACTGCATCGTCTTTTAAGATTTTGAATAGCTCAGCTGGAATACTGTCACCTCCACTAGCTTTGTTGCTGCTCAACTTTCCTAAGGCACATTTCATTTCACATTCTAGGATGTCTGACTCGAGGTTAGTGATCACCCTATCATGGTTATCAGGGATGTTAAGCTCGTTGTTGTATAGTTCTTCTGTGTAATTTTGCCACCTCTTCTTAATCTCTGCCTCTGTTAGATCCCTGCCATTTTGGTCTTTTATCATGACCATCTTTGCATGAAACGTTCCCTTCATATCTCCAATTTTCTTGAAGAGATCTCTGGTTCTCCCTATTCTATTGCTTTCTTCTATTTCCTTGCATTGTTCATTTAAGAGGGCATTCTTATCTCTTCTAGCTATTCTCTGGAATTCTGCATTCAGTTGGGTGTATCTTTCTCTTTCTCCTTTGCCTTTTGCTTCCCTTCTTTCCTCAGCTATTTGCAAAGCTTCCTCAGACAGCCATTTTGCTTTCTTGCATTTCTTTTTCTTTGGGATGGTTTTAGTTGCTACCTCTTGTACAATGTTGCGAACTTCCATCCATAGTTCTTCAGGCACTCTGTCTATCAGATCTAATTCCTTAAATCTATTTGTCACCTCTACTGTATATTCATCAGGGATATGATTTAGTTCATACTTGAGTGACTTAGTGTTTTTTCCCTACTTTCTTCAATTTGAGCCTAAATTTTGCAATGAGAAGCTCATGATCTGAGCCACAGTCAGCTCCTGGTCTTGTTTTTACTGACTGTATAGAGCTGTTCCATCTTTGGCTGCAGAGCACATAGTCAATCTGATTTCTATGTTGACCGTCTGGTGATGTCCATGTGTAGAGCTGTCTCTTGGGTTGTTGGAAAAGAGTGTTTGCTATAACCATCATATTCGCTTGACAAAATTCTATCAGCCTTTGCCCTGCTTGTACTCCAAGGCCAAACTTGCCTGTTATTCCAGTTATCTTTTGGCTTCCTCCTTTAGCATTCCAATCCCTCATGATGATAAGGATGTCATGTTTTGGTGATGATTCTATAAGGTGCTGTAGGGCTTCATAGAACCAGTCAATTTCATCCTCTTCAGCACCAGTGGTTGGGGCATAGACTTGGACTACTGTGATATTGAATGGATTGCCTTGGATTCGCACTGAAATCATTCTGTCATTTTGGAGATTGCATCCCAGTATTGCTTTTCCTATTTTTTTATTAACTATGAAGGCTACTCCATTTCTTCTGAGGGATTCTTGCCCACAGTAGTATACCTGATGGTCCCCTGAATTAAATTCACCCATTCCTGTCCATTTTAGTTCACTGATTCCTAAGATGTCGATGTTCAGTCTTGTCATCTCTTGTTTGACCACGTCCAGTTTGACTTGATTCATGGATCTTACATTCCAGGTTCCTATGGAGAAAAGATCTTTACAGCATCAGACTGTAAAGATGCATCCACAGCTGAATGTCCTTTCAGCTTTGGCCCAGTCACTTCACTCTTTCTGGCAGTACTAGTACTAGCCTTCTGTTCTTCCCCAGTAGCATATTGGACACCTTCCAACCTGAGGGACTCATCTTCCAGCGTCATATCTTTTTGCCTTTTGGTACTGTCCATGGGGTTTTCATGGCAAAGGTACTGGAGTGGGTTGCCATTTCCTTCTCCAGTGAATCACATTTTGTCAGAACTCTCTGCTATGACCTGTCCATCTTGGGTGGTCCTGCATGACATAGCTCATAGCTTCATTGAGTTATGCAAGTCCCTTCGCCATGACAAGGCAGTAATCCACGAAGGAGATGACAGAATTAAAAATATATAAATAAGTCTGGGAGATTAATTTAACTGTGTTTGAAATATATACAAATTTTAAATAAATATATTTTGTAAAATAGATACATTCAGTGTGTTGGTAAGATGTTCATCAGATGTAATCCAACCAGATTTTTCCTTTCTTTTAGGAATTTGTTATCTTTGTTGTTCAAACTGAAATTGCATTCAAGCAAATTGGTGTTCTGGTGCAGTCAACAAACTGTTGGTGCAATTAACAGATGGCAACTAGTTAGAATTTCTCCATCTGCACATTCATCTTAGTTTTACTTATATGCTTTAGAGTAAATAAACATGGAGGTCATTGAACAGAGAACACAGGATTTGCCTACAGAGAACTATGTCATTCTTTATGTTGATATAACTATCCATCACATTTGCTAGGATGGAGTCAAAATGTTTAATGAGGACTAAAGACCATGGGAAAGAAACTCTATATAGTATTCATGGTACTAATTTCAAATATGAGTGGTGGGAATATGGAGCGGAAGAGGGAGAAGGAGAAAGGACACGGGAGGAGATGGGGAGGAGGGAGGAGAGAGAGTGTGTTCTGGACCATGTAGGTCTGTATGCTAGAATGTTTGGCATTTATTGGGTTAAGTGCTGTCTCCTTAAGAGATGGCTTATGGGTGATGTAATTTTAGTTAGTCAGCTATATCATATTAGTAGGTCAGTGGGAGGAGTTTCTAAAGAGCATTGCAGGATGTCCTGGCCACGAGCCAGTTTGGAATGTTCTTTGTCTGAGATAAGCATGGGGCCATTGGATGTCTCAGATGGCTTCACTCCACATTATGAGTTGGTATGGAGGAAGCATTAATTTCTCACCTATAAGGATGAACAGATGTGTTATCCAGGAGCAACAACACAATTGCAAATATTTCCTTCTGAATAAAGTCTATCTGTTTTATAATCATCTTTATTGAGTTTATCTGTCTGACTTGGATTTACAAAGCAACTTAACTCTGGGTCAGAACAAAGAGGGAACGAGGGAGAAGGAAGGAAAGAAGGAAGGAAGGAAGGAAGGAAGGAAGGAAGGAAGGAAGGAAGGAAGGAAGGAAGGAAGGACATTTAAGTATATATAGAAATGCAAATCTGTTCATGCATTACTGAAGCAGAAGTAGTAGTTATATACGTATTAAGTACCTCCTGGTATCTTTTCTCTATTTGTCAAAAGTAATGATAGCTATCATTATTTCACATGGTTATGTACTTGGACTTAACTCTTACTCTGTTTTGTGCCTCCTTATTTGTATCTGACAGAGTTCCAGAACCCCCTCTAACGTTGTTGTGCTGATTAAACACAAAAAGATTTAAACACAAAAGAATTAAGAGTTCTGCTGTTTGCTTTCTTAAAACTTTCAGAATAAACTTTTCTAAGTCTATCATATTTATAATACTTCCATGTAGTCCTAGGTAATAAAGTAACAGTTCACGTTCACAGTCATGTTCTGTCAACTAATGACAATATAAATCCAATACATTAAACAGCATCCTTTTGTACTTGTTCCTCCCATCCCAATCACTGTGTATTTATACAATGTATTCTGTATTTGGATGTGTATTTTGTCATCAACTATATATTCTGGCCTTACAATAATTTTTGATAACCCCCATTTTCAAGCTGTTCTAAGAAATTCCTGGACTAGGAGGCTTGCTCACAATCACTCAACATGTCATTTCCCAGGTAGACTACTTTGCTGGATGCTGGCCAGCATATAAATGTGAATAATAATAATGCCCTGAATGGCATAAGGTCAGATTAGCAATAGCACTTAGATTTATGTATCGCTTCATAGTGCTTTACAGTACTCTTTAAGCAGTTTACAGAATCAGCATATTGCCCCCAACAAACTGGGTCCTCATTTTACTGACCTCAGAAGGAAGACTGAGTTGAACTAGAGCTGATCAGGATCAAACTCCTGGCAATGAGCAGAATTAACCCGTGATGCTGCAGTCTAACCACTGCGCCATCACACAGATTGTTAGCAGGGTCACCTCTTCATGCAGAATTTGCCTATCCTGATAGGGTGGACATGCTCTAGATCCCCTTTCCCTTAAATTTTCATCTACAAAACCTAGAGAGTGTGCTTTTTCCATACCTGGCCCTTGATGTTGTCTACATGTTTTTAAATCATTTTCTGTTTTTCTGATGTCTCTATTAGCAGCCCATAATTCTTTATATACTATTAAATCTAATTGTCTGTAATATAGGCATTCATAAAAGCTTTTTATAAACAAAGAAAAATATAAATACATTTTGCTGCTTGAGGTGAAAATTTTGAACAGAAACAAAGTAAAATAAAGAACAGATTATTGATCACTAACATCAACCATAATGGATACTCAAGCACTTATTAACCTCAAAGGTACTTGATAATAATTTAAAGGTACTTATTCACCTCAAAGGTACTAGACAAAAGCTACTTGCTATATGTAGTTGGTGAGTTTAATGATGTCTAATGGTTCACAATGGCTATAGAATGTTTTACCTCACATACTCACAAAGACCAAAACAGTCATCATTAGGAGGACAACATAAATATAATAGGAAAAGAAATGTCATGTGTTGACTTGATGGGGGAAAAAAATCCTCCCTTGTTACTGAAACAGAAGCACTTGCTTAGACTGAAAAAAAATGTGAAATTCGGAGATAATAAAAGTAAGCAATTCTTCACACTATGGCATTAATTTAAACTAGGGAAAGTATTGTCTCAAGATACAATCTCAGGCCAATCATATCTTCAATGGCATTAAAAGGAGATTTGAAAGATTTTTGAATAGCTGCTAATCATAATAACTTTAGCAGACACCACTTAGTTGATGAGTGATCCTGGAAAGTGAAATACAGGCAGACATTGTTAGTGCCATATTGTTGCTAAAAAAATGATATGTGTTGTGTCCTGGGCCTGATGAGGAAACTCAGCAGGCCCAGAAATGTTGCAAATGGTCCCAGGCAATCTGCCCGGGACCAGACTGGCTTGCACCGGACTACTGTGCATGCGCAAGGCATGAAGAAAGAAGGATTCCTATTGGCTGGACTGCCTGGGGGTTGGAAAACTATAAAAGGTCTGCGTGCCCATTTTGCAGTTTGCTTGGAGTGGAGTTAAGATGAAATAAAGAAACTTGGTTTATGATATGTTGTGCTTCAATGCCTCGAATCCCAAAACACAAAAACATGGATTTGAGCACAACATCAGGGATTCTATATTTTTCAGAGGTACATGTCCTCTGAATACCACTTGCGGAAAATAACAGAAAAGACAATTATCCTCATAATCTGTTTATGGTTTCCCAGAATATGTGGCTATTTAGGCCTTTTTGTCTGTTCAGGGCTCTTACATCTTTGCTATCTGCTGAATAGAGAACAGTAAAATACGTATTAATCACATCCTTTCAGTGGACAAAAAGAGTTATTCTTTAATTTACCACTTATTATAGGGCAAATGTATTGTTTGGAGACAATCAAAGCTAGTGGTCTCACTGTCCTTAGAGTTTGAAGTAGATTATTTCAGAAATAATAATAAAAGAGCATTTGAACATGCTGAAGAAATAAGTTCCAGAAAATCAGATATGAAAAATATAAATATATACTATATTAGCTTAACACTACCCTACAGTAGAAAATAATAGAGCTAGTTTGAAATCTTTACTTTCTGTAAGGAAGAGTAAGTAAAGAAAAGCTGTATTGAGAGCAGAAAACAAATCACATTAACAGCAAAAATAAGCACAGATTGTTGATAGGTCTATTATAACTTTTCCACTGATTAGACAGAAAACCCTGGCGGCAACTTCCTTTACTGAAGGTTCTAGAAAAACTAAGCTCAGAATGTATGAAAGAAATGCAATATAAACAGACAGCTCAAGATAACTGAGCAACAATAGAAAAAAATAAAAAATCACAGATATTCTTAATCAATTACAACAATAATACAATAATACAATACAGGAAAACTATCATCTGTGCTTGTTATTTTATTTTATTTTTAGTGTCTGTTGCCATATTGTTGAAGGAGTTTAAACCACACAGCTCTTTTTTAATATCAAAAGCACATAAAAAAATAATGATTAAAAAAATCCACTGGTGAGATTACAAAAGAGAGAGAAAAAAGTTTGGCTGAGATGGTTGATTTTATTCTTTTTATAACATTTGTTAAAAAAAAAAACCTGTACAAGGATTAAGACTCTCCAGGTGCGATGTGTTTTAAGACAGCAGTACACATCCAAAAGTGTTGTCAAGAGATCAAAAATAGATTTATTTGTTCACAAACAAATCTTAATGGATAAAAACTGCAAAACTTTAATTTAAAGTTTTCCTTTGAAAAACCAGCATCTCTTGTAATATAATTATTTGTACATGTAGGATCTGAATCTGGCTAACAAAATGAAACATAAAGAAGGTATATTCACAGTCTCTCTGCATGTGTATATCTCTCTCTCTCTCTCTCTCTCTCTCTCTCTCTCTCTCTCTCTCTCTGTGTGTGTGTGTGTATGTAAGAGAGAGAGAGAGTGTGAGAGAGAGACAGAGAGAGAGAGTTTGTGTATGTGTTAAAATATTAATTTGTCAATAATTTTCTTTTTAAATTTTAAATTTCCTAGTGTGGGAAGTCAGTGCCCCAGAGAAGGAAATATTAAAAGGGCAGGAAAATATATTTCCTCAAAGGATCTTAAAGAGGCAAAAAAACATGCCTAGCTTTTCTTAATAGCCAAAGTCTCCCTTCCCCAAGCAGAAACCAGCTCTATAGAAATGCAGATGTAAACTATCAGGAAGGTTGAAGCTAGAAGCTTAGGAAGACAAAGACTCCTAAAATGTACATACCCCACCCAAACTCTAAAGCAGGACATAATAGGATTAACACAGAGATACCAAAGGGAAAGATTGAGGGCAATAGAAGAAGGGGACAACAGAGAATGAGGTGGCTGGATGGAGTCACTGAAGCAGTAAGTGTGAGCTTAAATGGACTCCAGAAGATGGTAGAGGACAGGAAGACCTGGAGGAACATTTTCCATGGGGTCGCAATGGGTCGGACATGACTTTGCAACTAATAACAACAACCAAAGGGCACACTCAGACTCAGATCAAAGTTCATGTCACAGGAACAACTCCAAACAAAAGGCTCCAAAGAGTATAAAAAACCACTCCCTACATGTGCTCACTCTCTTTTCTGCCAGAGACATCTTTCTGTCTCTTCAATAAACTTCAACCTTCTTTCTAAAGCAGTTGCCATGTTGTTTATCCCCGGCTTGGACTGAACCATGATGAAGACTTTTCTTCCAACACTAGTCTATTTTATCAGCTGATATGCATAGAATGGGAAAACTCAAAAAACAGAAATGACTGTGAGAAAACTCACAGTTTGAAGGAAGTGCCAAGTTGCATCAGGAAGCAATTGATATTCAATAGAAGGCTTTCAACAGAAACATAGTGTGACCTGAGCTTTATCTACTGGCAGCTTAGCTGATACATTTTGAACCAGGTGATTTCAGGTAATTACATGTAAAACATATTATTTTAATCTAACTACATCATAAACAAGGCACTGCCAGATCCAACAATTTCAAGTACGTGCCATTTTGAACCTCATACCACCTAAAATGGATATCAGCAGTAAGATATTTGAGGATCTTTGCTTCAGGTTGATACAGAGATAACAGTGGTGAGTTGGAAAGAGAACAGTTGTTTTAGAATTGGGACAATCAAATATAAGTCACAAATGGAAGCATCTTATTCCACCTAGGGAGACTTGAGGATTTTGCCCAATCTACATTTTGAAGCAACTCAATCTGTTTCACATTTCCCAAATAATTAAGGCCAGGATTTCAGTATATCCTGATATTGTACTCTTCAAAATGCTTCAAAATTATAGGTTTCCCACTGGGAAGAACTAAACGCCTTCCCTTGTCCTGTCAAATAAAAGTGATAACCTATCTCCACTTGTTCAGTATGTGATTTCCATTATTTATATAAACAAAATATATGAAACCTTCCCTCAAGGGAGAAATATGGGATAATACATACTCAAAAGAAAGATGCAACCCAGAGTTTGGGTGTGAGACAGGTTTATGTATGTTTTTTGTAGTTAATTTTGTACTTGCTGTTTAATTTTTCAGTATTTTGCTATTTTGGGGGACAGCCAAACAACTCAAACTGAAATAAAACAAACAAATAAGAGAAGACAATGAAATGATGTTGTTGCAGTCTTAAATAGCACTACTCTATCTTATTGAACTTTTCTGCAAATTCCATTTATACCTATTGGATATGCGTAGGCTTGTTATTGGTATTCTCACATAAGAATTGACATTTCTAATTTCTACTATTTCATTAAGGGCAGCCAGATAAATGAATGTGATATAAAAGCCTTCATCTTGGTTATTAATAGAGAAATTAAACATAACATGATCTAATCATTTTGACAATAATAAGCCACTCCAACTTCCTTGCAGCATTCTAGTTCACTGTCCATAAATTCCCTTTCATTCACAACCCTTATGAGCATTCATTCCAAATGATAGTTTTCACATCTAACTAAGTTAAAGTAATATTGGATGCCTGATTTTTACAGCATGCGTTATCATCTACTTTACCAAATTAATTGCAAACATTTATTATGTATAATTATTTTTAATTTCTTAATTCTAAGAATGAACTATCAAAGTTATGCTACTTCAGCAAACAAAAAAAATCTGTTTACTTTTAAATTATTTACATTAAAAAAAATCAAGTGAGCAAAGAAGCAAAAGGAGAGGAAAAATGTAGGTTAACATGATCAAAAGATTTAATGCTGGAAATTTATGTTACAACATTTAACATATCATCAAAATACTTCTTTTTTCATGCATACTAAAATAAGTACAACAACCCTTGTGATGTGCACTGCTTACTTTTCAATGAATCTTACACTGAAACTGATCTAGCTCAGGAGCTGAAGGACTGGGAGGAGACTTCCATAGGGCAAGTCTCACCTACCTGCTGTTTAACCTTTTTTGTTTACAATGGTACCTCGGTTCTTGGCATTAATTAATTCGGGGAAGTATGATGAGTACTAAAAAGAATGAGTCCCAAACAAATCATATGACCTATCAGGTAACCCTTTATTTTGGCTGGAAAGAACTTTCTGTCTGTCCCCGTTCTTATCTCAACAACCTTCCCAGCATGGCCAACTTCCTATCTGCCCTGGGTGGCCGACCCCCTCTTTTTCAGTGATCTTCCCAGCATGGCAGACTTCCTGCCCATTCTCTGTAGCCATCTCCCTCTTCCTGTTGCAGCATAAGTACTAAACAAATACAGAATACTGAGACATATTTGTGTCAAAATACATTGAGTACCAATTTTGACAAGTTTTGAAGCAGTCGAGTACCAAGGTACCACTGTATTTGTGTTTAAATACATAATTTTCTTATAAAAGCTAATAAAAAATCAAATGGATACAACAGCATTAGAGGATTAATGAGTCACACAGTTAATAAACTTACAGTGGCAAAGAAAATACAAAAGAAAAAGAAACATCTAGAAATAACTTCATAACTTTGGCCATATTTGGCTGAAAGTTGTCTTTGCCTCTGCACTGAAAATTGTTGACAAATAGCAAATTTGACAATCTATTTTCTCTTTCCAGTTCATTACTTCTTTGAGAGCACTTCTATTCCCCCAAATCCAGAATTCTTGATTTCTTGATAGATTCAGGACAGTGGGGAATCTAGCTAAGCAGAATATATGCAATCTTAACAAACAGGGTCATATTAACAATGTTGTTGATGGCAACCCAAGGCCAATAACAGTAGTACAGAATCAAACCATATGGGTTAATACTCTAGCTCCTGAGAAACATCTTGTAATCAACCCTCATTAAATGTATTATTTGGCACCCAGTAGATATGCATTCTTTTCTTTTCTTCCTTTATTGAAGCTGCTTGCAGTATTAACTTCATTTTAAGATAACACAAACCTAATTTAATTCCTCCATTGCTTTATTAGGATAGCCACCCAGGCTCATTATTCCAAAACTACATAAATAATTGCTATCATTGTAAGCTTCAGAAACAAATAATCTACATAGCAGTGCTTAAGTTAAATATGCTGCCAAATTTGTGAAGTAAATCAATTTGTAAGGTAGGTCATATTTTAATACAAGAAAAGTTTTAAGAACATTTGTTACAGCTAAGTTAATTCAAAGTTGTTGTTATGATTAGTCTATCTATCTATCTATCTATCTATCTATCTATCTATCTATCTATCTATCTATCTATCTATCTATCTATCTATCTATCTATCCAGGGCTTTTTTGTCATAGATTGCATGGAATGGCATTCTGGCACCTTTTTTCAATGGACTTTTTCTTGCAAAAAAAAAAAAAAAATGATCTCACAAGTAGTTGGAAGGTCTGACTGAACTTTTTTTCCACCCAACAACTTTAGTTGACTGTTCAGCAGGTCAGCGGTTCAAATCTCACCGGCTCAAGTTTGACTCAGCCTTCCATCCTTCCAGGGTAGATAAAATGAGGACCCAGATTGTTGGGGGCAATGTAAACATATATATACATTGCTTACTGGTGTACACCGCTTAGAGAGTGCTTGCACTTAAAGCGGTATATAAGTCTCATAAATAAATAAATAAATAAATATTTCCCTGCAGTAGAAGAGAAACAAGCCAGAGTTGGAAAGCAGGTTAGAAAAGAAATGCTTTGGAGAAGAGGGAAGAGCTGTGCCGGGAAGAGAAGTGGCAGGAAACGGGGCTGCCGTTTCCAGAAGGGAGAAGGGACATGCGGGGCAATGCAAGGCAGCAAGCAAGTGCTGTTCTCTGTTCTGGATCCCTGCACAGAGCCTCTGTGTTCTCCATTCTCAGAGGGAGATGGCAGGGCAGGCTTGTGCCACCTGGTCATGGCGCAAGCCACAGGACAGTTGGCAGAGGATAAGGAGGTGGCAACTGCTTCCGGGCAGGTGATCTGCAGGGCGAAGCTTAAAGAAAGCCCCTGCAGCAGTGCGTAGCGGCAGCAGAGCTGTTCACTGTCACTCTCTCCTGGCTCCAAAATGGCAGAGGGGGACCAGGTCTACCCCACCCATCCCATCCAACTTAGCATGGCAGTCTGGCTCGGGAGGGGAGTGAAAGGTTGTCGATCAAGGAATGGCCTGGCTGGGGGGGGGGCTGAGTTCTGATAGCTTTTTTCTTACAAAAAAGCACTCTATCTATCTATCTATCTATCTATCTATCTATCTATCTACACACATTTACTTATACACACACATACGTATACATGCAAACACAAATAGATATAGCAAACTTACCAAATATATCTGCCTCCTATTTTTCCCCACAATCACAAACCTGTGAGGTGGATGGGGTATGAGAGAGTGCCAAAAGTCACCCACTCCATACCAAAGGGAGGCCTAGAACTTATAATTTCTTCATTTCTAATTGGGTATTTCAAATAAATTGTCTATTTATAATGATCTGAAAGTTTAATGTTTCCTTCCATCTATCTCTAAGATTTAGGTAGTATTTTAAAATTAGGATTGCAACATAATTATGTAGTTGATAAACAGATAAATTTTAAGTTTCTTTATTGATTGTTGTTTATTTAAATTATTTAATTTAAGTGATTATGGTATTGTCCTAGAAATGACGACTTTTATCCTGAGTTTTAGTCCTGCCGTAGGCATGAAAAACAGGGAGTGTGGCTTTGGACCAGGCCCTGTCTCTCAGTCCAACTCAACTCATAGGGTTATTGTTCTGGGGAAAATAAAAAGAGGAAAGGGTATTTTGTATGTTTGCCACCTTGAGTTACTTAAAAAGTAATAAAGATGGGATTTTTTTTAAAAAAATGTGTAATCCAATAGTTTTCATATATGTCCTATAGTGATAAATGTAAGCTCTGAAAGCCCCATGGTGAGATAAGTAGCAAATTAATTTAACAAATAAAAAAGAACAGAGATATGAATACCATAGAGAATTTGGGGTACAGGGAAAGTAGATAAATCCCAAGTTGAGCCCAACAAAGAACAGCATTTTTAAATTACTTGTACCAAACAGTGACCAAATTAGTATGAATGTATAGTAATAAACCTGAAAGTATGGAAAGTTAAATCCACTTTTCTTAACAAATAGTTGTCGTTTATGCTATAAAAATCTTTTGGGACTTCCTTACTGAACAAATGCATTCATGTGTTTAAAATAATTTTATAGACTAAGTACCTAAAAGTATCAATCAACCAACTTTGGAATTATATTCATCTCCATTGCATTTATTTTATCCAATATATTTAAGGATATTCTTGGCCATCTGTAGGGATCTTTTTTCTTCTGCATCCAACAGGCTAAGTTCAGATTCAATAATTAATAAGGCTTCTTGGAAATTCCAAGATAAGCCGATAATATAACTTATAACTCCAACCTTATTTTTACTCAGTAGCATCTAATCTGACTTATTCCCATTTATTGAATAAGCAGGCAAGTTCTAATGTTTATGTACTAGTGAGAGTCTCTGCCTCTCTTGTTCTACTAGCACTGTTATTTTCAGAATTTCTACTATTAGAGGCTAGACGATCCAAAATCAAATCCTGTCTCTCTGAGATCTACCTCAGGACCATGGGCTCTTTCTGTTATGTGAATGCCATTAGGCTCTCCTCATCTCAACTTGACCAGTAGTCTTCTTTAAAGTGACCCAAACCCTTTCTGGGGAATGATGGGCAAGAAGAACTACTGTGGCCTCTGAAGAATTTGCAGTGCACCTAGAGCAGTGGTTCTCAACCTGTGGGTCGGGACCCCATTTGGGGTCGAACGACCATTTCACGGGGGTCGCCAAACCACATAGTCCACCATTTTTCCCCCTTTTCCTTAGCTGTGCTACTCCCTTTTATTCTATTGGCTTTTGAAAGCCAATAGAATAGACTCTCTTGAATAGAGTCTAATTCTATTGGCTTTCAAAAGCCAATAGGAATTGTCCAGGCTGTCTCTGCCCTGCTGAGCCCTCCAAAAGTCCCATTCTGCAAATGGTGCTGCACCAGTTGAGTAGTCCTCGACTTACGACTGGTTGAGTAGTCCTTGACTTACGACCGGTTGGGGGGTCGCGGCATTAAAAAGGTTGAGAACCACTGACCTAGAGAGTAAAAATCATTCAGATTTGTTTGGATTTAGACACTATTTGGGCTGATCTTCTTGAGGTGAAGAAAGCTACATCTTGTAAAGTTATGTAGGATGAATTCCTTCTTAGACCTAAGAAGGCAGACAAACTTATCCAGATCAGCAAGTCCATCATGTATAGGTTATATCCTTACTTTCTGAGTTACGAAAGTCTTCTGAGTGTTGAAAGAAGGCTGGATTAGAGTAAGAAAGGAAGTGGCTCTGGCTTTGAAAGCAGTGATGGTGTGCTTCCTATTCACAAAGTCAACACCTAGCTAGCCTGGAAAATTATTAACTGGTCTCTAACTTTCCCTTTCTAGCAAAGAAGTTAGTGTGGCTATAGAGATTCTCAGTCATTTAATGCAGTCCATCTGCATTTAAAAGACAAGGGCCACTTTTTTGAAGACAGCAAAGTCCACATTTTGGACAGAGAGGATCACTGGTTTGAAAGATGGGTCAAAGAGGCTTGAGGTGGAAAAAAATGAAACTTTGATTCTGGGTTTCACTAATTAGATTGACTTGTTGTTACAGAAATGGTTAGTTTTTACTATTGTGAAAAAGTAAAAAGTTTAGGCTCAACATTAATGCTTTATTCTACTGCAACAGGAGAAGTCAGAAGTCAATCTCTTTTCTTCCTCCCTTTTCCTCACTTCTTCCTTTTTCCTCCCCACTGTGTCCTACTATTTGCTTTGTAGTTTCTATTTTATTTCAGAACTTAATAAAATGTTATTTATACACATACACACACACACACGGAAGAGGCCATCTATGTCAAAACTGAACAGTCCTCTCTCAACAGAGGGGGAGAGATATGACATCATCTATCTCCAGTCTACGTCCTTTCAACAGTTTCAAGAAGGCTCCACACCCATTTTCATTACTCAGGTGACCCTTACTACACAGATAAGCTTCCAGATGGCCTCAACAAGTCTCTAAAAGAATGCAAATGACTAACTGTCTGCAAAGAGTATAAATCCTCCCATTCTCCACCATCCAGCCAGAGCTGAAGAAGCTTCTTGGATGAGAAGTAAAACATCTTCAAAGAGAAAAAAGAAAGTCCAGTTGCTTTGTGAAAAAGCACCTTTGGGATAGTGGGACTATGATTGCTTGACTTCTCAGCTGCCTTCAGTACCATGGATCAGTGTTTCTCAATCTTGGCATCTTTAAGATGTGTGGACTTCATGCTGGCTGGATAATTCTGGAAGCTGAAGTCCATATATCTTCAATATACCAAAGCTGAGAAATTCTGTCATAGTTCATGGCATTGTTTAATACTATCTCAGAGATTGGAAGTGAGAGACACTGTTTTAAAATAGTCTCTTTCTTTATCCATGGACAGTTACAGCAATGTGGTGGACTTAGAAATCCAGTTCTAAGGTCCTCTGTTGTGGAGTGGTACAATCTTCTTTCCTGTTTAACATCTACATGAAGCCAGTGGCAAAGATTATACATCAATTAATGGTAAGGCCATTAGTGCTCAGATAAGGATCAGCATACTTCAGGTAAATCTGAAAGGGATATGCTGTAACTGGGGTCACATTCATTACTGATTTGTAATAATCTGGAGGTTCATTCCAGAGAACAGGAACTTCTACAGAGTAGGTGAACTTCTTAGGTCCTAGGAATGATGCTCCTTCATTGAGATGTTCCAGAACATGTCTATACTCCAGACAAATGGTTCCTCAGATAGTCAGATCTTAGTGACATAAAGAGCAATAAGAAACCAGGAGTTCAGAATAGTACGCTGTCAAAGCAAGAACATCCAATGCAGATCAAAACTGTACCTCCTTGTAGATGCTGATGAATCCACAGAAGAGTATGGATTCAATTACATGGTCACATACTCCATCATGGATCTTTAACCCCCATTGGAGGTGCTTTTGATAAAACAAATCTTGTCTATTGACAAAAAAATAGCATTATTTAATTTAGAATGTATATGTATACAGTATTTCTTTCCATTTATATTTCAAACAAATGGTATGTTACTTATTTAAATTTCAGAACCAATTATTCACTAGATGTTTTCTCATGCTTATATCAGCTTGTGCAATGTATTAGCATTCTATTTAGAACTGCAAAACTTGTTAAATTTTGTATTTATCAATGACAAACAATCCATATGGATTTGAATATGGATGTGAGACATAAAGTCATAATAATTCCATAACTTTTTCTCTAAAAAAATAGCTCAATGGTTACTTCTTTTTGTATGAAAGCTTTGCAATCATAAGATCTCAAATAAATGCTTCTCATCCAGTCCCTGTTAATAAAAAATCTTGACCATTTTTCTGTTCTATTTTATATTATTTTGCCAGCTTGAGGGACAAGAGCAATTATGCAGTAATTGGAGCAATTCTTAGAGTCACCCTTTTAAAAAAATGGAACAAACACTGATGTTTGTGCAGCTTTCATCAATGATTGCATTAGAAACAGGGATTCTTGCTGGATTTGCCCCAGGCACATCATTTGCCCTTGACTATTCACTGCAGGTCCTTGTTCTTCTCCAGTAGCTTGTTGGGTACCTTCTGGCCTGAGGATCCTACTAATGGGCACCATATCTGATTCATTTTAGAGCCTTTCCATAACATTTTGTTGGTGAGACTTTACAAGGTAGATTGCCAGGTCTTAGCTCAACCGGCTGGGTTAACCATTTGGCAATACTCTGCATTTTCAGAAATGCAACAGAATTCTGATACATAGTAATGGCATACATTATAGAAGAAAGAAAGGTCTCATACATACAGAATCCCTTTTATCAGGCATGAGATGTCTTTATTACAAACTCTACCAAGCCAGTAAGTATTTTCCTTTATCACTAGCTGCATATGTCCTCTGAGTTCTAAGTTGCTTGAATGAGTTGTTGTCCTAGGTCAAGGATAGGGAACCTTGGCTTTTATGACTTATGTACTTCAATTCCTAGAATTCCTGAGTCTGCATGGCTGGTTCAGGAATTCTGGGTATTGAAGTCCACAAGTCATAAAAGAGCCAAAGTTTCCTACCCCTGTCCTAGATCAATGAGCAACTGGATAGGTAATTATGCTGCCATTATCTATTCTAGAATCTTACTCCCAATCTGAATGGGCACAACATAAATTCTTCCCCAGGACCAAGCTTTTAAATAAAATACTTCAGTTTTCCTGTTTAACTAGATTAGAAGAGTCCAGAAATTTAGAATGTATGTTGTTAAATCAAAACCTTACAGCAGATTCCTTCAGATTCTTGATTTTTTCAGACTAAGATGGTCTTCTCCCTGAAATATCTACATAATGATATGACTTTGCATAGACTTTTAATGCACTAGTATTGTACTGAATTAACCCTGCCAATTTTGTTTTGAGTCAAGATTGTTTCTTAACCACATTGTTTTTTCTGAAGATTCTCAGGGACAGAAACCCCTCTGAATCTTATCTCCTGTTTCTCATTAGCAGAGGTTTACAGCTAGCCATCATACACATCACAAATAAAAGTCATAAGTTGGTCTGCAGGGGTCTAGATTTCTTGTAGGATCATAATCATCTTCACGCATTACTTTCATGAATTGATGTAATGTGATAAAAGGAGTAGTACGCGAATAAAGGATCTAGCAACTTAGCCAAATAAATAGTCAGACTGTATAGGATAGGGAATGATAGAACCTTGGATCAGAATTAAAACAGGGATGAGCCTAGATACGTAGACTAAATCCAACTCCAACTTGAATGCTATTGACCCTTATCTAACTCTAACCAGGTGCTGGCCATTATTTGAGAAAACTCCTGTGTATAGGCTTAGCAATACATCAGCTTACCTGAACCTTCATATGTAAACCTGGTCCTTTTGTGCCTGACAGATTTTGTACTTAAGAATTAATGAACACAAGCTTCATAACAAGACTTTAAAAAAAAAGGACTATGCAATATCAGAGCATCTTGTGCTATTTTAGGATACTTGATTGCAGATTTCAAGATGACTTTTTAGAACAACAATTACACCAACATTAAAGAGTCTGCTGAACTTGCATCAAAAGGTTTTAGGCTAAGATCTTATCAAAGATCAACACCCTATAATGGCTAATCGATGAAGTGCTTGTAATCCTTTTCATATGTCACCTGTATCTACATAACCATCCTTTCTTTCTTGCCTTACCCCTTTTAAAATTCTAGATCAATCCAACCATTCCAGAAGCGTATGCCTTTAATAAAATATAGAAAGAAGCAACCAGACTCCTTCTGTGGTAACATTCTCCCAGAGTTTATGTATCTAGCATTATTTTTCATGGAACTGATTTATTAAATTTTCTTTCTAGTGTTAAATCATAAATATTTATAGCGCAACTAAAAGAAGAACAATCCACATAATGTTAATGAAGAATTGTGCTGTCAGATGTGTTACACTTTAAACAATGAACATATCAAACAGAGAGGCTTTGCTATAGCACCATAACATAAATTCAGATAATTTGGCTATAAAGCAGAAGGGGGAAATACATGGTTCACTTTGTTGAGATTATCCATGCACTAATGATAGATAAATAAATAAATAAATAAATAAATAAGTGCAATCTTACCTGTATTGCATTAAATCATTAACATTTTTGTACACATAATTAATTACAGGTGCAAATTTTAGAGCTGAGCTAATTACCTGAATCATTGCGTATATCAGATAATTGGATAATTAGAAACCTCTTTCCCATCATTTACAGTCATAATTGTTATTAATTGTTATTTTTCATTTATTAGACATCAGAGCAACATTATATCTGTCTCTCAAGGAGGGAATCCTGAGCATGTTTTGTACAACAAATTGATTTTGATGCACAGAATTAATATTGAAACACCTTCAAAAGGATGTAGTGGCAGATTTGCACTAAGAAAAAACATCTTCTCATGTATTCTCATATGAGATTCTCATATATCTCAATTCTCCCTACTCACTACACTCTCTGTATAGCCTACTGAATTTGTCCCTGAGAGTTACCATGCGGAATAGGTTGGAATACTTAAGTCTGCCATAGGAAAAAAGAATTATGAAAATGTTCCATTTTGCTAAAAGAATGCTCCTGCAAAACCCGGTTGGATAAAGACATGTGATCTCTTTTATCAGAACAAAAACTTCCTATATTTTATTATTTGTGATATATATATAGGAATTCAAAACTGTAAGTGAAATGCTTTAAGAATGATAAGAAAGAAGTTGGTTTGCAATATTTCACTGTTAGCTCTTTGACTAAAAGTTAAGAAACGAAAAAGTTCAGCACTGTGCTTTTGTGTTAGGGTGTTTCAAGACTTGTTGCTGCTGCACTGAACTGATCTTTTTTTAAAAAAAAAGTAAGTATAGACAGTCCTTAACTTACGACCACAACTGAGCCCAAAATTTCTGTGGCTAAGTGAAACAGTTGTTAAATGAGTTTTGCCCCGTTTTATGACCTTTCTTGCCACAATTGTTAAGTGGATCACTGCAGCTGTTAAGTTAATAACATGGTTGCTAAGTGAATCTGATGACCCCATTGACTTTGCTTGTCAGAAGGTTGCACAAAGTGATCCACATAACCCCAGCATAATGCAACCGTCATAAATATGAGTCAGTTGCTAAGCATCTGAATTTTGATCACATGACCATGGAGACAAAAGCGACGGTTGTAAGTCTGAAAAATGATCCTAAGTCACTTTTTTTTGGTGCAGTTGCATCGATAGCAATAGCACTTAGACTTGTAACTTTGAACCGTCACTAAATGAACTGTTTTAAGACGAGCATTGCCTCTACATTTTGCTCTGCTTTGTGCTGCCACCTCTACATTCATCATGTGTTTTCCTGCCATTGCCCGCTAAGACTGAGATAAGCAGAATTAGATGGTTATTATTTTTGAAAGCTATTTTGCAGTTCTGGTGTGCTTTGAAATGTTTACATTTAGATAGAGTTTTTCCAAAGATATACACTAATTCAGCACAGACATGTGAATTGCGATAGATAGGTAGATAGATAGATAGATAGATAGATAAATAGATAGATAGATAGATATTGATATTGATATTGAATAAATATTACTATGTGGATAAACGGCCTGAAAAGAAACAATTGATGAAAAAAGGTAGGCTTAGGGATCTAAAGATCTAAAAGACAGACATTAGTCTCTGAAGAGCTAACCATTGGTAATACAAGAAGCATGCCAAACACCAAAGAGTCATACTTGTAAACATTTTAATGTTTTTTTTTAATGACTTTAACAAACCCAGTAAATGGATAATCAAACGGGGCCAGCCAAAAACTTCCTTTGTAATAATTTTGAATTAATGTTTCATTAATAGCTACATTACATGGGCTTTTATGCAATTTTATGATAAATTATTTAATTCTGAAGTTAGGCTTTAGACAGATGTTAAATCAAAGACGTGAGTGATTAAATGCATTTTAATAGACTTTCCACTATGACTTTATTCATTATGTACAAATGAATTCCAGTGTTCATGTAAGTGTGGAATTGATGGCTACATGTCTTTAAAATAGGGGACCTTGTTCTAGCTTCAGACTTTGATTTCTTTGCAAGCTATCATGCTGTGGTTAATGTGCCTGAAACAAAAGCTTATTTGCAAAGAGAACAGATTTAATTATGCAGATTAACTTTATAAGATAAACCACTGAAAATGTGAAAGCTACATGTTATACTGTCTTTTCTAAATGATCGTGGCATTCTTGCTGCTTACTTTATGGAAGATATTATCCTCAACTCAATCACAGGAAGATTATCAGCTTGTTTTATAACTGAGGAATATTTTCTACAGACTTCAAATAGACAATTCTGTACATGGAGACAGAGTTCTGTACTCCGTAACTATCAAGAGCTCTAGATAGCAAAAAATACATAAAAAAATTATTCCAAAATAAAGAGGGCAGTGGACAAAAATTCACTACATTCCCAGGGCTCTGTCTGTTCAATACCTCTTAACTCCAGCTGCATTCCTTCAGAATGACCAAATTTATTATTTTTTTCTAAACCCTTCACCATTTATTCTATTTAGCCTATAAATTATATAAATGTGATATTTTGGGGGGAAGAGGGGACAGCCAGCCTTTGGGATTTGTATTTACATACTTGTCCCTATAATTTACTTTGCATCTAACACCGCCACTCCAAAGACTAGCTTGCAAAGCATCCAATTACAATCACTATAATTCCCATCAGTGGACAAAGACCACAGCAGGTAGAAAGAGCTTAGTCTTTGAGCTAATGTAGTCTTCTTAGTATACCTTATATTGGCCTTGTTTTTTCCAGAAAACTCATCAGAATGTTACTCTAGAGCTACACAAGCATGATGAATATGAAATGCTCACTGCAGGGGTATTCTTCTAATGCTAGCTTTCCTGCAGATCCAATAAATGCTCTGGTAATGTTGGATCTCCTGTAGCTTTTGTGCATTCAGTATGAATGTTTGCAGGAAAGAAACTGTTATAATGCAAGATCTTGGCTCATGAGAATGGGAATATGTAGGTGGTATATTTATGCAGATTTTCTCTTTCCTGAAACTTTGGCACTTTAAATAACATCAGTAATGTGTGGGAAACAGGGCTTGTAATTCCAAGGTCATGCTTACATGGGGGAAAAAGTTGCATTAAGAGTTTTTCGGACTATCATACAGAGCTTCAGTGCTGTCAACCGTTGACATAAGCAATGATAAATACAGTTTTTTTTTTTTATACAGCAACAAAAATATATGCACTGTTTCTGTCAAGGATTATTTCAAATTATGATTTCAAGGAAGTTCAGTGGGGTGTTAAAGAAAAGCATGAAATTCTTCCTATTTTTTATCATCTGGGAATGTTATAGCAGAAAGTGGGTGAGAAGACTTTTTGAGTCATCCTTAGATCTACAGATTAATTATTCTGTAATTAATTAATGAAAGATCAGTACCTTACTATCAAGATGGCTGTTTTAGCAGGCACTTCTTTCTAGAATTATCATTATCACAGACAATTCAGTTGAATAAACTGCTTTTAAATTTTGCTTTGTGTCTCTATGTATGACAAAGAATTCTAGTAATATTTGAAGGCCTATATTCCTTCTACAGCACATCCACTATTTGTTAACACAGAAGTTGTAAATGAGTAAACTGCCAGATCTTATAATTTAGTCTTCAAAGTAACAAATATTATACATGACAGTTTTATTAAATTTAACAGTAGTACTGAATAAAGACCTTTTATAAATATTCTCACCTCATCACTTGGTTTAGAATTACAGAGATTTATTACAATTGAACATGAATTCACATTACAAAGGGTATGCTAATGTATCTATATGCTGAGACAAAATAACTTTTTTTCCTTAATCTTGTCTAACTAAATTATATATGATTTATTGTCACATAGCATAAAGTAAAAGTTTCTGTGGTACTTGGATTTAGAAAAAAGCAGGGTTTTTCCAATATGTTTGCCACTGGAAGATAATGAAAGATTTATGAAGGAATTTACTTCTCAGATTCTGTCAAGGATTTAAAGGAAATTTGAGGTGGCTCATCTGAAGTATAAGGAAAGAAGAAGAGGAAGATTAGAAGTTCCAGAGTTAAATCCTAACATGGAAAAAAGAAGTACAGATTGACAAAGTCCAAAGATCCCCAGTCTTTATGACTGGGTCAGTGTAACTTACATAAGAATTTGAAATAGAAACGAAGATATTTTTTCATGAATTGTTCAAAGAGAAAATTATTAAATGTTTCTCTCTCTCTCTCTCTCTCTCTCTCTCTCTCTCTCTCTCTCTGACATTTCAAAGAATGAAAAGACAATAAGGAATTTTCTTTGAAATGAACAATGTTACAAACATTGGAAACTGCCATGTTTTAACTGCTTTGCTTCACTCTTGGAAGTGAATGGGATATGCCATTCTTCTGTTGAACTTTCATCAGAATAAAGCTTGAACATTTATTCCACATTCTCCTTATTAAATCATTGTAGTGTCCTAAAAACAATTATCAGTCCTCTTTATAAAAAACTGACATTAAACTATTCATTTCTGAAATGAAACTATTCATTGCTATAATCTGATTTTCTTTCCTTAAAAATCAGAATATGCCAAAAATTAAGTGAAAGAGGAATCCCTTGCTCTTTACATCTAGATCAAGAAAATGCCAACATTAAGTACTCAGTGATAAGTTGTTGGCCAACTCACTGTAGCCACAGGACAACTCACTATGGATAATTCAATGCTGTATTAATTGTTTCATTTAGTTACTTTTATTATTGGTGACCAAGTTTTCATTGAAATTATTGTAACTCTTGCATTTCTGGATTGACTTTTTATTTTATTATTATTGCCACAGTTCCATTGAAATTAATATAACTTTTGTATTTGTTGAATTGTCTCATGGTGAGTTGACCATGGTGAATTGTCCCTGGCAAGTTGGCCATAGGAAGTTGGCTGTGGGAAGTTGGCCATGGTGAATTTGTTGTGGCAAATTATCCCATTCTGCTTTCCTGAAATCATGTCATGGGGAAAAGTGGGATGTATTTTTGGTGGGTGAGTTATTATATGATTTTATCTTTCATTACCAAATTAAGATTCCTAAGCGGCTCAATGTTGACAGATTAGTGTAACATAGAAGCCTGTGTAATTAATTAATAAATATGCAAGCAATAACATGAATGATATGAATGAGTTCATTCCATTTACTGTTTGTTAAACCAAAGAAAATGTTGCACTTCCTGGTTTTTTTTTTTTTTTTTTTTTTTGAGATCTTGTGAATATTGTGAGCTATATTCCCAGAGCCACAATATCAGTTATGTCAATAACCAACAACAGCCAACTCAAGGTCATGAAGTATAGGGCAAAGCATCAGATGAAATACAGAGAAGGAGAAAAAGCAATGGTTTAAGCAGCAGTGGCTATAAGAGTGAACTGTACTCTTCTGCTGACGCAGGGCAATTAGCTGCTTGACAGAGCTTCCCATCTGTAGTAAAAATTCTTATCTGACCAAATCTTATCAAACGTCTGAGAGACTTCAACCACATCTAAGCCTTGCTACATGACTGGCATGAGTTAAACAATGTAATTCCAGAATCCCTTTAAATTTTCTTCTCATTAGAAATTCCTCTTTGTCATCTTTTAGTTTTCCCCAGATTTGAGGCAGTTTGTTCCCCTACAAAAATAGCCTCATAAAGGTAAACCTATCCTCTGATCCCTAAATTATTTAAATGTTTTCCTGTCCTAGTGGGTAATAAACCATTATTTCTTCACATGTGTTTTGCTTCATGGGTATTGTATTATGAATAAGGCTGTGCCAAAATCCTGATTTGAAGGGCTAAACATGAATCGGAAGACATATAGGTGCTCAAATAGCACTTGGTGTGAACTCCTTACACCCAACATATCCTTTCCCATGATCATACATACCCATGAAAGGAAGCTCTATGAGCCCCAAAAAAGACACAGCTAAAGGTGTTCCCAACCAATGGTGTTTTTGTGCTAATATATGATCCAAATCATATATTGGCCTTGAACTACAGTTTTTTGCAAAGCCCTACCGTATATTCCGGCGTATAAGGCAACTGGGCATATAAGACGATCCCCAACTTTTGAGAAGATTTTCAGGCTTTAGAAAGTCATCTTATACGCCAGAAAATACAGTACAATATTGAATTTCTGTTTATAGATGAGCACAATAGGAGCTCCTTTCCTGCTCGAAAGCTTTGTCCTGTTAGTGCTTATTTCTGTAAAAAAAATAGGGCTGGCTACTAGGGGGCAGATTGGTTTTAAATTCAGAGAACAGCTACCCATATATTCCTGTGTATAAGATGACCCCTGACTTTTGAGAAGATTTTTCAGGCTCTAGAAAGTTGTCTTATACACCAGAAAATACGGTATTATATAGTTGTAAAAATTATCAAATAGAAATTTTCCCCCTTCCACATGTCTGATGAAAAGATTTCATTGCAATCTCTACATGGATGATTTTGACCAAATGGTAATTTGGAGGTAACAAAAAAATAGTGTTGGGTTAAAATTCTATATAAGCTTTGGACCTTGTTGTAATTAACATTTTTGAAGGGCAGAAGGCCGCAAATATGAGAATTAGATTGAGCAAGGGTTTGCAGGAGATTCTTTGCTTTTATCTGTGATCTACCTTTGTCAGGGCTTATGAAATAATTCTAATCTTTCTGCTACTGTCAGTTTTCAGCAATCATAGCTAAGTGATAGGCCACAAAAAAGAGCTGCATGCAGACTTTGTCTGTTGGTTGTCTATTCTTGCTGTCCGAAATAGAGATATGGTCATGATTGTAGCACTATAAATACCTGAAAAAAATCTGAACTAAGAAAACTCAAAGATATTCCAAATCTATTTAAACATTCATTGTAAAAGGTTGAAAACACAATACCTAAAAAATTCTGTTACCCAAACTATTCTAGTTTCATTTTACCTTGTGAAACTCCTTTAATAAGTTACTTACCAAATAACAGCATCCTCCTGATAAATTACTATCAGGTGATGGGTATGGTTTTCCAGATTTTGCCAATCCATTATGAAAGAGCTCATCTTTTCTAATACTGTATTATTTCTATTTCTTTTCCATACAACCTAGTTATTAATTGCAATTTTTTTTTATAAAAGGGCACCAGAGTGTGTCATACATGTTTTGTAAAGAAAAAAAAATGTACCAACAAGAATTTTTAGAAAGAGGGGGAAAAAAAGTTGGAGTGGCTACAGGAAGAAGTATGTTTTTTATTATCATTGTTCTTCTACATACTGACACATAGATTGAATTGAAATTGATAATAATTATTTCATTTTTTAAAAACTGTGCTTATCTGCTTTGAATAGAGTAGGAAGACATTCACTAATGGAAGACAGGATGTGGAGATAGAGAAACTCTTAATGTGGTTGGACTTAAAGATTACAGTTTTTCATGGGATCAAGGACATATTGATGGCTATCACCTGATGTAGCATTAAAATTAAGTTTAAAGAATTTTTCAAACCAACTATCGCTAAAATAACAATCGGACTTGTTTGCTTTCCAACTTTGATGTCATCTTGTTGAAATATGAGTATTAACTAAGGGAACTTGTATATGGCTTTGGATTTGCTAAATCTTTTGAACTTTTATCTTTTGAAGCTTTTGAAGTCTTCCCAATATTCACTTCTTTCCTAAAGGTATTGTTCTACAAAGATGCATTGTTAAAGAGCAACAGTGGTTTTGATCACAATAAATAGCCTGATGCCTCATAGGGTGCATTCAATGAAAGGGCTTTTAGTAGGCTTTTGTCTAAGGTACTTACATTACATCTTACCAAAAATACATCGTTTTTAAAAATGAACTGAAACCAGACAGGCAGATAGGAGGCAATTTAATGACCATTCAACACCACAGATTTCTTTTCAGCTTGATGTTGATTTTGTGTGTCCTGCAGACTATGGGAAAATTCTTGTGATTAATAAATAGGTTTTGCAAAGATTTGAGGACAATATTACAAAGCTAGGGGTTTGGTGCTAGGCAAAGTCTTAAACTGAATGTGGGGAGGGATGAGGGATGTGAAGAATCCTTGGTTGTTCAGTCAAAGAGACTGACTTTAAACCTTACACTCATGCCAGGTCAACATTGCAAATGGCTTCAGCAGCAATAATACCCTCGGAACCATCTCCAACAGTCCTAATATAAAAACTTTGAGTTACTTCAAAGGTACCTCAAGCTGAATTCAGAATCCTTTACCTTTCCAGGGACTCCGAGAGAGGCCAGGAGTTATGGAAACTCTCAAAAAGCAAGCCAGTAGCAATCTTACCTCAGGAATTCTTTTGTCAAAGAAAGAACTGCTCTCAGTGAGTGAAAGGAAAGAAATTTGTTTTCTTCATATTTATCACATTTTTAAAACATTTATACAATCTTTGAAGAAACTCTGAATGCATTATTTTTTATTTTTTATTTATGTATTTACATATTTGTTTGTTTGTTTGGCTGGCTGCCAGGCCTTTTTTTTTTGCACTACATAAAATTTTTAAATATGTTGACACTAAATCACACTAAATTAACCTAAATTAACCTTATAAACTCAGATGTTAAGCTCCATCTATGTGCCTGACCAACATTTTGCTCATTCAGCACAGAATCTTCTCTGCTTGATTCTCCCTTTCTTGAGAAAGTAGAACTGGGCCTTATTTAGACAATAGTTTGCCTGGGTATTTGTGAGTAACTAATGCCATTGGACCAACATTTTTTTTTTCTCTTATATACTCCCCATTGTTGCTATATTCATACATACTCTTTTTTGTTTTGTTTTGTTTTTATTGAATGTTTTGTGGTTCAATGTTATAATTGCAAACCAGTATTTTAATCTCTTTTAAATTAAAATTGTATACTTCGGTGATTGAAAACTGCACTTATAGAAAACATGGAACATAAATGTACTTATATTTGGCAACTTTGTATACAAAGAGGAAATATCAGGAGATATTCATAACACAGTATGTTGCAATATATATGGAAGTGTCGATAATCTGGGAAATAACTTTGACTGCACTCAGATATAAAAATAACAAATGAAAACCCACAATGCATCCTGAAATATGATTAATCCAGTGCTGAAAGGATCAGAGTTATCTATGCAGATTTATAATTTTTTGCCTAGGTTTTGAGAAATCTTAAACCCTAACAATGAGCATTTCCAGCATGAGATAACAATGGAGTTCTAGAGATGAGTTTATAAAATAAATATAAAGAAAGACTTGAACCTAGTATCTAATCCCTTGCACTTTCAAAATCCTACTGTGATGTCCTCCTTTTTGGACTTTACCTAATTCCTATAATCTGGAACATGGACACGGGACACATTCATGCTGAAATAATGTCAACTGATGGGAAAGAGATTTTCCCCCATGGTATTTAAATTCCTGGAAGACATGTCCAGTAGTGGCTCACATTTATGACAACTAAGTAGAACAAGTGCCTAAATTAATGTTAGAGATAAACAACAGATCTATGAACATTTGCCTTGTTTCTGAGTTTCTAAAGACAACTGGCTGTCTGGCAACAGAATACTGATCACCACAATATCAAAAGCAGCTCTGATCTCAGCAAGGCAATTTTTTTTTTTTTTTTTTTGGTTCAGCAGCTTGTTTTGCATGAACTGTTAGAGTTCCATTTAACTCTGTGGTTTTTAAAATCTGTTTTTCCTCCTTTCTGTCACTCTGTTTGATCTGCTTTACAGATGACACTAGACTGTTAGTGTTGAGAAGAGCAATGGTGTTTTTCAGGCTCTCTTCTTCCTTGACAGTGCTTTTACTGATCAATTTGAATATTCATCCTAGATTCCAGGGCTGTCATCTAGACTAACAAATTATACAAACCAGGAAAATTTCAGTATTATTACTGAACTGCAAATGAGAGCTATTCTCAGTCTTCTGCATTTAATATTTTTGCTTGGTTGATTTCAGCATTATCTTATTGCATCTGACTCAATTTCTGGGGTCTTTAATGCCTTGCAGATGGCTATCTTGTTTGGGACCATCCAAATATCCAAGAGATGCTCACCCAGGCTATTTAATGTCTTAGTTTCTCCACAATACTTTGTTGCAAAAGAGAAAACAATATTCAGTTACTCTCTTTTTCCTTTTTCCTTCTCTGCTTACTTATAATTGCACTTTCTTCTCTCATTCAAAGGGGAAAAGATATTTTCATTCTGTTCTTTATTTCAACTTTATCTTCAGGATGTTTCTTTCAAGCTACCTTTCTTTTTTTCCCCCTTGCTGTAGCTTCCTCCTTTTTGATCCATAACAAGAACCGTTCCTGTTTTTGAGATGCCTAGCTCTAATCCTTTCTCCAACTCCTCTGTGTCTAACTGCAGCAGTTTATCTCTTCGACTTTAACTTTATTTCTGAAAGTTGCTATTTTTCTCCCTTCCAACTTTCACTTTGCAGAGGGGGAGGTTTCTATCATATCTTCCTGGCAAACTAGAAATTTGCATCAAATGTTAACCCTATTAATTATTCCTAACTTTTATCACAACCATGGGGTTACATAAAACTAGTGAGGTAATGGAAGAGTTGACATTGCAACCACAGATTTTTTTTGGGGGGGGGGATTGGTAGTTTATTTTATTTATTTATTTTTCACATTTCCTAACCACCCATGTCTTTCAGAGAGGGTCTCTAGGCAGTACATTCAGTGTCTATCCTGTTCATTATCTTAGTCCTGTGTGTGGATGGGAAAAGAGGTTTTTCATATTTATTGATTTAGCATATGGCATCTACTGATCTAATTGACACTTCTGTAGTTTTTGACCATGAGGGATGCAATATCCAGTTTGGTCATGGTGCATGCAGACTTCAGCTGCTCTGTTAAGACAGAACCAGGTATACCATTTTGGAGGTAATCTGTAGTTCATACCCAGGAAGAAAGGTGAGAAGAAACAAAGCAGGTAATGGAGCAGGTGAGGAACAGTAGGCTAGGCAAGTGAGGGAGCAATAAAAGAAAGGCACATACAGTAAGCAGTAGTGGGATTCAGATATGTGAACAACCATTTCTCTGTGTGGATGATGCTTCTGGAAGTCCATTCTGTGTCTGGGCAACAAAAAATTAGCTACCGTTTCTGCGGTGCAAACTGGCTGAATCCCACTACTGCATATAAGTCAGCTAGAGTTGTAGTGGGAGAAAAGCTGCAGAACCAGTAAAACAGAAAGAAGAAAAACATGAAAGAGGGAGGGAGAGAGGGCGGCAGAATAACAGCAAGTTATGGCAATCAGATGTCAGAGGGAGGGGGGATTTTGATTCCTCCTGCTTTATCAGGAAAACTCCCCTCAGGTTCTAACATATGTCTAAACTCACTGGTCAAAACTCACCATGTGCCACACTTCCACCAATCTGAACGCATGCTAGGGACTGGTGTCACATTTTTCTTGCCAAGTGGAAAACTAATAATCCTTTTTCTTAACTTGTCCCACATTAAAGGTCCCAGATGAGCCCCCCCTTTACTAAAGTGGAATAGAAATTGGCTGTTGATACAGAACAAGTTAAGGCTTATTTTTGGCCAACTCATAACATGAAGAAAGCACCTTAAAGTGGCTGTGGGGATATTCCTCAAGAAACTGTTTTGAGCTACAAGGAGTAAGACCAGTGGGTATTTCTCTTACACATAAGTTTTTCAAAAAATTAATATAGTCCTGGCCGATTGTCATTGTCTCCAGAAAAATTTCAAGTTATATTATTTTAAATATTCTTGATTTTGGGTTTGCCCACACATCTGTTAGCTGCCAAGGTTGAGAAACACTGGTTCTCAACAACTATATAGGATGATGCATTTGGATTGGTAGATTGAAAATTGTTTAAACTGTACGAATTTATGATAAGTTGAAAATTACTCCAAACTCTAAATAGCAGCCTTTTTTTGAGCTTAATATCTGTTGTTTTCCAGTATCCTTTGGCTTTAGTGCATGGGTAAGAATTCTGATGTTTCCACCTATGCATGGAAACATACCTTTTCAAACATACCATTATGATGTAATCTAAGGACTGAATTATTTTCTTTTATAAAACGAAAACGCTCTTAAAATCAAGGTGCTAAAATATCATGTGCCATAATTTATTGTTTTTTTTTTCTTTTAGAGTAAAATGGTTTCATAAAGCCAAATCCAGAACTGGAGCAGTAATTGGTGATTAAATCGAGACTATTATGTGAACAAAACCTACCTTGGAACTGCATTAGCTAAAATACCTTCGGATGTGCACATTGTTAGAATTAAGTACAAAGGAAATCAGAAAGCACAAATATCTTTCAACTTCTCTTTTGCTGAGCAGTTTGAAATATTGATTTCTCAGGATTAGATTTCTTACTGCCTTTCCCTTTCTCAGTAAGAAATTCTAAGCAGTTGCAATGTGATTATCATTCCAGAAGGCACTGAAAAAATATTGCAGCAATTTCATATAACTGTATACGTCTATCTTACCTTTCCCCTGGCCTGCTACTCCATTTTGATGATCCTGACACAGTATTTGGACAGCAGGAATCAAAGAAAAGAAGAAAAAATTGGCTAAAAGTCAAAACAGGTTTTGTTTTTGTCTTGTTATTTTCCCAGACAATTAGATTGTTCTTAGGATGCTAAAGCTCAGCTTTTCAGCTGAATTTAATTAAGGTTTTCCAGTTTAAATGGATTGTTTCATCACACCTGCATACAACAAATGGTTAATTTTCAATACGTCCTAATGACTAGATTTTATGGACATCCATTTATTGACATTTTGCACATGCGTCAAACAAGATGATCACATTTTTTTTCTATAATGAAGACTGTCATGTTCTAGTATTTATTATGGGAAAGCAGATACTCAGGAATCCCCAGTGAACAAAAAACCTGAGTGAATCAGTTAATTGTGAATCTAATCCAAGATAGATAGATAGATAGATAGATAGATAGATAGATAGATAGATAGATAGATAGATAGATAGATAGATAGATAGATAGATTAGTTTTGAAAGGGGAAAATAGTTCAGATTTTCAATGTAAGAGGTTTTTTTAGAGATGGCACTTTCTTTGGAAGACTATGGTATTGCATTATTGTCCTTGCTTGCATCTTATAGAAATGTTCTATAATGTTCTACTTGGAGTAGGATTTTTAGAATTCCCAGCAAATGGAACATCAGACTTTGCCTGAAAATTCTGGAGTTTGTTGTCCCAATATTTTTGGAAAGCACTAGGCTGGTCAAGGATGGGTCTAAAATGGCTCAATAGATTTTTACTGCCAGAGATTGAAAGATGAAATATCAGTTTTTCTCTCTACTAGATAATTTGTGCTCTTTTCCTCAAGAAAACTAAGAAACTAAGAAAACAATTTTCTTGAGTACCTATGGATACTCAACTATTCTAAAACTGGGCTCCAGCTTTTTTCCCTTTAATTTGTGTTCTAATTATCCTTGATCTCAGAATGCATAAACAATTCATTGTAAACATTTAACAATTGTTTTACCAAATAAATACAGACACTAACACACATGTATGGGACAAGAGAACATTTACCCTCTTTACCCTTCAGCTAAGAAACAAAACATGGAATAACTATTCTTTCATAATGCTATCATTTGAAGAACACATTAGGGACTTGTTTAAATGTAATTTGTCATATCCCCCAAATCAATAATTCAAAGCTTAGGAGGTGAAAGCATTTTTCGGCAGGCACTCAAAGCCAGATGAATGTAATGAAATAACTCTGATTCAAGTTAATTGAAATAATAATGCAATCTAAGAGTGCTGAATCCATAATTTTGAACACATATACAAACTAATTTGGCTTTCATCTCTGTTTGCAATTCCCATTACTATAGCCAATACAATTCTATTATGTTCCTTTCAACTTGTTGTAGATCACTTGGTTATAATTAAACATTAAATATTCCCTGGAGTGGGAAAATGCTTCCTTCAACATATCATTTTTTAATTGCCAGCTTCAGTAACTTAAGAGGGGGGGAATCAGTGGTATGAAATTTCCTATGTAAATAGAACCATTTCTGTCATAAGTACCTTTTAGTTCTTTAGTCTTCTATGTGCATCAGAAGTGTTAAATCTAACATGTATTAATTCCAGATGTAGTCCCTTGCACATTTTTCTATAAAATAATGTAAATAGCATTTCATTAGTACCTTGGTGAAGAAAAAATCTACTCTTATAAGAATAGAGTTTATTCAAAACTCAATGGCCCAATACAATAATATAACTCTAATCTTAATATGTGAATTACATATGAATCAATTTCACACATGCTATTAGATTTAGTTTGGGCTCATTACAAAATAAGAACTTATATATTGTAGTTTATGGTTTATGCTATGAAATCATGGTTCATACAATAAAGCATATTATGTATACATGCCAATTATGTCTGATTTAAACAATCAAAGAAAATCATGCCTTAGCACCTTGTGTAAATCTAGTTATTGTGAGCTTTTAATTAATGGTTGGAAGTGCACTCATAACATGAGCATCCAGATCTGAATGAGCATATCAAACTTCTTAAGGTCAACTATGAACACCAAAATCATATTGACTTCATCACTGCCTTCAACCTTCTGTCATATGGGTTGAAATTTAGACAAGCAGAAACCTGTTGAGGCTGAATGTAGCAGGAACTTTTACAGAAGTCTGGAAATCACCATGGAGCCATCTTTGGATAAACTGCTAGATTTAAAAAAGCCCTTAAGTATTTGAAAGGATCTACTCTGAAGAGCTTAAAAAGCACTGTGGTCAAAATGTAACTTTGTTTGCTTTGAATGACTCCTGGAAAACATAGGGATATACTGCTTTTCCAATGGATCAGAAGACCAAGATGTCATCCATTCCTGCACTCAGGAGCAGGAATGTAACAGTAACAGGCTAAGTGAGGCTTGTGAATATATCCTAATCATCAGAAAGTAATGTTAAGTGTTGTAGATTATTTTAATGAATAGAAAATGGTGCTAAAGACAAAAAGAAACTTAGAGAGCAAACCAAACATGATTAATAAAAAACAATAACAAAAATCCCTAACATACCTGCTTAATTAGAGAACCTATTTCTAATGTCCTTTTCTTTCAAGGAAATGAGGCAGGGAGATATCTAGATTAAAGCTGATTTTGCTCCTTTTCCCTTCTCCCCTTTCATCAATAGATTTAAATACCAATTGTATTTCTTGGATCTTTTATTCTCTCTCCCCTTGTTCCAAGGAGAAAGAACAGAATCCCTTAATGATGCTTCTCCATTATAAGAACTACTACCAGCCATACCAAGTATTGAACTGTAAAATAGGTCCTTCGGGTCAAAAAGAGTTGGATTTTAAATAATCTGTAGAAAATATACAACTCTGATGGTTTAGCTAAGGCTTGCTATGAGGATTGTAAACCCGGCCTCATTCGACCCTAATGTTTTCTTCAACAGAAGAACATTTAGATCTTGCTTGATCAGACTTAAACATTCTAAATTCATGCTCTTTATAGTTAATAATCCTTTTTTCTAATTCCTTAATACAATTACTTAAAGTAATTCAACATTGATTCTATTCAGGTGAAGTGAGAAGATACATGAGCCATAGGTAGCCCTCAATTTATATTCTGTTCATCCTCATTTACTCATAAGATAAAACTGCAAGCTTTGGAATATGGGGATTACTTTACTGGCAGTAATTCTCCAGGTTCTTCAGTGGAGCTCATGTGCTGACTTTATGGTTGTTGATTAGCAGCCATTGAATTTTGGATTGTCAGTATGCATAAAATATGTTGACTGTGTTGTAAATAATAATAATAATAATAATAATAATAATAATAATAATAATAATAATAATAATAAAAGGCAGGTATAATTGTGTATTGTTGTCATAGTACTGCTAGCAACCATACCCTTCTGATTTTTTTTTTTCCTATTGGAGCTTTTCTAAATCACTAAGAGATTCTTGAAAATGGTGTAGTAAATATCTACAAGTAAATTACAAGGATGGTCAATGAGGTTTTGGTTGGGTGGAATATAAGGGGCCAGAAGTCATAACACACATCTCCTAAAAGAGCTCAATCTCAGTTGCTCAGTAGTGCTTGATTCTGGAAAGCATGTAGAGAATTACAGTCTTATAAAATATGTTTTAGGAGTAAAAAGGATTTATGTTTCATTCCCAGAAAAATGGTGGTGTTTGTTGAGTTTTGCTATGTAAGCTTCAACTTCTATTCTTTACAAGCAGCAATCAAGCAGAGAACTCCATCCAGTAGTTACTGCTCCTGTTGAGACTTTCCCACTTCCATGTTTTATTTCCTTTTATAGTATCTCCAGGAAAAACAAAGTTGTGATTCATCATAACTTAAATCTGTATGGGGGGGGCATTACTTAGCAGACTGCAGCAAAAGAAGGTTCTGCAATTCTATGACAGTTTTCCTTGGAGCTGGGCAGTGGAGAGAAGATGTGAATGGAAATTTGTCTGAAACAGGTCTACCAGATCCTTGGCTGTCAAACTCCAAGTAACTGCTAGATAGTAACAAAGGGATTGAGTTTGGCTTTTGATCTTGAATGTAGCATCTATATAGCACTGAAGTCATTAAAACATATAACATGTATATTCAAAAATCTATGAAGCAAGGGATGGACAACTAATTTGTGGCTGATAGCTGCACTTCTCTTTTTTATTTTATTTTCAGCTGGAAATGAGGCTAATAACATTTTTGCAGCCTGATTGAAGCAATGATATGTCAAGTAGTAAAATTAATGTTTAAGCATTCTGGAACATTGATTTATCCACTCTGAACATGTTTGAATGTTTCCCTACACACAAGGACACTTGAGACACCAGAAATTGGAGTTTTGCTGTGATGTACCAGTGATGTGGAAATATGCATGTGGAAGCTTCAGGATCCTAAGCCCACTGCAAAATAAAGTGAGCAATTAGTATACTTTATAATGCAAATAGGGGATTGAGGTTGAAAAAGAGTGGCTTCTTTAAGACTGCCTAAGCAGTTTGTGGCAGGGATTTAGAGATGGATTGGGAACTTGGTGGTTCCTAGCTCAATCTCCTAGGTCACATACTAAACAGGGGAAGCCTAATTTGAAGACAAATGAACACCAGACTTCTTTCTCAAACTCCTTCTTCAAATCTTGGACTTGGTAGCATCTTTCTTCCACTGCCTGGTCACTGGAAATAATGACACTAGCCAAAATAGGAACTCTGTGAGCTGTCAGAACTTCTTTGGAATTAAATACAATATCTGTACTTTTACTATAACCAAAAATGTTCCTCTCTCCTGTCATCAATGTCTAACATGTCAACATCTATTATTAAATAATGTTTACTGCTTGATTTTCTAAGTTGGTAGCTCCTTGATTAGTCTGCTCTTTACTGCTCAATTGTGGGGCTAACACTAGGAGCAACACCAGACAAACAAGTAGTAAAAAAACAGTCTAATCAAGGAACCACCAAGCAGAAAACAATACTTCCCATAACACCAGCAGGGTAAGCTATTATACAGTATATAAATAAAGAGCAAATCCCATTCCTTCTAGCACTGAAGATGTTACCTAGCTAGTTAATGAAATATATGCAAGAAAACAAGCAAGCTCAGAGAGCACTAAGGATTCCACAGATCTGATAACTGAAGAAGAATATCTCTAGGAGAACCAGAATGTTTTCTCTGTTTAAATTGGAATATTTTTAGGTTTTGCAGAACACTGAAATATATAAAAGATGTTTCTGAGATTCAGATTTTATTTTCATGCAACATTATTAATACAACAAACCTCTATTTACAAAGCAGGTCTTTTTAAGAAATGAAAACTGTAGCAAGCATTATTGGAAAGGGATTAGTGGCACTGGAAGATGGAGCAATCAGGAGAGGCAAATTTCTATTAAAATGTGGTAAGCCAAGATGACCAAAGAAAAATGAAAGGAATTAGCTTATCTGTAGTTAACTACATAGCAAAATGTGCAAATTGATGTATAGACATGTATGTAAAATTCAAGGTTGAACAAAATATTATTATATTGACTTCTTGGTTTCAGATTGTTTTAGAGAGTTCTGGCAAGGTTTTACTATATCCCTTGATTATTCTTAGAACAAATTTCATATGAAATAGATTTTAGACAGCTGTCTTTCCTTTTAATTCTTTAGTAAAGGTGATTAATTTTTTAAATCACATTATAGCCATATTTATTAAAATATAGTATTTTTTTAAAAATCAATAAGTATTTAAGTATAAGTGTGGTTGATAACCCTATGCAATATTTAACATAATCAATATGGAGGTTTTTTTTTTCTTCCCACTTCATTGGCATATCTTAACTTCAAAAGGAATTTCAAAGATTAGTTGAGGAGAACAATATTAGATATATGCAAGTTAAAGGGGGAAATAGGACTGTGGAGACATTAAAGGAACTGCTTTACTTTGATGAAGACTCCAGTTGAACATATCCTCAAAGCTACTTTGTGAAACAATGTGCCTCTCCTTTTAATGGCCATATAGTTTCAGGTTACCCACTCAAACTGCCTGCTCTGGATGTTTCAATAAACATGAAGTGTATATCTGTCACATGCAAAGATGCATCTTTGGCTTTTGGGACTTCTAGTCAAGGCTTCAGGGTGACATTAAAATGTTTCATTGAGCCAAATACCATCACCTCTTTGCCTTAGTGAGCAAAATGCCACTGGTCCTGTGGTGGAAGGCTATGTGGACCAAAGCATCCTTCATGGACCCAGTAGAAAGTGTAGTTATTTTGAAGGATTTATTGTCCCTGGTCAAATGTTATTTCTTATGCAACATTCAAGAAATCTTGAACTTCATTCCAAGAAAGAAATTTGTATCATGTGATGAAATATTCTCCTTTGGATCTTTCCTTTTTTTCCTACCATAATTATCTCCCTGCCCCTACCCCACACACATTACCTTTATGAATAAGCTTCTTTATCATACGGATCATTTATTTTTATTTCTGCTCTTTTAGTCCTGATTATATCCAATAATAGCTAGATTGGGAAAGGGATTTTGCTACTTACAGAGCACACAAGGGCCATCTTTGTGCACAGTCAAGCTTAACCACATTTTACTACTCACTCTCATACTTTAAAAATAAAAGGGTTTGAGCAATCATAAAGTCATCTTTGTGTCTATTAAGCCTGAAATTTATTGAGAATGGAGCCTTCTTCATTCCATTCTTTAAAAAAAAATGAACCTTTTGGTAATTCAGATTAAAGATCAGAAATATGCTCATATTAAAAGAATTTACAATGAGTTAATAAAATTGGATTCAGAAACAGAGTTTGTAAAAGATTGTATGATTAAATGGGCTCAGAATATTCAGGAACAGATTTTATTGGATTTATGGGAGTTAATTTGGATTAGAAATGTTAAATTTACGCAGGCTCAAAATTTGAGGGAAAATTTTTATAAAATGTTTTATAGATGGCATCTGGATCCTAAAAAGTTGTCTTGTATGTAGCCAGACCTGCAACCTAAATGTTGGAGATGTGGTAGCTTTGATGCAACTTATTTTCATGTTTGGTGGACCTAAAAATATTAAAGCCTTTTGGATTATGATTTGGTGGAACATTCAAAAGGTTTTTAAAAGGAAGATTAAGTTTACTCCCCAATTATTTCTTTTGGGTATTTTTGTGGATTTTAATGCTAAAGAAATTATTTTAACGTTGAATTTAATAACAGCAGCAAGATTATTGGTAGGTCATTATTGGAAGAAAGACTCTGCCTTCTTTAGAAGAATGGGTATTTAAGCTTTCTAATTTAGCTAAAATTTCTGCTTATTTAAAGGATCATTCACAAGAGAGATATGTTATTGTATGGAGAAGATGAATAGAATATGTTCAGAAGAAATATGGAACTACAAAGTTTCATTTATTTTTTGAGTAATGGATTTGTTTATAAAATTATGATGTTAAAGTTTGAAGAGAGTTAAGGGTTAGTATGATTTTGGTTATTGTATAATTAGTAAACTTAAGTAGATTATGTTTAATATGTTTGTATAACCCTGTACTTGGCTCTGGGAAGTCGGGGGGGGGAGGGGGGAGGGGGGAGGATGGGTTGGAGGTTAAATAGGTCAGATAAGTAGAAATAGTTTTATTGTATATAATATTGATGTTTCAATTTGGAGAGAGGAATTGCTCGGGCATTTCCCCTGGACTGCATCCAGAGTTAGAAGATAGGAGGAAGGGGAGAAGTAAGTAGGAAGGTTGAGGAGAAGGAGAGGGGGAGAGTGAGGAAGAAGAGGGAAAGAGGGAAGTGAGAGAAGAGGTTAGAAGGTGGATGGGTTTGGGGGGAAATGGGTGAGCAATACCGAAAGTTGTGTGTATAAATTTATTCTATTCTTTATCTGAAGTATTCTTTATGAATGTAATGAAAAATCGAAAATAAAAACTTTTTACAAAAAAAAAATGAACCTTAAAATGCAGAGGTTGGTTCACAGTATGAAAGTTTTTTTTTTTTTTTACATAAAAGTTCATGGTGGTAATCCTGTCATATTACTTTATATCATTCTTCCAAAGCATTAGACAGTACTCATTTGCTACAATCTTACAGGGAGAAAAGCAGACATTTCTATACATTTCATCTGCTTCCCCTCCTTATGAGATCTATTTCTTTAGGTTTTGGTTACTTCATTTAAATCAAACATACACGGATTAGGGTTTTCTTGACTTGCTACCCAATGCAAAGTGGAGCAGAGAATTACATTTTTATAGTACCCTTCCTTTCCTAGACTATCAATTTTGATATTACCTGGCCAAAAAACTTATTTTTTTTATTAAGACTTAGAAAAGTTACCTGAAATTCAAGTCTTTTCCAAAGAATTCTGGGATGATCATTCCACTACTAGATGGGTTTTCAGTTGGCCAAATAACTCTACCCAAACAACTTATACCCTTAACAGATATAAGTAGTGCATTATCTCAGGGCTTCAACATTTTGATAAATAGCTTGGGTGACAGGATAAATTAAATGCTTATCAAATTTGTGTATGACACAAACCTTCTGAAAACAGGTTCAAGATTCAAAAGAATCTTGATAGATTTGAACTTTGGGCTGCATCAAATTAGGTGCAGTTTAATGGCAGTGTAAGGTTCTGACTTAATATGAAAGGCCAAATGCATAGATAAAACATAGGTAATATTTGCCTCACCGTGGAGCTTATGAGAAGGATTTGGGCATCCTGATAAGCCATAGATTAAATTTAAGGCAGGAGAGTGCTGCAGTTGCCAAAAGAGCCTATACAATTTTGGTTTAACCAATAAAGGCATAATGTCTAGGTCACAGAAAGTTATAGTTCCATTCTATGCTCCATTGTTCTCACATATTTGGAATATTGAGTCCATGTCTGGTGTCCACAATAGAAGAACTCTGATAAACTGGAAATAATACAGAGAAGAATAACAAAAATGGTTAGGGTTTGGAGGCTAAATCTTGTGCAAACAGATAAAGCAACTGGATATCCTTAGCTTAAAGAAGAGAAGACTAAATGTAGACATGAAGCTGTCTTCCAATACTTGAAGAACTGTGACAGGGAATATGGTTTATTCCCAAACCCTCCGGAGATAGGAAAAGAACCTTTGGATAGAAGCTTTTTAGAGGAAGATCCCATCAGAATAAAGATGAATTTCCTGACTCTGGGGTCCATCAAGCAATGGAATAGACTGCCTCCTAGAACCACGGGTGCACTATCACTGGAGGTTTTCAAGCAAAGATTGGGCAGATATCTGGAATACTAAAAGGATCCTTGTCCTGGGCAGGGATACAAATAAGATTCCTTTCTAACCCTGTGATTCTTGATTCATAAAAACTGCCCATCACAACAAACGACATGGAATATGTTTAACATTCCAAAACTCAGGCTGCCCTTCCACAAAATTCTTATGTCCATAAGTCTCTGTTTTGGCAGGATTTATCCCTAGATAAGGGAGAAATAACACTGCATAATTTTGATTTGTTAAATCTCTGAGATTTATTCTTTCCTAACAGAAAATGAACAAATAAAGGATCCTGCCATCAACATTCCTTTATTTATTTTTGTAAAATTTGGCAGGACACAATCTCTCAGGAAAATACAGAATGCCAGCAATCTCATTCTAAGTTCAGATTCAGCACCACGTTGAATCAGGTAGCTAGCTTCCTTTCTGTCTCAATTAATTTTGTTTGTATTTTAAATTTTCAAATTAATGTTTTGTTTTAATTTATTGTTTTTGATCGTAACTGTAATTTTCAAGTATAAATCCCTTTGAGATGTCTTCTTATTAGAAACTATTGGGAAATGATTTAAATAATTAAATATACTTTGGTTAGCAATCCTTATAATAAGGTATTGTTTTCTGCAGACAATATAATCCTAACATTTTACAATTTGTTCAAACGAAATGTATGAAGTCATGAAACAGATTTTTTAAAAAATGGTAAAGGTTTGTTTATAATGTATGATGGCTGAATGTAATGTCTTCATCTCTCTATGTTGAGGGGGTGTGTGTCTGTACATGTCCAATTTTTGGAGATTGCCTGGACAAGTCCCTGCAGTTTTCTTGACAAAATTTTTCAGAAGTGATTTGCCATTGCTTCCTTCCCAGGGCTGAGAGAATGACTGACCTAAGATCATCCAGCTGGCTTTATATCTAAAACAGATCTAGAACTAGCAGTCTTCCAACTCTAGCTTAATGTTTAACCACTATATCAAACTGGCTCTCAGGTTTAGTTTAAATAAGTTTAAACGAAGGACAAAAATAATCCTTGAAATTAGCTCTTGTGTATCTTATATTTACTTTACCACATAATCACCACCTTTCCTTCTTGTGCTTTCAAACTCTTATTAACTGTCATTTTAAAACTTTAAGTCTTGCAATATTATTGGGTCCAGAGTTCTGATCTGTATAGTCAGTGGTGACCTCTGAGAACAATCAATAAGTTTCATATTTAAAAAAAGTTGATGAATTGATTAAGACAATGTTGCCCTGAATTGATAGTGGCACTTGGTCTAAGAAAATTCATGTCAATAACACCATCTGTCTCTCAGAAAAGTTGTAGCCATGAGTTTTCTTGCCAAAGACTGGGTTTTGAAATAGGCAGATAGACAGGCAGGCAGGCAAAGTTTATGATGATGTTCTGTGGACCTTTACTTTCTTTCTGGGTCATAATGATGAGCCAATGTATCATCAGCTGCGCAATGCTGAGGAGAAATTCCTCACTTTCATTCTCATAGCGTGACAACCACTGAAGTTCAACTTTTGAAGTTTTCTCCTCTGCCATCAGCATGCCAGGAATAGATCTTGCACAAAACTTCCAATATTAAGAACATTAATAATGCAACCCACATGTTCCTGTGAAATACCAAGCTTGACAGTAATTTCCTTTTGCCGTTCTTAATCAGTTCATCAACCTTTCTCATGTGGAGTTTGTCACGTTCTGTCATAAGTAATCTGCTTTCTTCTTGATCACACAAATCAGATCTTCCTGCTTCACCATCCTTTTTTTTAAACCCAGCAACACACAATTTTTATATGAATATAGCCATCACCATAAAGCAACCTGAATTCAGCAATGAATTTTAATTGGATGGAATCTTTTGACAGTCAAAAATTTAGTTGTGGCCTTTTGTTCAAAGGTATCTGAAAAATACTTTAGGCTTCCATTTCACAAATAATACCCATATATCCTCTACACACAGCAACTATCCACCAACTGATGTGAAAAGAATAGATGCTGAAGAACATGTCAAAGCTTCTTCCAGCACATCAGCATTGTCATCTATCAGCAGCTTATGACATTGGAGGCATCATTTTTCATTCAAACCTCATACCTGCATGGAGTCTAAAAGCTCTGTCAGTGGCTGCTGTAGATCTCTTTTGTATTACTTTCTCATTTCTATTTTAAGCTTCAATTTCATTAAACAGTTCTACAAGGTAACCTGATTTTTCTGGAAGCTTATTATGTTGGCCATGTCATTAATTATGAGAAATGCCATACAATCAATATTGCAGTTTGATTTGCTTTTCTTTTAGTCAGCTCCTTTGATAAGCCATTTATATACTCTGCTCCACAATACAATTTCAGTTTTCCCAAATGCTAAACTCAGCATCCTCAAAACTATCCTCATTATATTTGGTGTGTGTGTGTGTGTGTGTGTGTGTGTGTGTGTGTGTCATGCACTGAGATCTACACTGTAAAGAACCTTTTTTGAATAAGAATCCAAAATGAACTCAGAATATTTTCAATAGACTCTGATGGAAATCCTAATGTTGCTTCACTACAGAACCTATAGCTGAAAATCCTGCTGCAGATTTTTATTTTATTTTATTATTCCTTTTTTTGCCAAAGAATTTTATTAAATGTCAAGATGAGTGGTGTTTCCTCTACCACTTTCATGCCATTTATCAGACATGGAAGCATAATGAAGCTTTTTTTTTTTTCTGTCTTCAGCTTGTCCTTACTCTCTCACCTGAAATCCTAATACTGCATGATTTTAGACTTCTTAAGCATAAATACTTCATAATTTAGCAAATAAGTAAGGAAGCATGAGGTTATTAGAGGGCAATTATCCCTTTTCCTTGGAAAGATGCCCTCTGTTCAGGTTTAATGGTTATGCTGCCTTGAGAGATCAAACTGCTGTTGAATGAAAATGGAGCAAACATACATCTTTTGAAAAGTTACTTGGATTACAAATCTCATCAATATTTATTACTTTGAATAAAAGAAGAAGCAGAAAGCACTTTTAAAAAAAAGATAATAAGGTCTGATAAGCCATTTATGAAATTGCTCCCTGGGCAAGGGGAAGACTCAAGAGTCACTTTGAATCAGTCACTCTGGGCCAGGGGTAGGCAACCTCGGCTCTTTTATGACTCATGGACTTCAACTCCCAGAATTCCTGAGTCAGCATAGTCCATGAGTCATAAAAGAGCTGAGGTTGCCTACCCCTGCTCTAGGCAGACAAAAATGCTTCCTTTTGGGTCCTTCAAAGACAGATTTTCAGAGGTTCTCTCTACATTTCACTGAAGCCATTCAGGATAAATTGCGGAGCTGGTGACCAGCATTCATCTCTCCCCATTTTTGCAAGCTTTTGATTATCCCAGGAACTTAAAGTGTATGGATTTATATCTTGCCTTTTCTCCAGTGGCCCCCAACTTTTTGAACACCAGGGATCAGTTCTGCGATGAGAGGTTTTTCCAAGGACTAGAGGTTATGTGGTTTCACATGCTGCCCATGAATGGGGATTTGTTGCTTGTGCGGCCCAGTTTCTGGCATGCTGCAGCCCAGTGCCAATCCACAGACCAGGCATTGGGGACCCCTGTCTTAAAACACTCTCTGACTAGTTTTCCCTGCAATAAAAGCCTAATGAAATATGATGGCCTCCAAAGAGTGACATGGATAACTTCCATATGTGAGGTGGACTTGAATCCCAATCTTCCCAGTTGTAAACATTTTTGCCATTATAGATTCTGACTCTGTTTAGCTATCTGAAGCCAGATCTGTTTAACTAACTGGACCTAAGCCCAGACAACGCAGCCAAAATGTCAGAGGTCTGTTTGGGAGTCTTCCATTGTGTTGAAATTACAATTATACCCTCAAGGAAACTCCTGAGGTTTTCAGGAGTAAAACGGAGTCCTTCCAGTAGTCTCCTTAGACCTCACATGTACAACGTTCCCGGATCCCTGGATCATCCTGCTGATTTCGGTTTTATAGACTGGAAGAATCAGCTCGGTTTTCCTGGTCAGCTGGGTATAAATCAAACAATAAGATAATAATGTCAACTTTTTGAATTTGTTTGAGTCCCCAGCTACAAAAGAGCCATGGCTTAAAACAAAACTAAACTAAAGGACACACTGAAGTGATCCAACCCCAAAGCTGAACAAGCAGCTGCATTGACATTTTCCTTTTTCTAGAATGAAGGAGATGTCAGGGCTTCCCCCCTCCCCAGCAACTGTGCTTGGAGATGGCTGTGTTCAACTACAAGTAACTTGCCATTTTGCATAAATTCAGAACAGGTCAATTTAAAATTTCTGAATTTGCATTTGTTAGAAAAAGAAAAGGCAGATCTTTTCAGTGGTAGTTCCTACATTGTGTAGCCCTCAGAGGTGTACCTGCCCATTTCCATCCTAGCATTCTGGAAGTATGTCCATGGAGATTCCTGGAAGTAATTAAAGATGGTTCGTTTTCAATCCCCTTTAGCTACAAGCAAGGAATATCTAGAGAACTTTCTTCTTTCAGTTATGGTTCCTTATGTTGAGTTATTTTAAGGTAGGCTTTGTAGGACTTAAATCTTATGTTTTATTGAAGCTTTTATTGCATGCTCCCCAGAGTCAACATGTAATGGCTATATAGAAATAATGTAAGTAATTAAATAGGAAAATATAAAATTTTATAACAAGTAGAGATTTAGTGTCCTGCCTCCTGCTCATATGTCACAAGCCCAGCTTCATTCTTTCTTCATATTATTGTGTCTTATGGGAGAGCTGCATCAGCTTCTACAAAAGATCAGTGGCAATCCTTTAATTTTGACATACAGCATAGAAGGACACAGGACAAGCTGCATCTTATATATAGCTCTGTTCTCCAGCATTCCTTTTCTTTCAGCATCCAACATGGACACATTTTAATCTTGCACATCTCTCACATACAACATCTTGAAAGAGATGTTGTATGTGAGAGATGGCTTCTTTGGAATTCAAAAAAGTCAATGCATGCAGTTGCTTTATGAGTAGGCTGCGCTCATGTGATCTTCCCTTCAAGGCATGTAGGAAGGTAATTTCTCCATCAATTTGCAAATAATGGCAGAGAAGTGTTTTAGTGTGATTACAAACTTTAATTGGGAAAAGGATGGCACATTCCCATTTGAAATATGGTTAAAGTAAGAATAGTGTTTTATGGCAGTAGAAATCTAGGACAAGTGCTATAATAGATGTGCCTTTAAAAGAAGAAGAAAGATAATATATATATATATATATATATATATATATATATATATATATATATATATATATATATATATATATATATTTACCTTGAGTGTTTCTTGATGCACCCTGTCGGCCCAAATATGGGAGAAAGAAATGTTCTTTCTTTTTCTTTTTTTTTCTTTTTCTTTTTCTCCCTTTATTCTTTGTTAGCAATCTAAAAATGCATATATATATATATATATATATATATATATATATATATATATATATATATATATATATATATTCAATTACCAATAAAGCGTGAACACCAGGAATATAATAAACTATAAAAGTTTAATACCATCACCGATCACCAAGCTTTCGTCAGATACTTCTGACATCGTCAGGGTTAATGCTGGTCTGTGGGAGAGTGCCTTTATAGGTGAGCCGTCATTTGCACACGGCTCCTAGATCTTGTCATAGGTCCTAACTGATTTAACTGCTTTTTAATTATGGCTTCCATACTGATGACTCCTCTTTTCTTGCTTTTACTGCTTGTGGGTGTGTCATTATTCCCCTCTACCTCCCACTGTCTTGAATTAGGGAGGTTCTTTCCTCCCCTTTTTTGGTCATTCGTATCTCTAAGTTGTTCCCTCTTCACACCTCCGTGTCTCCTACCTTCCTCCTTCTTCTGATCTTTACTTGCTCCCCATTTGTCATCCCTCATTCTATGGGGGAGCACTCTCAGCCTTTCTCCCCATCTCTTGCTTTCCATTTCCCTCTCTTTGGCTGCATAAACTCCGTTTCTGTCGTTGCCATTCCGTCTGACATCTACTTGCTCTTTCACCCATTATCAATGTTCTCGGACTCCACGTCAGACTGAATCCCTTGAATATCTCCTTCCTCCTCATACAAGCCCTTGTGTGCCCTCCTTTTTTGAATACGTATGCCTGGTTCCTTTGTATCCCTCCCTCCATCAACACAGTGATCTTTTTTACAGTTTCTATCACATTCTACCCTTATTTGCATTTCCCCCCCCCCATTCACACTGCTCTCGATCTCTGTATTCTCTCAGGCGTTCCGATTGGCGCTCTGTTGTTTCCGTTGATGGACTGTCGTCACAGGGCAAGCCGGTCCCATCCTCCTTCTTTCTTGATGCTGCTGGATCATCGCTGTTTTGGGTTTCGGGGGGTCAGGAATGATTGTTCGTTGGCTAATTGCCTCTTTCTCATCATGCAAGTGTTCTCTCACGGTCTGGGAGCATGTGCATGGTCCTGGAGCAAAGGGGGAGAAGTCCCTCAATCGTTGACTATTCTCCTGAATGTCCATGGGCCGTTGCTGTTGTTGTGGGGGGTGAAAATTCCCCCCCCCATAACTTCTTCCCTAGGGTTACGTGGTACTGTCGCAGGGTGTCTCCTTAGGGGTGGGCGGTCTCGCCTGCTCCATGCTCTTAAAGTTAGATGTGCCGGGCACAATATATATATATTGTGTTGTTTAATGTAATGAGTAAGTAGGTGGCAGAATTTAAGATGTATAAATAAACTTCAAGGAGGGGAAAAAACATTTCTAGGTTTATCTGTCAACTTTATTGGATTATTTATGCTTTTTACAGTAGATGTTGGTATGACTACTTTTTTTCTCATTGTTCAACCCATAGAATAAAATATAATAAATGGCATTTGGTATTTAATGGCAAAGTCTGATTGTTTTTTTTAAAAAATATGACAATTTACAGAATTTATTTTTCAGGTAAGCCAAGGTCCCAAAATATACTTCAGATAAAAAGGGGCTCCTCAATAGAAACTTTTCCCCTTTCCATTCAATTTGCCATTTTATGTTCCTTAAAAGGGAGGGAAAAAAACCCTTTTCATTTTCATTCATTGCTTTCTCCAGGAGCTTTTGAACTTGTGATTGTTTCTTTAAGAAAAAAGACCGTCTTCCTAAGCTACCATCCTGAGCATATCAGCCATGATGTCATTCCAATAAATAGATATTTTAAGAGGTATTCTTTCTTTATTAAGCTCTCATTTTCAATTTCTTTGTAAGAAGTTATTAAAGCAGTGAATATCTGAGTACATATGATATATGAAACCTTTCATATGAGCTTATTCCTAGATTTGCTTGTACTCTTGACAAGTTATAGGCAATTCTAAATATCTTATACTGTAATGATTACGTGCTCCCCAGAAGAGGATCTTTTTAAAAATCTTTCTAGATGGCCCAGTAGCATGGGACATTTTTACTATGAGAAGAAAGAAAATGTTAAAAAGTTTACAAACCTAGCTTGCTTCATATATTTTCAAAGGGGAATCTGGTTGTTATTATAAAAATAATTATAAGCTTCATGCTGATCATGGAAATATTAGGAATGATACTTCTGTCCAAGCAAGATCAGTGGAGAATATTTTTACATCCTTAATGTGCTACTGTCTAAAACTGCATGCATAAATATGATTCCCCAATAAGCACATTGAATACTGCTGCAGTTATGGGAATGTTATATATGACATCACTCTTGTAAGTGGATTTTATATGTGCTGATGGATAGATAAATATCTGTGTTAAGTACTTCAAAGAAGCATTTATAATTCACTAGACTAGATGATGTTTGTGGCAGAGCCACAAAATGTTTTCATGAAGGAAAACAGAAATCCTAATGAAACATTTAAAGCTATTTTTTTTCTTTTGCTACAATTTGTGTTGGAGCTTTACCCTACTGTGAAATCCTATGCATAATTAAAATAAAGTGAACTCATCATTTATTTATTTATTTAATTTTTATCCTGCCTTTATTACTTTATAAATAACTCCAAGTAAGGAACGTACCTATTTTCCTCACAACAACAACTCTTTGAGATAATAATAATAATAATAATAATAATAATAATAATAATAATAATAATAATAATAATAATAATAATAGTAAAGTTGGAAGGGACCTTGGAGGTTATCTAGTCCCCCTGCTCAGGCAGGAAACCCTACACCATTTGGGACAAATGGCTGTCCAGTCTCTTCTTAAAAACTTCCAGTGTTGGAACATTTATTGCTTCTGGAGGCAGGTTGTTCCACTGATTAATTGTTCTCACTGTCAGGAAGTTTCTCCTTAGTTCTAGGTTGCTTCTCTCCTTGATTAGTTTCCACCCGTTGCTTCTTGTCCTGCCTTCAGGTGCTTTGGAAAATAGCTTGATTTCCTCTTCTTTATGGCAGCCCCTGAGATATTGGAATACTGCTATCATGTCCCCCCTTGTCCTTCTCTTCGTTAAACTAGACATACCCAATTCTAGCAACCGTTCCTTATATGTTTTGGTTATATTGGTTGCAACTTTCTCTTGGTATAAATTTATAATGCAGAGATGTAATACTTCAGAAACAATTGGACTGTATAGCTTTCTTCCAATTATAAAATATTTATTTTTAAATCTTTCTCTGAGGCAAAGAACTGCATTTTGCTCTTTCTACTAAAACACAATGCTATTGCCAATGGAGACAGGCAAAAATCATATTAAAAGATTACCAAGGTAGTTTCACCTGGCACAGCTATCACACAATCAAATTGCTGATAGATTTTTTACAAGGACTTATAACTTATAACTTATAGCTTGACTGGTTTGTTTGAGTCATGCAGAAGAAAATTAACTGACCTGTGCAGTCTGGGTAGCTAAAATGGCTTCAGTAATCTAACACTTGTGTAATCTAATATTTAACCCATTTGAAATGCCATATATTTATGAACACATAATCTGAAATGACACCATCTTCTCTACTAATCATAAAAATATTCTTATGTCAAGCATCTTTATCAATACATGTTTTCCTGAACCAGGTTTACATAGATAAAATTATATTTCCATATATGGAATATCTGTGCAATGCTTTTTAAATATTTTTTGACACTTTCCAGAGATCTAATTATTGAAAATCAATCAATCAATCAAAAAAGAACATGACTCTATCAATAAATATTTTATGGTCCTTTCTGGCTCTGAATCCCCTCCTCTTTTAAAATCCCTTTACAATGAATCTTCTATATCTTTTATGTAATCTCCATGTTTTTTCTCTTTTGCTGATTGCTGCTAGGAGGGTGGTTCATGCATAGGGGACCAGATGGCTAATATGAACAGATGGGGATCAATTTTAAAAATGGGCCACCTTATTTTATAAGCAATTAATTTTAATCAATAGTTACAGGTACAATTAATAATTATTTATAATTTTCTCCTGGCCATACTCTTTGGAAATATGAATTTTGAAATGTATACACAAACACACATACAAGATAAACATGTGATCACATTTACAGTGAAGGGAAAATTTTCAGTGTTGGTTTCAGCTAGTATTAGCACCCTTAAGCTGACATGAGGGAACATAGGCATTACCTTGGATTTTTCTACTTTATTTTTGTAACATTTTCCCCAGTCCATTCTTTGCTTTTTGGAGATTATCATAAATTCAGAGTTATATTAAATATGCTACAATCTTAGCCTTGACTATGAGCAAAATACTCAATGCTTTGGAGAGGGCTAATAAGCCTGTATTTTATCACAATAAAACATTCTTTCACGTGAACCCAGATAAATACAAGAAAGATGGGAATCTGAGTCAGAGCCTTTATGATCCCAGATTACTGAAAAAAGTGCAGCATTACCACCACATTAAAAATCAAGTAGTCCAATAGTATAAGTGAAAATGAGCAATAGTATAAGAGGAAGAGGATGGTTAATTTTTCCTCATCAATCCACTACTGCTAGCATACAGCTTGCTGTCTCACTGTTCCTGAGATGAAACCCCAGACATTAGTTTTATATTGAGTAAAAAGGTTTCCTTCCTTCCTTCCTTCCTTCCTTCCTTCCTTCCTTCCTTCCTTCCTTCCTTCCTTCCTTCCTTTCTTTTTTCCATTGGTGGTGGCCTGGACTAGTACTTTCAGCTTTATTGGCAAGAATTCAAAAGTGGTTTGCCACTGCCTCCTTCCCAGGCTTGGGAAGAGTGACTGTCCCAGGGTCACCCAGTTGGCTTCCTACCTAACATGGAATTAAAACTCCTAGTCTTCCAGTTTGTGGTGCGTTAACCAGTAGATTTTTTTCCAGAGCTTAAGACTTCAGAATTCATCTGGATGGTTGAATGCAGGAATAGGAAGACTTCCTAACATGATTACTGTCTGGTAGGTGATAGGATTACAAATACTGGAACCTGTATCAATAATTTGGTACATAACCCAGTTTAGGCTGGACTTATTTTATTGGAAAACTGAATTAAAAATGTTTTGGAAAACTGAATTAAAGATCTGTGTATTCCTTTAACTATTATGGACAGTTAAAAAATGCCAGATAGATAAATGTCTATGGAGATTCTCAGTCTTTCAGGTCATGGTTGCCCCAAAGGTGCTTTTTCAAGAGGCAACTGAACATTCTTGGTTTTTTTTAAGACATTTCGCTTCTCATCCACGAAGCTTCTTCAGCTCTGACTGGATGGTGAGGAATGGAAGGATTTATACTCCTTACAGATAGCTGTCTTTTGCATTCTTTTAGAGAGTCATGGAGGTTTATCTCTGTCCTCAGGGTCACCTGAGTAGTGCAAATGGGCGTGGAACCTTCTTTGAACTGCTGAAAGGACTGTGTTGTAGACTGGAGATAGAGGATGTTGTATCCCTCCCCTTCTGTTGAGAGAGGGCTGTTCAATTTTGACATAGATGGCCTCTTTGACCCCTCTTTCAAACCAGTGGTCCTCTCTGTCCAAAATGTGGACTTTGCTGTCCTCAAAAGAATGGCCTTTCTTTTTAAATGCAGATGGACTGCTGAATCTTATCCTGATCGGTTTGTTTTCCTATGTTGTGCCAGGTGCTTATGAAGTGGTTGTTTTGTTTACACAATGTACAGATCTGCACATGTCTCACTGTGTTGTACTGCATACAGTATACTACATTGCTTACAATTTGTGTTTGGGTGCTTTATCCTTGAAGTGGAAAAGCTTCTGCCTTAGTGTATTCTTGGGTTTAAAGTGTGCACATATGTTGTGTTGGCTGAAGATCCTCCTGAGCTTTTCAGATATTCTTGCAACATATGAAATGGCAACATGGCTTTGTTTATTGTTCTCTTCTATTATGGAGGAGCTCCTGCTGAGTCTTTTTTGGGATTTGACAAAGGCCCAGTTGGGAACACAAAATGGTACTTGTTATAACTCTACACCACTGAGCTGAAGGCTTCCCTACCAGCAAAGTCGGGAAAGAAAAAGAACTAAGATACATCAAGGACGTGTGGCTATCCCAAATGGGCCTTCATCAAATCCCAAAAAAGATCCAGCAGGAGCTTCTTCAAAACAGAAGAGAACAATAAACGAAGCAATGTTTTCATTCCCTACATTGCAGTAAAGCTCAGGGGGATCTTCAGCTGACATAACATCTGTGCACATGCAAATGATCAGCTGTATATAAATCCTTCCATTTCCCACCACCCAGTCAGCTCTGAAGAAGCTTCTTGGATGAGAAGCGAAATGTCTTCAAAACAAAACAAGAATGTCCACTTGCCTCTTGAAAAAACACCTTTGGGACAGATAAGCAGATGATAGCTAGCTAGCTAGCTAGCTAGCTAGCTAGCTAGCTAGATAGATAGATAGATAGATAGATAGATAGATAGATAGATAGATAGATAATGATGATGATGATGATGATGATGATGATGGAAGAGGATGTTTTGATGAAATGGAATTTAACAAATGTCAAGCCATTACTTGCAGATTTTTTCACTGTTTCTTTACTTGTTTATGCTTTGAGACAAAAGAAAATGCCTATTGATTTTTCCTTGTTTCTTGACAAAATTAATGACTTTTACAGATATTTCTGCCTTTTTTGTCACATTGAAGCCTGTCAAATTTCAAAGGATAGGTGTAGAAATTTCACAAGAAAAAGACTTTATAGTTTTCTAATAGAATATTTTCTAATATTAATTTCCAGCTCCCCAGTCTTCTCGATTGCATGTCCTTAGAGGGAATATTGTGAATGGTAGGTGCAAAAGCTTTTATGCTTGTGCCATCAAACTGATAGCAGAATGGAAAAGGATTTGCTTTATCCCATTCCACTTGTAGGGATGGAGGAATTAATATTTCAATTTAATTAAATATTTACCTTTGAGATGTTTGTGCTGAATCCTTTGAGGCCATCACAGAAATCATGGATTGTTCATATTTCTCCCTCTGAGGCCAGGAAAAGAGCTGTAAACTCAGAGAAGCACATCTGTTGTTAGAAATTCCCTCCTGTCTGCCAGACTGCGTGCTTCTTTTGTTTTGATGTTGGAAGGCCTGAAAGCAGAAAAAAGGTGTGCTGCAGGTTCAGCATCTCCAAATTGCCATAAACTACTATATTATTTATGCCAGTTTGAAGCTGGTGTAGATCTATTCCCTCTGATCTATTCCCCTAGAAGGGGATTTCTCTTTCTTTCTTTCTTTCTTTCTTTCTTTCTTTCTTTCTTTCTTTCTTTCTTTCTTTCTTTCTTTCTTCTTTTCTTCCTTCCTTCCTTCCTTCCTTCCTTCCTTCCTTCCTTCCTTCCTTCCTTCCTTCCTTCCTTTCCTTTTCAGCAGCAGCAGCAGAAGAAGAAAAAGAAATAGAGGATGCTTTCTTAGGAGAAATTTTGCTACCCCAGGACAAGTTCCACACAAATGATTCCACACCATTGTGTCTCTTTGATATATGACCTGATTTAGTTCTGTCTCAGCTTCACTAAAAGAAGAACTGCTCTGAAATATGATTTCAGCTGAAAAATTTGAAATCTGGGAATATCTGTTTTTCTATTGAACATGGATTTTTCTTAATCCTTATCTTGACTTTTGACCTTCACTCATTTTAGCAAGTCTGTAAAGAGAATGCGGGCTTGAAGACTTTGAAGTTCCCCCTCCAAGATCCAAGTCAATTGGAAGGAGTAAAACTGTCAAGCAGCTCCCTTGGGAACTTTCCAAATTCAGCAAAATTCCCAGTAAATAAGCAATCCTAACAAGGATAATATGGGCTTGATTCCGCTTCCTCTGCAACATAATTAAATATTAATGTTGCACTTGAAATTAGTTGTAAAGGTTTATTCATTGCTGAAGAAAGATTATTGCAAACAGTGTTATCTGTGTGAAACCAAACCTTCATCTCCTGCTTTTGTCAATTTTGCACTGAGCTCAGTCAAGGCAGTTCAAAGCTGACTGAAATCAGAAGAAAATGTTCGACTCATTTTTAGTGCAGAAATTATTTAGAGATGCCTTTCTTAACAATATATGGAGTTGTTATGTATAGGACAGAATCTGTAATCTGCCTATTTACAGAAAATGGCCACCCTCTAAGAGGCTTGCCAGCAAGTATGGGCCTGCAATGTTCATTTAAAGTGCAATTTTCTTTAAAAGTCTCTCTCTCTCTCTCTCTCTCTCTCTCTCTCTCTCTCTCTCTCTCTCTCTCTCTCTCTCTCTCTCTCTCTGACATTGTAAGTAATAAGATGTATTGAAAATTTTGGAACATGTGGCTATTGTGGATAAATGCAGTCCACTTGTAAATATGAATTAAACAAATTTCTCTGAATTCCTAAATATTTCTTTGTCAGATTCTGTTTTTAGAAAATTCTAGAACGCATGTCTTTTGGGACAGTGAATGCTTTTAATTAGATTGCTTTTGGTCATCTGGATTATTATTGGTGTTATACAGCTATGCATAAAATGAATTCATTCATTCCATCTCTGATCTGACTGGGTTGCCACATTTGAACATTATTATTATTATTATTATTATCAATCATCGCACAGTCAGCCAGATGTTCAGACTGGATTTGGCATTTTGTCTACCTATCGAGTCCTTACCCAGGACATGGGATAGGCAGATGTGGATGTTTGATGGTATTACAGATATCGTCGCAGGATGGAAGCAGTTCCTAGTAAGGCCGCCTTTTGCAATTGACTAATAGCGAATTTGTCAATGCCAATGTGTTCAAGTGGTGCTCCAGTTGTTTTGGGATTGCACCCAAGGAGCCTATTACTATTGGTACTACCTTTGCTTGCTTTTGCCACAGTCTTTCTATTTCTATTTGTAGGTCTTTGTATTTTGTTATCTTCTCCAGTTCTTTCTCTTCTATTCTGCTGTCTCCAGGCACTGCCACGTACACTATCCAGACTTTTTTGTCTTTCTTATCGACAATTGTTAAGTCTGGGGTGTTATGTTGCAGGTGCTTGTCTGTTTGAATTCTGAAGTCCCAGAGCAGTTAATTTTATCATTTTCTATGACTTTCTCTATTTTATGATCCCACCAGTTTTTGCTTACAGGCAAATGATATTTTTTGCAGATCTTCCAATGCACCATTGTTGCTACTTTGTCATGCCGCTGCTTGTAGTCAGTCTGTGCAATCTTCTTGCAACAGCTTACCAGGTGGTCCACTGTTTCTTCAGCCTCTTTGCATAGGCGGCACTTACTGTCTGTTGCTGTCTTCTCAATTTTGACTTTATATGCATTTGTCCTTAAGGCTTGGTCTTATGCAGCCAGAATTAGTCCCTTGGACTCTTTCTTCAATTTTCCTGCTCTTAGCCATTGCCAGGTCTTGTTATTATCTGCTTTCCCAGCTATTTTTTTAATGTACTGCCCATGTAGTGGTTTGTCTTCCCATGCCTCTATTTTGTTCTTCATTTGGTCTTTCTTGTAGGCCAGTTTGGTCTCTCCAGTAGTCAGTAAGCCTTCCTGATATACTAATTTCAGTGCATCTTCATCATTGTTCTTCAGATATTCTTCCAAAGCCATTTTTTCTTCTTCAACCATCTGATGTAATTGTAGCATTCCACGCCCACCTATTTGCCTTGGTAGATAAAGTCTATCAATGTCACTGCGTGGATGAAGGGCATGATTCATTGTCATTATTTTTCTGGTCTGCCTATCCATTGCTTTTAGTTCTGTTTGAGTCCAGTCCACTATTCAGCTGTGTACCTAATGACTGGAATTGCCCAGGTGTTGATTGCCTTTATGGTATTTCCTCCATTGAGTTTGGACTTTAAGATCTTCTTCACTCTCTTGATGTATTCACCTCTAATCTTTTTCTTGACTTCAGTGTGCTTGATGTTGTCAGCTTGAAGGATACCCAAGTATTTGTAGTACTCTTCATCATCCAGACTCTTAATGTTATTTTCGTGGGGCATCTTGATTCCTTCAGTTTTCATTATTTTTCCTTGTTTGATAGTAAGTGTGGCACATTTGTCCAAGCCAAACTCCATTACAATATCTTGGCTATATATACGGACAGTGTTGAGCATCGATTATATTTCAGATGATGTTTTTCCATACAGCTTCAGATCATCCATATAAAGGAGGTGGGATAGTCTGGCAGATGTTTTTGATGTTTGATAGCCATGTCCTGAGTTATTCAGTATTGTTGACAGAGGAAACAGTGCAATAACAAATAGCAATGGTGATAATGAATCTCCTTGAAATATTCCTCTGTTGATATTAACCTCTCCCAGCTTCTCACCATTGATCTGCAACTGTGTCTTCCATTGTGCCATCGATTTTTGCACAAATTTTCTGATGTTTCTACTTACTCCGGTTATTCCTAGGCACTTGATTATCCAATCATGTGGCAGAGAGTCAAAAGCCTTTTTGTAGTCAATCCATGCCACATTCAGGTTGGTCTTCCTTCTCTTGCAGTTTTCCAAGATCATCATCATCATCATCATCATCATCATCATTATTATTATTATTATTATTATTATTATTATTATTATTATTATTTTGAGATGGGAGATATATCTGCAAAATATGCACAATATCAAATTGTATTGCATTGATTATATAGCACTTATAACACATTGTGTAACAGAAAACATGAAACAGAAGTATATAATAAATTATATAGCACATCATCCAGATTAAACAGTAAGGGAAGGAGATGGGTGGTTAAGAAATAGGAAATATAAATAAATAAATATTTATAATAAAGCATTGAAGTATTGTACATAAATATAAATATTATAGCCTTACAATATTAAATATTAAAAAGAATATCTGTACTATAATTATGAATATACAGAACATTCTTATCCAATTCATCTCAATATTTATTTTTAAATTTTCATTTTACTGCAGACATTGATCATCTGAAGACTGAATCTCAAAAATAGATCTTTGCATATCTCTGATAATTAATTGAATTTTAATGTATCTCTTAACATGTCATGAATCCTTCCTTTTTTCATTCTAACTCTAATTTATTTGTTACATGTCAACTCTACAGATAAAGTATTTGGTAGATCGTTCTTTGACTTCAAAAACATAGGCCTTTTGTCTTTCTTTGTGAAATACATCTACATTTTGCTTTTAGCATCACATTTACAGCAGTAAAATAAAACATCAACTAAAAAGCTATTGAAGAAAATCAAACAAGGATACAGTACACACTATTAGAATTATTGGCTTGCTTGAGCCCAGAAGACAAGAGGAGGAAAAAGCAGATTGACTTATCAGTTGCACACTGTTTAATATGAACATTAAAAAAACAACAACCTCTTTTTGAAAGTGGAGAACAAAACTTTGATGGGTTTTTGGGTAAACATAGGTAAATTAAAGGAACTTAAATTCAAAGACCAGCATAAGCCCAGATATGGGGAACTCATCAAATTTGCAGATGACACCAAGCTGGCAGGAATAGCCAATACTCCGGAAGACAGGCTTAAGATACAGAAGGATCTGGACAGACTTGAACACGGGGCACTATCTAACAAAATGAAATTCAATGGTGAAAAAAGCAAGGTTCTACATTTAGGCAAGAAAAACCAAATGCACAGGTATAGTATAAGGGGTACCTTGCTCAATAGCAGTAACTGTGAGAGGGACCTTGGAGTCCTAGTGGACAATCACCTAAATATGAGCCAGCAGTGTGCTACAGCTGCCAAAAAGGCCAACACAGCTCTAGGCTGCATTAACAGAGGGATAGAATCAAGATCACATGAAGTGTTAATACCACTTTACAATGCCTTGGTAAGGCCACACTTGGAATACTGCATCCAGTTTTGGTCACTGCGATGTAAAAAAGATGCTGAGACTCTAGAAAGAGTACAGAGAAGAGCAACAAAGATGATTAGGGGACTGGAGGCTAAAGCATATAAGGAACGGCTGCTGGAATTGGGTATGTCTAGTTTAGTGAAGAGAAGGATGAGGGGGGACATGATAGCAGTATTTCAATATCTCAGGGGCTGCCACAAAGAAGAGGGAGTCAAGCTATTTTCCAAGGCACCTGAAGGCAGGACAAGAAGCAATGGGTAGAAACTAATCAAGGAGAGAAACAACCTAGAACTAAGGAGAAACTTCCTGACAGTTAGAACCAGTGGAACAACCTGCCTCCAGAAGCAGTGAATACTCCAACACTGGAAGTTTTGAAGAAGAAACTGGACAGCCATTTGTCTGAAATGGTATAGGGTTTCCTGCCTAAGCAGGGGGTTCGACTAGATGACCTCCAAGATCCCTTCCATCTTTACTACTACTACTACTACTACTACTACTACTGTTGTTGTTGTTGTTGTTGTTATTATTATTATTATTATGATTATTATAATACAATTCAGATCTTGTGAATGGCTGGAATAAAGTAGTTTGATTTTAATTTTGAATTTGTCACATAATTGAAAACAAAATGCCTATAGTAATCCTGTCACTGACAGAAAAGGCCTAAACCGAAGTACATAATCCTTTGAGATCTTTATGTGTCTTCCAGAACCTCTGGATAATTGCTGCTGGAATGCAAGGAAAATGATGAGAACTATATAGACCAGGGGTCTTCAAACTTGACCCTTTTATGACTTGTAGACTTCAACTCCCAGAATTCGTCAGCCAGCGTGCCTACCTGAGGAATTCTGGAAGTTGAAGCCTACAAGTCATAAAAGGGCCACATTTGAAGACCCCTGATATAGACTGTATTTTATTAATTCCATTCAATAGTAATATAATATATGTCAAATAAAATTTCCTTTTTGTCTTGACCTCTCCACTTTCTGTCACACTTGTGATCCTCAATCCCTCCAAAAGTTAGCTTCTTTCAAAATTGAAAGGGTATGCATATAAGAAGTTGAGATGTTCCACAAATGGTATCAAAAGAGAACAAAGGAAGAGTGAATATTGGATGCTAACTTCCAGCAGACAGGACAAAAATATATTCTTGGTGGTGTCTGAGATTTAGATTTTTGCTTCCAGGGAAAGTGATATCTTCATACTAAAAATATTTGGAACTGATAGTGTAATGCAATTATATTCTTGTCTCCTGATCAAATTCTTGGCTAATTATAATGTTATTGCTATTATAACATTATTACCATGGTAAAAGAAGAAAAATACTTTGCTTATCTAGGTGAAACTTTTTAACAGGAGAGGCTTAATTAACTGTAGTTTAGCTTAAAATAAAATTTGTGGAGGAGTGAAATAAAGAAGTTATTCTAAAATTTACCGAATGAATAAGTGATATTATATGTAATACACTTTATGAGCTTAAAGCAGTCAGAAGTGTTTTATAGTCCTTTATTAATTAATGTTATCAGAGGATTTAGTAAGACCTCAGTGGCAAGTTGTAAAAATCAATTTGCCAGCATTATCATAGATCGGTCAATAGCATAACTTACCTTTTGCTATTTTTATTGATTTTCAGAAGTAATAAAATCCAGAAGCCACTTTTCAGCTATAAATGTTAGTCCCCACACTCTAATAATGAGCACATCATTTCTTAGAATCATGAGCAATTTAGTAACAAGAAAACCTGTAATGTCAAACAAGGAATGAAAGCAAGTTATGAAAACATTGTGACATTGATAATGGGATCAGATAAGAAACTATTAAAGACTTTATCACATAATGAATATTAACTGATCAACTCTATTCACATTTATCTTGGGATAATTCCACAGAATATAGTGGGAGTAAAAGATTCATAGATTTGTCACACTCAGACATAAGGCAGAGCCAAACAAAGAATTGAACAGGTGTGGTGAGAAGAATAACCAAATTTGCTTTACTTTAAATAAAAATAAGTTGATTAATAGGACATGGCAATCAAAATAATGTATTTAAGTTTAAGATTCAGTGGGTTTAATGATTAAGATTTGATTCAATTAACAAAACAAGCCTCAGCTTTAATAGAGAAGCTTCAAAATGCCTCCAGTTGCTTCCATTTTTGTAGTGTTAAATAAAAACATTTCAACCAAATCACTTCAGAATTTAAGCAATATTTTTTCCCCCTGAATATTCTTCAGGCAGAAATATATGGATAAAGAAAGCGCATCATAGCACACACACACACACACACACACACACACACCAATTCACCAACAAAAAAAACTGTGGTTAAGTGTAAAAAAAGTGAACTATTCTTCAGATGTTCTGCTCCATCTGAAAAATGTGTCTTAAAAAGTTTGAAAAGTTCTTACTAAAGAACAGAATTTCCGTAATCCTACAATGTCTTACATTTCTGGATGTCAGCATTGTTGGCATGGCTTCTTGACAAAGTTAGCATCTTCTGGGAATACTGCATTTGAAAAGTCAAAGTAAAGCTTCAATATATCATAAACTCCATTTTGGGGAGGTTACAATTTTTATTGAATTGTTTTACAAGAAAAAAATAAATATGAAAAATATATAAAAGAGAAAAAAGAGAAAAATACAGAAAAAACATGTTTTACTTTTTTAATTAAAAATAACTTTCAATTTTCTTCACAAGCAGTCATAAACAAATGTATTTTCTCTACCCTTGGTTTAAAATTTCATACATATTTCTTCTTTCCTGATACTTAATCTTTTTAAATTAACAAACACAATAATCACCCAGTTCAAATCTGCAGTCTTTTACAGCAACAGAAATTATACTGAGTGGAGAAACAAATTGACTTTCCCTAGGAGAAGCAAAGGAGATGAGGGAATGGATTTATCACACTTAATGGGGAACCAATTTTATCTGGACTTTGTTGGGAAGATAGACCAACTTTGGAGACTTATATTTAATCAGACCATAATTGATGAGAAATGGCATTAAAAAAACAAACATGGATATTTGATCCAGTACAAATTACTGTTAGCCTTTGGGTTGATTTGGGATAGATAAGATGTCGAGGGAAATTTTCTACAAGTTGTTTGCAATAATAGTTGGTTAATAGAGGGGTTTGAAACATTTGTCTTTTCTTTCTTCATTATTATTGTTCTCCATGTTAACTATTTTGTCATTAATATAGCATATAGATGACAGGTTGGTAATTTGCAAATGGATTTGGTAGTTTAAATCTTTCACAAGAGGTGGGAAATTAATTTTGTAGTAATGTATTAATCAGTATTCAGCTGGGAGGTATAATATATGTATAGGCTTTCCCCCCTTTTTCAGTGTACTTTTTAATGTCTTGCTTGTTTTGTGTTTTTTTGTTTGTTTTCTTTAATTTTTTGGAGTTTTGTATTTAATCTTTTTTTGAATAAAATTTGAATTAAAAAAGAGGATGCTTCAGAATAAATGCTATGTAAACTCATAATCTTTATCCCAAACTAAAAGGATAACTGCCTTCTGAAATGCTGAAAGCATATTGTGTATAGAATGTTCTGTACCCCAGATGACTGCATTATAAACTCAAATCTCACAAGCACACCAAATCTACTAATCATCAGGTAAGAGCTTGTATTATCTCATTATTACTTAAAGCAACTTAAAATAAATGGCTGGGGAACCACTCAGGCATTGTAATATGATGTATTGCATAATGTATTGGATTTAGAAACACCTCTAAGTCATGCACTATGTCACTGATCTCTTGTCCAAATAAAGCAATAACTGGAAGGAAAAAAAAAAGCATCACTGAGGAATAGTAGAAATTACAACACAGTAGCTTACCCAACTAAAGGATAATTTGCAGGGTTACAGGCACAGAATATAATCAATTATCTCTTGTAGCCCTTTGTTATGGGCCTTTCTTATATAAAAAAAGAAAAGTTAGAAAGCTAATATTTTGTAAAAATCAATATTTTAAATTTTAGTATATATATTTTTTCAAGTAATATGCATTAGAATCTATAGTTTCCAAGGAGATTAACAAGATAACAAATATGGGTCTGTAAATCAATATTCATTAAATGGTACTTTAGCATTCATAACAGGAAGGCTTAACATCAGTGGTGAGATTCAGCCAGTTCGCACCACTTTGGCAGAACCGGTAGCTATTTTTTTGTTGCCCAGGTCCAGAATGGACTTCCGAAAGTGGCATCCATGCAGAGAACCACCACCATTGCTTAACATGCTTTATAATTATCAAAACTTCACATTGCACTTGAACTGGAAGCACACAAAATTATATATTGAACAGCTCTTCTCCAAAAGGAATTCTAAAGGGCATCAGGCTAGCTAACAGATTCTGAGGTTTTTTGGTTTTTTTTTTAGCAACTTCTTATTGTAACTACAATATTAAGCTGAAGAACCGATCCATGCGGTGCATTGATAGAATTAGACATTGAGTTTTCTATTTCTGGTAAACTATTTTCAAAACAATGTTTCATACAATTTGTACAAGATATAATAAGGAACACAGAACATCTGCCCAGTGGCAATATTATTAAATTCTTTCTTTTCACATTGAACAACATAATTGAGAAAACAAATGGCCTGATAGTAATTATGCAGTTATGCAGTCAAATGACTTTTTCAAATTTATTTTTGTTGCTTTTAAAATGACAGAAAATGGAAATGAACAAAACACAAAATGTGTACATTATCAAAACAAGCATTTAAAATTAAATGAAAAAAAATACCACAAAAACAAAAAAGTATGTCATTACAACAATAAACCATTACAGTTCTACATATAATTATCTAATACAATCATTATTTATTATTTTTATTTATTTATTTATTAGATTTGTGTGCTGCCTATCTCATCTAAAGGCAACTGAGAGGTTTACAAATGATGCAAGTATGTGTGCATGTAATTCTTTTTTTATCTTGAAAATTTTTATTTTTTAAAAAACATACAATCATTTATAAAAATACAATAAAATTTTAAAATAGAGAACCCCCCCCCCTTACCCTCCCTCCCACCCCCACCCCCCCTCCCTTCACTTCCCAGAGCAGAATACAGGGTTAAGAAAAAAAAAGAAAAAGAAAATTATAATAATTAAAAAAAAGAAAAAAAAAAGAGAAAGAAAAAAAAATATCATAATTAACCTTTAACTCCATAACTTATAAAACAATTCTCTATAATATTTGATATTCATTCATAAAATAAATAAAACTTTTTAATTCCATATTTTTTCTGAATATAATCTATCCACCTTCCCCATACAGTAATATATCTTTCTTGTGTATGATCCTTTAAATAAGCAGAAATTTTTGCCATTTCTGCAAAACTAGATACTTTAAATATCCATTCTTCTAAAGTAGGCAAAGAATCTTTCTTCCAATAGTAATTCTTATATAACTATAATGTTTTATTTAACCTACTGTACTATATTTTGTAAAGATGAGTTCCATATTTTATTATACCTATCCATGGAAAGGCTACATCTATAGGCAATCTGCTCATTAAGTGGCAAGCATAATCAAGTTTTCATTCCTTTGATTAAATGGGACCATACACTTATCTTCCCCATGTTGTAATATCAGTCTTTTCACTATAATGAGGGCACAGATAGTCCATTCACATTGCCCAGTTCTCAAATTCCATACACTAGAGCAGGTGTTGCCAAGTAGGGGTGCCCGCATCTCCAGGGGGTATGAAAACTTGGGTTTTCAAAACTATAGTGTATACGCATAATTCATTGCCATTATTTTGAACTTTTGTAAGGGGTGCAAGAATATATCAGAAGCATTCTAGGGGTGCAGAAATGTTGGGAGCCACTGCACTAGAGTATTATTCTTTGAAAATTTTAGCTATTGTCACACATTTATATACTCCATTATTTTTCTCTCAAAATGTAGTTGGTATAGAACATTGTAAAAACACGTGCTTAAAGAATCATTGTCCTTTTTACATTTGCAAAATCTGTATCAACTAAAATCACCCAAATACAGACCTTGCATTTGGCGCCTTAATCAGACTGTCATCTTTTATCTACTTCTAAGGATTCTCTTTGATATTGCTATTTAATTTGTATAATCTGAGGAAGAGAAGAAGGCATATGACAAGGTAACTTCTTTCACAATACCTTTATTTATTACACCTTTTTTTCATATTCATATTATGGATCACATAAAATTATTTCATATTCATATTATGGATCACATAAAATTATTTCATATTCATATTATGGATCACATAAAATTAAATAACAATATTAAAGACTATCCTTGGTTCTCATAGCTTATTTTTTTTTTTTTTGCATAGCCATATTTCTACTGCTAACACAGGAATACAATTATAAAAAAGAGGAGAATCGGTCTTAATGAAGAAAGCTACCTTTGCAGATTTCAAACAGCACATTATAAACTCATAAATCCAAACAATATTAGAGCATGTATAAATCCTATCAATCTTAGCAGGTGACAAAATCTTGACTGGACATAGAAAACAAACTAGGTTTCACCTTATTGGTATTTTAATGGGAGACTAGACTGGAAACACAAAATATTCTGGAAGAAAACGATATTGCTACCAACAAGTCAATCCTGATTTCAAGGATCTATCCCCCCTCCCTCTTTTTTAGGGGGAAAATATCTCCACAGAGACTGTTAAGCACCTGCATTAGCACTTTCATTGAAATCAATATGACTTTTTTTTAAAAAAAAAAATCTGGCTGGCCTTATGCCTGATTCACTATTCAATGTTCTTCTGAGTTTCATAAGAAGTTATAGTTGTTAACTATTTATTCACCATCTTAAATTACAGAAGTCATGATGGCATATTTTCATGATATTGGGAAGATGACTTGAGCCTATATATTCTTCATTCATTGACAAACTGTTCTATTACACACTATTTTTTTACTTTCTAAGGAAATATATTTTAGTTTATAGTTTATCTTATTTTTATGTTTTTAAAAAACATTTAATATAAAATTATATAAAACAATTATATAATAAAAGATAAAAACACTACAAATATAACATTTTGAATCTAATTATATTCACATTTATTATTAATAGGACAGACAGACAGACAGATAGATCTCTAACATCTACAAGAAAAGGACAATATAATATATGTCCATATTTTTATGATTGTTTGTTCCTTCAATTTAGTGAGAGAGCACATTCTTCTATACTGGAAAAGGCCATCTAGCATTAATCTTGCAACAATTCCCAGGCAAAAAGAATGAGCTCCTACTATCAGATACAAATCAACAAGGAATGTTTCCATCTATTGATAGCACAACAACTGATTTCTCTGACTAATGTTAATTTTATGTCCACATATTTTTTTTTGTGCTGGGCATACTTTGTGATCCTTGATAGCAATAAAGATTCAACTTGAAACTTGAGTTTAGGTCTCTGGAGAAAAGAAAAAGAGGAAAGTTGGGAAGGTGCATTTAGATAGCTCTGGTGGTTGAAAAACAAAATGTGGTTTTAATAAAGAACAATATGGTCTGGTGAATCTGACTTAGACTGGGTGGTATTTATATTGCTGAAGGTTTATTGGTTCAAGGGCAAATTTGAAGACATTTCCTGAAGAAAATTATTAGACAAGATCCAGAGAAGAATGGCAAAGCGGGGATATGTCTCAGGATATTATTTGCCCTGCACAGATGTTCCCTGAGGGAACAAAGAAGTTCAAAGCCTTACCACTCAGAGAAAAGCTTGCTGCCACTTTGACTGAAAGAAAAAAAATGCTACCAATCTTTGTAAGCCCTTCCTTAAATCAAAAATTAAGAAATAATTAGGCTAGAGATAAGAGTTGTGCAGGCATTGGTTCTCATCATAATCTGCAGATAAGAAGATTATCTGCAAATATAGAGTTGTTTTTGGCTTGAGCCAGGAAAAAGAAAACAAATGTTCTTTCCTTTCAAGTAGTTGAAACTACTTCTCAATTAAAGCTTGAGAAAGGGAAATATTTCACAACACAATTTGTTTGTCCACAGAAACTAACCAAACAAAGCTGCTGGTGCTTCTTTCTTTAGGCTTTGTAATAAAACAATTTAATAATCCAAACGATCTATCTTCGAGTTATGTAATTAAGCAAGTCCTATGAATTCAGAGAATACCAGTCACAATGGACAACAACCAGGATGCCTTCTCATAATTTTTAAATTAGATGATTGTGGATAATAATTATTTGGTACAGTTCCACTGTAGAACCAACAAAAAGAATAATGTTGACAGATACTGTGGAATAAAAAAAAAGAAAGTATTAACACAAGATTTAAACTTTACCCCAAAGGGTTCTGACACTAGTATAACAATATAATAAAAACTGAAAAACTATATAGTACTCACACAGAAATACAATATGCATACATACATAAAGTTCTTCCATTTTAAACTATTCAAATTTTTTTTTGTAAGATGCCATGGTTCAAATTCAGATTTAGTCATAATCTGAGTAACCCTATCAATAATAGAATGACTAACAAGCATTTCACTGCCCAGGTAGAATGTTCTGACAAAATTAGTTCCCAGATGGGATTTTCCTAGCAGTTGAGAAATGATGAGAAAAGCATTGTTTACTTCTTTCTCATTGTAAACATCTAAGATCAAAGTTGGCTTCATGGCACATCTTGATTCTCAATCTCTACCATGGTCCTCTATGTTGGCATTTCATGACCCTGTCTCAAATGCCAAGAAGTAGAAAGGTAATAAAATCAAAAGTCAGTAAGAATCACACTAATCTTAATCCCTAGCAATGGGAACATGTAATCCTTCAAATGATGTATCTAGGAATAATTTGATAATCTTTCTATGAGATGTTTTGCTATTCAAACTCTTAATGTGTTTGCTAAGAACTTATGCTTAGAATTGAGCAGTATCTGGATCTAAAAAGGAGAAGCTGATTTGGGATACAGATAGGTAAGCATGTCTCATCCATTAGCAACTTCTTAAACCTTCAAGGTTTTTTCCTAGAGTTTGTATTACAGAATTTGTGATATCTGCGAAATATCTGGAGTATTTTAGGAAGATTGACAAAATAAGTTACCATATTTTCCGGCGTATAAGATGACTGGGCGTATAAGACAACCCCCAACTTCGGAGAAGATTTGCATGGTTAGAAAGTCGTCTTATACACCAGAAAATACGGTATTTTCTGGCGTATAAGACGACTGGACATATAAGACGATTTAAAAAGTCGTCTTATACGCCGGAAAATACGGTAAGTGTGTTTCATGAAGAAAATCAATCTTTTTAATTGAACAGGGCACTGTATTCATCTGTTTTTATACATCTTTTCTTTCATTGTTGAGAAATACCAGTCTCACATCCGTTATTAATTTTTATTTTTTTTAAAGCAGAATTGTAAATGTATGTTGACTTTTTTGAAATTAAGATATGGGGAAAATAATTTTAGTGGGATATCATTTTTAAAGAGAGAGAGGCTTTCTGAAGTTTCCATTGCCTTCTGAAACATCATTTTAAATAACATTTTGGATAATAAATCACAGGTTCTTTTTAAAAATCCTGGCTGTTTATAAAGATACTTGATTTTATTTTAAAGCTTGATTATTTTCCTACTAAAATAAAAACAGTTTCTACTTTATCCAAATTATACTCCAAAAATGTTATTGTAGTTAAATATGTACTATATATCATTTTTGTTTTGTTTCCCAAACATATATGTTAAATTTTATCGAAGGCTTCAATTCTTCACATACGCATGAGAGTTTAGTACAGTACAATACATTAACGGTAAGCAACTCCATCTGTCCTAGTCAGCTTAGCCAAAGAAGATCAGGAAGTATGTAATGTGGAAGACAAATGATATTCAACCCTTTCCTTGCGGTTCTGAAATGTATATAACAAAGCAGTTGAATGGACACAGCCTGGAATGGAAGGAGACAGATAATAACAATCAGTTTCTCTTTTTCAGTGATGTGAAGGGAATCAATATATAAGTATAACAAAGGACATTGTTTAGCTTTGCATGGTGCTATTATCAGTATAAAAGGGTGGACTTGCAGTCTCTGCCAGAATGTGGAATTTAGAGATACTGGATCAAAGTAGGGCCAGGAGGGCTATCCCATGTTCTTATCTGATACAGATATATTCTGACTGCAAAGGTCATGGTATAATTTAGAGTGTTTTTGCAATTTCTATGTATATAGAAGAATATATAACCTCTAACCTTTGGGCTCTGAGGCTTGTCTGCTTTATTTTGGTGAGCAGCTAGTGATTATTGTGGTGGTGAGGCCAATAAAATATATTTTATTGAATATCTTCAAATGCTTTGTTCCTTATTTAATTGAATACTTTTCCTGCAATAGGGAGCTGGATTTTGAAACATCAGCAAGGTATTTCCTCCTGGCCCTAATTTTCCGTATCCATTAAGAACTAGAGATGTAAAAGAAAGCTACTACCCAGTGGATTTCTGAAAGGGCAAATTTGCAATATCTTCCTGGCATAGGATAAGTGATCTCCAAAAGTGGAATCCATTGATGTCCATCTGAAACTGAAAAAAAGAAAACCCTTCCACTATTTATCAAATTTGTATCTAAAAGTTAAACATAGAGTATTCTTGAAAGCTAAATAGAAAATGGATATGGTATGCATGTATTATGTATATATCTAGAGAAAGAGAGATGGAAGTACAGATCTTATCTTGGGAATTTACATTTTAAAACACTGAATGGGGGAAATTTATGTAAAAAAAAATCACATCAGGAAAATTTGCATTAAGAAAAAGTTTTCTTGGGAAATTTATATAAATCAACTACATGTTTTAGGAAAAGCTATGAAAGAAACAAATGTCAATATTTTCAGTGCAACTTTTCTTTTAAAAAAATTAAAAGCAATGCAGACAGTAAAGATTTATATTACATTGCTTAATTGTACTGTGACATAATTCTGACTAGATTTAATAATGCTCTACATCAAATGTATAAAGAAGGCTGTGATCTTATATAGAAAAAGACCACTGATAAAGTCACTGTATTTATGAGAACCTATTTTAAAGTAAGTTGCATTAACATGTGTGTGCAGCAACTTATGCCTTGTTTTACTTCCATCACATGACTTTATAGGCTGTTACATGAGGATTTTCCTATTAGTATTTCCATGCAAGCATTAGCCAGAACTTCATAGCAAGATAGAAAGACTACCTATTACTTATATGTTTTGGTCTGTGGTAAACAGTCAGAGGTATCCTAACCAAGTAGTCTAGTAACCATAGTCTAGTAACCAAGTAATCTAGAGCAGGGCTTTTCAACCTTTTAAGAGATTATACCACTTTTAGGATATGGCAATATTCGACCACCAGTCCACCAGTCGCCTAGCATGTGGGTATGGCCTGCTTGACGCCACTCACTGGATACAGCTGACTCAAGACAACTGGGTCAGAATGGAACAAGTCGCACTGACTAACTCGATGTGGGGACAATTTGGTGCCCCACAAAATCCTCGCCTTCCCAAACTGCTAGCAGCCAAGTGCATGCATGCGCATGCACAAATGCCCACACTCCCCATTCCAGGTTGGGGACTTTTATCTACAGAGGAAGGATAGAGCCTACTCCCCAACCCCAGGCATGATTGGCAATTTGCTAGCTCAGATGTGGATACAAGTCTCCAAGCTTGGAATGTCTGTGTGTGTGTGTGTGTGTGTGTGTATAGCATGCTAAAGAGATGTTATTTTCCCAATCACAGAAATCATTGGTGTTTCCTGTCCCGGCAAAGCAGGAGGGGGAGGACGTTTGCAGGAAGCAGTTTCCTCCGAGTCCAACTTCTATCTTAACAGATCTCTGGAGAGCAAGAGGAGGTGGCAGGGGAGCAGTGCTCCCACGTCCTACACAAGGGAGGCTGGCCCTTCTCAAAAAGGAATTCCTATTTCCAATTGTGTATGGTAAGGATGCTGGCTTGTTGGGGCAGCATTCCCCAACACAGTTCCTCTGCCACCCCCTCCTCTTCTCCAGAGAGCTGCAGGAGAGACAGAGATCTGGAGGGCAACGTGCAGCCTCCATATTGGCCATTTCTACCTCTCCAAGCCCTCCTCAATTAAACATACATTATATATAAATTAAAACAAAGCCAAAAAGTAAACATAATTAAATCACTAATTACAGCTCTTCACGTATTTTCTGGAAAAACCACCTCTGCTGATGTTAGGGAGGAAGAGCAAACCTTATTAAGGAACTTTGAATAGGAAGGGAATTGAAGATCCCAAAAGGTCTTGTTCATTCTAATCTGCCTTCTCTTTAGTTCTCATTATTTTATTATTATGTATTTAAGAAGAAGGTCAAAGGCCTCCATAGCTCAGGATACTCACTTAAAATCAAAACCCATAAAAAAATAGTTAATCCACAATACCTCCCTAGGAAGAATGAAGATAATCTTTGGGCCCTGAGAATATGCAGGTATCCAGTCAAAATATTAGTAGCACACCTGTCAGCAACTGGAAGTGCATAAACTCATGTACTTCCCTTCCCTGTCTCACAACTCAATCCATAAATCCTTTAATTTTCAGACACTTTTTTTCTCATAAGCTCCTTAAAAAACCCACAAGATATAGTGCAATTAGCAGGAAAAATAAATCTAGCACTCATGAATTCTTTCCCCAAGGGGGAAAGGAAAGTTCACAGCCTGCGGGTTGCTAGCAAAGTTGTCAAACAATGTAGTTATTGCTGCTAAAGGCAAGAATAAATAACAAATCAATTTTGCAGCTCTCTTCTGTTACTATATCCTCTTACCTCCAGAATGTGGCCTGGAATTGTATAAGGGGCTAGGCTAAAATCTGGTTGAGTAGTTTGTAGCCAGGTGTTCAGTACAGACCTTGCCAATGTGATTTTAATAGCCCAGGAAGGGATAGGAAACTCCAAGGAAAACTTTTCAATCAATAAACCATGGTGGACAATGCTTGTTTTGCCCTATTTTGATTCTCCTCCCTAGCAGTGGCCCATCAATTTCAAAACTGCATGGGCACAAAGGTAGAGGCCTTTAACCTCCCAATCCCTGATTAGAGAGAGATTTACATTTTGGTGAGGGTCAGGCCATATGCCCGCAATCAAAGGAAAACCCCAAATTCAGCAGGCCAGATGGCAGCCCAGCCACCGTGCCCCTCCGTTTCTTTCTCCTCATCCCCTGGACATAGCCGCTGCTCCTCATCATAGCGGGGTGAGATTTGCAAGTACTTCCATCCTATAAATTGGTGATCCCCCAGTGCTCCTGCCAACTGCCATGCCGGCAGTCCTGACTAAAGGCTATGTGCTGAAGCCTCACCCTGCTACCTCCTTCAGAGCCGTCCTGACCCCATACTGGGCCTGCCAGTATGGCAGCAGGCAAGAGCACCAGGTGAGCTGCACTTTGCAGGTTGAAGCTGGCGGATCTATTCCATCAGGCCTGTTAGAATCAGGATGGCTCCAGGCCTGCAAACGTGGCTCTGTGCCTCCGCTTTCCAACCCTGAAATTGCAGAGTAAAGTTGGGCAGCCTCTGAGTGCCACTGACAAACTGCAGATATGCTGTAGTCCCAGATGCTGCCCTCTTCCTTGGCAGAGCGAGGTTGGAGTATTGTGGCCTTTAGTCAGGGCTGCTGGCATGGCAGTGGGCAGAAGTGCCGCTTTGCAGGACAAAGCAGATGGAGGTACTTGCAAGTCCCACCCCACCTATGGTGAAGAGCAGTGGCTGCATCTGTGCCCAGAGGGTGAGGAAAAGGAAACGGAGGGGCGCAGTGGTTGGAATGCCTTCTGGCCCGCTGGATTTGGGGTTTTCCTTTGATTGCAGGCTGGTGTGGGCCGGCCCCTCGCTGTCTCCATGGTGGCCCAGGCCAAATGTAAACACCTTCTTTTGTCTTCAGTGCAGCTGCAACTGACTCCTTTCCCCAGGCTGCATGCAGCTTCTCGAAGCGCCAATCATCTGGAGCCCGGTGTGGATCCTGGGTGCTCAGCAGAGCCCCGGCAACACCGAAGCTCCAACTGTCTCTCCCACAGGCCTGTGCTGCATTGCCACCACTTCAGCTCACCCCCACGCTACACTAGTTTTTACACTTTTTGTTTACAGTGCTTTTCAGGCCATCATAAGCATACCACCTGCCGGTTGCTGACGTATCACCAGTGATATGCGATAACCAAGTTATCCCCTAGATAAGATCTTCCAACTAACTGGCATTTGCAGAGAGGAAGCAGCATACAGAGAAACTCAAGTCATCAATATCTAGATAACTCTCTCTCTCTGGCCTACAACCAGCAGAGATTAAAATCCAGGAAAAGCTTCATTGGGTCAACCCAAGACTGAAGAATCTGAAAGCAGAGTGGATCTATGGAAAACTACAAAGAACCAACACTGGATGGAACCAAGGGAAGAGCTGGCAACTGGGTCTGATGAAAGCTGTGAAGTATGTAAATCACTGAATAGACTGTGCTAGGGTACAACAGAGATGCTCTGAACAAATGGGGCTATCTGGTTCCTTCTGCTCTTTGTGTATGGTGACATTCAGACAGCACATATGTTTACCTGCCCTTTTGCCCAGATAAATGTTCATGTGAAGACCTCATTACTGTGCGAAAGAATGCAATTAATGTTGCCGGTTTCTGGACAAGATCTGTTTAATTTGTATATATTTTAACTTTGTATTTTATATTTTAAATTTTATGTCATATAGTATGCCTTATTTTAATTGTGATGCTTCTGACATGGAATAAACAAACAAACTAAGCAAGTGAGCAGATATGTCATGGAGGAGGCAAGCAGCTAAATATTGAGTTGAGACACAGTCAGTGGTGGGAATCAGCTGGTTCACATTGGTTCGGGAGAACCAATACCTAATTTTTTGCTGAGTTCGGCAAATCAGTTATGATAAATCTGTGTTTTCCAGAACACGTCTGTTTTTCATTCAACTTCCTTGCAGATTGGGAAAAAAAAGTCCAACAGAGGAGTGATGGAAACCAAATGGAGATGCTGCGCCTTTGATCACATCACTCAGGCAAAAAACTAGAAGGTGTTTCCCAGAGGTAATTTAAGGAATAGAAGCTTCATCTCTCTAGTTTCCTGATTGGTGCCTACAAGAAAGGGGGCAAGGCCACCAAGTATTAGCTGGGGTTGTGGCTCTGGAACTTTTTCCTGTCTAGCTATACAGAGCACTTGAATAAAGGCGAAGAAAATTGCAAGTAAGGATGCCAATCAAGAAACAATATGGATACATCTTAAATAACAGTTTAATTGTTTTTTGGTCAGGTATTATTTAATATTTTTCCTTAATATTTTAAAACTCTTTCTTATAACATAATTTAGTTTTTTTAGTCTTTTATTGTTCTTAAGTATTTTTTTATTATTAAAAGTTTTACAAATTTATTACAATATAAACCCCCCACCCCTCCCCCATTTCCCAGAGTTGAGAGTTAAATTCAAAATTATGCAGGATACACGGGGAAGAAGAGGACTAAAGGTGCCTAATTTAAGTATTAAATGAATGAAATAATAAACTACCTTTCAGTATATTATTTTTATATACATACATACTTAAACAGTCATTAGGGCAGAGAATCGGTTGTTAAATTATTTGAATACTACCACTGGACACAGTGCATATTGAGGGTAGGTAAGGTTAGGCAATTTCAGGTAACCCAGTAAGTGTAAAGGAGAATGTCAGAAGATTGATTGTAATCAATCACAGTATCAAGGGCATGACAAGAACTGAGTAAGACAGGCCAAGATCAACATCAAGTGGAGCCTCTGATCAGTCCAAGAATAGATATGAGTAGCTGGTGCTCTAACAAGGATATAGGCTGCAAGCTTTTATCTTTTAGAATCTGGAACAAAGAAAGGCAGTTCCAACCACAGACATCTCTGCCTTCAGAGCAACATTTTTATTTATCAGTAATTTTTGTATGTCATCCTTGACTGTGATAGTTCTATTTCATTTCTAGATTCCACCAAGACAGAAATTCAATTCGGATGTGTTGCCCTTGACATACAAGTGCTCCAGATGAGCTAATATCACTCAAAGCAGGCTGCTAAAAAGACACAAGTTCAGAGTGAATAGCTTCCATGAGAGCTAGAATCCTGATATTTTGTGAACCTGCCTCATGTGAAAGCCACAATATGAGTCAGATATTTTCACTGAGTGCCTGATGTCCTTTAGCAATCAATTGCATTAAAACAATAATGGGAGGGAGGGGGAGGGAATCCTAATAATACTATAATCTGAAAGCAGAATTATGTATTTGTTTTAATGGAAGGAAACTAAGAAACCTTGAGTTCCTTAAGGTTCCTTAAGATCATATCAAGGGCAACACACTTGAATTGAATGTCTGTCTTTGTCATATCTAGAAATGAAATAGAACTATCACAGCCTCACTGAAGTCAAGTCCTATATTCTTGTTTTTCCTGTAAGATAAGATAACCTTTATTGTCATTTTTTTTTTAACTGTGGGCACACTGGAACTCATTAAAAATGAAATTCTGTTGCCTGCTCTCAAAAGTGTACACATACATAACACACATATAAACATGCTATATACAACACATGTATATACCTACATCCTTACATATAAATACATATAAATATTAATCACCATCCATCTTGAATACATAGCGGAAAAAGGAAGCTTGAGAGTTCACAAGGTTGATACTGTATGGAACAAAACTGTGACTGAATCTTTAAGTGGATAGGCTATGGGTATAGAACAATCAAAAGAGATTATTTTAATGCCAGGCTTTGTTTAATTCAGGGATGGAGAACATTTGGTCCTCAGGCCTGATTTGGTCCTCCAGGCTATTCCACAAAATCTATGGCAACTTGAATCGGATACCATCTTTGCAGCACATAAACCACTAGATGGCAGAAATGAGTTCGAGGATTTTGAGCTACATTTAAAATATTGACAATGCAGTATAATCCAACTCAAACACTGTTGCTCCAGGTGGCATAAAGCATAAAAATAAATACGTAAAAAAGAAAATCACCAGATAACAATAAACAACAACCAACTATAAATGCAAAATATAAAATGTCAGTAAAGCACATAACTAAACAACTAGTCACCTGGCCCCTACGGCCTGGAGGAAAAGCCAGGGTCTTAAGACAAGAAAAGCTGGGGATTGTTATATATCAGGAGTGGGGAGCATTCCAGAGAACAGGCAATCACAGAAAAGACATGCTTCTGTCATTCTAATTTTGCATTCCCAACAGACTTGAGTGAGGTCCTGACTCTACTCAAAGGACAGTCCTCTCTCCAGCTATGTAAATAGCACTTGCAGGTAAGTGTTGTTTCCATGATAAAATAAACAACACTCTATATTTTTTTTTTGTCCTCTGTGCAGGTTAAGAAAGAAAACAGTGCCCCCTTTGTTATATATAGAATCATAGAATATAGGGCTAGAAGGGACCTGGGAGGTCTTCTAGTCCAGTGGTTCTCAACCTTTTTAATGCCGCGACCCCCAACCGGTCATAAGTCGAGGACTACTCAACCGGTCGTAAGTCGAGGACTACTCAACTGGTGCAGCACCATTTGCAGAATGGGACTTTTGGCGAGCTCAGCAGGGCAGAGACAGCCTGGACAATTCCTATTGGCTTTTGAAAACCAATAGAATTTAGACTCTATTCAAGAGAGTCTATTCTATTGGCTTTCAAAAGCCAATAGAATAAAAGGGAGTAGCACAGCTAAGGAAAAGGGGGAAGAATGGCGGACTGCATTGTTTGGCGACCCCCGTGAAATGGTCGTTCGACCCCAAATGGGGTCCTGACCCACAGGTTGAGAACCACTGTTCTAGTCCAACCGCCTGCCTAAGGCAGAAGTCCTTCTACCTATCCTGGACAAATGGTTGTCTAGTTTATTCTTGAAAACCTCCAAGTGTGGGAAACAAGCTGTTTCACTGATTAATTCTTCTCACTGTCAGGAAATCTCTCCTTAGTTCTAGATTGGATCTGTCTTTAACAAGCCTCCATCCACTGCTTTTTGCCCTGCCCTCAAGTGTTTTGGAGAATAAGTTGACACCCTGTTATCTGTGAACAAGAGTGCTCCTTCTTTCCCTTGATCATGAGTTTACACTTAGGCATAACAAAGCTGAAGACAGATTCTTGCATAGCTCAAGATATCACTTTAAATTAGTACTGCTTACTGCTAAACAACTGCTTAGCTGATGAAGGGAAAATGTCCCTACTTTAGAATGAGAATCAAGATTTCTGTGGTTGATTTAAAACAAGAAGCTGTCAAGAACTTCCAAACAAATACAAGAGAAAATGTGGTAGACTATTTGCTATCACTTATTTAACTTTTTCATCACACATATAAAAAAAAATGTTATCCAGATTCTCTGCTAAAAAAATAGATTATTCTAGAAAAAAGCAATGAAGGCTGTTCATGTGGTTGCCATGTATGTTAATACTGGTGGAAGCCAGAGGTACAGTGTATAACAGTGGTGGTGAACCTATGGCACGGGTGCCAGAGGCGGCACTTGGAGCCTTCTCTGTGGGAACACCTGCCATTGTCCCAGCCTCTCCTCCCCCCATGACCCCCTCCTCTCCAGTAGCCCCCCTGAAGGAGAGTTGCCCTCGAGCGTGGCCCACACACAGCAGCGCAGCCAAGGACATGGCAGCCAAGCAGCATAGACAAGACTCTGCCCTCACACCCCATCTTGCACAGTTGATGCTGCAGGGCATGGGCAGATGGCATGACCGCCATAGCACTGCTGGGCTGCCTGGGCGATCTGTGGCAGGCCCTTGAGGCGGTGAGTGGCCCTGTGGGCAGGTGGGGCAGGGGATGGGGGGACAGAGCAGGGGCGGGCCAGTATTTGGGCACTCGGTCTCTAAAAGGTTCGCCATCACTTGTGTATAAGATTCCTGCATCACCCTCAGTCTTTTCCTTTTCCAAACACTTTGTGTCACATTTTAGTTTTACTCTACATGTGGCAGAGGGCAAGACAAAAACACTGTACCCATACAAATGCTTATTGTGAAAAACCCAAGACTTATTGTATTTGCTCTTACTTTTCTGGAGGAGGGACCAGCTAATGCCATTCATCCCCATCATTTTTTTTCCTGTTTGAGGTAAAGTTTCAGATAAGGAGTGGGGGTGAGAATAGGAAAAGAAGCACAAAACATTTGAATTTCACAATTTCAGAAAACATTTGAAACCACAAATAAAGTCAACACCAGCAGGTTATTTATGGAGAAAAGAGAGTAAGATTTAGGGATTTCACTCCTTTTCTCCTCTCTCTCTCTCTCTCTCTCTCTCTCTCTCTCTCTCTCTCTCTCTCTCTCTCTCTCTCTCTCTCTGATTTTATTTCAGAAGTAGTTGTCCATTACCTCTTTCCTTTGGCTGAGACAGATTGACTGGCCCAAAGTCACTCCAGTTGGACTGCACTCTTGTTGCAGATCCAGAGGAAATGTCTGAGGAAGAGTCTGGTACAATTATCTGGGATCTGTATGAATGTGTTGGGTCTGAAAAAGTGGACAGGGTCCTTAATATTGTGAGCTCAGCCACCTACTCTTTAGATCCATGCCCCTCCTGCTCGTTAAAATAGCTCAGGGACAGGTTTGTATGAGTGGGTTCTAGCAGTAATCAACTATTCCTTGAATGAAGGATTTTATTTACCTCTTAATGAGACCATAGTTTGCCCCTCCTCTAGAAGCCATCACTAGATCCTACTACACTATGGGAATAATTTTTGCCCAGTATCTAACCTCCCCTTTCTGGGGAAGGTTGTTGAGAAGTAGGCTTTGCACTAGCTTCAGAGGACCTTGAATGAAGGGCATTATCTGGATCTGTTTCAGTTGGGATTAGGACATGGATATAGGAGGGAAACAGCATTTTAGATGACCTCCAAAGAGCAGAATAGGACTTGTGCATCCATTCTTGACCTACCTGCAGCTCTCAGGAAACTACACTTGGCAGACCTATGGAGGCAGGTCTTGCCTACCATAGGACCTACATTATGCCATATTCTCCCCTCTGAAGTGAGGTCAGTTCCATCTCTCCTTATTTCCTAGAAGTCCCTCAAATGTATGATGAGAGTACTATTATCAGGGTACCATGAGGTGAAGTGTTGAAAACCAACTTTTTTTTTCTAAAACAAGGTTAGTTTTATTGTTGCACTTTCTTGTTTGTTGTTGCTATAATTTAGTGCTACTGTTAGTTAAAAATGTGCTTTTTATACAAGTGGGCCACACTTGGTAGGTTATTATGGCTTGTCATACAGTCATCCAGATACTCAGACTGAATTTGGCATTTTATTCACTTATCAAGTCCTTCCAAGGAACTTGGATAGGCAGTTGTTGTTGTTTATTTGCCACCTATCATCTTGCGATTCAAGGCAACTCTTCATTGATTGCTTCCTGTTTTGTTGGTAAACTAAAAAGATACTATGTGATATTTTGTCTCTTCATTCTTATTCTTATATGTATGCATGCCAGATTCTAGTAGTATGAATTACTTGTGCCAATGATTCTCAGGCCTATAAAATGTATTACCATGAGATGATTCTGCTCATCACAAGACACAAATAAATTTGCCTCTGTTGGTTCTTCTGCAGCAGCATATCTGTTCCATTCTTTATATTTCAATCTTACTTGCTGAAGCAAGCAGTACTTTAATTTTGCTCTAAGCTAGAGTGACAGAATGAGTAGATCCGGTCTGTAGATCCTCAAGGAATAAATCTGTTAAAAAGGTTTCCTCAAAGCTAATCAGCAGAGTTGCTGAAAATAGAAGTTTGAAAACTTAGAAAATGTGGAGTACATGGAGGCTTTTCAGAATTCTTCCAAATGAAGTTCACACATGATTTCTTAAAAAGGTTTTATGATTTTTTTCTGCACTATACAAAAACTTTCTGCCAGACCAAACTGACAGTTTTAATTAAGCTGAATCTGAAAATAGCATATTAGTGCTGCAAAACTGTAAAGAACCACTCAATGGCAGCAAAAAGATATAGAAAACTCTAACTCTTAGTTGCCATCTAGTGATTGTCCTTATTTTCCAGCCCAGAGATGGTATTCCTGCAGATAGAAGATGGAGACTAGAAGTTGGATTAGGCCTGAGAACCAAAAGTTGTCCATTTTTTATGTATCTTTTCTGGTCTCCAGCACTTTGCAGCCTTGATCTGGTAACCCTTTTTTGAGATATGGGTAAAAGAGTGATACAGACACAAAGAATCTGAGTGGAATTTCAGAAATGTATCAGAAATTACTCATCATACATGCACACACACACACACACACACACACACACACATCTCCCTATAATTGTTAAAATCAATGCTCATGACATTCATGATTTATATTTTTTTCTCAATGACCTCTTAGTTTGAAGAAGAAGTATTATTCAGTCCCCCAAAAATCTAATGTCTAAGAAAGAAACACAAATTGGAATAGAAGGATTAAGAATCTCCTACAATCTCTTAAAATTGGCAAAATTATCTCCATTTCACTGCCAAGATGTAGGCAGCTGAATAGATCATTTCAGCTCAGCTTTGTTTCACTGTGATATAGGTTATATTTTTGTTTTAAACATGAGATTATGAAGATGATTTTTTTTGAAACCATTAATATTTACTGTCAGTCAATATTTTGCCACTTCTCTCTCTCTATCCCTCTCTCTCTTTCTCTCTATCCATTTTGCTCTCTCTTTTATACACACACACACACAGAGAGAGAGAGTTTCTCCCTACCATATTTTTGGAAGAAGGGACCAAAGACTCTGCATCAAGCATATCTACAGATGTATAAACTCCAAGGACATCATGCATAAACTTGCTAATTAAAAGAGACCTAATCCCAAAAGACATTCTAGGGTTCTCTAGAAGGAGCCTTATTCCAAGTAACTGAACCTTCAGTATCCATCTTGATAAATAAATTCAGAAAGCCTGTTCACGGTAGTGTGGTGCCATTTATTCTAGTAAATCACAAATGAAACAGTCATGGTATAAACAGACTTTTTTTTTTGTCCACTCCGGAAAGGCAACTGAAGAAAAGGAGGATTGGCGGCCTCGTTTCAACTTCCAACTCACATTTCACTTCAATTAGCTTAGAAGTACAGGATTTCTGTGTGCTTTTTCCTCCCACAAAAGTTGTTTCTTAGAAGATACTGTGAAGCACAATGACAAAGTGTTTAAAAACATATAGCAAAGCACTGACGTGGGTAAAGGGACTTTAAAAGAACAACTAAGATTGATTTTGTCTCCCCTGTGTTTAATTAAATACTATTTTACTACCAAACGCAACTGGCATAAATGCTAAATGAAATATGCCAAAGCCTGCTTCCTCCATCTTTCAACCAAGATACAAATAGAATATGTAAAAGGGATCGTGACATCATGTCTTCACTGGTTTTATCTCAAGGTCAGCTTCATTTTTGGATGATGGTAAAGAACTCTGAGTATACTGAAAATGTAACCCAGGCATCATAAGGAAGGACTCTAACATAACCAGTGTCTCCCTCGTGTGTAAAAGTTCTATATTTGTAACTTTGTAAATTTAATAACAGGCTGGCATGAATTAATTTGATTTAGATGAGTTGAATGTGGGTGTGACAATTACAAAAAGTATCATTGTTTCAAGGAACAAATGAAGATGAGCCTAAACCTTTATTTCTGGCCTGCATGTGGCTGAAGATTGAAGAAATACCATTATATAGTCCAATAATAGCTGAGCAGTATTAAGGTTGGCCTCTGTCTAACTTAGAGTGTGAATACTCGCTGACAGTCAGGGGAGAAATTCTAGATTCAATATAGGAAAAGATGAATAATCTGACTTTCTGAAATTCCATTAGTATAAGACAGAATACAGATGAGGCAGGGAACAGCTTAAGAAATATGTCATATTGCTGGAATGTGAATGCCATAAATTCTGGTTTCTGATTACCCCCTTTTCCCATCACTCAAAATCTTGGTATCTGTTCCCCACTGACAATCCTGATTTATGTCCCAGGCTTTAGGTTTTTTTTTCCTTATTCTGTTCATACATTTTTTTTTTATTTCAGACTTATATCCATTTATTAATTATAATGATATAGTCAATGATGCTTATAAATGAAAGTTGAAATGGGGAAATTAATTATCTTTCTGTTTCTCCGGAGAAGAAAGGAGATAGTGGGTCAAGATATTTTACATGTATTTTTGTGCTCCCAGAGGCCATCTCAGTGAAGAATAGTATGTAGAGATGGGTGGTCCAGCAGTTTCTCTATGTGACAATTGTCTTGTTAGAGCTGCCCTTGACCTGTACTGTGAGCTGGTTAGGAGACTTCTGTTCTTTGATGTAGATCTAATGGCAGGCTGGCTGATTGGGTGAGTTGGGACATTAAGGCAGGAGCTGGGTTTGATCCTGGTTACTTCTAAAAGACAGGGAAGAAAAGGGTGCAACCTCTATTTTGTTTGTTAGCTTCATTTTTTGCCACTACTGTGTTAGCTTATTGATAAAGATCTTAGTTCTTCCCAAACTAATTTTTAGTGATAAAGGTCTCAGCTTCTCTTAGTGAATTAAACACATACTGGATATAATGTTTTTTAGATATACCGCATATATATCTTCTAACTTCAGTATTTTGGACTATATTCTTTTTTTTTCTTCCAAGGGCTACATTTCTTTTTATTTTATCCTTTTTCCCCCATGAAGTGAAGATATATACTTTATTCTAATATTATAGCACAGGGTGTATTTTTTTCCCTCACAGATAAAAATGAAACAAAGCAGGAGAAAGAGTTCTTTTCTCCTTCCTTTCATGATAGATTAGGATTCTGCTACCTATCCCAAAGTCACAGAGTGTTAAAATCACATTTAAATTCAGAATTGAAATAAAACTAGTAACTATTTCAAAGGTTTGTGGGATATTTCATGTTCATTGAGCTTTACCTCCATCCCTTTTAAAAGATCGACTTGATTTTTATTACACAAACATAAAAAGTTAGTGCCAAATGGTTTGGAAAGCATCAAAAATAAATGAAGAATAGAGTATCAAGAGCAACCTGGCATGAGAGCTACATATGATTTTGGGTATTAGTGGAAGTTGAATAGACTTTGGACACTGAGAGCAAAACTGATGGATACTGCTAGCTCCATGGCTTTTTACAAAACAACAACAACAAAACAGGAGTAAACCTTTCCAAGGCATATACTGGCTTTAGTGGAAAAAAAGTAGGATTTTATTATGATTTCCCCAAAGCTTTCTTGTTGTTCTTTATTTTCCATATTGTTTAATGAATCCAAATAGGATTCATTAAATATAAATTAAATATAAATTAAATATAAATATTCTGACTTAAGGGTATTTAAAAAATCACAAAAGAAATATCCCCAAATAGTTTGTTTTATTTATTTTTTAAGCTGTTGATTTAAGCAAACTGTGGAAGTTCTCCACAATTCTGGAAGCAACTAAGAGAAAAATCTGTCTTGAAGCTCCAACTCTATGTGATGTTCTATCTGAACTGAGGTAGACATCTATCTGTTAGGCATCCAACTTTTCCTGCCCTGTAGTCTAAAATAAACTGGTGCTAAGAATCCAATTGCCACTCAAATTGTTGCAAGAACAAACAGTACAAACTGGCTAGTTTGAAATCTTATATGGTGTGATACAAGATATATTTAGTTAAAACCAAAATAGGTGTGCATGTTAGGCCTTGAAAAACAAAGGCATGCTGTCTGAAAATGTCAGTGTATATGCTTTGTAATTGCCTAAACTTAGAAGACTGTAGTTAAACAATAAGTGAAAGAAAAAAAAAGTGCTTTTGCACTTGAGCTAATAAATTATTTTAGAGTTTATTGTGCAGGATGGGAATAATGGGGAAAATATTCATAGCAGTTGAGGGACAATGAAATTAGCCTCTAGATTGGGACTAAGAACCACTTGGATTGGATGCCAAGGATAACTTGTTTATCGTTATAGTGAAATGTTTTCTATTCTTTATGATTGTATGATAATATGGATATGTTGTAAATCCATATGTGGAATTGGTTCTAAGAAAGATTGTAATAAAGACATCTGGAGGATAGTAGGACAGGAACAAAGACATTTTTCCAGGACAGCTTTTATTTTGCCACCCCTGGAATAAGTCCTACAAGCTAGACCAGACTAAGAAATTAATGCCATGTAGGTTGACATTCAACTTTTATTGTAAGAACTGCATAACAGAGTTTTGCAAATCTGAATGTGCTTCTCTTTCCTTCCCATAATCTTCATGTGAAGTGGGGGGGGGGCCTTGTCTGGGACATTTTTTCAACTTCTTGACCTGGGCTCAGGATCCTTTTATCTGACCATGACTCTTCTACCTGTCCTTCAAGGCTATTCCCTCTTTCCTTTGCATGTGGGGATTAGATGGGAAACATTCAGTGATATAAGATGGTATCAGAGAGTGCCCAAAATATTTGGGCCATTCTTTTTGCCTTCAGCCTTAAATTAAATAACATTGTTCTTTTAGATAGAAAATCTGAAAACTATGCATTGAGGAAGCTATGATGGGACTAAAAGATCTGGATTCCAAAATTCTGGCTGTCCACAAATCAATAAAAATACTTGTTGTCTATATCTCTTTGATAATATCTAGCAGTTCTCTGCAGCCCAGATCTAGCAGTTCTATGTTCTGGAAGGAAATGCTAGATGGAGCCTATATTCAACCCATTGTCCACAGGTCAGCCATTCTTAGATTAGAAACATTGAAGAAAAAGAGAAGTAACAAGAGTTTCCAGGGATGAATTTGTACAAGTGCAGTTATGTTAACCTGAATTTTCATTCAGCTGGCCAAGAGAATCTTTTTTCCCCCTAATACGTGTAAACTGTAATCAGCTAAATAGAGCAATAGTCTATTTAGAACAAGGCAGCTTCCTAAATAGCTTACAGAAGACATGGATGAAATAAACTCTCATACAGCTTCAACAAGTTTTTACTTTAATGTGATATTCAGTGTTGATCTTAGAACTTTCCTGATGGAGAAAAAACTTGATCTAGTTTTTTCTTAAAACATCAGATGTACATATGATTTTCAGTAGTTTTCTTTTTTTATATACAGACATGTCTTGCTAAAAGCACCAGGTTTAAAATAAGATGTACCATGCAAGAGAATTTTCCTCAGTAAGTCAGAAATCAACCTGGCTATTTCTGAGTGTATCGGGTTAAACCTCCAATCCCAGATAGTTTTTCTGGAAATAAACTCCATGGAATTTACTGAAATTTATCTCTAAAGTAAATATGATAGGTTACGTGTCATGATCAGAATTTAAATTTCACCCAGTTGCCCTTTCCAACAACAGTTTAGTAAAAAGTTTCAGAGCACAGCTGGATGCATTTTCCAGTGGCACCCATTTAGACTTACTAATTATCAAGTTTTATTTTTCCTGTGAAGCAAAATATTGTAGATATTCTGAGAATAACAAGAAAGGCTTAGAAAAGAGAGACTTTGTCCCAGGATGCTATCCATCATCCTTTTCAAAACCTTTAATACCTATCCAGCGTACCACAAGGGAAAGAGGGAAAATGACAGTGTGTGTGTGATTGTGTCATCAAACAATTTTGCAACTCACTAATTTGCATTAGACATAAAGGACTCCATATTTGGAAAAATGCAACCAACTGTGCTCAGAGCCTTCCTGCTTCAGTTGCTCTAGAAATCTGTTCATTAAAAAAAAAGTGATGAAGGCTTTTTTTTTTTTCCCTCTTTGTTCAGAAGGTGAATAATAAAAGTTGCAGACCTCCTTTTCTTTGTCCTGAGGTTTGAATAAATAATGACGACAAGTAGCACAGGAGATATAATGAAGACCTTTTTAATGAGCCTCTGTGCAACATTTCCCCTCTCTGCGTCACCATCAACTTATGTTTCAAAACTAGGAACATGTCAGAATAAACTAATCCCAGGTCAATGAGAGCTTTTTCTGGAGATGTTGCAAGTTCAGACAAAGTCCTAGTTTTTATTGCTACCTGAAATGGGTGTTGCCTTCTGAACTGCAGTAACTTTGTGCCTGAGTTGATTTCACGGTATGGTCTACCTAGTAGGGCTGATAGGTGTGGGCTGAATATTTTCACAATCTGTTTAGCAGTGTCCCAGATGTCAACACTTCATATGATCATGTCCTGATGCCAAAACAAACTAGCCTGAGTCTATTTTCTTCAGACTGCTAAGGTTATTTCACAAGTCAACAATGGCAAAGCAACAATTTGATCCTAGGGGGCAAACAAGGATTGGTGGGCCCCAGTATTGGCATCCTAGTTCACATGTACAGTTCTCTCTTTCTAGATCCCTGAAGACTGCAAGGGATTCATCGTAATCCCAAGATACAAAAAAGGAAACAAGAAGGATCTAGCTGATTTCTGTTTCCTCAACCTATCAAAAGTAACAAGCAATTGAGAAAAAAACCTTTGAGAAAACTCATGGATTGGATGGCACAGGATAATTTTCTGGTGAGAGAATAACCCAGCTTCAGGGAAGACTGTTCAATGTTGAATCAGTTCCTTCTCCTTCTCCTTCTCCTTCTCCTTCTCCTTCTCCTTCTCCTTTTAAATAGAAAAGCATAGCAATCACCCACATGGTATCTTCTATAACAGTTTTATTGATTTAAAAGAAATAGATACCAGGTCTGTGAGCAACTATCTTCTTCTTCTTCTGTCAGCCAAACCATTTTGCAAGAGATTGTGAAATTACATTATAATAGTGTAAAGCAGGTTTGCCATGATGCTTCAAGATATGTTTCACCCCAAATCTGCAATCACCAAAGAGTAAAGTCAAGCTGCATTTTGATGCTTCCCCCTTTCAATGGTTATATTAACTCACTGATTCAAGTTTTGATCCAAATCATTTACAGTGATATATAGTGCGCAGATGTATGCCACACAGGGATAGTTGAACCTAAATTTTTGAGATCTTTGTTGCATATTAAATTTTCCGCTGAGACTAGAATGTGACCTATACCCATGAAGACCCACATTCAGCTTTGCTTCTTAAAATAATGGATCAAGTTACTTGACAGACAATGTTCTGCCTTATAATAATAATAATAAAGTTGGAAGGGACCTTTGAGATCATCGAGTCCAACCCCCTACTCAGGCAGGAAACCCTACACCATTTCAGACAAATGGCTGTCCAGTCTCTTCTTAAACACTTCCAGTGTTGGAGCATTCACCACTTCTGGAGGCAGGTTGTTCCACTGGTTAATTATTCTAACTGTCAGGAAGTTTCTCCATAGTTCTAGGTTGCTTCTCTCCTTGATTAGTTTCTATCCATTGCTTCTTGTCCTGCCTTCAGGTGCTTTGGAGAATAGCTTCACTCCCTCTTCTTTGTGGCAGCCCCTGAGATATTGGAACACTGCTATCATGTCCCCCCCCCCGTCCTTCTCTTCGTTAAACTAGACATACCCAATTCCAGCAACCGTTCCTTATATGTTTTAGCCTCCAGTCCCCTAATCATCTTTGTTGCTCTTCTCTTTACTCTTTCTAGAATCTCAACATCTTTTTTACATCGTGGTGACCAAAACTGGATGCAGTATTCCAAGTGTGGCCTTATCAAGGCATTGTAAAGTGGTATTAATACTTCACGTGATCTTGATTCTATCCCTCTGTTAATGCAGCCCAGCACTCTGTTGGCTTTTTTAGCAGCTGAAGTACACCTCTGGCTCATATTTAAGTGATTGTCCACTAGGACTCCGAGATCCCTCTCACAGTTACTACTATTGAGCAAGGTACCCCCTATACTATACCAGTACATTTGTTTTTTTCTTGCCTAAATGTAGAACCTTACTTTTTTCACCATTGAATTTCATTTTGTTAGATAGCGCCCAGTGTTCAAGTCTGTCCAGGTCCTCCTGTATCTTAAGCCTGTCTTCTGGAGTGTTGGCTATTCCTGCCAGCTTGGTGTCATCCACAAATTTGATGAGTTCCCCATCTATCCCCTTGTCCAAATCGTTGATGAAGATGTTGAAGAGCACTGGGCCCAGAAGAGAGCCCTGGGGCACCCCCCTACACACTTCCCTCCCTTCCATTGAGGAACACACGCTGATTGCAGCAGGTCAGCTAGCTACGGATCCATCTGGTGGTGATGCTGTCTAACCCGCATTTTTCTATCTTATCAAGTAGTAGGTTATGATCTACTTTGTCAAATGCCTTACTGAAGTCCAAGAAAATTATATCCACAACATTCCTCTGATCCAGTAATTTTGTCTTGGTCAAAGAATGCAATAAGATTTGTCTCGCATAATCTGTTTTTGACAAACCCATGTTGGTTTTTAGTAGTGATTTTGTTTGCCTCTAGGTGTTCACTGATTTGTTATTTGATTATCTTTCCAGAATCTTCCCAGGTATTGAGGTCAGGCTGACAGGTCTGTAATTTCCTGGATCCATTTTTTTTCCTTTTTTGAAGATGGGAACTACATCAGCTCTTTTCCTCTGGTGGTTCCCCAGTGCTCCAGGATCTTTGAAAGATAATTCAGTGGTTCTGAGATCACATCTGCCAGTTCCTTCAGAACCTTAAGGTGTAATCCATCTGGTCCTGACGATTTGAACTTGTCTAGGGTGGACAGGTGCTCACTTACCATTTTCATGCCTATCTTAACTTGTGTTTCTATTCTGTTTTCTATGGCACTATTTTTGATAGGTTAGGTTGGTCTGTTTTTTCTCTTTGTGTAAAGACAGATGCAAAAAACAAGTTAAATAATTCTGCTTTCTCCCTATTGCTGGTCACCTTCTTGCCACTTTCACCCACTAACAGATCAATCATTTCCTTCACTTTTTTCTTTTTTTATATATGTTGAAAGAAGCCTTAGTTCATTATGAGCCTTAGCTTTCCTCACTTCATATTTGCAGGCTCGAGCTATTTGCTGATATTCTGACTTCATTGAAAGGAGATATCTTCGCAGGTTAAAATTAAATCAAACCTTTATTATGGCCCTAATTCCAGTAGTCACCTATAACTAAAACAAATACAAATGAAAATATTTATTTTTTAAAAAATGCATAGGCTGCTCATCTTACCTCACGGTAATATATTTCATTGTATTTTTATTATGTTTAGATATATTTAGAATATATCTCAAGCAGAAGTCATACTTTCTGCCAGAACTGGATAGATGAAAGAGCATATGAGCTGCCCCCACAAGGACATACAGTATTTATAAGGGAATATTTCTCTATGCTCGAAACAGAAACAGCAGAAGGCCATGTAACCACCCTGGCCAATATGAAGGCCCAGAGAAATTTCAGGAGTGTGATACCCAAGAGATAAATGGCTGGCATATATATTCATTGAAAAGACCTCACCTGCTGAGAAGCTGGCAGCCAGATTTAGATCAATTTGAATATCAGTGTCCCAAATATACAACTTATATTTCCAAAGCCTAATGAATTTAAAGCATTGGAACTTGCCTTCTGACTTTGCTTGGCATGGTCTGAGTGGAAACAAAGATGCTCAATCCTGATAATCCAACATGACTCAAACATTAGCTTCCCTTTGCTTCTCCCTATCTGAAGCAGGGGCTGTTCTCTCAGTCTTCATATTTATCAAACATTCACTGCATCTCCCTAGAACACCTTTCTCTCTTGCCTGTCAGAGCACTTTTCCTCTTTGCTATTTGGACAAATATTGCACTGCTTGTTGGCATAAACAAAAATTGTTCTCATGTGCTTCCACAAGTCTCTTTCTATCAGGTATGGCAAATTCACCTAATGATAACTTCTCACAATCCACTCTCATGCTAGTTCAGCTTTCTCTTTTTAGCGGATAGGATATCACCTGTTGCTGAATTCGTTGCAATTACCATATCTATTAGACTTCACTTCTGTGGCAATTTTGCAAACTGATACCTTTTCCATGTAAGGATTTCTGTATAGTAGGTTTTCCTGGTTTTTGATACATTTGTCTTTGAGCCTCAAACCAACTGCCCACCTAATAATACATGTGTTAACTTGTCCCAAAAGACAGAGAATACTTTCCAACTCCAGCTGAAGTAGATTTTCTGTTCATTAACTTCTATGCAAGTAGTTATTTTCTTTCTTTTTCTTTCTCCTTTTTTTCTCCTTTTCCAAAAATAGCAGAGTCCTAAGGCACCTTAAAGACTAACACATTATTCTGCCGTAAGTTTATACTATAATAAATATATTATTTTTTAGTTAACTTAAATCTGTTCATTTGTTGTTTTGTTTTCATATAAACTCTGGAAGTAATCCAATGAAAAGTTATTTTCAAGCAGCTCTTTTGCTCTTAATAAGGCATATATGGTAGTGCTGGTATCCTTGCCTATATTTGCTAAACTGATAGCATTTTTATAGTATGTGACATTTTAGGTTTCTAGCAAAAGGAAAACTAGGGAAGGGATGATTCTGAATATTTCATATCTTCAGAAAGAAGATTTAATTCAAAGCTGGTTCTCTGAGGTGATGAAACTGAAGAGATAATTATAGTTCCTTGGTGAGTAAGGGGGCATATAAGTTATTGTTTCTTCCTTTCCATAACATTTTGCTACAGTCTAGTGGAGGAAGACCAATAAAAAGTTAATGAGGGAGGAAGGCATGCTTTCATTCTCATTTTTTACATTTCCCAAAAAAAAATCTATTCTTACTTATCAAAAGTGGAAAAGAGCTTTCTGACTTTTCTTTGAACCCTGATTTCTTACAACTCTATGCTGATAAGCAATCTGGGCTAAGCAAAGTCAAAAAATGCTTAAAGAAGTATAAGGGGCACCTATTAATTTCCAAAATGAATATTATGATAAGCTGATTTCCTGGATGAGCAGCTAGAACTGGAGAAACACACTTGCCCCTTATATCCTCGTTTACACAGAGAACTGATTTTTTTTCTTATACTGTTCTCCCAAAAAAGCATGGATTCTACAAATTTAAGACAGGAAAGCAAAACAAGATGCTGCACTGAAAAGCCTCAAGAATGCTTAAATTAGTTTAACAGCTCAGATAATCTTAAAATCCAGAGGGGAGAAAAATCTGCCCCCACTTGCTAGTATTTCGTTATGCACTTTCCTCCCCAGTTATTACTGTCAACACTGGCTGTCAAAATGGCTTAAAGATTGGAGTATTTTGGGAGATGGAGTCCATGAATAACAGTAACATTTCACAGCTTTGAAGCATATAGAAGGGTCTGGCAGATTCTTGCTTCTCATTTAAGTCTGCTGAATTTATAATTCACGAAGTAGGACTTCCATTTATTTGGTTTTCAGTAGCTCCTGAACATGTTCCAAGATGTATTTATATCGTAAAAAATGTGTTTCTTGATAGGTTTCTCCTCCCTATCTTCCATGCAAAGGTATATTTGAAATAAATGTGAAGGTCTAGCAGAAAGCTCACTTCATTTACTACATGTGCAGTCTTATGAAACTGAATAATTTAAAAGTACTTTTTTGCTGAGAGGTTTCTGAGTGTGGGATGTCTGAGGTAACTTTGATTTCGGGAAATGCTGTTTATCACTAGAAAAGTAGGGGCCTGATCATTAATTGGATTTTGTGTGAGCTTTTTATTTTTTAATACTCAAAATCTAGGAATTGTAGACTTGTATGAGAAGAACAGGCTGAGCTGGAAGGTGGAGTTAAATGTGTCATAAGTTTGGAATCATTGCATTCCCACAAGAGACCCAAGTCCATCCCTCCATGATACCCATTGACCTTTACATAACACCAATTTAGTTTCTCCATTAGTTGACTAGAATCTTGTGTATAGTTAGCAATAATAAACACTTCTGTGCTTTGAAATCAATGAATGTTCCTGTTTTTTGTGCCTGACAAGATTGTTTTTTTTTATTTTTGCAAAATAACTAAAAAGTTCAAATTCTCTTAATAAAGAATCATTTTAAAGACAACTTCCAATTTTCAATGGGAAACTCATCTGTTCCTCATAGCTTCAAGTTCCTATTTCAATTCTACTAAGCTTGAGTGTGAAAGTCTATGGAGATTCTCAATCATCCAGGTCATGGCTTTCCAAAAAGTGCTTTTCCAAAAAGCAATTGGAAATTCTTGTTTTTTGCTTTTTCCATGAAACCTGAAGTGAAGAAGCTTCTTGGATGAGAAGTGAAACATTTTCAAGGAAAAAACCCTAAGAAAGTCCAGTTGCTTTTTTGGAAAACCACCTTTGGGATTTAAGTGTGAAACTACAGACCTATCAGCTTGACCTCAATACCTGAGAAGTTTTTGGAAAAGATAGTGAAGGAATAAATCAGTGAAAACCTAGAGGAAAACAAAGTCATAACTAAAAGCCAACATGGGTTTGTCAAAAACAGATCATGCCAGACAAATCTTATTGCATTCTTTGACCAGGTGACAAAATTAGTGGACCAGAGGAATGGACTTGGACTTCAGTAAGGCATTTGATAAAGTAGACCAAAGCTACAACTAGATAAGATGCATTTGTGACTGACTGGCCAACCATATTCAACATGTAGCCCTTAATGGAACTGCATCTACATGGAGGGAAGTATGCAGTGGGGTACCCCAAGGCTTTGTTTTAGGCTCAGTGCTTTTCAACATCTTCATCAATTATTTGGATGAGGCGATAGATGGGGAACTCATCAAATTTGCAGATGACACCAAGCTGGCAGGAATAGCCAACACTCCAGAAGACAGGCTTAAGATATAGAAGGATGTTGACAAACTTGAACATTGGGCCCTATCTAACAAATGAAAAAAAATAAGGTTCTACATTTAGGCAAGAAAAACCAAGTGCAAAGTACACCATAGGTGGTACCTCGCTCAACAGTAGTAACTGTGAGAGGGATCTCGGAGTTGTAGTGGTGCTTCAGCTGCCAAAAAAGCCAATTCAGTGCTAGGCTGCATTAACAAAGGGATAGAATCAAGACAAGGTGAAGTATTAATACCACTTTATAATGCCTTGGTAAGGCCACATTTGGAAAATTGCATCCAGTTTTGGTCACAATGATGTAAAAAAGATGTTGAGACTCTAGAAAGAGTGCAGAGGAGAACAACAAAAATGATTAGGAGACTGAAGGCTAAAACATATAAAGGTTGCTGGAACTGGGCATGTCTAGTTTAATGAAAAGAAGACTAGGGCTGACATCATAGCAGTGTTCCAATACCTCAGGGGTTGCCACAAAAAAGAGGGAGTCAGGCTATTCCCCAAAGCACCTGAGGGCAGGACAAGAAGCAATGGATGTAAACTAATCAAGAAGAGAAACAACCTAGAACTAAGAAGAAATTTCCTGGCAGTTAGAACAATTAATCAGTGGAACAGCTTGCCTTCAGATGTTGTGAATGCTCCAACACTGGAAATTTTTAAGAAGAGATTGGACAATCATTTGTCTGAAATGGTATAGGTTTTCCTGCCTAAGCAGGGGGTTGGACTAGAAGACCTCCAAGGTTCCTTCCAACTCTGTCTATTCTATTCTATTCTATTCTATTCTATTCTATTCTATTCTATTCTATTCTATTCTATTCTATTCTATTCTATTATATATACTGCCATGAAGAATCCACATAGTTTAATGGTCTAACAAGGCAAAAACAAACGCCTATAAACTTTATTCATATTGGTTATTTTTTTTTGCCAGGAACCAAGCTAAAAGCTCCTCATGGATGCAAAGGATACAATTCACATGTTACTGAATGTGAACAGATGTTCAAGACACCAAATGATATTTTTTTAAAAAAGAAATCTATTTGCCTTTTGTGAATTTTTTTTTTTTACTTTTTATCAATGAATACTGTATTAAGAAAATGTGTGCACAGATTGCTTTTTTTCATGAAATATACATCAACAAAACAAGAAAAATTTAGGAACAAAATGTAAAATTGAAAGATCTGTTATTCCAAAGCATGGAAGGGAGTAGTCCAAAAACTGATAACTTTTCATAATTGATAATATTCATTATTATTTATTAAATGTATATGCTTCCCATATCATTGTCCAATGTGATTTTGGGCAGCTTGCAATGCCATGAAAACATTAATATAAAAGTATTAAAATTAGCAACAATTAAAGACTAAAAACCATAGTACAGAACCTATAGCAGTGGTGGCGAACCTATGGCATGCATACCAGAGGCGGCACTCAGAGCCTCCTCTGTGGGCACACATGCCGTCACCCCAGCCCCGCCTCCCCCCATCTCCCCTTCCTTACCATCAGCCCCCGCAGAGGAGAGTCGCCCTGGGCGCAGCCCCCATAGAGCAGCACAGCCCGCACGTGGCAGCCGGGCAGTGGGGATAAGACTTTGCCCTCATGCCCCATCACACACAGATGATGCTATGGGGCATGGGCAGAGGGCAAGGCTGCCATGGTACTGCTGGGCCATCTGGGTGATCTGCTGTGGCAGGCTGTGGAGTCGGTGGGTGGCCCTGTTGGTGGGTGAGAAGGTGGTGGGGTGGGGATGGAGTGGGGGTAGGGGTGGAGTGAGGGCAGGGGCAGGGGCAGAGTAGGGGCAGGGCAGGGGTGGAGAAGTTTTGGGGCACTCGGTCTCTAAAAGATTTGCCATCACTGCCCTATAGGATTGGGTTTTTCTCTAATATTCCAACAACTACCTCCAACATAGCGTGTTCCTATCATGCTTCCAAAACAGGCAGAGCCAGGTTTTAAAGCCCTTATGGAAAGCCAGAAGATTGGAGGCAGATATCACCTCCTGCAGCAGGATGTTCCATAGGGCAGGGCTATAGCAGAGAAAGGTCTTCTCTTAGGACCCACTAGCTGAAATTCATTAGACAGGATGCCTCTGTTGTGTGAAAGCTCTCTTAGCCACAACTGCAACTTGCTCTTTGAGTTGGATTGTGAGTCTAGGAGAACTCTTAGGTTCTTACCACTAAGTCTGTCAATGGTAGTGTGACCCAATACAGAAACAGTGATGATAAAGTCCCAGATCCTGAGGCTGCATGCACCCATAGTAACTTTATCTTACCATGGTTCAGCTGAAGCTTGTGGTCCCTCATCCAGGCCCCCCACAGGCCCCCACAACCTCCAGATGCTATGAAAGGATAGCCACAGCAACACCTTGGTCATTCAGAATGGAGATGTTAAGTTAAATAGTATCAGCATAGTGCATAATGATTGGAAAAGAACATGTATTTTGGTCTTGTTCATTGAAAATGTGTATATCTCAAGCTCATTTTTAAGAAGGTGCTAAACATATTGAAAGGATACACATTTTTTTGTAAAGAACGCTCTGTTTCATCTAGTACTAACCCATAGGATGTGTTCTGAGAGGGAAAAATTGAATAGTTCAATAGCTAATGAACTTCTATATAAAGAAGTTCTTGCAGTTACACATTACAGACAAAACTTCTATTTCACCTCACAGTACAACAAACAGATTTTTATTGTACTGGAATCATTTCATGGCCATTAAATTATAGTGGAATGAATACTGTACATTTTTGTAATGGTATAGAGTAGATAAAATGCACTTAAGATGCCTATTATTTGAGCAGGTGCATATAGCAATATACATTAGAGAAATTGTTTGGAAAGTGGGCAGCTTCTAGTGCTCATAAAATGTATATTTTAGGAGATAGGTGTAAAAAGTTCAATTATGCATTTGAGAAGGAACTAAATAAAAATAAAAGCAAACCAATAAAATTTCAATCTTGGCTGTATTTAAGAGTGGTTTCTTCTGTTCAGCGCTGATGGGTATTAAAGCCATTATTTCCCATTATAAAAATGACTATGGATATACTTTAGAAGTTGCATCTTCATATTACAAATCATGCGTACAATTAAATAAAGTATGACATTATGCAAAAGCTTATAAGGGTAGTTCACATTTCACAGTTATTCATTCAAAGACTGTTCAAAGTTACAATGGTGGTGAACTTATCACTGTTCCTTGAAGTTGCAGTCATTGCAGCATCCCTGAAATAATGTGATTGCAATTTGGGCACTTGGCAACTGGCTCCCAAGTATCACATTGCAGTGTGCCATGATTTCCCTGATTCCACCAGGAGCCATGGTTGTGCAGTAGTTAGAATGCAGTATTGCAGGTTAACTCTGCCAACTGCCAGCAGTTTGATCCTGACTGGTTCAAGGTAGACTCAGCCTTCCATCCTTCTGAGGTGGGTAAAATGAGGATCCCGATTGTTGGTGGCAATATACTTACTTTGTAAACCACTTAGAGTGTGCTGTAGACTCTAAGTGCTATTGCTATTTCCCAAAAGCAAAGTCAATGAGGAAGCTGGCAGGCAGTTCCAAATGGCAATCACGTAATCATGGGACTCTGAGGCCATGAAGTATTTGCCTAACTCTGGTAATTGGGACTGTTGCAACTGCTGTACAAAATATTTCCATTTTGTTGTTACTAAAGTTTGCCTCAAGAACAGATGATACTGACCAGAAGCTTCTTGTTTCCTTGATTAACCAAGAAGAAGCACATTTTTTCTATTTTCTAAGGAACACTAACTACATTTTAGGTTGCAGCAACCTTTCAACAACTTTTCCTGAAACATTGGCATATCATTAAATCATTTGCTTAATTATGCCCATTTATCTATTTTTAGAAATAAACTGTGAGAAAAATATTTTTTATATTATTTTGTTGTGGAAGAAATAAACTCATACAGTAAATCAGATTTATTGCTGACCCCCTGAAATCAGAGTTAGGGAAGCCATAATTAACTTGTTCCATTAATTTCAGTAGTTGGTTTTAAATTTAAGTCACCAGTCTGTTACAGATTGTGTAGTATACTATGCACCATAGTTGCATAGTGGTTAGAATGTGCAGTATTGTGGGCTAACTCTACCAACTGCCAGCAGTTCGATTCTCACCAGCTCAAGGTTGACTCAGTCTTCCGTCATTCCTATGTCAGTAAAATGAGGACACAAATTTTGGGGGGCAATACACTGACTCTGTAAATTGCTTAGAGAGGACTATAAAGCACTATAAAGTGGTATATAAGTCTAAGTGCTACTGCTATTACTAACCAGGAACAAAGATATTCAGATCAAGTCTATATTTAGCCACAAAATTTCACTGGATGATTTGGGACCTCAGTCCAATCTACATTCTGGAAAAAATAAAGGAGATATTTTTGTAAATCTTACTCTAAAGTCCTGGAAGAGGTCAGAAACCAAGCAAATAATATGCCTATCAATATATATATATATATATATATATATATATATATATATATATATATATATATATATATATATTTCCCTTGAATTTTGTGCTTTAACAACAATCCAACTGCTCTTTACAATTTACAATTGTTAGTCAAAGCACTTTATCTGCACTTGTCAACCTTTAAATTCCATATTGTCCAATGGGAGGTTATTCCCAGAGCTTCTGGCAATCAATGTTTTTCTTTCCTTTTTCTTTGTTCCATTATTCTGTCATTATTTTTATGCTGTTGTGTTACTTTGCTTCTGCTATTATTCTGCCTCTAATTTATTAATATTCCTACAATGACAATTCCAGTGCCTTTCTAGTAATAAAATATGTACCATTATTATTAGTCATTGTTTATTAATATGGTAGCTATTATGCTTTAATAGAGTTTGAAAGGGTAGCTGTTCTTTGCAGTCAGCAATCTCCAAATTTAATTTACATTTTGCAATTTATTGCCAACTATGAAGAACTATTAAATGGTTTCAGTAATTTAGGGAGAATGGGATATAAAAATAAAATATTCTTCAAGGTCAGTGTTTGGTTACTGCATTACCACCTTTATGTAATCTTCTTGGCAGTAGTAAGTGGTTTGCCACTAATGTTTTGCAGAATGTATTTTTATAACTTCCCAGTCTAGCCTACAACTTTGGTCTTTCCTGGTGACCTCTATTCAAATACTAAACTGCTCGTATATATTTTTTTTCCTGACTAAAAATGAAATATTGTAGAAGTTTACATAAGAAATAAAGAAAACATGTGCCACCACAAATGATGGTTTGATTTAAGATTAGTGATTCCATCAAGGTTCTGAACTAAGTTAGGCTGAAAGAGAGAGGGAGTGGGAGGAGGAGAGAGTGAGGGAGGGAGTGGGAGAGAGAGAGAGAGAGAGAAAAAAAAGTTACTGGTCCAAAGCTATCCAAACTTATCAAAGGAAGGACTAGAACTTATAGTTTCCTAGTTTCTACTCTGACATCTTAATCACTGGCTTTTTTTTTTGGGGGGGGGGAATCAGTAAAGATCATAAAAGCAGTTTATTAAGCTATTAGTTAGGTTAGTATATTTATCTAATACATACTACTGGTTTGTTGATTCTAGGATTTAGCTAATCATTTCCAGTACTACCCAGTTTCCATGGTTAAAATTAAAATGTTTTACTATGCACTTTGCCACTGATCCATGAATTTCACCATGACAATATTGCTGTGTTATGGGGAAACTTGTGCCTAATGGGCATAATACTGAACAGCACAGAGCAGGCAAATCTTGATTCTGAGGTCGAAAATTCTTTATGCCATTATCTTCAGTATCAGTACCAGACTAGACACGATACTGTACACAGAAATTTACCATATAGGTAATCCTCATTTAGCAACCATTCGCATGTTACAACAGAATCCTCCCCCTACAAAAAAGATGCTTATGATCTGGTTCCAGAGTTTCAACAGCTGTATACCCCCATGGTCACATGACTATATTTCAAAAAGTTGGCAAAGGCTCACCTTTACAGTCAATTGCAGCATTCTGCAGTTACATGACCACAGTTTACAACAGTTTCTGGTCTTTTCATCAAAAAAATGCCTATAGGAATAAATGGATACATTTAACCACCATGGTCTACTTTGAATGACCATTACACAGAAAAATCAAGATCAGGAAGAATCTATAATTACATTCTCCCCAAACAAGGCATATTTGCTATTCTCACTCCAAAGAATGGCCCCTGAAATAAATACATAAACATTGTCCTTAGAGGTCAATTTCACAAATATTCTGATATCTGTTTTGAAAGGTGCTGCTATGTGTAGTGGTGGAATTCAAATATGTGAACAACCGGTTCTCTGTGTGGATGCTGCTTCTGGAAGTCCATTCTGGGCCTGGGCAACAAAAAATTAGCTACTGGTTCTGCCAAAGTGGTGCGAACTGGCTAAATCCCACCACTGGCTATGTGCCTTAATAATGAATATATTATTTGATCTTTGCCAAATTTATTTCATTTCTCTCTCAAGTATCATGCTGATAAATTTAATTGAAGAATTTAAAATATCTATATCTGCATTTTTTTCCATATTTGGGTCAGTGCCATTTAATTTAGGTATACATGAATGCATGATTGTGCATTCAGTTAAATCATGGAAGTATTATGTTATCTACAAGCTTGTATAGTCCCTGTATTTTGATATTACTTCTTATATTTCATCCCAACTCAGAAAAGGTGAAAAAAACAGTGGTGGGATTCAAATACCTGAACAACTGGTTCTCTTATTGAATGCAGGCCTGGGCCTCCAAGGCCTAGAATGGACTTCCGGAAGTGGCATCCATGCACTTCCATCGGGCTGTTCTAGGCCTGGAAGGGCTCTTCTAGGCCTCCGAGGCCTAGACTATACTTCTGGAAGCAGTGTGCATTCAGCTGGTTCTACAAACTTAGCAAAATTTAGTTACAGGTTCTGCCAAACAGGTGCAAACTGGCTGAATCCTACCACTGGAAAAAAAACCCTAAATACTGTCAAACTTTAATACTGGAAACTTTTATCACAATAATATTGAGATATGTCATCTTTGACTCTCTGAAAAATAGGGATCTGGCTGTCATTCTTCCTGCTTTGCAGTGTCAACTTTTTTATTTATTCAAAGCTGGGCAAACATTTGGAATGTGTGCTATGCCCTATAAAACTTACTTTGCTTTATTAAAAACAACTCATTTTAAAATTTGTCAACTGTTTCACCTATGAACTCTGGGTTCAAATCAAATTTTATTGTGGCAGCCTTTTATTGGGAAACTTGGAGAAGTACCATCTTAGTCTTCAAAACAATGTTAGACCTTATAACATCTTGAAGACTAAAAAATGAGTTATGACATAACATGTTAGCAGACTACAATTCATATTGACCATAAACCAGTACAATTTCGGCTGGGAAATTGGACCAAGAAAGCCACTAAGAAACCTAATAAGATCAAGAGAGACATGCTTTAGCCATCCAGATCCATTAGAGTGACTAATGTAGTTTCAGCCCTTGACTGAAAGAATTTTGCTTCTTGCTTTTTGTATAAGTCTCTGTAACTTCTACTTTCTTTAAAAATCTTCTCTGAAAAAGAAAAAAAAATGGGCCAGTTATGGTCGGACTGAGAGAGACTCCTTCAGAAGTTGGTATATCACTGTCTACTTCAAGATAATTGGAATCATACCATTTCCCAGGACACATTAATCATGTCTCAAATTCAACCACATATTCTTCATGGTTGCCCCTGGGATTTAAGTGGAACATAGGCCAAGCTTATATTGCAGAAGATTCTGTGGGAAATTGAAATTCTTATAATATTTCCCTATTTCATCATTCTGATAATGATGTAGTATGAATTGTTGCATGCTAACTTTTTTGAGATTATTTCATCCTTCTCTTCAAATTCTCTGAATGCTACTCTTATCATTTTAATAATCTTCTCCAAAGGATTCTCCAAGTTGAATTCAAATATCATTTCAGGTGAAATTCACTTCTGATATTATTATTAATTTACTATTACATTGGGATGATAAGATCACAACAACTGGCTTAGAATTTTATTATACTGATAATTCTGATCAATTATGGAATGTAATATTAAGAAGGAAGCATTTTTAAAAAAAGATATTTTTCATCAGAGCCAGGAATAGAGTGTAGTTTTTACACTCATTGTTAACTGCTAAATGCCAGTTTGTAATATAAATTGTCATGTAATTATTAACTTTAAAGGAGAATTCCTAGTTAATATTACTCATACAAGTTCAGGAAATTACTATCAACGAACAGATAACCTTTGAATTTTGTATTATAATAGCTATCTTTGGTACTCTAATTTAAGTGTAATCCAAGGGATGATGAACTAGTGACATTTTATTCTTATTGAACACCATAGCCAAACTTTAATTATATTAATACTAATAAAATTCATGAGTTTAGAAGATGAAGTATAAAACAGATTTGGAAGTAGTAACTCTTGTCTTAAAGACACATGAACAGGTTATATCTATGCCAAATAATTGCAATGTATTTTATGTGGAATTGCTTTTATAATTGTCTTCGAAACTTCATTTTGATAGCATATTGCAACAGCAAATGTACTTATGTAGGCAAAGTTGAAACAGACTTTTTTCTTGGTTCATATAGATGCCTATATATTTCTACCCCCAAGACAGCTGATTTTGGCTTTAACCTCAAATATTTCAGATCAAGTTGTGTTAAGGAAAACTTACCTCTACTTTGTGATTTGCCTTTGATGTTCTGCTCCTATAACCACCAATAAGACACATTATCCTGATGAATGCTAGGAGTGAAGTCTTGTTGATAGCAGCCATCTATTTCATTTACTGAAAAATCTGATGCCATTTTTGGTTACTTATAAAAACAATGTGATACAAACTCTGCTACTTTGGGTGCCCTTACGTATTTATTAGCTTGTTTCTCAAAAAAGAGAAGCTTATAATAAAACATAAACTCAGATTTTAAAAAAATCTGAGAAAAAAAATAATTAGATCATTTTTTAAAAAAATGAAGTCAACAATTGAAACCTCTTTGAAGGATTTTTTCTTCAAGAGGTTTGCTCCTTTCGACTTAACAGAAAGTATTTCAATTAAGTTTAAGAAAGTGAAGATTTCAAAGGACTGGAATGGACACAGTAAAGAGTTGAGTCTGAGTTGCTCTAAGACAAGGCTGTATGTTACCCCTTTGAGGGGGTCCAAATAGGAAATCAACTAATTTACTTAATTGTAGGGTTACACCAATAGAATCTTGGAAATTTGAAAGTACTTGCCCTCTCCCTTCACTTTCCATAGAACTAAGGGGGGGGGACTCTTCTGAGATGTCTTTTTTACACCCATTCCTTCCACAGTCCTCAATTTATGACCACAACTGAGTCTAAATTTTTTTTTGCTAAATGAACGATTTATTAAGTGAATTTTCCCCCATTCTATGATTTTTCTTGCCACAGTTGTTAAGGGAATCAATGCAGTTGTTAAGTTAGTAACATGGTTGTTAAGTGAATCTGGCCTCCCCATTGACTTTGCTTGTCAAGAGGTCATAAAAAGGGATCACATGACCTTGAGTAACTGCAACTATCATAAATATAAGTCAGTTGCCAAGCTTTTGAATTCTGAACATGTGACCTTGGGATGCTACAACAGTTGTAAGTTTGAAAAATGGTCATAAGTCACTTTTTTTAGTGATGTTGTAACTTTGGACAGTCACTAAATGAACTGTCGTAAGCTGAGGACTACCTGTATTGCTCTGTTTGGGGCTCCTTCTGCCAAGATCATTCTCACTGTGCATTACACTGTTTGACAACTTAGGAAAATCTCCTCAGACAATCTCAATTTCCTATGGAATAAGATGCTCTCTTAAATTATTACATTTATTATTCATTTTCACCTGTGTTTAATAGATTTGCATGATAGAGAAATAGATCATTGTTTTGTATTATTGAAAACTGATTAATAAATGTGTAAATAAGTATTCAAATACTATTATTAAGTGATATGTCACACCTGCCCCAGTCTTATCCCTTAGGGAAGTAAAACTCTTGACTCCATTTGAAGTGAAAAATCACTTTTACTAAGAGATACTGATTACAGAAGAGTCAAGAGGAGTCTAAATTCCCACATACCTATACAGAACTAATATTGGTTTTTCCCAGCACCTCCCCTCCCTTTGTGATCTATCTGTGCATTGCTAATCCAGCACCACCGGGATGTTATAAGAAACTCTTTTGTTTGGGCTGGTGAAATTCCACACTCAGGGCAAATGACCTTGAAGATGCCAGTGGGCCAGTACAAACTGGATTCCAAAACACTCTGTTCTTCTTCAACTGTCAATTCCCCCCCTCCCAATTTCCCATCATAAAGGTATACAGCTTTATCGTCCATTTGTTTCCCCTTCCCTTCCCCAATTTATGACAGAAAGCTGGCAAGGCACAAGGCTGAAGTTGGTGGATCTGACACATGTTTACAGTCTGGAACTACTGTTAGAGACAGTTTTCTACCTACATTTTTATTACCTGTAGCTGAAAGAGTGAGACAATTGTGTCCTTTCATGGATTTGTTAGATCAGGACTAAAGTGAGATGTAATACATGGAGATGAATTTGACTGGATACTCTAGTTTGTGTATTCTTATGTAGAATTTGACTACAGCATGAGTATGGAACATATAACTTCTCTTTTATAGCTATGATAATTATTTGTCAATTAATTTTAGGACACAGTCTACATTGCCTTATGAAGGCCAGGAGAACTAAAGGTCTATCATCTCATTTATGATCCAGCCTTCAGCCAAGTTGTGAGTTGATGAAAGTGTAAGAAGGAATTTTCTATATCAGCACCCATTCTTTACAGTTGTCAGCCTGAAGAGATCACACAGCACTTCTCTTTGATAGCTTTTCATCACTCTGGAAACTTTTCTTTTTGATCTAGCTTTTGATGTGACAGTTGTATGACATTATCTGACTCTTTTCACTCTTACCATTAATGCACTGTATCCTTCAAGGGGAGCACTGTATTTGAGAGGATTAAACTGAATTTAAATAAACTATTATAGCAATAGGGCCCTTCTTAAAGAGGTAAAATGAATACTTTAAAACTGAATATTTTTTCATTGCTAAGTTATACCACATTAGATATGGTATTCCTCTATATATTTATAAAATAAATTTCTGGATGCACTGTTTCAGAAATTTATCTGGGGAGATTCTCCCACTTGTTTTGCATTGTTTTGTTTCCTTATTTATTTATTTATTTATTAAGATGGAGATTCTCAGTCATCCAGATCATTTGTCCCAAGGTACTTTTTCAATAGGCAACTGGACTTCTTTGATTTTTTTTTCCTGAGAAGTTTTTTGGATAAGAAGTGAAATGTATTCATGGAAGAAAACCAAGAAAATCCAGTTGCTTTTTGGAAAAGGATCTTTGGGACTTCATTTAGATGGCTTTAATTTCAAGGATCAAGTGTACAATATAGAATGCATATATTTTACTTGTTCAGAGTCTTAATTAGAGCTCTATTTTGAAAAATAGACCAGTATATATAAATTAGATATAATAGTTTATAAGTTTATGTCATTGTATAAACTAATTAAATAGGAATACATCGACTACATAATACAGGAATCCACAATCCTTGATTGGAAACCAGATGCACAAGTGCTGGGTGACCATGCAAAGCTCAATTTAAGCATGCAGAGAATTAGGTTGCATGGTGAAACCATCTCCTCCCTCTCCACTGCTAGCATTGCTACTGGTCCATGGAGCACACCCTTCACCTTCCACATACCCCTTGCATGTAGTGGCAAGCTGTATGGCACATCTTGCGCACTCCCATATACCCTATCCAACTAATTTAACTCATCTCCAGATGGCTTCCCTGACCATGCACCACCATTCTGCACCCTATGCACCCTCTCCAATCCACACCACCACTGTGTATCTTCCCTAGCCTACACATACACAGGTGGTCTTCTTTTGGGGGGATAATTATTCTCTTTCAAGGAATCCCTTTACTTTTATATTTACCTCCTGGAAGAGAGATAATTGAATCTTAAGAAGCCTGATCTATGAAGTACCCCCATATGCTCTCCCAGGCACACGTGACACCCCTTGTGCACCCACATTCATTCTCCCTGACCTGTCTGCCCCTCTGTGTACTGTCCATATTCCATGTAGCATCACTTGCACAGCTGTGCCCACGATTCCTAACCCATGTGTCACTCCCATGTGGCCTCTCCAACCATGAAGCAAGTCATGTACCCCTTATGTGCCTTTTGCTATACTCCCTGACCCACAAGGCACTTTTTGTGCACTCCCAAATATCCCAAGGAACAGTTTCAATAGCAATAGCACTTAGACTTATATACTGCTTCATAGTGCTTTACAGCCCTCTCTAAGTGGTTTACAGAGTCAGCATATTGCCCCGAACAATCTTGGCCCTCATTTTACCAACCTTGGAAAGATGGGAGGCTGAGTCAATTTTGAGCCAGTCAAAATCGAACTCATGGCAGTGAGCAGTGAGTTAGCTTGGAATACTGCATTCTAACTACTGCGCCACCACAGTTCTAGATGTTCTTCCTTCCCTTTGCACTGATAAAATGCCACCTCTCCCAGCTATAGACCTCTGCCAGCAAGACTTATTAGGGTGTCACTACTGCTACAAACTTTTCTTTCCCCTCCTGTAATTTTTCCAGCATAATTAAAATTCCTATCAAAGGAGGACCTTCATTATCCTTATGCCACATAAATGTGTGATATTGTAGTAGCAAACAGTAGTAATAAACAGTGACTTTTAAAATTTATTGGTGCAGCTGCACCATAATTTAGCAAGGGTTCTGATCTATCAACCTTCCTGAAAAGTACTTGTGCTAATGGGTAGAGGTTTGAGACTTGCAGAATATAAATTTGTGCGTTTTATTGCTCATACCTCAGTATGCTTAAGTGACATTGTTAGACTGTATGTATGCATGTTTGTTTGTATGTATGTATATATGTATGTATGTATAAAATAATCATTACTGCTTCTGCAATTTTCTATAACTAAGAAGAACTAATCCGATTGGGAAATTTTTAATTTCTGAGACATATTTTACATTTCTCCGAATGTAAGCATTCAAATTGTAACAGTCAGTTAGATATAGATAAATATAGACAGTGGTGGGATTCAAATATGTGAACAACCAATTTTCTGTATGGATGCTGTTTCCAGAAGTCCATTCTGAGCCTGGGCAACAAAAAGTTAGCTACCGCTTCTGCCAAAGTGGCTGAACCACCACTAGATAGATATAGAGATAGAGACAGAGACAGAGATAGAGATATATAGCATAGATATAGATAGATATAGATATAGATATAGATATAGATATAGACATAAACATAGACATAGATATAGACATAGATATAGATATAGGTATACCCTGTTTCCTTGAAGATAAGACCTAACTGTAAAATAAGCCCTAGCACAGGAGTTCCTTGCCCCTGTGGATGCAAGACGATATTCCAGGGGCTGCAAAAACTTGGGTTTAGAAATTTCAAAATTATAGTGTATATGCATAATTTGTTGCAGTTATTTTGAACTTTTGTAAGGGGCTGCAAGAATATATCAGACGTTTTCTAGGGGCGCAGGGTATAGAAAAGGTTGGAAACTGCTGCCCTAGCATGATTTTTCAGGATGCTCATAATATAAGCCCTACCCAAAATAAGCCTCAGTTATGATTGTCAGCCCCAGTCAGATTGTCAGACGCATTTAGTACCATATTTCCTTGAAAATAAGACCTAACCAGAAAATAAGACCTAATGCATCTTTTGTAGGAAAAAATTAATATAAGACCCGGTCTTGTTTTTAGGAAAATGCAGTAGATACAGATAATATAGATATAGATACAGACTAATTCAGATACATCTCTCAGAAACCTTTTCTTTTTTTTTCCTCCAGAGAAAGAAAGATGCTAACTTAATCTTCTTAGTGTGGTTGTCAAGTGAAACTGCTCCCATTGGAATCTGGGACCAATTTCTTTACATCTGGGATGTGGTTTCCAATTATTTTCTTTTATGAATATATTTCCTATAGTGCTAGGGAAAAACAATATTAATCTTTAAAATCTTACCCTAATCTCATTATTTGTTACAGTTTAATATAGGAGTGGTTTGTCTGATGCATAGATTACTGCGGTATTAAAGTATTTTGTCATTTTTGCCTTGCTTAAGAATACAGTTGCAAATAATTTGCAGTGAACCTCAGTCATTCTTTAGGCTAAGGCAATTGTATAACTTTCAAATGACTCCCATTCTGTAAAAAAATACAGCTATTTTTTTAATGTCAAAGACTTGGATTTCTTTTTTTTTTAAAATAGCTTTAAAATATTTTCTTTAAAATACAGAATATTTTCAAAATCATTATTTTTTTCTTTTCCTATTTTAAAAGTTGTTGTATATGAGGGAAAATGTATGTCTTTAATATATGTTTTCAGCCTTGCCTTGCTTGCTTTTGCCAGTTTGACAGACATGGGTTACTTCAGCAGCCAAAAGAATGGTTTCCCTAGCAACAGAATCCATGTAAAACCTTTCTGAACACCTGTTCTTTCCCTCCTCATTTCCTTCAACTAAAACTTGTACCCTACCACCACTTAAAGAGTTCAGCGAAACAGTGACACTGAAACATAGGTGCACTGAAGCCCATCTGACTTAAAGACAAATGGAAGCACAACACTTTTTTTTGTTTTTGGGGGATAGTTATTCCCTCTTTCAAGGAATCCCCTTACTTTTATATTTATCTCCTTGAGGAGTCACAGCGATAATTTAATCTTCAGAAAGCTAGCCTGAAGTGGGAGATGTTTTCAAAGCTTGAATGACAATAGATTACTGGAATTCCTGTGTTGTTGTCATAATGCATAAAGCTATGATTGAAAAGGGAAATGTCTCTGAGTACTTAAGAACTGACTGCAGTACTTTAGTTTATCTATTCAATGAGCATTAGCTAGCAAACTAGGATTGCTATTCTTTTTATATGAACTCAGAACATTTGCAGTGATTTTAAACTTGCTATTAAATGCTATCTTTGCAGATGTAGCAAATGGAATTGGGGTAACTTAGCTCTACTGAGTCCTACTGTGGCCCATTGTTACTGTTAATCTGTGTGTCAACATTTGATTTAAAAGTTGCATGATAGATACCAATGAGAACAGCAAGAGAGATGCTAGCACAGTAATAAATCTCAAAAAAGATTTAGTAAGAGATTATCTCTAAGTATACTTACAGTGTCAGAAGGACCCCAAATGTCCAAGTGAACCTATATGGCAAGGAAGATATCTAGAACTTGATTCACAAGGAAGCCAGGTAAAATAGCAAATCTTATAGTCTTTTCTCCCAATTCCTGTCCCTTTGGACCACCTGGTAAGCTGTTGCAAGAAGATTGCACAGACTGACTACAAGCAGCAGCATGACAAAGGAGCAACAATGGTGCATTGGAAGATCTGCAAAAAATATCATTTGCCTGTAAGCAAAAACTGATGGGATCATAAAATAGAGAAAGTCATAGAAAATGATAAAATTAAACTGCTCTGGGACTTCAGAATTCAAACAGACAAGCACATGCAACCTAACAATTGTCGATAAGAAAGACAAAAAAGTCTGGATAGTGGACGTGGCAGTGCCTGGAGACAGCAGAATAGACGAGAAAGAACTGGAAAAGATAACAAAATATAAAGACCTACAAATAGAAATAGAAAGATTGTGGCAAAAGCAAGCAAGAGTAGTACCAATAGTGATAGGCTCCTTGGGTGCAATCCCAAAACAACTGGAGCACCACTTGAACACCATTGGTACTGACAAATTCGCTATTAGTCAATTGCAAAAGGCGGCCTTACTAGGAACTGCTTCCATTCTGCGACAATATCTGTAATACCATCAAACATCCACATCTGCCTATCCCAGGTCCTGGGTAAGGACTCGATAGGTAGACAAAATGCCAAATCCAGTCTGAACATCTGGCTGACTGTGCGATGATAATAATAATAATAATAATAATAATAATAATAATAATAATAATAATAATAATAATAATAATAATAATAAAGTTGGGAGGGACCTTGGAGGTCATCGAGTCCAATCCTCTGCTCAGGCAGGAAACCCTACACCATTTTGGACAGATGTCTGTCCAGTCTCTTCTTAAAAACTTCCAGTGTTGGAGCATTCACCATTTCTGGAGGCAGGTTGTTCCATTGTTTAATTGTTCTAACTGTCAGGAAGTTTCTCCTTAGTTCTAGGTTGCTTCTCTCCTTGATTAGTTTCCATCCATTGTTTCTTGTCCTGCCTTCAGGCACTTTGGAGAATAGCTTGACTCCCTCTTCTTTGTGGCAGCCCCTGAGATATTGGAACACTGCTATCATGCTCCCCCCTCGTCCTTCTCTTTGTTAAACTAGACATACCCAATTCCAGCAACCGTTTCTCATATGTTTTAGCCTCCAGTCCCCTAATCATCTTTGTTGCTCTTGTCTGTACTCTTTCTAGAGTCTCAGCATCTTTTTTAGATCATGGTGACCAAAACTGAATGCAGTATTCCAAGTGTGGCCTTAGCAAGGCATTGTAAAGTGGTATTAATACTTCACATGATCTTGATTCTATCCCTCTGTTAATGCAGCCCAGCACTGAGTTGGCTTTTTTGGCAGCTGCAGTACACTGCTGGCTCATATTTAAGTGATTGTCCACTAGGACATTGCTCACCCCAATGCTGGGATAATTAGCAAGATCTTTTTTTATATACATTCTTTGCAGAGGAAGGGTTATAAGAGAGTAAGCTGTTGCACAATGGGGAATGCACATCAAAAGAAATGTGCTGGCTCTGGCTAGTGTCCTCATAGCTGTGAGCTACAAGAAGCTTAGGAGGTAAACATAAACCTTAAGTGTAAAACTGGTTAGGCTCTGGTCAGTTTCAGGTAGCAGTAGAAACTGGTGGAGGGTTCTAATCAATTAATTAAGGCCACAGAGAGGAGCTTGTTAACTTGAGGTTAGCACTCTTTAGGGAAGTGTTGGCACTGCAGAGAAAAGCAGCTCAAGAAGAGATAGCTTATTTAAGCAATACCTTTGTCCCATGATGGGGGAAAAGAAAACCCAAAAGGGTCAGGCATAGGACTTAAAAGGATATATGTGAGAATTGCACCTGAACTATAATGGCTTGTGAATCATGATTAGTAATCTATTTATGGGTAGGAGGGAATTACCATATCAACAATTGTGATATGGAAGGAAAGTGCCAAAATGTCTCCTTTAGAAATTCTGGATGGTTTGATTGATTCATCATTTTTATATATTGTGGAAAGAGACTACACATTCATGCAACATTGTCTGAGACTTCTGAAAAATAACCTCACAGGTTTATTGTGAGCTATTTTAAATTTATAGATTGGCTATACATGATCAACATGTAATTCTCCACCTCTCTTCTTGGTAACTGTCAAGGTAATGATTTAAAAGCTAACCAGCTGATGTGCTGTAAGATGTAAAGATGGTAATGATTCAGCAGGGTCTGTGTCTCTTTAAGAGCAAGCAGGGTCTGTATCTTTTAAAGAGCTTTGTAAAAAAGGAAAGTTCTGCAGATGTGTGCTCTCTCTTCTGTTTTACTGCTGTAACTGCTGTGTTGAATCCTGCTGTATTAACATGTGTATACATATTGTTCCTGGTGTATGATATTGTAGATAGTGTAAGATAAACCACCATTTAATATAGACCACTGTTTACTGTGTTTACTCCTGGGTTATCTCGCACAATAAGACTGTGCATGTTCTGACAGTAACATAGAAATAAATATATCTGTTATAAGTCAGATAAAATAATCTATGAAAAATCAGTCAGGAATAGGGTTATAGCAGTTATAGCTTTAGAAATTCCTGACTGATTTTTCATAGATATTGTTTTATTTTTAATGTAAATATTTCTATCTTGTGCTTATGCTTAATTGCATGCTACTTATTTTGTGATAGGAACAGTATTTATGTGCAGTGCCATAGATCAGCTTCAGTGAAAATATTCAGAGCATGGAGATGATATGATTTGTTTTGTTGATTCATATGAACAAAGCAATCTGACTGACCTTGAACTACCTTGGGCCTGATCTTGTAGCATTCATTGAAGCTGCCCAGCCTGGAAGAATACTAATGTTCATGGAGGAGGCTCTATGGGGGAAAAAAGAGAGTCAATGTAGTATAAGAGAAGCTGGCCTGAAGCAATGTCACTTCACTAGTAGATGAAAGAAGGAAATCAACTATGCAGAAGGATAAAACCATTTTTATTATGACTGTTTATAACAGAAGTTTTTATGCTGTATTTCTAGCCCCTTCAGTGAATTATGGAGGTCTCTGACTCAGCCATTTCTGAGTACTATCCAGCTGTTTCACCCACTTCAACCAAAATAACAGTTGTTGTATAATTTTGTCAAGGTTTCCTTCCTTCCTTCCTTCCTTCCTTCCTTCCTTCCTTCCTTCCTTCCTTCCTTCCCTCCCTCCCTCCCTCCCTCCCTCCCTCCCAAACAAAGAAGCTATTTTGTAAATAATGTGCTAGTGTCCTAATCAAATGCAGAAATACAATTTTAGCAACATTATCTGGGTTATAATACTGAGCTCAAAATATCTAATACTGAACTATGAAGACATGGACCACTATAGAGAAAATTATAATTTATATTAATGGCATTTGTGCTCAAAAGACCTTCCATATTTCATTAATACTTACATTGTTCTATTTGTTTCACACTGAATATTACTCTTAGTTGTGTTAACTGGGAATATTCTTTCTTTTTATCACAGCTGTTTCTTCTTAATGACTTAATCTATAAAATACAGTATTTTAAATCTCTTGAGTGCCATATCACACATTTGCATCTAAGTGTCACAAGCAATTATAAGTATCTCAGTCAATAAGCTCAAACAATTTCAAATTATATAAAATCAAGATAATCAAAGGTCATATTTCAGTGGATAGTTTCTCATGTTTAATTATGAAAATCTATTTTCAAATAATACTCTATTATACATGCACTTAGGCATTGGTCAATTACCTAAAAGAAAACTGTTTAGTACCTGCAAATGGCATAGGCATCTACTGCCTCGGAAAACCATAATGTATTGTGACATTGATAGTGCAAAATTTGCCCTTTCAAATTGTGTTCCAACATTGGATGCAAGTACATTAGTCTTGGGTTTTGCATTGGGATTAATGGCATACATTTTCTCCTTTCATCCTCTGCTCTCCCTAACTCTCATTTGTTCAAAGGAGCAATATGAGGTACAATGGTGGGCAAACAATGTGATGTTTCCTTTCTTCCTTTTTTTTATAGTAATATTAAACTTTACAAATACAAAGATAAAAGATTAATACAAACTTTTCAAGCAAATGAAAAAGTGCGAAGTATAGAGAAAAAGAAAAAATATACAATGAGAAAAAAGAATAGACAAGTGTAAGTAAGCAGCTTCAGGAACTTAATACCTATTCTAGTATTACAGTAAACAATTATTCTTCCCATAACAAATCTCTTATCAATAAACAAATAGTGAAAAACATATCACTCAGTCTTAACTGGCAAAAGTCCATTAAGGGCTACCAGAATATAATTACATTCATATTTAAATCTTAATCAAATAAATTCATTTTGTATTCAATTTATTGCTTTTTCTAAAAAACAAAGCAAAAATAATCTCTACCCATATCTTATTTACACTTTGTGAAGAGATCTTTGCAGCCTCATCATACATTCATTTCATATCTCTTCCATTTACTTTAAAAAAAAAAGCTTGGTCTTTAATTCCTTCAAATAATATCCCAGAAGTTGATTTCTTATCATTTTCTCTTTGTCTCTTCTCAGGAACTCCTTCTCTAGTTAAAAATGTTTCTTTTGTAAGTCCAGGATGGAAAAGCTTTCCAAGTCACTCTTCTGCTTTATTATTTTTATGCCCCTTGTTTATAAAGACATCAGCCAATGTGATTCATAAATCCATTGTGGCATTTGTTCCACATCGCTCTCACAGTCTGTCTTTTTTAAATCCATTTTCGAACCCATATTCAGATCAGCCTTAGTCTCTCTTTTATCCAATAATATCTGTTGCTCTTCTATAGTCTCTTTTAAACATGTTTTTATAGTGGAGAGTAATAGAGTAATTTGTGTTGTTCCCAAATTTTTGATTTTTCCTGCAGTTAAATAATATTGCTCAATTGTATTAATTACAACTTTGGCTTTAATTGTAATCTTTAGTTCTCTCTAGTTCCTTCCCCCCCCCAACTTAATATTTATTTTCCAATCAACAAAATGATCCCACAGAAGAATTTCTCACAGCCAATTTCAAAATCTTTTTAGATATTACTATACAATTTTAAACAACCCACAGGAAGTATTGTTTCAACTTTGTCAATCTGTGTAACTTTCCAAAATCAACATTCTAGTACTCTTTTTGCTGTTTTCCAAAGGTTTTTTTTTTCCTTTTTAGTTCTTAAACTTACATATACTTTCTGTTTTTTAAAAAAAGAATGATAGACTCTCCCACCATGGTAAAACTTGCCTTTCTGGTGTTCCTTAATATTTAATAAATCAGTAACAAATGATTTCCTAAGATGGTTAAGAAAGGATGTGCTGAACCCAGGATCCACTTTAAGGTGCTGATCTACTACTTTGGCAAGATAATCCCCCCCCCCCCCCGAGCCTAGAGGTCTAAAATCTGCTGGATATTGCTATTTTACCATTGCTTCATAGAAATCATATCTTTGGAGCAACTTGTGGATAATCCTAGTGCTCTCCTTGATTCAGAGAGATTACTTTTTCCTCTTTTCATTGTGGCCATAAGCTTTACACTTGCTTTACACTTGTTTTACACTATCTTAGCCATGAGCCATGATGGTGCAGTGGTTAGAATATAGCACTGCAGGCTAACTCACTGTTCACTCCAGCAGTTTGATCCTGACAGGCTCAAGGTTGACTCAGCCTTCCATCCTTCCAAGGTCAATAAAATGAGGACCCAGATTGTTGGGGGCAATACACTGACTATGTAAATCGCTTAGAGAGGGCTGTAAAACATTGTGAAGTGGTATATAAGTCTAAGTGCTATTGCTATGGCTATCTTCAATCCATCATTACTTCGTTGGAAATCTGATGCATTATGTTTCCAATTATTTTATCATCAGATATCATGAAACATCACATAATCTTTCCAATCCATCATATACAGTCAAGTGCTGTCAACTGTATCTGTTGCCTCTAAACAATTATACAATGCTTTCTACCTTCTCAGATATTACAGATAATTAGTCAATTATAATAATAAAATAATCTATACCATACTCATATGTTACATATGGAATAGCTTGCTTGTAACAGTTTGGCTCAGTCTTTTCCCATTTTTATAATCTTCTTTCCCTAAGATATGTGAAGCAAATAAAACTAGCAGTTCAATTATAGTGCAGAACATACACCAGGCTTTTCCCAAGAAATTTTAAAATAGCCTGTATTGCAAAACATCACAACTTCTTTTGTAATACATATTTCACATAAATTTCAATGTTCTGAACACATAATTGGCACATGACACATCAAATATTAAATAACCATGTATAGATATCATCCCTTCCCTTACAGAGGTACAGTAAAAATGATGGGGTAAAATAAGAAAGACAGTTCTGTGCATTTTAAAGAAAAGCTTTAAAAACTTCTATTGTTTTGTTTGTGTCTGGTATCTTAGTCAAGCATATAAATGATGTGAAAAGCTTTCTTTCAAGATGTATAATTATATACAATTTTAAAAAAAAATGATTTTAAATCTTAAATAATATAGATTAGCAACAGCCAAACATTTCTTATATAGCGGAATCACACGTTTGTGACACTTCCCTCCAACAATGATGGTAGTATTTATAAAATGCAGAAAGAAATCATAGATATGTATATTATTATCAACTGACTAAATTGTGTATCATATTTCCATTTCCAAAGCATATTTCTGATAACTAATATAAATTTGAATCACAGTTGCATAGAAGTGTTATTAGTTTAATTGTATTCACCTGAAAATTAATTAGCTGTTATTTTAATTTTCATTGTTCTTATTAGCAGATTTCATGATATTTATTTCAGGTTAGTTTAGACAGATATCTGTATTTTCAAATACACTGTTTACACCAAAACTGTACAATCATAGATTTTTTTCATGGTCTTTCTAGCAATATTAATTGAAGTGTACTTTACTGATATTAAAAGTAACGCTGATTATTTGATGCACTCATTAGTACTTCTGTTGGAATATTTTTCCCCCCAAAAAACCCTTACATTTCTTCTCTATTGTTATGTTTCTCAATTCTTTGACTAGACCATACTTTTAAAAAATAGCATGGTAGATTAGCCATGTATAACATGAATGACTCAGTAGCATTTATATTTGAGCATATAAATACGTTTAAATAATTATTGCTTTTATTTAATACAAGACAAAAAGTTCTTAATTTGATTTTGGTTGGTTAACCAAAGTTGACTACAAAAATTTTCTGCAAACTACCACTAAAATTTTAATACTATATTGTTCCCTCTCTTCCCCTTTAATATCCTTAATGTTTCTGGAAACAACAACAACAAAAAAAAAACAAAAAACCATCAATTACTGATTTGTCTAAATCTGCCACTAACTGAAATTTATTGATCACACCTGTAGAAGCTATTTTGGCACTGAATATGTCCATAGAGTTATATAGTTGTATCTGTCCCAGCAGTAAATTCACACTTCAATTAGCGTGAATAGAAGCTTTGCTTTTATTACTTATGGCAAGTAATCTTCCTTTCCAGCATCGTAAGACTTGTACAGAAGGAAATGGCAATGAATTAAAGCTCACGTATCTCAGGTAAGGTACTAATTTAGATTGTTCTCTCTCTCACACGCATGCACACATACACTTGCATGAATGGGAACTCATGTACATTAAAGTTTGTTATAATTTATGATAATCCTAATTCAAATTCTACTTCATCTGCAAATTCATCAGGTGACCTTAGATAAGCTAAAGTATACTGAACCCCAGCTATTTAGCCTGCAATAGAAGGCTCTAATTGTGAAATCAGTTCAGCATCTGAAATGCTCAATATTAAAAACTCCTTCAAGTTAAGCTTAACTTCTGCTTTTTTGAATGACACAAAGGTTTCTTAACAATGGTATAGAAATGGTTTGTAATTGACTTATTTCAATCTTTCTGTTCTAATCTACAGTTTGCATAGGTCTGACCATCCAATCTGGGTTAGTCACTGGGGCCAGAGCTTCTAAACTTTTGGAACCACAGAGGATGGGGTCCAGAACAAGTCCAAAAGCTCAGAAGACTAAACCTCTGGTCCTGGAGACTGACTCAGATTGGATCCTGCAACATTAACCTGGGATATGTATATTCACCTTCATTCATGAGGTCTGGCCATGCTTAACCTCCAAGCTAGACCAAGGTCGGCCAGTTGCTATCACCTGTTGAAATCATTTTATTGGTATTGATAAAGTATGAAAACCCACCTGTCAGGAAAATAAAGGCAAATGTACCATTGATGAACTACAGTATTTCTTCATAAATAACACAAAATTCTATGCACAGCACCGCCTCAAACCACTAAATACTAGTATGTATGTAAAATGAGGGCTGACAACATGCATTAATTTATTGGTGTGATTAAACGACTAATGCATTCATCAAAGATTAAAAATATGGCTTGATAATTGGTTTATAATTGAAGCCCTTTGCAAGGGTATTAGATGCTGATGGCATTGTTATAAAAAAATTATTTTTATCTTCAGCCCAATGATGTATTTCAACTGATTTTACAAATATTATCAACTGTGTCATTGCTCCATTCATACTCAAACAACTTTGAAAGCAGCTCTACTACTGCCTTTAGCAGGTCATTTAGATAAAATGGATTTCTGTTCTTGCTTCACTGCATAGTAAATAAGAAAAGAAATGGTTCCAATCTATAAGTGGACACAAGAGTGTAATATTAGTGATGGAAGCCACGTAGTCTAAGCCTGTTATTTTTTTCTTTTTACATTGCTTCATCACTTTACTGTCCACAGTTCTGGATATACATAAAACTATGTACTAGCAAGCCTTTAGAGCAGCCTGATCTGCAAGAGATCAGTATAAGTTTCACAGGAGATTGTATTTGGATGGGGAGGGGGACATTAAAAAATACTTTGCATGCTGTACTGTAATGGAAATTTTTAGGTACAATGAGTCAGCTACTGGCTTCTCCTTTACTGTTGTTTTGACATTGGAAAACACATGTAGGGTAGGTTAAAAGTGAATTACATGTAAAATTTTCCTATTTTTTGTATTTTTTATACAAGGGTTTCTTGATATCTGAAATTTATTTAAAGGGTTCCTCCAGAATAAAAAGATTGAAAAAGTTTGTTCTAAAGTAAAATGTTTCCTCTCTTGGTTCAGTTAAGCTCACCAAGTTCAACCCAGTCACAAGTGCACTTGATAAACAATGCTTTCAGAAAATTTCCCTTGTCTCCCCGCTCACCCTAATAATTTACTGTCTGTTTCACAGTAGTGTTCAGATTGTGTAAATCTGGTTGACAGATATATGCATGATATGGAGATGCAGATGATATAGCTATTATATTACAGATTTAGCAATTGGTCTATTGTTAGAAAACAATATATGTTGAAATCTGTACAAATGGCTCTCTCCATTTTGTTTTATGGAAGCGACAGCTTGATATATCAAGACAACCATACAAGTATACTGAATGTAGAAAAAAATCTTGGTGGAAACAATGAAACAAGTCTTCCTTGTTTCCACCAAATATAATTTCATAACTTCTATTTATGTGTATGCAGATGTAAATGTAACCTTGAAGCTTCAAGCTCAGTATAGGACAATTTGAAACATGAATAATATGGGGTATTATTCATACATGCGTTTATTTCTTTGTCTGTTAAGGTATGAAATGATGTCAGAAGTCACAGCAACATTTTCCTGATTTGAATGAAGAAGTCAAAACTCACTTAAGTCACAATAAATGGAATGTTGCAGGCAATATGGGCAGGGAAAAAAAAAACAGATTGTGTAAAACTGTATGATAAGGATCCAATTCTTCTTGTCCCAGTAGAAACTGGAATAGCTATAAAAATACTATATTTGCATGAGTATTATTTTTCCTTATATTTTCTCTTTCTTTCCAACTCATTTACTTCTGTTCAGAAAACATTTGGTAATTGAGACCATTTGTTTTCTGGAGACAATTCCTGATATTATGAAAAACTCTGTACTTAATCTAATTGATTTCCATACTCTATCATTTTGTGTTTCTAATGTCAAGTAACAAAATATTGGCTAAGGACCTGATCCAAAGTTTACTGTAGTACATTTAAGATTAAATCTAATAGATTGGGTATTACTGGCTCTTAAATTTCATTTAATCTGGTACATTACATTTCCCTTAGGAAATTAAGTCTGTGATCCACAAACCATTCACTTCAATTAAGTTTGCTTTTAGCACAACATTTTGGGAATTGGCTCATAAATCAACAAAATTAGACTTCTTCCTCTATTGGATGAAGATATCAATTTAAGGTAAAACTTTTTCTGATTAAGTTTTTCTCACTGATTAATCATCCAATGCTTAACCTATTAACTGATTTCAGCAATATGAAAATCATAGCTGAATTACTGATTTTAGAAGGATATATTTTTAGTTTAGAGAGGTTTAAACAAAAAAAAGTGTTATTGTTTTTTAATTAGCAATGTTCTGTAATAGTTAAGTGTTGGCCTGTCAAGGACCCAGGTTCCAGTCCTCCCTCCATCACAGAAGTTTACTGGGTCACTTTTTGATCTCTGTATTTCAGTCAAACTGGCTTTATAAAATTATTGTGAGGAAAAATTGAAGAAAGGAATCTTATGGTAGCCAGCTTGTGCTATTGAAAGAAAGGTGGGATGAAATAAATATGTAACAAAAAAGTAGAATATAAGCATACCAATTTATCTGAATTCCCTAAATAAGGATCAGGACTCTGTGCAAAATACCGCTGTCTCTATGGGTTTATCAAAATACAATGTAATTTTGAAGATTTCATTCCCAATGACCAAAGAAAATGTGATACTTTTCCTTAACTAATCCACTTTTTCTGAGGCTGCTATGAACTTCTAGAAAGCAAACGGGGACCCCCAGCAATTTGTAATATACGTCCCAACATTGCTTAGTACCACTAGATGTCACCATATAAATATCCCTGAAAGGTTCATAAGACAGCACACTATTTTAAATAATAGAGGGCAAGGGAGACAAATGGAATATTATTTCAGTCTACATTATAGAAATATGCATTTGCAAGCAGAACAAAGCCACAGGACCACTTTTCTACAGTTTGAAATCAATCCACTGTAAAGCTGAAATAGATAGACAGATAATTCTCACAATCAAAATGAAAGTGAGACTCTTGCTATCTTGAGTATATTTCTCATATAATTCATTTTTACCTAACCAGCTCTTCTGCAAAGAACTAGAATCATAAATCTATACTGAATTCTGCTAACAAGAATTTTTTACAGATCCGAGGTATATTATCTAAATTAATTATTTAACTTTCCACAGACATAAACTACTTTTTTTCCTTTTTCAAGAAGTAGTTTATTTATTTATTGTTGCTTTTACAACACTGCACTGAAAATTCAATTGTATATACAAAAAAGGAGGAAAAAGAAAGATAGAAAATACAAATAATAACAAATGCATATGGAGCCAGAATTGAGAAAACAGCAAAAGCTAGCAAGTGCCACCTCTGCAAAAAAAGCTAGAATAACAATGGACCACTTGCTTAGGTGCTGCAAGAAAATTGCACAAACTGACTACAGACAACATGTCAAAGTAATAACAATGTTGCTTTGGAAGATCTGCAAAAAATACCATTTGCTTTCCAGCAAGAACTGGTGGGACTATAAGATAGATAAAGTAATAGAAAATGAAGAAGCTAAATTGCTCTGGGATTTTAGAATTCAAACAGACAGATACAATATAAAACACCCCAGGCTTAACAATTGTCGATAAGAAAAGATAGCGGACAATACCTGTAGTGTAGACAGTAGAATAGAAGAAAAAGAATTGGAGAAGATAACAAAATACAAAAACCTGCAAATAGAAATAGAACGACTATGGCAAAAGAAAGGTAGTACCAATAATAATAGATGCCATGGGTACAATCCCAAAAGAACTTAATAATAATAATAATAACAATAATAGTAAAGTTGGAAGAGACCTTGGAGATCATCTAGTCCAACCCCCTGCTCAGGCAGGAAACCCTACACAATTTCGGACAAATGGCTGTCCAGTCTCTTCTTAAAAACTTCCAGTGTTGGAGCATTTACTGCTTCTGGAGGCAGGCTGTTCCACTGATTAATTGTTCTCACTGTCAGGAAGTTTCTCCTTAGTTCTAGGTTGCTTCTATCCTTGATTAGTTTCCACCCGTTGCTTCTTGTCCTGCCTTCAGGTGCTTTGGAAAATAGCTTAATTCCCTCTTCTTTATGGCAGCCCCTGAGATATTGGAATACTGCTATCATGTCCCCCCTTGTCCTTCTCTTCATTAAACTAGACATACCCAATTCTAGCAACCGTTCCTTATATGTTTTAGCTGTTCCACTGATTAATTGTTCTAACTGCCAGGAAATTTCTTCTTAGTTCTAGGTTGTTTCTCTTCTTGATTAGTTTACATCCATTGCTTCTTGTCCTGCCCTCAGGTGCTTTGGGGAATAGTCTGACTCCCTCTTTTTTGTGGCAACCCCTGAGGTATTGGAACACTGCTATGATGTCAGCCCTAGTCCTTCTTTTCATTAAACTAGACATGCCCAGTTCCAGCAACCTTTATATGTTTTAGCCTCCAGTCCCCTAATCATCTTTGTTGCTCTTCTCTGTGCTCTTTCTAGAGTTTCAACATCTTTTTTACATCGTGGCGACCAAAACTGGATGCAGTATTCCAAGTGTGGCCTTACCAAGGCATTGTAGAGTGGTATTAATACTTCACGTGATCTTGATTCTATCCCTCTGTTAATGCAGCCTAGCACTGTGTTGGCCTTTTTGGCAGCTGCAGCACACTGCTGGCTCATATTCAGGTGATTGTCTACCAGGACTCCGAGGTCCCTTTCACAGTTACTACTATTGAGCATGGTGCCACCTATGCTGTACTTGTGCATTTGGTTTTTCTTGCCTAAATGTAGAACCTTGCTTTTTTCACCACTGAATTTCATTTTGTTAGTTAGTGCCCAGTGTTCAGGTCTGTCCAGATCCTTCTGTATCTTAAGCCTGTCTTCTGGAGTGTTGGCTATTCCTGCCAGTTTGGTGTCGTCTGCAAATTTGATGAGTTCCCCATCTATCCCTTCGTCCAAATTGTTGATGAAGATGTTGAAGAGCACTGGGCCAAGAACAGAGCCCTGGGGCACCCCACTACATACTTCCCTCCTTATAGATGCAGTTCAATTGAGGACCACTCGCTGAGTACGGCTGGTCAGCCAGCTACGGATCCATCTGGTGGTGATTCTGTCTACCCCACATTTTTCTATCTTATCAAGTAGTAGGTTGTGATCTACTTTATCAAATGCCTTACTGAAGTCCAAGTAAATTATGTCCACAGCATCCCTCTGATCCACAAAGTTTGTCACTTGGTCAAAGAATGCAATAAGATTTGTCTGGCATGATCTATTTTTGACAACCCATGTTGGCTTTTAGTAATGACTTTGTTTGCCTCTAAGTGTTCGTTGATTCATTGTTTGATTATCTTTTCCAGGATCTTCCCAGGTATTGAGGTCAGGCTGATAGGTCTTGAGCAGCACTTGAAAACCATTGGCATTGACAAAAAAAATCATATTTCAGTTGTAAAAGACAGCTTTGTTTAGAACACCTTACATCCTGCAACAATACCTTAGCACCATCAAACTCCCATATCTGCCTATCTCAAGTCCTTGGGAAGGACTCGATAGGTGGATAAAAATACCAGATGCAATCTAAACATCTGGTTGATTGTGTGACAAACCATAATCTACTACCAGGTAAATAAATTTCAGATACTATGAAAGATACTTGTATATAAGGATACAATAGATCATAATTGATTGCTATTAAGATAAATCATAAAATTCCACAAAGTTCGATAAAATTGTGGTTCCTGCTTTTGGAATATCATTACTTTAACTTTATCTACAATTCTTTTCTAATGTGGCAGTTGATGAGGCTTTACTAATCTATAACTCAATTGTTACATTCTATAAAGTTTTCTACTGTTACACTATTATTTTTGCTGCTACAGTTTAATAGATAATTATTTTTTTACTTTAAGCATATTGTTTAATCCTGTAAATAAGTGAATAAGCAATAAACTCAGTAGAGCATTCAGTTCTTTGTTTAGTGATGATAATTATCTCTCATTCCCCCCCTAAAGGATATAACTTTATCACATCAATATCATAAAAGAAAAAAAAATGACCATGATGGGGGAGACCTCTCCAGCCTTTAGAGAAATGTTGATATATGTGTGCTAGCATAACAGAAATCCCATATCAACAATGTTTAATTTTCACTGCATTTTTCTCATTGAAGCTGAAGGGAAATCACTTGGTTACCATAACTGCTAATTTGTCTTCTGTATGAGATTGCCAAAGTCAATTATCTCAAGCTTCCTATAATCCATATAGCGGGTCTCCTATTTCTAATTGCAGTAATAACCTATAAATTTTTGAAATGGTTCCTTTTGGTTGTCTTAAGTAATGGCGTATTACATTCTTGAAATTAATACAAAGCTTTTCTATCTAATTTCTCTATACAATAAAAATAATTACCCATACAGGAAATACTTGAATTCGGGTAACTCCAAAAAAATCAATACATTGCCTGATATTATTACAACAAAGAAGACTAGTATTCTGCTTACTACATAGTTACTGTCCTCCCATTGTTCCTTCCCCCTTTGGCAATGACTCTCCTCTCTTTCCCTTATCCCACATTTTCCCCCAGACTAAACCATACTTCCATATCCAAACTCCCTACTTTCTAGTCTGACTTAGATCAACAGCAAAAAAAAATTCTCTAAGGATTCTCTATAGGATCTTAGGGGGAATGACTGACTGAGATTCCTTCTCCTCCTCCTCATCAACCTATAAGCTCCCAATTTTAATTACAATAATTCCTTAGCCATAATTTACCTGCATTATTATTTGATATAGTTCTTTTCTCATATTTAACGCCCTGTTTTTTCCCCCTTTACTCTAAACCTGAAGATTCAAAAAGACTAAAACAGTCAATATAATTTCTGTTACTCGGCAGCTCCATGCAGCTTTCTCATCTAATCTTCGCTTGTAGTTTGAGCCTGCTTTCCACAGTTTCAAGGACAAATCGTACATAGCTTCCTTCATGGCTTGTTAGACAGCTCTGCCAACAAGCACTGTGTCTCAGTCAAAGTTGAAAAAACTTTTCGTCCTTGTGACATAAAAACAATTAACTTGAAAGAAAAGCCCAATTTGTATAGAATCTCATTCTGCGTAAGTTTTTCTGTCAAAAATTTGAATTCCTTTCTTCACTGCAGTGTAGCGCCACTGATATCCTGGAAAAAAGAATATTCTCTCATCCCATTTAATGTCTTCCATTCACATGTTTTAAAAAATAATGCTGTCTTCTATATCTGAATGCAGAAATCTAACCAAAATGTCTCTAGGTTTCTGAGTATTTCTAGGACAGTGAGCATGTTCAATATCTTTTTTTTTTTGTTAAGTTTGTATCAGAGCTCAGATCATTAATTTATTTATTCCACTTTTATCTGCCACTCTTTTAATCCTTAAATTATTTATCCTGCTATGGTTCTTTAACTCTGTCAACTCAGTCTTTATTTCAGAAATACTCCTTTGAGCTTTGTCTATTTCAAGAGTGGTTGTTGTTGTTAGTTGCAAAGTCATGTCTGACCCATCGCGATCCCACGGACAATGTTCCTCCAGGCCTTCCTGTCCTCTATCATCTTCTGGAGTCCATTTAAGCTCACACCTACTGCTTCAGTGACTCCATACAGCCACCTCATTCTCTGTCATTCCCTCCTTCTATCGCCCTCAATCTTTCCCAGCATTAGTCCTTTCTCCAGTGAGTCCTTCCTTCTCATTAGGTGGCCAAAGTACTTGAGTTTCAACTTCAAAATCTGGCCTTCTAAAGAGCAGTCAGGGTTGATCTCCTCTAGGACTGACTGGTTTGATCACCTTGCAGTCCAGGGGACTCACAGGAGTCTTCTCCAGCACCATAGTTCAAAGGCCTCAATTCTTTTGTGCTCAGCTTTTTTTATGGTACAAGAGTGGTGTTTGTAGCCATATCATAATCATTGCTGGCTATCTGAGCAATATTTGATATTTGTTGTGACACTTCCTTGTGACATTCATTTGCTCTGACAAAACTTGAGATATTCCCACAGCATGTTTGTCCCATCCTATCTAGAGTTCTTTTTAAAGATGTTTTATTGATTGCCCAATTGCCTGTTTATCAGATACATCTTGCCAGTGGACAATGCTTTCCTCCATTGGTGGTTGTTGTTGTTATTATTACTATTATGGATCATTGCACAGTCAGCCAGATGTTCAGACTGGATTTGGCATCTAGTCTACCTATCGAGTCCTTACCCAGGACCTGGGATAGGCAGATGTGGATGTTTGATGGTATTACAGATATCGTCGCAGGATGGAAGCAGTTCCTAGTAAGGCTGCCTTTTGCAATTGACTAATTGCGAATTATTATTATTATTATTATTATTATTATTATTATTATTATTCATTAGACATGAACCTCAGTCAACTGAACATTCAAATTGACTGGCGCTGATGGTTGACATGGGTTGCTTCCAGCATCCTAGGTATCAACCAGGTACCTTCTTAAAATGTAAGATGTTCCGAGTTACTTAAGTTGTTACTTAACATCCATCTTGAGGCTTAAAGGGAAGTGGAAGGAAAGAGAAGATAGTGTTACTGTGAAAATAAACTGACCTAGGTTTATTTTCATAGTGCTCCATAACAAGGTATGAAAAGAACAGGTATTTCTCAGATTTATGGAAGTGGGTTAAGTGGATAATATAGTATACTTACTACAAATTGCTAATAAAATTTCCATTTTAGTCTCTCTTAAGGAACGGTGGTAGAAAAATTCTTGAATACAACAGATGTTTTTAGAGACAAAAAGCAAACAGCTCTACAACTTTCTCCTCAGTTATCAGAGAAATCACAGATATAGCTATTTACAGAGGCCTTCTATATGCTTTCACAGACCAATGAATTACAAGCTTAAAAATACAACTATACTGTTGTGAGCAACTTGTGTCACCTTGCTAAAGGGTTGCCTCTGCTCCAAAATAGTTATATTTCCATAGATAAACCTCTTTCTATTTCCGATAACACAAGGAGCTGAAGATTATACATCAGAAATGCACTCAGCCTGGGGAAGGCGAACCTATACTGCTCTTAAATTTCACAATGCAGAGAAAACAATTGAATATGGGGTTAGCTATTCACATTTTTTTTTCTACAATGCTGTCATTCTTTGGAACTCTAGTGTAAAGAGCGATACTAGCCAAAATTGGGAAATTTGTGGTTTCTCAAAAGCTGTTGAAAAAGCAAATGATTTCCCACATAAAAGAAGTCAGAGAGTACTCATAAAATATCCTGCAAGCTAGTTTTCTTTTTCTTGAGAGGCACAAACCCATTTTTCACTGCAATTCTAAGCATGCTTGCTTGGTAACATATTTACTGAAATCAGGATTTACTATTTAGGTCAGAATGTCTGGGAGATGTGTTTAATCTTATCCTCATGTGATTTTTTCCCTCACACATACTCAGTGAAATCTAAACAAACAAAAAATCATTTAAAAAGTCCCCCCAAACTTCTGTTGTTTCATGAATTTTCTGCCTGACACATGATTTAAGGAACATTTTTTTTAAAAAAAAAATGAATGTATCTAAATATATCCAAAAAAAGGAACCTTTAGGTCTTGCCAAGCTCATGTGCTCCTATATTGCCTTATGCTCAAAATAATGTTAACATTAAAATAAATCCACAAGGATTCCCATATTCCTTTGTTTTTCCTTCAGAAAAAGTAGCCAAGGAACTCATGTGCAATTTGGATGACCCAAAGGGTAAATATGAACTTTCATTACACAAAACCCTTGCACTTGAGATCTTTGAAAGGCAACATATTCTTGTTGAAACTCAGTCCATTGCATAGACACAGTGTCAGTGGTGCAAAGCAGGTGTAATTATGCATTCTGGAACAGTTGCAAATGACAGAGCTTGTTGGCATCTCTACTCAGAGAAAATTATAATGATCAGTATTTGCGGTCAGAAGGGCATATGTTGTTGTGTGTGATCCAACAGTAAACAAGGGTTATACTGTGCAAATGGAGAAAATAATTCCAATGAACTTTGAACTTGATTTGGTATGTAGAGCTCTACTAAATATTTACAGATTCCATGCATTTAGGATTCAAATTCACTCTCTGGGTGGTGATTTTTAGCTATTGTGTCTTTATAGAGGCTTATCTGGATCCTCGGCATATAAATAGCTAAGTAATGTAGGAAGAAAGTGACTTCCATATCACTTATGAAATATTCCATGTCATCCTTACCACGCATATCACTTTGGCCATACCTGATCCCAGTAAACTTCAAGTCAAGCCACTTAAGCTTTTTTGTCTATATTGACACTTGTGCTAAACTGGCTAAGTGTGTCTCCCATTAGAAAATTGGCAAATATTAGCAACTCAATCAAAACCATAAGAAATCTTTCTGGACATGGAAATCCTTTACACAAACAAAGAGATGGAGACTGGCCAAAGGTGGTAGCCATCCAGATAAATATTCATTTTAGGATATTACACCTATTAATACCTCTGTTGGTTGCCACCTCCAGTTACAATGATAATTAAGCAAGAAGCCAGTTAATATGGTAAAAGAATGGGGAAAAAACCCTCCAGCCCATTCTAAATGGGATATCTTGCATGGGAATGCTGCATGGAAATTAATAGCATCTTTATATTTGATTCAGCTGTTTCACATGTTTTCCCACCACAGACCAGATTTCTAAATTAAGAAATGATTGAATTAACCAAGGTGAATGATCCCATCCTGATTTGCCTGGCCAGTAAAATGGGCAAGGATAAACTCTTTTGCTCTTTTCTCTTCTCTTTTTCTCTACCTTCCTAAGAAATGGGATTGTGAGACAAAAGTACAGGCTACGTTTTGGGAAAAATCATTTAATCTCATGTTGAAACTCATTTAAAAGAAAATATAAGAAATCTGCTATTGGTGGGAAGAGTAACCTCTGTTCTGAAGTAGTGCAGCCCTGCTAGCAGTGATGAAAAATTATACAAATCTAAAAAATATAGCTAATCCCTCTTTGACCTTCATGCTGAACTGGCCAGAAATACAATAACAGTTAAAATAACAATTAAATGAGTCAAAATAATTTTATTACAGTAGGTTCAGCAGTGACAAATTTATCAAGGTCAGTTTTAAATACATTTTTGCAAGTGATTATGCATGTTTTTTTTTTCCTGCCCTCTGCCCCCTAAATAATAGTAATTCTGAATTGCATGTCCCCTAATTGTTAGGAAGGAATCATACCAGGATTGTTTCTGAGCTGGGAATTATATACAGAGGTATTTGGCTGAGCCAGAGGTGACGTTTATGTCTGAAGCACATCACACAGAGTCAGTTATTGCAGGCAGCCACCCAACTTTTCCACCAAAGCTCTTTATATACTGAAACTTTGCTTTTGTACCTTGAAAAGGTGCAAAAGTGTGTCCACTCTTTAGGAATTCCAAGAAAATATTCTTAGCTGGCAATCCAAGAGGGAGCACCCTGTAATCAGACAACCTGCTGAGTTGTGGTTTCTGCACGTTTAGCAGTGCTGAGTGAAATAGCAATCTCTTTGGGGTAACCGATCCTTTGTTATTTAATTAAGGAAACCTTCCAGCTAAGCTCAGCCACAAGAAATACTCAGCCAGTTAGATTGGTACTTGCTGCTGCATTTTAATCTTTGGGTGGAGCCTTTTTTAATTGTAATTTTTAACCTTTTGCTCTAGTGCAAAGACTGCATGGTAGGAGGACATGATTTCCTTCCCATACTCTATCGAAATATAATTGGACTTCTCATAAAAGGGTTTCGTTTGAATAGCTCTACATTGAATTGTGCTGTATATCACTTCTGTCAACGCTGCTAACGTTGGATGTTCTTGCTTTGACAACATATGGAGATGCAGCCTTTTTCTTTCTTATGCTTTATTCTTAGAATTAGATGATACTGGGGAGGAGAAGGAATGTGATGGGAGTTAGTTAGACATAATAATATCATAATAGTGTGTGAACTCAGGACTTTTGAAATAAGAGATGATAAGAAAGGGAGGGTTGGAGTAAAGGAGGGAAAGGCTGCATTTCAAACTAATTGGAGAATGTGATTTATGACTGTTAATTAGAGGAGGGAATTGTCTTTGATACTATGTGCTAAGGGGAAGGGAATCCAGATTTTGGCTTCAACTATGTATATGCCGAAGCTATGCTACTTGAATAAAGATTCTTTAAGGTAAACAATGCCTCGAATTTCTTTGAAGAGTTTCATCTGTCGGAACTATGACAACTTCCTCTTGAATGCTACTTAGACATATGCTCTGCTCAAGTATCTAAAATCCACTCCACATTTGATAATATAAGAGCCAAAATTTCTCAATTTATGTATGGAGAAATTGGACATTATATTATTATCTTCCTAGTAGTGGTATTAAAATGATGAGAATCTCAAAATAATGATGGCAGGTGCATCACTGCTGCCTTCAGAGACTGTTCACAAGTCTTCTTGAGTGGCACTAAGTGGGGATTTGATAAAGCAGACCACAGCAACTTCTTGGTAAGATAGAGCAATGTGGACTCAAGATTCAGAAGGATCTAGCCAACAAGATGCAGTTCAGTGGTAAGAAATATAAGGTCTTGAGAAGGAAAACCAAATGGACAGGTATAGAACAGGTAGTTCCTGGTTCAACAGGATCCATCCTGTGAGAGGGATCCAGATGTCCTAGTGGACAACCACTTAGGTATGAGCCAGCAGTGTGTGCATCTTCCATAAAGGCCAATCCAATAGCATCAATATCACAAGAAGGGACAGTACCACTTTATACTGCACTAGGGAGATCACACTTGGAATACTGAATCCAATTCTGGTCACAACAGTACAGAAAAGATGCTGAGATCCTAGAAAGAGTGCAGAGAAGAGCAACAAAGATGATAAGGTTGATGATGAATGGTTAAGGGAACTAGGTATGTCTACCATAACAAAGAGAAGGTTAGTAGTGATATGATAGCTGTCTTCTGTACTTGAGGGGCTGTCATAGGGTTGAGGAAGTTGACTTATTCTCCATAACATCAGTGAGCAGGACAAGAAGCAATGAGTGGAAACTTGTTAAAGAGAGATCCAACCTAGAACTAAGGAGAAATTTCCTGACAATGAGAACAGTTAATCAATGGAGCAGCTTGTCTCCTGGAGTTGTTTGTGGTCCATTTGTATGGGATCATATAAGGTCTCCTGCATAGATCAGGGGGTTGGACTAGAACACCCCTGACTGCCTTTTCAGCCCTGTGATTCTATGGTACCTATAATAATGAGGATGAGGATAGGGTAAGAAGCTGAGGGCAAACACTGAAAACTGAAGAGGATAATTTATGAACTTTCCAGATAATGAAAAAAAAAACACATTCAGAGTAAATTATAAAAGAAAACATAGTATTCTAAGCAGATTCAAAAGATGATGATTGTCTATTACAAATACTTTATTCTTTGCCACAAATGTTTTTTTTTAAGTTAAGTGTCAAATTATATTATCAACAAAAATTTGATATCCTCACGCACAGCTTGATAAACGGAGAAAAGACTGAGGTTGAAAACTTATTTTCATACTGTACACAGAGAACATAAGAATTTACCACAAGAAAGAAATGTAAATCAAGAACTGGCATGATTTCCTGGCCAAATGGTTTACTTATTTCCAGAAGTCAGAAATGTTCCTGAAGCAAAATTATTATGTTTTAAAGTTCTTGGACTTCTGTCAGCTTCCTGTAACATTTTCGAGAGAGGCTGAAGGAAGAACTAGGTCCTATGTTTTTCCCAATGTTACTTCCAAGGAGGAGAAGGAAGGAGAGGGGGCTGCCACTTGATAACCCACAATACATTAATTCTGTATTACTCTACTAGCTTTCAGGACAGACTAGGAGAAGAGTCCTAAGGTTGCTTTATTGGTGAGATGGGCAGCATATAAATTGATTGATTGATTGAATGAATGAATGAATGAATGTTGAAATTATAATTTTTTTTGTGCATCATGTTCAATGTTCACAAAGAGCAAGGAGACTAGTCAGTATGCATATGTTTGCACACATATCTGAATTCAATTTAAATATGTGTTCTCCAGCTAGTCACTGGTGAATATGATTTGAAAGTGATCACAATATGTCTTTATTTCCTTGAGCACATCCAAATTTAGTACAAGTTCAGAAAGAGAATGCACTTCTGCCATATGCCAGAAATGGTGTAGGGTCTCCTGCTTGGGTGTGGGGTTGGACTAGATGACCTCCAAGGTTCTATTCTATTCTATTCTATTCTATTCTATTCTATTCTATTCTATTCACTTTTTTTGAGACTCTTAAGGGCTTAAAAGCAGGCCTTTAACTGATAATGCACTGATCCTCAAAGTTATTCCTCGCTAGAAAGCAACAAAGTAGCACACTGGTCTCAAATTATATTAGAAGGTAGTGTATCAGGGACATAGTTTTTCACAATCTAAAATGTTAGATTGTTTGAGTTTAGTGACAACTTGTATGTACATAATTATAGTGGGAATACTGCTCCTATTGCATCTGTTATATACCATTTTATCTAAGGCTAAGCATTTTTTTACTGTCCAGGTAACCTTCTGTGGCATTTGAACACAAGTGAGCTGTTGAACAAAGGCAATGAGATCCCTGATAGCATAGATGTCCTCAGAGATAGAAACCTTTGAGAAAAATGTCATTTTGCACATAGAGTTATGGTAGAAAAACATGAGCACTAACTATTTTAGACCCTTATAGATAATTGATCCCCATTAAAATGTGTAATAGTGTGATGGTGGGAAAAGATGCTTCAGTGAAATTGTGAGACTTAATAGCAGGGGTCTTCAAACTTGGCCCTTTTATGACTTGTAGACTTCAACTCCCAGAATTCCTCAGCCAGCATGCCTTAATAGGAACAGAGATTATATGCTTATTTGCAAAGGGAAAAAATATATTAACTTTTGGAAGGGTGATTGAAATTCTCTACTCACCTCCTGGTTTCTAAACTGGACCCAGAGCCTGAGATACTTCTATTTCCTTTTCAAAACATGGAATTTGCTAATTGCATGCATGGTGTCACATTTAGCTGTGCAAACATTAAATGCCTTCCAAACTTTTGGATCAATATTTAGTATTTGTCCAGAGCAGGTTATTACAAGTTTAAAAAGCTACCAGCCGTGTTATCCTTTAAACCTCAGAAGTACTAAGAATACAGAATCTCTTCTACTGTAAAGTAAAGTGATTCTTCCTTTTATAACCACAAAGGCTCAAAGAGTTTAGAAGTGTAATGCATTTTTAGATGTTTGAATGAAATGGAAAGAAAGCAGCTTTATTTTGTATCATTGCATTATTCCCAGATGATAACTACAGGAGAAATAATTAGTTGAACAAACAACCCCAACACAGCTGTCAAATATAACTTATTCACCCTCAGTATTCTTAAAGAAGAGGGACCTAGTGAAGAAATTCAGATTATAAAAAAGGCATGTTTATCAAATTCTGTAATTGGCTTTTCTATAAATTTAGAAATCATTTTTATTTTCAAAACACAAAGAAGTGTTCTCAATTACTGGGTTAAAATAAATGTTCTCTTTCTGTTATAATTATTGCCTAATTATCCAGGATTCTAGATATATTAATAAAACTGGGACAGAGGAAAATTAGCATTCCTTTCTTGCTATTGTTGGAGGCATAAGCCACAAAAATAGAAGATGCACAAGGAAGGGGTAGGATAGTATGTTTGATAAAGCCTGAATGTAGATTAAGCCTGCAAAGCTTATATCTCATTAACCTAAGTACATATTACAAATCATGTATTATAACTAATTGTCAGGGAACCAACAATATTGCTACCCCTAGAGATAGCACAAAAGAAAAGCCATCTATCTGTCTGTCACAAACACCTAACAGGCCATAGGATATGTCTGGTGGATGAAAACTATGCAATTTTCTATATACACAATCATATTATGTTGCATTGGATTACTGCCAATTAGGAATCAAGAGGCCAATTCCAGGAAAAAAAGTGCATTTATAAGTGAATATTTCCATAGTTCAAAATTCATATAGTACAAATTTTGCATGCGTTTGCTAGCTGATTGCCTCACACTCATGTCAAAAATACCAAGGTGCTTCTGGGATGAAAGGATTAGCCAGGGACATCACAGTTGCCCAGTTGGGAGATCCTTTCATGTCCCCAGCAGGAGCTGGAACAAAGGATAGGAACTCACTCTGCCCCATGGCTGCACTATCGTTGTAAACATGGATTTGCTAACCTCCAACCTAACATCCTAACCATGCAAACCATTGTGGTCCTTTCTATCTGATAAATGAATAGTTTAAGATTTTCAGGAATTCTAAACACATTATATTCCTTCCTTGCCACTTCAGAGTATCTATAACAGATACTCTCCATTCTCCATAGAGAGAGTATGAGGGACCCTTTTCCTAAAAAATAATGTGAAGTTATTAAAATTAAATTGGAGGGATTATCAGAAAATAACCAATAACACATCTGAAAGCAAATTCAGGATACTAAAATTCTCCAGCTATTTTGTTCCTTCTCTTCTCAGTTTTTTTTTTCCTTTTAATCCATCAATCCAATGAAGCTTTACTGAAATTCATGATCATAGTGATTATCTTATTAAGTATGGTCCTGCCCATTGGGACAAAAAGATGTAACCATGCACGATGGAATAGACTAATACAATGAAAATGGAACGCAAATGTTTCCAAAAGACCAGCTTTCTAGCACAAAAGACATCCAAGACTGATCTGAGCCATTTTGATTCTCTGACAATCGATTCCTTGCATTCACTTTCTTACCATTCTTCCCCTGTGTATAGAAGCTGTCAAAGTGAGAAAATGTGAAACTGACCAATGTTAATTAGAAATAAAACAGTTATTAACAAAGCACCAGGCTGTTTGGTTTTGGGAGATCAGTGTCAATTTTGGGGAGAACAGTTCCTGTAAAATGGAAATTTCCCATCCATGAATATGTGTGTGTGTTTGTGTGTGTGTGTGTATGTAGGTCTTTGGTTATTTGGGTTTTCTCCTGCGTCAAATTGGAAGTGTCTTGGCAAGATACTTCCAATTTGATGTGGGAGAAAACCCAAATAACCAAAGACCTACATACAAACACCCACGAAAACCTCAGAAAATATATATGTATGTATGTATGTATGTATGTATGTATGTATGTGTGTGTGTATATATATATAACAAATAAAACACGATCACCGGGAGGGTTACAAGTAAAAAATACTTTACTAAAAATATACTTTACTTATGTTAAAAAGTTGCCAAGCTTTCGTTGGGGAAACTCCCCAACATCATCAGGGCTAAAAAGGCCGTTCCAACAAGGGTGGTTTAAGTGGGCTCAGTCAACGTCTGCGCACGGCTCTTAGACCGCGTCACTGGCCCTGATTGACCAGCTGATGATCGGAATGTGTCTGTAGCGTTTTGTTCTTTTTTATCATTCCTATGAATTCCCTTCCTTATCCTTCCACTGTTGGTTTCCGGAGGCATTAGTAACCTTACATCTCCTTCTCTTTCGATGGTGTTGATACCTGTGATATCAGAGGGAGGATTCAATCCAATATTTCCCTGTGACTTACTATGGGGGTGGGGGTCCACCAACTGTGGGTTAATGCCCCCTTTTTGTTGTATACTTCTCTCCTTTTTTGCCATACCAGCAGTTCTTATCTGGGTATAGTGTATTTCAACATCCGTGTCCCTGCCTCCCGCCCCAGTCTTCCTTATGTCCGTTCCCTTTCGTTGTTTAATATTCAAGCTGAAATTTAATATTTCATATTAACATATTCATATGTTTAATATTTTTACCAATATTATTGAATATATATATATATATATATATATATATATATATATATATATATATATATATATATATATATTTTCATATATATATATATATATGTTTTCATATATATATATATATATATATATATATATATATATATATATGAAACTATGAATGTTATTAAATGTCACAAGATGGAGCTCCTAGTGATACAATTATGTACACACACACACACACACACACACACACACACACTCCTGTTTGTGAGCCAGTATAGCAGTAATAATAGCAAGCACTTAGATTTATATACCTGCTCCAAAGTGCTTTACAGAACTTTCTGAGTGATTTACAAATGTTAGCATATTGCCCCCAACAATTTAGGTCCTTATTTTATCAACCTCAGAAGGATGGAATGTTGAGTCAACTTTGAGGTGGTCAGGATTGAACGTTTGACTGTGGGCAGAGTTAGCCTGCAATATAGTATTCTTAGCATGCTAAACTAGCATATATTTTGCTGCCTGCACTGCCACAAATTGAAGTGAGGATGTCTTGCACTCATCCAATGTGCTTTCCACTGACTGATGTATTATTGTTAAGGAGACTCTTCTACAATGACAGCTCAAAATGCAATGTAGTGACTTTCATAGACTTCTGCCGATGATGGGCAGCTTCTTATCATTCTGTGCCACAGTCAGAAACTTGCAGTCAAAAGAAACTCCTGAGCAACATGTTATCTATGCCCTGCTGTTGAAGTTTTGTCAAAGGCAACAATTCACAGTGAATTTAGAGGTCCCTGCCCAACAAACCATTCTGAGACAAGGTAAAAGGCAACAGATTTCCCAGATGACTGAATTTTGGCATCACTTGAAATAGATGTTAATATTCCTACCTTGCTGGGCAATAATCAAATCCATGTCTATCCGAAGGTAAGTCCATTGATGACTTATTTTCTGGTAAGTTTGTCTAAGTTTGCTCTCTTACTATGTTCAGTTCTTATTCCTTTCTTGCCCCAAAAAAGTTTTCACTTGCCAGTGAGTTTATATGGCTATCTTTAAAATTGTTCTTCATGAAAGTCTTGTGCAATATTCATGTAACTTAGTTTGCAGGACCTGTCTGCACCAATTTATTTGCCAGTAAACGAAAACCTTTTGGACATAAGATTTTGTTTGTTTGTTTGTTTGTTTGTTTGTTTGTTTGTTTATAAAAGTTATAGGCTGCTCATCTTACCTCAGGATAGTTCTTTATCCCTAGCACTATCCGAAGAAAAAAAACCCAAGAGCCATATTTTCAATATCTAAGGTAAGGTAAGGTAAGGTAGATAAGATAAGATAAGATAAGATAAGATAAGATAAGATAAGATAAGATAAGATAAGATAAGATAAGATAACTTTTATTGTCATTTTTTTACTGTGGGTACAATGGCACACATCAAAAATGAAATTTAGTTGCCCGCTCTCAAAGTGAAACACATACATGACACAACCTAAACATACTATGAGCAACATATGTACAGACCCACATCCCTACATATACGTAGCAAATAAATATTAAATACTGTCCATCTTGAATATATAACAGAAGGAGAAAGCTTCAGAGTTCACAAGGTTAATGCTGTATGGGATGAAACTATGGCAGAATCTGGATGTTCTGCTATGGATATCACGAAGTCTCGTCTCACAAGGTAACAAGGAAAACAGGTCATGAAGAGGATGTGTAGTGTCTCAGATAATCTTGCGGACCCTGCTCAAACAACGCTTCTGTGCTATGTTCTGGATGGGAGGGAGGAAACTGCAATGATCTTTTCGGCCATTCTCACCACTCTCTGCACTGCCTTCCTGTCTGAAGCAGTGATGCCTCCAAACTAGACCGTGATGCTGTATGACAGGATGCTCTCGATTGTCCCCCTGTAGAAAGTGGTCAGGACAGGGGAAGGAAGATGTGCTTTTCTCATGAGACGCAGAAAATGCAGGCGCTGCTGTGCCCGTTACACCAGTTTCTCGCTGTTGATCGACCAAGTCAGCCCACTCGTTATCTGCACACCCAAGAATTTGATGTTGGTAACCATCTCCATAGGTGAATCATTAATGCACAGAGAAGTGTGGCTGTGCCTGCCTTTTCTGAAATCAACAATGATCTCTTTGGTTTTTCCAGTATTTAAAACTAGGCTGTTTTCCTTACACCAGTTCATCAACCCCTCAACCTCATTGCGGTAAGCTTCCACCTTGTCATCCTGAATAAGGCCCACTACTGTTGTATCATCTGCAAACTTCACAATATGGTTGGTCGCAAACCTAGCACAACAGTCATGGGTCAACAGGGTGAACAGCAGCCGACTTAAGACACAGTCCTTTCTTAATTCTAATACTTCAATACTAATACTCAAGTTGTGAAAAAAACCATAGCAGGACAGTGCTGGCTAAATGAAAAATATTTAGTTACTAAGTTAGTCTTTAAAGTGTAGAGTCTTAAAAAAATATTCTGCCATTTGAGCAACATGAACCTTTTCTAGGCTGAAAGATAACCCCAAAATATTAAAATATAATAAAGAATAAAAGCATATCAGTCTAAGTAGACTGAAAGGCTTTCTCTATCATGGCAACAGCCTCAGCAGCAGTTCCTTTCTGGTCTTGTAAAATATCTGTTGGCTATTTACAAAAAGGGGGAAAAATCTTTTCACACATTGACTCAATGGCATCTCCTCCAAACTTGCTATAATTGACACAAGTTGCAACAGACATAGAACTGAAAGCTAGCTGTCTTGTTCTGCTGTTCAGGCTCATACAGTGTCATTTTCTGTATGCTGCGTTATTAACAGAAATTAAAGATAACAATCTATGACAAACATACAGTAGAGCTATTAACTGTGTGAACTCCAGAACTACAGATTAGATGGCAATGTTGGGGACAAAATATAGTCATTGACTAAGCAGCCTGAATTTATCCTGAGAAACAAGTCAAAATAAAACCTATGAAATAGAAAATGCAATGCCAATGTCCCATTAAAGCTGTCAAATCAATATAAGAAATGAAAAGGCTCACTGCCTCATTCCACCAAAAGAGACTTAATGCTGACTGGCGAAGATTGATCAGTTTATATAACGGAGATTTTCTATTCCTTTTTACTTGCTTCTAAAAAAGAAAAATGGGGGGGAGACAAGAAATTGTGTGCAGTGCAGGCAATCAAAATTACCACTTTCATTCCTGATGCAATCCTGATCCTAGTGTGTCACAATTAGCTTGAACTGGTAGATACGAGCAACACTTGGTTTGTGCCTCCCATCAGCCCTGACCTCATTTGAATTGAGTATTCAGGATTTAAACACAGCATGATCAAACATGAGTTCTTGGTTTAAGACTCAGTGAATCATTTTCATTCAGTTTGACATTTCAGAGTTGTTATTTTTTTTAAAAAAAGACTTTTTTATAGGCTATAAGCTTCAAATTTTGCCTTGTGGAGTGGGATAACTTTGCTGGGTTTTCTGGGGGCCTGGGGAAGTAGTATAGCTGGATGGCAGTTGACCTCTTAACCTCTTCTGGAATTGAGCTTGTCTGACAATGGTTTGCCAGGAGTGTTTTGTATTGGTTAGCAGAAGGCAATTAATTTTCCCAAGGGGCCACATAAGAAACTGAGATTGTTGTGGAGGCCAAATTAGTAGGGCTGTGAAGGTATGTAGGCATGCACACCCACACATATGTAATTTGTAAAAAAAAAAAAAAAAAAAAAAGCAGTCACCTTTAAAATAAAAGACTAACAGGCTAGACAGGGACAGATAAAGGGCTAGATGTAGTCAGAGGCTCATAAAATGCCCAGGTCTGGTTTAGCTGAATGAAGAGCAGCAGAATGACATAGTGAAATACAATGCTACAGAGATAGGTAAGTAGAGAAAGAGAAGCTAATATCAAACAAATGTAATTTATACCCTTCCTCCCCCATTCACCATAATAAAGTAAAAGTTTCTTCGAGTGATAGTAAGTGTTAGCCAGTCAACCATTTATTTACTGTGAAACCTGCCCCACTCATGGAGAATTTAAAATAAGGGCAGCCTAAAATTCACCTATAGGGACTGAGAACACAATTAGTTGTCTGTTGGATTGGCAAGACCAGCATAGAAGCATAATATTTTATTGCTACAAAGGATTACAAAGTTGAGGCTTATAAATGGCTTGATTAGAGAAGCTGAGAGTAGAGAATCTAAACAAAGGTCCCAACAAAGTTAAACTTGACATTCTAAGAGTTCTGACAGGTTAAAAAAAAATAACAAAGTTAAAATCCAACTGCCCAGCTACTCAGATATATCCATCAGAGAGCCATTCGTATCACTCACCTTCTCCTCAGCATTCTGTACAAATGGAATTGAAATTGTACCAGTGTATTTTGTCTATAAAACTCCAAAAGCAGCAAAATAGACATCAAATCTTCAAATTGCTTCCAAAGCTCCAAAGCATTTTTAAATCCCCCAACCTGATATTTTGCTTTGAAGCGTGTTCACTTTTCATTTCAACAAATTGTTTGATGTACCAATGTTTTCACAGAATCCTATTGTGCATCATCCTTGGATCAAAAATGACAAAGCCTTGAGGAGACTCATGCGGTTCCAAACGTTTTCCTCCTTCTTTGTCCTAAGTAGTTTTTGGTTCAAAGTTAAACATTCATTGTCACCAATTTTTCCCCTCAGGAAAAAAGAACCAGAATTTGTTCTCCTTCCTCTAGTTTAATTACATTTTATTAAAAGATATAAGCTTTTATGAATTACAGTTTATTTCCTCAGTTGCACTGGGTAACTGTAGAATATAAATTGTAATGGGGGAATAAAGAAGGGGAAAGACAGGGTGACTGTGCAGGTGGAGGTTACAGATGAGACATATTACAAGTATTTTATAAATTGATAGATGTAATGTATTAAAAGCCTATTGTGTTTATTAAGACTTTCTGAGGTAGCCTGCAAAACCTTTCAATGTATGCAAGTTCCACAATCTGTCACTTGATTATACTGGTGGCACTTCTTTGTTCCAGGGTAGCTACTTTGAAATCTATAATGGAGTATCTTTGGAATGTCCCATTACTTACTTTCTTATTTGTGTCCTCATGTCAGACCTACTCTTTCCCTTAATTATACTCAGAAAAAACAGAATTTGGGGATATAAAATATCTATTTCCTCACCCTTAGATATTTAGATATCCCTTAGGTCAGAGATCCCCAACCTTTTGGGCACCAGGGACCGGTTACATGGAGAGAGATTTTTCTGTGGACCGGAGGGAGCATGGTTTTGTGTGCTGTCTGCATACCGCAGATGGGGCTTTGCTTGTTTGTGTGGCCTGGTTGCTGGCATGCTGCAGCCTGGTAAAAGTCCACAGACTGGGGGTTGGGGACCCCTGCCTTAGATAACTATCCCAAACCTTTCCAGCTCTGTGGACCAGCAGTGTCGGTGGGGGGGTTGTGCCTGCACTTGCCGCTTGTGTGGCCCAATTCCCAATGGTCCATAGACTGGTACCATTCTTCAGACTGGGTGTTGTGGATCCATGCCTAGATTATAGTTCAGCCCTCCAATATCTGCCTTCTTTTCTCCCTACTCTTCTTCAACACAGCAAAGGATTTTCTACATGATCTTCTTAAAAGATGTCCTGGTTCACTTTTTTGTGACTTCAGCCATGTTGTTCAAGACATACTATTTTCCACTAACATCCTGATGCCAGGATAATTATTTTCTTATGGGCTGTTTTTTTTTCCTTTTTTAGCAGTCCTCTGGTGACCGATTCCAAATCTCCTGTTGGCCTTCTTTTTAATTATTACTTATTTCTAACATTTTATCTCCCTTCCAAATCATTGTTGGCAACAAAAGGTTGGAATCAGTTCATTACATACTTGCGATGTGGCCATTTTATTGATTATAACCGTCTAGTATCCAATTAATACTCTTTTCTTCCTTCAGAAGACATGATTTAAAAAGGCTTGTTTTTTTTGTTTATCCTCCTGAAGGTGTAAACAAAACACCTACAGGGGGTATTTGCAAAACAACTCCAATGGGGATTTCTATCCCTAACCCTTTCTTTTCATACTGACAGCTGTTCTAAATAATATTACTAATTTTCTGCTGAAGCTGTTTTTCATGTAGGATTTAGAAAATAGTTATTTACTCATATACAAACATAAAACCTTATAAATATGAATCAGAATGAAAATCTGTAGAAGCACCAATAACAAAGGGGAGAAAAAAGAAGGAGACCTTCAGTGCATTTAAAAGACAAAAAAGTAAGATGCATTGTCTCCATTTGAGTATTAGGCTGAATATTTTATTTAGTATCTGCCCATTCTCAAAAACTGTAGGATCCAGAATTACATCTGAAACAGGGGAAAAGGAAATCTCACTCAAGTCTTCCTTGAGCAAGGTTTAAACAGGTAAATAAATAAAATAGATTTCATTTAATTATAACTGTTTACTGAGCATTCATGTTAACCAAAATCACTTGTCAGAGACAGCTGCCAGTAGTAAATCATAATTGCAGTAAAGCAGTTATATGAGGCACAATCTTCTTTGAATGTTCAGTTTCCTAGCTAGGCTTTCATATATGGATGGATGCTAAGTAGTTATCATTATTATTGTTATAACAATAACCTGTAAGCCACCCAGAGTCACCTTGTAGGGAAGATGGCATAAAAATAAAATAAATAAAATAGAAAATAAATAAACTAAAATAAATATCAGTCTTGTAATGCATGATGGCCAACAATGCCTTACTACTAAATTAAATGCAAAACAAGATCCACAATCCTATTTTAAAGAAGCAAATTAACAATGCTTCAGCAACAAATTTAAACAATGCACTTTTTAAAGAGGTTTCTTGCTTTTTAAAAAAATAAAACATTGAACAGTCTGGGAGGCTTGCATAGGGAACTTGAGCCTATAGTCTTGGACATCTAAATCTCATTATGACTAGAAGCCTCATAAAGGCCATAAGCCCCAGCTTATCCAACCCCAATTTAAGATATTGAGCTTTATATATGAAACTCATAGATTACTCTGCACTGTATATGATCAATATACATATATAGGTAATCCTTGCCTTTATATAAGGAAATTTTAGCCATTCTCTATCTCTATCCATCACAGGATGAAGCCCTCTTCCACATGTGTCCAACCAATACGGTCCTGAGATTTCTTTTGCCAATTAGGCCCACAATGCATTTCATCGGCCCATTTCATTTTAGATCTCTTTCGCTGGTGCTTTTTATCAAGTGGGATCCATTCTATAATGCTTTGGTTCACCTGCCATCAGCTCTTTTTGCTATGTGACCAGCCCATTTCCATTTCCATTTTTTTAAACCCTCTTGGTGATATCATATACCTTTGTTTGTTTTCTAATCCATGTGCAGGTCTTTCTATCTTGTCTTGTAATGTTGAGTGTGTATCTTCCAATGACTCTTTGCACCGTTCATAGCTTTTATATAGAATAGATTGTGAGGTTCAGAAAGTATCCAGAGCCCCTTCATTTTTGTCAACTTTGTTATGCTGCAGCCTGATTCTCTAGTTGTTGAAATTCTTTTTTTTTCCTTCTCATTAATCTATACTCAGTACCCCATAATGAGAAAGTGAAAACTTTTCTTCATAGTTGGGAGATGTTTGGCACAACCTGGAGTCTTCCAAGAGCTGGTTGCCTGGTCAAACTGAGCAATCGGGAAGAAGGGCCTTAATAAAAGAGAGGTAACCAAGAACCCAATGGTCACTCTGATTGAGTTCCAGAGATCCTGTGTAGAGATGGGACAGAATTCCAGAAGGACAACCATCACTGCAGCTCTCCACCAATCCAGGCTTTATGGCAGAGTGGTTAGACAGAAGCCTCTCCTTAGTGCAAAAAACATGAAAGCCCGCTTGGAGTTTGCAAAAAACCACCTGAAGGACTCTCAGACTGTGAGGAATAAGATTCTCTGGTCTGATGAAACCAAGATTGAACTATCTGGCCTCAATTCTAAACATTATGCCTGGAGAAAACCAGGTATCCCTCATCACCTGCCCAATATTATCCCAACAGTGAAGCGTGGTGGTGGCAGCATCATGCTGTGGGGGTGTTTTTCAGGAGCAGACATTTTAGTGTACTGAGTACAGTGTAGATTAATGAGAAAAAAATGAATTTCAACAACTATAGAATCAGGATGCAGCATAACAAAACTGACAAAAGTGAAGGGGGTCTGAATACTTTCTGAATGCACTATACAACTCATAGGACAGCTGTTTAAATATTCAGCTTACTGAAACCAATTTCAGATATCTTAAAACCTTCCCCACCAGATTTTCTTTTTTTTTTAATGACTGGCTCAGTGTCCTCTAATGAGGCCAATGATTGAGCAGTGTCATTGTCCAGTCGTAACTTGAGAGAAAAAGTCCAGATACATATATTTTCTACAGAAACTAATATTCATACTGCCATTAAAATTGGATCATCAGTTGTAACTCTCTGCTCAGTGCAGGAGTCCAGATGAAAGCATCACCTATATTAATCTAGCTGTACACATCCAATTAAAGTGAGTTCCCTAATTAATCACAAATGGGCCAAATGAAAGCTGATATATTATGTGAATATTCTTGGAAGAGCCGTGAGGTATGATGAAAGAGAAGTCAGCTAACAAGTCCACTAATTACACCTTGTGTAATTTGTTCCTTCATCAGACTGATGGGACTTTTTCTTCTTCTGATTCTCAATCAGAATCAGCCTTTCCACAACTAAATTCCAATATTCTGAAGGTTATTTTCCTCATTACAGTTACTGATATTTACATAATTACAATGCTCAAATTAAAATATATTCAATAATTTTGTTATAAAATGTCAATAGAAATAAATAAAATGATTCAGTTAAGCAAACACCATAAATTACATAGTAAGATTACTATTTTTTTAAAAAATGACCATATTGTTAGCCTTGAGAGGTGGTGTTAATTCTGATTTGGTTAAGGTGATGACCACTAACATTATAGCAATGCTGAAAAGGCAGTGGCCAGAATGCACCTCTACTTCACTGTTTCCTGAATTTAGATACCTGCAGAGAAATTTCCAAGGATACCACTTCCATGCAATATCCTAATTAAGTAGAGTAACCTCTAGTCTGCCATTGGAAACTTTCTGTAGACATCTAATTAAAATCTAATTTTAAATCAATGAAGACAGTATATAAGAAGCACAAATATATGGGTATTTGTCTGCTACAAAAATCATCTGTAGCTTACCTATTCTTGCTAAAACCTCTTTTTTCATTGACCAGAAATTTATCCTGTTCTAGCCAATTGAAAAACTTATAGAACAGAAAGCATGGACATGGTTTCGGAGATATATAAATGGTAACTGAAATCCTATTGCTTTTCTTAAAAAGTAGAACAGTAATAGACCATATCAAGTCTGTAGGTATTTATAAGGCATTATAAAAATGTGGGAATATGAAGACCAGAGGGGAATCCCATCAATCAATATCACTTTTTAACAGTTCTGCAGATCACTATGGGAAGTTTCCCATTTTTTAACTGATTCGTTAATTAACAATGTCCAGATTGGAGAATGGGAGCAAGGAAGAATACTATTTAAGGATGAGGGTTATGGGAAAAGGTTAATAGGGATGAACTAGTATAACTTGCTTTAAAACTTCTCCCTCTCTTGGATGGAAGAATCTGAACAGGTGAGGAGCTTGCAAAATATTTATTTGAATATTTAATACCCAGGCATTCCCTGTTATTTAATATACTGCAGGAATCATTGACTGGACCTGACAGAATTTTATAACTTCAATCGGAAGAAAAGAAAATTAATGACAATGCACCACGCTTTGCATCCAAAAAGTGGTATTGATTGGCTGTATTTGCCAAGAGATGAAGGTGATAGAAAAGTTCTACAGATGAAATAAACTCTGGAGGAAGAAAAGCATGGCCTGAATGACTACATTAAGAAAACCCCAAAATATTGCTGAAGGCAGTCTTTCAAGAAAAGCTCTTGAGAACAACAAAAGTGAAGGCTTAATATAGAAAAGAAATAACTGAAATTTAGTTTGTTAATCAGAACAACAAGCCAATGCATGTTTAATACTTGAAGGAAAAACTGATTAAAAAAAAACATAGGGTTGGTTAAGATCAGAAGTGTTAAAAAAATGAAAACTTTTTTAGCAGCTCAATAATAAGTTTTGCTAACTAATGGCATGAAGACAAATATCCAGCATACAACAAACAACAAATGTCACCTTTATAGTAAAAAGGATAAAACAATTCATCATTTTATCAGTCAATGCAGCAAAATTTCACAGACTGACTACTAGCAGCACTATGTCCAGGTTGCCAGAATTATTCATTGGAAAATTTGCCAGAGGTTTGGACTTGAATGTAGTAAAAACTATTGGGACCATCAAGTTGAGAAAATTTTGGAAAATGAGTGGCTTAAAATCTTATGGAACTTTAAGATGCAAACAGACAGGTATCTTGTTCATAACATGCCCGATATAACAGTTATTAAAGAAGTAAATCTGGTTTATTGATGTTGCTATTCTGGTAGATGCTACAATTAATGAAAAACAATTTGTAAAAAAATATGAAATATTGACTTGCAAATGAAAGCTGAACAATTATGGAAAAAGAAATCTGCTGTTGTATCAATTCTTATTGGAACCCTTGGAATGCTACCTAAAGGAGTTCCTTGATATCTGGAAATAGTGGCTTTATCTAATTTTACAAAAAAAAAAAAAAAAACCCACACTGCTTGAAAATCTATATTCTTAGATACTATCTTAATAATTCTTAAGTCCTTGGTTAGGACTTGAGTTATTAAGTTTTCCTTAGTCTTAGATTGTGAATCGAATTGTAGATTGCCCACATATAATAAGACAAGAAAAGTAATGACAATGAATCGTGCCCTTCATTCATACAGCAATGTTGACAGAATCTACTTACCAAGGAGTATAGGTGGGTGTGGAATGTTGCAAATATAGCAGACATTTGAAGATTTTTCCAAGACCCTCCTCTCAGGAGTGGAGATAAAATAGGAGAATCTTAATAGATAAATCCAGTTTTTAGAAATATATGATCCAATGTAATATTGTTTAAGAGAATTCCCACATTTTAATCAATGAACACCTGAATTGTTATATTTCCAAATGGTTTTATGAAAGTCCTCACTTTTAGGAGCACTGATGTCTTACTGAGTTACTAAAAAAAACAGCTGAATTTTTCGGCCACTTTTCTGAGAATTTAGGTAACATGAAGAAAATCAACAGCATGAGGACAAACAGCATGAACTAGCTGGCTTAAGGAAAATATGAATGTAAGCCATCTTCATGCATTAATTCTGTTATTGAATCTAGAGAGAACTAATTGTTTAAGTTTGCCTGGGGAGACCTTTTTGTCATCTGGCCTTGAAGGAGTGTAAGCTTTACTATTTTCAATTTGTTTGTCAGTCAGTAAACTATTCTTCATAGCTTGCTGAAGATACTGTTTTTGAACCATTGGGCTGGATATTCTATGGGTGTTAAATGTTGTCTTCAGGTCATCAATTTTTACAAAATGAGTTGTTAGCTGATCAAGCAAGGCTATAACTATCTCTAAGCAGTTAAATCTTTTTGCCAAAATATCTGAGAAAGGTTTTGCAATTTGTATGTTATTTAACTCATCAACCAGAAGATAATTAGACACATAGATACAACTATCCTCTGAAAGCTTATTAATATTTCCCAGAAACTCGCCATTCTATCAGAGTCTATTATCTTTGTTGGTAAATTGAGAATTTAGCTATTATCTCATTGCTGGAATAGAATTTTGAAATCTGGAGTTCCAGAATTCCAAGGGAATAAATCTTTAGTTGAAGCCTATGAGATAAGCAGCTCATTAATCTTCAGTGTTGTATATTTCGATTTCTTGATGACTTTTGATATTCTTCTACATAAGCTGAGCAATATTCCCAGCATTGGCAGATAACATCACTCAACTTCACTCAGATTCTGGCTGGGCAGACCCTTTGGAGGTGACTGAGGTACTGTATGTCTGAAAATAGTTATCTGAGAGATGTTCAAGCCAATTGATCTTGAGTAAGTAGACAACTCAGTAATCTATGTTCTGGAACCATGCCTTTCCTCTGTAGTTAAGGCCTACTAGTAGTTGGAAAATGGCTGGGTCCAAGAGTGATTAATGCTTCTTTGCTGGAGGAGAAAGTACTACTTGCCTTGAATCCTCACTATGTGATATATTTATCTGAATGCTGATTCTTTATATTTATCATATATGTGTTTTATTGTTTTATTTTCTTTTATTAATTTTACCCTGGAACTATATCCTATTTTATTTTAATTGTATTTTTATATGGTCATAAGACTAATTAATTAACACATTAATAAACTAAATAATTAATACAAATATTATTACTACCTGCCCTGTAACCCCTTATCAAGAGACCAGCCTTGGACCCAGATGTGTTAAATTTCTTCCAATCTCAAACTACCCTTTTTGGAGAGGGCTGTTTAAAAGGAAGTTATCATATAGCCTCAGAGGGCCCTAGATGAAGTGGATTACTTGGACCTTTTGAAATTTGGGTTCAGGTCAGGGTCTAGCACTGAGATGGTACTGATTGCACTTGCTGATGATGGCCTTTGGAGGGTCCAGATGGTGGGGTGTAACTGCCATGGCTCTCCTAGATCTCTCAGTTTTTGATACCACCAGTCATGATATCCTTCTCAATTCATTTCAGGAATTGGTAGTGGGAGGCACCATTTTGTGGCTGAACCAACATCAGCTAAACTTCAGCTAAACCCTGGCAAGATGGAATGTCTCTGGGATTTGGGCTTTCCAGAATCTGATGATTTGTCATTTTTGATTCTGGATGAGGTTGCACTCCACTGTATGAACTTGCCACAATTTGGGGTCCTCCTGGACTCATGTTTCCTGTTTAATGAGTATTTCATAGGAATGGCTAGGGAAACCTTTGCAAATATTCATCTTGTGAGCCAATTGTGTTTTTTTCCTGGACTGGGAAGCCTTAATCACAATTACTCACGCCTTAGTCACCTCCTGGTTCTATTATTGCAAAATGCTTTGTATGGATCTGGCCTTGAAAACCACTTGGAAGTTACAACTGGTCCAGAATGCAGCTGCACACAAGTATTGTGTGCCACCAAGCTCATCATATTATGCTGTTATTGTGAGAGCTGCACTGGCTTACAGTTTTTTTTTTTTTCTGGGTGCAATTCAAGGTAGTAGTTGACATCTTTAAAGCTTTACGTGCAGTGGTGGGATTCAAATATGTGACCACCCGGTCTCTGTGTGGATGCTGCTTCTGGAAGTCCATTCTGGGCCTGGGCAACAAAAAATTAGCTACTGGTTCTGCTGAAGTGGTGCAAACTGGCTGAATCCCACCACTGCTTACATGGCATAGGTTATATCCTCTTGTATCTGATCTTTCTCTAGGTAGCATCTGCCTTCCCCTCTCCCAAAGTCATTCTATATACCATTACAGCTTATGTTAAAACACCATGTATTTCCTCATGTTATTTGCAGACCTGTAAATATAACACCATTCACTTTCCTAAGCATTTTGTGTGACATATACAGTACAAAAAGTTTCATTCAATAACATTTTCTGGTAGTTAATATTTTAATGCTATGCAGACAATTTGGTCTATACAGAAAGGATGACAAATACCACGATTGGAAATTGACATTCTGTTATAGAATGAATTAGTAAGCATTATGAAGAACATCTGCCAGTGAGAAGAACAAATCATAGAGCAGCCTCTGACAACAGAATAATTAAAGGCTGATTTATTAGCAAATAGTATGCTGAAAGATGAACCCATTCTTTAATAGTTTTAGAAGATTCATACTAACAGATTCAATAAAAATTGTAGCAAAGAGAATTTGTGGAGTTGGTTATATACTAGGTTTGAATAGAAGATAAAATATGGGACTTTAAATTAACTAGGGGCATAAAAACTGTTTATTATCTCTTAAAGAATCCTGATATATAGCCATATCAAATTGGTTCATAATTATCTGATGTTTTCCTCTGCTGGGACAACCAGAAAGATTACTGTAGCACATCGTGGGATTTCTTTTTCCTCTAAAATAAATTATAGTTTCTGTGTTATATTTAATTGTATAAAGCATTTATATCCCACTTTGTCTTACCCAAACAACCCTCATAACACTTATAAAACTAACTAGCCAATAACATAGTGATAAAGGCTTCTAAATCATAAGTAGCAAACCAAGCAAATAAGATCAATTACACTTTACCTCATCCCTAATGAAGACAGAAAAAGAGAGAAAAAATCCTCAACATAGGTATTGTAAGTTGAATGTATTCCTTTAAATACATTCCTTTCCTTTAAAAAGAAAAGAAAAAAAGACTTGAATTTTTAGTTCCTCAACATCCTTGCCATGCCATCTGAAATTGTTCCAGCTTCTCTGGAACTGCTGTAGTTGAGAGTCTAAGCTACATGAAAATGGTGAATAATTATATGAAAACTATTTTCCTGATAACTAGATGTGTCACGGCCCTGGTGGATCCTAATTCAGAGGGGGAGGAGAAGTCAGAACCGGAATCAACCAACATGGATGGCATGTCTCCCCTGGAATGTCCAGGGAGTTCAGGGGCTGAGGATGATGCTTTCCCAGGCCCTTCTGGAATTGGGGAAAATGGTTGACCAGACAGGGAGCCACCTGCCTTCAAGAACACAGGGAAGGATCAACTGCAGACAGGTATCAGCAATGAGAGACAACAGATCCCCTCTAATGAGGAACAGCTGCATATCCCACCCGATCCATGGGCGCAAAGAGTACAGAGAATGAAGCTCAGAGCAGATCTGTGATGCTCATGAGGAGGCTGCTCCATCCCTCCTTACAAGGAACGTCTGGCTCAGGGTGGTTTAACCAGAGGCTGGGAAAACTGTTGGGAATAAACATTTGTCTTGGCATGCACTCCCCTACTTTGGAAACTTGACTCCTAGACCTCGATTCGTATTTCAGCCTTTGGACTTGCATACCTTGCTTTGTGGACTCTGATTCTGAATTGTGGCTTATGGACCTTGTTTTGCAAACTCTGCACCTGGTTTGTAGACTTAAACTTTCTTCCTCTTTGGGGGGCTTGGTTTTGGTGAATAGTGGACCCAACTAGTGGGACCGGGTTACATTGACTGTGGGGATTGTTTTGTGGGGAAAGTGAAGTGGAGTTTTTACCAACACCTCTGGAGGGCCACCTGTCAATCAAAGACTTTATTGGTGCCTGCATCTGCCTACATGATTTGGGTCAGAACAAGATGCCTAAAACTGAAGTCTGCAGAGGCCTAGACAAGAATGAAGACTAAAAAACTTGTGGTATAATGAAAGAAATATCCGGCCTAGTATCATCACTTTCCAATCTTTTAGGACTTGGACTGGATCAGAGAATGAAGGCCAAGGTGAGAACCATGCTAATTACTCATCCATGAAGCCTCTACATTAATGAAAACAATGCATCAAATTTAAGTAGATGGAGATATGAAAAAATGTTAGGCTCTTGCCCTTAAGGATAAGAGGATACAGTGGTATATAAGAAAGGACTCTAAATGTCAAACCATAAAATGATTTCCAGAATGGAAGCATATTACAGTAAAAAATTTTACTTTACAGTAAAAATAATGAAGAAATATGTGTTACCTTAGTGACTACCAAAGGGTCAAAAACATAATCAAGAATCTGCATATCTGGAACAATTATGCTTCCATGCCTGTAATTACTTAAAACAGCTGCCTACCATAGAACAGATAAATAATACTAATAATAATCCCCCAGTGTTGCACTACCTTGACATGGTTGTGGTGCTTGTGTGCTCCAAGGAAGACGAGAGCTATGCCAGAGGTTCAATCATACTGGACAGGTCTCATCAGAGGAGTCAGACAAAAAATGTCTCTCCCATAAAAATTATGGTGAGATATAAATGTCAGAAAGCCATACTAGCTCGGATGTCACCCAGGTTAACAAGGTCCATGCTAGATGTTGGCATTCCTGGATATCTGGTGAAAAACAGGCTACAGGACTCAGGACTATTGGCTGAGCAACTAGACCCAGCAGCTGCAGAACTACTGGAAGAAAAGATGTTTACCTGTCACAAATAGACAGTGATTGAAAACAAAAGAATATTAATCTGTTATTACAGTTCAAATCCAACAAGAAGAGGATATCTGAAACGAATGCACCAATTCTGGAAAGAACAACATCCAGAATCAGAAATAACAGAACAGAGACTGGCAGATCAATGTTGATTTATAATATGAAATAAAATATTCACAGAAACAGAATTGGACGAACTGCGAAGGTTTACTCAGAGCAAAGAAAGCAAAGCCTTCCCAGAAGTAACTCAGAATGTAGAGGCAAACCAGGGGCAGTAGAGGAATCCAGCAGAGATATACAACCAGCGGTGGGATTCGGCCAGTTCGCACTACTTTGGCAGAAATGGTAGCTAATTTTTTATTGCTCAAGCCCAGAATTGACTTCTGGAAGCAGCATCCACACAGAGAACCAATTGTTTACATATTTAAATCCCACCACTGTATACAACTGTTTTCATATGGAAACCAGGCGCCCTCAGGAAGAACAAAGCCCTCTAACTAAAGAAATAAAAGAATTGAAACAAAGAATAACCAAGTGTATAGAACAGCACAAAACCAAGAGAATAAGTCTGCCTCCACTGAAGCTTGTTACAAAGAAACAGCTAACACTAGCATTAAAAGATGCAAATACTGCAATATCAAGCATAATACCAATTCATTGCAAGAAACAAACCAACTAATGTACAGCACAGCTGCAGTTATACTTGAATACCTGGGATGCAAAATCAACAAAGAAATAAAAAAAATCAAACAGTACACTACAAAAATGGAAGGTTAGACTAGAAAACAAGATCAGAAAGTTAAGATCATATGCAAGCAAGCTAGAACAGTTGAAAGAAAAAAAGCTGAAGGACAAGAAAACTAAAGAATACCTAATCAAGAAATATCACTTAGAAACAAGGAAAATCAAGGAAAAACTGGAAATAATAAAGCAGCAAATAACAGCTATAGCCAGGAAGATCAGCAGATACAAAGCTCAAATTGCAAATTATAGGCAGAACCTCCAATTTCAATCCAATCAGAAACATTTCTACCAATCCATCAATGGAAAAACTGCAATGAATCAGTCAGTACCTGACAAGGAAGAAACAGTGCAATTCTGGACGCAGATATGGGATAACCCAAAGAAATACAATAAGGACACAGCTTGGTTAAAAGAGATGGATGCAAATAAAACAAGTTGAAATGAAATAACTAATAATAACAGCAGAAATGGTAGAGAAAAAAGCAAGTAAAATCAAGAATTGGTCAGCACCAGGTGAAGATGAATTGCATGGTTTTGGGTTGAATCATCTAACTGTTCTATACCCACTCATTGCCAAGCAGTTCAACAACATGCTACAAGGAGGAGAAATTGAAAAGTGGCTAACAATTGGAAAAACCTACCTGATAATGAAAGATCCAGGCAACTACAGGCCAATTTCCTGCTTACCAACAGCTTTCAAATTGTTAATTGGTGTAGTAGCTGATGCAGTCCAACAGCATCTAGTTGAAAACAATCTCTTTCCACCTGAGCAGAAAGGAAACTGTCCTAATAGCAGAGGAACAAAAGATCAACTCCTAAGAAATAAAATTATCTTGGAAAACTGCAAGAGAAGGAAGACCAACCTGAACGTGGCATGGATTGACTACAAAAAGGCATTTGACTCTCTGCCATGTGACTAGATAATTGCCTAGAAATAACAGGAGTCAGTAGAAACATCAGAAAGTCTGTGCAAAGATTGATGGCACAATGGAAGACACAGTTGCAGGTCAATGGTGAAAGACTGGGAGAGGTTACTATCAAGAGTGGAATATTTCAAGGAGATTCATTATCACCATTATTATTTGTTATTGCACTGTTTCCTCTATTGGCATTATTGAATAACTCAGGTCATGTCTATCAAACATCAAAAACATATGCCAGGCTATCCCACCTCCTTTACATGGATGATCTGAAGCTGTATGGAAAAAACATTATCTGAAATAAAATCACTGCTCAACACTGTCTGTATATACGGCCAAGATATTGCAATGGAGTTTGGCTTGGACAAATGTGCCAAACTTACTATCAAACAAGGAAAAATAGTGAAAACTGAAGGAATCAAGATGCCCCACAAAAATAACATTAAGAGTCTGGATGAGAAAGATTACTACAAATACTTGGGTATACTTCAAGCTGACAACATCAAGCACATTGAAGTCAAGAAAAAGATTAGAGGTAAATACATAAAGAGAGTGAAGAAGATCTTAAAGTCCAAACTCAATGGAGGAAATACCGTGAAGGCAATCAACACCTCAGCAATTCCAGTCATTAGATAGTGTCATTGACAGACTCTATCTACCAAGGCAAATAGGTGGGCGTGAAATGTTGCAAGTACATCAGATGGTCGAAGAAGAAAAAATGGCTTTGGAAGAATATCTGAAGGACAATGATGAAGGTGCATTGAAGTTAGTATATCAAGAAGGCTTACTGACTACTGAAGAGACCAAACTGGCCTACAAGAAAGACCAAATGAAACAGAATGGAGGCATGGAAAGACAAAGCACTACATGGCCAGTACATTAAAAAAAATAGCTGGGAAAGCAGATGATAACAATACCTGGCAATGGCTAAGAGCAGGAAAGTTGAAGAAAGAGACCGAGGGACTAATTCTGGCTCCACAAGATCAAGCCTTAAGAACAAATGCACACAAAGTCAAAAACAAGAAGACAGCAATAGACAGTAAGTGCCGCCTATGCGAAGAAGCTGAAGAAACAGTGGACCACCTGGTAGACTGCTACAAGAAGATTGTACAGAATAACTACAAGCAGTGGCATGACAAAGTAGCAACAATAGTGCATTGGAAGATCTGCAAGAAATATCATTTGCCTGCAAGTAAGAACTGGTGGGACCATTGGCATTGACAAATTCATCATCAGTCAATTGCAAAAGATGGCCTTACTAGGAACAGCTTCCATCCTGTGACGATATCTGTAATATAATCAATTCAAACATCCATATCTGCCTATCTCAGGTTCTTGGTAAGAACTCGATAGACAAAAATACCAAATCTAGTCTGAGCATCTGGCTGACTGTGCGATGAATAATAATAATAATAATAATAATAATAATAATAATAATAATAATAATAATAATAATACCACCATGACATATTGATACAGACCTAGGAAACAAAAGCTGATACAAACTTCAGTGTTGACTTTATCCGTATTTTTACTCTGATCACAAGATTATTATTACAAGATCTAATAATATCACTCATAATGTCAGGAGATTGTACACTTATAGAAATACTATCACCAGTCAACAATAACCCACCACACTTTATATTGTTCAAATAAATAAATGACTTTAATACTAGTTTCAGAAATGGTGATCTTAAATATAATAATTAAAAAAAACATGGGATGCATTTCAGTTCTTGATGACTTTGTATCAATGACCTCAAGATAATAACAAAAGGAATTATAAAGGCCAATTTTGACATATGACAGCAGAATTAAAACTCTTACAAACATGTAACATCACACTTAGGGATTAAATAAAGGTAAAGGCTTCTTTTCATACTGCATAGATTTCTTAGCATGGCTGACTCAGGAATTCTGGGAGTTGAAATCCATGAGTCATAAAAGAGTCAAGGTTGCCTACCCCTGACTAGCTATTAATTGCAAGAATGTGAGACTTTCCTCTGTAGGCATCTTCAGTGTAACTCATATCTTGCTGAATCTTGCTCAATTAGTTATATATAGCTCTACTGCACATTGGCTGTCCTATTTTAAAAATAGATTGTATGCATCCCATTCAAGAAATCTAAAGTGGGAGATCTAAGCTGGTTATTCATATAAATATACTTTTTTCCCAGAAAATAAGACAAGGAAAATAAAGTTTATACACTTTGGAGATTAAGCAGCAACTGCTGGTTACCTTCCAGAACTCAGAGGAACACTACAAATCTCTTTAATCTCTGGCCTGAGAAAAAGATAAGATCAGTGTTGTGTGATCAAAGATGAACTTTGGAATTGTCACTGCATTGAAGGTAAAGAAAGAACTTATCTAAGTTCGATCAACTACTACTGACTTCACCATTTATCATATCTCTCTCTTCCTCCCCTACATTACCCCCCCCCCAGTAATAGCTGAGTTCATATATAGTAGAGTTATCCTCATGATCATCTGCAAAAGTTCAGACTGTAATAATTGTATTAGTCTTTAAGGTGCGACAAGACAATTTGGCCTCAAATTTAATTACAGGTTGCTTCTTGATTGCTTACTTGCTTTAGATCCTTCTGGCACAGAATTATTAGTGAATCTCAACAATGTTGCAGCATTCCTAAAGAAAATGGGCAAAATGTCTCACCCTCACTTATACTCTTTGAGGGCCATCCAAAGTCCACAGAGATTAACTTTAACTTAACATTGTGGCCCTTTATACTACAATGGCTACATTGACCAAGATGGCACAAAGTATACCTCTTTGGGGACTGTTCCTGACATATTCCTCAAACCTTCCTTCTAATTTGCTATGTTCTTGCAATCAGTAAGATGCTTGAATCTGAAGAACTATGTTTGGGTTGAATTATCATCCTCCAGCACACTGTTGAGGTTTGACTTCTATTCCTCCCTTTCCTTCCAGTTTCAGAGCTGTCTGAGCAATTGTAAGCCATGTAAGCCAGACTCCTGTGTGTCTCAATACAAAACAAAACTGTATATAGTTGAATTGTATCAGTAAGACTGTGGAAGAACATATTAATCAGTGTGGAGCTGATGGTTATTCACCACTAAAGCTAAAGATCAGCTATTTGCTATTTAAATATCTGTTACTCAAGAAATCACTTTTCATCTATTATGCCAGCAACAGGTTGAAGTTTATCTCTGTTCTTTTTCTTTAATTGTGCAGCATCACATTTGAAACCAGTTTCGCTTTTCAGTCTTGACTGGCCCTTGCAATATAACAAGGTGATACTTGTACTTCACAAAACAATTTTTCTTCATATGTATGTAATGTAATCAATATGAAAACTACACTGCTCATTAAGGACTTGATATTTCCATTCATTTTCATCTCCATATTTTATAAAGTGTGAGTGCCACTTGCTTTAAACAAACCAGGATGGACACATTCTGGGGATAAATAATCTAATGAATAATTACTGCATACAGTGCCATGCCCTTCTTAGTCAATAACTATTGGCTATTATTTCACGCTTACCACTTTTTTTAAAGATTTGTTAGAATTCTAGCTATTATAGCTGTCCAGACTCTAACTGAAGATATTTTATTAATCAGTGTGAATTATTAAAAAGAGGATTATCCTGAATCTTGGAAAACAATTAAGCGAAACAGAGTGACATATCTGTGTCAGTGACATATCTGTGTCAGTTATTTGAATCTCTCAGAATGAAAAACTGATCTTACCTCATCTTATCTAGGTAGGACTGACACTGAAACATCCATATGTTCTTTGTTAGTGATGTTTTAAAATAACTCCCTTTTGTCTCTTTTCCTCAGCCAGTTCATACAATTCAACTCTTCTAGTTGTCTATAAGCCAGATGGGAAAGATGGAAAAACACTTGATAAAAGAAACCAAAGGAAAGTGTGTTGAAGAGGGTTGTGGCCTGGTTTTTTGTTTCCTCCTGTTCGATTGTAAACTGTATTTTTGACGTAGCTTTTGAGCCTTAGAAATGGGGCAGGGGGGACTTTGTTAAACTCAAGATACGTTTAACTATGCTAAATCGTCAGTCTGACATAACAATAAGTGAAACAGAGACTTACCATCCCAGGCAGGCTTAAACTAGCTTAAAGTGCCTTCAGTGTAGACATAATTGGGTAATTTTTAATTACACTTATTTTGGATTGGTTGGTTTGGATATTTTTTTCCTTACCTTCACTTGTTCTTTAAATTTGAAAGAACTCTCAAGTTTAGAAACAGTTTGTTCAGCTCTGCACTGTGCTGGGGAGACATCTGTTTCTATGAGTATCACTATGTTATATTTTTAGGTAAACTCATTTGGTTTTGTATCTAGTGCACAGATGTCAAACTCGCTGCAGCATGTGACATATCGCGACATATCACAACTTTTTTTTGCATTGCCAGAGCTGGGATGGGTGCAGCCTCTGCATGATGCAATCAGCCTGCAGGCTGGCAGTTTGACATCCGGATCTAGTGGCTTCTTTTTTTCTTCTTCTTTTAAATGGCTTGTTTAAAGTCCATTTCTCTCTCCTTTCTCCCTCAAGCTTTTCAATTTGGCCTGTGTATTTTATAACCTGAGCTTGCATGCAACTTTCATAGAACATTTCACAACAACTAGTAAAATAAATCAGATTTTGAAAGCATCCACCTGAAACCTGAGGTTGAATTTCTGATCCTTTTCTTTAACTGTCTTGTATTCCAAAGAGTGAGGGGGTTATTTAAACATGAAAGATGTCAAATTAATATTTTAAAAAGGCACTCAAGTAACCTGGAAGGACTATTTGGAGATTACATTTGAAATCTAAGCACTATAGGCATTTTCTGTCATTGTTCTTCCTAACAAAGGGAAATATTCACATTCTGATAATAAACTGGCCACCTATTGTGACTAAAGTTTGCCCTAGCTGACTTAATTGTACTTTGAAATTTTCTTAGGCACAGCTGTGATGTGGGTAGAAATACCTGCCAAGAAAAGAAAAAAAAAGGAATAATATATTTATGGCCAGAAATAACCTTCTGTAACTGTCAAAGTGTAAAGAGGCAATTGCTTTGAGGTGTGGCAAAAACTCTACATAAGTTTGTCTTCTTACCATCTGTCTTCCTTTAAAGTTTAATTTATTGACCTTGCCATAGCTGTAGAATTTAGGGTCTGAGTTACGCAATCACTTAACAGGTCTTTCCTGTAGAGCAGAGGTATCATACCGAAAGCTGCATCCACCCCATTGCCGGCAATACAAAAAGAGTCACAATATGTTGTGACATGTCATGTGACATGGCAAGTTTGATACCCCTCCTGTAGAGGCATCATGTAACTTCTGTTTCTCACCTACTGCCACCTCTTCCACAATCTGTAAGCTCCATGGGTCCTCATCTTTATTTCAAATATAACTTCTCCCATAGGATTTCTTTACTTCAGAAAACATGGATGGGTAAGGAGCCCCACAAAAATGAACAGATGTGTAGTAGGAAAACAAAAAACTTTCAGCAGTCAGTGGGTCTGAAGAACTATCTAGAAAGGTAACTGATATTACTACTTCCATCAAGGATGCATATGATTAACTTTCCAATTACTAATATTTAATTTATATGATGGTGCAACTTGCAAATTGTAATCTCCCATTACAGAGACAGTAAAGAAGGATAACATAACAGACGAAGGGCCAGAGCAAATGTAGCTTCCTTATCCTTATTTCACCAAAAAACTATTTACAAGTACTATCAAATCCATCTCAGTACTGTATCCTAGGCTGAAACCCATATGAAAAGGATTCAGATAATCTTTAACTTCCATACTCTCTGAAGATGCCAACCAACCATGTTTTCAATGACATTTCCTAAAAAGGAGAGGTTGAAATGGTGTATTGTCCTATATCATTGAAACAATGATGGCTTCTTGAGACTTTTCCTTTAAGAATCATTGGAACTGCCTGTTCTTCAAAGGCATATTCATCCTCACCTGGACTTTTAGAAACAACACACATTGACAAGTGCTTACAGCTTCAAAAATACTGTCCAGTTCATCAATACTAAGAAACTTGAATTCTTCCCAGATAGCAAATAAATCTGTCCCTCAAGCAACCCCATAGGATTTGCCCAGGCAGAGTCAAACTCGAAGCAGATACAAGTGAATTTATCTGACAAGTGCCTATTCTTCAAAACAGCCCTCCTTCCTCATGAGAGACTGAGTTACACTTAACAGGGCAAGATGAAGTGAAGGAAGAAAAATGACTATATTTTCCACTTTTATCACCATGAACTTAATAATAGATCTGCATATGCTGCAATAGACCAAGTAAGTCCATAAGGTGAAACCACCCAGTTTTCATGCTTTATACCTCTGCCTCCTGCTTTAGAGCAACATGTTTATCATTATTGCTATCACCATTTATCTTACTCAAGACACCTAACCTGGCCTAACTGCAGTGTGTGTGAAAGAAAATGTGCTGCCTTACTGACTTATTGAAAGGTCAAAATCTTACTTACCTTCACAAGGATTTTATTGGCATAAATAGTTAGCTGTGTAGCACAGAGACCATGATGGTTTCCTCCCCTGCTTCCCCTTCTGTTAAGATAAACCAATCTTACAGGTGTTGAACAACATCAACCTATATTTGGAAAGAAAATCTAAAGTCATTTTTTAAAATTATTTTAATACTCAAAATCCAAATAAGTGGGATTGGGGAGATAAATGCTGTTTGGCTAAAAATAGAAAATGCAAAAAAAAAAAAAAATAGGAATATTTCAGGCAGACCTCATGCTATAAACCTAAATTCTTACAGAATCCCAAGTTTTTGTTTTTCTAGGGGGATATGATCTACTATTTCACAACAATAGATTCCCAATACAAGCAAGATCAGCCCCTAATTGACAAGATGATTTTGGAAAATTGCAAGAGAAAGACCAAGCTGAATAAATCTTGGCTTGATGGGAAAAAAAGTCTTTTAACTCTCTGCCACATGATTGGAATATCAACTACCTAGAAATAACAGAAGTAGAAACTTTGTACAAAGATCAATAGCACAATGGAAGATGCAGCTGCTGTTCAATGGTGATACATTGGGACAGGTTGAAGATAGTGCCGATAGCTATTGATCACCTGGGTGCAATTCCAAAACATCTAGAGCACTGCATGAATACCACTGGCATTGCTAAAATTACTATCAGTCAAAAGGCAGCTTTAGTCTTGCAATTATATCTTTAGTATTATAAAACAACAACATCTGCCTATCCAGGTCCTTGGGAAGTACTTGACAGATGGACAAAAATGCCAAATCAAGTCTAAGCATGTGACTGAGTGTAAAACCAGCTATAACCATCATCATCCCTAAAACATCTGGAACACCACTTGATCACTATTGGCATTGACAAAATCATCATCAGTCAATTGCAAAAGGCTTTACTTGCAACAACTTACACCCTGTAGTGATACATTTAACACCATCAAACATTGACATCTGTCTAACATAGATCCTTAGGAAGGACTTGATAGATGGACAAAAATGCCAAATGAAATCTAAACAACTGACTGATGGTGTGAACAACCATAATAATATTAGATGGCTTTTTCATGGGGGGGAAGAACTTCTAGAAAATAGAGGTCAGATTTTGGCATAGTGTTAACCATAAAAATGTTGTACCTGTGGCATAAAGCAGACCAAGTTATTCTACTTTTGTTTCTTCCAGAACTTTTGGATCCCCCCCCCCATCCAACTGTAACCTGCTATAAAAAAAAGTGATACTTCTATATAATAGAACAAGTACAGTGAAAAGTTTTCAGTGTACAAATTCTTTGTTATTACAATGCCGATCATATTTGAAGTTCAAATCTGTTTAATAAAAGCTAGTAATGTTGTTCAAAGACACATAATGATGTTTTATCTCATGGTTTAGCACTTTCATATTTATAATTGTCAATGACCTGCATAAAGACCACAACTGACAAAATTATAAAGGACCTTCAGACTCTCCAGTTATTGGTGGAGACAAAAAAAATGTGAATAAAAAGTGCAAGGAAGCAGACAATATGAAATGAGTCACCTCCTGGGGGAGAAAACAATGACAATGGATTTGGAAAAGCAATATTAGAAAGCAGAAAAGATGAGAATGTTGGCTTAGCAAAAAGTGAAGGAATAAAAATCAAGTGCCAGTCTTACTTGTTGTTCACAGCCTTTTATTCAGACAGTCTCTTTCATTTCCCTTCAAATGATAAATATATTTTGGTGATGTTTTCATCAAACTAATTTCAAGTGTTTTTTTTTTTTTTCATATATAATTAGAGCAGCTGGAGAAGAATGGCTATACATCATCTTCAAAGTGGTACTTCAGCTGTCACAATGATACTCAGGAGGATGTTTGAATAATAAACATATCTGAATTATTAGTCCCACAGCAGCAGAACAAACATATTTTGTAGCAAATAAGGCCAAATCTAGATGAAATTAAGCATGCTCATCTCTCAGCAATATTAGTGGGACTTAGCCATTCAGACAAGATCTCAGGTTATTTTGATTTCAATGAGTGTGGGATTTGCTCAATAGGAGACATATGCTGGCATCAATATTGCAGAAATGTAAGATGTCAAGAAAGAATATAACTGGTGATCCATCAGAAAATATAAAAATATACCTCAACTGCCATCTGATGAACTCTGGCTAGACTACAAACTCTGGCTAGATTACATTTCAAAACTACTGCAATGAGAAAAGATACACATGCAATAACAAAAACAGTTTCACCCCAATCCAGTGAGTAGAGAGATACATAAAGTTTAATCAATTAAATCAGAGGAACTTTCACTCTTTGTAGAATGCCTGAAGGCAATATTTTTGCCCAGTTGGTTATAATACACTTCAGGGTTGCTGGGTTAATACTTTATAGCAGTGGTGGGATTCAAATATGTGAACAACTGGTTCACTGTATGGATGCTGCTTCTGGAAGTCCATTCTGGGCCTGGGCAACAAAAAATTAGCTACCGGTTCTACAGAAGTGGTGCGAACCAGCTGAATCCCACCACTGCTTTATAGTGGTGGTGGTGGTGATTGATTGGTTGTTTTATTGTGAAATGGCAGTTCACATTTACAGATTATAAGAATAAAAACAACTAAAGAACTTCTTAGTGCAAACAGTGGAGTGCCTGCTAAAATTACATAGGAGTATCATATATATTCTGAAAGCTTCCGCAGTATGGATAATGTCACTTTTTAATCACATAACCATGTTGAAACAGAATGCCAACCATCAGGGCTTCAAAACTACAAGTTTATTTAAAATGAAGAGAGATTCTTCAGAGCTGAAACATAGCTGCCCAGAACTAATAAAGCATCATTGTGTGATTTCTTCATGAAAAGGAGGGAAAGAATCTGGGAAGTTAAAAAATATGAACGTGTGTGATTGCTGATTCCAAGTCATAAGATACAATTCCTTTTAGACACTTTCTGAGATGTTTGGAATCTTACGTTCTAAGTATATCTTTTTTTTTTTCCTAATTCAGCTGCATTCTCCATTGGACCTCAGATGAAATATATGAAATATATAAAAATAGATTGGACAGACATGGTTATGGTTTTAACTTCTCAGCAGACCTCTTTCAGTTATTCCGAAGAGGCTGCAGCAACTCAAATTTGCATATTTTACAAAGGGCAGACAATCTGTTATTAAAACCTCTATGATTTTGATAACCCAATATACTTTTTACAATTAAATATTTGGATCAGATTTTGGGATCATTTAAGTGTGATACAAAACCAAGCTATTAATATGGTTGTTCCCAAAGCAATTGCTCTGGGTTGATTAACAACAATGCAAGGTTGTTATTAGAACATGATGTTTCAGTTTTTTTCTATCATAAAACAATAAAAAATATCCAGTTTTATTACTTTTTTTTAAAAAAGAACATGATATTTCAAGACTACAATTCTTAAATATAGTTAACACTTATACAAATGGATTGGTCCTGAAAGTAAAGAGGTGGAATTAATGTTGAATTACAGACATTTAGAAACTATACATAAACAAACTACAAGGAATGAAGACTTTTATTTAGGACTTCCGTTTAATTTGTGTCATCAACAAAGCCAATGGCAATTGCAGAATATATCCTCCAAAGAGCAAAAGTATAAATGCTAGGTATAAGTGGAAAAATGCATTCAGTTTGCATTTTAATATAAAGTTACATAATGAACCAATATATAAATAGTTGAAATCGCATTTTATTAGAAAACATGGATTGGAAAAATATACTATATGCCAGTATACATCTTTAAGAAATGGACATAAAATATGTCCTAATTATCTTGTGGGGTTTTTTTTAGAATTTTTCTTAGTAAAAAACAAAAATTGATATGAAAAGATACTCTAACAATTTGAAACTAACATTTGAAAAATAAGACTCACACTATAACTATAATTGGCAAAATTCCTAAGAAACACTTGAACACTTCTGAGACAGGCTCTATATATAATTTCTTAGCATCTCCTTGTGTATATTTTCCCCCTATGCAGCTTCTACCATAATGTTGTATAACACCGATCAAGTGTACTTATTATGAATTCTGAGCTGTTGGTTTCTCCCATATTTTGTAAACATATAGATATTTCAATGAAGTGAGGGCAATTCCTCGAAACATTACAGGGCAATTCACATTTGCTCATAGCTGAGGACCATCTGGAACATGAGTTATGGAGTACTGAGCTTAACTTTGAATAATGTTCCCACCTCCCCCAAGCACTGGTAAGATATATCTTGCCTATCTGTCAAAAAAAGCATTAAACGCCTTTTGCTAAGTTTATTTTTAGCCAAGAATTAAAATGGAGCATTCAGAAAGCACAAAATTAAGTTATGTAATGTATATTAATTTGAGAAATGCAGAACACATGACTTTGCATCAGGGCATGAATTCTTCAGATATCCATAATTTCACCAAGCAATTGGGAGTAAGCTTCATAGACATGGGGACAAAAATTTAATTTCTGTCTCAGTATATATGACAGACGATCTCATTTCAAACAACACATTTTATTTCCGGGCATCATTGTGAGGATTCAGCCACAGAACCAAATCCTTCAATCTTCTATTTAGTTAGATATGCAAAAGTGTGAAGCCATCTATATACAACCAGAATAATTACACTCATGTTTAGCCCAAATTGCAGAATGTTTCAGTAAAGCAATAATCTCATAGTTTATCTTGAATTTTGGTGGAGCACTTAGGATCTTACCTTTTTTAGCTCCAAAAAATGTCTTTGATCAAAAGTGTGCTCCCCTTGCCATTTTTCATCTCTTACTTTGGTGCAAGCTTCTAAATTCATCTCAAACATAAATTCAGATAAAACATATGAGCTGTTCAGGATCAGATTTATAATTGTTGGTCCTATTGTGAATTTTTAGCAATTAGCATGAAATATTAAGCAGACTAAAGGATGTTATGATATCATTTTCAGAGAGAAAAGAATTATGTTTCAAATGCAATCTTCAAAGTGATTCAGGGTCTATAAATTTAAGCAATATACTGTGGTTGTGTAGATTTAGTTATATTGTGGGACAATGGGCTTTTTCTAGGAACTTGATACTTTCTTTAGGAGCAACCAGGCAATTTAAATGGATCACTATTGAGGCAATTGTCAATATAAAAATAAGTTAAGTGAACATAGGTGAAAATAAGATAAAATTTATTACATTGGCTCTTTTGGAGTACCAAGAAAGTGACTTCACTGACAGAATATCACTTGGAGGTAATGTTGGGAAAGACAACTATCTGCTAACTAGGCTACTGAAAGTTTGCCATGTTACAAGAGTTGTCTTTACATTGTTGAACATGAGAACAATAAGCTCCCTCTTTGAGGGAAAATGGCCAATTAAAATGAACTTGTAGGAGGTGTCTTTATCCCCAGTGAATGCTTCTACTTCAGCAGCAATTACCACTGCACCATCTAAGTATAAGTATAGTAAATACATGATATAGTTGTCAAGATTGTCAATGTCACTATGACTACAAAGTGCAAGGGTGTAAATGTTAACATCACCACCAGTAACAACTAAAAAATTCACTGCAGAGCAATACATACAATGAAGCCATTTCCAATTCTGATCTCTCAGAAGCCCTGTAGAAAGTGTTCTAACTCTATGAAATCAAATTTGAATTGGTCACTGGGACTAGAGATTTACTCTTCCAAGCTTTCAGACTTGTGCTGGAGCCCATTTTAAGGAAATTTCTTTACTAGAATACGTGCTTTGGGCTGTTCTGTGAGATGTTTATATGGTGCCTTCCTTTTGGCTGATTGGTGTGTTGATGGCTGGCAATTGACTGTCATTTCCTTGTGTTTCCATCAACACACCAATCAGCCAATAGGAAGACACCACATAAACATGACTCGCAGAACAGCCCAAAGTACGTATTCCAGTACAGAAATTCCCTGAAGATGGGTCCAAAAGCTCGGAAGGATAAATCTTTGGTGCCAGTGACTGACCCAAATTTGATTTTGCATTATTATCCTGGGATACATATGTTTGCCTTCATTCATGTTCTAACTCTGAATATTGCAGACAAAATAACTCATATTTGTTCATTTATTCCAATGAACAAATAAGGAAAACGGAGCAAAATAATGATATTAACTGTGATTCTTCTCATCTTGTGGAATCAAAAGAAATAGGATTTGTGATAACATGAAGTGTTCCTCTTGTGGACTGGATTCAAATCCCGCCAAACTACATTTGGCAGCTAGGGTACACATGTATGACAGAATTATTAATTATGAATAAATGCTTCTGCAAGGGAAAGGATTAGGATCTTTGACTTGAAGAAGAGGTGATAAATTTCCCCTAAAAAGGTTGTCCCTCAAAGCAACTGCATCAAATAAATGTAAGGACTTTCTAATGTTCTTTTTCAGGGATCGTTTTGGAAAAGATGGTATGTCTGAATCTACAGAGAATCTTGCATGACATGAATTATCTACTTCTTTTCTGTCAGATTTCACACTCTGTTGAGGACTGAAATTGAACTGATCATTCTTGAAAGCAACCTCTGCTGGGTGACAGTCTGATCCTACTGGTCCTATTGCTTCTTTAATGGCATTCAGAACCATCAAAGATGGCATCTTTCTGGACATCTTGTGAGGCTTGGAAGTTGAGGCAACATTTCTGAATTTCAGCTGCTGGTAATGGGGAATGTGCAATTCATTTTTATGGTATATCATATGGCTTGGTTTGTACCCAATACTTGGTTATACTTGGTTTAAATAGGGGAGGGCTATCCTCAGTATACAAATGTCACCCAATTATATACATATTGCCAGACAGGCTGGATCAGTAATGATGTGAATGTTCTTTCCTGATTCCTGAAGGGAATTAGGATGGATGGGACAAAACAAACTAAAATATTGCTAACATGCATTCCCTCTTAAGGAGCAAGTCTATGGCTTGGGGGGTTTTCTAGACTCACAGCTTCAGCTTGATCAACAGATGGCATCTGTTGCCTGGGGACTTTCACTTTTGGCTGGTGCACTAGTTGTGGCTTTTTTTTTTAAAGTAGATAATTTTGACAACAGTCACTCGTGCCCTTATTATTTTGAGATTGGATTACTTCAGCATGCTATATTAACGGCGGCTTTTGAAGAATGTCTGGAAGGCTCAGCTGGTAGAGAATGCAGCATCCTACATGTTAACAGATGAAAGCTGTTTCAGCAGAATTATATCTATATTATGGATCTTGCATTAGTTTAAGCAGCATGTCAGTTAATACATATTAATATGAGTATCAAATGCACATTCATGTCATTTTTAACATCTGGTAATTGTACTTTATTTTGAATTAACTTTGTTTGCATTAGCTTTCACAGGATCTGGACAGCTAAAACCTCAGATGGTCGCTATAAGATACCAGAAACCATAGGTTTTCTGTGATATAGGGTGACTCAAATTTTGGAAGCCCAGATCTGGCAACTACAGCTTGTAGTTGCATTTCCTTCAGAAGAATAAACTTTCTTTACCTCCACCCACATTCTGGTGTCTTTCTCTGAAACTCTTGTTTAAATTACAGGTTGCTTACTCATCTGTCCTTTGGTGTATCTGTCAATCTTAATTTGATTTTAAATGGTTGGTGCTGACTATTCTAACAAAGTGCCACTTAACTGTTAATAACTTGGAAAAAGTTGTCATGATGAGACAAAGTGGCAGAAGAAAATGAAAAAGAGAACTTAGCATGGTTTTATATTTGCATTTGTCCAGAGAGGATCTGAAACACACTAAGGCCCCATCAAAATCCATAATACTTTACTACTATGTCAAGATGCTAATACTCTTGAAGTTACAATCCAAACCATGCCTTCATTTTCAGATATGAATGGGAATCATAGTATTAAATTAAAATTACTCCTTAATTCAACCAGGCAGGAATTCAGGTAAGTGCATTGAGATTCTAGTCCTAGTGTATTAAATAGATATCAGACTTAAACATTTGACTACTAATTCACTTCTATGGAAAACTTTTCAAAGATGGCAAAAAAGGATAATTTTGTATATGCCTGAAAACTGATTTTGAATTTAAGATGATCAGATAAAATTTCCCCATCTTTTCAACTGAGAGGAGCCAAATCCAAATGGAATTAATCATGGAGATTCTTCCAACAAATCATCAATGTGTGTATATAATGCATTGTGTTATTATATGTATACATACTGTATACACAGAATGTGGCTAGATGAAGATAGATTAGCACTGATTCTTCCAGTCCTTTAAAAAACGTTGAAGATCTTGATATATTCCAGGGTAGGATCCATTGCTCCAGGTTAGATGGCCCATTTAGAGGTTTTGTTCATTGTTCTGTTTGGGTTTACCCCTATTAATTACTGTAGGTTTTTTATTCTGGATTTTTTATTATTTTTATGTGTTGTTAGCTGCCAAGAGTTGAATTTGTGAGATGGGGAGCCATATAAATCAACCTAATAGTTACATATAAAATACATATAAAATTGCTACATGCTACCATTCAATCCATGAGCAGGATCAAATTTAAATTACTTGACAATCAACCAGCCCAAAAGAGAAAAAGACTCCAGCATCTCTCCACCCATAATCAGCCCTCAGATTAGCATAGATTAATTCCAAGATCAACTTCAGACCAACAATCAAGTAAGTAATACTCCAATCAAGAAACTGCCAAAGAGCTATTAGTAAACAGCCCAACCAAAGAATCCCCGACACTGTCCTCACCCACACAGACAGGCAAGACACCAGAATATAAACAGCACTCTTTACTAGTGCTGATGATGTTACCTAGTTAGGGTAATTAAACATCTGCAAGAAAACAAGCAAGCTCAGAGAGCACAAATGATCCTTTAAATTACTTCAACAGACCACTATTGATTAAAATGTATTGTCATTACAGTCTCTGATACCTATACAGTTCACTATTTGCCACAAGCTAATCATCCCTTTTTACATATGCTCAACCACAGAAACATACATACACAGCCATATTATACCGACATCTATTAACAGAAGCTGCAAAAACAAGGAATTGAAAAATGAAGCATTGGTAAATAAGTGGAAAGCATAAAAGGAAATTGGGAGGGAAGAAGGGTTTAAGGGGGTTATGGCATACACAGATGTGCTGAACTCAGAAAACAGGTTCTCTTTCAACAACCTTTCTCTTCCCTCCATTTGGGCTGCTGCTGCTGTTGCTGTTCTGCCAATCTTTCTGCATTACTGTAAACTCGCTCTATTCTTGCCTGATCTAACAATCATAGTGCCCCTATGACACTAAGCTGAAGCTGCCATAACTAAAGATGAAGCAAACATGTAAGCAGAGAGAACAAAAAGCCAGCAATCTTGTCTAAAAGTTCCCTTCAGGGAGGCAGATAAGAAGGGGAAAAATGTTAAGGAAAAAAGGAGAAAATGTCACCTGAACCAGAAAAAGGAAGTTGAGCTGAGCACATGGGGAAAAAAACCAATTCCAACTAATCAAATTAAGACCTTGGGGAAATAAAAGGGTCCTGAACTATGCCCACTTCTTGAGTCATCTTTGAATCCAGACTTGTCAGCTCTCATTTCCCCCAGCTAGAGCATGATAGCCTTGTTGAGAAGGCTACAGTTAAGTGTGGATGGCTGTGTGTGAGAGAGAGACAAAGAGCAAATGAACATTGCAATCACTAAGGCTTTCTTTATATTTACTGGTCTCCTAGTATTTCAAAGAACTGTGGTGGTTCAACCTGCAGTTGAAAGTGATTTGTGTGTGTCCTGGTTGTTGACCAAGATCCAATGCCTTGTGTGCTCTAGTCAGACTTATCTGAAAAACCCAGGTAGAAAGCATGTATGGGGGGGGCAGAATAAAAGAACAGGTGTGAGTGTATGAGGCAATGACAATAAACCAAACCTGGTAATATATGAAACACTTCTGACTTCTTCCTTCTCAACACAAGGCCCAAGAGATGAGGGAACGGGAGCAGGGTAAAGCAGGATAGAATATATGTGTAATGAGGAGGAGGCTGACCATGGAGTCAAAAACAAAACTGGCCATATTGTTGAGAGATGTGAAGAGATGTGTTGCTTTCTTGCCTGTCTGCCTTCTGAGTAGTGCAGCCTACCTGGCTATCCAGGACAAGGAAGCTGTCCTGAACCAATATTTTATATGGGACATGACTTGGAGATGAAGGCTAGCCTTTCTGAGAATTTCAAACATCAAAACAATCTTCCTTTCATCTTCTCCTGCCACTCTCTGAATGATTCCTTTAAAATCTAATAATAATTAGATTTTTTTTATCCACTGTGTATTTTCTATATTTAAAATGTTGATTAAGGCTCTGTAAGGGCTTAATACTCAGCTTTAAATTTTGTTTTGCAGGAATCGATTTATGGTGTTAATTCTTTTATCCATGTATACAACATAGAATAACAGAGTTGGGTTAGGTTTACAGACAAATGGTTGTTCATTCTCTTCTTGAAAGCCTCCACTATGTAAAAAACACAACTTTAGGAGGCAAGCGGTTCTGCTGATTAATTTTTCTCACTGTCAGAAAATTTCTCCTTAGTTCTAGGTTGTATCTCTCTTTAATGAACTTCTTCTGTTTCCTCTTGTCCTGCCCCCAGGTTTTTTGGAGAACAGGTTAACTCCTTCTTTTCTGTAACAGACCCTCAAGTACTAGAAGACTGCTATTCAATCATCCCTAAACCTATTGCTAGATGCAGTATGCCAAGTGTAGTCTTAAAGCAGTACTAACACTTCAGCCTAGGACTGGCTTTTTTAGCAGTTGCAACATATTACTGACTCATACTTAAGTGGTTGTCCACTAGGACACATACATCCCTTTAACAGTCACTATGTTGAACCATGTACCATCCATTCTGTACCTGTGCATTTGGTTTTTCTTGTATAAGTATAAGATCTTACTTTTCTCACCACTGGATTAATTTTTTGGGATAGGGTCCAGTGTTGAAGTCTGTTAAGATCCTTCTGTGTTTTGAGTCTATCTTCTAAAGTGTTGGCTATTCTCCCCAATTTGGTGTCATCTGAGAGTTTGATGAGTTCCCCTTCTATCCCCTTATCTGCAATATATAAAAATACTGGGCCTAAGACATAACTTTAATATACCTTATTGTATGCTTCCCTCCATTTAGCTGCAGTTCCACTGAGGACTACATGTTGAGCATGGTTGGTTAGTCAATTGTGAATCCATCTGTAGTGATGCTGTCTACCACACATTTTTCTATCTTACCAAGAGGTAGGCTGTGGTCAACATTGCCTTTCTGAAGTTTAATAAATTATGTCCAGAGAATTTCCCTGATCCATTAATTTAGTCACTTTGTCAAAGAAGGAAGTTGGGTTGAGAGTCCTAGATTCCTTAAGTCAGCCCTGCTCAATTGGGACAAAATCAGAGGAAGAGACATAGAGAAGTAGAGAAAAAGACTATATTGATATTGCAAAAGATTACATTCACCAGAAGAGCAATCAGGACTTAATCTTCAATTTATTTGCAAAGGTAGCTATTTTTCTTTCAACATGAGTGTCTGTAGCTAAAGGCATTTCTGCCTATTCCTTTGTTTTCAACATTATCTTCTGATTTTCTCACAAGGCAAATCTTTCTCTGAACCAGAAATAATTAATATTGGTAAATATGATGCCTCAGTCTTTTGCAAGTTATATTCAGAAGTTGCCTGGAAGAAGAAGAAGAAGGAGGAGGAAGAGGAGGAGGAGGAGGAGGAGGAGGAGGAGGAGGAGGAGGAGGAGGAGGGATGAAAATGTTCTATTTCTGATTCAGTGCCATTGAATGTTGGTATGCAACCTCTGAAATAAAATGCTATTTCCACAAATTATATTTAGAACAGTGGTTCTCAACCTTTCTAATGCCACAACCCCATAATACAGTTCCCCATGTTGTGGTGACCCCCAACCACTTATACATCACCGGGTACCAGGGGTGTGGCCAAAGAAAAGGGGGAAAATGGCGGACAGCCTTGTTTGGCGACCCCCGTGAAATGGTCGTTTGACCCCAAATGGGGTCCCAACCCACAGGCTGAGAACCACTGATTTAGAAGAAAACTTAAGTTCTTAGGTTTATCATTCTCAGCAATATTTTAGTCTATTTTTATGTATTTTCCAGTTATATTTTTTCCTTGTTTTGGAATATTGCTTTACTATGAAGGCAGTTTGGTCTTGATGCTACAATTATTTGCAACCCTCAAGCTACTTACCCCAGAAGTAACCTGACTGAGTCAAGCACCCTTCAAATTTGTGGTATAAAGCTTCAGCAAGTTGGCCTGGTTGCTCTGCTATGACATTTGACATGCACTGCCAATTAATTTCCATGACAGTGGTATATACAGTGACAAGGGCAGACTTTCACATGAAATTTCAAGGTCTTTCTGCCGGAGGTCAGGCTATAAGCATCAATCACATTTCCTCTTTCCTGAAGTTGTCACTAAGCCTCACCAATAAAATGCTTGAGTGTAAACTTTAAAAAAAATATATTTTTCACCTTCCCAAAGACTTAAATTATTTTAATTTTTATGATATGGATTGCATACTGGGATAATTTTACAAGAAGTTATCCAGTTTTATATTAGCATATTTATTACAATTAGTGATGTAACTTTCCTTGGAAGGCAAGCCTAAAATGAGCATTATGACCTCTACATTTTACTTTGCTCAGATTTTAAGCCTTTTCTCCATTTTTCAGTTTCTCAATTCCTATTTATTTCTTTCTGCATCTACAGATCCAGTCCCATTCTCTAATTCCTTCTTCTGACCATTGGGTAATATTGGTATAAATGGAAGAAATCCCGAGAAAGATATATTGTTCTTTTTCTGTCTCAAAAAACAATGGTCCTTGGGGAAAGTTTTTTCCTTTGGTTGTAACCTGCAACCTTGCTGTATTAAAAAACTAAGCAAGTTTAGACCTGATTTATATTTGGATGGGAAACTAACAGGAAGTCCAAGTACTGTAGACCAGTCTTTTTTTTTTTTTTTTCTATTTAACCATATCTGATTCTTGGAGACTGCCTAGAGAAATAGTTTTCTAGGCAAGGATTTTCAGAAGTGGTTTGCCTGATGCCCTAACCACTATGTCAAACTAGTTGTTTCAGAGGCCACATTACTTGAAAAAAACCTTCTAAAATCCTACTGTGTTTCTCCCAAAATAAGCCCTAGCTTGATTTTTAGGGGTTGGCCTAATATAAACCCTACTCACAAAATAACCCCTAATTTTGGGGCAAGGCACATGCCTAAAAATCAAGCTAGGGCAAGGATGTGTGGGGGGGTGGAGCTGCCCCACACACACCCCACACCCACTTACCATTATAGCCAGGCTTCTATGAATTAACACCTGCCTCACCTCACTGGCCCACTTCTTCTGCAGCTGAAGGAAATGCATCTGCAGCTGACAATGGAGCTCCAGTCTGCATTTCACCATCAGAGGCCTTCCAGAAAGGCCTCTGCAGCCTAGAACCAAGCTACAGCATAAGCTTGGTTTTCGGCTACAGAGGCTTTCTGAAAGGCCTCTGACAGTGAAATGCAGGCTGGAGCTCCATTCTCAGCTGCAGAGGCATTTCCTTCGGCTGCAGTAGACGTGGGCTGGCTGGGCAGGGCCGTCGGTGCCACCTCCATGAGGTGAGACTGTGGAAAAGACACTCCCCCAAAATAAGATCTGGTGCCTCTTTTGGAGGTAAAAAAATAAAATAAAGACCGGATCTTATTTTCGGGTGAACACAGTAGAAGGTGGTGATGGCTATCAATGTGAAGTAAACTATACAGGCATCTCTGTGAAGTTGATAGAGCTTGAACTCAACTCGTTATATCATATATAACAAACGAGTGCTTGAAAGATGGAGATCCTTTCTTTCATCCGTCTTACTTATCCCAGCCAATGAAGTCCCACTATAGGTTCTGAATTGAAGGAATCAAATGGACTAGGGAGATCAATCAATGATTCAAGATTATTAAGAACATTAGCTGAATGTGTGATAGACCCAATTTGTATTTTTACTTTCCCAAGTATATTTCTAATATCTCCCCATTCTCTGAAGCTCCACTCAATGTTTTAATATTTGGGGAAATAGCTTGGTTTATCTATGAATTGATTTGATTCAAGCTGGAAAGGAAAGGGAGACTTATCTCACTGGGTTCTTATGCTATATTGGAATAACCATTCTAAAATTACAATTGTACACAATCTTATCATGGACCATGGGTTAATATGCACATAGAACTGTAATGTGAAATAGGGCTCAGATTAATGAGGCACAGTATTGGGAAAAACTGATGACATGCAAATTTCATTTTGCTTTTATTCTCTTTCATGAAGAAATTTATATACGTGTGTGTTTGTGTGTGTGTGTGTGTGTGTGTGTGTGTGTTCCCCTGTGTAATAGCATGCACTCATGTTTATTGTTTTTTTATATGAGCAGTTGCACAGATTAATGAGATAATCAGTTTAAAGAACTTTGGCGACAAGAAAATGTGAAATGCTTAATAAGCATAATTTTTATAGACCTTTCACTGCTGCACTTAAGGTTTCAAATGAGCTCTCCCAGTCTGAGTGGATTTTCATACATATTAGTCAGCTTGCTAACTCCAAGGAATCCTAAGATGTTTGAATCTGATTTTTATTTTAGTACAGTTTGATTCAAAGATAAACACTATCCAGCTACAGCAATTTTCGATCTAGTCTTTTTTGTAAGTGGACTGCTTTTCTTTATTTGCAACATTTCAATTGAATCAAATATAAACTTGCTATTATTTATTCATTAATTATACACCTCGTTGTTTCTTGAAGGCTCTAGGGACCTAAAACAATGAATCTCAGGAATGCGGAAAAAGAATGTAGCACTGCTTGATCCCATTTAAACAAAACAAATTTCAAGCCCTACTGACCTACAAAAACATTTAAAAGTGCAGTTCAGATGGTATTAAAACCTAACAGTTTGGTAAAATCATAAAGCAACACATTACATACATGATTTAGAAGTGCTTCCTTTTGAAGAATTATCTCCACAGGACATTATGTATTCTGTGGCTGAATAGTCTAAAAAATAAAAGTATAATATTTTATTATTTGTTTACTTTGGCTTCCATTTATGGAGCCATTTGATTTTTCTCATTACTATACAAATCCTAGACTTGTGAGACTAGTGCACCTTTTTTTTTAAGTATACCAGTTTGTATACTTAAATCTATATATGGTTTATTGGGATTAAAAAAAAATGGACAGGTCTAAATCAAATCTATGTTATCTATTTTTTGGGGGGGGGAGTAATTTTTAAATCACTTCCAATTTTCTTACAATATTTTTAATTAATTTATTCCAATATAGATTTAAAACATAATTAAGTCACATGAACTTTATTTTATACATAGCTTTCCCAAATATAGTCTACTTTTGAAGGGGGGGAGGAGGAGGAGGAAGAAGAAGCATATCTATAATTTAAATACTTAAATGGAAAGTATTTGCCATTTCATATATCAGAATTGTCTCAGTTGATAATAGCACTGACGCTCTAATTGTTTAAAACTGGCACAACTGAAAGTGATAGAGTAAAACTGTCTCATATAAAGTTTCTATTGTCTAAAGTATTGATTGTCTAAATATTGATTTTGAGGCAAGGTTGGACATTTCTGCTTGAATCAAATTATACATAACATTTCAACAACAAAAATGAAATTTAAGGAAAAGTCCAATTAAAAGTGTTTGTGTCTAATGAAAGCAATTTTGAACTAAATCTGAAAGCTCCTATCTTGGTCAGCTGATCACATATTGTGGTTTTTTGATTCAGTAGCTCAGAGATGTTAGAAAAACATTATTTCTGATGCGAAACATGAAATACTTTGATATCCTTAAGGTTTTTATGAATCTGAAAAAGTTGTTGATAAACCTGAACCATTTTTTAAAGAAAGGACAATATTAGAAATGAGAAATTATGTGTTCATTTTGGTCTTGCAACAAGCCAAATACTCATCCAGAAGCTAGTATTAATTTACAACAGCTTTGATTAGGTACAAAGCATCTTAAGATAAGATAACTTTTATTGTCATTTTTATTGTGGGCACACTGGCACACATTAAAAATGAAATTCTGTTGCCTGCTCTCAAAAGTGTACACATGCATAACACACATATAAACATGCTATATGCATACATATATATATACTTACACCCTTAAATAACATATAAATATAAATATTAATCACTGTCCATCTTGAATACATAGCGGAAAGAGGAATCTTAAGTGTTCACCAGGTTGATACTATATGGAACAAAACTGTGACTGAATCTGGATGATACCACAAAGCCTCCTCCCAGAAGGTAACAAGGAAAACAGATCATGAAGAGGATGTGTAGTGTCCCAGGCCATCTTGCAGACCCTGCTCAATCAACGCTTATACGCTATGTCCTGGATGGAAGGGAGTGAACTGCCAATAATCTTTTCAGTCATTCTCACCATTCGCTGCACTGCCTTCCTGTGTGAAGCAGTGATGCTTCCAAACCAGACTGTAATGCAGTATGATAGGATGTTCTCAATCATTCCTCTATAGAAAGTGGTAAGGACAGAGGAAGGAAGATGTGCTTTTTTCATGAGACACAGAAAATTCAGGCATTTATTTATTTATTTATTTATTTATTTATTTATTTACAAATATTTATATGCCGCCCAATCCCAAAGGACTCAGGGCGGCGTACAAAGTTAAAAACAATCATAAAACAATAAAATAATCCAGTCATCCAGCATTGCTGGGCCCGCTTTACCAGTGTCTTGCTGTTGAAGGACCAAACCAGCCTACTCGTTAGCTGCACACCCAGAAATTTGTTAGTGCTAACCATTTCCACAGGTGAATCATTAATACATAGAGGAACGTGGCTATGCCTGCTGAAATTGACAATGATCTCTTTAGTTTTTCCAACATTTAAAATTAGGCTGTTTTTATTGTACCAGTTCACCAAACCCTCTACCTCCTTGCGGTAAGCTTAAAACGCTATTTTGGAGAGGCAGCACTATTATGTTGAGCAGGGATCCCCAACTTTTTTTTTCTTCTTTTGAGCCAGCAGGAACAGTTGATGGTTGGAAAGGTTGTTTTAGGCATTAAAATAAAATTACTATTTTAGGGCACAGGATCATTCACAAAGAAAAACTGATAATGTTGCTTTATTTTCAATATCCTAGCATACAAAAGAATTCATTTGCATGTTATAGTTTAGGTTCCTTTAGTTAAATTGCATGTTTCAATGAATTCATAAATTAACGAAATCTCAAACAATTTCTGTATGCTAAAAGTTTAAATTTAACCTTGATATCCATCTGAAAATTTGAATGCATATTTACTATTCATGTGCACTTGTTTAAAGATTCAGAATTAGGACATAGTGAATATGGCAAGTTTAGAAGTTGTCTTTTTTTTTTTTTTGCTATAGAGTTGTTAATATGATCCTAACAAGTGGCTGATTCATTAAGCCTACAATTAGGAGATGCCATACCCACAGATAAACTTGATCCATCTTAACCTCTCAGGTTGTCATTATTGTTTACTTAATTTTGGTCAAGCTTCTCTAAGCATCTATCTGAGCATTTGAAGATGGAGATAATTTATTAGTACAAAGCAGAGGACAGATATAAAACATCTCTAAATGCTTCCAGCTCAAATTTCAGCTGTGAGAAATATTGTTACATGAAAGTTATATATAGTATATTGAAGGCAAGGCAAGAATGTAAAAACTATGAAAAAATTCTGCTGGAACTGCCTCCCAAACCATTCATATCTCCAAAATAAAACCCACCCATTACTGTAAATGACCTGCTGAAAAGTTTAATTGATACTGGAGTAGTTATTCTCAGGTCTATATTTCAGTGTTGTTTCTATAATGATAATTTTCAGGGTAGAATTGTCAGAAGCAAACCTTTCCTTTGACTTCTTCACAAAAGGCAAAGGCTAAAGAAAATCTTGATAAGCCTGAAACATTTTGGAATGAAGTGTTTCAGACAGATGAAACAAAAACTGAACTATTCAGCCACAACCACATAAGATATATTTAGAGATAAGAAGGTGAAACATTTGAGGAAAGCACCTGCCCAACCATTAAGTATTAAGCTTTGAGGTTTTCTGGCAGCCAATGGAACAGGAAATATTGAGAAGAAAGGATTTGATTTAAATAACAACTTATCCTGGAAGTTAATTTCCCATAGTCAATGAAGAAATTGAAGCTTGAAAAGATGGATATTTCAAGAAAACAGCAATCTGAAATATTCCAAATCAACTATGAAAAATGCTTGAAATAGATGTGTTAAACTTTATATGATCCTATAGAAGGCTTAATACATTTATTTTGAGCAAAACCCCTCTCGCATAGCCACCTAACCACCGCAAACATTCAAATCTGCCCTTTCACCATCAGCTAACTATGTATCTCCAGTAGTACAGTATCATATCCCTTATGATTGAATCCTGAAATTGAAATGAAAATACCAACTTGTCTATGAGGCAGCTCATACAGTGTATCATCTTCAGTTACAGATTCACTGTAACTTGGGCTCCACTAACTAACAGCTCAATGTAGATGGCAGAGGGCCTTGAGGGATAGAAGAATGAGATGCTACCAAGGTAACAATTATACAAAAGTTGTGGATTCAGAATGTATCATGAGAAAATATCTCAGACAAGCCCCCCCCCCAATCCACACAAAGATAAAGGGAGTGACATAAAATCATTGCCCCATGCTCATTCTAAGTTATGACTAACACTTTAGTTGAGCCATAGAAAAGAGCTTTAGGAAGAACCACAAGTTCCCTCTGAAACCTTCCAATCAAACTGACTTCCTCTCCACACAGAGAACTGGTTACAAAGAACTTCAAGTCTAGGAAGAAATGACTTATCCATGACAAAGGACTGGTATCAATATACCCCAATATCAGATCATATCATCACTGTCCCCAAATCAAAGCCCAAATTCAGTGTGTGACATGTGCTGGCCCATTAGAACATGGTTATTGTGGTGGCCCTAAGCTCCCAAGATACTTCTAACGTCTTGCTCAGAGAAGGCAGATTAAAATCTCCAAGAACCATAAACCTGGGAAACTCCACCATATCTGAGAGCCAATTTGGTGTCCAGTGGTTAAGGCCCTGGAATAAAAACTAGGAGACTGTGAGTTCAAATCCTGACAGCCTTGAAAGCCAGCTGGATGACCTTGGCCCAGTTATTCTTTCTCAGCCATACCTACTTTACAAGCTTGTTATTGTGAGGAAAATACCAGGAGGAAGGAGTATTAAGTATGTTTACCACCTTATTTGTGGTGAGATACCTAATAAAGGTGAAATACAAATAAATAAATACTCAGCCAGAAAGTGCAGAAGCCCAGTCAGGGAAGTTGGGGCACAGAAGATAGTATTGTTAGAGTAGCAGAAATTCCAATTAATCCTTCTGCCTTCACAGACAGGGTCTCACATCTGACTATATATGGCAGAGCTCCCTTGAAAGCCATCAGAGTTCCTGGATGATAACAGAATCCCCTACCCTACCAGAAACATGGTGGATGCCACATGAAAAATCCAGGAGGACATTTCCATGAGACAACATCTTCCACATCCAAGCAGGTTTTGATAATGCAAAGCAGGTTAGTGGCCTTATCCTTGATGAGATCATGAATGTGGGTGAGTCTTATTACAGCTCATGACATGAGCTCAACTGTGATCTGTACACAACATTAAAGTGGAAGAGGTACATCTTTATATCACAAAGCACTGTGAATGTGAATTGACTTTGGATTGGGAGTCTCTCTGTGTTCAATTTTCTGATGTTTCATTATTTTTTTTAGGAAGTTACAAATGTACAAACTGAAATAAAGCTATTCTTCACTACTTAAAACTTCCTAAATTTTACAGTACATTTCAGAATATATATCATGCAAAAAAGTAGGCACAACAACTAGCATATAAAATTGCTAGTAATGTAGAATATTTAAGGGAAAACAGAATGAAAAGTACATAGATTCTGAGACACAGCTAAAATGCTTGTGGACAATTGCACTTTTTTATTATTACAAAAGTCAAACTGGAGCAAAATTTAAAGTAGATTGGGAAAAACAGAGAAGCTCAACAAAAATGAGATTTGTTTATCTCTATCCATAATATAATTTCCACTGAAACGTTTGCATTTTCTATTCATGATAAATATTCAATATTATGGATTTCAACTGTCATTTGAAATGACCAAATGAAAATAAACCTCCTGGGAGACCTCTTTATTCCCAAGCTATCATTCACATTAAAGGAGATCAAAGTTAAGAACGTACAAGAGAACTGTACAGTTTTATAACCACAGGTACACATACTTATACTATGATGGATATAAAGAAAGCATGAAAGGCAATAATTTATTATAGCAGACAATGTTCATAAAAGGAAGCTAGCTAATATGTACCTTACTCCTGGCTGTTGGTAATTGCTGGAACACTAATTTGAAACAATCAAAATTTATCAATGAATAATTGAAGGGAGAAAATGAATGCTGTATCAATCAATACATCTAATTTTTTATGATAAACAATGCAGAGTGAATTATTTATAAAGTTCATTTCTAGGAAACAATCATTTATCTATTCATAATACACACTTCTCTCTCTCAGAATACCTACAGTATGTGCATGAGGCAAGAGGGGAACACTATTTCATTTCTTTAGAATATATATATATTACATTCACCTCAGAAACTTCCTCCTACTGTCACACAGGCTCCATCAGCTAATGGCAAGAAAGTCTCACACATTTTTTTTTTCCCCAAACCAATATGGTTTTACTATTTTGGTTGTAAAGTTTAACACTCACATACACACACATACACACACACAGACACACATTTTATTCTTTAATACAAGTATTTATTGCCTTTTCCAAGCAAAAAAAATCCACATTCTGCTAAAATCTATGCAATTGTCAAGATCAGTCTGAGGGATTCTAAGCTTCAAAGAAATTTTGCTGACTTTATCAAATCTCTCTTGCTTGACTTTGAAATTCTACAACAATTTTGTTACCTCAAATTTCACTTTAGCTTTCAAATCCTCTCTATAGTAATATAGAACAATATTATATAGCAATATATTATAGAATAATATAATAGAAAACAATATTCAAACATGGATTTCTTCTATATTACCTTGATGCTGCCATCAAAATATGAAGATTATATTTTACCTGATCAATTGATTTGTCTTTTGCAAAATTGAAAAGTAAGAGGATAAATTAATACTGACCATTCAGCTTAATTCAAATTTAGACAGAAGGTAAAAAAGAATACTAAAAATCCAATGTAAGCTTTACTTTGGTTTATTTAAATATTTAATTTGTCTTCATAAAAATATCCAAATATAGCACACACACACACACACACACACACACACACACACACACAAAGTAGCACTTTCTATTAACTTCATATTGTCCAACATTTAATGACAACAGGGGAATTTTGGCCAATCAGATATATGATCAATTTGCCATAGTTTTCTATGGGGCATATTCATGAGATCTTCTCAAACATTTGATTGCAATCAAACACCAATATCTATCTTTCTCCTATCTGAAATCTAGTGGAAAACAGTTGAAAATACATTAGAAAAAGAATATAATATATGCTTCTGGGGAGAAAAAAATCTATTAAAAAGGTTGAAGGGACAGTGTTTACAAAAGATATTCATATCTCAGTGAGGATAAAAAAGTAATTGGTAATCTGGATTTTGTGTCTGTTTAACCCTTGGTAGTGAGTATGATAATTTCTTGAAGCTGTCTCCTGTAAATATGTTTTTCTCCATTGAGACCGGTATCTTTATCTCTTAACCCTAATAACATTTATTCTGAGATAGCAAACTTTGTTTTTATGACTAGAAATTAGGAGTGGCTTACCTGTATTTCATCAAGCAGCTTTTCTTTGCTCTGCATTGAACTTCATCACTGATAAATAGGCCAAGTCTGTGATAGAACTTTTGCCGTAGAATCCCTCTACTCCCAATGTCTCCCAAATATTTTTTGTGAAAAAAATCAAAGGAAGTTACAAAGAGTCTGTGCATGAGCCCCAATCCAATCAAACCATTACTTTAATGCTGGTCATCAGAATGACCCAGTTCAATTTAGTTCAAACAAACAAACAAATAAAAAGGTTCTCTTCCTCCATTCTTCAGTTTAAAATGTTAAAGTGGATTGTTTCCTGTGATCAGCTGGTTTGATAAAGAGAAAAGGATCTTCTGTGCATTGATCAAAGTACTTTGACCATTCAGCACTAACAGATAAATAACTGTTCGGGTTGTCAGTTCACAGAGACACCACTCTGGAGCTATACATAATCCTAAAAGTTATGTTCTAAAATTATGTTAAAGACAAGAAATATAAACTGAAGATTTCTGACCTAGATATATGGGGCAGAATTATGGGCAGGATAATCATGTAACTGAAATTTTTAATGGAAACACAAAGGCATGTGTTTTATGGATAGGAGTTGGGTCTTCTAGCATATTTAAATTAGAAATGAGCAAGCCCTAGTATACTAAAATAAACTGGGAATCAGTTTGGCACAGCAAAGACAGGTGTTTATGCTCTGCATAGGAGATAACACTGCTGAGTAAAGCCTTTCAAGTATTATATTTGAGGAGTAGTGCTTGATCAGAGAAATTCCCTATGCTCCCTGTTCATCCTCTTAGAGTGTAGCCAGGCACATTCTACACATAAATGAATGACAATGATATTTGCTGCTGGTAAACATACAACCAAGGGAATAGCTTGATCACAGTAAGCACATCCTGAAAAGACAGGTTCATATTTTAAGTTACTGTTATTATAAGTTCTGAATTTCTTTAAGCTGCATATTCTTAAAGAATCAAGAAAGAATACTTGAAGATAACTCACTACTTACAACATGCCAAACATGTTCCAGTTGTCACCCTATAAACAAAATATAATCTTTTTAAGGAGAATGGAAGCTTTCATTTTTAACTAACTGTTGTTTCTTGTGAAGCCAGAACCATGAACTTTGGTGCTAGTCAAGATCATTAAATGATGTATACTCACTACTAAAATCTTTTAAAACTGATTTAGCATCACTTCAGTATTTAGGCAATGGACTGAGATTAAAGTTTCACTACCTTTCCTCACTGGCATAATAAATAACAGTTCCTTTATGTCAGGCCTGTCAAACTGCCAGCCCATGGGCCGGATTCATCACAACAAAACTGCACCCACCCCATTGCCGGCAATGAGGAAAAAGTCACGATACGTCACATGACATCACATGACATCATGAGTTTGACATGTTTGCTTTATGTCATAAAGCAATTATTATCTTAACAATTGCTGGCTTTTTATAGGGCACCTATAGATTTGTTTTTCACATGTTATCTATAATCCATTCTCTAAATATTGGATTTTCCAGATGTCCTAGATAAATACTCTTCTAGCAATTTGCTTCCAAACTACTCAACCATGATTTGTAGTTGTCATGTTTCAATATACCATAGCTCAACTGAACTTGGGTTTCATATTCAGAACAAATAGAAATTGTGATTATCTGGAAAAATAATCAGAAACTTTTGTTCTGCTTGGTTATGTCAAAGGATGAAAGAGGAAGAGAATGGATAGAAACCTAAAAATACATGAATGGAGAACTTTATTGTTGTTTCATATTGTGCACAAATGGATTACATTAGTAATCAGATAAGCCTGTGTAAGTATTTTTTATTTTACTCATCAGAATTAAGGTTGAAAAGATATGTTGAAACTGATTCAGTAGGAACTTAATTTGTCTTTACTTTCCAAATTACATGCTAACTGGCTGCTGGACTAAAGTAGAAAATGAATGATAAAATATTTGGAGCAAGAACAGAATCCAATCCTCTTTCATTACTTAGTGTGGTGTGTTTGGGAAAATGTACATATAAATTCAAAGTCGAGAAATTTAAATCCCTTATTGTTTTTTTTTAATAAATGGGATAACATAGTTTAGCTCTTTTTAAGAGGAAAACTAAACTGACAGATTCAGATGTCGGGTTGACCACTATGAATCCCAGCAAATAAAAGTGGGTGTGCAGTCATTGCTTATTCATTTATGTTTCTGCTGTTGATTTAAGTTGATCCTTTCCATTCTCAGGATTGTATATCCTGAATTTGGCTAGTACATATCTATATAATTTAATTCATTGTTTACTTTGTGTCTGTGGTTTTAACCCAAAATATGCTAATTTCTTCATAAATAGGAAAATAGGGTGATCGTGAAGTATTTAATATTTTAAATACTTTTTCGTGTAAGGCTAACAGACAAATAATTTCTTCTAAGAATAGAAGAGATAAAAATATACTGAGTAAATAGTTAAGCATTCCCACTTCTGTCAAGACACTGTGATCAAAGCAGATGATGGACAACTGACTGCACATCATTCTTATTTGAGGCAGACCTGCCATTACTAAATCTAATAAATCCACTTCCTTCTCTTCTCCAAACTATTTATGAGTACCATGAAACATCAAAAAGAAAAGATTAATCACTGAACTACCAAACTAGATATAGAAGTTGAATTTTGCAAGGAACAACTTAGAATCAAGTGTTAACTGAAACAGCTGTATGGAAGAAGTTGTTTAGGGCTGTATGGAAGAAGTTGTTTAGGAGACAGAATTGGACTTTTTGACCCAATATTTATCAAAGAATATTAGCCATACATCATATTCCAACAACAAATATACATGTTAAATATTACAAATATAGCTTTGACTGAGCTCCTTTTAGAAAATTTAACCAGAAGTCTTCAAACTTGGCCCTTTTATGACTTGTGGACTTCAACTCCCAGAATTCCTCAGCCAGCGTGCCTGGCTGAGGAATTCTGGAGTTGAAGTCCACAAGTCATAAAAGGGCCAAGTTTGAAAACCCCTGATTTAACTGGATAAAATAAATAACAAAAGATTGCCTGCCGTTATCCCATATCCCATATATTTATGTGTGCACGTATGCATGTGCTTTAATTTGTTAGCTTTTTGTGATACAAAATGAAGAGCTATCCTGACATGTTAAACTAATGGAATACATTTCTGGGGGGGAAAAGATAAGACTGATGAAAGTTATAAACTAGTGCTGTTCCATCACCACTTTAGCCACCTTTGTTGTTCTTTTTTACATTGACTAGTAAATGTTACCGAAACATTTCTTTCAGCTTTAAATATTGCATAACATAGTCTGTCTTATGTGAATCCCAAATTGCTGGACTGTGAACTAGATTGAAAATTTAATTTATCTTCCTTACAAAAGTCATTCTCCAATGAAGTCAAGCTATTATCAAGTGAGTATGAAATAGCAAAACTATTTAAATCAATTGAAATATTAGGAATATAATTGTTGAGTCGCCCTTTGATGATCTGATAGGGAGTTTATCAGTATGGACAGAACAAAATAACAGAAGGCAAGCAAATATCTAGTAAAACATTTTTTTCTTTCTGTTCTGAAGGATTATAGGTACCATACTTTATGGAAGATTTACATATATCAGGGGCAAGAGTTGGACACAGTATGAGAAAATGGAGCATACATACTAAATTATTCCCAACAAAGCTGATGGGAATGTCTGTATCCATTTATGCACTATCCAGTATTTCCTGCAATCATTGGAGTAGCCAATGAAAATTTACTTGTCTGGATTGAGACTCATTAAATTAATTCAGCAGGTTCAAGAGATAAAACAAACTTTTTTCCCCCACATAATTGTCAATTAACAAATAGGTAGTCCTTGACTTGCAAGCACAATAGGGACTGGATTTCTTAAGTGGTGTGATTATTTAAGTGAGGCATCACATGACCACACCCAATTTTAAAACCTTTCTTTGGCTTTTTGGTTAACTGAGATGTCACAAGACTTCAATTTGTGACCTTTCCAGCAAACTTGCTCTTTGTCAGCCCTCCACGGTAAACCAGGAAACAGGATTAGATGAATTAATTCTAGTTTATTGTAAAGCAACGTTAACAGAATATTTCAACTCTGAAAGTACCACTTTCAGCCCACCATTTTTAACTGCCTGATCCATTAAGACAGATCCTGTTTCAGTTTCTTTCTGTGACTATTAAATAATTGTAGAAATAAATTCCCCCCTTTTCTGATTGTTTCCTAGCCAGCATCTCTGCTTCTCTTTCTTCAAGATCACTAATGCATTTCATTATACCCACCAACTTTGGGAAGATTGCAAATGGTCATCATTATGATTACAGCACACTGCAACCATTATGCATATCCAATATTTGGCAAGTATCCAAATCATAATCCCATAATCATAGGGATGTTGCAACAATTGTGTGAGCACTAGTCACAAGTCCTTTTTTTTCAGAATCATAACTTTAAATGGTTACTAAATGAAATTAACAGTAATACATTTGAGGACTGCATTTATAGAATTTCTTGGTCCCTTTAACCCAGATGGTTAATATAGATGACAGTTCAATTTTTAAAAAAGCTATTAGCTGCATTGTTCATTTATGTGGAGGCCCTGACACATGAAATGGAGTTACTGCATTTGTTGAGATAAGCTTGGACATATGAATACTAGGCAAAGGTTAGGTTTACATTTCAATCTGATGTAATCCCTTTCAACTATTAGACTGATTTTTCTACCAGTATAATCTTATAAGCCCATTCCATTCGTGTGCATTATTTCAGTCAATAGTTCTTTCTGATGGCTCCCCTTCTTCATGTCTATTCAGCCTATAAAAACACTATATTCTTCCAACTCAGAATCCTTTAACACTTCTTTGAATATTTCTTGTTTGGATTTTTGTACTCTAGCACATTTTAGGCATATGGTAATACTTTTTGCATTTGCTAAATTTCTCCATATATGTGGGATATTCTTTATGGTTATGCTTCCTAAATATACTTTTTCCCTATTTCTAACCTTTTTCCCCTGTTGTTTTCTGCTGTTTCTGACTAGAGTTAGCTGAGGTTCTGCCAATATCAGAATAATATAATTTATCCCATACCTTTGAATTGCAAGTGAATAATTTCTGCTGCTATAGCACTTTTTAGAGATAGGTTCACCTAAGTAAGCACTCTTGCACATTTTCTTATGCCCAGTTTGATCTTTGATCAAAACTTCTGTCAAAATACCAAAGTCACAAGACTTACTCTTGACTTTCAGACTTATTCTTATAGATACTCCAATGGTTTCACAGGGGTGATATGAAAACAAATATTTACAATATTACATTTTTATGGCACACAGTAGGCCAGCTTCCAGCTTCTGTTGTATAGCTTTAAATTTCGTTCTTCATCTCTGAAAGAAAATATATTGTATACAACTGGATATAAATGTATCATACACTTCAGGGTGCAGTGCCTGATTATTTGTGGCCCGGTTTGCATTTAGTTGTCTCTGACAGGGCTGCCATGCTCCAGGTCCCATCACTTAAATGATTCCATCTTAATCAATGCCTGTTTCGTTGATCAACCTCTGCCATGAAATTTGGTTGGCCCCATTTCTCCTGGTCTTTAAGAAGACTCTAAAGACAGATTCATCTCAATATGCTTATTGTATGATTTAAGCCATGTGTCTCATCCCTAGCACATATTTTACTTTATGTACTTTGTGTATTATTGTATCATATTCTCCCTCCCTTTCCTCCTCTATCTTTCTTTTTAATACTTTAACACTTGTTAGTATCACTTGATGTATATAAACTAATCAAAAGATGAAAAATATTCTATTGGTATATTGACAGTGGGTTTTTAAAAAATAATAAGGTCTTTATTCTTCATCTAACACCAAATATAGTGCTATTCTCTAATGTCTGATCAGTAATTCTGAAATTGGTTTTCTAGCTTAGTGTTGACTCTCTACAGTTATAATATGCATTAATACAAAGATCTCCTTCCATTAACAAGTTGCAGCTATTACGATTATGACTACATTTATAAGCCACTTTTTATTTTGTACAACACAAGGGATATTATGATCCTGTCTTTTATTTTTCCCACAACACCAACCTTGGGAGATGGGTTAGGCTGAGAAAAGGGAGCTGTCCTGAGTCACCCAGCCAGTTTTCATGACTAGAACAAATTGCCTACTACCCCAAACTGGCTTTCTTTTTTCTCTCTATCAAACCTGAGTCTCTAGCATGTCATCAGTCCTGCATAAGAAGTCATCTTTATTTCTGATACAATGTGTTCTTTATTTAGGAGGTGACAATGACACAAACTCATTTACCTAGTTAAGATCAGTATGGACTTTGCTCCAGCCTAGAACACTGAAAGGAACATATTATTTCTCCCAATAGCATGGGAAGGCTCAACTTTTGCAAAATATCAGTTTCCTTATATCCATGATCACATGGATTTCCCCATTTCAAAAGCACCATCTTTCAAAATAATAGACACTGAAGACAAACACCCAGTTGGCTAGAAATAAAATGCTGAAGCCTCAGTCAGGCTTTTTGAATATATACACATTAAAAAACTACTAACTCTAAGGTAGCAAGCTAAGTAATGTATCAACTTTTGATCAAATTTTGGCACCTTTTGATTTGCATAGCATTTTGATATGGAGCTCAGACACCAAAGTTATTTGAAGGTTATATCTCCAAGTGAAATATTAAGAGAGACCTGCTCATTTGAAGATGAAAACATTGGAGAGTCTGTATTTACATACACATTGCACTTCAAACACTCGGAAGGAAAATGTTCTTAATGTGTTTGAGATGTAAATATCTTTTTCACTAACTGGCTTAGATATGCCCTCTCCTCCCACCCCCCCCCCTCTGCTAATACCAGAAGATCAATTTGGCTTTCATCTTGAAACAGTAATGTCATTAGTGACACAGAAATAAACTTGCTCTCAGTTTGGAAGTTGGATGAAACTCATCTATATCTGCTGTCAAAAGAGTCAGGGAAATATTTAAATCCAGGAAAATAAATTCTGCCTCACCATGGTGCTATTAATCTACCTAAGAGAGAACGCCAAATGTCCTGGGAAATAGTGCTCAAAAAAGCAGAACAAGAAGGCTGTCTAGTAAATTCTTGACAGCGAAGCTATAAAAACATCTGCTCCCACTAGTGGAACTCTGCTGGGCCTTATGGGCATGTAATTCACCTCATATTGATAGAAAAGGTAAAATGCCTATTGACTTTATTGGCACTGGACTGTACTTAGTATAAATCATAGATCTAAGGAAAATCCTAGAAATAAGAAGAGATTTCCTGTCACTGAGAACAATTAATCAATGGAACAGCTTATCTCTTGAAGCTGTGGGTGCTCCATCATCAGAATTTTCAAGGAGAGACTGGACAGTCATTTGTCCAGAATGGTATAGAATCTCCTGCTTGAGCAGGGGGATGGACTGGAAGACCTCCAAGGTTCCCTCCAACTCTATTAGTCTATGTTCTGTCTCATGCTATATAAGTCTTCCTTCCTTCCTCCCTCCTTTCCAAATTTACCTGTATCAGAGAACACATTTTTTTTAAAAAAAATCTATATATTTTACATACCTATATTTTTGGACCTCTTCTGAGTCAAAATGGGTACTTAAAATAGAAATAGAATCACATTTAGTGCATGCTTTCTGAGCTAGTTGGAAAAAAGATGAGGTAAAGTGAGTAGAGCTGCGGTAAGGTAAAGAAAGGAAAGCATCAGATTGATTTTTAATGTGTGACTCATCCCTAATTGTTCCTTGTCTAAGAAATAAATATCAACATAAACCATTTTGTTTGCAGCTATGTCTCTTTTTCTTACTGAGTAAAATAATGATAAAGACACCAACTATTGACATCTACTCTTACAAAAAAGACGTTGGTTATAGGTTATCAGCTGCCACCATTTTTCAGCTTGTGATTGAGTCCACTGCAGTGATGTAACCATCTGGAGCGAAGCAGCCAGGGTAATGGAGATTTTAAAGTTACAATGGTAGGAAAGACCAGGTCGGATCTTCCCAAAAAGGAATTAATTAATTCTAAAGCTAATTTGATCAATCTGCTATAGTCTGAAACGCGTCTGTAGAGCAAGAGACTAAGTCTAAAACTGGGGTGCAAATGGCACAGCAGAGGCATATCTACACTTCAGACTTAGTCTTATTGGAGCAAGAAGATTAAGACAACCCATTTGTGGATTCTCCATCCAATCATGCTGGAGAACAACTGGTTCTCTGTGTGGATGCTGCTTCCAGAAGTCCATTCTGGGCTGGGCAATAAAAAATTAGCTATTGGTTCTGCTGAAGTGGTGTGAACCAGCTGAATCCCACCACTGGTCCACTGAATACATTTTGCTCAATGTTGTAAAAATTCAGTTGACCTTTAGAAAGTGGCAAAGGACAAGTGAACACCTGGACTTTTTGCTGATATACCTATACAACCATTCAGGGTATTTAGTAGTTCAGTGAATAACAGCAGCCCAGATCTTGTAGCCTAACTTTTATAGTTCTGACAAGTAACTGAAAATAGTACACCTGGTTTTCCAACACTGTAACATCCAATTTGAAGAACTTAATATACTTAGAGATCAAGCTTTCATTTCTCTCTTTCTGGGCATTGAATAAAACCTATTACAACAAGCTTTCTTTGTTTTATTTGATATTGTATTCATTTTTAAAATATTCAGTTTTATTCTTTCCTGGTTATTCATTTTCTGATCTTTTCATCTGCTGCTTTGATTTGAAAGGATTTTATTGTGCTTATGATTTTAGTATGTTTAAGTTTGACATTAGCATTTATTTTATATATAGTAACCATTTTATATTGATAATTATAGTGTTATCATGTAATCATTGTTTTGTTATTTTGTAATCATTATTTTATAGTTAATTGCTTGATCAGATGCTTTATATATATATATTGGAAAAGTAAGGGCTTCATACTTTAAGTATAGGTGATTGCTTATATGAAAAGAGCACAGTAAGGGGAGGGGAAAGGAGTTACGGATGGAGCCTGGGTTGTTGTGTATGAGTCATCATCTAGGAATTGTTTTTTTGTGCCATCTTATGCCTGGTACCAAGACCTGATCTCTTTGTTCTGAAAAGGTATAAAAGGTGGAAGACATCTTTTCTGGTTGTTGCCTTCATCTCTCTACCAGCCACGAAGAGAGATGGGGTCACCCAACTCTGTTTTGATCAAAATAAAAGTTGTTTGCTTGCTGAAACCTCAGCTCAGGAGTTTCTTTGGCTCTTTTAAAATCCTGAGTAATGCTGGGGCAATTGTGAGGTTAAGTGGAAAACCTTACAGATTCTTCAGTTTTAAGTTGATTATTGATGGTTGACTGATGTGGCTTCTTCTTCTTTTTTTTAATTTTTATTCATAATACAATTAAAACAACAATGGACAAACATGACATTCCAGAGTGAATTTTCCTATCAGTTCCTATCATAGTACAAAAATTTAATACATTGTTTTTAACCTCTATATAAGCCTCATCTTTTATACAATACAATTATATATACAATTATATGTACAGTTATGTATATCTTTTAATTCTACCATTAGCTTGAAGTCCGAGCAGTTCTTAATTCATACCAGCGGTAAAATTTGCCCCAGATTTCGAAGTATTCGTGTTCCGTTTTGTCTTTCATAATCATTGTAAGCCTGTCCATCTCAGCACATATTAGAATTTTATGCAGGATCTCTTCTTCCGTTGGGGTTCCCTTGTTCCTCCAATTTTGAGCAAAAACCAGCCTGAAAGCCGTTAAAATGTGTGGCATTAAATAAAGTACGCCTTTGTCATGTTTTTGCGTAGTTAAACCTAATAGAAAGAGTTCTGGTTTTAGTTCTACCGCTTGCTCTAATATTTCTTCCAACCATATTTTAATCCTGTTCCAAAAATCACAAGCTCGCGTGCATTTCCACCACATATGATAGTAAGTTCCACTTTTCAAATTACATTTCCAACATTTAGGGGAAACATTGGTATACATTTTAGACAATCTTGTGGGTGGGAGATGCTATCTATAAAACATTTTGTAAAGGTTCTCTTTGTAAGAGGTGGCCAAAGTAAGCTTCTTGTTTCTTGCCCATAGTTCTTGCCATATGTGCAGATCAAAATTAAGACCAAAGTCCTTACTCCAATTCAACATAGTCACTTTTACTTGTTCCTCGTACATTGCCTGATCTAGCAAATAGTAGTATAATTTTTTAATCATTTTATCCTCCGACCCCAAAATTATTTTATCCAATTCTATTGGTTCTAATTTAATGCCTAACTCTTTTTTGTCTTTCCGATATCTTGCCTGCAGTTGCAGATATGCCCACCATTCTAATTCTATCCCTTCATCGTGGATGGTTTTCCTGGATTTCAATTCCCCTCTTTCATCTAAGATATTTTTATATGTTATGGTCTTGTCTAATTGAGTAAATTTTGGGTGTACATATATTTCTAACGGTGAGATCCAACTAGGTACTTGGGTATAATTTGGTTGCCAAATTTTTGTCCATATGATGTGGCTTCTTAATACATACTAATGGCTTTAGATATTTTTACGTAGAACAGGGTAGCAGGAATCTGTACAGTATTTATATCATCTATATCTATATCTAATTTAGGCTGTGGCTTGTCAAATAAGTTATATGTAATACAGTATGTATTTATTGTGATTTGTAGATCTATTTTGTTTGCAAACTTAGCCCAATTGTAATTCAAAAGCAGGACAATGGTTCTGTTGTCCCAGGTTCCAAAAGCTTAAAAAGCATTCACAGCAGTTACCTGGTATTTCTTTAGTAGGTGATTATGCTTATGATGACAAAAAAAAGTGAATTGGCAATTTAAAAAAATGAGATTGTAAAACAAGATGTATAGATATGGAGGCCTACCATACTAAGCCAGAAAGGTTGAGGACCGCTGTTTTAAATCATACACAATTTGATTGACTTGAGCTCCAGACATTCATCAAAAGTACTAGATTCTAGACAATTTAAGTTTTCTGTCTCCTGATACAGGTTGTGGAGATTTTTATTTTGAAAAATCTCTACTACAATATACTCACATAGGATTTGTTGCCTTTATGACTATTAATCAAAAGATTTGGACTAAATTTCCTGCTGCAAGTCTTTTCTTTTTAAAATTGTCTCCTAAATCACAATTGCAATACACTATTTTAAATTTTATAGCCAAAAGAGCTGGCAATTCAAGTCTTCCTGGCTTTCAGATGCACTTTACATAAGGTTTTTGGAAGAAAATGGCTTTGAAAAGTTACAGATAATGCTCACAGACATTTCTCACTGCTGATATTTTTAAAACTGTGTTTAAAGTTTTTCAGTAATTTTGTGTTATAATCTTCTGTTTCTTCCACTAAAGAAGCGGGATGACTGCTGACATATTGCAGAAAAGAATTGAAAGAAAGAAAGTAGAAAGAAAGTTCCATGTATCTAACATACTGTAATTACTAGTATCAGAAGTCCCTACCCATACATATATCATGAAAAAGGTGATATAGTAAATGTAAAAATTATGGAAGCAACGGATGGAAACTAATCAAGGAGAGAAACAACCTAGAACTAAAGAGAAACTTCCTGACAGTTAGAACAATTAAGCCGTGGAGCAACCTGCCTCCAGAAGTTGTGAAAGGTCCAACACTGGAAGTTTTTAAGAAGAGACTGGACAACTCTACAGTCATGGTTTCAATATTTACAAATAGTGGACAGGTGGACTGTAGGTAAGAAAGAGGGAATAACATTAGAAGATGAAAACTTGGTAATTCAGATTAAAGATCAGAATCAGGCTCATATAAAAAGAATTTATAATGTTTTAATAGAATTAGATTTGGAAACAGAATTGGTTAAAGATTGTATGATTAAATGGGCTCAGAATATCCAGGAACCGATCCCATTGGATTTATGGGAGATAATTTGGATTAGAAATGTTAAATTTACACAAGCTCAAAATTTGAGGGAAAATTGTTATAAAATGTTTTATAGGTGGCATTTAGATCCTAAAAAAATTATCTTGTATGTATTCTAATTTACAACCTAAATGTTGGAGATGTGGTAATACGGATGCAACTTATTTTCACACTTGGTGGAATTGTAAAAAGGTAAAGGCTTTTTGGATTATGATTTGATGGAACATTCAAAAGATTTTTAAAGGAAGATAAAATTTACTCCTCAATTATTTTTATTGGGTATTTTTGTGGATTTAGATGATAAAGAAACCACTTTAATGCTGAATTTATTAACTGCAGCAAGGTTACTAGTAGGTTCATATTGGAAGAAAGATTTGTTGCCTACTTTAGAAGAATGGATATTTAAAGTTTCTAATTTAGCAGAAATGGCAAAAATTTCTGCTTATTTAAAGGATCATATACAAGAAAGATATATTATTGTATGGAGAAGATGGATAGATTATATTCAGAAGAAGTATGGGACTATAAAGTTTCATTTATTTTATGAGTAAATTTTATAGTAAATGTTGTACAAGAGATTTGTTTATGATCATGTAATTTAAGGGGAGTTAAGGGCTAAGTATTTTTTTTCTTTTTCTTTTTTTTTTCTTATTATATATTGTTAATTTTGTTATTAATAACCCTGTACTCTGCTCTGGGAAGTAAGGGGGGGTTGAGGGTGGGTGGGTGGGTGAGTGGGTGGGTAAATAGGTAGAATAGGATAATATAGATATGGTAATTTATGAGAGAGGTGCTGCTTGGGCATTTCCCCTATGCTATATTCCTGTATTTGAGAGGGATGAGAGGGGAGGAAGGTGAAGGGAGGAAGTAGGATGGTAAGAGGAGAATGGGAGGGGAAGAGAGTAGTGAGGGGAGGAGAGAAAGAGGAGGGAAGTAAGGAAGGTATTAGGGAGGGTGGATGCAGCTTGGGGGGAACAGCAAGCGGCACCTATGGTTATGATTATGAATTTATTTTATTTTGTAAAGTGAATTTTGTTGTATGTTGGATAAATGGAAAATAAATAATAATAATAAAAAAGAAGAGACTGGACAACCATTTGTTCAAAATGGTATAGAGTTTCCTGCCTGAGCAGGGGGTTGGACCAGATGACCTTCAAAGTCCCTTCCAACTTTATTATTATTATTATTATTATTATTATTATTATTATTATTATTATTATTATTATTGATCATCGCACAGTCAGCCAGATGTTCGGACTGGATTTGGCATTTTGTCTACCTATCGAGTCCTTACCTGGGATAGACAGATGTGGATGTTTGATGGTATTACAGATATCGTCGCAGGATGGAAGCAGTTCCTAGTAAGGCCGCCTTTTCCAATTGACTAATAGCGAATTTGTCAATGCCAATGGTGTTCAAGTGGTGCTCCAGTTGTTTTGGGATTGCACCCAGTGCGCCTATGACTATTGGTATACCCTTGCTTGCTTTTGCCACAGTCTTTCTATTTCTATTTGTAGGTCTTTGTATTTTGTTATCCTCTCCAGTTCTTTCTTGTCTGTTCTGCTATCTCCAGGCACTGCCATGTCCACTATCCAGACTTTTTTGTCTTTCTTATTGACAATTGTTAGGTCTGGGGTGTTAATTATTATTATTATTATGGATCATTGCACAGTCAGCCAGATGTTCAGACTGGATTTGGCATTTTGTCTACCTATCGAGTCCTTACCCAGGACCTGGGATAGGCAGATGTGGATGTTTGATGGTATTACAGGTATCGTCGCAGGATGGAAGCAGTTCCTAGTAAGGCCGCCTTTTGCAATTGACTAATAGCGAATTTGTCAATGCCAATGGTGTTCAAGTGGTGCTCCAGTTGTTTTGGGATTGCACCCAAGGAGCCTATTACTATTGGTACTACCATTATTATTATTATTATTATTATTATTATTATTATTACTACTACTACTACTACCCGAAAACATCTGTCTAGTCTGATAAGGATTAAAAGAACAAACAAAGAATGCAATTTGGATGGATTCCATTTTGAAGTCTGACCTCTGGACTGGTTAACAAACCTGACCTCACTTTTGGCAACTTGGACTGATTTTGAACTATCTGCTGCATACTCCTTACAAAACTGTCAGAGAGAATCTGTCAGAGTCTCTGTTTTGATTCGCATTCTTTGCTCATCACTCTGACATTGAGAAAATTGTGAACTGTCATAAAAACTGTGTGTGAGTCAGTAGTTGAATCCAGAAGCAGAACAGTTCTCTTAAATTTGAGTTTATTTTGCTATGATTCAGTCTAATATTTATAAAGCTGATCTTCTCTTCCCAGTCAAAAATAAAAATAAGTTCCTTAATCCTAGACATAAGAATTAAGATTTTTTTAGCAATGTAATTCATCACCCAAGTCCACGATAATAACTTCCATGAATACTTTATAAAGGCATGAAGCAGAATCCACACTGATTCAAAATGTCAAAATGACATAGGTACATTATTCATGTCATTTGCACCAAAATGCCACAGCATACTTGATGTCACTTCAGTCCTCCCTCTGGCTCTTGTGACCCTTGATATTTGTAAAAGGATTCATATGCATAAAGATATTCAAAAGATTAATGTGCAATAAGTATATATAAAATCATCATAATCTATGAAAGTAAATGGAAATATGTTGCTAGGATTGCATTGTTGCAATTTTATGAAAAAAATGATGGGAAATTACATAAATTGGAAGGGTTTAGGAGGCTTCATGTTCCTTTGTTCCTGAGAGATCAACCTTATAATCTTAGCTCTAAACAGAATCAAGATTAATTTCAAGCCTGACTATAATATATCTGAAGCCCAAGTTTAACCAAACACAGATTAATTCACCAGAGGCTAGTTTACAGGTTATAACACGAGGGGAATAAGTCCATTCATTTATTGTGAAATAAGCCTGACCAAACATTTGTGTATTATTATTTTGTTGAACTTCTTAAAAAAATTAGCATATTAACTTGAATATGTATTGCTGTCTTAGACTGTAATTGCTTTTTTGGGCTCTCAGATATATCATTACAGTACATAGCCAAATGCAACTGATTCTCATTCTTCTTTTGAACAGAGCTTCTTCATATCAAATATAGTATTCTTTCCTGATTGGATGGATATAACCATGAACTTAATTCTGGAGGTAAAATAAACATCAGAGAAAAAAACATACCAATATAAGAAAAACAGTGATACTGGATTAATCTGAAAATAGAGTGACTTTTGAAGCTATTTGTCATGCATAATTTTCAATCTCTTGAAGTATCCAAGAATAAATATTTAAGCTTATGTATTTTCAGTATATCTCTGCTCCAAAACAAGTATGCTTAGGATTTCACTACCTTCTGCTTTTAAATATTAAACATAACACTATGACTTTTTGAGAACAGTAAACATTTGGTTTTATTTGCGTGACATACAAATCTAGGTTACATTTTTTTATGGCTGTGGGTGCAGATTTAGTAAGTTTCATTAATTTATGATTTTCTGAAGTCAATAGAGATTATTAAATAAACTGTTTAAAAAACTAGGATTAGTATGTTATGCAAATTCTGACATTAACCCAATATAATAATGTAACCTGTTCTAATGTTATCTTAAGAAATTTAAAAAGAGACAGATTTTCATTTTTGTATTCTTAGAATATTTGAAAGTTAGATCCATTTTCTTCTATTTTGAAATGAAGGTAAAACATGTATGTAATAAGTTGAAGAAAATGTTAAATGTCATTCTTTTCTAAAATGTACCCAAGCACTTTCAGATATTTGTTTTTTAACCTCTTTAAGAAAAGTTTGCCAGAAACACAATTGTTCAAAAGACAGTGGTGCCTTTGAATAATAGGAAACTGGACTCAGGGAATGTGGATCCATCTACTTTGGAATTGACTGTGCTTGCTCTCATTATATAAGCACAGGTCTATTATCTGTGAATGTTCTTTAATCCTCAGCTATCATAGGATTTGAAATTAATTCATATTTTCAATCAAAACAATTCCTAATTCCTCTACTATTCCTAAACTGATCAGTTTTAGAGATGGCTTTTCATATCATGGTAACAACCATGTTATTTAGATGTCCTTTATTTCTGGCTATCCTTGAAAAATATCCGGAAGTTGCAGTTGGTGCAAAATTTAGCATAAATATTTGTATTAACTGATACAAAAAGCAATGATTATGAATGGAAATTTTTGTACTGACTGTCACAGTTATAAGTAGTGTTATCTTGATAGCCTTACCTGGATTGATGCCTGACTACCTGAGAGACTGTCTCCTCTTTTACAAATCTGCTCAACCAGAAAGATCTTCAAGAATTGTTTTTTGGGATAGTTCTCTGAGAGTTGTTTTGGTTCCCATTCTCTCTGGGTTTATAAAAGTGAGTTATATGGCAGCTATTCTTACTTGTTAGGATTTCATTTTCTATGCCTGTCCCTTGTTAATCCAGAGAGATACAAGTAGGCTTCTGCACACACATGCATGCACGCATGTAATTAAGTTCAATTAATTAATTGTCCTCCGTCCTCCCTCTCCCTCTCCCTCTCATCCTTTGGATAGGTAAATTTATTACATTTTGAGTAACAGCTGCAGGTAAATAGGCAGAAGTCAAATAGCATAGCCATAATTAGCAGTTCTCTGCCAGAACAGAACCGTGCCAGTGCAGTGTTTACTTGTCTTAGCAGAAGAAGGAAAACACACCTTAGTAGATAAAATGGTTCAAGCAAACCAGAGAAACAAAAATGCTAAATCTTCAGGCTTCCCTTTAAAAACCAAAAATTAAAATTGTCATGAGGACTTTGCAAACAGTTGAAAAAGAAGAAACTCCAAAGACAACTAATGGAAATGGAAAAAGGAATAAAAGCTGATATGGAAATGCAGATTAATATATGCAGATACAGGTTATACAGGTATTTTCCCAGTAATCATTCATTCAAACCTGATTGTTCTGCCAGAATATTTGCCCGCCCATACACAAACACAGCAATTTTATTTGCTTTATTTGTATAATTGTTGTTATTTTCCTAAGAACAAAGGATATGTGCAAATTATGAACATATGCAACTAATTGCTAGAATTTATTCAAGTTCATTACTTTGAGTGGCAATTTGCTTTCCTATGCACTGCATTTATTAAAAGGTACCTTGTTTTTTAGATGTTGCTTCAGCAGAAAGTATCCATAATAAAGTGACAGTTGTGGTGTCCTGGAAATCAACTTCATTCATTGCTAATTATAATTTCCCTTTTTAATGGATATTTATTGTTCTTGATATGCCTGCATTCAGGTGATACCTATTCCATCAGGAACACTAAAAGAAAAGCGATCAGGAAATGCTAAGATATGCAACTAATTAGACTGTTCAAAGTGTTCCACTGAAAGAAGTGATTTGCAAATAGTGATGAAACAAAAGGAAAGACATGGGGGGGGGTGTATGTGAGAGAAGGATTCAAATTGAGTGCTTTTGAAAACCCGATATATTGTGATGTTTCAAGTTGAGATCCACAAGGGAAAAAAAGATGGCATAACTTTCTCAAGCTAAGCCAGGAATGAAAATTATCCCATAAACTCTAGGAAGATGAAAAGGTGAAGGGCTAATAAATCAATCAAGAAAATTAGGATGCTGTTAATTAAGATCAAAAGATAAATTACACTTCGGGTTAAAATACACTGAGCAGTCAAGAACATGAATCCAGAAGAGGAGTGAGTGAAGTACTGAAATTTGAAAGATGCTGCTGATAAAGACTTTTTTAAAATCCACAAAATATTGTTGCTTTGTATTTATTTATATACGTTAGATATTTAGGTATTTCATTTGTATCCTGAGTTTCTGCCCAGAAGCTATTCAGAGGAGGTAGAGCTCTTTCTCTCCCTCCCTCCCTCCCTCCCTCCCTCCCTCCCTCCCTCCCTCCCTCCCTCCCTCCTCCCTCTCTCTCTTTCTTTCCTAAAAACAGAAACAGTCTTGTGGGTGAAGAACATTTCCCAGGTTGCAAGCAAACATCCATTTTTCACATTTCATATGATGCAATATGTTTCAACAAATAAAATGCCTTTTATCTTCCTAGTATTTCATTTTAGAAATTCTTGGTGGAATTCAATACAAATCTTCAGAAGTGGTTTTACAGAATGGCTATTCACCAGCTGCTTTGATTTTCTTTTAAAGACCTAGCACTAATACAGTTTTCCTCCCTTACCTTTTTGTTTTGTTTTGTTTGTTTTTAGAAAACCTGACACTGACATATCCTGGGTGTAAGAGCCTACTTTAATAATTCACTCCATGATAAACAGCTTTTTTTTCATTGAGAGACTTCAATTAATCAACTTCATTGTGCAACAAGTAAAAAAAAGTAACTTCGTAGATATTTTTTACCATTTCTATCATTACCTGTAATGATATATGTACAGATAGATGTGTACAGACAGATTGTCAATTTGTTTCATTCCATCATTGGTCTTCTTTCTTTGCTCCAAACTAGGACTGTAATACTCATTTTTCTAATGCAAAACACTGAAAGTCATAAGCAAACTGGAAACATTTTAGCAATGTTTTATCCTTTGCAATGATATCAGATATTGGGATACGGGTAAGTACGGCAGTATTTGAAATATGTCATTACCACATACACCATTATAATTTGCAGCTCCATTGTCATCTTCCTTCTTCCTTTTTCCTTCTTCCTTCTTCCTTCTTCATTCCTCCTCCTCCTCTCCTGCTGACTGCCTGAGTATTGCTGTTTTGTTTTTACTATTTGCTTTTACAAATAATATCATGGGCAACTGCATCAATCCAGGCATATATCAGGGACTTTATATGGCTGCTTGTCCAACCAGGATCGTTTAAAGCCACTGTGGTAGATAGAAAAAATATTTGTGTATAAATGTTAAGTTCCTACTGTGTATTCCACATTATCTATTTATATCACTGAGTTTCACATTATTTATATGTGCACAAATGCCTAAACCTACCTTAGATTCATTTTGTGAGCAGAACTATAAAGCATTGTTTTCAGGCAACTCTCATTTGCAATATTTACAACTGCAAACACACAGATAGTCGTCAATTTATAACCATAAGTGGGATTATAATTTCAGTGATAAGTGATTAGGATATTAAATGAGTTATAACATATGATTTTATGACCATTTTTACCATGGTTGTTACATGAATCGGGTGTTATAAAGCAAATCCAGTTTCTCCAATTGATGCTTGTTGGAAAATATCTAGGAAGGTTGCAAATTATGAGCACATGACTCCTGGACACTTCAACTGTTTTTAAATGAGAGACAGATGCCAAGTGTCTAAAGTGTAATCATATGAGCCCAGGGATGGTGCAACAGTAATAACATTGAAAAGAAGTCATGAATATTTTTTTCCAAGGCTATTGTATATTGAATAAATGGTTGTAAGTCAAGGACTTCCTGTACTCTGCTGGGAACAAAGAACTAAAAAATGGTTATGGAATGGATTTTTGTTTTGTTTACAAGCAGCCATGCGATCTTTGATATTTCCCCATTTAACCAGAAACAAAAGAAACTGAACACAGATTCAGATTATTTTAATCATTCACTGATTTATCCTTTAACTTTCAACTTCAAAGTATCAACTTTAATTCTAAGTTCCTCCATCTCAGCTTTATCCTTAAGACTAAATACTGCACAATAGGATTACGCACATCACAAACATAACTAAGAGGTTTTTGGGACAACACAAGCAGTACATCTTTGCTATACACAATAGATCCCATCTGAGCTTGAGGAAAGGTCACCATTGATTTAAAAATTATATCAACTTTATTAAATTGATTTCTTAAAGCAATTATGTCTTTTATAAAACATTCTATAGAAGCTTCTAACTTAGTCCAGAGTGCTGCAATCAAAAAGGGTTTGATACAGACAGAGAACAATTCCCTGGTTTGATACTGTTCATTTTATGAATCATATCTTTTGTGTTTTCCTTTCTAACACTTTTTTAGTCACACAACATTTGACTGGGCATGCACATCAATACATATTATAAAAAAAACCTTCTGTAAGAAAATTGTACTTTATTTACAAGTAAGATAAAGACTATAATGAAAAAGTCAACAGTTTCTTACCTATTTTCATTTTTCCTTTACAATTCATGAGAGTGCCTCCTTGAATCAACATAATGCAAACAACAAATATAAAAATTCCACAGATAACAAAATCAGCAAGCTTTACTGTTTTATTTTTTCTTTAAAAAGTTTGTTATTTCTTTTTTTTTCTTTTTTTTAAAGTGTCCTAAACAAAATGCTCTGTTAAACTTAGAAGTTCAGATGGTATGAATGTAAATTGCCAATTGGGGAAATAAACAATTAATTGCTACTTGTGCTAATTAAATCATAGGAATGTGGGTTTATTATGCTGCTTAAGCTATTAGTAATAAAGACAATTCTGTTCAGTCAGCAAGAGATGAATGAGGACGTCGCTTAGTGAGAAGTTAAAGGTGAAGAATTGTACAGGGTTATGGGAAAGTGAAGAGATTTTTATAGTTCTGTGCCGTTTTCCATAGCTCTCTATTGCAACACTCTTGCGATTTCAAAGGTTAAATTACGCCGCCCTGAGTCCTTTGGGATTGGGCGGCATATAAATATTTGTAAATAAATAAATAAATAAATAAATTGCATTCATGTGAAGAAGCAAAATACCAATCAGTTGCTTTAAACTAAGCAAATCTGAGAACACATTTCATATTCTGCTTCCCTTCCTTTCTTGTCTCATCTCCCCCCCCCCCCCCAAAAAAAAAACATTAAAGTGCATCTACAATGTGACATTTGTGCTTAATGATCTGAGGATTAAATTACTGGGAGAAAAAAAGTTGTTTAACTTGCTTAATAGCAGGCTGCTCAACTGCACAATGACAAACTGAGAATTGGGATTCCCTCTCCCCTTCCAAAAGACTTCATAACAGCCCCCTGGAAGACAGTAAAAAATATCTTGCTGTGACAAGTTATTGATCTTTGCTTCCCTTCAGATGCCTAACAACTCAGATTGGAGCTTGGTAAAAACATAGTCACAGCCTGCACAATGAAAGGAGTAGGAGCTAACTGGAATATTTACTGCTTGCCTACAAACAAAGAAATTAAAACCATTATGGCAGCACCTGCAAACATGCAGACGTGCACATACACCTGAGCACATGCATGTGCACGCACACAATATACATACATCTTGGACTGCACTTTTTAATGACATCTTGATTGACTGGCAGGACTACCGATCAACAGATGTCCTTCATGCTCTCCTCGTTTATCTGTGTGATTCTGAGGAAAATTGTTTATGAAAAGAATGTAGAAATGACATCATACTGCCTTGAACAACTCATAGCGATGACACATACTATTTATTTGCAGGCTGGATTTGACTCATTTGCCCTAGGAGTAACAGAATAACAGAGCTGGAAGGGACCTTGGAAGTCTCCAGTCCAACCCCCTGCTCAAACAGAAATTCTTATACCATTTCAGACAAATGGTTGTCCAATCTTTTCTTAAAAACCTCCAGTGTAGGAGCACCCACAACTTCTGGGACAAATCTGCACCTACCACACCTCCATTAATCAATATTTCCATGAGTTCTGCCTTTTAACTGCATCTTTATACTGCAACAGCTAAATGACATTAGAGTCAAGATGGACAGCTTCCATCAGGTCCTATAACTGCAAATCCACCATTTCAGTGGGGAGGTGGGGTTAAAAAGGCAGCAAAACCATATATTCCAGCAGCTTGTCCCATGTTGTCAATGGGACATCTAAAAGCAGTTTGATCTAGCCAATTATTGCCATGTGCCACAGAAAAAGCAGTTCCACCTAGAAATCCATCTAGAAATTCTTTCCAGGTTTTCTACTCAGCATGGGATGTGATCAGGCCAAAGCACTCAATAAACAGCATGTAGCAGACACATTGTCAATCTAATCAGTTACTGTCAGTGAACCCAATAGGTACTCTACTTCCCCCTATGACATGCTTAACTAAATTCAAGGACCAGAGGGCCTTTACTCTGGCACCACGTCATGCCCTTCGCTCAGTTGTCCTTGAAAATGATAAAGGAAGATTCTCTACCTGGAGAGCAAATGTCGCTGTGACTCACCTGTGTGACCATAGAAACAACAGAGCATGTACTTCTCCACTGCTCATATTGCAAAAACATTTATACTAGCCTCATTCACTATTATTGCATAAGTTATCCGGGGTGCATAGGACTCCCTGCTGCTCTCATATACTAATCATGCTATAATATATAATGTTGCCAGGTTTTGCACAGCAGTGCTTAAAATCGTCAAATGATGATCTGTGTCATAAATTAGTTTTAATGAGCATTTACTTCACATTGTGATATATTTAGTCTGCAACATATTGTTTATGCTCTCCTATACACATCCAATGCTCCTACCTCTCCTCTTAGACTTTTGTTTTTTTATAATGTACGTTCTGTTTTCTGTACTTTAGCTTTTTATAATTATGATTATTCTTAGACTCTGATGTACTTTCTGCACATTGACTGTACCCCAGCCCCTTATGCTGGTCTGTAAACATCATAAAGATTTAATTTGTAGTCCTCTAAATAAATAAATTGTTTAAAACACTTCCCTTGTGTAAGTATGAAATATGAAAAGCCATGACTAAACATGGTTTGATAGTGGAATGTGATATGAAGCCAAACATTATATGCTAGGCTTTTTCATTCAACAAATAATGTTATATTTGTTGTTTTTCTAAAATGTAATGCACCCATGGGGAAAAAAAACTCAATTCCAATGAAAAATACTTACACATATATTTACGTATGACACCAAAAACACTAACTACATTGTACCATGCATTCTACAATGTCTTCCATGCTAAGCAGATATGTTAAATATTGTCATATCACTGTGATCTCCATTGTACATCTCCAGCATTGTAAAAATTCAAGAAATGTATTTAACAGAGTTATGTTAAAAAGTAATAGCTAATTATAGTTCAATTGTCTAATTAAAAGGGATGTAGAATCTCTGTGCTTTTCCATGAAGGACTGAAATATATATATATATATATATATATATATATAGCTCCCAGTGGAGAACAAACAAATATAGTACAGTAGAACTTGTCCAGATGTTTCTTGTTCAAATCTGGTCAAAATGGTTTCTCGTTCAAATCTCATAGTGAATATAGCTGAAAAATTCTATATACTAGTGTTAAAGAATGATAAATTTGATGAGAGATTATAAACATAAATTAATATGGGAACACTGCAAGACTTAAGTAGCAGACCCTTAAGTTCTTCTGAACTTCAAAATAGTATTTACAGATGTGTTTCATTTGTTTATTTATAGATCTTTGCATGCTATCTTTACAATACAATTCTCTGAACATAGCTTAGAGGTGATAATTAGCCACATATATAAACCTTTAATGTGATGAAGCTAAGAATCAAAGGGGATGCCTTACAATACACTCATTTTGCTTTCCTGATTCCCCAAACAACTTTTTAAAAATTGACATATCCCATTCCTGTGTCATCAGTCATCTTCGGAGGGCAAAAATTGTCTGCTGTACTTTCTTAACAAAGTGGTAATTGCTAGTAACATGTGGAATTAGCCTCCCATCAATTAACCTCCACACAAGGAACTCTTGTGCTGTTCTTAGCAATAGTATGGCAGCAGCAATTGAAAAGGGGAGACATTAGTGCCACGGGATTTGGAGATTTGAAAAGATTAGAAGAGTTCTAGTTATCCTCAGAACTTCCTCATCTAGTGCTGGCTGGTTTTCATTGACAACAGTGGGAAGGTGCAAGCTTCTATGATCCTCATCCAGATTGTAGAAGAAATGGGGAAAAGATATCTCTAAGATCCCAAATAGTCAACTTTTTGAAAAACTGAGATGCACAAAAAATTATCTCCGAATACCTTTTTTGAAAAAAGACTTTGCCATAGCTACAGTGAGGTACAGCTCAGGAGACATAAAGACAAAGGCTGTATGAAGTTGATCAAAAATATAATGACTTCCAATAGCTTAAAAAGGAGATGTTTTTAGGTAATGGATTAAAGGTAATCTAGAATTATGGGTTCATTTTAGGATTAAGGCTATGAGTTAGAAGTAAAAGAAAAAGGGATGATTAATGGAATATATATTAAATTGAATAAGAGTCTGTTTTTTTTTTCTTTTTTAGGACGATAGGGTTACTTGTAAGAAAATTATTATGTAATGTTGAGTTAATCTAAGAAGATGATCTGTTTGTTTGATAAAACAGATGTTATTAGTTATGACAATTAATTGGATGTAATTTGAATTCTGTTTAATGGATCGAAATGACTTAATGTCTGATTTTCTTCTGTCAGCTTAAAGAGATTGATTAATTGATACATATAGGATAGATTAATATTTTATTTTAACTAAGGGATATTAGTGGAAGAAGAATTAAATCAGATTTATGATAAAATCAAGGAACTAGAATATATTTGGAAGCGATACCCGAATTGATAATGTTTGTACTTAAAGTTAATTTGATTATGGTAGTATAAATTTCTAAAGCTTTAAAAACAGGTATAGGTTGAATAAATTTAAGCTAGAATTGGACTATTTTAAATAAACTATGTTACCTAAGGGAAAAAGAGAGGAAATATTAGATGTATTGATTGAATTATGTATATATGTTTTGTCTTTGGATGTTTGTCTACCCTAACACCACGGTGTGTCTTGAACACTTTGTTTTAAAAACTAAAAAACCAATAAAATTTCTCTCTCTCTCTCTCTCTCTCTCTCTCTCTCTCTATATATATATATATATATATATATATATATATATATATATATATATATATATATATATATAGAGAGAGAGAGAGAGAGAGAGAGAGAGGAGAGAGAGAGAAGCTGAGCAACAGGGTGTAACATACAGCATTCTAGATAACTCCTCCCCTGTTTCTTCCCTCCCTAACACAGCTGCCAAAAGTGAGACAGAGCCTGTGGCCTAGAGGTTAATACAGCTGCCTAACATGCAGACAGCCCAGGTTCGAATCTCAGAAGGGTATGTCTGGTTGAAAAGAGCTAAAGAGTTCGAAATAGCTATTCCAGTTCTCCCTTAATTCTTTGCTAGCAATCCAAATTTTAGAAATGTATATGATGTCACAGTTGTGACTGCTGCCTGTGGATGGCTCTAGTTTGAGCTGATACAAGGCAAAAGATTTCTCTCTCCCATATTTGGGCAACAGGGTGTAACATACAGCATTCTATATATATATAGATAGATAGATAAATAGATAGATAGATAGATAGATAGATAGATAGATAGATAGATAGATAGATAGAGATAGAGATAGATAGATATAGATATAGATATATAGATATATAGATAGAGATAGATATAGATATAGATATATAGATATATATAGTGACTTCCATGGCTGCAGCAGTCAGATGAGTCTGAGGTAAGGGCCCACACCCAGCAACAGGAGAGAGAAAAAGCAGAGATTCCATGAGGCTCCTCACCATGAAAGAAAGTAAACCTGTTTATTGATCACAACTGGCTGCAGTTTGATTTAAGTGACAAACTTGACCCATCCAGACTCTTTGTTGGAAACAACTGGTTGAGCTCTGGCTCTTGCATAAGATTAATGTGGATCTTGTCCATGAAATTTTGACCTCAGGACTGGCTGATAACCCGGGAACCATGGACTGATTTTGGACTATTTTTCCTGCATACTCCTATTTAAATACTTATTTAAATGTTTGAAGATCTGTTTGGTTTGAATCTCTGGGTCATTAATATCTCTTGATCTTGAGTAAATTGTGAATTACCAAAACAATTCTATGTAAGTCAGTAGTTGAAACCAGAAGTAGGACAGTTGCTTTCACTGCTTAAGATTAAACTGCTGTATTTCATGGAGGGAGAGAACAAGTTTAGTGGAAGCTGCATAATTTCTTTGTTAGAAAAAAATGAATGAGTAGCAACACCAAGAAGAAGTAGAAGAGTTGCAGTACTAGTGTCATCAGCAAATCCATGATACCAACACTTGTAGGGGGTTGATACTTTATGACTACTTGAGTATCAATGTAATCAAATGTATATAAAAATGCATTGGTATTTATGAGTATGTCGGTTCTGTATTTGTATATATGTTAGAAGATAGTGCATATATGCATTTCAACATAAAGGAAAGAAACAAAAAATAATTTTCATCTACTCTGTGGCTGTTGGCACTTCCCTTTTGAGATTTCATCAGTCAAGAGAAGAAGAAGAAAATAACTGGAGTAAATGTAATAAAACAAATACTGACCTTTCACTAACAAAAGGCATGTTAAACTAATGTTCTTGGACACCCAAAACTCCCATGACTATTAATTACCATAACGTGGTCTTTTCCTCTACAGCAGACATTATGAAACAAGTCTTACATTTAAAAAAAACAAAACAAAACATTACATTCACTGTTGTTGTTGTTTTTTTTTTTTTGGTTTAATGTCTCAATTTGTATTTAGAACATTGAGACCCACTAAAGTCTATGAGATTTAAGATAATCACAATACACCTAAGCATGACTGATTATTTTGAATGAAATCAAGGTTTAATGGCGGTGCTGGTGAAGCTAAATTGCAATTGTCTTACTTCTATGCCTTCTTTGTTAATTATTCACCCATTATTTATCTCTAAATTTCTAATCTAGTTCATATATGCTCATTCTTCAGTCATAAAAACCTGGGGTCCCCAACCTTTGGCCCTCCACTCATGCAAGCCCTGCATGTATGTGTGCGCATGCTGGCCTGCCACTTGTGTGGCCCAGTTCCCCTGTCTGCCCCCCCAGACTGGCCACCAAGCTGCAAAGACTGGGGACTGGTGATATAAACCACTCTGAACACTTTTTATTTGAAGCCATTATATCATAATTACCATGGTATATTCAAAATTTACCTTCTCTGGAGGTCAGTAATTCTCTTCCAATCTTTGGTGCCCAATTTGCCATACTCCATTGAGTATTTAACTCTTTTTATAAACAATATATATCATCTATAACATATTCAGCCAATTAATGCTAATATAAAAAACATATTGCACTCTCTTAAAGGAATCGGTCTCTAGCTTCAAACCTGTGTCATCTTTTACATCTTTTTCCAGATGCTTTTCTGTGTCATTGAAATGTAGCTAGTCCTTGACTTAAAACCACAACTAGGATCAGAAATCTAGTCATAAGTCCTCGTGATCAAAGGTTGAGGCACCCACATAACTGGAACTAGGAAGGCTTTGTGTGTTGGCATTTTTTATGTAGTCATTAAGCAAACTACATAGTTTTTCAGCGAATGGCACAGTCTTCTGAAAGGATGATTTTGCAGGAAACTGACAAAAAAAGTCACAAATTAAGGTCACATGACTGTGAGTCAGTGATCAGTTGCCAAGTGCCCAAAATACAGTCATGTGACTGGGAGGGGCGATGTTTTAAGACAGCCAAAACTGCTTTATGGGCTGTAATTCTGAAAGGTCTTATATCAATGACCTGTATATATATGTATATGCATATCATATGTATAGATCTGTATATCTTTAACTATCTTAAACAGGTTGAATTTTTCACTGGACAATTGGGAAATTATAGATGAGAATGTTAAGATGATTCAGATTTGTTGCGTTGGTTGCACTTTTCAATTGAACACATAATATCAAAGGCAGCATGATTCACATGCAATGCATTCAGTTTATGTGGATTCCAAAAAATATTTTTCTAATGTGTGTTGAACACCATATGCCTGAATCTGAGAAGACTAAATTATACCTGAGAATATAGCCCACACCTGTGCTAGAGTCATAGGCAGTTACCATGATGTATCTGATATGCAAAAATAAAATTATCTTTGAAACATACCAAGAAGATAAAGACAATAAATAAAAGATAATGGAGCTATGGCTTGAAGATATGTTACTTAACTAATAAGGCTCAATAAGATATACTCGTAATATTTTTTTAAAAAAAATACAGCGCAATGTAACACATGCAGCTTTTAATGCTTCTTATAAAGTAACACTTTAAATTATGTAATAACATTCTGTTCCAAGAGATTACTACAAATTACTGGGGTATTGGGACAAATGTATTATCTGCTTACTTGTAATCACTATTTATATTATTTCTGCTGGGAATGGCTGTATTATGCAAAGTAATTTGATGATTAATAAAGATGAAACACACTATTACCTTATAGCTAATTAAAGTGAGCAATATTTTAAAAGTAGGATGGGGGGAATTTCGCTTTAGAAAAGTAACATTCTAAAGCATTATCACAGTCAGATTTCCTTGCTACAAAATATAACACAAATAGACAAATGAAAAATGTATAACACTTCCATACATCTACGTTCTAAATTGATAAAGCAAAACTGCTAACATTTTGTGATTATTGTCATGTCTCAGTATGGAAGATTACTGTGCATTTTAGTGAAATATTCCTCAATAACAATTCATAAAACATTATGTATATATACATGGCCATCCCACTTTCCTTTCTGGGTAAACAATTTTATGTAAAATGAAGAAAAAGAGGGGAAAAACATGAAGGAGGAACAAGGCAAGAGATAACAAAAACATAAAGGAAATGTAACTAAATCCAGTTAACGCTTTTCCATACCATTATGTCTTGCAAACCATGCTTGCTTCTATTTTGCCCACACATCAATTCATAAATTGTCTTTTGTTCTGTAAACTTTCTCAGCTCTGTTTTTGAGGGTCTCTTCCACCATGCTCTTCACCTTCTTCTCAGTCCATTCACTTTTCCTTCCCATATTTGTTTTGTAATTTGGTTCTCACATCTTCTCTTTGTAATGAGCAAAATGCTGCAATTTATTATTTTGTATTGGTCACTCACTGAGATCTGTAGCCAACCCATATTCACTCAGGACCCATTCATTCTGACCCTACCTTATCTATTTTTATCACACAGCCTCTTTAAATACCCTAATCACACTGCATTCAACTTACTCTTATGTTCCTACTAACATATTTAACTCTCAGTTAAATAGAACAACATGGGCAGAGGCATGCTGTTATACAGTTATTTCCCCTTCTTTTGATAAACCTTTGTTCACTGCAACATGCCACATTTCTACTTTTCTACAAACATCTGCCAGCCTTTGAATTTATTTACCCATTTAAAACATTCTATCAAAGTTTTTAGATATTCTTGGTTAAGAAAGCATTTGGATTCTCCTTTTTTCCCCCTATTCTGGAGAATGAAATTATTTATTTAAGCTGTTCAGAAGATAATATGAATTGTGTTTATCATGAAATGTAGGAAGTAGCTAACAGGTCTTTATATTGTACTAAAAATACATTTTGAGTGTTCACAACCCTATCCATGACCTCTTTCTACAAGTTCTAGTCTTTGTCCCTGTTCCTTTCCCTATCTCTGTCCCTATCTGTCTCCTTGTCTCTTTCTTTCTTTCTTTCTTTCTTTCTTTCTTTCTTTCTTTCTTTCTTTCTTTCTTTCTTTCTTTCTTTCTTTTATGACAATGCAATATTACAGGAAAAGGAAATCAGTGTAATTTGTCCTGTTATTTTAAAAATATTGTTCCTGTAGCCTTACCATTATATCATTCATAGTGAATTCTTTAATATTGAAAAAGATCCTTATGGGAAAAAAAAAAACATTCACTTTAGCTTTCTCTTTTATTTTTCTCCCCACTCCTTCCTGTTACTCATAGTTCTATCAGTTGTGCTGCCCAGGTCCATTTTGTAATTGTCATAGGCTAGAGTATCTTATCCAGGGCATTTTGCAACTCAGCCTTATTTCTAGCATTTGTCTGAACAAGAAATCCTTAGAAAGTCTACAAATGAAAAAAAATGTAGAAATGTATGTTTGCAAATTCACACTATCACCAAGTGTCCTGGTTCCTCTTCAGATATTTAGCATATCAAAGACTTCCATAATTAGGCATCTCCCTGATTATGGAAAGAGTAAGACGTTGTCTTCTTATCTTTGTGCAAGATGTATAAATATCTAAAGAGATGTCAAGCATATAGCCAAAGGCTATAATGCTATGTATGCTAGATGAAATATTTTGTCAACATCCTATGTCCTTTTGTACTGTTTGCGTGAATAGTTGAATAGAACTCTCCATGCTGCCCGAATTTGTACCTGAATCTACAAAATGAATGTACCTTCTCAAGTATGGAAAGATTTGAAGGGCCATTTTTTGAAGATATATTCTAACCATATTGTACTAAATTGTAACTATTTTCCAAGACGTGTAGACTTGTGATTTTAGAAAAGAGGTTACAGTGTCATTTGATCTTCTAAATATATATATATATTAAGAGGAACAGTCAGGTCTTCCCTTTGGAAGTGGCAGCATGAACTGACAGTCTTTGTCAGCAACTGTGCTGGACCAGAAGCATTGCAAAAGCTACCTCTGTTGAATATTGTGATAGTAATATTGTGATCAACTACCATCAAGCAGTTCCTCTGCTTTGTAGCACAGCTTCCCACTCTGTTTCTGAAGCAACTGTGAAGAACTTGATCTCTTTCAGTGGATCAAAGGATAGCATCATTCATTGCTGTCAGAAGAGACTTGAAATCATGAACTGTCTTTCATGCTCTGACATTAACTTCTACTGAGAAACACTAGGAAGCAGATTTCCTAGAAAAAGTGCTAAACAGAAGCTTGATGATCAAGGATGAACTTACTTATGTGGAGGATAACACCATTAACGAAATGTAACATATGAAAGCCCTACCCATAGTGATTTCATTTTTAGCCACATTTTAGATGCAGAATCAAAAAAAGGAAAGAATTTGCTCCATTATATTTGGATTTTGTCTTTTTATGTAGGCACTTTGGTAAATAAAGCTGATTCCCCAAGCGGTGGAACCAGCTAGATGATAAAACAGAGATTTCTCAAGAGATAGATTTGAAGAAAATAATACCATGCATAATTGCAATTGCTTTATTGTTTCAGTAAAAAAAAAATCAAAATGTTATATAGTGATTAGTTCTCACAATTCACAATAAAATTGCATGAAAGAAAGTAAAACTAAATGATCAAAAAGAAATATCATGTGTCAAATTAGACCATTATCTCCTGATTTCAATATTAAGACAATTTTCAATATTAATCTACTCTTGAAAATGTTCCTGCTTTTCATAAGGATAGCTTAGTTAGATATTTTACCCATGCAAATAAAATTTGTGGATTCAGGGCAAAAACTGTCTTATTATTAATTCTCTGAATTGGATTGCTGTTTTTTCCTGGATTTTTGTCTGAGTTTTTAAAATCAACTAGAAAACCCTGTAACCATTTGGTCACCCTTTGAGAGAAAGGTAATTCAGAGAATTGCAAAAAAAGATGATTAGAGGACTGGAAGCTAAAACATATAAGGAATGGTTGCTGGATTTCGGTATGTCTAGTTTAATGAAGAGAAGGACAAGGGGGGACATGATTGCAGTCTTCCAATATCTCAGGGGCTGCCTGAGGAGAAGAAGTCAAGCTGTTCTCCAAAGCGCCTGAAGGCAGGACAAGAAGCAACGGATGGAAACTAATCAAGGAGAGAAGCAACCTAGAACTATGGAGAAACTGCCTGACAGTTAGAACAATTAACCAGAGGAACAGCCTGCCTCCAGAAGTGGTGAATGCTCCAACACTGGAAGTTTTTAAGAAGAGACTGGACAGCCATTTGTCTGAAATGGTATAGGGTTTCCTGCCTGAGCAGGGGGTTGGACTAGATGACCTCCAAGGTCCCTTGCAACTTTATTGTTGTTGTTGTTGTTAGTGAGATATAATCAGAATGAACTTTAAATTTTAGGCAGATCTTTTTTTTTTACCCCAATGCTGGATGGTTCTGTGACTAAGAAGATTTATATATGATAAATAGAAAAACAATTATAGTGGTAAGCAAACTTCAATAATAAAACAATATTTATGTACCTAAACAGATAAACAGAATTATCATGGGTGGGCAAAAAGGCATGAAGAAGAGGAATGACTTCTAACTTCCTGCTGATTTCCCCACTGACATTGTTTATGGCAAGCTGCCAGGGACCATAAGAAATCATCATCATGTGAGCACAGTGATGCTGCAATGGCCACGGGGCTGTGAATAAAACTGGAGTAAACATTGTGGAAATTTCAGTTCCACAGGAGAAATGGACCCTTTTATGCATTCTTCAAGTTAGCAAATTTAGGTACCGTGATTCAAAAATTGCTGCAGTATAATATACTATTTAGGCTAATCGGAAGGTAAAAACAGGCAAAGAGGTAACAGTGAGATTTTAATAGTATATAAACAGACACATATTTAGCAAGCAACACTTTATCTTGGAAAGTGTCAGAGGAAGCTTGACTTGGAAGATTATTATATTTCCAAGATAACAATTATCCCTCTAAAAAAAAATAAGCATAGTAGATTAGTGGCCCTTTGTGGCCATTGCTCCAAAATATGAAGATTGTAATAGTATCAAAACCCACTCTTGTGTTTATTTCCATTTTCACTTTTTTGATTATCCCACAATCATAGTGTCATTCAATATCATATTTAGTCTGTTATTTTGAATGACATAAACCAGAAAGTACTATTACCTGAGGTAAATTATTCCATCATCCCCAAAACAATGATGCCAACCTAGGGAAGGCTATCTAAAGCCTTAGTTACAATAGATGAGAAAAAGGAATTACAGTTTCATAGCCCAACTTCAGGGAAGCCCTTAATGCAGCGGTTCTCAACCTGTGGGTCGTGACCCTTTTGGGGGTTGAACGACGCTTTCACAGGGGTCGCCTAAGACCATCGCAAAACACATATTTCCGATGGTCTTAGGAACCGAGACACTGCTCCTCTATCTGGCTGCCGCCGCCGCCCTCCTCCTCCACTGGCTCCTCCACCTCCAGGGTGCCCTTCTCTTCTGACAGCACCTGCTCCTGCCACCGCAGCGCCATTATGTGCACCCCCGACGCCACCCCGGGCCGGCTCAGCTGCATGGGCGGCCAGGCCGAGCCAAGCTGGTTCTAGGCTGCTGCTGGCGCTGTCGCTGGGCTCCTCCACTGCTGCCGCCACTGCTGGCTGAACTGAGCTGTGGCACCAAGCCAGTCCCCATACCTCCTGGTTGCCCGGCCGCACTACGCCCCTGGCTGCCCTCCGCGCCATGCCGGAGCCTCCCCTGCACTGCCTGGCTCACCTCCCTCACTGTCAGAGGCTGCCTCAGCCCTCTGGTGCCTGGTGCGGCCTTGGGGCTGGCGGGCAGGAGCAGCTCCTTCCCAGCTCGCTGGGCTCTGGGCTTTGGAAGCGGCCAGGTGGCGGGGAAGAGGGCAAGACGGTAGCAATGCCCACATGTGCATCAGAGGCCTGCTGGCTGGGCTGAGAGGGAAGAAGCAGCGCCTTCCGAGCAGGAGCTGGCGCTCTGGCCATGCCCCTCTCACGTGCAACGAGTAGGGGAAGGGTTGTGGCGGTGAAGGGCTGCACAACGTGGAAAGGTGCTCCCATGACCCCGCCACTGCGATGGCGCTCAGGAGGCTGGAGGGGTGGGCAAGTCCCGGGAGAGGTCAAGAGGTGTCGGGATGAGGATGGGGGGCTCCAGGTTGCTGGGCGCAAGAGGGCGGCCAGTGGCTCTGAGGCGTGCAGATCCTCCGGCGGGTTCTGAGGCCCTTGAGGTGCCGCCATTTGGCTCTCCGCCAGAGCCTTCCCCCTCCCTGGGCAATTGTGCAGAGCTGCTTGTGTGTTCTTGGCAGTGCCTGCGGGCAAGGCTGTGTGCCCAGGCTGAAATACTGTGGTTTTCCTACCGCTTCTCCTCCCTTTGGTCAAAGAGGCAGACGCGATTTCCCTTTCCCTGGTTCTTTTCATCTGCACTGTAAAGGACAATTAGGGCTATTTTATTACCAGTACCTGTTGCTTGTTTTATTACTTGTTGCCTTTGCTGAACCAGGGAAAATTTATTAAAGTGATTTTCAGGAGCTGGAGAATGCCTCCAAGTAAAGCCGCAGCAATTACCCTGCCAATTTTCCCTGCTAGGGCATCTGTGTGTGTCTCCAGACCTTACTGAACTACCATTCCTAGCAGCCCTAAAAAGCACTGTGGAAGAGTGGGGAATGCTGAGAGTTGCAGTTCATCACCATCTAAGGAAACATGACTCTCCAAAGATCAATCCTTCCTTCCTTCCTTCCTTCCTTCCTTCCTTCCTTCCTTCCTTCCTTCCTTCCTTCCTTCCTTTCCCCTTCAATCTCCTTCCTTCTCCATCTCCTTTCTTTCCCCTTCAATCTTCCTTCCTTCCTTCCATCTCCATCTCCATCCCTTCCCCTTCAATCTCTCTCTCCTTCCTTCCTTCCTTCTCCATCTCCTTCCTTTCCCCATTCAATCTTCCTTCCTTCCTTCCCCTTCCCTCCCTCCCAACATTTTTGACCAAGGAAGAGTAAGCTTCTCCAGCGAGCATTGCTATATTGTTTTTGTGATTAATCACTATGCTTTAATTATGTTCAATTCGTAACAATGAAAATACACCCTGCATATCAGATATTTACATTACGATTCATAACAGTAGCAAAATTACAGTTATGAAGTAGCAACGAAAATAATTTTATGGTTGGGGGTCACCACAACATGAGGAACTGTATTAAAGGGTCGCGGTATTAGGAAGGTTGAGAACCACTGCCTTAATGTAATGTTTGAAATGTTTCTTCTGTCCTCCATGTGAGCATTTCCCAGCTGAGATTTTCCCAAAAAGGAACTGTTTGGTATGCACTCATCCAGCATACAGATGTTGTGATCTGTCGAATGGTTCTGTGCTCTTATTAGCAGAGGATGGTTTGATGGTAAACTCGCTCTAGGGAGAACTTCACTTTATCTAGCCATCTGATGTCTAATATTCTGCAAAGACAAGTCATGTGGAAATAATTAAATTGTTTCAATACACAGATAATGTTTCACAGGCATAGATGGGTAGTAGTTCTATAGATTTCCAATTTTGTTGTTGGACTAATTCCTCAATGTTCCCATGTACTGGGGCACAGTCTACCAAAACCAGAATTTGCCTTTGCTATTCTGCAGTTGACTTCTGTATCAATGGTCACTACTCAGGAGTGGGTGCTCCAAGGTAACTGGAATGGTTCACAGCTTTTAGTTTCTGCCTGTTGGCTGTTATTACGGCTTCTGTGTATGGTGAATATGGAGAAGGCTGGTTCATGACTTAGTCTTTTGGATATTGATGATGATCTACAGTTGTCACAAGTCATTGAGAATTTGTCCATACAGGCTCCCATCTTTGAGCCAGCATTCAGGGCATAGTAATCAGCAAAGAGGAAGTTCGGAACACTTTCCTTCACTTTGGTAATACACATAGTGCTTGACTTAGGACCACAGCTGAGTCCAAAATTTCTGTTGCTAAGTGAGAGAGTTGTTCAGTGAATTTTGCCCCATTTTATGACCTTTCTTGCTGCAGTTGTTAACTGAATCACTGGAGTTGCTAAATTGGTAACTTGGTTGTTCAGTGCATCTGGCTTCCTCATTCCTCCTTTGCTTATCAGAAGGTTGCAAAAGGTGATCACATGACAGTTCAGCATATCCCAGTAGTTTATCTGCCTTGGAACTTAGCAGAGCATCTTGCATTTTATGCAATTTATTTTGGACTGTCTTAGGAGCTCTGGTAAAGGTGTATTTTTCTTGACTGTTTTTAATAAGTCCTTCTGATGGACATGATGAAGGCGATGCTTCTCAAGAAGAAAAGTTTGTATTGCCTCATCGTTGTCATTGAACCAGTCATGATGCTTGCAAGTAGAACCTAATATCTTCAATGCAGCTGAATGGACAACATTCCTGAAGCATTTCCAGTCATCCTCAGCATTCCCAGCAAAATGTAATGTAGGTCAGCATAAAGTATAATCTACTGCTATATTCAGTTAGTTAAGTTTGCTATAGAGACCTAAAAAAATTGCTATTTGTTTCAGAGTAATTTAAAAAATGGCATTTTACAGAAGCAAAGTTTGTGTGTTTTGTGTATGTGTGCATGCGTGTGTGTGTGTGTGTGGTGGCAGAAATTATTTTAGAATTTAAGTTAACAATTTTATTAAGGGATGAGGGTGATATTTATAATCACTTGGAATCATAAGATGTGATCATGTAGTTCTTTTCTGTATAATTTTGAAGGATCCACAGTTTTTGGTTTTTTTAAAAAAAACAACAGGTGTTGATAATGATGTCAGCCAAATGCTGAGTCATGGCATGAAGGGAAATGATGATTTGACATGTTCTCAATTTAATCCACAACGTTTGCAGTTCTTTGAATAAAAGGAAAAACTTCAGGAGATTTTGGAGTCCTGTAAAAAAAAATATGCTGTAATTGTCTTCTCTTTTTGGTTATTGTAATGAAATATGTGGATGACCTTGGGGAATGAGGGGAAGAGACTGCTGCCTAGGAAACAATCAGTTAAGAGAAGCAGGAGACCCCTATGTATTAATGGTCAGAGAAAAAAACTTAGGAATAACCTGCCCTAATGGATCAAACAATTAAAAATGGTGGAGGGAAGTTTGTACTTTCATGCTTGCAAGATTCTTTTAATGTAGCCTTGCAATAAAGTAGAATTTGTTCATCTTGTGTTTCTTGTCCAGTTTACCTGGCAGGACTGACAGTTACTCTTTCTTCCACCACTTTTTCAAAAAATCTCAGGAATAATATGCTTCAATTCAGTGGCCTGGCAACCATCTCTATCTCTGCTTCTGTCTATTTCTATTACTTTAAGCTTTGTCCTGCAGAACAGAAATGAATAATGATTTATCATTCTCATAGACATATTTCACTTGCATATTTTGACCTTCTAAAGTTTTGTCTTGTTGGTGTTTTACCACTGCTAAAACAATGTAGTTCTTTAAAAATAGCTTTTAGAAAGAAAGCACTAGCTATACATTTATGTTTTAAAACCCTTTAATGTACATCTGTTCACAAAGGGGCACTGCAGGTGAGCATTATTACCTCCACAGTCTTAATTAGAAAAAGAAAGCACTTTGGGGAATTATTAACATGAAAATCATATTTTACAAAGTCAAGCTGAAACCCAACAGCTGAACGAGGTCTCATTTTGAGTTTGGGATAGCAGAAAAGTGGATCTTTTAAGAGATTCAGCTACTGGTGTGTGTGTGTGTGTGTGTGTGTGTGTGTGTGTGTGTGTGTTCATTTATAATCTGCAAGAAATAATGATATTCATTTATTTTAAGAGAAAAGTGAAGAATAGGTAGAAGAAAGCCCCAAAGGGGGTGACTTTGAAAAGATTACGCTGTGCTTAAAAATAGTAAGAACAGAGTGATTACCATGAAAAATTAGGGTTATAAATTTGTTCCATTTTGTGTCACACCAGAAAACTATGGGGTTTGAGGTGTTTGAGTTTCCAAGCTCAGTTACTGTGCTTTCATTTGATTTGTAGATTTTGGGCAATTTTTTAATTCCCCAAAAAATATATATCTCCATACTAGCAAAAAGTCCCTTTTTTAAAATTTCTGTTAATAACTGAGAAACACTTTCTTTTTCTTTCTTCTCTTGCCCCATCCCTCAACTCTAGCAGCAGATTTTACAGAGGTTCTTTCAGGAAAAGTCATTAAAGAGGAGATAATAATGACTTTACAGTAAAAAATTACTAGTTTAAAAAAAACAGTTTTCTTAAACAAAAGGTAAAGGTCTTGCTAAAGAATTGTCAGCATTTTAGCATTGATTTTAAAAAGAAAAAAAATATGTTTAGGATGTTCAATAAAGCTACATGAATATATTTATTAGTATCTGTTCATTAAATAATGACTGAAAATTCTGACCTAAAATAAAAGTTATTTATATTTTATTATCATTTTTAGATACTCGTGATACTTGAATATTGATAAGAAAACACTGCAGATGTTCTCAGTTTCAGATGAATCTTCTCTGCTGTACAGAATAGACCTATTATTCCATAAATTATTGATTTTTAAAAAAATTAAATTAGGTACCATCTTTTAAATTTACTGTAGAAATCATAACACATAGAGGCCTAGAAAGTAGGAAATATACAGACAAGATTAAAAATTGCTCACATCTGCATCTTTATCACAGTGTTATTGGATGAATCATTACACATCAGCTATGATTTTGGATCCCTTTTATGTTTATTTTCAAAGAAACAAGTTTATATATTTTTATATCAGAAGCTGAGAGATATAGGAATTTGATAAGTGATAGGAATAATCAGACCCTTGTAGGATCCACCACAGCTCAGCATCAAATCATTCTCAGAGCCCCAGAAACTATCACCTCTTTGCAGATATAGTACATTCCTTCTTTCTTGAATTTCAACCATTCAATAACACACTCTAATGTAAGACCTATTTGATTTCAACTTTGAAACTGGAGAGCTCAATTTTTTTAGCAGCTGAAAACAACTTATTAGCACTTTCAGTGTCTTGCTTGCTTATGAACGTTTCTGCTTGCCCAGATCTGCTTTAAACTATTATTTCCAGGTTTCCTTGTTAACTGCCGCACATTTTCCCAAACACACTTTTTTCTTCACTGTTACCACTTCTATCTGACTGATCATTTTTCCCCAAAGCATGCAATATGATTCTCACTCATTCAGTTTACTAATTTGCACATTTTTGTCAGCTCTTCATTTAGGTGGAAATGAAAACTGATCAGCTGCTTAAGAAATTAACCTGTTTCAGCATTCAATATTAGGAAGAAGAAACTTCTTCCCTTCAGATCTAGTCATTTTCTAATTTCCATCAGTCATGGTGACCATTGGCAAAGATTAGGGGTGCTAGAATTATTATCAATTTCTGGAAGGTTACAGATTCCTTGTCACTAAAAGAGAGACAGGTAGGAGTGAATTCCACATATTCTGCACTGGCACACTTATAATTCTTTGATTCTGTGTTTTATTCTGTGTTTTAGACATTTTAAAGAAAGAAAGTCATAATAAACTTTTTAAAAGGGATGATTGTCCAATTACAGCACTGTCCAGAGGATATCTAACTATGTAGTAGGGCTGAATTACTATTAGCCTTCTCATCTTTCCTGTTAGCTGCTCTTATTGGTATCTTATGACTATACTTTGTTGGTTGTATATTATGATTATGATTGTATCTTATCACTTTGTTGGTTGTATCTACACTGAGAGCTTATGCACCATAGGAAAAAAACCTTCTGTGTCCAATCATATACAGTATGGCCAATAAAGAATGTTCTATTCTAGTCTATTTTAAAAGGGATGACTGTCCAATTTTTGCAATGTGTGACTGAAATGCACTCACCTTTGATCTTTATTGTTTTTAGTCAGTAGCAGTATGTGTTTTCATGCATATGGTGCTCATCCTGATGAAATTTAATCACTGAAAACCTAGCTTTTCTCCCACCTCTCAGGACAGGATAGTATTTGAATGGTGATAGAATGTTTTGTTTGTGAGAAAGATACATATGCTCTGATCCTTAATTTCTTGTTCTTGTTATTTTTTTAAAAAATATAACTCAGCCAGAATAGTTTGGAATCAAGCTGCCTACAATTTGATTAAATAAAAAGATTTATTTATGATGAAATTACATAACAAAAGGCAAAAGAAAATTAGACCACGTGGAAATTCAGGTTCACAATTTATTGATGTTAAAATATACACTAGTGTTGTATGGTTAATAACTTATGATGATATAAGCACTTTACCCATTTACTAGAGGTAAGGTGCTTATTGCATCATCCAGGAGTTCCAATTTAAGCCCATTTCAGCCATTGGAAAATGGTTTGGTACAACTCAGAATAAATTCAGAGTCTGGATTTGAATCAACAATCATCTGTTCCTTAAAGTGGCATGCAGAAACACAAATCCCTGATATCATCAAAAATCAATAGCAGCTGAAAAAGGTTTGGCAAAAGAGAACAAAAGCCTGAGTTAACAGGAATTCAGAGAAGTAGTTACTGACTGATGATAATTACCATTGGATAATCAAGAGTCAGAAATATCTAAACAGCAGCAGACCTGTCAAAAAAGCAGGGTTTTTTTTTTTTTTTTAATCTAGCTACCTTGTTCTAACTGATGCCTGTTTTCTGCAATGCTCAGAAATACCAAACTGAACATTAAATCTTCTGAGGCTCTTAGTCAAATCATGCTGTAGAATTCCTGCTTTTCTCCTTTGAGACACACAATCAGTCCAAGAAAGTCCAATTTCAGTTCTCAGAAATTTTTCAAGCCAGATTTTGATATGTAACCTAACATTGTCCACGACATGAAATGGGAACAGAGAAAAAGAAGAAAATATAGTGGTTTTGAAGCCACTATATATGTGTTTTCGTGACATCATACAAGTTCTTTAGACCTTACTCAAGTGATAATACTAACTATTTGGGCATATTTGGTCTTAGAAAGCTGTGAAAAAGTATAGAAGATATCACATAATATGAACCATGGTGAACAGACTTGATACAAAGATTGCAGATTACAGGGATTTGAAATTTCAAAGGACATGTCACATATTGAAATCTTGTATTTAACTTAGTGTAACAAAAATAATTGAAATAAAGTAACATAAAACCAATAAATAATACTAGAATTGCCTACTAATATTAGAAGGTGCATGGGATACAGAATTTATATCATGGATAAAATTCAGCTCCTTGAAAACTTCCATTTGCTCTTTTCTTGATAATCAGCAAGCAAACAACCAAACAAATACAATCCTGTCAACAGATTATTAAACCCTAGAGCTGCAAACAGAGGCTTGAAAATTTTACTTCCCAATATTGCAATAGTCTTAAAATTGAGTAGGGTGATGAAGCCTGCGCTCCAGAGCCTTACATAATTCCATTTCTTCTACATCTTTTACAAAAGCTATGAAATTCAGCTTTTTCTTTGCAATTCATACGGATTACCTTTGCTATAATCCTTTAGGAAAGCAAGTCTCCTTAATTTCAAGTGACGTATTAGGAAAGATATTGTGACACATGCACAAGCATAATACAGACATATGCAATATGCATTTTAATTTAAAATTAAAAAAAACTAAAGCTGCTGGTTATTTTTTCCTATTTGAAATTTAATTTCTTAAATAAGCAACACAAGAGATCAACTTAGCCTGAAAACATCTCAGTTCTTTCTCCAAATTATTGCTTTGAGAACATTTTCCTTTGTTCTTTTTGCATATAGTGATGATCTGAATCAAAGCATTAAAACTAGAGTCTGGAGTACAGTTTTTGGAAATCCAGGGCACAAATTAAATCTTATTTCCATCCTTTTTCTTTCTTTCTTCTGCTGGATTTATGGCATCTTTATAAAACAAGTTCAGTTGTAACTGAATCATGGAGATAGGATTTGGAATTGTTGTTGGCATGATATTTGATACTTGACTTGCAGATTGCAAAATAGTGTCTGGCTCCAAGCTTATCTTGATTTTCAAGAATAACATAGAATGAAATGGGTGTAAGATGCATTTTTGGAAACTAACAATGGTGAATTTCAAGAGCCCATCATTATCTCAAATTAAATCAATTTTTATTTTGGTTACTGATCAGATGTATTTTTTAAAGTAATTTTGTGTATCAAACTAACATAGGTGATAATAGAACATATGTGCAAACCTCAAATAATATGTTTATTAACCCTTTCATCTATCAATTATATGAGACCAAAAGAAATCCAGCAATTTCCAGTGTGATTTCATTTGCCACTCAAATAAAATGCAAGTATAATAAAATGTATTAATCTGGCATTGATATTTGTTAGAGTAGTAAGTACAGATGATAAACAAAGATTCTTACAGTAAAGACTAGACTAGACTAGACTAGACTAAAATAGAATAGAATAGAATATGGGTTGCTATTTCTTTTGTGCTAGAGTGACATGAAAGATACAGAGTTTGAAAAACGCCTGATAATTTTTCAGAATTACAAGTACATCAAATGAGCCAAAATTTTGAGGGATGCTTGATTTTTCTGTCAAGTCTAGCTAAAAGGCAAAATAATAGTTAAGTATTTGGAAGACTTACTGCCATAGCTGCATTTTTTAGCAATAAGTGGTGCCAAACCAATACAAGAATACCATGGAATAGAACTAGGAAAACTAAATCCTCTAATGTAAAAAGATACAGAAAGAAATTAGTTCGACTTTGTGCTTGTCTTATATGCACATTGTTTGCCTTGATTCATGTCTTTGCTTTCAACAATATATATTTTGCAGACTGTCGAAAGCAAGACATCAAAAATAAAATTTAAATAAAACTTAAGTTTATTTATGTCATGCTCAATATTTTCTGAAAGTCTCTTTTTGTCTAGCAAGGAACAAGTTTTTGATCTGTTTATCACAGCTTTGAAATTACCCCTTCTATAAAGGCTTGATAAAAGTACATTTGTTCTGCAAGCTAAAATATAACAACAGATTGACTTTTGAACTGAACATCACAAGGTTTGAACTGTAGATGGATGGAAAATTATGTGATTCTGTTTCAGTGGATACAGTAAACAAACTTTGTCACTATTGTTCCTATTAAGGAGGCATATTTATCTTGTAATGAACAAATGTGCATATAAACAAATGTACTTCATATGTTGCTGAATTTCGAAAACATATATTGTTACAACCGTGTACAAATGTCACTCACTTGCCTATTCCATTAGTAGCCATTCAGGATTCATTTGGGGTGAGGGAGTACAGAGCTTTGGCTATTTTTGAGTTTTATAGCTGTTGTAGCACAAATTGTTATACTTGAAAAGTATGAATTTTAAAATCACAATGTCCTATCAATTAGTATATTTCATATCTCTGAATTATTCAATGCCCTTGATCTGCTGATCTAAGACCTTATTTGCACTAGCTTTTTCCCATCACCAAATGTTTGTTGAGGACATAAATTGAAAATATCACTTTCTATTGATTCCCAACACAGCTTCAAAGCAATATCAGGGATAGTTTCTCTGCTCCACTTCCAAAATACACTTTTCCCTTTTATGTTACCTTCAGCTGTTTAATGTATTGGAGGTTCATTGGTTATTCTGCAGATGAAGTACTGTCCATGCAATTGAGCCAATGCTTATATTGAATGCTAATAGTTTTTATATCTCTCTTTATCAGCATTCTGAAACAGGAGAGTGGTTAAAATATTTGCTTAGAATAGAGAAAGTTTTCAGCTCAATATCCTTGTCCTGAGCAACTAGTTTTCCTAGTTTTAACATTTTAAGATAAAATAAGTTAAGATAAACTTTATTGTCATTCTTTTATTATAAGCACACTGGCCCACATTAAAAATGAAATTCTGTTGCCTGCTCTCAAAAGAAAGTATGTATCTACCCATGGACATACATAACACACATTTTACTATTACATGCAGAAAAAAGTAGTAAACAGTATATTTTGTTACATCCAGGGTGAAAACTAGTTTCTCAAAAAAGAGAAAAATGTAGTTTAAAAATAAGAGACTTTATCTGGAATTCAAACCCATAGAACTCTCTATGCTTAACAATTTTTTTAACAATTCTGCTCTTTCAGCAGAACTGATAAAGAAAGATGAGTTAGAGCGGAAGAGACAGAAAAGGATTTTTTTTTAAAAAAACAACACTTTGTTATACTTGCAAGTATATGAACTTCTATGCTTTAGCTTTGCATATAAGATTTCAGTATTTGTGTGTGTATGTATTCATAAGACACACATGCATATGTACATATACATGTGTGCACACAGACACAGTCAGGAACACTTGCCCATCTGCCAATCTTCTTCCTGGAAGAAAAAGGTAAAAGGGAAGAGAAGAAGGGGAAATCTCCAAAGAGAGACATGGTCTGCAGTCCAAAAAGTACACCTCATAAGCTGTTGCCAAACTTTCTCAGTTCAGATAGGAATTTTTAATACCTGGCATCAGCATAAGACAGGAGTAGCTTCAGTTCTAAACGTGGATTCAGACAAATATGTTTGAGCCAAGCCATAGTTCCAAATTGCACCCAGATTGAATGAGCATCATACCTTATACATGGATCCATCCTTTATGAGTGCCTCAACATTGCATATAGTCCAAAGAACACTGGGGACTACTAGGAAGGAGCACATTATGCCTAATTTATATTAGGTTCAATGAGGAGCGTAGTGGCTCATGAGGTTAGGATGCCGGGAAGAAGATGAGCAGGTTCACATTCAAGACCTTTTGACAGGGAGAGCTCCTGTCACATGCTCCAGTTCCTGCCAAGTTGGTAATCATGAGTAGATAAAATGGGTACCACTTCAGTTGGCAACTTAGGAGGGACATGAAACAGACATCAGCCAGGCAATGATGATGTCAACATTCAATCCTTTTAACCTGTCAGCGCTTCAGTGCTCCCAACCTGACTGTAGTAATAGTAGTATTAGGTTCGCTGTGAGTTGTTTTGTTTCTATCTTTAATTTTCTATTTTAGTACTATTGTGGGTTTTGTTGGAGCCAGTTGATGTAGTGGTTAAGATGATGGACTAGGATGGGATATCTAGTTCTAGTCTTCCATTAGGCATCGAAAGCAAACTGGTGCCTTAGGGCTAGTTACTCTAGTTACTCTTCCTGGACTGCATACACACACACACACACACACACACACACACACACACAAGAATAAGTGCACGCACTGAAGAACATAAGAACTCAGTCAAAAAAGAGGAACCAACTTCTTCCCTGGTCCAACACCTTAAAATCACAGGACATGAAATTGACTTTAAAAAGACCAGAACTATCGCCAAAACTGAACACTTTAATAACAGAATAATCAGAGAAGCCATCGAGATAGAAAAATGCCTACCCAGCATGAACAAACGAGATGATACTTCCTGCCAACCAGCCATTTGGAAACCCGCCCTTATTGACAAATGAATCCCTAACACAAAGAATGACACCAGACCCATAATCACAAAAGCCACACAGGATGTCACCACCACACGTCCACACAAAAAGCAAACCCAAACCCACACTGATGATGAGGCACAACCACAAACCAGAAGCCAGACCACAGCTGCAACATTACCCACTTTAAACGCCTCCAATCCATACATGAAGCAAATTGACAGCCACCATGAAGATGGTGAAGAACCATGAATGCAAAGCCAAACAATAGCAATGCAGCTCACCATCTCACATGCCCGTGCAACTCAGACTAACCTGAGCACAACAAAGCCCCCACCCAAAGAGAACACTCTCCCAACCAATCAGAGCACAGCCAACCCTCCAGCCAATCAGAACACAGCCAAGCTCCTAACCAATCAGAACACACCTCCATCCAATAGAACACAGCCAAGCTCTCATCCAATCAGTTCATACCCCCACTGGCAGTTAAAAGGAAGAAACAGCTATGATCACACATTGCTCCTAGAAACAGGAAGCTGAAAACACCAGCCTGAAGATGACAAATGAGACTTCGTCGAAACGTCGCCAAGACACTTCCAATTTTACGTGGGAGAAAACCCGAATAACCAAAGACCTACATATATGTGCACCAGGAATATTATAAAACTATAAAAGTTTAATACAATAAATCACCTAGCTTTCGTGGGCCGCTGCCGACATCGTCAGGGTAAAATGTTAGTCGTTGGGAGAGTTCATTTATAGGTAAAGCGCTGCTTGCACCCGGCTCCTAGATCTTGTCACCGGTCCCAATTGGCTAAGCTGCGCTCTAGTCGTAACTTCCGTATCAGTGACTGTGCTTTTCTTGCATCTCCTGCCTATGTGTGTATTGTTATGCATTCTCCCCTCATGTGGTCCTAAGTTGGGGGAGTTTTCACCCCCCCCTTTTTTTTGGTTATTCAGGAGCTCCGCATCTCTCAACTGCCCTCTCTTCTCGCACTTTCTGCCCCCTTGTCCGGGCTGTTCTGCTATGATATATATATATATATATATATATATATATATATATATATATATATATATATATATATATGACTAGGAGCCGGGTGTAAGCAGCGCTTTACCTATAAATGAACTCTCCCAACGACTAACATTGTACCCTGACGATGTCGGCAGCAGCCGACAAAAGCTAGGTGATTTATTGTATTAAACTTTTATAGTTTTATAATATTCCTGGTGCTCATGTGTTTTTTTGATTGCTTAGAAGATATGTATGTATGTATGTATGTATGTATGTATGTATGTATGTATATATATGTAGGCCTTTGGTTATTTGGGTTTTCTCCCACGTAAAATTGGAAGTGTCTTGGTGACGTTTCGACGAAGTCTCATTCGTCATCTTCAGGCTGGTGCTTTCGGCTTCGTGCTTCTAGGAGCAATGTGTGATTGTAGCTGTTTCCTCCTTTTAACTGCCAGTGGGGGTATGAACTGATTGGATGAGAGCTTGGATGTGTTCTGATTGGATGGAGGTGTATTCTGATTGGTTAGGAGCTTGGCTGTGCTCTGATTGGCTGGGGGGTTGGCTGTGCTCTGATTGGCTGGGGGGGTTGACTATGCTCTGATTGGCTGGGGGAATGTTCTGTTTGGGTGGGGGCTTTGTTGTGCTCAGGTTAGTCTGAGTTGCAGGGGGGTTTAAAATGGTGAACTGCATTGCTATTTTTTGGCTCAGATACGTAGACGACACCTTCATAATCTGGCCACATGGGAAAGAAAAACTGGACAACTTCCTCATACACCTCAACAGCCTACACCCCAAAATACAGTTCACCATGGAAACAGAAGCTAATAACCAACTTCCCTTCCTAGATGTCTTAGTCTACAAGAAATCCAATGGCTCCCTAGGACACACCATCTACCAGAAGAAAACACACACAAACCGCTATCTGCATGCTCTCTTACACCACCACCCAGCACAGATCAACTCCGTAGCCAAGACACTCATCTCTAGAACAAAACGCTTAGCTGATGAACAACACCTAAAAACCGAACTACACACTCTCACTAATGTACTTACATCCAATGGATTCCCACGAAATAAGATTACCAAACTAATCCAAAAAGAAACCCCCACTAAAACCCAAGACAGAGAACAAGAAAATGGCAAAGCCCTCCTCCCTTACATAAAAGGCACCACAGACAGAATCAGTAAGATCCTCCACAAACACATTAAGACAGCATTCTGCCCAAACAGAAAAATATCCACCATCCTAAGAAACCCTAAAGATAAAATTGAATTAGAAAATCAAGGAGTATACGAAATCCCATGCACCACTTGTCCCACCACATACATCGGACAAACCAACAGAAGAATAAGTGCACGCATTGAAGAACATAAAAACTCAGTCAAAAAAGAGGAACCAACTTCTTCCCTGGCCCAACACCTTAAAATCACAGGACATGAAATTGACTTTAAAAAGACCAGAACTATTGCCAAAACTGAACATTTTAATAACAGAATAATCAGAGAAGCCATCAAGATAGAAAAACGCCCACACAGCATGAACAAACGAGATTATACCTCCCGCCTACCAGCCATTTGGAAACCCGCCCTTATTGACAAACGACTCCCTAACACAAAAAATGACACCAGACCCACACTCACAAAAACCACACAGGATGTCACCACCACACATCCACGCAAAAAGCAAACCCAAAGCCACACCGATGATAAAGCATGACCACAAACCAGAAGCCAGACCACAGCTGCATCATTAGCCACTTTAAACCCCTCCAATCCATACATGAAGCAAACTGACACCCACCATGAAGATGAGGAACGACCACGAAGGCGAAGCCTAAAAATAGCAATGCAGCTCACCATTTTAAACCCCCCGGCAACTCAGACTAACCTGAGCACAACAAAGCCCCCACCCAAACAGAACACTCCCCCAGCCAATCAGAGCACAGTCAATCCCCCAGCCAATCAGAGCACAGCCAACCCCCCAGCCAATCAGAGCACAGCCAAGCTCCTAACCAATCAGAACACACCTCCATCCAATCAGAACACAGCCAAGCTCTCATCCAATCAGTTCATACCCCCACTGGCAGTTAAAAGGAGGAAACAGCTACAACCACACATTGCTCCTTGAAGCACGAAGCCGAAAGCACCAGCCTGAAGATGACGAATGAGACTTCGTCGAAACGTCGCCAAGACACTTCCAATTTTACGTGGGAGAAAACCCAAATAACCAAAGACCTACATACATACAGTAGATGAATATAGCAGATTACAGTCCATAACACATTCAGTGAAAATGAATTGATTCAGATTGATAATAATAAATGTGCATGTTACAGTTTGATCATATCACATCTTTGTTTTGTCTTATTTTATGATCTTAAATGCCCTCCATTTTTTTTTAGTCTAACAAGGATGTTCCTCAATTATTCAAGCCATTTTGATTTATATCTGAATGAGGACTTGGTTGTGTTCCTCTGGGTGTATGTGCCTTTCAAACCACAGCAGACCTTTCTTTCCCACTCTATGATTCACAGATCACTGATCTGCAGATCAATGAAAGACCTCTTCCTTTTTACAGTGCTTTAAGATGTTAATCCATGATCTCTGTTTTTCTCTCATCTCCCCTCACTGAACAGCAGGTATGAGCAAGAATCTTTCAAATGGCTTTGGAAAATCTGTAAAGAGGCATCAGCCTTTTAATTATTATATGATTGTAGTCTCCATGTTAATGTTAATTATGCTTAAACATTTTCTATTCTGCTTTTGTTAGCTGTTTTGAATATTCGCCAGAGTAGAAAGTTGGGGTGGGTCCAAGTATAATAAGATTAATATCAACTCTCAGCTTTAGATAACTCATAATAACTTCAAAATAAAGAAAGAAAACCAACAACAACCAAAGTCCTCAGCCTGACAAATTTAGGGGAGGGAAGGGGAAATAATTCGGATGTGCAATCTTGGCATATCAAATAAGTCTTTCTGCTCAGGGATCTCTCTTTATTTATCACTGGTGCCAAGTCCTACAAGTTCTTGGTGCCAGCTTATCTGTTCATCCAGAGTTTTCTTTAACTGGTGCTGCTGCTCATTTTTGCCAAGATGGTATTCTTGTGCTTTGTTCCCAGGATGTGTTAAATATCTGTTTTAATTAAATGTTCTTAATTAAGTGTTCTTAACAATTTAATTGAATTTTCTTTCAGAATTTCAAAACAACACATAAATAATAGGGCTCTGCAAAGTAATTTTAAAAGAGGGCTTTCTGCCAAGTGATGGCTTCACGAAGTGCTAAAGCAGTCTGTTTGTGCATGCGAGTGTATCAGCAGTGACTTCATGGGCCATCTGGGTAGAAGTTCCACCTATGCAAGTCACACACCTGCAAAAACAGGGATATCTTTCGAAGTAGCCATGCTGTGCCTTCTGGAAGACATGACTGTTTAAGCAGTTCAAGGAGGAATTACCTCTGAATGCTTTGTACAGTTTTCGGAAATATTAGAAACGTGTGAATCAATTTAAACTGAACTGAAGAACTGAGATGGAGAGGGTCATTCTTCCCTTCCATTCAGCTCTTTGAGATTGAGACAATATTGTTTGATTCAACCCACACTGGGATTCAAGGTTCAATTTGGAAAGGACAAAATAAAAGAGAATACATGCTATAATGAAGAAGCATCAAAATATTTGCAAGAATTCTCTTGACTTGGGCTTGACTTATAGCAGACTTGATCACAAGAGTGGTTGAGGGTTAAAATGGCTAAAAAGGCTAAAAAGGCAGGTAGAACCATGGTTTGAAGACCTGCCCCTTGGTACATTTTGTAAAAATTACAAATGTAGTGCTATTCTATTACACTGTAAGCTCTATATCCTTTATATTTGTGATGTCAAAATATATATACAAAAGGAGTAAGCCTTATGTTGCAATGGGGTAATATCGCTTATGCCATTCTGCTCCCCCTTGTGGATGCCACTGCATGCCAGAAATGTTTACACACTGGATGACAAACAAAAAAGAAAGAAATTTTGGCAAAAGCTGTATAGCACTAATAAATACACACTGGATAGGGTTCATGTTGTTGCTTTTAATTCCTTAGAAAATTATAATTTATCTTGCCTTTTGACAGAGTAACGTTGCTTCTGCAGAGTTGTCTTATTTCAGTCTTTCCCATACTCTCCATAAATGTGTGCCTTTTATCTTGGCAGTGGATCAGAATTAATAATATTTTTGTCATGCATTACCCAATAAAGCATTATGCAAACTCCAGTTCCTGGATTATAATTATGGGCAATAGAATGCTGATCAAGATAGAATTTGGGTCTGTTCCAGCAAGGCTCTTACTATCTTTCTCTCTTCTGCCATAATTGAGAACTACTCAGGAAAGGGACTGTCAAGTTCTATAAGAATCTAAAAGTTTAATATATATTTTAATCTGACTGAGGAGTCTATAGAACATTGAATTTAAAGGATTGGACTAATGATAATCTAAGTAGCAATAATGACAGATTTTTTGATATGGTACATAAAGCTGATCTAAATGTTCAATTAATGGGTTGATTTCAAAAAAAAATCATGTTGAAAAATTATACATGATTAAAGATCAAAGTTTTTCTAATCATTTTGCTTATTAATATTGTTTCAGCTATTATGAGCCTTTGCATTGATATGTTTTAGCAACTAGTGAGTTTTCTTCAACCATTAAAAATAATATTTAAATACAAATTTAAGGACTTAATTTTTCCAATAAATAGCAAAAGAGTAATTAAAACTTTGTTTTTAGAAAATTACAACTAGATTAAGGTTCTTTGAAATAAGATTTTGGAATTAATTATAATGAATTCTTCCTGTGGGAAAATGCTTTTTTAATTATTATTTTTAAAATAATAAGATAAGACTTTAAAAATTAGACACTAGGAAAAATTAGAAGAAATTAAATATTACAATTAAAGAATAACATTCAAACCTGACTTACAAGTACAGAATAAAATAAAAAACTAACAAAATTGGACAGCAGTTAATTTAAGATTGTCTCCTTCTAAAGATAGAATGTGCTTAAAAGTTGTTATGGAAGAGGAGCACATTTTGTCTGACTAGACAGACTGATTTGAAATTGGATTTAAAAATGAGAGGCTATAAGAAAGATATGAAACATGATGTTACACTGGACATAGAAAAGGAATCAGGTGATGTCTTAATTTTTAAAAGGGGTTAACAAACCAAGAGAATGGCCTAGATAATTTTTCTATATTAGATGTACAAAAGAGCCTTCTTAAAGTTTTGACAAATTTTGTGAGAAGAGAGAAAGATAAAATGAAAAGAAATCTTCAGAATAGTATTTGGCCTAAAGGTCAAGATTGTTAAAAGTAAAAGCAAGGAATACAGAGTTTGTTTATGTGATCAAAATTCAAATAGATATGTTTTTATCTCTAGTAACCCTTAATGGATTTTGGTTACATCAGGATTGTAATGATGAGGCTTTATTATTTACAGATAAGAGATGGGTTATGGGCTAAAGAGATTATTTGTTGTATTTTAAGAGAAGATAATATTACTAATATCTTTTATGTTTGTGATGAGAGGAAAAGTCATTTCTTTGCAAGTTTCTAATTTTTTATTTCCTATTTTTTGTTTTCTTTCTCCACCTTTTTTTCTTTTTCTTTTTTAAAATATATTTTATAAATTTTTTACAATAATAATCTTTAGTGCTTAGTGAACAATGTGTTCTCTGGGTTCATATATTTAGAAACAATCAATAATTAATTTCTATAATTGATCAATATGTTAGTTGATAATATATTTCCTTGATCCTATCTTCTTCCAGGAATATTATCCTTTTGTCTACATTAAGCAAATATAATCCTTAATACTTTCAATAAAATACAGTGTTGGATATAAACATTTTTCTAGTATTTGTACATATAACAATAACATCAACATATAAACCTTTTCTAATCAGCTTATGTTTCAATCGTATTTATAGAAGTCATTGTATTGTCATTATATTTCCTGTTTTCAAAATTCTTATTTAAACTTAATTTTCCCTCAGTATTGAAACCACTCTTATTAGTCATAATTTTCTGAAAATTCATTACCTTTGAATATCCAAACATTCTATTCAAACACACCGTCTCAATATTTTTACATTTTATATATTATAAAAATATTATACTACTTATATATCTTATCCCTCTTACTATAGGAACCCTTTATGTCCAAGCTTTATCTATTCTTTTAACCATGTTCAAACAAGTATTTAATCATATAATACACCATCTAGCAATCTTACTATAGGACCTCTTTATACCCAAACTTTATATTTTTTAACCGTATTCAAAGAAGTGTTTACTCATATAGTATTCGATCTGGTAAGTTGAATCACATCTCTTAAATCTAATTCTAATTTTCTTCTTTTGCCAGGTCGCTTTCCAAATCAGTTAGTTTAGATATTGTTGGGGATAAAAAAGATGAATTAAGTAGAATATTTGTTTTTTGTCTCCCATGCTTTAACAATTCTCCTGATAGCTCTTTAATCCATTTTATTAAATCTTCTTTTTTTGTTCTCAAGTTTATTTTGAAGTCCTGGAAGGTAAAACATCTTTTTTTTTATTTCCTTTGTTGTAGCAAAATTTTGCAGATTTTATTTTGTTTTTATTAAGTTGTAGTTCTCTTCATTTATAGCTTCCATATTTAAGTCATTTTCATCTGATTTGTATTCTATTGTCTGATTTATTTGTTCATTCTTTATTGTCATTTTTGAGCATTGTTTAATTGTGAGTTTAGGTTACAGATATGTTCATTTATGTTATCAAAGTTGTTTTTAATCTCATCATGATTTAAGACAATTGTCATTTGAATCTGTTGCAACATTTCATATATTTTTCCTGGAATGTATTTGCTTCGATGTTCCATGCTGGGGTCTTCAGCAGGAGTTATTAGGTGTGGTTTTCTGTAACTTTTAAATGAACATACAACATACATTTTGTCTTCCTCCTTTAAATAATTTAATTAGCTTTATCAAATCAGCCCATCTTAAAATCCAAACACCAAATCTTGTGTAGTTCTTATCTTTATGTATGGTTTTTGTAATTCAATATGTTCCCAATTATCAAAGCACCACTGAAAACAGTATTTTGTAACAGTTCTTCTTTTCAAGGGACTTGTGATTATCAGCCAGCCAAGATTCAGTCCAAAGTATTTAACCACCTGAAAGCTTTCCAATAACTTCCCCTTTCAAAGATTATCCAAAGGCCAAGTTTTTTCTTTCTCTGCAAACAGCCTTTAACTTAAAAAGGCAGCTCAGTGTGTTTATAATCCCAGAAGGTCAGCCATTTCTAAACATATATAATTTCACTCTGTAGTAGATAGTCCAAAGCTTTGTTCCAAGCTATTTTTTTGTTTGTTTGTTTTTATTTTTTTGCTATTTCTGGGCATCTTGCCAAATTCTGAATCAATGCAGCTATAGTTTTCTCTAATCCTCCACTAAGTGTTAGTAGCTGTTCATTTTGCAGTTTTTAAAACAAAGAGTTGTTGTTGTTATTATTGTTGTTGTTGTTGTTTATAATTTCATCAATACTTTTTCAGGTATGAAATTTTAACAGTTTTCTTAGTTTTCACATTTATCCAGACTGTAGTATTTTTAACCTCATTTCAATATATTTTTGTTCCCCATAAGAGTTTAATTTGCCACTTCCATCTATGGGAAGGTGAGGGTATAGTCCCCTCCCTTCTCACTTTGGGAGGATTTTTGCTTTTTGGGAATCTTTTCCAGGAACTAGATACAAATAGGAGAGAGAAGATCAAATTCCTCACCAGTTTCAAGCACGCTGTTCACCGTTGTTCTGGTTAGTGCCTTTGGACTTCAGCTGAAAGTAGCTTGGGCTGGGCATTCAGGTCCTCCTGTTGGGTTAGAGGACTTCCCTAGATCAAGCAGGATGACCACCATCATTCCCCGATCATCAGGGCACCCCTCTTTCTTTGTCGCCTCTCATTTAGGGTCCCCTGGCAAGATGAAACTAGCCATGAGGTGGAGAGATCTGCAATCCCTCAGCTGTGCACTACAGCACAAAACCAGAAGTCCTCTTCTTTTTCTTTTTTAGTTTATATTGTTGCAATTTTATTTTTTAATCAAATTACTATTTTTTTTTAAAGTAAATCTCCATCTTCATCCAAGACTGTTTAAAAACAAAGTTGCTGTCAGTCTTTCAAGGTAAACCAGATTAGAAAACCCAAGCCATGTAGGTAAATACTCTTTTATTATAAGGTTATAATAGTAGAATCTTGCCAGTTTGAATACACTTTCTTCCTTTCTCCCTTTATCTTGGTTAGAACTAGAGAGGGTCTTATCTGAGATACTTTCTCATGTTTCAGTTCTATATCAGACTCATGTTTCTTTAATGTGACCATTGTCTTGATAGTGGCTGTTCCTCCTCTATCTCAAGGTCATTCTCTTTATCCACTATGTTGTCCTTTTTTCTGAAAGGGGAGGGGGAGAAAAACAGTAAATGGTGTAGCAACAGTTTTGGGCCTTGTCACATCCAGAGTGGTTCCTTCCTTGATTTCCAGTTTTCAATTTCCATCCTTCAAAGAAGGGTGCCTTAGAAGCTAATAAGAAATCAGGAAGAAGAACTGGTTAACAGATTCTTTCCTGAAAGATTGAAATCTGGTCTCTGATCTCAGAAGTGAGAATCTGGCATATCCTATTCTCCAAGGAACATGATGTTTGTATAATGACTATTAAAAAAAAAAGATGCCAGAATGTTTCTAAAGAAAGTATTGGTGCAAAATGCGTAATAGCGATAAGAGAAATACTGATGAGCATAAACAGATTTTTTAAGTTTTAAAATTTCCAATAGATGAGAACATGAAAACAAAAAGACTTGGCGCTAGAGTGAAATACCATCTGTTTTCCCAGACATGGTGTTTAATTTAGAGAAGGAATAAAAGAATAAAAGAATAATTATTCCCAGAAAGAAGTACCAATAAGTAAGAAAACCTTGCTTAAGTAAGAATCAATAAATTTCAAGAAGCAGGAAAGTGGAATCAGTATGAAGATTAGATCAAGGGTGCCTGCTCATATGAAAACTTCCTCTGGAGAGGAAAAAAAATGGGTGTAATATTTGCAGATGGAAAAGTATCAGTAATAACAATAGTAATAGTAATAATGATGATGATGATGACAACAACAATATAATAATAATAATAATAATAATAATAATAATAATAATAATAATAATCCATCAAACATCCACATCTGCCTATCCCCCATCAAACATCCACATCTGCCTATCCCAGGTCCTGGGTAAGGACTCGATAGGTAGACAAAATGCCAAATCCAGTCTGAACATCTGGCTGACTGTGCGATGATCAATAATAATAATAATAATAATAATAATAATAATAATAATAATAATAATAATAAAGCTGTACAGCAAGACACACTCAGTTATTGAATACCAGTAAGCATATTGCTCAATGAATATACTGTAACTTTTATGAAATGACAAAAAATGGTGAATCACAAATGAAGGGAAATATATGTGTCCCAGGATAATGTTGCAGGATCCAATCTGGGTTGATTATCAGGACCAGAGATTTAGTCTTCCAAACTTTTGGACTTGTGCTGGAGCCCACCCTCAGGGAACTTCTCCATACCGGAATAGTGAATCACTACATGATAACTGTATGGTAGTTTAAATGGAAATACCTTATTACAATTCAAACTGAAGCTCAGAGAGCACCAAGGACCCTTACAATTCAAACTATTATCAGACATTTTATAATCCACATTCCAACATTTGACAATAAAGAATACAGAGTATAAGTATAAACAAAATTAGTAAAATTAGCATTAACCAATATTAGATAGTTGTAACTGTTGCATGTAATAGTTAAGTTGCACTATTGTAGAAATATGTCTTATTCATCTGACAGAAGATAAACTACAAGATCAGTTTAATTGTGTATTTTAATAGCCTTCATACAGTTTCACTTGGTTGATACTGTTATTGTTTTTTAACTAGAGTTTTCATCACTGCCATGGTTCAGGCCACTAATGTGAATGTACCATCTGCTGAAGTTATGGCTTATCACCAACAGAACAAGACAACAGGCATCTTTTGAAGTCAGAAAAGGATGTTATCAGCATTTACTCATTTCTCTGTCATCATAAATTCAGTCCTCAAGGCAATTTTCCTGCATGATTTGAAAATAATCTTGTGTTTCCTTGAAGGTTCTTGTGAATTTCAACTTGAACCTTCTACTTCCTTATAAGCTCATCATAACATTCAGTTCATTCACTACTTCTCAGAGGAAGCAATGGCCAGAAAGCTGAGTGAATAGCTGCCCAGCTAGATCTTCTCTTTATGATAAGTATTAAAATAGGACAAGGACTAAGACATTTGCCTTGTATTTAAGAGTTTGCTTGTTCAAAATTGAGCATAATTAAAAATGACAACAAATAACTTTCTATAGCTAGTTTCAATGGCTAAGGACTTAAGTAAAGTGTTTTACCATTTCATCCTTTCTCTAGTTACTTGAAACTCTGACTAAAAAAATACAACAATAAAATTAAAAGAAAGAAAAGAAAAAAGAAAGAAAGAAAAATAGAAGGAAGGCAAGGAGGAGGACAGCTACTTAGGGAAAACTAGCATGATGGGGAAAAAAACAATCCTTTTAAAAGTTTCTGCCAGTTTTTGAATCAAAAAGTTCACATATACAAAGCAAAATTCTTAACCACTCTGTTATTTTAGCACCAGTGATAAGGGGAAGGATTGGAAGTTATTAACATGCAAAAAGGTTAGCAAGGAAAAAAAATTGTTTTAGAAGTGTGTGTGTGTGTGTTTAGTATCTTTCAAGTTGGGGCCACATTGTCTAAATCTAGACACCTTTTTCTTAAGCCAGTTGGATGTAACTTCCATGAACACATAATAGGAACAGCTTAAATTGTAAGTGATGTTATAACTTTGGTGCTCTCTGAGCTTAGTGGTTTCCTTGCAAACGTTTCATTATCCAAACTAGGTAACGTTATCCATGCTAGTATTGTACACAAGTGTATGCTAGTACACTAACATTGATGTTTCCTAGTTTGGATAGTGGAACGTCATCAAGAAAAAAAAAACAAGCTCAGAAAGCAGCAAGGACCCCTTATTTCAACCCTGAGTTACAAATATTTTCCTTTATTGGAGATATAACATTATTCTCAGTTATATCTACTATGTGGTACATAACTTTTTAATAGTGAAAAAGTGTCACTTGATTTTGCCACATGTATTTATGAATACATTATGATTTGGCCAATAAAACTCTGAAAAGTTTAGCATACTGAATTGTATTTGATTATGATAATAAATTAAAAGACAATGGAAAGATCAGCAAAGGCAAGCTTTTATGAAATTTGTTCTCTAAAAAACCCATCAACAACTCTCTGATTTGACCTTAAAGAGTATGATTCAGCTGGTTGATAATAAATATATAGTAGTTCCCATGAACCATTAACATTCACTCTTTTGTGATCTTAGTGTTAAAAATTAAACAATGATGCTGAAAGGCCACCTGAATTTTTAACTTCACTGGTCCCATGGCAACCAATACATCAAGTGACCTAATCAGCTTCTATCTCAGTTAGTAATCATAAAACTGTAATATTAAAACTAATGCTTGGTTTTCATTTTTTTTCTTTGCTTCCCCTCTTTATTTCTTTGTATTTCACATTTTTTTTAGATTATCTGGACCATCTTGCTATCTTTGTAAATAGTGTCTCACTATTTACTTTTGCAACCAACACAGGATCCTTTTCAATTAAACAACACTCTAGAAATGCTTAAATAAATGAGACGGTACAGAAACTTCCCTGATAAATCCAGAATGGCAGTCAGAGAATACTCCACACTGAATTGCTTGGGTCCAATTTGAAATAGATGTATCCTTTTTTGAAACAGGAGCAGTAACCAGGCTCTGTACCATCTGTACCCATTAAAATAAATGGGAGTTTAGTTAATTCCATTTAAAAGGCTTTACACTTAGTCTAGATCAGTGGTTCTCAACCTGTGGGTGGGGACCCCAGTTGGGGTCGAACGGCCATTTCACGGGGGTTGCCAAACAACGCAGTCCGCCATTTTTCCCCCCTTTTCCTTAGCTGTGCTACTCCCTTTTATTCTATTGGCTTTTGAAAGCCAATAGAATAGACTCTCTTGAATAGAGTCTAATTCTATTGTCTTTCAAAAGCCAATAGGAATTGTCCAGGCTGACTCTGCCCTGCTGAGCCCGCCAAAAGTCCCATTCTGCAAACGGTGCTGCACCAGTTGAGTAGTCCTCGACTTACGACCGGTTGGGGGTCACGGCATTAAAAAGGTTGAGAATCACTGGTCTAGATCCATCGTAAATATTCCTAAAGTGTTATAAAACCTGCCATTCCTAAATTACACATTTTCATGCCTGGAACATGACTGAGGAAAAAAAATAGGCCCTCCATCTCATCATCCATTAAAGGAGGGTTGCATCGATACTTCGTTCACTCAGTATCATTGGAAGTTATGGATAATTTATCTTTCATGTCTGAGCTTGAATAGGTGTTTCCCATTAGATATTCCTAAATAATATTCCAGAAAAGATTGATTCTATTTATTTTGTGGTATTGCATTCAATGTTGGAGCCTTTACCGCTCCAAGAATAATATAGAGTCAGTCTTCTTTAATAGAAGAACAGTCCATTTATGCATTAGCCAATAAAAAAATTAAGGGAAAATGGTGTGATTTTTTTATTAGAATATCTGATCTCTTTATTCTAATAATATAGAAATTAATTCATTCTAAGATGAACTAATCCTATATATATTAAAGTAGGAGGTTCAACAATTGAAGAAAAAAAGCATTGTAAAATCTTAAATTTAAAAACTTGTATGTGTATTAAAAGGCAGGTTTTACAGGCAGCAAAAAAAATTGAAAGCATATCCTGGGTGATATAGTATTCATCCATCATTACAGTTCTGTTATGCTGATGATGTATTAATGTAATACATCATCTGACTGCCTTCATTCCTATGATGTATGACTCTCTAAAACAGTGCTAGTTGGCAAGAGCTCATCGTGGAGATTCAGCAACTTTGACTGCATGTTTTAAAAAGGGATTACAGTTCCTTCCTTTTACTAGCTCAAGACACCCTGAAAGGAGTCTTCCAAAATTGGCTCTTGACATAGAGTGAGTGTACAGCTTCTATACTATACTTGAGATTCTGTTCATAAGTGTCTACTGTACTAAACTCTGCTATAAGACTGGGACATTATTACCATTGGGATAGTAATGGATTGTCAGATGTTGGGAGGCACTTGTGCTGGTTTCTCTTTTGCCCACTCTGGAGGACAAAGCTGTGTGTGCTACATAACATTTCCCACAACCTTCAAATGAGCCTGCTCCTTTCCATTTTGATGCTGTACACTGTTTCACTGCCAAAAGTGAAAGTGAAATGCCAATCCAATTTATTTCTTTTGTAGAATGGAATCAGTAAAATATCTTGGTCTGGGCATGCTGTGAAGGATTATGAAAAAAAAATACAGACTAGGAGGAAGCTGGTTGATAAGAATTAATAAATTTATGACATAGAGTGCTGTTATAGTGCTGTCTTGTCTGAAATGGTGTCATCCAGTATGGTCTCTGACAGCCATGAACAGGAAACAGTAGCAGCAGGGATTTTAGGAATGATCTTTACTGTTGTAGGTATAATAAAAGAATCTTGAAAGCATGTCAGATATTCTCACTGCTTTATTTTATACTAATAAAATCAGAGCATGATTATTTTGAGTTTCTTTCTCATGTTTTCTTCTGAGTAAACACACTGAGTAAACTTTTTGGAACCTCCTTGTCTCTTAATGATAACTTTACTGCTTCCTCATTCCCAGGTCTATATTTCATCACAATCTCCCGTGCTTCCCAGGCAGCATAGTCATGCAAAGGTTGATGTAGGAAAGAAGTGTTCACATTTAAGTATATAATAACATAAGCAGTGCCTTCTGGGTCATTTAGTTCAGCAGCCTGTTTTCTATGGCCAACCAATTGTACAAGGAAGCCCGCTAGTCTCCCAGCAGATGGCCTTTAGACTTAGAGGCAAGTAATTGATCCTCCTGTCCTCTCCGATTAGGCCAAAGCAGTTTTAAAGACAGCCAATAACAATTTCCCATGTTTAATTATAAAAAAAAAAAGATAAAGGAGTGCCAACAGATTTTACTCTATTAATTGTCAACTATAGGGCTCACTTCTGTTTCAAGGCCATTGAGCCAGCAGTGTCTGAAGACATTTCCGCAGTCATGTGGCCAGCATGATGTCACAGAGCACTGTCATTTTCCCAATGAAGGTGTACCTATTTATCTACTCACATTTGCATGCTTTTGAACTTCTAGGTGGGCAGGATCTGGGGGAGGTGTGGCACTCAGGCTCAAATCTGGGCTGACAGCTTTCCAGCTGACACATTGAATTATACATTGTGTGTGGTTGTGTATGTGTATATGTATATGATGTATATGTATATGTATGTATATGTTCATGTATATGTGTATATGTGTATAGATATGTGTGTATATGCATGTGTGTGTGTGTGTGTGTGTGTATATATATATATATTTTTACCTTGAATGTGCACCCTGTCAGCCCAAATATGGGAGAAAGAAATCTTCTTTCTTTTTCTTTTCTTTTGAAGAAGGAACTCGAAATAGCTATACCAGTTCTCTCTTTATTCTTTGTTAGCAACCTAAATATATATATATATATATATATATATATATATATATATATATATATATATATATATATATATATATATATATATATATCAGGCTTTTGAACCTCTGGCATTCCACTCTGACAACATCTGCAGTTAGCCGATGAAAGCTAAGTTTATCAAACAGTTGTTGTTTTTGTATTATCCCAGTGTTAGACTATTTTTCATATATATATATATATATATATATATATATATATATATATATATATATATATATACTTTATTTAGTATGCATATTATCTAGCTCTGACAACACCTTCTACAACCTTGGTTCCTCCAGATGTGTGAACTTCAATTACTAGATTCTCACAAGGGGCAGCATTATTTAGAATTTTCTTTTAGTTGAAATCTCAAGTTACAGAAGGCCCTGGTATGGAGCAAAGGAATTATTCTCTATGGACTGTTCTAATCACTATTATGGTATGGTGTTATTCTATCTACTGTATGAGTATGTCTGATTCAAACAGCAAGAAAATCAAGGCGCTTGCAAGATGCCATTAGACCCATTGAAATGCACTCTCCCCTGATATTTTCACTCCCAGGAGAATTGAAAATGTACCTTCCCAGAAATAACATATTTCTATGTGTTACTTGAAAAGATTTCACAAAGAAAGCAAGCTGAATAGGAAGTAGAGATGCCTATTAAAATAAGGTCTTCTTTCAGTCGCAATTCCTGCTGTCCCTCCTTTCTTCACTGAGAGGAAAAAGGTCAGGAATTGCCACACACTTCAAGACTTGTAAAATTAATTTACAAAGAAAATGTAAATGGACGAGAGGATTGTAATATGTCTCTACAGAATCCACTATATGGATTCTGTAGAATGGATAGATGGATTGGTATGGATTCAGTATGAGAAAAAAAAATAAAGCCATGACATGCTGTATAAACCATGTCTGTTAAAAGTAAATGTTATACATTTTATGAAGAATTTTTCAAAACTTTTGTTCTATGAACACAGTAGTTATAAATCCTGAAACATACATATTGTAAATGCTGTCAGGCTTCACAGGGAAGGAAATGGTTTGCCCTAGATTAGGTGGGTGTGTTTCCCCCAAACATTTGAGTTGATGGTCCCAATCTTTCTTGATTTTTTTTATTTTTGTATTATGAAAATAAAGCTCTCAGATGAGTGCTACTAGTAGAAACAACATACTAAGAACCACTAGAATCATAAAGAGTTTTTTTTCTTTGACTAAAATACTCAAATTGTGCTCTGGTTTGCCATATTGGATGTTATTACTGACTATCTAAGAAGTGGATGAAAACATTTGTGAGTTTTGTTTGAAAAGCAATCTCCAGCTTGGTACAAGTATGTGAGTCAGATACATAGAGATAAATGGAGATTCTTCCATGGCATTTGAGGAAAAGAAGAGAATGATAAAGCTTAAAATTGGAAATGGAAGAAATTAATAAGAGAAAAAATATATATTTTAAAGAACTAAGTAAACAAAACTGGTTCACTTCTAACTATTTTCCCTCAGGGCTGATGACTATATTCACATTATTCTCTCACTTCACCTTGGGAACATGCTTCATTTGAAGAAATAATAGAGGAATATACAAAGAAGACTTTAAAGAAATTAAAGAACAGTAGAAGTAAAGCTTAAATTTAGTGTTAAAAGCACACACTCATTCTAAAATAATTTTTGTTTCCTTCTTGAAAAAAAAAAAGACCTGGGACAAACCCAGGATTTCCATGAGGGCAATGAATTCCCAAACTTCCTCTAATCCTTCCCTTTAGGAAAATAAGATAACCTTTATTTTCACTTTTTTCCTGTGAAAATAGATATGAAGTTGTTCTAGACATCAGCACACATTTCCACAGTTTAATTAAGCATTCTTCTACAGAGTGAATGAAACTTGCAGGTTTTATTATATACAATGCCAATTTAGTGTATTTTGAAGGAATAGGTGGTTTGGTGAAGTTTAATGAAAATACATCAGAATGGAATGGGATAAGAAGTTTTAAAATTTGTCCAATTCCATGATAAATTAATTTCTAGTGATATTATGCTTTGTAATATAACCACCATATGTGGAAGAAAAATCCAATTTGCATTTCCAGCCATTTGAGAGGGAAAAGGGGACTTATTCTTGCAATCATGACTTCAGTCATAGATCCGCAAAAAACATCTTCTACCATTCTCTCTAAGCAAAATGGTAGAAGTGAAACTAATATTATTGAAATTTTACATCATTTGAATCATGCCCTCAAGAAGACACAGCTTTCATGTCTCTCAGTGGACCATATTCTGCTTGCTCCCCCTTTCCAGTACATATACAAAAGGATAACAACACTGTCAGAATTTTACTACTTCAAGAAATTGATATCATCCATGCATTCATGCTCACTTCTGACTGTGCCCTTCCTTGACTTAGAATAATGTCTAAGTAAACTAAACAGTCCTGTGTTTCTCAATATAGATTATTCCTTTCCATTTGGAAACTATCATCTTTCTAAAATGCTTATCCAGTTCTAAATCCATAAGATGTGTAGTTATTTATTTTGTTTTGCTTTGTTCTAAAATCATGTGACTGATCAACTTTTTCCAGAGCTATTCAAGAATTGTACTGTACATAACACTTTGAAACATTTAACATAGGTGCCCAATCTTATATCTGAGATATATGCTAGTGAAAAATGAAACAATTACAGAACTCAGTGTTTTAAAGATGACAGCAGCATCAGTAATGTTTTAGGAAAAGTTTGCTACAACTGTAACTTTGACTTCAGAGTACAGCTGATCAAAATGCTGCATTCAACTGTCAATTCAGAAGACAGGTTTTAAGAGATGGAAACCAGAATAATCAATGAATGTTCTGGATATTGAGAGCTGCTTCAAAAGAAAGCAGGCAACAATAAATAAAAAGCTCATGGGTTTATTGTTTTACACTTACCCCTCCAAATAGGCAGCAATGCCTTGCTTTGAATAAAAAACCAGCCAAAGAAGCAAGTTACCTAGTTTATCTAACTTCTTGTTTGTCTGCATGCTCCCAAACATCTTTGAGAGAGCAATAAACAATTTCCAGCACTGTTCTGGTGATTCAGAAACTCACATTCCTGTTCAACAATGAGCTGTCTTGGATTATGTTATCACAAGGAAATGAGTGCTAGAACAACAGCTTTCAGCCAAGATATGACTGACATTTTAAAACTCACTGAAAATAATGGCTTACTAGGATGGCACTGTGAGTGTTTAGCCATCTGGAGAATATTGTTCAATGCCATATTGCCAAATCTTTACTGATACATCAGGATAATGTATAAAAATAACCTGCTTCTCTCTTTCTCTTTCTATCTCCTTCCCTCCGTCCCTCCCTCTCTCCCTCCCCTCCTCCTCCTCCTCCTTTAATTCTTTCTTTCATTCTTTCTTTATCCCTTTCTCTCTCTCTTTCCTTCTTTTATTTCTTTCTCTGAAAGAAAGAAGAGATCAATCAATCAATTAATCTTCAAGTTGAACTAGAAATTTTCACGGACACATCTATCTAGTTCTCTTGGCAAGATATAGAAATACTTTGCCACTAATGTTCCTTTCTGTGTGTCATTTTTACTTTCTCTCCAGCCTACAGATCTGGACATATTCATTGATAAAAACTCTATCCTGTTCAGATCCAAATTCCCATAAGATCCAGATCTGGATGAATCCAATCCTTTTGGCCTTCCATAAAGTCATGACCTGACTTTTCCCTTAGGTATTAGGGCCAGGTTATTAGTGGAGCACAATATGTCTATTTTAGGGTTGTGAGTTTTTATGTGATGCCTTGATAATTGCATTATTATTGTTTTCATGTATCTAGTTTAGTTTTATATTTATTTTATAATATTGTTATTGTTTTTTAGCAACCCAGAGTTACTTGTCTAAGATGCATGATAGATTGATCACGTACTATCACATAATTGTTGATTTTTTTAGGACCACTCAGATGGATAAACATATAAATTATCCACTTAAGAAAAATAAATAATAGAGACATAAAGAAAATCAGCACATTTAACAACTTTTATCTTTCCCCAAGTCTAAGCGCAAGATCTTCCTTTACAATCATATAGAACATCTGTTTAAAATATGCTTTATATGATGTTTCTGCTCATTTTGTGAAGTGAGAAGTAGGATTATTTCCAAACTTTTCCCTGACAGCACCATTTGAGGACATCAAATTTTTATGAAGTCTACCAGATCTGGGCTGCAAACATTGGATGGCAGCAAAGAGATATGGAACATTCTGATCATCTTGATGTTCACCTCCAGAAAGCTCTTTGAAGAAGCAAGGGCCTGCAGAACACCATTACTGTTTTAAGAAGTACTACCACCTTGCATGCATCTAAAAAGTACAATTGTTCCTCATTCAAAAAAAAAAAAAACTTGGCAAAGGATTTGCAGATTTGTAACTGAAAATGTTGAATTGAATTTATCATTTATCCTAATGAGAGAAGCCAAAATGGACAGTATTGAGTCCGTCGCGAAATGGTAAGACACGAGAAACAGTTGTAGTTCTCAGGAAACCTTTATTCTTCAGTTCAGCTTACATTGGAATATGGCGGCGACGCCCAAAACTCTCGGCCTCCTTTTATAGGCCTTTCCCGGGTCAATCTGCTACTTTGGGCGCGCCAGCACCCGCGCATGCGCACACGTACTGGCGACAGCCTGTCTGGTCCCGGGCAGCTTGCACCTGCCCGGGACCGCCTGCAATGCCCCGAGCCTGCTTGCAAGGCTCAAGACATAACACCCCTTTCCCCAGGGCTAAAACTACGACCAATGCCATAATAATACACAACTCACTCTTAGTACAATGCTCTGCTCCCCCAATGTTCAGAGTTCCCCCCATTTCCATTGCCTTAGTGTTTCTACCCTTCTACTGGCTCTGTTTAGCCAATAGTGTTATGTAATCCTCTAAGTACTTAGGAGATTTCCTTGCTCTCTGTGACCTCCTAAGCTCTGGGTGTCTGACAGGTACCCCCTGACTGAGGGGTGATGTGTGCCTGTTCCCCCTTGTTATGCCTTGGTGACTCCCAAGGACTGTGCTCCAATGCCTGGCCTGCTTGCTTGCCCACCGGGCTCGTCAGGCCAGGGCTTCTTCCAGTGTATGACCTGGTTGTCCCGCCTAGCTGTAGGCTCTCTGGCCCTTCTAAGTGACTGTCACTGTTGGGCGTTTCTGTAGAACCTCCTAGGTCCGTCCAAGACCTGTCAGGAGGCTGTCTATCCCCTGAATCCCGTTCTGTGTCCGGGCTTGTGTGGGTTTCAGTACTGTCCCAAAACTCAGTTGTCCCCTGAGTGTAGTCAGAGGTGTTGTAGTCGGGATTTGGTTCCTCGACCACCTCCCTGTGTGTTTGCCCCCTTCTAGGGACAGGGTTGAAGTCAGGCCAACTAGGAGGAGTGTGTGCCAGCTCTCTTGCAGGGAATGGATTGTTGGGATGCTCCCAGGTATTCTCTCTGACTGGAGTACTGAGTGATACGGGTGAAAAGTGATCATGCCCACGGGTGACTCCCTGGCTGGAGTAGGCGTGAATGCCTGATAACGGGTTAAGCTCCTAGAATTCCTGTTTGGAGCACTCGCGGAATTTTGGGATGGGCCATTTGTGGCTCCCTCATTGGTAAAGGGCAGTATTCCATGCCCCTCCCCTTGCCCAAAGGGCTCCCCCTCCCCCCCGGGAAAAGACCCAGGAGTCTCAGCAGGAAGGTCCCATCTAGGGCGAAGTTGGTCAATGTGCTGATGCAGGACACGACCGTTGCCCATGGATACCTCGTAGGATAGAGGACCTGTGACCCTGGATATAGATGTGGGGACCCATGTATGACCAGGCCCGTAATTACGAGTCCAAACCGGGGCACCCACAAGTAGTTGCCTAGGTGCCCTGGGGTGTGAGACAGAAGGAGGCAGTCTATCCGGATGCAACCGGTCAAGCTTGGTAGTCAGTTTGCGCCCCCAACGAAGTTCAGCTGGGCTTATCCCTGTAGAAGTGGACGGTGTGGTGCGATAAGAAAGGAGGAAGTCAGCCAACCTGTGATGCCAGTCCCCGTAGGTGAGCCTCTTCAAGGCGTCCTGGGTGATGCGAACCATGCGTTCAGCCATACCATTGGTGGATGGATGGAAAGGTGCAGAAGTGGCATGACGAATCATGTTAGCCTGCAAGAAAGCTTGGAATTCGGAGGAAGTGAATTGAGGTCCGTTGTCAGACACAATGACGTCAGGGAGCCCGTGTGCAGCAAAAATCCCCCTCAGTACCTGAATAGTCTTTGCAGTGATGGTGGAAGAGACAGGTACAACCTCAAGCCATTTTGAATGGCTGTCAATGAGGACCAAGAAGAATTGACCCTGAAAGGGCCCAGCGTAGTCAATGTGCACCCTAGACCATGGAGACTGTGTTTCCTCCCATCTATGCACAGGAGCTTGGGGCATTTCAGGGCGTGAACGTTGACAAAGGTGGCAAGCATGCACCTTAGCTTCTATGTCTTTGTCTACCCCTGGCCACCACAAGTGGCTGTGTGCAAGAGCCTTCATTCGAACAATGCCAGGATGACCCTCGTGGAGGGAATCTAAGACCCTAGTCCTCACTGAGGTGGGAATGACAACCCTTCTTCCCCAAAGCAGACAACCCTGAGAAGTGGACAACTCGTTCCTTTTAGACCAGAAACTCTGAAACTCAGGACTAGGACAGTGCTCAGGCCATTCAGACAAAACCCAAGAAAGGACACTTGAAAGTGTGTGATCTGTGCCTGATTCAGCGGCTACATCCCTGGCATTCAGGGGGGACTTGGGCAAGGCTTGAATGGAGAGAATATTGATGGCTGGCGCGGGGTCAGCCTCTATTACCGGCAGGGGTAATCTACTGAGGCCATCAGCATGGCCCATTTCCTTCCCAGGCTTGTGAAGTAGGGAAAAATCATATGCAGACAAAAAGATAGACCACCTGAGCATCCTGGGGGAGATGATTTGGGGAGTTTGTTTACGTGTGGTAAACAGTCCCAGCAAAGGCTTATGGTCAGTGAAGACCGTGAATTGCCTACCATATAAAAAATCATGGAATTTTTTAATTCCAGCAACAACAGCTAAGGCCTCCCTGTCTATTTGAGCATAGTTGCGCTCAGCTGCAGACAATGTCCTGGAGTAATATGCAACAGGAACCTGAGTTCCATCAGCCCTGAAGTGGCTCAGTACAGCACCCACCCCATAAGGGGAAGCATCACAAGCGATACACACAGGAAGGGACTCATTGAAGTGTGCAAGTACACTGTTAGAAGTGAGTAAGGCCTTGACCTCATTGAAACTAGCCTCATGTGTTTGTGACCACTGCCACACTGCCTGTTTATCTAATAGCCTGTGAAGAGGCTCAGCTACACTAGCCTTATGTGGAAGAAAGGAATTGTAGAAATTCAGAAGGCTCAGAAAAGCCTGCAGTTCAGCCTTAGACTTTGGCCTAGGGGCTTGCATAATGGCTTTTAGTTTGGATTCAGCAGGATGAATCCCAGCAGCATCAATTTTGAACTCCAGAAACTCAGTAGAAGGTACTCCAATTTTACATTTGTCCTTCTTGAGTTTGAGTCCCGTTTTCCTGAACCTTAACAGGACAGCCCTTAGCCTTTCAGCTAGAATGTGTGTGGAGTCTCCTGCAATTAAGACATCATCAAAATAGGGGCAAACCCCTGGTATACCCCGTAGTGTGTTTTCCATTACGCTTTGGAAAATCCCAGGAGCGACATTTACTCCAAATTGAAGTCTCTTTACCTTGAAAGCCCCTCTGTGGGTCACAATAGTCTGAGCTATAGCAGTGTCATCATCAACAGGCAGCTGTTGATATGCTTGAGCTAGGTCAAGCTTTGCAAAAACGCGCCCCCCCTTGAGGGAGGCCAGGATATGACTGACCACAGGAACAGGATAGGCATGTTGCTGCAATGCCTTATTTAGAGTGCATTTGTAATCAGCACAGATGCGAATGTCCCCATTTGCCTTAAGAGGCGTGACAATGGGGGTCTACTATGGACTGGAGTCAACAGGTTCTAGAATTCCTTGTTGGATCAGTTTGTCCAACTCTGTGTCAATTTTACTCTTTAAAGCAAAAGGGACCCTTCTTGCTTTAATTCTAATGGGAGTGACCGTGGGCTCTAACTTTAATGACACAGGGGGTCCTTTGAATGTGCCCAGCTGGGGGCTGAAAACGTCTGCAAATTCTTTGCAGACTTCCTGTAGGTCAAGTATTTGTAGGCTGTTGAGCCCTGTGATGTGTATCCCCAAGGCCTCAAACCACTCGAGTCCTACGAGACTCGTTCGTTCACCGTCTACTACTAGTAGGTCTAGTGGACCCTCAAAATCCTTATACTGTACGTTAAGGGTGGCCTCCCCCTTAACACACACTCTCGAGTTTTGAAAATCCGTTAGCACAATGTCAGAAGGCCTCAACTTGGCCTGGGTTCCGCTGCCGGAACAAATCTTCCTAAATGTGTGCATAGAAATGATCGAAAGTGCAGACCCCGTGTCCAGTTCCATAGTTAATGGAACCCCTTGTAGCTTTACCTTAAGTGACAGCTTTTTCTTAATGGGCTTGTGTGTGCCTGTCCTGTAGATGCTTCTTCGCGAAGCACAAAACCCCACCCTATTCTGGCTGGGGACCCTGGTACCTTTCAGGCGCAATTCTTCCTGAGGTTGTACCTTCTGACGGCCCAGGCACACAGCTGCAATGTGTCCTTGTTTTCCGCACGCCCGGCAGATAGCGGAGCGGAACTTGCAGTCGGCTCTCTTGTGGCGACCTCCACAACCGATGCACTTGGGGAGAGCTGAAGAGCTTCCTCTTGGTTTTCCTTCCTTTGTGGGGTGGAGACGGTCCACTTCCTCGTCCGGATCCTCCTCGGAGTTTCTTTGGACTTCTTCCTGGTGCACGGATGCAGCATCTGGACTGTTTCTGATCGGCCGCATGTTCTTGATGGCGCCGCCCGCTGCTTCTTCTATGGTGACCTCTCTCAAGGTATCTTGGAAAGACAAGTACTCCTTGGCGAAAAGTCTCTGTTGCAACTCTCGATGCCTTAGCCCGCACACAAATCGGTCCCTCAGTCGTTCTTCAAGGTCCTTGAACTCGCAATGTTTGGCGGCTTTCCTTAATGCGGCGATGTACTCCTTGGCCGATTCTCCGGGTCGTTGATCCCTCTGCTCGAAGGTGTGGCGCCACGTGATGATGGACATCTTAGGTTGGAAGTGCTCCTTCAGTAACTTCTTTAGATCTGCGTAGCTGACAGACTCTAAAGGAACAGGTGCTGCGAGGTTCTCAGCGATTTCGAATGCGTCTTGACCGCAAACGCACAGCAGGGTGGCAGCCTTCAAGCTCTCTTCTCTCACCTGGTTCACTTTGAGGTAGTTTTCCACCCTGGCTACGTAGGACTCCCACCTCTCTGGCTGTGAAATGTCGAATTCCGAAAGCCTTCCAATCTTCGCCATTTCGTATCAGGAAGGGTCTATCAGCCAGCCTACCCCCGAATGCACGCTAGATTGGCGGGTAGCTGCCGAGTCAACGCCGTTCCTGCCACTTACACTTGGGTAAGCTTACACCTTCTCTTTTCCGATGTAAGGCAATCCCACCTTCGTCGCCAGTGTTGAGTCCGTCGCGAAATGGTAAGACACGAGAAACAGTTGTAGTTCTCAGGAAACCTTTATTCTTCAGTTCAGCTTACATTGGAATATGGCGGCAACGCCCAAAACTCTCGGCCTCCTTTTATAGGCCTTTCCCGGGTCAATCTGCTACTTTTGGCGCGCCAGCACCCGCGCATGCGCACACGTACTGGTGACAGCCTGTCTGGTCCCGGGCAGCTTGCACCTGCCCGGGACCGCCTGCAATGCCCCGAGCCTGCTTGCAAGGCTCAGGACATAACAGACAGTTTTATCTATCTCTACAGCAAATATGTGTAGGAGAAGAGCAGGCAAATCTAAGGGTAGAATTAAATTAATCATCAGCCTAGAACCATGGTGGAGAACCTATGGCATACGTGCTACAGGTGGCATGCAGATCCCTCTCTGTGGGCACACGCACCATTGCCCCAGTCCTAGGCCTTCAGCTGGGTTTTATAAAACCTTTTCGCTTTAGGCCTCTGTTGCCATATGCAAAAAAAAAAAAAAAGGTTCAATCAATTTCAACTTCTCACGGGAAAAATTGATTTCACAAAGTTGGAATTGATTGATTGAACTTTTTAGTCCCACCCAGTCTGCCATTACCACTGAAGCCACGGCCAGACAATGGGCCATGCCCACCCAGCACCCAATGATACATAAGTGGGTTTTTGGTTGCAGTTTGGGCACTCAGTCTCTAAAAGGTTCGCCATCACTGGCCTAGAATTATTATGTTACCATCTAATTCCAACCCCTCCTGAATTCAATTCACCCTTATTTGGCTCCAATTTAGTATTGTGCATTAGTTGACTAAGTTCTTGGGTATAGGCTTGAGCCACAAATCTTCCGTAGTGGAACTTAGTGTGACCCTGATCCTTAGAGCATGACTGTATGTTTGGTACTGTTTTTAATTCAGTCTAATAAATTCTATCCTCCTCTTCCAAGTATCTTGGTTCTGAATAATTCCTTAAATGTGAAAACAAATCAGAAGTTGATTTCCCAAGCAAAATCAAAATTCTATAGATTTCAGCATTCAGATTAAATTATTAGAGAATCAAGGCAAAAATCTAGCCTCGAGCTATTTAAAAGTTTCGTAAGCTGCTTTAGCCAACTAAATTCTGTCTTTTCACTTGTTAAACATGAACTGATGGACATGGGTGAGGTTTTGAAGAAATAGATGTCACCGCAGGAGACACTGAAGCAAGAAATATGTGAAAGAAAGCTTTAAAAATAAATCTAATGACTGAAAGATTTGAGTGTGGATTTGGGGAACTTGACACTAATACTTCATGAGTGACATAACACGTTGTTTGGATTACTCAGCTGTAAGTAACATATAGTTTGTTACCAAAGGACTAAAGTGCTGGAGGCATTTTTATTATGTCTTATAATGTAAATTGTTTTACTATATTAGGTATAGAACAATAGTAGTAAAATACCATTTTTGAGATAGGAATTATGAAAACTTGAAAGATGACACAAGCTGCTAAAAAATTTTTAAAAAGCTATAATTTTTATGAACTTTTGAAAAAGTTTAACAGCAAAACATATTTTTTTAAAAAATATTCTTTAGCTTATAATTGCCCTCTTGCACTATTGGTTTTACTCCCAGATGGCTCCACTGATACATGGCAGGACTAAAGGAACAAAGCATCCATCCCCAAAGCCATGGGATCCTAAGATGATCTTATAACATAGTAACCAAATATGACCATATACCTTTTCCTTCATGAAGTGTTTCATCCAAACCAAAGACCATAGGGAGTATTCTGGGGATGCTGGGAGAAGATCCTGATTAAAAACGAAGGCATTTGGGGACATGTTAAACATGTCATATTTAAACATGTCTTAAACATGTTAAGGCTTTGGAAAAAGTTCAGAGAAGAGCAACTAAGATAATTAAAGGCCTAGAGACAAAAACATATGAAGAATGGTTGCAGGAACTGGGTATGGCGAGTCTAGAGAAAAAAAAAGAATAGGAGTGACATGATGGCAATATTCCAGTATTTGAGGGGCTGCCACAAAAAAGAAGGGTCAACCTATTTTCCAAGGCACCAGAAGGTAGGACAAGAAGCAATGAATGGAAACTAATCAAGGACAAACTTCCTAACAGTGGAACAATAAACCAGTGGAACAGCTTGCCTTCAGAAGTTGTGGGTGCTTCATCACTGGAGGTTTTTAAGAAAAGACAGGAGAGCCACCTGTCTGAAATGGGATAGGGTTTCCTGCTTGAGCAGGGGGTTGGACTAGAAGACTTCCCAGATCTCTATTCTGATTGATGTGGTTTGTCTTTTTTTGAGGAACATCTAAACATATGCATTATGAGCTGGTTTTACTGGGTAAAGCTTTTAATTGGAGAGGGGCTTATATATTTGTGTAATATATTTTCTTTGTTTGATTTCTTTGTGGAATATGTATTATAGTAGATGTTAGCCTTTAGGAAGGCTCTGAAAACTTGCATGCTCTTGAGCACTGGGGCAAGATGTTGATGTGCTTGCTCTGTGAAGTGTAATATATAGTGAGGCACTCTGTGTATTTTGTTGTGACTTTTGTTTGTTCTCATGGGTTCAATTATATTCTGTTTCTATCACTGCACAGTGATTCATTTTTGTAAGTTGGGTGAACATATTTAATAAACAAATAAAGAATCAGCATAAATGTATGTTTTTATAAAATTTGGTTTCATACTAGTGAAATTTGTGTTGTCCTTTGTGAAGGACGGTATATCTTTATGCTCTGGCATCTTGGGAGTCAAATCCACCTCTGCTGAAGACATAATAGCCTCTGACCATCGTCCTGAATAGAGAACCATAAAGTTTGGCTTTCTATCTTATTTTTGTCTTATAGCTAGTTTCTTGGACAAGTTATATTTCAAATTCAAATTTATTTAGTACAGCCCCAAAGCCAGATACAAACAAGATATTGAATAAAAAGAACTATTACAATTTTCTATATTTACACATATGTGTATAAAGAGAAAAACAGAGCTTTGCATCCAGAGTTGTGGGTTCTCCATTACTGGACAACCATTTGACTGTGATGGCATAAGGTCTCCTACTTTGAGAAGGAGGTTGGACTAGAACAGCAGCCCCCAACCTTTTGGGCACCCGGGATTAGTTCTGAGGAGAGAGGTTTTTCCTTGGACTGGAGAGGATGTGGTTTCACATGCTGCCTGCATCCCGCAGATGGGGCTTCTCTTGTTTGCATGGCTATGTTTCTGCATGCTGTGGCCTGGTGCCAGACAATGAACCAGGGGTTGGGAACTAGAAGACCTCAAAGGTCCCTTCCAGCCCTATGATTCTGTTCTATGTTCTTAATGCAAAAATGTGGTTTAAATTAGACTATGGACATTATTTGTTTAGAGTTCTTATATGAATATAACTATATAATGTATTGAAACATTACCATGATAATTATTGAGGGAGATAAATATTGTCTTTCTCTCTCCCTTTCAATATATATCCATCACATAGATTTTTAGTTTCTTGGTACTTAACAGGCCCAGTACACTGAATTCTTTTTTTTTTTAATCTGTGTAATTCAACTCTTTAAGGAACATAAGTGTGCTGCTTAAAGCAGTAAGTGAAAACTGTAGCATTGCTCCACGTATTGAGAACAAGTCAGAAAATACCCAAAATCACATCTGTCCTCTAGTGTAATGGAGCTGCCCATATCCATTAGCATCAATGACAGCACTGCCAAGTTTAGTATTAACCTCTTTTTGTATTTCATTACTGTCTATCACTCTGGGGAAGTTCTAATTGGACAGCTGTGTGAAACACGGCCAGCTTCCATCCTGCTAGAATGGCAACAAAATTAACTGAATACCAGGGGGAAAAAAACAGCCTTGGACTTCCATTTATTTATTTATTTAGCAGGAGGAAAGAGTGATGACATGGGGGCAAATAACCTTATGCAAACATTTATATTCAGCTTAATTAAAAGATTGAAAATAAATTACATATGATGCCTATACCACAACAGTCAAAATTATCCAACATGGGGACTGAATGTGCTTCCATTCCCTAAATTCTTTTTAAACAAAACAAAAAAACCATGAAGGTTAATTTTTCAAAAATCTCAACCAAAAAAATTAATAAAGCATTGGGCCCAATGAGGCAACTCTAGCAATTCACACAACTCAGTATTCAATGTCATTCCTAAATGCCTGCAAAATGAAATTAATAGCAATTATTTAAAAAGATCCATCAAACAGTACACTTTAGCATAAGTGATCTTACAAACTCTTCTACCAAGTGCAAATTTTTCCTAGATTTTTTTTAAAATTCCAAAATTTCTCAAAAACAAACTCCTTAGTAGTGACAGTAATACCAAAAAGCCAAATGGAAAGCCATTTTGTGAAAGTCCCTCCTTTAGGATTTAACTGAATCACAGGGAGGTCAAGAGTTGGAGTCCATTGGAGAGATAATTCTACAGTGATGTGGAAAATATTCACATTCATCTTTTGGTAACCTCACAATGAAATACATGCAGACATATCATTAGAACTTTGACAATGTTCTGCTCTTGTTTGACATAACAATGTTAAGGTATAACAATAATGATTTCTAAAGCATGAAAATGTCATTCATCAAGCTGAATGAGAACAGGAAGAAAAAAATGTGCAAAAGAATTTGTCTTCCCGCCACCAAAAACAGAGATCTTCCTTCCTTCCTTCCTTCCTTCCTTCCTTCCTTCCTTCCTTCCTTCCTTCCTTCCTTCCTTCCTTCCTTCCTTCCTTCCTTCCTTCCTTCCTTCCTTCCTTTCTTATCTGATATACTACACAGCCTGAAATTAGGTTGAATGCAACTCTGCTTGTCTTTCAGAAAGTCTTGAGACATGGCTGGGTTTTTTTTGTTTGGCACAGCATGAGAATAATTAAGCTCACACTGTTAGTGTATGGTGCCTTCAGCCATCACTTTGTGCTTTTATTGGTTCTTAAATATGTTTGTAATCATGTATTTTTTCTATTTTTAAAATTCTTGTAAATTGTCCAGTGTCACATTTATTAGATGGACCATCTAAATCAGGGCTCCCCAACCTATGGACCACAGCCCACTAAAGAGCTGTGGCATCTTGGCCAATGGGCCATGGAAATGGCTGGTTCGTGCATGTGCATGTGTGTGCCCACTACCCCCCACTTGTGCTAGCGCCCACCCACTTGTTTGTGCACGTGTGAGGGCACAAATAGGACCACTAGCACTGGGTGGGTGTGCATGGCCCATTTGTGCATGTGTGAACAAGGCTGCTAACATTGCGCCGGTGCACAAAGTGCCATTTGCGTGCAGGCGTATACACACGCACCAATTTGGAAGCTGCTCTCCTTCCTTCCAGGCCGCGATCTAAATTGATTTAGACACAAATAAAAAATTAATAATTTTGAGGGTGCCTGACTTCTTAGCAACAATTTTTTTTACTTTATTTTTTTTAAAAAATATATTTTAAAAAAATCATAGCCTTAACAGAATAGCAATCAAAAATACAATCAATAATAATAGGAATTTCACAACTCTTACCCCAAAGGAGAACAATCAGGTTTTAAATAATTCCTTGAATTTCATTAGGAATCTCTGAATGGATGTATCATTCCTGCGGGTAGAAGCTGTGATAGAGAGATTTCCATAAACTTGTTTGTACTAGATTGCACTAGAATGATATATATTTGACCAGCTATAGCTTCCGGATAATTCTCAAGGACAGTTCCATGCACAGCATGTTACAATAACTCAGAGACAGGAGCTGCAGTAATGACAGCTGGAAAATGAATGTCTGTCCCATTTTGGTAGGTTTCATTGAGCTTGACCTAAAACCAGTTGTGTGATGGGAAATGTTTAAGAACTTGGTATGTCAGATCCACTACTATGATCTCATCAGCATACTAGGCATAGTAATTCTCAACCTTCTTACAAAATTACAGAATATTTTACAATTGCTATCACAAGGATTCAATATACCCACTGCCTGCAACTCTCAAAATTGTTGATCAATGTGGATAAAATATTGTTTTTTAAGAGACTTCCATGGACATCAATTTGGAAAGCTGAAATTATAACATTTTTAGAGTATACCAGATTAGAATATGATACTGTTTTAAACTTTCAGGTAATAGGTGACTATGTTGCTGCAGCAAAAGTATAAAATTTAAATCTCTTCCTTCCTATATGTGTTATAGTTTGCAACATTTAATAAATAAATATTGATTAATGTCCTCTTTAATCAGAAAAGCCTAAAGAAAATTAATTATGGTAATCTAAAGTACTCATTGTGCTGGGTCCAGCAGTGTACTCTAAAATAAGAATTAGCTACATATATATATGGGCAATGTTTGTACACTGAAATACTGAGCCAGTAAGCTGTTAACAGCTCCAATGTGTTGAGAAAATACATATTTAGACTCTATTTAAAATGCAGATTGTTGACCTAACACAATGTAGTTGCTCTTGTAGAACTGATGTACTTTATCACTGAAAGCTGTTTAATGATTGCTGGTCAAAGTTGATTATAAAATGGCTGGCCTTGGAATAGCTGTTCATAAGTAATCACATTTTTCAGATAGTAGAACATGATGGCTTTTGGTAAATCATTGCAGCCTGTATATTACTGAAGCAATCAAGTGACTGACTGACATATTTTGGAAACATGTATTTAATCAAAAATGACATAATAGGGGTGTGCTTTTTATTTGCAAATGGGAAAAAAACTATTTTGAGCTTTTCTCAGCTTTTATTTACTTATATTTTAAAGAAACCATTTTAAAAGTATATTGCAAGGCTGAGCACGTCAGCCAAAACCTGTATTTAACAATGGGACTTCTGGACTGAATTGAAACTTTCAGGGGATAATATTGTAAAATTCCACAGATATTAAAGTCAAGAATTAGTAGTCAACAAGGCTGGAAGTAAAAATCATCTGGGTCTTCAATTAAAGGTAGATCTGATTTGGAGCAATAGATCTTTTCCTGAGGATTCATCCACCTGATAATGTTCTGGGGCTAGATATGGCTTGACCACACACTCTAACTACTTGGCTGGCATCCTTGAGAATGCTGGTGAGCGAGGGCAATGAACAGTGATTAGTAAAACCAATTAAAATAGAATACAACTTCAAAATGGCTGTCAACCATTAATGTATATTAAACTATTCTATAAAACATTATTTAAATAATGCTATTTCACAAATATCATAGAGGAATGAACAGACTGAGTCTCTAGCACTCAGCAATCTTAGTACTTGGCTTCTAGAACCAAACTAGCAGAGCCCTGAAAGTGAAGGCAGTCCTTCAAATAACCTTAAAATGAAAACTGAGCTGGATCAAAAAACATGCTGGCAACTAGCACAGTCAGCCTATTGTCTGTGTAATACGATCTGTTCTGTTCTGTGCAAGACAAATGAGCATCATGCACACATAATTGCAGGTACTATATAAATAGCTGATTATTCATCTAAAAGCAGAGGAAGTCTCTTTTTAGCCTGATTTTCTCCAACCCCATTCTTTGCAATAGGTTAGAAATGTAAGGGGAGAAACAGTAACATGTCTGAAGTTTAATGTGAGAGATGTGGACTCCAACATTGCTGCAGGTGAATCCCATTGCTTGAATTTTCCCCATTGTATCAAAGTAGTTTCTGATTGGTTGAGAAAGACCCATGCAATGACACTTCCTCTTCATGGTAAGGAGATAGCTATGTTAGTCTATGGTAGCAGAAAGTTAGGAGTCTGGTAGCATCTTGGCTGATTCACAAATGTAACAAACTTTGCCCCGAAGAATTAATGTCTATATCTTATATCCTGATTTGACATCAGAATTAAAAAAAGAAAATAATATCAAACCATTTTAATCTCCCAGGATACTCTATAGCAGACCTCAGTGTGGACATCTTGGAAAAATGAGACTTTAATAATACCATTGTGAGGGAGATTATGGAACTCAACATGCAATCTCAAAAGGTCTGAAGAAGCACAGGTTTTTAACACATTATTAGATAGATAGATAGATAGATAGATAGATAGATAGATAGATAGATAGATAGAAAACCTTTATTGTCATTTTTTTTTACTGTGGGCACAATGGCACACATCAAAAATGAAATTTAATTGCCCGCTCTCAAAGTGAAACACATACATGACACACAACTAAACATACTATATACAACATATGTATAGACCCATACCCCTACATATACATAACAAATAAATATTAAATACTGTCCATCTTTAATACATAACAGAAGGAGGAAACTTGAGAGTTCACAAGGTTAATGCTGTATGGAATGAAACTACAGCTGAATCTGGATGCTCTGTTACCTCCCAGGAGGTAACAAAGAAAAAAGGTTGTGAAGAGGATGTGTAGTGTCCCAGACAATCTTACGGACTCTGTTCAAGCAATGCTTATGTGCTATGTCCTGGATGGAAGGGAGGGAACTGCCAATAATCTTTTCAGCCATCCTTACCACTCCCTGCACCGCCTTCCTGTCTGAAGCAGTGATGCTTCCAAACTAGACTGTGATGCTGTATGACAGGATGCTCTCGATCATCCCCCTGTAGAAAGTGGTAAGGACAGGGGAAGGAAGATGTGTTTTTCTCATGCAGTGCAGAAAATGCAGGCACTGCTGTGCCCACGTCACCAGTTTCTCACTGTTGAGCGACCATTATAATTGTTAATTGATAATATACTTGTGACTTGTCTCACATGTAAGCTGAATTTGTATAAATCTGTCTTTCTTTTCCTTCTCTGGCCCCTTAATATCTCAGTTTAAATCCTATACTAGTCTAGCCTTTCTCATTAGAGGCAGGTTCCAGATATGTGATATCAATTTCCAGAAGTTCTAGTCAGCATAGCTATTGTTAATTTGACAGCTGGGGTGTACTCATTTGAAAGACAGTCAGGTGAAGAAAACCAAGAAATAATATTCAAAATAAAGTTGTAGGGGCAATTCTTGGATGCCTCATTTTCTCCTTTTGTTTTCAGAAAAAAATGAAAATATTTTGTATTTAAATATAAAGTGTTTGGATAATATAATGGATAATAAATTAAATTAAATGGGTTTTTAAAGTGTAGCTGAAAAAAATAGTACAGGTCCAGGGAATTGCAGAGCAAAAGTATTTGTGGGTTGGAACAGGTGTTTTTTTTAGCATAAACCCCATTAACAAGATTTAGATCTTTGTGAACGGAAATCTAGTTTTATATATTGAGATCTCTATGATAGCCTATGCATCCTACCAAATTTTAAATAGAAATGAATGGGCTGTAAAACAAAATCTCTTTAGTGGTTTATAATTAGATTAATTACAGTAATCCATTCAGATCACAGCATAGGGAAAATTCCTAATGGAATATGTCTATTTTTTTAGAATCAATTTATGTATGTATGTATGTATGTATGTATGTATGTATGTATGTATGTATGTATGTGTAGGTATACATATACATGTTTCTGTGTGTATATAATAAAGACAGAAAAAATATGAAATTTTAATGTTTGGATTATGAAGGGTGGATTCATATGTAAATATTTCATCCTTTAACTTGGTTTTCAAACTGGAGAACCAAGAGATAAAAATCATTTTTAAAAAATGCTTGTTTTAGCTGGTTATCCAAATTAATTTTCAGCAAAATTTATTGACCCATTGTCAAATTCAGATTAGATCACATATATGCTGTCAGATAGCATCAAGTATTGACAGCTTGTGTTTATCAGCTGTCCAGTCTTGCCAGATATTTATTTCTATTTGTCAGTCACTATGAATTACAACACCTGCATGTCAGCTGTCAAGCTGTTAAATATTTTATTCATTTCTTTAGAACATTTCCATACTTCAAAATATCTTAGGCATTTTTACTTTAAGAAAATGATGTAGTTAAGTAATTTCTGTTATAAATTCATAGTAAAAGGTAAAGGTAAAGATTTTCCCTGTCCAATCATGACCAACCCAATGGGTGGTGCTCATCTCTGTTTCTTAGCAAGGGAGCCAGCATTATCTGAAGACACTTCCGTGGTCATGTCACCAGGATGACTAAACACCGAGAGTCATGGAATGCTTTAAGGACTATTAGATTAAAATTACTTATCAGCTGTCAAATATTATAAAAAAATATTTTTGTCAACAGTGCTCAAAATTGTTTTTTGCTAAATATCCCCAGAATATTAGTAAATCTTGAGAATATTCAGAACAGATTCTTTATAAAATTCACAGTGAATAATTCTCAGGTGTATTTGGTAGAAGGATGGTACATTTCATTTCAACTATTTATGTTTCAGCTTGGTATACACTTGGAATCTATTGTATATGTAGTAGAATTTGGGTAATGTATGTTCCTCATTAAGAGAAATTAATTACATTGCAGTATGGTTCACAGAGGGGGTCACAACAAATGGCACTGTTTTAGGTCTATATTTTATATATATATGAATATAGTCTACATTATATTATTTATAGGAAAGTATTTTGGAAAACATTATAAATGTTGGTAAAATAATTCAGGCAACTGATAATTTTACAAAATAACGTTAAACCAACAAGATCTATATACCTGTGATAACAGGTAATCCTTAATTTAACAGCCATTTGTTTAATAATAGTTAAAAGTTATGATGGCCTCAGAAAAAGTGATTCATGACTTTTATTCACATGATCGTCACACTGCCTTGTGATCATTTGATCACAATTGAGGTGTTTGGCAACCAGCTGACATTTATTAATGGTTGCAACTTCTTGGAGTTATCACGATTTGCGACTTTTTTTTTTTTTTGCTGATTTCTTGGTATACACTTCATATACAGCAAAAAATACCAAAAACATTCATTGGAAAAGGTGGAGTTGCTTAACAAGTTGCTGTAAAAATTGTCATAAACTTGGGTCTGATTCCACTTACAACTGCAACAACTCACAATGGAAATTCTGTTCTCAGTTTTCATCATAAGTCAAAAGCTACCTATATACATTCATTACCATTAACTCAGCAGCATTCTGAAAGTTTCAACACATTTAATACACAGATATTGGCTGCATGCAAGTATTATTTAATAAGGAAATTTATATAGTCACCCAACATGCAGTGATTCCAGGTGGTGCACAGAAGTAAAAGCTCAAATACAAAATCCAATAAACTGTCATACACACACCTGGTGGAAACAATCAAACAAGGACTCCATATCACCCTAGAATCACCAGGTCCATTTGCAAAATCATGGCTTAAGGGCCTTTTGAAAGTGTATCAGGATGGGAGCCAATCCCATTTCTGCAGAGATGTTCCACAGGGAGGGAACCATCATGGTGAAGATTCTTCTTGGTCGTACTAGAGGAAAACAATAACAAACCTTGCCTCGCCATTCTGATCAGTTGGGTAAATGAAACTGGGAAAAGATAGACCTTCCAATAACCTATCCACATGCCATATGGAGATTTAAATATAATAAATAGAACATTAATTGGACCCAGAAGCAAATTGGCTCCCACAAGAGAATTCACACTTGTGCAAATTGGCATGTGTACAAAACTACGTAAACCTCTGCATTTTAAACCAATTGATGCTTCTAATACTGTTCCAGGACACTCTCATGTAGAGCACATTACAGTAGTTAAGTCAGGAAGTGACTAAGGCATGGGTGACTATGAATGGGGTCTGTTGGTCCTGGAAAGTGCATTACTGATATACAACCCACAATTGTACAAAGGCCTTCCTATCCATGAATGCAAACTGCTCCTTCAGCAGGAATTACAAGTCTAGGAGAGTGTCCAGATTGTACGCTGGATCAGTGTATAATCTGGGCACTCTCGATGCAACTTCATCCAAGATCAAAGATGGAAATTCTCCATAGACCAAAGGACCCCCAACCCTAGACCCATTTCATCTTGCCAGGAATGAGTTAAAGACAGTATTACCCATCCAGCCCTTGTACTCTAGGCACTGCAAGAGGGAGGTCACAGCGTCGCTTAACACACCATGGTCTGAAATAGATATTATCAGAATACTAATGATCTCACCCTATGATGATGGTTTGTGGTCATACTCCCCAGAATCTTGTCAACTTCCTCAACAGCAATAGTGTCAAACTGTTCCCAGATAACAAAAACCTGCCCCAGACATTTCCAATAGACTGACATGTAACTGGGAATAAATGAATCCAAGCAAATCCAGAAAATTCACAGATGCCTTGGCACTTCCCTACAGGTAGATCTTGGTATTCTCCTCCTTAGGGGAAAATGGGTCACCTTAAAGAGGGTCACTGGGTGATTATCTGAAGAGGCAATTAGCACAGAGAAGTATTTACACTCTGCTCTTTGAATCACCAGAAGATAGGTTTTAATAACAGTTCTTACATGTTTGGTTGAGTTTATCCTTCCTCTTCCACCAACAGTGCTCTAGATGTCTCTTAACTTCATGCCATGCCTTCCAATTCATCCATATACCAAGAGGGATGAAGAGCTCTATGGCCTGAGAGAGGTTGCATGAGTGCAATCCTGTCCAAAGCCTCAGTCACCTTATTCTAGGCAGTGACTAGAAAATATCTGATTGCTGCATATTATTGTTATTGTTATTATTATTATTATTATCAAATGGCAAAGAAACAGAACTTAATCTGCTTTTCAGTAGAGATTCCATCTTAGAATTTTAAGAATACAAATCCTGTTCCTCAGAGAACTCTAATGTTTGGCGAGTATAACAAATAGATTATATACAACTCCAATCATATTAAATACATTCAGCATTAAGCCAATGTAGAAGTAATGAGAAAATTTCATCAGTTGGAAATATAATATAGAACATGGCTTTTATAGTTAACTGGATGATTTGTGTCCAAACATGTCATTATAAATTAAGTCATAAAACAAATGTCAGAAATGCTGTTCACAAAAATATGATTCCACTCAATTATTCTGGCTATGAATCACAAACTAAGCTAAGTAGATTTATAATATATGAAATAAACTAGGATAGATAAATGGATATGTCAATAAATAAAACAGAAAAAAGGTGGGTTTTATATAAAGGCTGACCAATTGGCATTAAACATTGATGTAGAATGTTATTTTTTTTATTCTCATTAAAAATTTCAAGGATATGAATCATAGAGACATTAAGCATATGACTATATCCCTATATATTATTGAGTTATTGAATTAACATGGTCTTCCTCATATCACAAAATTTAGCATCAGAATGGGTTTTGAAAAGGGCATTTTGAAACCAAATCCATTTCATATTTATTGCCTAAAACAGTGGTGGGATGAGGATTGTTGTAGATACTTAAGAGGTTGTCACAACCACTCACCAAGTATAAGAACAAATTAATTGTTAATAAAATTTGAGGAAAATGAATATGCAAGTTTTGGGATCAGTAATGATGACATAAAGGGACTCTTAAACAGTGGATGAAGAGTTTTTGAAAAAAGAAGAAATGTTAAGTAGTTATGTTTATTTGTTACAGTATATGTACTGTAAATTTAGAGGTGAATATATGTTGCAACCACTCTACAGAATCACATTAGCAAAGTGCTACAAGAACTGTAGATTTGTGAATTTGGTCAACTGCTCACAACATGAGGATTTAACCTTTCTCTGGGAAGATAGATGATTTTCACTTCAGTGTCATTATATTAAACATGTGAAACATATCATGCATGAATCTGCTGCAAGAGCCTAGGAAAACCTATAATATAAATTCCAATTAACATTTTAAATAGAATGTTGGCAAGCCACAAGCCTTGTTCTCCCTGTAATAGAATCCAGTGTTAATTCCCGAGAAATGAAATGATGCAGTCATATTGTGCCACAAGTTTGTGATAGCATGGGCATTATATTTAGTAGCTATTCAGAGCAGATGTAAGATGAAGTTTGTAATTATTCTGACCTTAAATCCTTGCATTGATCTTATTAATTCTGTATACTTTAACAGTTATAGATATTGCTATAACATACTGATTCCAGTTTCTTGTCTGAATTAGTCAATACTTGGGCTATTTACTCATTGTTTAATATATGTATCACATTTTCCTGTATATCTTTAAAAGCCTGGTAAGATAAAATAAAATAATACAATGGAATCCTTCCAGTGTTTTTTTTTAATGACATGGATGGCTATATATGTAAAGAGGGAAAGAAATATATAAATGTGAAATCCATCTGTATGTGCATATTTTTCCTTATACATTCATGTGTTTATGTTTGTGTATTTGTGATACATATACATAAGGGGTATACCAAAAATCAAACTCCATAGAAAACATATTATATAAATTATAGCAACTTTTTAAATTGGTTGCCATTTTCTTTAAAACACTTATTTGACACATGACCTTTGAAATTCCAAGTATATATATATTGTTTAATACATGGTGTGTATTAGAATATCACTTCATGATGCAATAAGAAAAGGAAATTTAAAATGTAGTTAAATAATAAAAGAATACTTATTAAATGAAGCAAATTCTAAATGCCCAAGGAATTACCTAAATAGGATATTTGCTAATAAAACAGAGTACATGGAAGCAGGGCAATTAGCATTAGCATTGCTTTTGTAAATTTAATAATTGCCATTGCTGCCAGCAACATATAAACCTACAAAAAAAGTTAAATTATCATTTATTTTCTTCTCAAAAGCTCTTAAGTATTATTATATTATTTGAAATTAAAAACACTCATCCGGTTATTAAAGTGAAAATAAGCACAAAGACAAGAGTCATATCATGATATTGCACAAAACAACCTTCTTTTCTTTAAAATATAGCACTGTAGCAAAGTCCACAAGCATTTTGCTTGACTTAACTCTTATTGTTGTTCCTTTTATATTATAAAGTTATCATGCTAAGAAGAGCAGTATCTCTTAAAATGCTAGTATGTTTATCCTGACAGTTCTATTTTTGTTTAAATCTCTATTCCATTTTCAACATTTTCATAACATTTTCATAACTCAAAATTTCAGAAATTAAACAAAGGCTTTATTGTATAAACTTTATATGACTCTACTCTCACACCAAGGATCAGAGTCCAGGCTCTGTCGCCAACATCATCCTTTGTTGAAGGTTTTCTGAAGCTTCTAGACTGCTTGAATAGCTTCTCTTGTTATGTACTGCGGAAACAGGGTGTCCTATTAAAGCATCTATAATAATTTCCTTCTGATAAAACACTTAGCGGGGTTTTAGCATTTAGTCTCACAACAGGCAAGGACTTTATTAATAATAGAGACTAATCTTGAATGTATCAGAAGGAAAAAAACACATATTAAAATTCAATGTTTAGATGAACTTTACAAAGAAGTTTATCAAACTGCAAGAATGTGCTTATAAAACAGCCAGGGACTTATCATATTAATTAAAAATAGTAAAGTCTAATAATACTGTTAAAAACTTGAAGATATGCTAAGGATTCAAGTACCATAAGATTTAAAATTCAAAACTGAAGAGTATGAAATTGCAAATTATGCATCATATAGCTATGTGAGATCATTCTCCTGTATGTATGTATGTTTATAAGCAAGTTATTGGAGAAGAGAAATACTATCTTACCATTCCACAACTGGATTAATTAAACCAATTAAAGACCTGCCTGTTGTATTTGTATAATGTTCAGAACTTGGTTAGTTTTCATCTTCATTTTTCCCCTTCTTAGCATTTTGTGTAAACCCATACACAGTCTGCTTGATTAGTTTATGGTTCAGTTATAGGAATGTATAAAAGGGGTTAAGTGAGACAATGTGTGTCACAATGTCATGATATAATTTGCTCAGTACGTACTGCTTTGTGAAGTTGCAATGCAGATATGAAAGGGAGGAACTTGTGTCATGATATCATAATGAAGGTGTTGTTATGTTGATGTTATTATAGTAGGAATGAATGACCAGGTATGTGATGTAGTGTGAAAACCCAGAAAATCAAATAATTTCATATTCAGACTAGATGTGTTATAGACAGTGTTACCTTAGTGAAATGTTGTGCTATCTGAATGCAAGATATGAAGGGAATGAAGTCTGGAATCTGCTCTTACCTCCAGCCATTATGATGGTGTAAATCCTTGGAGAGCAATCATGGGTTAACACCACTATCCCTTGTACATGATTTTTTTTTTACTTTAAAATATTTTTAATAGCCCATTATCTAAAGGAAAAACCTGACAGCTTCATTTGCTGTTACTCTTATTTTCTCTTTAGTGCTGTAGTGCTACCCTAATGTAACAAAGAACATTTTGGCATTGTACTAAAATTAGTAATTAAATAATTGGTTTTAGTTCAGTTCTGCCAATGCTGTAGAGCAGGAGCAACTGGAAGAATATAGTGTAGTGGTTTCATAGCATGGATAATTGTAGCCTATATTTACATAAATGGACAGGAAAGTGTGATACAGAATTGCAGTTCTCTGGAATACTGATGACATAAGCCACTTGTTTTTAAACCCTGAAAATAAGATCCTTCCAACTTTCAGGGAATTATAAATTGCTATCAGATAGATACGATCAAGGTGTAATCCTATCTATTTAGAAATCACACTATTGAATTAAATAGAACTTACTTTCAGGAGAGTGGATAGAAAATTTTGGTTTGAATTGTGAGATCCAGAGAGCCAAATATATGTTGTATTCAACTAAAAGGGACATATTCATAACACTAAAATTAAGCAATAGTGCTCAGATCTGTTCAGCTCCACTTCTATGCTTCACTCAATAGAAAAAAAAATCAGCACAACCAGTTTAGTGGGTATTAAGAGAAAGAAGACAGAAGTAGTCCACAAAGGTGTTTTTTTTCCCCACTCTATATTTAGCCCTGAAACCCAGTTTTTGGAAAGTTGAAGTGGATACTAAACACTAATATGATTTTCTAGATCCTGTTGTTTATGGACACAATATAGGATCTTCACCCGATATACTGGTTTTAGTTTCTTGTTGAGTTCCAGTGAATTCACCTTCTCTCCCACAGTTCTGCCAGACAGATGCTCTTTATTAACTGACAGGTTGAAAATCTCTAGAAACCAAAAGATAAATTATTGTTGTTGGTAGTCACACAATCCCTCAGATGTTTAGTTTAGATTTGGCATTTTTGCCCACCCATTGAGTCCTTCCCAAGGACCTGAGATAGGCAGATGTTGTTATCAATAAAGGAGAATATTTGTAGGGTTGAAATGAAGGGTACTTGGTGCTCTCTGAGCTTGGTTGTTTTCTTTCATTACCTAAACTGTAACATCATCAGCACTGTTGATGTTACCTAATTTGGGTGATGAAACATCTGCAAGAAAACAAGCAAGCAAATTCAGAGAAAATCATAGATGTTGTTGTTAAATAAAATTAAAGATATCATTGCAGAATGTAAGCAGTTCCAAGTAAAGATGCCTTTGGCAAATGATTGATGGTGATTTTGTCAATGGTGATGGTGCTCAAGTGGTGCTCTAGAGGTTTTGGAATTGCTCCCATGCACTTATTACTATTGGTAACTTCATTGCTTTCTTTTGCAACAGTTGTTTTACTTCTATATGCAGGTTTTTGTATTTTGTGATTTTCTCCCGTTCTTTCCTTTCTGTGTTCCTATTTCCAGGTACTGCAATGTTCATCATCCAGATTTTTTTGTCTTTTTTATCAACAATTGTTAAGTCCAACATATTGTGTGGCTGATTAGCTAGATGTTTAAACTAGTGTAGGCATTTTATCCACCTATCAAGTCCTTCCCAAGGCAGATGTTGTCTGATGGTATATTATATTACTTTTATTATTAAATGCACAATATAAATCACAGCTGCCAGTTCTTTAGCTGATGTTGTCTTTCATACACATTGAATTCTTCCAAGGAATAAAGGATGTCTTAAGGTATTGGCATAGTATATGTCCAGATCCATTTTTTTATAGTTGAAAAAATTGGAAATTTTGTCAACGTACAAATTTTCTAATTGCGGTCAAAGACTTTTTTGGTATAATAATAATAATAGTAATAAAGTTGGAAGGGACCTTGGAGGTCATCTAGTCCAACCCCCTGCTCGGGCAGGAAACCCTACCCCATTTCGGACAAATGGCTGTCCAGTCTCTTCTTAAAAACTTCCAGTGTTGGAGCATTTACTGCTTCTGGAGGCAAGCTGTTCCACTGATTAATTGTTCTCACTGTCAGGAAGTTTCTCCTTAGTTCTAGGTTGCTTCTCTCTTGATTAGTTTCCACCCGTTGCTTCTTGTCCTGCCTTCAGGTGCTTTGGAAAATAGCTTAATTCCCTCTTCTTTATGGCAGCCCCTGAGATATTGGAATACTGCTATCATGTCCCCCCTTGTCCTTCTCTTCGTTAAATTAGACATACCCAATTCTAGCAACCGTTCCTTCTATGTTTTAGCCTCCAGTCCCCTAATCATCTTTGTTGCTCTTCTCTGTACTCTTTCTAGAGTCTCAACATCTTTTTTACATCGTGTGACCAAAACTGGATGCAGTATTCCAAGTGTGGCCTTACCAAGGCATTGAAGAGTGGTATTAATACTTCACGTGATCTTGATTCTATCCCTCTGTTAATGCAGCCTAGCACTGTGTTGGCCTTTTTGGCAGCTGCAGCACACTGCTGGCTCATATTTAAGTGATTTTCTACTAGGACTCCGAGGTCCCTCTCACAGTTACTACTATTGAGCATGGTGCCACTTATGCTGTACTTGTGCATTTGGTTTTTCTTGCCTAAATGTAGAACCTTGCTTTTTTCACCATTGAATTTCATTTTGTTAGTTAGTGCCCAGTGTTCACGTCTGTCCAGATCCTTCTGTATCTTAAGCCTGTCTTCTGGAGTGTTGGCTATTCCTGCCAGCTTGGTGTCGTCTGCAAATTTGATGAGTTCCCCATCTATCCCTTCATCCAAATCGTTGATGAAGATGTTGAAGAGTACTGGTCCCAGAACAGAGCCCTGGGGCACCCCACTACACACTTCCCTCCATATAGATGCAGTTCCATTGAGGACCACTCGCTGAGTACGGCCGGTCAGCCAGCTACGGATCAGTGTTCCAATAACCACTGGGATCACAATATCCAGTCTTTGCCATTTTGTGAACTTTTTCAATTCTTTGTCTTCTATTCTACCATCCCCTGGTATTGCCACATCAGTTATCCACAATGTCTTCTTTTCAACCAGAGATAAATCTAATGGGTTATGGACCAAGAAATTATAATTTGCATACGGATCGTTTTTGACTGCTTTTTCAATTATATGTTCCCACCAATTGTTTGTTAGAAGCACATGATTACTTTTACAGATGTTCCAGTGAATCATTTTGGCAACAACATTATATTGTTGTTTATAATCAGTTTGTGCAGTCTTATTGCACAAGCGGAATATGTGAGCTACTGTATCTTCTGCTTTTTTGTACAATCTGCATTTTAAATCATTTGATGATTTTTCAATTCTGGCCTTGATTGCATTAGTTTGAATAGCTTGCTCTTGAGCAGCCAAAATCAACCCTTCCATTGTTTTAAATGTTCCAGTTTTAAGCTATTACCAGGGGTTATCTTTATCCATTTACCCTTTGATCTTTCATAGAAATTGACCATCTAATACTTTCCTTGCCAGCATTCTGTTTGTGTTTTTGCTCTTTTATTTTGATATTCATGTTTTGCCTCTTCCAGTTCTGCATCCCTGAATATTTTATTTCCACTAATGCATTTCCTTTGATCTGCTAATCATTATTCAGTGATATTTGAGTCTGTATAAATACTTTTCCACAGTTCAAACATTCACTTCAGGTAACCCTATTTTGTTGGTTTTAAATAAATAATAGCAGGCCATAATAGTGTACCAATTATTATTAGTGATAGTGATTATTATCTAAAATTATTCTATAAGCCCCATTTGATTTCTAGTGTAGCCCGGATTTCTGAATAATTTAGATCAAACTGTTCTCAGTAATCTGCATTTTCAAATTCAGAGTGAATATCATTTTACCGTTATCTGAGATTCCTTTTTGTCTGACCACCAAGGAAGTAGATATGATGCTCTCTAATGTGTCTGTCTTTTGTCATTTTGATAACTAACTGTCAGGCTTCAATCTCCCAACTGTAGAAGAAGATTATTCAGGTGGTAATGGCAATTCCACTGTATAGTATCCTAGAGGAAGCAGATTAATTAGACCCTTTTCAATTTGGGTTCAGGCCTGAGAATGGGATGAAGGTTATATTGATTGCTTTCTGGGATAACCAATGTTGAGATCCTGATAGGATAGTGATCCTCTTCTGCACTTATTGGGACTTTTAGCAGCTTTTGATACCATCAATCATGCTGGTTGGCATCATGGTCTTTGAGGTATAGTGTGTGGCATGAGATGTACCTACCTCTCCTGCTTTTTAACATCTATACAAAGCTCTTTGAAGAGTGTATTCAGCATTTGGGGTTCTTCTTAGCCATGATAGATATGCTGTTGCTATCCTTCCTCTAGAACAGACTGAAGATAAAACCAAGTAAGGAGGAACTTTAGGATTCTCTGTCACCACCAGAAATGTTCCTTGGTGAGCAACCATTCTCAACTTGGGGGTCCTTCTGGACTCACAGCTCCTGCTTGAACAGTAGATAGAAGCCATGGCCAGAGGAACATATGCAAATTTCTTAAATGCAGTAGCCCACATGTGATATTGTTCCTGGCATTGGGAGCTTAAAATACCATTTTGCAGATCTGAAATGATTCCATATCACTTTCCCCTTTCTTGGTAGATTTTAAGGTCTATAAAATCCTTCTGGCTTGGTGCCAGGATAACTGAAGGACCAGCCTTACCAATTATAATGTCTAGGGAGAAACTGCTGAAAATTCCACGGTTCAAGTGCTGAAGTGAGAAGATGCTGCGTCTCTGCTACAGCATGAATGTTGTGGAAGACTTCCTGGAAGAGGGTACTCCCTCCTTACTGACAATTTCAGAAATTGTTGAAGTCCTAATTGCTTCAGGGGACTTTTTATAAGCTTATTTATGATGCCATATTTTATTTTCAATTATTATTTTTATCTTTCTCCTCTTTGTCCTGGATTGTTGATTTTCTTGTTGTTGCTTGTTAATTGTTGGTATGATTTAAACTGTTACCATGGATGTTTTCAGTTATTTCTATTTATGTTCTATGTAAGCTGCTGAAATATTTTTTGATTGCAGCAGGGTACAACTGTGTTTAATAAGTGCATAAATAGAATATAGTGCAGTGAAAGAACATTTAGCCTTTTATTGATAAATTCTACTGTCAGATTTCCACTCAGCTTAAGATTTCACTGCTTAACTCTAACTCATTTGCTGCCTTTCACTTTAGCCAATCTTACAAAATTGGCATAGAGAAATGCATGACATGCATTAGCCTAAGTTCTTCAGATTGCTGTTAGAATATATTCATTCAATATAAACAAATCAACATTGCCAAATTAGCTTCCTCAAAGTCACTATTATTGTCTGTGTTTGATTTTTTTCTAGATTTTCTGGTATTCCTACATTATTTAAAGCATTTTTGTTTTGTTTTGTTTTTAAAATAAGTCCTTGCTATATGTACAGAAAATTGCATCTCTTCCACCTGGGGGAGAGGAGAACTATTAATACTTTTCATGGAAAACTTTGTAAACATTTTATTCTAAAGTATAGATAGAAGAAATTTACTGATTTGTGGAATTTTTTTTCTTGAGTTTCACTAGCAGCCTTAGTGTCCATTTCATATACATTTATATGGATCACATAGAAGTTCAGATGTTTTCTGTTAACCATGGTATAAAGTACATAAAAAAATCTCATGACTTATTAAAAAAATCTTACGACTCATTTTCCTTTCAAAACAATATTGTTTTGAAAGGAAAATGAGTCGTAAGATTTTTTTAAGTTTTTTAAGTTCAAGTTCAAGTTACTGGTGAAATTATACATACACACACACACACACATACACGTGTGTGTGTGTGTGTGTGTGTGTGTGTGTGTGTGTGTGTGTATGCCCATTATATATGTGCCCCCCAAAGTGAGGCTTTTTCTCACTTTGTCAGTTGTACCAGGGAGGGAAGATACAGGGGAGGAGATAAGTCTGGAGTGTTTTTTTGAAGCACTCCATCATTTCAAAGACTTCTTCTTCCCATATTTGGGCCGACAAAGATTTAGATCTCTAAATATCTTAAAAACTTGAATCCCAGGTATAAAATACATTAAAATACAATAGAGCCACTGAATTCTGGGATAGAAAAATTATATCCCAAAGGTAGCTATAATTTCACCCGTAACTTGATGTACCCTAATGACAAATGAAATGGCTTCTTATGACTCAGTGGTTGCCAAATATTTGCCATCTGGAACCTGCGAAACACTGATAACTATTCTTCTGCTTGGATTGGCTGGTTGTGTCAGCAAGGTATGTATGATTGTTTCAATGCAGCAGAAAACAGATGCCCCATTTCTGCAGCCAGACAGCTCATACAATTATAACAGAAATATTTCTACCTTCCTAGAAGCAATTTAAGCAGGATTTACAGGCTCACCTTGAGGGTGTTTGTCCAAAAGAGCAGCAAAAGCCAGTTAATGATCATTAAATCAAAGAGACACCTGCTGTGTATGCTTTTGAGCCTGACAGGTTTTCAGGCAATTAATTTCACTAACTAAACTGTAAATATTTAAGAATCTTTAGAAAGCACCCTTTTTCATTGCTAGACCTAGTAAGGGAAAACCTTTTTTTTAAAAAAAAAAAAAATGCTGAGATTGCAGGACTCTTCTGGCAGTTTCTTGAAGTAACACGATATTCCCACAAGTCACCATGATGTTCCAGATTAGAATAGGACAGGACAGGACAGGACAGAAAAGGGCAGAGCTGGAAGGAACCTTGGAGGTCTTCTAGTCCATCCCCCTCCTCAAGCAGGAGATCCTATACCATTTCAGACAAGTGGCTGACCAGTCTCTTCTTAAAAACCTCCCAAAATGTCTGAAGGCAAGCTGTTCCATTGGTTAATTGTCCTCACTGTTAAGACATTTCTCTTTAATTCCAGGTTTCATTTCTCCTTGATTGGTTTCCATCTGTTGTTTCTTGTCCTGTCCTCTGGTGCTTTGGAAAATAAGTTGACTCCCTTTTCTTTGTGGCAGCCCTTCAAATACTGGTATACTGCTGTCATGTCACCCCCAGTCCTTTTCTCTAGACTAGCCAAACCCAAATCCTGCAACTGTTCTTCATATGTTTTAGTCTCCAGGACTTTAATCATTTTAGTTGCTCTTCTCTGCACTTTTTCCGAAGTCTCAACATCTTTGTTATATCAAAACTGGATGCATTATTCCAGATGTGGTCTTGCTACTTACTTTATAAAGTGGTACTAATACTTCATGTGATTTTGATTCTATGCTTCAGTTTATACAACCAAGGATTGTATTAGCCTTTCTGGCTGCTGCTGCACACTACTGATTCATGTTCAAGTGATCGTCCACTAAGACTTCAAGGTCCCTCTTACAGTTATGATTTTTGAGCCAGGCTTCACCTAATCTCTACTTTTGTATCATGCATTTGTATTTTACATTTATATTGATGTCATTTTCTTGCTGAATGGGAAATGCCATTTCAAGGCAGTGAGTGTTGCTTTGGAAATAGCATCAGATTCTTATTTTATATTCAAGGGGTAGTTAGTGCCTTCAGCAACTTGCAATCCACTGGCAAGTTTAGGAACAATGTGCCCAAATACAGAATTACAGATCACATAGCTTTAGAAGGGGATCAAGATTTGTTGACATCAATGGTGAGTGAGAGGTTTTATAAGTTTTGAACACAATGGTAGGCATTTCTTTAACAATGGACTTTCTCTCAAGGTTTTCCTTCAGATTGCCTCAGGGATTTGTTATATCACAGTGGACAAATGTAAAGAAATATACAGCAGTGTGTATGAGCATTAATAGACTGAAATTCAATTGTGAACCACAAGAGGAAAGCAAACTTATAGATATGGTCACCCTTATAACATCCTGATTTGTGAATGTAGAGACCTATGAAGCTGGTCTTGAAGGAATTATTCAGATGCTATTACTAAAAAGAAAAGAGTAGAAGCAAAGAAAAAAGATAGGAAGAGACTCAATCTGGCTGCTCCCTGACTCACTGGGATTAAAAAAATGGAGGGAGAATAAATACATTTAGACTTGCTGATTTTGCTTAATATAGCCTGTCAATAAACTTAGTCTTCTTGTGGACTCTCTGTTTCTGGATCTGGATAACCATGAAGGGGTGAAACTAGCAAACAGTGTCAATAACGTGGAATCATATTGAGTTTAGCTGAATCAAGGTTGGGCAGAATTTGAAGATTTATTTTTTTTTTTAAAAAAGTAGTCACAGTAAGAATTTTCTCTTCCTAGAAGCAACTTGAATATCAGCATTCACATTCTGTGACTCTTGTCTAGAATCTGCCAATGCTTACTTACAACCCCAGCTTGTTAATTAATTAAGACTTTATTTCTCCCTTGACTTGGCATCATAAATCTTCTGCTTGACCTAACAACATTTAACTTGGAATTCACCTTTGTCCAGCCAAGTTCTTATCTGCAAGTAATTCCTGTTTTCCAGCTTTTGCCTTTTTCTCCACCATTTCCTGCTACATTGTTGTCAGGGCTTATAGCAGTGTTTCTCAATCTTGACAATTTTAAGGCATGTTGACTTCAACTCCCAGAATTCCACAGCCAGCAATGCTGGCTGTGGAATTCTGGGAGTTGAAGTCCACATGCCTTAAAATTGTCAAGGCTGAGAAACACTGGCTTATAGCAATAAGTTCTCCCTTTAATACTGTGTTTGCCCAAGAACTGTGTCAGGTTCTTGAAGAGTACTAAGAAAGCCAAGATGTGGATGTAACAATGCAGCCTTTAATGAGGATATTAAGCAAGCCAAACCCACTTTCTAATTGCATTCAGAAATGTTAAATTTAATCACTGTATGGATATTAGAGACTTTCAAAAAGGGTGAGCTTAATTTGACTTTATGAAGACCTACTCTTCTTCACGTTTATGAAATTTTAAACAAAGACTTAAGAATTTAAAATAATATACAATCGGCAAAAAGAAAAAAAAAGATTGAAATTTAAGAAAGTTTTAAACTGATTAAACTGAGACAAATAACCAGACAAATTTGGAATATTGGATATTTTTGCTGTAAGATTGGAAAACAAGTACATTTTAAAATAATATTCTTGTAGAAAATAATTGAAACAGAAGTAAACACATGTTAGAAATTCAGGCTTGACACATGTTGTAAATGGACACTAAAGGACCAGGCGGGAAAGATTTAAAATGGCTAAGCCAGCTATAACTTTTTCTTATCTTAAAGAGTTTTTTTAAAAAAAACAACAACAAACCATGGACTGAAATATTAATAATTAATATTTCATAAAGGATTCAGATGTCATTGGATAAACTTTTAGAAGATTATAAAAAAAACTTTACAACACTTTTTCCTGACAGAAACTTTATAGAGTTTGAAGGTATGAAAGACAATAACATTGAGAGTGTCAAAATTGGGGTATAAAAGAAAAATCAAGGAAAGGATTGGGGCATAGAATAGATGCAAGAAGAAATCCTGGAAGATGCCTCTTTATGGTATTTACAAAATAGGCCAGTGCAAGCTTTGAAGACTCCTCTTGAATGCCAAAGACTGATGAAATATCAAATCCTACAATGCCATTGAAATGACTTAAAGTCAAGATTGTGAAGAGCAAAAAGAAAGAATGTAACATTGGACTATTTAATCAACGATAAACTATACGTTTGATATTTCTGGTAACTCCTAACATGCATTTTGATGAATTAGAATTGAAAAGATGATGGTTTCTGGATTACATATAGCTAAATTTAGGCTATCAGAAGACTATATTTTGGAACTTTAAAAATGGGTCAAAAGTTAGTATATTAGCTTATACACAGTGTGGTGAAGGTTGGAAGCCACTTCTTTGTGATGGCCTTTGTTGCCTTTTTTCTTTTCTACTTTTTTTCTTTTTGCCTTTTTTCTATACCTTCTGCAAGTTTTTTTTTTTTGTTCTAGTTTAGTTTTTATTAGTTTGTATTGTGTTTATTAAAAACTTCAATAAAAAGATTAACCAAGGGAGAAAAAAAAAGAGCATAATACCTTATAGTTGGCAATGTCAGCAATTCCCACCAGCTAATTATGTGTGAGGAGCTTTATTCTTTATTTTGAAAGGCTTGGCAGCTAGTACAGTTATAATGCCATAACATGGAATTCTTTTGTGTTAAATTGTTTGCTCCACCAAAACACTCCTGTGGGCATCAATAGGATAATTGACAAAATATGATTCTCATTGCCCTTTGGCCTTTATTCATCTCAGTTAGACAGTTCCACTTTCTTTATCAGCTTAGATTGCTGCTGCTTTAGCTCCTGGGTAGGAGCTGTTTCCCTTAGTGCAAAGGTGATTTTTTATGATTGATATTGTTGCATATGGCAGCTGGCCCATAGCAATGTACTTAAGCACTTGCTGTGATGTACTTGTGTACAAAAAGTATAATTCATGCATCCTTATTATATTGTACATTCTGTGATTATTATTTCCTTTTACTCTTGATATTTTAATTGTATGTTGATCAGCTACTTAGTGGTATGAAAGTAGAATGAATAATAAATAAATAAATGCATTCATTTTTATATGCAATTATTAGAAAAATCTGTTGGGTTCTTATGCTAATAATGGAACTCCTAAAAAAAGAGAGCAAATCATAGTAAAGAGAAAAAATGAGTGACAGAGAGGAATAGCAAACAACAACAAAAACCTAACAAAAAAAAAATAACTGCCTTATTTCAGATTATAAACTTTTTTTTTTTTGTCTCCCAAGTTTATAGGTGAATTAAGCTCTGGGATATTGTATTATGCCAGTAGAAGAATGTAACATAAACTTTCACAATCAGTTTACAGTATCATTGTACGACAGAATGCTTTGCTGATAGAAACTGTAGCCATGTGTAAAAAGAAAAAAAAAAGTCAACATCTCTGAATTCATCCACTGTCATGTGCAGCAAAGTGTAGCAAATCAGCATCCCATGTCAGTTCAAAAACTCATTTTCTACTTGTCAATTTCCAGGTTAAATATACTGTACATGTGAACATACTATAGGTAGTCCTTGATTTGCAACCATTTGCATCACGAACATTCAGAGTTATGACATTGCTGAAATACTACTGATTCTTGCACGTAAAAAAAAAATCTCAGTATATTTGTGGTCATGTGATAAAAATTGGGTGCTAGGCAAAATTGATATATATTGATGATGGTTGCAGCATCCCTGGGTCATGTGATCACCATTTGCAACCTTTGCGGGGAGTTTCCGACAAGCAAAATCATTAGGGAAAACTGGTTTCACTTAATGATTTAACAACCAAAGCAACAGAAGTTGTAAAATTGTGCATAATCCTAACATAATGTAGGTTTTTTTTTAATACATATGTGGAATCTTCTGTCTTTGGAAATAGAGTCAGGGACCAATAGGAATGAGATAGAAGGGATATGATTTGAGAATTTAACTTCAGAAAGAAGAAAGTAACATATTCCATGATCCTGGTCTTGTGGAAATAAAAGTATCTTGTTAAAGATTTGTTAAGAATTAAATTATTTTGTGACATCCTTACATAGAACAAGCTTGGTTTTCTGAGTCTCTATAAAGTGGATTTTGAAAGCAACAGACAAAAAAATTATTTGGACTTCATACACACAAATACACACACACACACACACACACACACACACACACACCTACAGAGAAACAAACAAAACGGACAAATTTCCATGTTTCCAAAGTAAATTATATAAATTTACACAAATTATATCAAAATATAAATTACCTAATCACAAAACTGGAATAAACTGATGCACATAATGTAATTTTGGATTTAACGGACATCAACCCCTTTTAACAAAATGGTTCATGAAACCAAAATTTTACTATACTTTGTGTTATCCCAAATCTTCTCTTTCTACACTCAATAAAATTTAAAAGCACTGCCCTTATGTCTTGAGATGTAATTGAGTGCCAAATAGTGTAGCACTAATAATTTAATATTAGCTGTGGTTAAACAAGCTTGAACATTAACTATTTCACTATTAGTATTCATAGCTCAATTAAAATAGTTAGTGATTATAGAAGCTCAGATAAGTGCACATATCCCTGTATGCAGTACATGAAGAATAGCTCTTATTATTTTCATTAGTAATGCAATATCTTAAAGATGAAGTTATAGAATAGGGCTAAAATGTGGGCAAATAGGATGAATTTTATATTGTGCTATAATTTAAGAGATATTTTTATAAAATGATTTATTATTGCTATGTGACATGAACCAGACACGTCACTAGAAGACAAAATCACGAAATTGCATCTCATGTCAAATGGGGGAATTCACTGAAGAAAGCAATTATATTTGGAAGAGTTAGTGATAAAAGGAAACCAGGCCATCAAAGAACACAGTGACTAGATGCCATCAAAACTGACACCAGGCAGATCACAGAGTAACTCAAAGAAATAGTGCAAGATTGGAAAATTTGGAGACAAAGGCCCGTAGACTCACCAAGAGTTGGACTTGACTGAATGGATATCATCAGCATTATCATCATCATCAACAATAACAAAAAAACAACAACAACAACATCACTATGTGATGTCAGATAAATCATCAAAGATATATGTCAACATTGTAAATATGAAAAACATATAGAGACATTTTACCATGTCTGGTGCACTTTTTAAAAAGCCATTGGATTCAAATACACACAAAGATGCAAAAAATTACAAGACATAAATTTGGGATTTAGGAATAACCAATTAGAAAAGACTCATGGAAGACTGATTTTATACAGGATAACTGTAGCAGGTTTATTCTATGCACAGCAGTGGAGGAATATTGAAATTTCCACAATGGAGGAATGGATTGTGAAGATATTACAATTGACAGAAATGGCAAAACTGACCTGATTGGTCAGGGACAAAACTATAAGTACTTTTGAAAAAGCCTGGAAATTTTTTATAATTGTTTTTAAAGGACAAAGTGAAGACATTATTCTGCAGAAGTTGTGGATACAAAGCAAATAGGGCTGATGTCATTATTGGATGATTGAATGATTGTTTAATTTTTTTTAATTGCTATTGTTCTGAATGTAAACTGCCTCCAATCCTTTGTGAAATTGGGTAGTCAAATAATTGTAGTGTGTGGTGTGGTGGTGGGGTTTATGAATGCATAAAGCATTTTATAACCATGTACATTTGCCATTTATTATTAAGTTCTTAATAAATAATTAACAGAGTTGTTGAAAATGAGATGGGTGGCAAATAATTTTTCTAAATAAATAAACACAGTACAAAAAAATGAAAAAGAAGAATCATATCTTTCACTAGTGTTCTTTGGAAATTTAAATATCAGCTTGGAATCTACAATTATCCAAGTAAAAATGTCATGTGATGCAATCGAATCCTAAGAGGTCAATATTTATCCCAAAGGTTGGTAGGACTATATCCATTATAGTTGTTGCTGTTATTATTAATAGTAGCACTTATTAGATGATTTTCATATAACAAATATTGTGTGGGGAGGTGTTGATGAACAATTTGCAACAGTCGTCAATGAGCTGAAGAATGTGGGGACTGCTGCCCCACACACATATCTACATATTGCATTATAATAATACTACTGAGACCTTATTATATCAAAGGTGAACATATTAAACAATTAACTTCTTGATAAAAAAAGATTTAAAAGGGTTAATTAAAAAGAAATGTTGTCTATGTGTCTGAAACTCTTTCTATTATCCTCTTTTTTTTTGATAACACCTTTGCAATTTGTCGACACAATGTGGCAGATGCATGCAAAGACAACGACCATGCTGTGGTGTTAATTAGAAGACCCAGGTCCAGCTGAGAATTAGTGTAATTACAATGGGACCGTTATCTCTTTTTGAATTCTCTCTGGGCCTTCAGCTGACTTAATAGCAAATACAATGCTAATTGAAAAGAAGAAGAGAAAGGAAGCACCCAGATATTGCTTGTTTCAGTTTATTATGCCTTTCAATGTTAGATGGCTTTGTTTATTGATCTTGATTACTGAGCAGAAATTCAGTCATTAAGAACATCACTTTCCAGAACCTGCAATTTACACATACCCCTTTAAGGTTTTTAATGTTCAAATGTGATTAAAAGAGAGAGAAACTGAAATGAAAGTTTCACATCACTTCTCCACATGCATCTGTTTTATTTTTATGTATAACTGGCTAATTTCTAAGGTCTATTTTTCTTTACAAAATGGGAGCCATTTTTTTCTCTCAGAACCTAATGGGAATGGAAGTTGAATTGAATGGGCGCTGAAGAGGTTTAACAATCACCACACATGAATGGGCACACAAACACAATAAATGCTAGACTAGGAATATGTGTACATGTACAGTATGTCTGTTTGTGACCTATATTAAATAAATTCCCGTAACAAAATTTCTGTTCCATGTAAGTACATACTATGTATTTTGGATACTGGGCAGTGTATGTAGGCCTCATGGTACTGTTGTTGAGAAGATGATTCATCTGAAATAAAAATGAACAGTAAAGTTTCTGGTCTTATACCACGGGTGTCAAACTCGCCGCATTATGTGATGTGTTGTGATATATCACTACTTTTTTTGAATTGCCAGAGCTGGGATGGGTGCAGCCTCCATATGATATAATTGGCCTGCGGGCTGGCAGTTTGACACCCCTATCTTATATGTGGGAAGTCAGCCCCCCCCCCACTGAGAAATAAATATTTTTGGAAGTATTTAAAAGGCAGAATATATTTCCCTAAAGGATTTTAAAAACAGAAACCAGCCCTGCCCCCAAGTCTCTCTGTCCCAAACAGAAACCAAGTCTGCAAAATGCAGATGTGATAATCTTGTCAGAAAGATTGGAGTCAGGAAGCTGGGATTAGGAAGAAAGATCCCTAGAATCAACAATTCCTCACACCAAAAATCTAAGTGTCATCAGCCCCAGCAAAGCAGGATTGACCTTTGGGACATAATAGAATTAACCCACCACCATCAGAATACCAGAAAGGTACACTCAGACTCAGGTCAAAGTTCATGCCACAGGAACAACTCCCAACAAAAGGCTCCAGAGCAGTGGTTCTCAACCTTTCTAATGCCGCGACCACATAATACAATTCCCCATGTTATGGTGACCCCCAACCACTTATACATCACCGGGTGCCAGGGGCGTGGCCAAAGAAAAGGGGAAAAAATGGCGGACAGCCTTGTTTGGCGACCCCCGTGAAATGGTCATTTGACCCCAAATGGGGTCCCGACCCACAGGTTGAGAACCACTGCTCCAGAGGATATAAAAACCTACTCCCTACATGTGCTCTCTCTCTCTCTTCTTCCAGAGCCATCTTCCTGTCTGGCTCTTCTCTTCAATAAACTGCAACCTTCTTTCTAAAGCAGTCACCATGTTGTTTATTCCCTGCTTGGACTGAACCATGATGAAGACTTTTCCTTCAACATATACTAATCATTGCATTCCTCCCCACTCCCACCGACTCCAAATTTTAAAGAAAACAAGCCAATTTGCTTTTGACCTTTTGCCCATCCTAGAATACTTAGTAAAAAAAAATAGCTTAGTAAATAGCTTAGTAAAAAAAAAATTATTTTTTTTTAAATTTTTAACCAACAAGACAAAACAGAACAAAGCAAAACATAACACACATACACACAATATATATACTCCTCCTTTTTTTTTACAGCAATTACGTAACAGTAATCTAATATTTACATTTCCCCCTTATTCTTCTTTAAATATTTGTCCTTATAGCCCCATTATTTCTTATTTACATTTTTCTTCCTTCATGTTCTACTTCTTACTAAGAATAATTCATATTATTATTATTATACATTATTGTACACATATTTTCACTTTTGACTTTTCCATATTTATTCTCCTCTATTATTTCTAGTCTCCAACCAGACATACACCTTGTTCCCTACTATATAATACTCTGTGTCTTCCTTTTCTTTTATCTCTTTTGTTAATTTGTCCATCTCAGCACAGTCCAGGATTTTTCTTATTACTTCTTCCTCTGATGGTATATTCTAATTTTTCCAGCACTGTGCATATGCTATTCTTGCCACCATTATTATATGTAAAATTAGCTTAGTAAAATTTATTGGAGCAAAGTTAGTTGACATCTAGGGAGCTTGACCCTAAAAAGTTGTAATAATTTCCCTTCTCATTAAGGCAAAAATAAATAATAATAGTTCATAAGAAGAGACAGATTGTTAAATTGTAGCAAGTTTCTAAACTTAAAGTGCCCTCATATTTTTAAATTTTATGCTGCACCTTAAATACAATATTATTTCTTGCATCCCCGCCTGGCCAACCTGGCTGACTGTTGTCATGTCCCACAGACATGATCTTTGGCCTTGCTGCCTAATGGAAAAACTATAATTTATTACAAACTAGATTAATTAATGCTGCTCACTTTTTCTCTGCTCTTTGTAAAAGCATTTGAAGAAATTTGTACTAGTTTATTCTAATTTGTCATAACTTGTAGCCATAAAATATTCATAAAAATTAAATATATGTTGGAAATTAAATACTTTATTTTCAGTGACTAGGTTAAAACAGATATAAATCTAGACACAAATAAATAAATTCTCTAAATTTTCAAGACATTTCGACAAGTCAGCTAAAGCCAAGTTGTATTTTTCCCTCAATTAAACATCACATTATTCTTCTGTGTCAGTACCTATTCAATTAATACATCAGAATGGGGAATAAATCTTTGCTTGTTTAAACTGGGACATAAAACAAAACTTTTGAAAAAAAAAAGCATCACTGATCAACACTAATCATCAACACTGTCTCAGATTGACTTGAAAGTATGCTGAAGTCTCATCTGGCTACAGAAGTTTCATTGACACATGAGAAACTGCTAAACAAATTTCTGAATTATCTGTCAATAAGCATTTGTAGCTCAGCTACTAACTGGAAAAGGATTAGTCAAAAGGAAACAATATGTTTTCCATTGCTGATGTCCTAAAACAGCTTAATTTCCATTACCTTTTGTCTTCTACACCTTTAGGACAACCTCTGAGAGGGGATCTTCAAAATCTTCACTACTATTTCGCTACACATTTAAGTTTCTCATCTTCTCATGTCATCTGCTAGATACTGATTCTAGTTATCTCTTTAGTGCCTCACAGCAGCTTTGAAATATCCCTATCCAGAGGAGTGTAAATCACAGCACGTGAGTCCTGGAGAGATTTTGAAGATCAGCTTGTATAATCCACAGACCAGTGCAGGAATTCATTGCTATAGAATACTTGAGAAAAGATTATCCAGCCTCTGTTTAAACACTTTCAATGAAGGAGATTCCATCATCTTTTTTTTTTCTATTAGAAAATGTACTTCCTTTTAAATTAAATCTGTTTTTTTTTTTAACCTGTATTTCTGGAGCAAGTCTGAATAATTTAGCTTACTTTTTCATAACCGCATTTCAGATACTTGAAAACAGTTATAGCTCCCCATAGTCTTCTCTTCTTGAAGTGAAATGTATCCAACTTAGCCATCCATTCCTCACAGATTTTCCATTTCTGGTCCTTTATCATCTTGATTACTCCTCTTCGGCAATGCTTTGGTTTTAGTGTCCTTACTAAAATGTGGTGGCCAGTATGTAATGTGCAGATATTCTAGGGGTCATCTGTGCAGTACTAATAGGAATAGTAACTACAGCACTGTTGATGATGACATTACATTTGTGTTAAGACTACATAAATGTTTTGGCAGTTCCTTAGTTGATTTCCTCTAAGGAAAATATCCCAAATGTGCTTTCTATTTTCATATGATGGGAAATTAATGAAAATCTTACCAGGCATCTTTTGTAATACAGATAAGCAATCAAAATTCCACCTAAGCAAGCAAGCAATATTTTCATGTTTTCCAAACAATAAGTAGAAATGAGGACTTGATCAATTTTTTCACACAGATACGTAACCATGCATACATGCACACATTTTTAAAAAATTAAATATCTTGCTAAATCCATTTTTTTAAAAAAAAAAGATTTTGATAAATTGTTCTGCTAGGAAATGTGGCATGTGAGTAATAACTTCATATGTATTAATCAAATCACATTTTTCTTTGTTATAGGCAACACATTTGATCTTGCAAAGGTCAAGCATATAAATAAAACAATTCAATTCCATTATCCTAGCCATAATGTTGCAACAACTCCCCAAAAAAGTAGCTAATGTAGTAGACCCACAAGATGAGAGAATCTTATTTCCAGTTCAGAATATAGTGATTTTAAGAGAGGATTCACATTTTGAGACCTCTGAATCTTGAATTCCTCCTATTTGGCCAACAAATTATATTATTTAATGTTTTAGCAAGGGGTGGGATTAAATAACTGCAAAATAAAACACATCTAGGCCTTATCTATTCTTTGGAAGGATATCCCTTGCCCACCTCCCCTCAAAAAGAGATGAATACAGTTGTTAGTCTGATAAAATTGTTGATCCCTTTGTGCAAAAATAATTACACAATGATCACAAGGTGTGTATGTAGATTTGCCTCTGTTTTTCTCTCCTATATGGAAAAAAATATTTTTCTGTCTTGTGGCTATTTGACAGAATTATTGGTTGACTTAAAATAGAAAAGCTTAAAGAACATTATTTTATAACAGGCACATTCTAAGGAACTGCAGAAGCTAAACAAAATGGTAACCACAGAAATCTAAACTTCAAAGGTCTGAAATAAAGTAACTTCAATTTATTTATTTCGGGGGGAGGACACAAACAAAGTGTGGGAAGAATCTAGAGAAAGAAATATTTTGGGAAATATTAAAAAGGGTGAATATATTTCCCCAAAGGAATAATGGAGAAGATTTTTTAAAAAGCCAGAAACTAGCCCCCAGAAACCAGCCCCAGCCCCTCTCCCACAAGCAGAAACTAGTCAGAGGCCAAGTTTTTAGAAATGCAGATGTAATAATCCATTTAGGAAGGTTGGAACCAGGAAGCTATTAGGAGGACAAAGACATCTAAAATCTACATACCCCCACCCAAATTCTAAGGACAGGAGACATAATAGGATTAACCCACCAATATCAAACGGGCACTCAGACTCAGGTCAAAGTACATGACACAGGAAATACAAAGCCTCAAACAAGAAGAACTTCAAGTACAAAGCCCAAAGGAGGTATAAAAGCTCACCACTCTCTGCTACATGTGGTCAGTTTTCCAGAGATATCTCCTCTTCAATAAACTGCAACCTTCTTTCTAAAGCAGTCTCCATTTTAATTATTCACAGCTTGGACTGGACCCTGATGAAGATTTTTCTTTCCACAAAAGGTTCCAGAAAATTATTAGGAGAAACATGCAGATACTATTAGAAGAAACATGCAGACAAATTGCAAATCAAAAATAAAATAAATTTTAATAATGAACTGTTACTCAGCTTTCACCATAAAGCAGATGTTTTCCAAGTGCAAACTATAAATGATTTGGCTTTTAAAAAATAATATGAAATATTATTAGTTGAACATTATTATAATAAAATCTTGAAAAATATCTGAACAAGTATAGATGAGACAATACACTTCCTAGTTTTATATTTGTACTTAGAATAATATCAGAGTTACTGCTATTGTATTAAAATTTACTAGAAGTATGGCAACCTTACTCTAGACTAAAGATATTTAAATATATTCCAGAAAGAGTGCAGCTGTAATTACTATGTTCAACACATGGATGATCTCCACCTACCTGCCTCAACAATTTTTGCATGGAACACTGTAACTGCTAAAAGATTAAGATATTCTTACAAGGAAAGAATATTTATCTCATTCCCAACACTACCAATGTTAGTGGCAAGAACAAGAAAGCTCTTTTGTCAGCAGCATCTTTCCATAAACTGAAATTGCTTGCCTAATCCCAAATATCTACTTTAAAATGACACTTGGACTTTAAATGACACACCAATGGAATTTCTGACTATTATGGAATGTGGACTGGTGGGCACTAGGAGATGTGTCTTCTCAGCTATAGTTCAGGCCATCTGGACATTCTTACCTCAGAGTTGAGAATAACCCCAAGCCTGCTGGTCTTGAAGACGTGGCTTTGTGCTCAGGGATTGGTCCTTGAGGGTGTGAAGAACCCTGTATCCTGGCTATATTGATGGCTGTGATGGTTTTTTTCCCTGCTTTTGTGTATACTTGAATACTACATCCAGTTTTGGTCAATGTGATATAAAAAAGATGTTGAGACTCTAGAAAGAGTACAGAGAAGAGCAACAAATATGATTAGGGACTGGAGGCTAAAACATATAAACAGTTACTAGAACAGTCTAATTTAATGAAAAAAGGGACCAGGGGTGACTGGATAGCTAAATATTCAAATATTTGAGGCACTGCCACAAAGAAGAGGGGGGTCAACCTATTCTCCAAAGCACTTGAAGGCAGGACAAGAAGCAAGCAAAATTAATCAAGGACACACGCAACCTAGAACTGACAAATTTCTTGAATGTTAGAACAATTAATCAATGGAATGACTTGCCTTCAGAAGTCGTGGATGCTCCAAGACTAGAGGTTTATAAAAAGAGATGGAACAACCATTTGTCTGAAATGGTATAGAGTTTCCTGCTTGAGATAGAAGACCTCCAAGGTCCCTTCCAAGTCTGTTATTTTATTACCTGTCATTCTGTTATATTTAATTTGTATTGCTTTATAATTGTTTTTACAATTATTCACCACCCAGAGGCACTTGTTTGAGATCAGTGACTATAGAAATTGAATAATTAAATGAATATTTCATGGAGGCTATTATAAAAAAGTTTGGCATGTACGGAAAAGGATAAAGTTTTATAACATCCAATAAATTAAACACTTTAAAGAGGAATTCCTAAGATTTTTTTTTTCTATTGAGAAGATTATTGTCAGTGATAAGATGTATGTGTGTCAATTGAGTGAATTCTCATAAGCTCTTTTATATTCAAATAATATTGAAAAGATATTTACATTGCAATTCTTAGGAAGGTTATCTCTATTCAATTGCATAAAAGTAAAAAAAGACACAGAGAGAAATGCAGTACCAAAATGATAAAGATCTCTCTTTCTCAATGTCTCATCTTATTCAAAATGGTACCTGTGAACCTTCAAAAATATAAATCATCTTTTTAAAACAGAAAAAGGGACTTTACAAAAACAATTTCCATTTATTTCTGTTCCAGCCAGCCCAGATCTACAACCATTTTTCCCCCAACCTCTGTTTTTTCAGCCTCCCTTTTATCTATCTTTCTAATCAACAAGAATGTGTAGTTAAATGCCAATTTAAAATCTTTTCTTCAGTGCAAGAAAGGAGTGAGCTACTCTTGTTTAACAATACTCAAGGTTTTGATTACCAATCTCCCTGCCTTTCCCAAAGTTAGCAGCAGTTCTTAAGTGGATCATTATTTAAATCAGACCTGTTTGCTTATGGGATGAGATTTTTTTTTTACTTTATTACTTTAACTCTATATAGAAATATACAATTTATAATATATAATTTCTAGTAATACACTTTGTGCTTGTTTCTCAATTTGAAAATTTGTATCAAGTAAGTGGATTGCAAAGTTTTAATGTAACACATGCAAATGAGCAACTGCATACAATCTGCCAACTATCAAATTGAAAACTCTGAGAAAATAACATCTTCTGTTTCTATGACTTAACAGTTATACAGTGTAAGGACATAAGTGAAATTACTAGCATTATTAGAGGCTCTCTAAATGCTCAGAAGAAATAGATGCAGAAAATGTTTTCTTACTTTATTCTTGAATTTACAACATTATAAAACAGTACAAAATGTATATAAGTCATGAGCAAGGCACTTTTTTGTTCTATGTTTTTTCTTTGTGATCTTTGTGATTTTTTTCCACCATTGAATGTGTTCCTTCACACTGGAAAAAAAATATTTGCTGTATTCCCAGTGATTCAGATCAATGTCACTTCTATAAAGACATTTATTTTTGGAACTGTCCTCAAAAATCCTAACTAGAGTGAAACTTCCCTGCTTCTGCTTCTAAATTAGTACTAAATCATTCATTTATTTATATCAAGTATAATTATACATTAGATGACTAATAGATGACTTTAAAACTGAATTTAATTTGATAATATTACTTTTCTTTAGTATAAGAAAAACATATTCAGTGGATATAATAGAGGTAAATTTGAGGAAGAGTTTTTTGTTCTTGTTTTATGAGAAGGAGGGCTTAGCATATCCACCCAAAATCTATTTTTTTTTCTTTTGAATTTGTATGACATAACATAACTACTTTTTGTAGTTGTCCCTTGGTCAGCAAGAGTTTTTAAATAAATGAAGAAAGAAACTCAAATCTCTTTGAATCTGCAATACTGGTTGCATCCCATTTTAATTTGAAGTGTTAAAAATCTCATATAAAGGCCTTTTTTAATAAGTGGACATCTGAGAAGTCTAGTAAAAGAGTTCACATTTAGTTCACTTATTAAATTAACAATAAATGTAATCCATTTATTAAAGGGCAGGAATTCTTCATGTCATCTGAGAAATCTAATAAAAAAAACCCCAATTGTTTAATTACCAATCTCATTGTATCATGGGCTAATAACATATTTAAAGATGTGGCTGCTCACTTATTGAAGAGATTTTGTTGTTCTTGTTGCCTTCTATTACAAAGAAAGCAGATGTAAGAGAAAGAACTAGAAAAGAACAAATTGCTTGTGGTCTAGGCTTCTGGTACCATGCGAATGGAAATTTATTTATGGAAATAAATAAAGACATGGATAATTATATGGGAATGAATTTCAGGTAAATCAAAATATAAATGCAAATGAAATCTTGAATTTGTTTGCATATTTTTATTTTTAAAAAAATCTATCTAGAATTGATATGTTCTTAGCGGCTTCCAAAGAAACTACCATTACACATAAGCTTACATAAAAAACTTATCAAATAATGAAACCAGCTTTGAATTGTATAGGCAAAGCCATTTTAGATAAGATTGCTCTGCAGTAATCTGTAATTCCGAATAGATTAACTATGCCAAATGTCAGAAGAAATTGATTTCAGAAGATATAGAAGATGCTATCAATGCATTGTCAACTTAAAGGAACATAAATGAGACTTCTTTGACATCAAGGGATAAGTAGATTTATCTACAGGACTCCTACAAATTGAAACATGAGAAAAGATTAACAATACTTTTAGCTACGAATGTGCCAAAAGGGTGTAATTGACATTTGGCAATCATGTTAAATTTAAATCCATGAAATATTTCCTAAAATGTAAGGAAATTAAATGTGTTCCAATTGCAAAAAAATATTTCCCATGTGTTAATGAGATATTTCTCTTGGCAAAGGATATTCTATCTGAACAAACCTGTCACATAATCATAAGAATATTATGCTACATGATATTAATATTATTGTGCAACCTGACCAACTTGTGGAACAATTTCTTTCTATGGAAAATATTTAGTGCTGCTAGATTGCTTCACTATTAGAAAATAGGCTCAATAACTTGTCTGTTATGGACATCTTAATGTTACATCTAAAAGGCGTCTAGGACATGTACTACAACTAGGAAAGGTATTCTTCTTTGAATTAGGAAGAAAGGTGTTTTCATGATAATATTCTGTATCTTCTTGAGGAAAGTCAATTTGTTCTCTACTAGAGGCAAATGAAAAGAATGAATTTAGATAGTCATTTCAATATGTGCTCCTGGTTCCAGATGAAACAGAAGCATCCTCTATCCATCTAGGCATCTTCTCTTGAGTTTATCCCTCACTTTGAACTGTTTCATTAGTGTTCTCCATCTTAAAATGGCCCATTTCATGTCTGAGATTTGCAGCTGCTCCTCAATAAGAAATATCTGTTCTGGTATTTGCTAATCACACTGTCATTTTAGAGGCCTAACAACATGACTTATTTGATAGATTGTATCTCTAGAATCCTTTTCTCTCTGTCATTTGATGGAATTCAGTATGATTTTGAGGCAATTGCCATTACACATGCCACTTTGGAAAATTATGACTTTTCATCACTTTCTTTTGCATTAGGCTTTGAAAATGAAGAATTACCGTAGTTAAGGCACACCATATAGTATCCTGCTTCATGGTTTTGTTATTCATTATGTATTCAATACCGAACAATTTTCAGCTTATAGCTTGATAACAGAGTGAATGTGTGCTTTGGATGCATAGTGGCCCAGACTCAATCCTTGGTTACAATCCATCTCAAAGTAGAGATGAAAAACTCATTTCTGAAATCATGGACCAGTAGTACCATTAAATCTACACTAGATGGACCAATTGCATGACTATGTGGAAAGCATTTTTCCTATATTTCTTTTTGTTGCTGTAAAGTCTGTATTATTCCAAAGGCATGTGAGATCAGGAAACTAATTAGGAGTAGAGTTTTGGATAACCTAAATTGCAATAGTTCCTCTCCTGATTATACTATTATAGGGGGACAAAAACTGAGAATTTATTCCAGAGCCTGCTTACTTAGAAGTAAATCCCATTGAACACATGGAATTTACTTCTGAGTAAACATATTATAAACTTCCTTCAAAAAAATGTAATATCTTAGTTCAGATTAGTGTTTGACTATTGCAGTGTTTTTTTATATCAGCAGCTTCCAGAACTGTGGATTTCAAGTCCCAGAACTCTCAGTAATCCCCATGCTGGTTAGGGAATTATAACAACTGAGTCCAAACATCTGGAGTTGTTAAGGCTGGGAAACACTGAACTATTACATTCAAATGGTTACTAAATATTAACATTAGTCAAGTATTTATTTAAAAAAATACATTCTACATTTTTATCAAACAGAAGTTTGCAAGATGGAGAAAAGAATCATCAGATATATTAGCATAAAATAGGAAATGATTACATTGGTGATTGCTATGTAGGCATCTCATCCTAATGGAACAATAGTATGATAATTCCCAAGCTGCAGACTTGACTCTTAAATGAAAATGAATTACCATCTAAAACAGATTTACACTGATGTCAAGGTCAGTCTATATCTCACTTAATATATTTCTGTCTTGACAATCTTAAGCTTCAGCCACACTTAGTCAATTAAGGACATTAGACACAAATTCAAGACTTGCAATATTGAGTGTGGGGTAAGAGTAAAAGAGAAAGGAATAATACTCATTTACTGCTTTTACTATTCTGAATCTTTAAGGATTTCTGCTCATTGGCACTGAATATTCACATGGTTTTTAAAAGTATCTATATGTATTCTATAATCATTTGCGCTCATTCACATGAACACATAGATTCTTCAATATAACTAAGATATATTGTATCTATATACAAACTGAAATTGCATAGTGACCATTGAATATGTAAAGGAAAGTTACTACAAAGTGTTTCAAAGTTATAGAGACGTTTTGTCTGGAATTAGATTTACGATGATATTGTCTTAGGTGCAGTCAAAAAATCCTAAATATTGGAATGTGAACCAAGCTCATTATCACATTAATCTTGGAGGTATAAATGTTAGTATAGCAGTGAGACAGAAGCAGAGCTTCTGCACTGTTTATAGGAGGTTTAGTTTTTAATATCAGAAATCAATTTTTTTTCCATATGGAAAATTACAACCTAAAATTTGTTTGTGACACTTTCAAAGTTGATAATAGAACCAACAGATGCAAAAACTGAATGATAAATATTCATTTATCACTGAAATGAAATAAATCTTCTCCTTGTATCTCCTGACACATGATGAAATATCTCTCATATCCTTTCTGCTTGATGTTAATAGAAATAAGTGGGTTTTTTTACAACCTTCAGCAGTGAAATTGACTTCTGATAGTTAAATTTTCCAAGCCATTGATGCCTTAATCCAGTAGCAGTTGACATAACCAGATCAGTGGAACTCATTGTATTATGCAATCCCTATTCAATATGTACTACATTGTACCCAGAATGATTTCCACTGTAAAATAATTTAATTTCTTTCTGCTTTAAGCTATACTGGAGAAAATTCACAATAGTCCCTGAGAAGTCATTAGTCACAGTATAAATGTCAGTGGCATAAATGACTGTCAAATTGCTTGAATATGAAAGAAAAATGAATGTATAATAATGCAACATTACACATATGAGAACACTATCTCTCTTTCAGCAGGAACCAGTAAATAGAATTCAGACCATCTCATTTCATTCCTGCCAATTGTAAACTGGTTACCTAGTAACTAATCCAGCAATGCTGAGCTTAGGTTTTATCCACTTAAATATTTCTCTTTTCTTTTCTTCTTTTCTTTTCTTTTCTTTTTTTATTTTATTTTATTTTCCTTTCTTTTCTTTTCTTTCTTTCTTTCTTTCTTTCTTTCTTTCTTTCTTTCTTTCTTTCTTTCTTTCTTTCTTTCTTTCTTGTTTTTCTACTTCTTAAAGAAAATCAGTGGTTGGGAATGAACTGAGTACTGTAGTTGGCTGCTTCTGATAAAACAATTACTCTTTTTTAAAAATATATTTTCCTTGCCAGCAAATTTCAGAGCCACTCATATTTTGTACCACTAGTACCAGTAGTGGGATTCAAATATGTGAACAACCGGTTCTCTGTGTAGATACCGCTTCCGGAAGTCCATTCTGGGTTCGGGTAACAAAAAATTAGCTACTGGTTCTGCCGAAGTAGTGCGAACTGGCTGAATCCCACCACTTACTAGTACAGTTCAGAATTATACATGGCATTGGCTGATACTTATTTTGCTCTAAAAATGGAGAAGCTTAAACCGTAAGCTTTGTGAAAGATGTGTTTTGCAAGTGTCTGCTTGGAATCAAATGCATTTAAAAAACAACATTCCACTATTTTAACTATTTTTATATTATAAATGTTAAATTCATGCCTATGAGGGCCACAATCAAAGTAACATTCTTCTTGAATATCCCTTGATAATATATTAGAATGAATATGACATTAGTGCTTGGCAGGCATTTATGCAGACTAAAAAAAAATCTGTGTATCAGCAACAAAGGGATGGCATGTTTCTTATTGTATCCCTCTTATGTTTTTTTTTTGTGTCAGTTCACATTTCTAAATCAATGTCTGTGTATTATATTATATAGCTATTTTATTAGCTACATAGTTATAGTTATTAGAACTTTTTTATTGTGTCCTTTTTATTTATTTTTTCCGTACTTTATCTTAATAATATTGGCTGCTTTATGTACATTTCTAAGGGTAGAAAAATGAAACAGAATCTTAGAATCATAGAACGGTAGACCTAGAAGGGAGCACATGGATCAATCTGCAAGAGGACCAATTAATCCATTTATGAGTGGTGCCTATCCATACTTCTCCCCAAAAATACTCCAGGGAGATAAAACTCACAACCTCTATAAATGTCTATGGAGATTCTCAGTCATCCAGGTCATGGTGGTCCCAAAGGTGCTTTTTCAGGAGAAAACAGGACCTGGATGACTGAGAATCCCCATAGACATCTAGCTATGAACTTTAGGATGAACACCCTTGGAATGGTGAGGGAGTATGAACAGATTTCCAGAAAACATTGCAGACTACAGGAACCATTTGTACTACAGTTTGAGATGCAGACAACACAGACTCATCCCCAACAGCCTACGCCTGTCTTCAACAGTGAAGGGACACAGGGCAGAAAACATTCTGCAGCCAAGAAGGCTCCATACACATTTGCACTACTCAGGTGATGCCTGAGGACACAGGTAAACCTCCAAATGGCTTCAACGATTCTCTAAAGTATGCAAATGACCAGTTGTCTCCAAGAAATATAAATCTTTCCATTCCCCACCATCTAGTCAGAGCTGAAGAAGCGTCTTGGATGAGAAGAGAAACATCTTCAAAGAAAAACCAGAAAGTCCAGTTGCCTCCTGAAAAAGCTCCTTTGGGACAACCTCTATAAGCAGCTTCAATGTTGGACAGATCTTACTGTCAGGAAGTTTTTCCTTATTTTTAAATTAAATCTTGTTAGCTGCAAATAATATCCATTTTTTTCTGCTTCTGATTTCTGAGTCATGGAAAATAGTTCTTGACCATCTTTCTTCTGGCTTCTTTTTAAGTACTTGAGCACTGCTGTATTATACTGTATAAATGTCTCAGTCATTGATACTATAATACCTTCATTATAATGCCTAACATTGTTTCCTATAATACATTGTTATTATAATATCTTTTGCTTTCATTCATTGGAAATGAAAGCCAAATAGCTTTCTTCCTAGCACCTTGATCATATTATAATCAACTCTTGGACAGACAATAGCTGAAAAAAGAGCTCTGCCTCTAACTACAAATCTAGATAATCAGGATAGTTACTGACACTGTGGTGATAATTCACAGCTCACATTCCCGAATGAAACAGTTCAATATTTAATAATGGCACAGAAATTGTCATATATATATATATATATATATATATATATATATATATATATATATATATATATATATATATATTTTCTGAGGTTTTCACGGGTGTTTGTATGTAGGGGTCTTTGGTTGTTCAGGTTTTCTCCCGCGTAAAATTGGAAGTGTCTGGGCGACGTTTCGACGAAGTCCCATTCGTCATCTTCAGGCTGGTGCTTTCAGCTTCGTGCTTTGAGGAGCAATGTGTGGTCTTAGCTGTTTCTTCCTTTTAACTGCCAGTGGGGGTATGAACTGATTGGGTGGGAGCTTGGCTGTGTTCTGATTGGGTGGAGGTGTGTTCTGATTGGTTAGGGGCGTGGCTGTGCTCTGATTGGCTGGGGGGTTGGCTATGCTCTGATTGGCTGGGGGGTTGGCTGTGCTATGATTGGCTGGGGGGTTGGCTGTGCTCTGATTGGCTGGGGGAGTGTTCTGTTTGGTTGTGCTCAGGTTAGTCTGAGTTGCAGGGGGGTTTAAGATTTTGGGCTGCCTTGCTATTTTTTGGCTTCGCGTTCGTAGTCGTGCCTCATCTTCATGGAGGGTGTCAGTTTGCTTCCCTACATGTTTCCAACTGAAATTCCACTCCAACTCTGCAGCCACCAAATGGATCCTGAAAAGAACATAATTGGCCCTAATCAGAAATGAACTTCACACAAAAAGATTCCTCCTAGACCAAATTAACAAAGATCTCCTCACACTCCACCTCAAACTCAGCAACAAGATCCACCCTGCACTTTGGGACAAATCCAAACAACTCGCCATCTGGAGAGCCGAAACACAGACCACCCTCAAGAGAGATACACACACCAACAAACTCCGAAGACTACAAGAACGCCAGAAACAAACCTCTCCTCCCTCACAGCCACACATGAAACAAACAGTGCATAACATCTCAGATAGGATCCTCACCAAAGCCGAAACCAATGTCCTTTCCAAAGGATTCAACTTTGCAGTTGCTCCCAAACACATCCCCACTGAAACCATTATATGTGAAGTTGAAACCAGCCTGACCAAAATCAACCCCGACGACGCTAACAGAATCAGACTCGAAATCACCAACATCCTCTGCACCAGCAAGCCACCCAAAAGCAACTTACCCAAAGAGGAACAGACAGCACTACGTAACCTGAAAGAAGACACCAGCAGAATAATCCTACCAGCAGACAAGGGGGAGCCACGGTGGTTATGAACACATCTGACTACCAAACCAAATTAACCAACCTACTCCAAGACTCCACATACAAACCCCTAAATACAGATCCCACCACCTACCTGGAAAAAACCACCAGATCCAAATAAAAGCCTCCCCCATTAGCGAAGAGATCCAGCAAAGAATCATTCCCAGAGAGAAATCATCCAGATGCCCCAAACTCTATGGTCTCCCCAAGATACACAAAGAAGGAACCCCACTCAGATCTATAGTCAGCTCCATAGGCTCGCCTCTACAAAACCTAGCCTAATTTCTCGCCAAACAATTACAGCCCTATGCAGAATCCATCACCTCACATGTAAAAAACTCATTCCAGTTTATAGAGATCATAAAGAAACAAAACTTACAGCCCAGTGACCTACTCGTGAGCTTCGATGTCATATCCCTCTTCACCCAAGTGCCTATCAAAGAAGCCTTGACAGCTATTCAAAACAAATATAACCCCCCCAAACACATCTTAGATCTGACCAACCACTGCCTATCCAACACATACTTCATCTATAATGGACAAAAATACAAACAAACAGAAGGAGCACCCATGGGATCACCCCTCTCACCTGTCATTGCAAACCTCTACATGGAACACTTTGAAACCCAAGCTCTAGAAAAATCAGATCACAAACCCAAACTCTGGCTCAGATACGTAGACAACACCTTCATAATCTGGCCACATGGGAAAGAAAAACTGGACAACTTCCTCACACACCTCAACAGCCTACACCCCAAAATACAGTTCACCATGGAAACAGAAGCTAACAACCAACTTCCCTTCCTGGATGTCTTAGTCTACAAGAAATCCAATGGCTCCCTAGGACACACCATCTACCAGAAGAAAACACACAGAAACCGCTATCTGCACGCTCTCTCACACCACCAACCAGCACAGATCAACTCCGTAACCAAGACACTCATCTCCAGAACAAAACGCTTAGCTGACGAACAACACCTAAAAACCGAACTACACACTCTCACCAATGTACTAACATCCAATGGATTCCAAAGAAATAAGATTACAAACCTAATCCAAAAAGAAACCCCCACTAAAATCCAAGACAAAGAACAAGAAAACGGAAAGCCCTCCTCCCATACATATAAGGCACCACAGACAGAATCAGTAAGATCCTCCATAAACACAACATCAAAACAGCATTCTGCACAAACAGAAAAATATCCACCATCCTTAGAAACCCCAAAGATAAAATTGACTTAGAAAATCAAGGAGTATATGAAATCCCATGCACTGCTTGTCCCAACACATACATCGGACAAACCAACAGAAGAATAAGTGCACACATTGAAGAACATAAGAACTCAGTCAAAAAAGAGGAACCAACATCTTCCCTGGTCCAACACTTTAAAGCCACAGGACATGAAATTGACTTTAATAATACCAGAACCATTGCCAAAAGTGAACATTTTAATAACAGAATAATCAGAGAAGCCATCGAGATAGAAAAACACCCACACAGCATGAACAAGCGAGATGATACCTCCCGCCTACCAGCCATTTGGAAACCCGCCCTTATTGACAAACGACTCCCTAACCCAAAAAATGATACCAGACCCACACTCACAAAAACCACACAGGATGTCACCACCACACATCCACGCAAAAAGCAAACCCAAAGCCACACCGATGATGAGGCACAACCACAAACCAGAAGCCAGACCACAGCTGCATCATTAGCCACTTTAAACCCCTCCAATCCATACATGAAGCAAACTGACACCCTCCATGAAGATGAGGCACGACCACGAACGTGAAGCCAAAAAATAGCAAGGCAGCCCAAAATCTTAAACCCCCCTGCAACTCAGACTAACCTGAGCACAACCAAAAAGAACACTCCCCCAGCCAATCAGAGCACAACCAACCCCCCAGCCAATCAGAGCACAGCCAATCCCCCATCCAATCAGAGCACAGCCACGCCCCTAACCAATCAGAACACACCTCCATCCAATCAGAACACAGCCAAGCTCCCACCCAATCAGTTCATACCCCCACTGGCAGTTAAAAGGAAGAAACAGCTAAGACCACACATTGCTCCTCGAAGCACGAAGCTGAAAGCACCAGCCTGAAGATGACAAATGGGACTTCGTTGAAACGTCGCCAAGACACTTCCAATTTTTAGTGAGTTACAACTGGTCTTTGCACTTTACGACCATCACAGGATTCCCATGGTCATGTAATCAAACTTGGCAATTGGCATATATTTATGATGATTGCAGCATCCTGGGATAATATGATCATCATTTACTACATTCCCAGCTGGCTTCCAATGAGCAAAATCAGTTGGGGGAGAAGCAGATTCATTTACCAACTGCATGATTCATTTAACAGCAGTGTTGTAAAATTAGATGCCAGTTACTTAACAACTCCCTTGCTTAGCAACAGAAATTCTGGTCCCATTTGTGCTTGTATGTCAAAGTCTAGCTGTACATGAAGGTAACTGCTGTGTTTTGATTTATCCATTGTATTATTACTGTATTATATTGTTGGTACTCTTTATTATGCATATATAATGAAATACATGTAGCTCATGGATTTTGCATCTCTGGTCCAGAACAGTGTTCAGCCATACCAACTTCAGGAAGAAAACAAATGCTTTGACTCTTAAAATTCCAATCAACAGTTTAGGAAATGAGGTTTTATTCTACACAAGTACTTCCTGCTTGTCTTTGCAACGTCCTTCTATAGGATATCAGGAACAGAAGAGTGACTATATTTTCCAGTCAAAGTTTAAAACCCATTTGTTCAGCTTCACTTATGTTTAGTGACAGCAATATGTATCTCTTGCTGTGACATGAATACAGGAAAGATACATCATGAAGTTTGCCAAAATTGTATTGTACTATAAATCTATATTTTCTTTCTCCATCTTTTTCCTGCAGTTAATACACTAATGGCAGTAATAAATAAAGCAATATTGTTGCCTTATTTAATCAGGGAAATGATTATATGACGTTAACATATTTAACCCCCAGCCCACTCTTTGCCCAATGGTACAGAAATAAAATGTCAGTGATGAAGAATTAATGTGATGTTATTTATTTTGATTTGTTTGTGTATAAAATATAAAAGGACACAGAAGTTTGAGTAAAAAAAGGAAAATTGATGATACAATTGCTTTTAAGGCTGTAATAGGCCATTTCTTCTTTTGACACTGGGTAAAATTTTGCTGAAAACTTGAAAAAAAAATGTACAGGGCAATATAGCATTTCTTTTATGGAGTTGTAAAAGTGGTGTTGTAAAATGTATTAACCAAACATGTTTTAACTGAGAACTGTTAGTCTTTTTCAAACTGTAAGTTTGAAATATGATGTCTACTCTGGAAGAATACAGAGTAACCAAATAAGACCCCATCATATGAAAAAAACTTTCATTTACTCCTTGCTTTTCCATTCCTATCATAGGGTTAAGTTCATGGTTTCCTAAATTTAGGAAAATGTTAAGGCCTTAAATATTGCTTTTTTCCCTACCTCTAGGTAGCCATGCTATACTGTTTAATTTTTGTTTGCTATTTTTGAAGACATCCTGCCCCTTCCCCCCTTTCCTTTCACTGGTACTTGATAAACATTATTTATAGTTCTGCATTTATTGAACAACACAGTCAGAAATCATATACTAGCCATGTTAATATTGGAATGTTATAAAGCCAGACAGGCTAATATCAATTCATGTAAATCAAACCCATTTACTGTGAGGGCACAGTTTTTATACTTGTCTCATGAATGGATATATATACATATACATATACATATACATATATATGTGTGTGTGTGTGTGTGTGTGTGTGTGTGTGTGTTTTCTGAGGTTTTCGCGGGTATTTGTATGTAGGTCTGTAGGTCTTTGGTTGTTCGGGTTTTCTCCCGCGTAAAATTGGAAGTGTCTTGGCGACGTTTCGACAGACTTCGTCGAAACGTCGCCAAGACACTTCCAATTTTACGCGGGAGAAAACCCGAACAACCAAAGACCTATATATATATATATATATATATATATATATATATATATATATATATATATATATATAATGCTGTATGTTACACCCTGTTGCCCAAATATGGGAGAGGGAAATACAGCTGCCTAACATGCAGACAGCCCAGGTTCGAATCTCAGAAGGGTATGTCTGGTTGAAAAGAGCTAAAGAGTTCGAAATAGCTATTCCAGTTCTCCCTTAATTCTTTGCTAGCAATCCAAATTTTAGAAATATATATGATGTCACAGTTGTGACTGCTGCCTGTGGATGGCTCTAGTTTGAGCTGATACAAGGCAAAAGATTTCCCTCTCCCACATTTGGGCAACAGGGTGTAACATACAGCATTCTAGATAACTCCTCCCCTGTTTCTTCCCTCCCTAACACAGCTGGCAAAAGTAAGACAGAGCCTGTGACCTAGAGGTTAATACAGCTGCCTAGCATGCAGACAGCTCAGGTTCGAATCTCAGAAGGGTATGTCTGGTTGAAAAGAGCTAAAGAGTTCGAAATAGCTATTCCAGTTCTCCCTTAATTCTTTGCTAGCAATCCAAATTATATATATATATATATATATATATATATATATATATATATATATATATATATATATATATATATACACACACACACACACATACATCAAATTTTCAAACTTTTTTATATTATCTTTAAATGACTACTGTAAGAGAACTGAACCCATTGTAAACATTCTCTCTCATTCTCCTTGCTGTCTCTCTTTCTCACACATATACCAGACTTATAATTATCCTTCTACATAACTTCTTTTAATTGTATCCTTTCCTTCTAACTGCCATTGTCCTTTGTCACTATCCTTTGATCCCTGTGGCAAATCCTCTTCCTGAACTATATTAACTAAATGTTGTAAAGCAGGTTTTAATATAGACTTAACTTTTGCTTAGTCTTTCCTATATCAGCCTGACCTAACACAGCTGACAATAGCTTTGTGTTGTGATCAAAAGTGATCTTCTTCTTTACTTATTGCAAAGCTTTTTTGTTTCTTCATTTTTCCTGCCCATCTTCATTTTTTCTGCCATATTTGTCTCTACTGCTAGAGCTAACCTGGCAGTCCAGTACTGGCAGACTAATCTACTCACCCACTCTTTTCATTTGGCAAACATTTATAGTGAAATAAACTTTATATTTCAAGATGGAATCTTGGTTAGTCATTGGGAGCAGAGTTTACTTTTCAACTTGTGCTGGAGCCCAAGGGAACTTCTCCCTACTAGAATATTTTTCTTTGGGCTATTCTGTGAGTTGAATTTATGTGGTACCTTCCTATTGGTTGATTAGTGCATTGATGGCTGGCAATTGGCTCATGTTTCCTTGTGCTACCATACCCTTGATTCCTAAGTACCTGATAAGCTGGTGGTGAACAGCACTCCTGTTGACTGATAAGGGGCCCATTTCCGAGGCTTCAATCATTTCCCTGGCCAACAATTGTAGTAACTGAGAAACTGAATGTATGTCCTTGTTCATTGCAATGTGAGACTACCAATGAGTTTGGGTCTCCTCATCTCACCACTAGTTTATGTTCTTGCAATTTGGTGGTTAACTTCCTCCCCATCTGCCTTACACAATCACAGGGGCAATCCATGCAGGTGATCTGGTAGATTATCTCCTACATCCAAGCAATCTTTGCAATGCATGATTTATCCTCATATGGTAGCCTCTGGGTGGTGTGCGATGGGTGGAATTTATATTTCAATTCATAGTGAGTTTATTTCCATTTTGCTGAAATTCTGTGTAATATTTAATACATGGTCACTATGCTATTTCAGAAGTTCCAAGTTTATCAGGTTCCATGTCAGTTGCTTTTTTGATTCTTGTGCAAAGGTCAAGGCACAGTCTATCATAAGCACTGTCTCAGAAGCAGAGTCTTTGAGATATATGTTGACGTGGCATTCAAAAGATTCCACTATTGTGGTACTTTAATTAACATCTCAGTGGCCTGCCTTCACAGAGACACTTACATCATTTATTACATAATTTACTGCAGAAAATTCCTTTTGCTTGCTAGCAAACATTCTGCAGTAAAGTGCTCTCTGGAGAAATTTAAATTACAGTGGTGACTCCACACATAGTGGTTTAAACTGCTCAGCACAGCTGTTTTATCGCAGGTCATTTACAGATGCACTTCTCAGAATAAGATGTACAATAAATTCTACTAGGCTGAGTGGTGACAAGAAGGGGGTGGGTAGGTATCCTTCCAGCCATGTTCTGCTATGTCTACCTGTTCTGTTGCTTGCTATGCAACAATAGGCTGGATTGTCTAACGATAAAGAAAATCTTTGGTGAGGATGAGCTCATTTTATTTTATTATGCTTTTATTTCTGATCTAGCCAGGGTCATTGGGAGTTAGGTGATGTACAAAGTTATTAAATAAACCAATAAATAAAAATATTTCTCAGAGATTCCTCTCATCCATTTAGGATTATTTTAGGAGAAGTGCCCTCATTTTCTCTAAATTTTGATTCAAGTGAAATGTTATGAAAGACAAGGGTCATGCTGGATTTTTCTTAAAAGTTATGATGTTAAATAAAAACTCTCTGAATTTCCTTTGAGATGGTTTAACTGAAGAAACATTAAACACAATGCCCTAGTATAACTTGTCTTCTTTGCCATTATAAATAATGTAAATGAAATATAGAATAAAACAATTGGTGTGATGTACCCTACTGGAATGTTGACCTACAGTTCTCTTGGAAGCAAGTATTGGAGCAATGCTACCTTTCTTGGATAGCTTTGTATTATTAGGATTTTTTTATCCTAATCTTTTAATTACATGGATCAAAATCATATATGTGGCCATGACTAAATAAGAAGGAGTAATTACTTTACAGGTTAAAATAATCTGGAAACCTAGCCAATAAATATACTTCGAATCTCCCCTGAAGAAATATAATCACATTTAGAACCCCATACATTTACACTCCAGATTTGTAACTCAGCTGCATTTTCATTGCATTTTTTTTTTTCTCATATGGTTATTTCCAAGGCAGGAACTTGCTGCTGGTTATAAAGTTGACAGAAATCATTGAGGAAAATCACACAGATGGTAGTTCTAAAACTGATGATGAGTTGCAGATGCCTGTCAGCTCATATGTCCACTGATTCATAGCATTACCCACAGCACATCCTAAACTAATTGTCACTCATCTTAAAGTGGTCTCTGGTGACTGTAGGATGGTAAGAGAAGAAGATCAGGCAACTCAGAGCTCTGCTGGTCTCTGTTAGCTAGTTCTAATAGAAGTCACTCTTTAATTTCTACTCAGTCATATTATCTGTATCGCTGTCATATGTGTAATTTAAAAAATAGAACTTCTTCAGAGATTTCAGAACCTAAAAAGGAGCATCAAACCAGCTTTTCAGCAGACACACAGCTTTTTTTTTAAAACATATATAGATACTTTGAAATTTCACTTATTTTACTCATTCATTTATTTTTTCTTGTTTCTTGTTTCTTTCTTAATTTTTTTTCCTCAAAACTCAGGACATTACAAGAGGAGTTATCCCATTCTTCAACTTCAACTCAAAACTGTGAGTTAAAGATAAATCAGGAAGACAACCTTATTGATTTTACACCCCCGTACAATAATTTATGATGGAACAACCTGTTATGATATAAGGCTTTTGGGGCTTGTTTAGAAAACTTTCCTTGTTAAGACAGATTTTCTGAATTTGACATCCCTCAGATGTGTTACAGATAAACAACACATTAGGAATAGATATAGACTGTCCTTGTTCAGGATGCTAAACCTATGCAACATCTATCTCCATAATTTAATGTGGATTGGATGCATTTCTGAGAATCTCTCAAACTTTGTTTGTTTTATAACCCCATAAATCTGTCTCATGGGTGCTGGGTCTTAGATTTTATTACTAGACAGCCATTGATACCTCATCCTCTGGTTCATATTCACACTGACCAATCCTTAACACACAAGACCAGTACCTTCAATTATACCTGAAGGAACAGCATGCACTGGGAAAATATACTTATCTGCTTGGCTAATTTGAGAAGACCCGAAATAAAATGTTATTCCATGGATGTCAAACTTGATCGCATCATGCGGCATATTGTGACATATTGTGACATTTTTTTGCTTTTGCATGTGTGGGCATGGCCTGCACATGAAACATCGAGCCCACATGCCCCCAGTTTGACACCCCTGTTATTATAAGTTGTGATCAACTTTGCTGAACTAATCCCTAAATCAGTTGGAAGTTGTAAGGTGGTTCTCATTTAAAATAAACACACCCAGGGAGAGACTCACTCAGCCTACCACCTGTGTAATGTGTCAGTCTCTGACAAGCTCAAATCCATTCAAGGCCAAGCCACTCAGGTTTCTTCCATAAACCACATAGGAAAGAAGTAATTGTGTATTAGATTTACTTATTATTGCAATATGAAGATAGATAACCTGAAAATACCTATAGATCGTGCTGAATAGCATGTCTAAATAGGGGCTGGAAGATGTTGAGACTCTAGAAAGAGTACAGAGAAGAGCAACAAAGATGATTAGGGGACTGGAGGCTAAAACATATAAGGAACGGTTGCGAGAATTGGGTATGTCTAGTTTAACGAAGAGAAGGACAAGGGGGGACATGATAGCAGTATTCCAATATCTCAGGGGCTGCCATAAAGAAGAGGGAATTAAGCTATTTTCCAAAGCACCTGAAGGCAGGACAAGAAGCAACGGGTGGAAACTCATCAAGGAGAGAAGCAACCTAGAACTAAGGAGAAACTTCCTGACAGTGAGAACAATTAATCAGTGGAACAGCTTGCCTCCAGAAGCAGTAAATGCTCCAACACTGGAAGTTTTTAAGAAGAGACTGGACAGCCATTTGTCCGAAATGGTGTAGGGTTTCCTGCCCGAGCAGGGGGTTGGACTAGATGACCTCCAAGGTCCCTTCCAACTTTACTACTATTACTATTACTATTACTATCTCAACATTAGATAGAATTTTATACCTAAAAATTAGAATGAATAATCTATTGCTCCAAACAAAGAGAAATATACTACTTGAAATTGATGGTAGGGAAAATGTTTCATTGGTTACTACATAAAAGATCTATAGGTTCAAAATCCAGAAAAATATTTTTTTAAGAATTTTCTCATTTCATTCATAAAAAAATTAAATGTTCAAATGTTCAAATACTGAATCTACCATATTTGTTCTGAAATAATACATCACAGCAACAGATATATGAGACAGAGCTCAATACTAGGGGAATCTGGATTTAAAACTTCATGGAGCAAACAACAAATTTGTACATTCAGTCTATTAGTTTTTAACTGACAGTTCCATTGAAGTCATTGCTGTAAATCACAAAGCTTTCAAATTTTATTTTCTAATGTAGAGTACTGAATGCACTGAAATTCTGTAGTTTCCTCCGATCTTTCATCTCTAAAATGAATCTTCATTTTCTCTGCCCATCTGTCAATTCTGAAGAAATCTGGATGGGGAAGGCTGGAAAACTCATTTTTAGGAACTCAAGAAATGTAAGAAATGCTGTAAGGTTTTAAAAGAAACAATATATAAAGAAAATGATTAACTTATCAAGCGTGGTTAGAATAGAAACATGGAGAATATAAGATGAAATCAAGAGAGCAACTGGCTGCAGATATTTTAGTTTTCAATTATTTTTGTACGATGGTTAAGTTGAAGATTTAAGGTAGATAATAGGACATTTGGAACTGAGCCGCCAGAGAGAGACTTTGAAGTTGAGCTACATGAAAATGATGAACAAGTAATTGATAAATGTATAAACTTTTATTGAAATTTGAAACAGAAGAATAAGTGAAAGACTGTGTGATAAAATGGCTAAGAGCTTTGGATACATTGTAGTGATGGAACAGTAGGAAAATATTTGATTAAAAGGATTTAAATTTACATTATTATATAATCTAAAAGACATTTTTTTTTAATAAAATGATATAACAACTTGAGAAACATTGTTCCAGTATGTATAAAGGCACATCAAATTTATATTGGAAATGTGGACAACATGAAACATCATTTTTTTTTCTTTCATTTTAAAGAACAAAATTTAATTGAAAACAGAATTTTTCTTCCTGGGATTAATGGCAAGCCAATTAGAAAAGAGCCATGGGAGATTTTTTTTTTTACATGATTACTGCTGTGAGACTATTTTATGAGTAGATATGGAAAGGCTCTGAAATATCCACAATGGAGAAATGATTGATGGAGATGGCAAAACTAAGAGAGATGACAAAATTAACTTGGTTGATCAGAGAAAGATCTACAACTGCATTACTAGAAACCCCTTAATGGACTTCTCACCAGGAGAGAGGGAGAGAGAGGGAGAAAGGAAGAGGGGAGGAGAGGAGAGGAGAGGAGAGGAGAGGAGAGGAGAGGAGAGGAGAGGAGAGAGAGAGAGAGAGAGAGAGAGAGAGAGAGATGAGCTTGTGTTTTATGGGTTTGAAGATTAGAAAGGGTAACTCGGAAAACTTTCCATCTTGCCTCATGGCCTACTCTACTCTCACCTCTGAAGTGTAGGATATTAAATATAAAAAAGTTCTAGGGGGCTGAATGGCTCTGCCCTCTGTGATTCTGGAGAGGTGGAAACTACAGAACATATTGTTCTGCTGCTCACTTTAAGGAGACCTCCAAACCAGATACATGCTTCCTCTGATTATTAGATATCCTGTTGCCCAGATGCAGTCTATGTTTAGATGTTGCTCAGAGATGAAGTACCCCTTGTTATAGCATATATAGCTAGATTTTGTACAGCAGCATAGAAGATTCATCAAACTCTGATGGGCCAATATCTATCAATGTATTCCCCGTAAGTACAATTTATTTATACTTTGGATGTTATCAGTTTACTGATATTAATAGTTTTAGAAACCTTTATTTTGTTGTAATCTTAGCTATCAAACTTAAAAAAAATAGTCTTTACATTATAATTTCATATAGACTATAACCTGGATCTCACTTATTAGACACTAGATAGGTTATTTTACAAATGTATTTTAACTCTGTCTTAAATTTTATTTGTTTATTATTGCATGTCTTTGACTGCAATAAACTGAACTGAATACTCTACTGGAGAAGCTTTAGCATTGCAATAAATTTGGGAAGAAAGGGTGGCTTATGGAAAGAAGGAAATTATTATGTAACTTTACATTAGAGAGAGAGAGGTAAAATTTAAATATAGTCAAAACTGCTGTTGAGAAGATCAGAAACTGCTTCTTTATAATCTTTCTGTTTTCTTTTTTCACTATTTACTATTTTTTTCTCTATTTTCTTTATTTTTTATGGTTTGGTTTTGTTAAAAAAATATTCAAAAGAAATTATGAAAAATGAAAGAGAGAAAGAGGGACAAGGAGAGAGAGAGATATGCCATAACCACTGAATCATTTTGGGCGGCATAGTTAAATTTGCAATTGAAGTTGATTTGTCTTCGATATTTTTGTATCTCATCTGAGGTCTTTTATGATCAACACCTCCTACCTGATTCTGACTAACAGTATGGAAGTGGGCAAATATGTTCCTTTCTTAATTTAAGATTACCATATGGATAAGCATATTGCTACACAGTGTAAAACAGGTTCATTAGTACTGGAAGGAATTTTAAACAATTTACAGGAGTTAAGAAAGCCAGATTCTAACTAAGTGGGAATAAGTGTGATATAGAGTTTAGAAAACCGAAGATTCAGATTTAACTATACTGGGACATGGGAAAGTCACTGGATAATTTTTAGGAAGTCATTGTTTCTCAGTCCAGCCTACCACCCTAGTTGATGTTGCTGTGATAAAATCAAATTATTGCATGTGATACCTTACACTTTTGCAAGAGTGCAAAAAAGTACAGCCCAGGATCTGTATCTCTTCTGTGGGATCCAATGTCCATCCCAAACTTTGTGTCCCTTGGCATGGCTGGGCTTTAAGAGGCCAAATGAATGGCATAAACTATCCAGATTTTTTAGGCTACTTCACCTCACAACAATCCTGGACCTACCATCCCAAATGGAGACTCACCTATTTTGGGCATGTGGTCTTCAACATTTTGTATAAACCCGGCAAATATTGGAGATAAATAGGAAAATATTTAGATTCTCTATTTGATTATTTCTCATATAATTTCTGTTCAGTCAATATTGCTTATTAGAATTAAAGAAGTGTTGGGAGGCACATGAAGGAAATGTTGGGAGGTACTTTTGCGCTCCCATGTTCTGGCTTCATCATCAGTGCTTTCTCCTGGGCTTTGGAATAGACAGGTGGTTTTTATGGTGTTTGTAGATCACAGGATCTGAGACTGGCTCTCAATTTAGTGATTCAAAATCAAACTAAAACAGGTTGATTCCCTTGGACAGATACAGAGATATGCAAATATTACTCAGAACCTAAATCCTAAATGAGCACACATACACACCAATCTGGATGGATTCAGAACTATTAGAGTTTTGAATTGCCTTCAAGATGTGGCTGTTTGCTGGGCTAGGACTGAATAAAGACCTATTTGAAAGAATCAAAGCTATAATTTGCAATTGACTTTGGTTGATCCTGAAAAATCTGGTCAACACTTGCGCAGGAAACTACCAGGAAATCACCTGGCTTTGTCCAGATTGGGAGGAGGAGGAGGAGGAGGAGGAGGAGGAGGAGGAGGAGGAGGAGGAGGAGGAGGAGGAGGAGGAGGAGGAGGAGGAGGAGGAGGAGGAGGAGGAGAATGGCAAACCACTTTTGTACTGTTGTCCCAAAAATATGCACGGACATGCCTCTGTCATTATCAGAACCTGAGGATCCCTTTGCTTTTTAATGAAATTTGTAAACCAATGTGACTTTTGTGAAAGGAACATGCCTGACTAATTTTATCTGAAAAGGAATCATATCTAATCAAAATGACATACCTAATCAAATTTAGGGTAACATTATCAAGTTCCCAAACTTTAAATCATTCAAATCTACTAGTATGCATTTCCCAAAATACTCTTCCAGAATAGATGAATGATCTCTTTTTCAGAGAACAGGCAATCTGCGCCCTGCAGAATTTGCAGCATTTCTGATATGAGTCACTTGCAACCTAAATGCATATGTTGCCTTATACAGGTTTCGTTAGATGGCGTCTTTTTACTAGGTCTTCATGCAAAATAAATCTGCAATCTTATCACACTCAGAGCAAATCATAAACATGAAATCCAACAACATTTATATAAACTACTTCCCATTAAGCCATATAATACAGATTTTAGACAACATACATGGAATGTCTACTTCCTACAAGTGTTGAAATAAAAATGCTAAATAAAAATGCAATGCTTTCAATTCTATCCATGGTGAAGAAAGCTGATATTTTTTTAAAAAATCCCTACTCTCAACTATTTTCACTATGATTATGCGTGCATTGAATTTAATCAGGTTATAATATACAACATAGTTTTTGAAACCAAACCTTGAAACTGTTTTACAAATCATGATTATGGGACAACCGGAATTCATGTTCAAAATGGTTATAAATGCTCTGTGGGCATTTATCTTCAACAAGGTAAATAATTTGGTCGGGGGGGGGGGGACAATGTAGTGATAATGAAGAATTATTTCATCAATAGTATAGGATCTTGGCTATATGTTGGATGTTTTGGACTATAGACATTTAAAGAATTGAAATAATTTGTACTTATTTTTACTACAGTTTTTGTGTTTGTGTGTCATGGTACTGATGGTAGGATGATAAAACAGAATTCTTCACCAAGTCCTAGGAATGGATTATAGATGTTCCCTGAAAAAGCAAGATAAAACTCATAGGAGTGCATCTAATTTTATTAGAACAAATTTCTACTTGCATAGTTTGATTTTTCCAGAAATCTGATCCATGGAGACCCTGACATTTCAGAGATAATTTGAGCAACCTGTGGAGGATGAACAGGAAAGTGGTGGCAGATGTTATTCCATCAGCAGAGGAACACAATTGGATACAGCCCACAGGATTCTTATTGTTGTTTCATTTGGTCCCACAATATAAACAACTTAATTATTTAATGAAGTATGAGAAGAATTGCAGCAAAACAAAGAGCATAAACACTTTTCAGCTTTACCATAGGACAAAATGATCCCTTTCTCATATTGTTCCCTGATTATTAGGACCATGACCTTCCCTGTTCAATAATCAAGAATGGAAACCATTATTTTCTTTTTAATTGTTTTTTTAAGACATAGAACCCAGCAAATCATAATTGTTTATTAATGCTGCATGAGATTAAATGAGGCCTGCTGTACTTCACCTCTATTTTCATGGTCTGTGGGCCAGCTGCTTCACAAAGCATCATTAATGAAGCATGAGGATGTCATGTTGCTTGGTCATCCAACTGGAGATATGTTTCACCCTATGGCAATTTTGTTTTTCCCTGTGCTTAAAACCCAGAGGGTCTGATGTGCTACCAGCCTATTAATGCACAATGTGGGTACAGTTTTTGGTCTCCGTTGAATAGCACAAAAATCATTATCCTGTTTGTAAGAGTGACAGCTTGCAGTAAAGTGCTAACTTATAAAATAGAGTACAGAGTCACACACTGTGAAGAGGAGGGAGAGAATACTATAAAATTCAGAGTTTTGTAACACCTGTTATTCAAAAAGTTTTAAGACAGTGCTAATACCAGAATTTTTTCTCTCTCAGCTAAAAAGTCAATAGTGCAAACAATTATATTTTATAACTAGTTAGTGCCAGATGGCTTAATAAAGAGTTTTTAACAATGTTGTGGTACAATTTTCTATGTAAATATAGATGTGTATACAATTGTCAGTTTTATATATATAAAGCTCAAGATTTTAAAGAAAAGCTTTTAAATCCTAAGATTTTAGCTAAATATCCCTTCTCTTTATTGATGTAAATCTCTTGATATTATCCTACAGGTATTGTATATTGATGGCATGTTACACAAATACCATAACAAACTTGACAAAAACATGATTGCTGTTTTACACATGTGATATTGGATAGAACAAAAAACTGATGCTTTTAGATAATGGAATTCAAGAACAAGAAAAGTATAGTTTAATAAGATACTTTCACTTGTCTGATTACTCCTCAAAAAAAAGAAAAGAAAAAGAAAAAAGAAAACAGTACTAAAACTGTTCAACCTTCTCGCAAGAAATGTAAAAAGAAAGCTGAGTAGTCATATCACAGCTTTCTATCAACTTGGGAAAAATTAAACTAATCAAAGTGAGATACTGTTTATTTTTTTTCTTTTAACCACCCTGCATCTGGGTGCACTATTGAATTCTTAGCTGAGAGAAAAAAATATCTAGCATGGGGCTGGAGTTGGGGTGGCTGAATGCAGCTCAAGCATTTACTGGCTGGATGCCCTTCCTGATGCCTATACGGAATTCGCAGCAGACAGTTACTCATAGCAGAGAGAAATATCTGCTGCTATCTAGCATTTAACCCTCAGCCTCCTGATTTGAGGTGAGAGCTCCACTCTAGACCACTGTGCTATTTGAGCTACTGTTTATTTATCAGGGTCAAACAAACTTTGATCTTCCTGGTACTGTAAAACTACACCTCTCAATACCCAATATCACTGGCAAAACCAGCTTTTGGAGTATGATTCAAAAATTGGAAAGTCACAAGATCATTATCAATGGATGCCAAAGATTTGAAGATGTACCTCATTCTCTGGCAAATATGCAATCTTAAAGGAAAAATAAAAATCTAGGAAGCACTCTCTAAGAAGTGTTTACTAGTGAAACATATCTCTTGCATTATGTTTTGTTTTCAAATGAAGTTTAGAACATTGGTTTAGATGTTCTATTCCTTTATCCAGAGGGAATAATTTTTATCAATTCTCTATTCTATATACTTTCTGATATATCTATTTTACTTGGTATCAAAGAGGTTTCAATTGGGATGGGGGGGAATTGAAGATTGCAGATGTAAATGGAAAAATTGCATAATAAATATTTATTCTGTTTGAAAAAGGGAAGTTAAGATATAAATAATTAGATTTTCAATAGATTACTTACTGTTTATAAATTTAAAGTTTAATCATTATGATGTATTTGTTTGTGACAAGCGGATCAGAAGAATAAACATATACCTGAACAACTCATATTACTCCAGAAGCACAGAGGTTTTTTTTAAATTACCTTAAAGTAATGTTGGTTTCAAATATAACTGAAACAATGAAAACCTCACTAGGGAAGTGTTCCACATTCTTTCCACAATTATTCTTACATTATCCAATTGGTCTGATAATTATTAGGGGTTTTTTAATAACACTTTTTAATCACAGAGCGTAATTATTTTCAAGCTTTCAGAATTGTGAAAACACTTAATGTTAATTTGTCCAGCACTGATCATGTTCTTGGATATTTTAGCGTCAATATATTGCAAAGGTTTTTTTTAAAAAAAAAAAAGAAGAAGAAGAAGAGATGCACATATATTTTATGATAGTCACAATATTATGCTGCATCAGCGTTGCCTATAACGACAAATAATATAGAACCCTATGGTACATTAGTTATGGGCCTTTACTTTAATTAATTTGTGGCTAGCAGATTATTGTCCTTGGGAATTTACCTATGTACAACGGTACCTTTTCCAAAGAGCTCTCTATATTATTTCCTTTGACAAATGTGCTCTTAGCATTAATGACACAGACTGATGGCAAGTCATGAAAATGGACTGAAAGGTTTGAAGTGAACTGAAAAAAAACCCAGTCACCTGAATTATTATTTCAAATGCAGGTAGTCCTCCCATTTACAGCCACAACTGATATTGTTAAGTACATTTGTTAAGTGAGTTTTGCTCCATTTTATGACCGTTCTTGCCAAAGTTGTCAAGTGGATCACAGCAGTTCTTAAGTGAGTAACACGGCTGCTAAGTGAATCTTGCTTCCCCATTGACTTTGCTGGTCAGAAGGTCGCAAAAGGGGAATCACGTGACCCCAGGACACTGCAAAGGTCGTAACTATGAGTCAGTTGCCAAGTGCTCGAATTTTGACTGTGGGGATGCCGCAAGAGTCATATGTGTGAAAAATGGTCATATGTAATTTTTTTTCAGTGCTGTTCTAACTTTGAATGGTCACTAAAAGAGCGGTTGTAAATGGAAGACTAACTGTATTTAAAAGGAAAGTTAAGTGTTTTAAGTTGTAAAGTTGTTTTTTGTCGGTGAAAAATATTTGAAAATATTTTAAATTAATTAGGACTATGCATAACAAATAGACAAATAGATTTAAGGAATATACAGTAGAGGTGACAAATAGATTTAAGGAATTAGATCTGATAGACAGAGTGCCTGAAGAACTATGGATGGAAGTTCGCAACATTGTACAAGAGGTAGCAACTAAAACAATCCCAAACAAAAAAAAATGCAAGAAAGCAAAATGGCTGTCTGAGGAAGCTTTGCAAATAGCTGAGGGAAGAAGGGAAGTGAAAGGCAAAGGAGAAAGAGAAAGATACACCCAACTGAATGCAGAATTCCAGAGAGTAGCTAGAAGAGATAAGAATGCCTTCTTAAATGAACAGTGCAAAGAAATAGAAGAAAACAACAGAATAGGGAGGACCAGAGATCTCTTCAAGAAAATTGGAGATATGAAGGGAACGTTTCATGCAAAGATGGGCATGATAAGGGACCAAAATGGCAGAGACCTAACAGAGGCAGAAGAGATTAAGAAGAGATGGCAAAACTACACAGAAGAACTATACAAGAATGAGCTTAACATCCCAGATAACCACAATGAGATGGTCACTGACCTCGAACCAGACATCCTAGAATGTGAAGTGAAATGGGCCTTAGAAAATCTGAGCAACAACAAGCTAGTGGAGGTGACAGTATTCCAGCTGAGCTATTCAAAATCTTAAAAGACGATGCAGTAAAAGTGCTACATTCAATTTGCCAGCAAATTTGGAAAACTCAACAGTGGCCACAGGATTGGAAAAGGTCAGTTTACATTCCAATTCCAAAGAAAGGCAATGCCAAAGAATGTTCAAACTATCGCACCATTGCACTCATTTCACATGCTAGTAAAGTTATGCTTAAAATCCTACAAGCTAGACTCTAGCAGTATGTGTATCGAGAACTACCAGAAGTACAGGCAGGATTTCGAAGAGGCAGAGGAACTAGAGATCAAATTGCCAACATACGCTGGATCATGGAGAAAGCTAGGGAGTTCCAGAAAATTATCTACTTCTGCTTCATTGACTATGCAAAAGCCTTTGATTGTGTGGATCACAACAAATTGTGGCAAGTTCTTAAAGAGATGGGAGTACCAGACCATCTCATTTGTCTCTTGAGAAACCTATATGCGGGTCAAGAAGCAACAGTGAGAACTGGACACGGAACCACTGATTGGTTCAAAATTGGAAAAGGAGTCCGGCAAGGCTGTATACAGTCGCCCTGCCTATTTAATTTATATGCAGAGCACATTATGAGAAAGACAGGGCTAGATGAATCAAAAGTTGGAATTAAGATTGCCGGGAGAAATATCAACAACCTAAGATATGCAGATGATACCACACTAATGGCAGAATGTGAAGAGGAACTAAAGAGTCTCTTGATGCGGGTGAAGAAAGAGAGTGCAAAAGTTGGCTTGAAACTCAACATTAAGAAAACCAAAATCATGGCATCCGGCCCTCTCAATTCCTGGCAAATAGATGGGGAAGAAATGGAGGTAGTGACAGATTTTATTTTTCTGGGCTCCAAGATCACCTCAGATGGGGACTGCAGCCAAGAAATTAAAAGACGCTTGCACCTGGGGAGGAAAGCTATGGCAAATCTAGACAGCATACTAAAAAGCAGAGACATCACCCTGCCAACAAAAGTGCGTATAGTCCAGGCCATGGTTTTCCAGTTGCAATGTATGGCTGTGAAAGTTGGACCATAAGAAAGGCTGAGCGCCAAAGAATTGAGGCCTTTGAACTATGGTGATGGAGAAGACTCCTGCGAGTCCCTTGGACTGCAAGGCGTTCAAACCGGTCAGTCCTAGAAGAGATCAACCCCGACTGCTCTTTAGAAGGCCAGATCCTGAAGTTGAAACTCAAATACTTGGCCACCTAATGAGAAGGAAGGACTCACTGGAGAAGGGCCTAATGCTGGGAAAGATTGAGGGCAATAGAAGACGGGGACGACAGAGAATGAGATGGCTGGATGGAGTCACTGAAGCAGTAGGTGTGAACTTAAATGGACTCCAGAAGATGGTAGAGGACAGGAAGACCTGGAGGAACATTGTCCATGGGGTCGCGATGGGTCGGACATGACTTCGCAATTAACAACAACAACATGCATGAACAATGTCTCTCCCCCCAAGTCCTGCTGAACTGCCTCATTGTCTCAGAAAAAGCAGGGGGGACTGTTTCTAGGAGAACTAAGCAAAGAAAACTGAAATAATATGTCCAAGAATATACAATCCCATCAGAGTCATCCAAGGTACATAAAGCATGCAGGAATCTGTATCAGGCATCAGAAATATAAGAAGATGTTGGAGGTAGATAATTACATTTCATACTCTAAGCAAAAAGGCAATGGCAAATCACTCTTATATTTTTATCAATAAACCACATGAATATCAAATGATTGATAAGGTGTGTCAAGGGATGGCCCCTAAAAGTCAGATGGCACTCAACATGCTACTGAGGAAGTGTTTGGGAACCTATTGTGGTGAAATTAAAATCTCTGTGACATCTATTTGCCAATGTTGCCAGTGGGAACATGGGAATATAAGAAGCATGAACATGGAAAAGCTCCAACAATGAAATAAATCAAGCCCAGATTAACAACTTGGTGTTAGGGAATTGAGATGGACTGGAACTGGACACTTTCAATCAGAAGATTGTACTGCTTACTATTCAGGTCATGAAAAAAATGAATAAATTGTGCTGCTTTGAAGAGGCTGATACATTTTATAATCAAGTTCAATTTGAAGACAAAAATGCAATGTTTGTGCTTGTAGTGAGAATGTGGAATACTCAGTATTAAGGATAGAAAAATAGTAAGAACATATGGCCGAAGAAACTGAAATGATACAGGGCAATGCCTTCTAAATTTCTATCATTTCAAACATTTCTTTTCTAAAACAGGTCTTCAAACAACCAAAATGATGCTTCCATACATGGACATGGAATATATTAAATCTAACTGACTATATTATTGCTAAAAGGGGTCAAGGAGTAGTTACAGCATCAAAGACATGACCAGGAACTGACTGTGGAATAGATTGCTCATATATAAGTTTCAAATTAAGCTAAAACAGGAAAAGAAAGCAAATCAATTTCCATTATATGATACTTAGCATAACCACCATTTTCAAAAAGAACATCAGGAATCACTTTGAGTTCCTGAACCTTATTGATCAGCAACCAGAAGAACTGTGAAATCAACCTAAGAAGGTAATTAAGGAGGAATATGAAATAGACTGGCAAAACTCAAGTAAAAGAAAAAGGCAGAGTGGTTGTCTGAACAAATGGGGGAAATTCCCGTGAAGACAAGAGAAGTGAAAGACTAAAAGGACAAAAATTTCAAGAACACACTTTACAAAGATTTAAGTTAGCTGTTAGAAGAGACAAGAAACAGTATTACAGCATTTGTAAATGTATCAAAGATTAAAATATACATGGAAAAAAACAGGTAGAGTCTTCCAAAAGACTTCTGTATTCAGAAAGAGGTTCCAACATCAAACTGGTAAATTAAAGGATACCGAATAATAATAATTGATTCTAAGATGGAAAGAGAATGCTGACATTTTGTACAGTAAAGACAGTCAACATCCAAGATATTTTAGGTACCGGTATACGTATTTATAAGAACTTCTGATATTGGCAGATGAAGTTAGGGCAGCATTTGGGTTACTAACAAGTCAGAAGACTACAGAAATCTTTGGAATATCTATAAAAATATGGGAAGCAAAAGAAATGTATCAATAAAAGTTTTAATAAAGAATGGCAGCAAATCTTATGAATGACACACTGGAAGGAAAAAAAAATGTATCCATACCAACTAAAGGAGACCTAATAGAATGTTCAAACTATTATACAATATTCTTAATTTCACATGCTAGCAAAATAACGCTTAAGGTCATTCAATGACAAACGTGTAAAGCTATGGAATTTACTTTAAAAAATGGGAATCTCATCATTTTATGCAATAACTATACACAAAACAGAAGTCATAGCGTAGACACTACATGGTACAGAAGAGTTCCAGGCTGAGGAAGGAGTGAGAAAAGTCTGCATACTTTGTTTATTCAATTTATTTGCAGAATATATCCTGAGGGAAATAGGATTGGAAGAAGATGATTGAGGCTTTAAAATTAGAGAGGAAACATCAATAATCTGTGCTATGCTAATGACTCTTCTTTGCTGAAAATACAAATGATCTGCAAGCTGTAGCAATGGAAGTAAAGGACTACAGTAAAAAAAAGGAGTAAAATTAAATGTAAAGAAGACTAAATTAATCACAATACATATACCATGTTTTCCTGAAAGTAAACCCTACTCCAAAAGTAAGCCCCAGCTGATTTTCGGAGGATCCCACCATGGTTGCACTGGTACCGTACCTGGTCCACCACCATGCTCTCACCACCACATTGCTTCTTCTCCACCCCATGCACAGGTCCTGCCCCATTCCCATGCATTCGCAGCCTACTGGTATCGGTACCAGCAAAAAGTAAGTCCTCCCCAAAAGTAAAACCTAGTACTTACTTCAGAGCCCAAAAGAAAGTAAGACAGGGTCTTACTTTTGGGAAAACACAGTAGTAACCAGCCACAAAAATATTGAAGTGGTAGATACTTACCTGACTATCAACATTATTAAGGAACAAGCAATCAAGGACATTCCACAGACTAGCACTTGGTAGAGCACCAATTAAAGTCTTGTAAAAAATATTCAGATTTCATGATGTATCTATGCCTACAAAGATCATAATTATGTAATCGGTGATATACCCTGTGACACTCTATGGAAGCAAAAGAATGGACTTGGAGAGGACTCCTGAGAATATCATTGATAGTCAAGAAAACAAAAATTAACAAAATCAACCCTGAGTTCTCATTCAAAGCACAACTGACCAGACTCAAATGTTCATACTTTGGATATATTATGTGAAGACCTAGTTCTCTGGAAAAGTCACTAGTGCTGCAAAAGATAGAAGGAAATAGAAGAGGATGACTAGCAGAAAGGTAGATTGACTTAATACAGCAGCAATAAGTGTAGCACTGGAAGACCTGAAGGACCAGGTTAAGGACAGATCATCTTGGAGAAAATGTATGTAGTCACTAAGACTTGACACTGAGTTGTTAGTACATAGTCAACCAATGCTTAATGTGTTTGATTTGAGAGTTTAATCTAAGATGGGGTGAAAGACCCCTGTAGAACTAACTTTTGGACAAGATCCTTTTCTTTATATATACTTGGTAATATACTTAGTCCAGAACATCTAAGTAATATACTTAGTCCAGAACCTCTCCAGAAATGCTTCTCTTAAGAGAATCCCAGAAAACCTTTCTTGATTTCCTTTTCTCCACAAATAATGTCTGTGAATACTAATGCTGGAACCTTTTCTTTTGTAGTGATCAGAATGTAAAATAACCTTCAAAGATATAAACTTTTCGTCACTCAGAAAATTCTATTTCATTTCTGTGGGTTATTCTTGGAGGTTACACTTTATAAAGCTTCTGACTTCTCCAGTAGTTTTTCAACTTTGCCATGATGTCTTTCTGATGTTGCTGCTTTTAACATTTGTATTTTTACTTAGATGTATTAATTGTCCACTTGCTTGTTTTTTTTTCCTCCCAAATAACTTAAGACATAAATGGGTGCAGTTATTACATAGAACATTTAGCATCAATCTTTCACTTACATTTCAACAATGTTTTTAAGTCCATATTATAACCTTCTGGGTCAAACTAGGCCAATGGCTGCTTACTATATTTTCAATATTCAACTGCATATTAATGAGGCAGGGACAGACTCTGTAATAAGACACTTCCCATATACACTTATGCAAGAGTCTGTATTTTGTTTTCTTGAAGAGGCACAATCCGCAATCATGCAATTTATGTAGAAGAAATCTTTTCACACCTCAGCTAGTATTGTAAAGGGAAATCTTGCCAGTTTATTCATGCATGGGTAAGACAGAGTTTGAAAATAATAACTTTTTAAAAATAACAGTCTGGTAAATAATAGGTTATACTAGCTTTCGTTACACAATGAAATCTTTCTTGCAATAACTTCATCACATGAGAAAATTCAATAAACTCAACCCCACTTAATAGGGATTGTACATACATTATTTGATCTCTAAAGGAAGATAATATTAACATTCTCAGTGTTGTCTTATTTAGTACAGCTAATAAGAAATCCTGAAACACTGTTTAAAATGAAGCCTGGGTAGCATCTGCTTCAGATTCAGTTTAATTGATGCTAAAAATCTCAGGAGGTCTGCCATTTCCACAATAGTTCCACACCGAGGTATGTGTAGAAAAGCTATAGCATACAATATATATTTTTTATTTTCCAGTAACACGTTATTTATGAAACCAAATAGAGCAGCATCATGATATTTCTCCTAGACAAGTCTGCATTTTCTTATGATATTGATTTTGAAATGCCAGAGCCTCTGTACATTCACTTCAGGTAGCAATTGTTGTTTTTGCAGTTTCACGTCATGGTTGAAACATCAGGAAAGTAAACTTGTGTATACATTTATTGTAGAAAGAAATGGAGAGAAAGGACATTTTGGAAAGCATCTGTGAAAGATGGGAAGGAGAGAAAAGGAGAGCTGATGAACTATAATTAATGGAATTAATAGACAGGCTCAGCAATGAAAGAGAAAGATTTAGATATAGATTGAGAAAGGGGGGGGAATGGGTCAGTTCCCACTATAATGTAAATGTGCTCTCTCTCTCTCTCTCCCTCCCTCCCTCCCTCCCTCCCCCCCCCTCTCTCTCTCTCTCTCTCTCTCTCTCTATATATATATATATATATATATATATATATATATATATATATATATATAGCACATTTATATATCACTTCCAAAATTTCTACCCAAACATTACATTTCAACCAAAAAACTATCTTATCTAGATGTAAAAATCAAGGTCATCACAGCAAAGACTTAGAATTTTCTGAGGCTCCTTGTTACCATCTAATACTAGGCCAGATATATGGAAGTTTTATTCTGTGGTGATACTTTTGTTTTCCAAAGATTATAATGTAGTTTGCATAAAAACTAGCAAGTAATGTTAAAAACATATTAAGGAAAATTACTTGCAAAAGTTTAACATGTTGGATCAAAGCAGTACAAATGAAGCAAAAGAGAGGCCACACATATACAAGGTAAAATGGATTCCCCCCCCCTTTTTTTAATATTTGTTATTGGGCACATTAAAACTAAAGGACTAATTTGGCAACAGGTATTTTTTGTCCCTCTGTCTTCTCTGCCATGTATCTATTCCAGTGGTGGGATTCAAATAATTTAACAACTGGTTCTCCGCCCTAATGACTGTTTTAAGTATAAAAAAAATAATATACCAAAAGGTAGATTATTATTTCATGCATTTAATACTTGAATAAGAACAATAAAAGAGTTACACAAAACTAGAATATGTTATAAGAAACAGTTTTAAAATATCAATGAAAAAAATATTAAATAATACCTGACAAAAAACAATAATACTGTTATTTAAGGTATTTTCATATTGCTTCTTGATTGGTGTCCTCACTTGCAATTTTCTTCACTTTGTATAGCTAGATAGGAAAAAGTTCCAGAACCACAACCCCAGCTAATAGTGGCCTCGTCCTCTTTCCCGTATGCACCAATTGGAAAAATAGAGAGGTGAAGTGTCTATTCCTGAAATTACCTCTGAGAAGCACTAACTAGTTTCTGTCACTTCTCTCTTGGACTTTTGGGGAGGATTTTTTTTCCCCACCCGGAAGGAAGTTGAACAAAAACCAGATGTGTTCCAGAAAATACAGATTTATCATAACCGGTTCACCGAACCTATGTGAACTGGCTGAATCCCACCACTGTTCTATTCCCAATTGTCGTCCCAAGAATCAGCTCCAAGAATTCTACCAATTCTCTAGATTCAATTGTAGAGTGTCTGAACTGAAACAAGGGAAGAAAGACAGGAGAAAATGTGTTCTGCTGCTGAACATTCTTTCAACAATAGACAGGTAGTCTTTCTATAACAACCATTCATTCAGTGAGTGTTCAAACTTGCAGTGACACTGAATGAATGCTGATTGTGAGCAGTCCTCAAATTCTGGCTGTGTTTTGCTTGACATTATGCTGGAGACATTAGCAAGAAAATCAGAAAGAAATGAATTGGATAGCAGTGCTTAAAGACTGGAAACACAAGAAAAAGGCCTGAGCTATTGCTTGGGCTCTGCATTCAAAGAAAAGGATAGCTACAGAATTTCAATTGCCTCAGTGATGGCTGGATAATTCTGCAAGATACTATATGACTAGTGAGAAAATGTTTGCATCAGAGGAACATTATAGGACACTTTAAAGGATATCTATTATTTTAAATAGGAACAGAGGCACAAGTAAAAGAACCATGTCTATGGAGATTCTCAACCATCCAGGTCATGGTTATCTCAGAGGTGCTGAGATTGGACTTTCTTGGGTTTTTTTCCTGGAAAACGTTTCACTTCTCATCCAAGAAGTTTCTTCAGTTCATCTGAAGCTTCCTGAACTGAAGAAGCTTCTTGCATAAGAAGAGAAATGTTTGCAAATTAAAAAAAAAAACAAGAAAGATCAGTTGCCTTTTGAAAAAACAAAAGGCAACTGAAGAGCTATCATGAGGAAAGTAAAGGTGTTCATTTTTACACTTTGCTTATGCACATAAAATACCTGTCAAGCCCTTCAGATGAAAGGTTACAGAGGCCATATATACTATAGCTAGAACAATACAAAGTGCTGCTGTTGCCTTTAAAATTCTGAATGATCTAAGAACTGCAAAGAAAGAAAGAAAAAAAGAAAGCTAAATCCTAAAAGCACTATCAAGTGGTTTGTTTTTTTTTTTTTTTTGTCCCATTGATAAATAAAAGATTGGTGGATTCCAGGTATAGAGACTTCTCAATTGAATGTTATAAATATCAAACTTTCTCTTTGTGGAAATCTGCCAATAGATGCAGACTGGAAAAACTTTTTATTCCACTCAATGGAATAAAATTTATGACTGATTTCATATTTCTTGCTGGCTTTTTATATCATTTCTTTTTCTGGCTTTTGATATTCTGTTTGTTGAATAATTTTACAATACTGGGAGCTTTTTAATTTTTTTTTTACCATACATTCTTTATTGTCTGTAAACCATCTTAACGTTTTTTAAGCAGAATACGCAGCAGCGAAAGGCCAATGTTGTGATACCCTTGCCCATAGATTGAAGCCATTAAGAGAATAATTCAATTCTCTTTTGACCGAAACATGTTGTTGACATTCTTATCTTATAATTCACAAGTTTCTGAAGTCTGCAACAAGAAGAAAAGAATGAAAAGAAATATATCCAACAAGCAGTCTGTAAATAAAATTAAACCTTGTGTTTGTTTGAAAATTGTACTCTGGACTAAGGGGGGAAGAAAGCCACAGTTTTGCTTTTTTTTTTTTTTTTTCCTGAAACCTTATCTTTTCAGCTAATCATAAGACCATCAGGCACCTTTTAAACAGCTTGTATAATGTCTGAATTGCTTACTCGTAAAAGGCATTTTAAATTAGACTCAGAATCACAACTGATTAGCTCTATGGAAATATAAACGTAGAAAGATAGAAAACGAGCAGCAGAAAAAAAAGTCTGTCTATTCAGGATTTTTTTTTGTTTTAATTTATTTCATTTATTTATCATTTTTAATTATTTTTATTTTATTTTAATTTTGATCAAGTGATGGACATGTGTTTCTTCTAAGCATGTTTATACATGATGACTGACCCACTACCTCAGGTGGAAGTTGTTTCCACTACTCTTTCTGTGAAGTAATACTTTCTAATATTACTTTTGAACTTCCCTCCTGTCAGTTTGAGGTTATGCCATGGATCCTTGATTGTTGATTAATATTGAAAATACTGCCTTCTAGAACCTTATTCACACTCTTAATATATTTAATGATTTCAATCATGGCCCCCCACCCCCACCTCTTTCCCTTCTATCCTCTCTAGGCTGCACCTATTCAGTTCCCCCAATCTCTCTCCTGATATGTTTTGTCTCTCAGACCTTACACAATTTTTGTTGTCTGTTTCTGAAATTCTAAGTGCACAGGGTTCAAGCTTCTGGAAGGGATAATACTGTGTCAAACCAAATCCAATTAGAACTATCTCCACCAAATATCCTTCAGAACACAATGGGAACTGTTAAAGGACGATGAGTTTTTAGTGTGCATCCTGTTACCTTCACATGTGACTGTGTGCAGAGGAATATCCCTAATGAACCCTTAAAGAGAAATAATTAAAAAATGGTAATCGTGGTTTATTTGGTGCTTATGATATCCAAATATTTGATCAAAACATGTTTCCGTGTGAATGTTTAGCATCTTTAAATCAAATACTTATTACAAACATAATCTGGCATAACCCTTCACTCCTTCATCCTTTCTCTGGAATGCAATCTGGCTCTTATCTAGAGACCAAAACGAGGGCTCTCAGAAAGTTTTTGACAATCAGGTTATAAGCTTTATGAAATTAAATACAATTGTTAAACCCTGCAACCAAGTCAAAGCCAAACAAAATCAAAGAATATAAATTTCCAGATAATACACAATGAATTAAACATTGCACCTTCTGAATGTATCTTTTATTATCTTCAAAAAATATATAATTACATTTGTGTGCTGGGAGGTCATTGTACTTGCTTATTTGAAAGTAATAATTGTGTTTGGAATTTGAAAAATCAGCAATACATAATGTATTGCATAAATACATTTAATATAATGTGCACAGTTTCAAAAAAGCTATCATGGGGAAAGAACTGTTTGGCCTGGGGAGAACTCAATTAATCCTTCTATGATTTAATTATTTTCTGTATTTCTGTTCTGATTTGTTCCCCTGAATTGCAACCTTGTGGGGGTCTGTAAGCTAGTAAATGTGCTTTTGAAAAAAAAGTAGCAAGGCAAGGGAATAGTTAAACGCAGTGCTTTTTTTCTTTTTTTAAAAAAAAGGTGCCAGAACTCATACATGTCATACAACCTGCCTTGCCTACCCTACAAGGTTCCATCCAAAAAAGGTGTTGGAACTCCATTATGGGTGTTCTATGAGAGAAAAAAGCCCTGGTTAAACCCCTTCTGACACTTTCTGAGCTGATCTAAACTAGTATTCTCTGCATTATTTTGCAAGAGAAAATGATTTCTAATAATGTGTTTTTAGATAACATGTTGTTAAATTTTAGTCTCTATTGATAAGTTTGAAAGGCTTTATTGAATTTAAAATGTAGGCTTTGGTTGTGCCTACCCGAATCAGGGCAGAGACCTATGTAATTTTCTCACCTAATCTATATTCTACTAAATTTACCTTCTGTCTGTCACAAGACCAAGGTTGAACATTTGTGCATTGTGCCACAAGGACAACCTTTAATGACTATCCATATCTATCACTGAAAAACAGAAAACAAAGCTTGAGTAAACTTTTACTGCTACAGCTGTATGTCTATGGAGATTCTCAATCATCCAACCGAAGAAGCTTCTTGGATGGGAAGCAAAACATTTTTAAAGAAAAAACAAGAAAGTCCTGTTGTCTTTTTGAAAAAAACATCTTGGACTTACAGCTGTATATTGCAGTTGTCTATTTTTTGTGTGCTGTTTCTGAGTCAAGCACATAACACATATGAGAAGCTTTCTAACGTTGCATATGAGTCATTGCTAATAAAAGACCAATGCATGCATTTGTAGTTTCAAGCATCAATAGTTTTGAAATATGCACACAACCTGATTAACAACAACCCCTAAAATAATGACATGCTACCAACAGCGAAGGCATAAGCCTAATATCAATAAACCTCCAAATTTATTTTTAAAAATTGGATTATTCCTCCAAGTCATCCAGTTATAAGACAACTAATCATGCTTTTAAAAATGTCAGAAGGAAAAAAGAAAAATAACCTTCTAAATACTTATTAAAATGGGATTATGCTCACCTGGTTGGGTTGCTTGGCATTTTAAGTTGTTCTGACAGTTATAGGAATTGTATATCAGAGCCAAGATTGTTACGTTATTTCCAGCTATGGGCTAGCATGAGTGCATACATGCATAGAAAACTAGGAAAGGATTTGCCTTTAAAATAGAAACCCTTTAGCTTTCCCAGTTACCTTATTTTGAAAAGCTGTAATAGCAGAGGGGCTACTGATGTACAAATATTGCTCCCAATTACTTTATTACTCATTTTAGGGTTGGGTGGAAAGGAGAGGGAAGAATCATGTCCTAGCTTTAGGGATTAGTTCTGTTGAATGCACATATTTAGATTCAAATGCTAACTCTATGGGAATAAAAAGCTTCTGGTTTTTGTCAGGAATAGCCAGGGCTTTTTTTGTCATAGACCACCCAGAACGCATTTTCGGCACCTTTTTTGGATGGAACCTTGTAGGGTAGGCAAGGTGGGTTGTATGACATGTGTGAGTTCCAGCACCTTTTTTTTTTTTTTTTTTAGAAAAAAAGTACTGGGAATAGTTGTAAAGGGGCAGAAAGCTAGAGTCAATGTTTAGGTGGTTAATAGAGGCTATATGTTTGGTGAACAGTCAGTACTTTAAATAGTCATTTCTATGTGTGGAGAAAGCTCCATTTTATACTGCTGCCATTGCCTCACTTGATGCTTGCTCTTGAACTCTGCACCCAGTATTCCCTAACAACTGACTGGTAGTATCTCGGGTATAACTGAGAAGACTTATTAAAGGTAACGTAGCTGAACTTCTCTCTAATCAGATGGATTACTATTCTGTCAAGAGTAAGTTCTTAAGCAATTATGCCAAAAAATTCCCGAAAGCTTAGTCTGTTGTTGGTCTATATGCGATCAGACTTTCGTCAATTGAATTATATTGATGGTCAGTGAATGCCAAGCTTCTTTGGACTTTCCCACTTCTTTGATCTACCTTATTCCATGGAGTGTAATTTAATTTTGCTATGCAACATGAGTCTTTGACATGTGGATGGTTTTCCATAAATCACCACAACATTAGAAATGAAATTTGAATGAAATCACAGCTTGTCTCTGTCTGTCTGTCTGTCTGTCTGTCTGTCTGTCTGTCTGTCTGTCTGTCTGTCTGTCTGTCTGTCTGTAAGTTAGGATAGAGTTAGCTATACTTATCAATGTAATTCCCACACTGAACATCAAATTGCTTATTTAGTTATATAATTTTATTTATTTACTAATTTTTATACCACTCACCTCCCCTACATATTGACTCTGGGAGACTTACAAGTTATAAAGCAAGCACACAACAACAACAAAACAATTGAAGTATTAAAACATTAAAACTGGTGGTGGTGAGTGGCCCCAGCCCAGCTGATACACCAGATTTTAATATCCTTCTCAAAGACCAAAGGGAGGGGCAAGTTCTCACCTCCAGTGGTAAATGTTCCAAGGGGATGGGGCCACAGGAGAAGAAGCTCTTTTCCCTGATCCCAACTGCTTCAATTCCTTAGCAGATGAATCTGAAATAGGCCTCTTCCACTGGTTCGAGGATGTGGGCCTGTCTCATCGGAACCCTTATTCAACACCAATTGCACATTTAATAGCTTCAGCTGGAAGCCAAGCACACTGAGAAGCTAGTGATCTGTCAACAGGGATGAATATTGGAGGTTGGAATGCAAAACTGGTATCAAATATTAAATCTACTTCCTTGGGTGAAGATCTCAGAAAACCAAAACTTTCTTTTCCTACTATTACTGATATGTTACTGCCTGCACTCTCTCTTCTATCAGTCCTTTATTTTCCTACTCCCCAGCTCCACATACCCTCTAAACAACCCTCAGACACCAACCAACAGCCTTTAGATGACCACCATATCAACTGCATGTTGAAAGACTTGATAGCTGAGCTCAGAATGACTGAGTATTCTGAATAAATAGATCCTGACACTATGTGTAAACAGAGTCAAGGACATCCATAGCAAATATGCACTTAACTGAAGGCTTAGCTACTTATCTTTCTCTGGCTCTGGATATGTATTCCATGTCTTCAAATTACTGACAATATGCTGCTGTGCAGTTTGACTGAAAGTGGCTTTTAACACTGGCAACAAGCTGAAATCTAGAAAATACAGCTTCATTGAAAAATCAGTTTTCTCTTGTACACCTATGTAAATGAACCAAGGATCAGGGGAACAATGCAGAACAGAATAATCATAATCAACAAAATTAAAGACACGTGTTTGCAACATTTTGAGCTTCATTCTCACCATTCCCAGCTTTGATCCTTATGCTAGATTCAATTACTGTCCTCTAAAGTCAACTTTTATTATTTTAAATCTATTTATGACCTTTTGCCATCAAGAATCCTGACCACCTGTGTCAAGAGAATACAGAATCTGAAGTTGAGCAAATGCAAAACACAAATAAAGAAAATGATATCAACATGGCCTTGACTTATCATGAAAACCAGACTAATTAATTTAATTCAGTAAAACACAGATTTTTTTTTACATCTTGCAAAATAGTTAAGTTAAAGTGTATTCAATCGTACAACCTGAGAATTTTAAATGCTTTGCAAGAGATACTAGGGGTTGGTAATAATAAAATATACATATCTTCAGAAACCTGAATATACGAAGACATCAATTGCTTTATTTTATTCTTGGTAAGAAGGAGTTATTAAGAAAGAGAATTTTTTTCTAGTTTTCCCATTGATTTATGTCCCATTGGTTTACTGATATTTTCTCACTGGTTTATGCCAATTGGTTTACTGATACAGTTATTTCCTGTGGTACCCATATCAGTAAAACAGACAAATTTGAATAATCAGCTATATTATTTACTGTATAGTGCTCTGTGCATTTCTTCCTAATCAAAGCATTTTATATGTACTACTACATTTTTTTGCAAATAGTTTTTTTTTTGCAATCTAACACAGTTTTCTATCTGAATTTTTTTTTTTACAAAAGTAATATTTTAAGGCATATTTCTGTCCAAGCAATCTACTGCAATATTCAAAGAACAAACCAGTTCACCTCCCTACCTTGCAAAATCTCCACAGCAACTAGTTTTGCCAAATCTGACAGGGCAGTTTCTTTCACTTTCCTCTTGGTAGCTTGATTGCTTTAGGAACTTGTCCATCCCAGCCTATTTAAATACAAATCCATTTCCATTTGCTGACCCTTCAATCCAATTCAATAGCAATACCAATAGCAATAGCACTTAGAATTACAGTATATACTGCCCCATAGTGGTTTTATAGCTTTCAAAGTGGTTTACACTGTCAGCCTATGGCCTCCAACAATCTGGGTCCTCATTTTACCAACCTCAGAAGGATGGAAGGCTGAGTCAACATTGAGCCTCGTCCGGACTGAACTCCTGGCTGTGGATAGAGTTTGCCTGCAATACTGCATTCTAACTACTGCACCACAAGGGTTCCTCTTTCATCCATTTACTTCATTACTCATTTCTGTTACAGTTCTACTTTAAGAGATTTATTTTAAAATTAATACAATAGAATAGATATTTCACCTCTTTCTTCCTATTTGCTAAATAAAGCCCAGCTTCCATTTTTATCATACATTCTGTTGGATCAAGATCTCTTGACTGACCCATTTAAAAATCTGATTGTTGACATGCCTAGAGGGATAAATGAAATATTTATCATTGTAAACATTATGTGGGTAACACAATATATTTTTCACCTCTTCCTCTCTTTTTACCTATTTGCTAAATAGGTCTCAGCTCTTGTTTTTATCATATCTTCAATTGGATAAAAGTCCCTTGACTGATTCATTTAAAAATCTAGTTGTTGACATACTTGGAGGAATAATGGAAATATTCTACAGTTATAAATATCATATTGGTTTTACTACAAAGACTTACAAATGCTTAACATTTAGAGCTGCACACACACAGTTCTATATGGCACACAAATGCTTTTTCTTCAAAGAGACAGACAAATCAATACATTCATGTGTAACTTCCACGAACTATTAGATTGTTTGGCTCTGAAAGGTGAACTCTCGATTCAAGAAGCAGCAAGGAGAGAAGTTAAAGAGTTACGTGAAAGATAATGACTTTACAAAGTCAAACAAACAAATCTGTTCCATTTGGATTGTTACTGAAGACAATTGTTGGTTTTACAAGTTAACAATTTTTGTTATTGTTCTACTGCTTGGAGTCTAGAAGACAGTAATGTTCCCAACAACATGATGAAAAGAAGCAGAATTGGCTAATTTTATTTTTATTTATTTTTATATGGCTGCCCCAATTCTCAGACAATATAACCAAAGACCTACACACACACACACACACACACACACACACACACACACACATATATATATATATATATATATATATATATATATATGTTTTCTGAGGTTTTTGCGGGTATTTGTATGTAGGTCTTTGGTTGTTCGTGTTTTCTCCCGTGTAAAATTGGAAGTGTCTTGGCAACGTTTCGACGAAGTCTCATTCATCATCTTCAGGCTGGTGTTTTCAGCTTCGTGCTTTGAGCAGCAATGTGTGGTCTTAGCTGTTTCTTCCTTTTAACTGCCAGTGGGGGTATGAACTGATTGGGTGGGAGCTTGGCTGTGTTCTGATTGGGTGGAGGTGTGTTCTGAATGGTTAGGGGCTTGGCTGTGCTCTGATTGGCTGGGGGAGTGTTCTGTTTGGTTGTGCTCAGGTTAGTCTGAGTTGCAGAGGGGTTTAAGATTTTGGGCTGCCTTGCTATTTTTTGGCTTCGCGTTCGTGGTCGTGCCTCCTCTTCATGGAGGGTGTCAGTTTGCTTCATGTATGGATTGGAGGGGTTTAAAGTGGCTAATGATGCAGCTGTGGTCTGGCTTCTGGTTTGTGGTCGTGCCTCATCATCGGTGTGGCTTTGGGTTTGTTTTTTGCGTGGATGTGTGGTGGTGACATCCTGTGTGGTTTTTGTGAGTGTGGGTCTGGTATCATTTTTTGTGTTAGGGAGTCGTTTGTCAATAAGGGCGGGTTTCCAAATGGCTGGTAGGCGGGAGGTATCATCTCGCTTGTTCATGCTGTGTGTTAACATTTGAATAACAGAATAATCAGAGAAGCCATCGAGATAGAAAAACGCCCACACAGCATGAACAAGCGAGATGATACCTCCCGCCTACCAGCCATTTGGAAACCCGCCCTTATTGACAAACGACTCCCTAACACAAAAAATGATACCAGACCCACACTCACAAAAACCACACAGGAGTCACCACCACACATCCACGCAAAAAACAAACCCAAAGCCACACCGATGATGAGGCACGACCACAAACCAGAAGCCAGACCACAGCTGCATCATTAGCCACTTTAAACCCCTCCAATCCATACATGAAGCAAACTGACACCCTCCATGAAGAGGAGACACAACCACGAACGCGAAGCCAAAAAATAGCAAGGCAGCCCAAAATCTTAAACCCCTCTGCAACTCAGACTAACCTGAGCACAACCAAACAGAACACTCCCCCAGCCAATCAGAGCACAGCCAAGCCCCTAACCATTCAGAACACACCTCCACCCAATCAGAACACAGCCAAGCTCCCACCCAATCAGTTCATACCCCCACTGGCAGTTAAAAGGAAGAAACAGCTAAGACCACACATTGCTGCTCGAAGCACGAAGCTGAAAGCACCAGCCTGAAGATGACGAATGGGACTTCGTCGAAACGTGCCAAGACACTTCCAATTTTACGTGGGAGAAAACCCGAACAACCAAAGACCTACATATATATATATATATATATATATATATATATATATATATATATATATATATATATATATTAAAATCAATAAATAGTTGAACACCAAGAGAATAAAATTGTACAAAAGTTAAAAATGTTAAAACTTTTATTTACTAAACCTAGCTTTCGTCAAGAACTCTTGACATCATCAGGGTGTAAACGGCAGTTGTTGGGAGGGCTTATATGCAGCCTCCAATCATTTGTGCTCGGCTCTTAGATCATGTCATAGGTCCCAGCTGTGTGCGTTGTAATCCAAGTGTGTGTTCTGCATTAGGGTGTAGTTGTTTCTCACCCTTTCTACGTGTGCTGTTACGTGTGTCTTTTTCGCTAGTTCTAAAATTAGCTGGGGTGTTTCCCCTTTCCTTGCAGTTAGTGCATGTTTCACTAGTTTCCCGTTTGTGATTCTGTCTGTCATGGGCAGTGGTTGCTGTTTTCTGCTTCCTTCTAGTTCCTCCAACCATCCCCTCCAAGCCACATTCCAATCCTCCTTTTCTCTCAGATCTTAGCCCCCGTGTGCCATCCCATCCTGCACCGCTCTCCCTCCTATTCTTTTCCATCACTCCCTTAGATCTATCATCACTCTCCTCCCTATATTCTTGGGAGGAGTCGTTCTGGAGTGTGTGCCTGTCAGTAAGGCATTGCCTAGCTTGTAGCTGGTCAATCTGTTGCTCACTCCATTTGGGGCTTCTGTCCTCATCCCTCATCAGAGAATCTCCCAGGCACGCTCTGTTCGTAGTCTTTTGTCCTCCCAAGGGATCAATCACCACAGAGCTATTCCCCTCCCTCTCACAAACCAGCCCAACTAGCGTACCGAGGGTGTCTGTTTCACTCCCCGGGGGGTAAATCATTCCCCCCGGCATGTGTGATTGTAGTCCGAGCGCTCTATCGTATGCTGTATTTCCTATTCCACCCCCCACAGTTGTTATCTCTATTCGTATTTCTCCTATTGAACCGATTGGGAGGGCCTCGCTCTCTCTTTCCTGCTGCAATTCAGTTGTCAAAGCACCTCCACTCGCTCCGTTCATAGGGAAGTTGTTCCATAATTGACAGTCAGGTTTCTGGTGGCTGTTTGTCATTTGTGGGGGATTTTTCAAAGTTCTACCGTCTTGGTCCGAAGCCAAGAGAATGTCCATTTGGTCATGTTATGTGTGGGGGGATGTTGTGTGGGAGGGGAATAGCTCTGTGGTGATTGATCCCTTGGGAGGACAGAAGACTACGAACAGAGCGTGTCTGGGAGATTCTCTGATGAGGGATGAGGACAGAAGCCCCAAATGGAGTGAGCAACGGATTGACCGGCTACGAGCTAGGCAATGCCTTACTGACAGGCACACACTCCAGAACGACTCCTCCCAAGAATATAGGGAGGAGAGTAATGATAGATCTAAGGGAGTGATGGAAAGGAATAGGAGGGAGAGCGGTGCAGGACGGGATGGCACACGGGGGCTAAGATCTGAGAGAAAAGGAGGATTGGAATGTGGCTTGGAGGGGATGGTTGGACGAACTAGAAGGAAGCAGAAAACAGCAACCACTGCCCATGACAGACAGAATCACAAACGGGAAACTAGTGAAACATGCACTAACTGCAAGGAAAGGGGAAACACCCCAGCTAATTTTAGAACTAGCGAGAAAGACACACGTAACAGCACACGTAGAAAGGGTGAGAAACAACTACACCCTAATGCAGAACACACACTTGGATTACAACGCACACAGCTGGGACCTATGACACGATCTAAGAGCCGAGCGCAAATGATTGGAGGCTGCATATAAGCCCTCCCAACAACTGCCATTTACACCCTGATGATGTCAAGAGCTCTTGACGAAAGCTAGGTTTAGTAAATAAAAGTTTTAACATTTTTAAATTTTGTATAATTTTATTCTCTTGGTGTTCAACTATTTATTGATTTTAATATGAACATACCCAAGAGTCATATTTTTACTTGCATAGCTGAACATATATATATATATATATATATATATATATATATATATATATATATATATACACACACACATACATACATACATACATACATACATATATATATATACAAGAATGATCTACCCAAGGCCATTCTACCCAATCCATCACTCATTACAGGAATCCAAGTTAAAACATGCAAGAAAGATGGATAACATCCCTATTTGAACACATACAATGACAGTTAGTTCACTGTCTCCCTTGATAATGAATTTTACTGTCGAATTCATTATAGACTTGTTTTCTAATATTAAATTGGAATCTACCATTCTATAAGCTAAATCCATTATTTTGTGTCTTCTAGAATAATAGAGGCCTCAATCTGATTTTGACCCATTTTTAGGTATTGAAAAGTAATACCATTTCCCAAGTAATTTTCCCCCGTGGTTAAACAAACATCTCCTCATAACATGTAGTTTCCAATTTGCTGATCACTTTTGTTGCCTTTCTTTGTACCTATTCTATTTCTTCATGAATCTTAGTACATAAAGTAGAATCTGATTAATATATAAGTGAAACTATTATTTCCTGTGATTTTGAAATTTGTCTGTATGCTGGTACATTGCAAAACCATTATATAGGTATTCCTTTTTAACAGCTATTTTTTATTCCTGACTTGTTCAGTTTGTGATCAGTTACATTTACAATATTATTTTTATATCTATGATTATGAACCTTTATAGGTGTCCCTCAATCTACACATTTGCAATGGATTTCTTTGTCCTATTCCCCTTCATTCTCTAATTTTTAGTTCAACTCTCTAATTCATCAAGTCTCTCAAGTTTTGCTTTTTTACTTCTAAGTTATCAGGTATTACATTCAGTTTTCTGTAATAAAACTACAAAATTTGTTCATTTTTTTTCATCCAAGATGCTAATGCTTCTTGGAGCAGCTATGTGCACCATTGTTTCCTTTGCAAAAGTGTCATTTGCTATTTGTTGTTGTCAGTTAAGGCTTGGTCTTGTGCAGCCATAATTAGCCATTGAGTTTATTTCTTCAGTTTTCCTGCTCTTAGCCATTGCCAGAATTTGTTGTTATCTGTTTTGCCTATTTTTTTTTAATGCACAGTTCATGTAATACTTTACTTTGCCATTTCTCATTTCTATTCTTCATTTGGTCTTTCCTGTAGGTCAGTTTGGTCTCTCCAGTACTCAGTAAGCTTTCTTGATATAATGTACTAACTTCACTGCATCTTCTTCACTGTCCTTCAGATATTCTTCAAATGCCTTATTTATTGTTGATTCTGATGATTCTGATTGTGATTCATCAAACAGTCATTCAAATGTTTAGACTGGATCACCTATCAAGTGGTTCCCATGAATCTGGGATAGGTAGATATTCTTGTTTAATAGTGTTAAAGGTATCGTCGCAGGCTGTAGACCAGAGGTTCCCAACCTTTTGGGCAACAGGGACCAGTTACATGGAGAGAGGTTTTTCCACGGACCAGAGGAGGCGTGATTTTGTTTGCTGCTTGCATCCCGTGGATTGGGCTTTGCTTGTTTGTGCGGACCGATTGCTGGCATGCTGCAACCTGGTACTGGTCCATGGACCAAGATTTGGGGACCCCTGATGTAGACTGTTCCAAATAAAGCTGCCTTTGCAATTGACTGATGGTGATTTTGTCAATGCCCATGATGTTTAACTGGTGTCCCAGTTGTTTTGGAATTGTACCCAAGGAGCATACTATTTTTGTTTTCTTTTGGCTCAATTGCCCTTCTTCTATTTGCAAGTCATTGTATTTTTTATCTGCTCTAGTTCTTTCTATTGTACTCTGCTGTTTCCAGGTATTGCAACCTACTCTATCCAGAGTTTCTTTTTTTCTCCTTATCCTTATCCTCCTCCTTCTTCTTCTCCTCCTCCTCCCCCATTATGAAGTATTACTACTCCAAGATTTTTTTTGGGGAGGGGGTTAGCAAAACAATAATCCCCCTGGCAATTAGTGGTTTGTTAAGGCTTTCTACATTTTTTTTACATTTTAGCACTTTTATTTTTAAGTATTTAAAATATTCAGTGTGATCCTATTTATGCACAATACTGACTAAATAGTAATTGTGATTAGCTTTACAGATAGCATAACATTTTAGATAAATTGGTCTTAGATATTTTAACATTGCTACTATTGCTGTTGTTTTGAATGGAGACAGTATCATCTTTGCTATTGGTTGTAAGTAATCAGGTTTAATAAACTGACATTTGTAGCACAGACAATAATTGTAATGGCAAAGAAGCTTAAGTGACATTTGACTTTTTTTTGCTGTGCTTAGTTCTATAAAATGGCTTAATTTTTGCATGCTTATGCATAGCATAAGTTACATGTTTAGGTCCCCCCCCCCTACAAATACACAGTCTTCTATAATTGTCCCTGTTTAATTGGTCTGGTTTTTTTTTACACACTTTAGCTAAAGAGTGTCATGTATTCCTTTAGAAGTGCTTTGACAAGACTAGGCCCTTGACAGGAAGGGCAAGATAGATGAGCTGATGCTCATGATAACTACTGGGCAAGAAGGATAAACAATAAATATATGTAATTACAAGGATGAGTAATTGAAATAGAATATTATATAAGCTTTTAGACACCTGACAACTTGATACAAATTGACAGAGATAATATTTATCTTAACACAGACTCCCTGGTCCAACACCTGGGGAAGAATTGATTGATGATGTTCCATCAAGTCATTGTCAACTCTTATCCTAATATATGGCAATTATTCCAATGTTTGAGTTTCATCCAAGTTGTACAGCCAATCCTCCTCCAGATGTTGTGTTATTTACAACTCCTGCATTTTGTAAAAAGAGTTGGCAGACAATCCAAGTACTTTGAGCCTCAGTTTAGACTTATCTAGGAAAGGTGTTGTGCACTAGCTGGAATTACCTGGAGAACAGATCAGCTACCAAAAGGATATGAGACTTATATTGTCATGTATTTATACTCCTTTATTTAATGAAGCTATGTCTTGTTTTATTGCCTTATCAATAGATACGTCCTGTCTATATTATGCTTAAATCTTCTAGGCTTTTAGCTCAGTATGTGTTTATTGCTTTTGAATCCTGCCCAAATTTTAGATGGCAGAACAACTTTTCACTAGAAAAGTTCACCTACATAGGATTTCACACATTGTTGTGACAGAATCAAAGCGAAAGAACTCTTAGAGTCCCCTATGATAAAAGGACAAAAACCTTATTATATTAAAGATTATGATATTCATCAAAGGATCTCACTGACAATTTGTTTCCTTTATTTGATCGATCCAAAAATAATAATGGATATGAAAAAAGGCAGAGATATATAGTGAGAGATATATCAGTAAACTCATGCATCTGGACACTATTCCTCACTATGAATGATTAAGAAGAGATGAAAAGCTTTATTAATTTAGAAAAGCTTTATTAATTTAGATTTATTAATTTAGAACTTTTCTTAAGAGAAAGGATTCTTACATTGCACAGTTTGATAGGGTTACATAAAATTCTCACAGATTCCATGAGAATAAATATTTTTGGAATCTTTAAACTTCAGAACAGGTTGTAAACACATCACTATAGATCTGAAGTTTAGTTCTAAATTTAAGACATTTGAGTAGTGCCAAATTTCTGACACCTCTATATTTGTGGATTTCTCAGTTTCTCCAGCTCAGCCCTTTCAAGTTTTGTTGTTATTTACCTTAAGAAGAAGAATGATTAAGACTTTTTACAGTCATCACTAAATTTATGTATAGCAAATGTCAGATCAGTATGAAATTTCAGTGGAATACCTGTCAGAATTAAAAGGAAACTGAAAAGATTAATGAAACATTTAAAAAAAGCCCATCAAAGTTTGCATAGTTGTCAGATTAGATAGTTGTAGCTTTGGTTACTTTCTTTTAAAGTCTTAGGTTATGAACAAGAATGTTAGATAGATCTGATCAATGTAAAATACTCTCATTAGCTTTTTCCCAAGATATAGGTTTATTTGAACTGTGACTTTCATACTGCCTCATCATTAAGGAATTCCTTTGCATCTTCAATTTTTCTTCCTAGAAGCAAAGTCATCTCTTCACTTTAATGGAAATGCTATCTCCACACTTCCTCATTCATAAAATCCATACTCTTTTATTTGTAAATCATTTTGAAGTGCTCTGGGTATTATTGTGCACCTGCTACATTACTATACTGTACATAAACCAGTCCAGATGTTTACCTAACATGTTAATGATTACCAGAAATGACTTTCAGTAAAGTGTGGGAATTATTACATGAGAGATTGGGACCATAGCTCAGTATAAGAGCACATTGTGTATAGAGTTTAAAACTTTGGGCAACCTCAATTTTTTTTAAAAAAAAAAAAGTCAAGTGATTGACTAATCTCTGCTAGAGATTTTGGGAGTTGGTGTCTATCCAAATACATAGTACTTGGTTAATACACTTATTAAGCATCTACGGTATATAACCTATATAGTCTATTTAACATCAGGTGACATAGAAACACCATGTAATGAAATGTATGAATGATGAATCTAGTTGTTTGTTTATTAAACATACGCCTCTGTGAATAATATTACTCTGACTATTATGAATCTAATTCCACAATAGTCAGTGGTTAATGAAAAGTAGAGTGTTTCAGGGTAGACATATATTCTGTCAGCCTCTGGATTAGTTAATTCAAGGTGTCATCATGAACTTAATGACAACATGATGATTTTAATCAGACACACATTGTGATGTATTGGAATCTGAAAAAATTATTTCAACTAATTAGTAGAGGATGGTTCACATTCTTTAATTCAATCGATATAAATAATAGTAATCACATCTCTTTTTCTGAGAATTCTGGTAAAATTTCTTGCAGCTGTTTTGCTTTCCCATTATAGATACACACATATATACACAGAGAGAGACACAGACACAGATACAGAAACACACACACACATATACACTCACGTAGATGCACCAAGAAATATATAATAGAATAACAGAACACTACTATTTCTAAGCACCTGTATTACTGGCCCAGAGAACTTCCTGGTTGTATGTTATATAGAGATTTGATCCTGGCCTTCCAATTCTGATACAATTTCTGACTATTGAAAGATTATAATTCATTACTGTTTCTCTACCAGAAGATTCTAAAGAGGGCCATGTACATAGACTAAAAGACGGCACATCTAGTTCAAGGAAATTTATAAAGGGCCAAAGAAGGAATGTGCTAAATATTATTCCAAAAGCTGAAGCTTTTATATACATAGTTAATTGTTATTCCATGAGTAAGATTTAAATTATACGGAAATTAGTTCTAAATCTCTTAAAGTCATATTTAAAAAATGCTTTTTCTCTGTCCTTGAGAGGAAAAACTCAGAGATTTTTATATTCCATTCTAAGACTTATTTTAAAAAGCCACTTCAAGTTTAGGTATTGCATGTCTGACTATCATCTATCTATCTATCTATCTATCTATCTATCTATCTATCTATCTATCTAATCTATCCATCCATCTTTATCTAACCTATCTATAAATACAAAAGGTTCTCACACAAATTACTTTTGGAAGGAATTTGTGAGTGGAAAGACAAAACAAAGTATAACTGCTATTCTTCAGCAATTATATCCTTATATTGGTAACATTTGCCATTTTCATAGGCAAGAATAAATTCATAGGTAAGATTTAAAAGTAAGCCATTGCATATAAACAATCAACATATTTTGTTTATATTTCTTACATTTTAAGAAACAAACCTCATGTGGGATGAGTTCTCCACAACGTGCATTAATTGCATCTTGACTGGAACAATCTGATACTACAGTAGGTAAATGGATAGGTCCCCTTCTTTTAAAAATCTGAAGAGCCTTGAACACTTCAATTTTTCTGGAAGCTTTTTCAGGATGAGATAAATGCATTCTTATCCCCAAGGTCCCAGTGTGATGTGGGAACAAACAGTGTTTTAGCTGTCTTCTGTTCCTTGATTTTGTACTTAAGAAACAAAAACCACTGTAACTCTTTAAGGATTTGGTGGGTCACTCGAGACACTTCAAATTGGAGCAGTATATAACTTGAGTAAATAAATACATCAATGGACAATATTGTTCATTTCATTAGTGTCTATTTGTTATATTTATATCCTTCCTTTTCTTGCAACACTCAAGGAGGCTTGCAAGATAATCTCCCTCTCAGTTTATCCCCACAACACCAATCCTGTTACATAGACAGGGTTGAAAGAAATAAATTGTCTCAAAGTCACCCAGTGGGCTTCTAGGGCTTAAATTGGATTTGAACCCAAATATCCCCAGCCCTCACCACACATACTAATTACTACAACACACATATTCTATATATACTTCATCTGATCAATTTCAGGTTCTGTTCAGCTCAGGGTTTGTTTGTTTTTTTCAATTTAACAAAAGAGTGTGCCTAAGTGTTCTTTAATATCATATTCATTTGGACAAACATTTCCTAATGTACCCTTTTATTTATACATTTCCTAGATAATGATGTTGATAAGTAATATTGCCACCATAAAGTGGATTTCCCTCCCCTGTTTATAAAGGAAATTATTTTCTTTGTCTTTTTTTAATTGCAAAGTAGTCCATTTTACTATTGTTTTAAATACAGACTTGGTATGCATTTACATTTGAGTTATTTTCTTACACGTCCAGTGGGCCTGAAATTTGTATAATTCTTTCAGCCTTATTATGCGCTATACTTCTTATGCTATGCTATTGCTAACTATCTTTTATTTTACCTGCTTTGGAACTGCTTCAGAATGGATTACCAATCTGAGTTCCAAAACTGTAAACAACCTTTAGGTGGTTGATATTGAACAGATACAGGAGTTTCTAATTCTCTAATGCCATCTAGAGGCTCTCCAGATTCTTGCAGCTCAGACCTAGTTGCCCTTCACCATGATGCACATCAGTATTATGGTCACAATGACACAGAACAGCACACACTCTGCTAGAGAGAGGTTCCCTGAAGATGGGCTCCAGCACAAGTCCGAAAGCTCGACATATAAAACCTCTGGTCCCCGTGACTGATCCAGACTGGATCCTGCAGTATTATGATCCTCTGGACAGGAAAAGAAGAGATATACCAGAAGCCTTCATCTGTATGCTTCAGCACATATTACTATGCATGCTACATTTTTTAACTCTTGTCTTTGTATTTTTTTAAGCCAGCTGGATGTTATGGTTGAAGTATCAGGCTAGAAACTGGGAAACTATAAAACCAGGTTAGAATTTTGGATTATAAACCAGGAAATCAGCAGATCATAAGTTTTAATTTTGTCTTAGACACAAAGTCAGTTTGGTGACCTCGGGTCAAAGCAATGGCATACCCCTTCCAAAACCTGGTCCCCAAAATTTTGGGGACCAATCCAGGTGACTAGTTGCAAAAAGTCAATGCTGACTCGAAGGCATATATACACAAACCCCTAGTGTCTATGAGGTTGGACAACTATAATAAATTTAAATAAGTAACTTGAAGAAATAATAAAATAAGATGATTGCCTTCTTGACTTTTTTTAACCATATCTAGTTGATACCTCTGGTGCCTATGTAACAACTGTGGAAAACCTAGTGAGAAATATTGCTAATCTATAGTAGAATATCTGACATGAATTTATTACACCTACTGGAACTCTTCCAGGAATTCATCTGAACTTCATCTAAGACAGGTATTGCAATTAAGGTACCACCAAATGTTGTTGAATGAGATGCCCGGTCTTTTATCTTAAAATTGGATAAGGAATAACCCATAGTTTAAAACTTTAAATAAATGGCTCCAGTTTTCCCTTTTCAAATGATTTGAAGCTATATGATCCTAGTGCAAACTCATCATTGGACTAGCAATGAGTTAAAGGGTGCTCATTTTATTCATTGCAACAAGATGAATATTGTGTGGAACAAGATAGCAGAAGCAAGTTAAAGATGATCTAAATTTATATACAAGGGCTCACACTTGTCAGCAAAACAAAATAGCTAGAGGGACAGAGAAAGTGGTCAAACATCAAGCTACACAACTGAAAAAAAAAAAAACAGGTCTCAAACCATGTAAGTCACACCATGCTTCTGCCTATACTTTCCCTGCCAACTTTGTTCTAGTTCTTCCATGACTTTAGGTCAGAAACCTGAGTAAGGTTCAGTCAGTCAATGGGCTTCTACAACTTACGCTATTTTGAGGAGCTATATTCTATATCTGATGCTCTTAGTCTAAATCATATCTCATCGAAAGAGGTTTTTTACAGTCTTGTTTGTTTGAGTTTTTTTTAGCAAAGACCTCCTCCCAATGAGCTTCCATTGGCTTCTCTCTTTATATGTGTTTGTGTGTATGTATATATACTGTATATATGTGTGTGTCTGTCTGTCTGTCTGTCTGTCTATCTATCTATCTATCTATCTATCTATCTATCTATCTATCTATCTATCTATCTATTGTCCTCGACTTACAACAGTTCATTTAGTGACCATTCAAAGTTACAACGGCATTGAAAAAAGTGACATGACCATTTTTTCACAGTTACGACCTTTGTAGCATCTCCATGATTATATGATCAAAATTCAGATGCTTGGCAACTGATTGATATTTATGATGGTTGCTGTGCCCCAAGGTCATGTGATCATCTTTTGCAACTTTTTGACAAGCAAAGTCAATGGGGAAGCCAGACTCACTTAACCAGGCTACTAACTTATCAACTGCAGTGATTCACTTAACAACTCAGGCAAGAAAGGTTGTAAAATGGGGCAAAACTCAATTAACAAGTGTCTCAGTTAATAGCAGAAATTTTGGGCTCAGTTGTGGTTGTAAGTTGAAGACTACCTGTGTGTGTGTGTGTGTGTGTGTGTGTGTGTGTGTGTTTGTGTATATACGTATGTGTATGTGTATATGTATGTATATATGTATGTGTATATGTATTTGTATATGTATTTATGAAAGTTCTTTAGACTTCATTAAAAACAAAACAAAACCAAAATCTCCTCAAAAATATTGCATTAATTTTAATTGAGTTGCTCCAAATAACAAAGAGCAATTAATTGTCAGTGGTATTCTTGTAAGATGATGTGTCATTGTGAAATGGATACTTTGCTTTTGTTTCATTCAGGGAAATGCATTTGTTTCCAATTATGCAAGAAAGCCAAATGATACATCCTATAATTTATTTCCGTACAAACAAGGAACAATAATAAAAATCTGTTAATCCTTTGGTTGATTCCCCACTTCTCATCAAAATTCCATTATCAGTTAATCCTGGAATTTTAATTGCTTCATGAATGGAATGGAAAATTTCTGAGTATTTCTGACCTATTTTCTCTGACCTGCACAAAGGAGTCTGTAGGACACTCTTGTGTCCTTTTTGTTTTGCTGCTGCGTTATGTTGTAGGCCTGCCATTATAGTACAGTATGTCTCCATATTTTTTGTGGTTTTCTTTCCCATACACATTAGTCATTCTTTAACAAGACTTTCAAAACTGATAGATAAATCATGTACCCTATGTTACATTGTGATATTCAGCCCTTTGTTTGAAGGATGCCACCTGACATGCCAGGAATCTTTTTTTTAAAGGGAAAGATTGAATGCTTTCACTACAATATCAAACATTGTCATATGTACAGGCTTTGGTTCTCTTTTCTGCAGTATTTCATCTTTTGAAACATGTATTTTCTGTATTATCACAGATAATATATTCCTGCAAGCAGAGAACAAAATGGCAAATTAATTTGAATAAGAGATCAAACTGCAAACTTTCCAAATTGTACCTTGTAAATTATAGCACATTAAAGTATTCATATGCAGTACTACATAGCTTTGTGCTTCAGATATTGAACAATTGCCTTTTTTGTATGATTGATTGATTTGTATGCCATCCATTCTTGAAGTGTCTGAGTAGATAACAGTAAAGAAAAAAAATATATCACCAAGCCCTCCCCACACACTCATGAAATAAACCAAATGCAAAATCAAAATCATATAAAAGGGAGAAAACTCAAAAGCTTGTACCTATCAAGTTCGTAAAATAATTTAATTATTTTACTTGGTTTAATAGTATGTGTAAATTGTTGATTTTATTGTACTTGCCCACAGTCATTTTATTAGAAATGGATGGCTATATAAATTTGATTAAACAAATAAACCTAGTCAGACGGGCACAAGAAGTATAGGAGAAGGCAGTTCCACAGAGAATCCCTCCCCCAACAATCTGGGTTCTCATTTTACCAACCACAGATGGATGGAAGACTGACTCAACCTTGAGTTGGTCACAATCAAACTCCTGGCAGTGAGCAGTCAGTTAGCCTACAATGCTGCAATCTAATCATTGAGCCACCACATCTAATTGATATAGACAAAAGCAAAATTGAATGTTAACAATTAGGTTCATTTTTGAGAATCCATTATTTCTATTGCTATAGGGAACAATCATGGTGTGTCATTGACCATAATGACAATAATCTGTTCTCCTCTCTAGTCTGTTTTTAACTGAAGATTTGGGGATCATCTCCTAAAAGATTGAAGCTACATACCCTTAACTTTCTATAGGCTGTACCTTTGTAAATACATGTTATGAGTTGAAGCAATCAATATTTTTACAGGGATTTTATCCCTATATTCATCTTTCTACATCCTAGCCACAAAGAAAGTAAAAAGACCATGAGAAATATCATGTATCATGCTTTCAGTCCTGTGTCACTTCTCAAAAATGGAAGCCTGATCTAAATCAGATCTATGTATAACATGCATCTAAGTATAGCTATTCTCTATTGCTATTGCACTTCTTTAAATGGAAGATGAATTTGATTGATCTTTCAGCTATTAAGAAGGTTATTGAGAGTTTAAAACAAAGATGGCTAACTTCTGGCTAATAATACTGCAAATCTTGCAGACTTGCCCCATCCTAGCTAATCAGATTCAGCAGAAACTATGGACATTTGAGAAAAGGGTATGACAATATCATCCAAAATAAAATATCTATTTTATTTCAAGCTTGCTCAAAAGGGCATAGATCAGGGGTCCCCAATCCCCAGTCCATAGATCAGTACTGGGCCGTGGCATGCCAGCATCTCGCCTGCACAAACAAGTAAAGCCCTATCCGCGGGATGCAGACAGCACACAAAACCACGCACCCTCTGGTCCGCAAAAAAACCTCTCTCCACGGAACTGGCCCCTGGTGCCCAAAAGGTTGAGGACCTTTGGCACAGATTATTTTTTACAAAGTATTGAGATATTTTTATCCCTGGCATGAAGTTTGTCTGATCCTTGCAGCAAGCCCACATTCTAGCACAAACCCTTTCCACATTCTTCTGTGATGTCACTTGCAGAAATGAAGCATATCAGGTGTAACATGTAAGAAGTAGATGGGACTCACATGCAATTTGGGCTGCCTTGTGGCGGGGTAAACTTGAAAATATCCCATTTTCTGTGGGAACATTAGAAAGCTGCTCAGGGAGAATGTAGAATATTTTCTCCAGTCACAAGGAAGTCTTGTCAAGTTATGGAACTGAATTAAGATACGATAAGGAGAAAAAGGGGGACCTGTGCTAAGTGTGCCCAGATCTTCCTTCAAAAGGTATTCCGCAAGGGAACAGGGGCTGCAAGGAAAGGTTTGGGCAAATATCCCTCTTCCTATTTCCCTCAGTAATAAGAGCAATTCCACCTGGCTACAGATAATTCCCTGCTTCAGAAGCAGAAAGAAAAGAGCCATTTTTTTTATGGAGATCTGTGACAAATATCTGTTCATAATTTGGAGCTGATGCATAACATTTCCTCCCTGTGGGCATCTATGCTGAAAGAAAATAGTGGACCAGGGGAGGAGAAGAAGGAATACTCTCCTTTGAAAAAGAAGAAAGGGAATGTCGATTTTTGCATAAAAATGTGTGTGTATGTGTGTAGATAAACACACACAAACACATACATACATACACACACATACATACATAGATACATATTCAGTTAGAAATGATGAGCATAACTTAAATATAACTATTGATGGTTTTCAAATAGAAGAAATTTCAAATATAGGAGACATTTTGAGATCCTATCAGTATGAGGGGTCATTCATACTGATAGGATCTCAAAGGATACATACTGGGTGCCTTTATATTAGAAATCTATCATTACTTCCAATTTTACGCGAGAGAAAACCCGAATAACCAAAGATAGATATATAGATAGATAGATAGATAGATAGATAGATAGATAGATAGATAGATAGATAGATCCAAAAATAGAATTTAATCCACCAAGCTTTCGTCAAATACATTTGACATCGTCAGGGTTAAAAGGCAAGCGCCGGGGGAAGTCTTATATACAGTTGTTTAATGCCTGTTTCCGGCTCCTGGAGCTTGTCATCGGCCCCAGCTGATCGAATTGAGTCCCAAGCACACACCCCACATCAGCACCTATCCACTTTCCATTGCTAATTTGCATTCTGTCATACGTTACTCTGTTAGCTGTTTCAGGGTTGGTCAGGTTGGAGGTCAGGATCTTTTCTCCTCTCCTGCTCATAATTCCCCCACCATCCCACACACAACTTTCCTTAGGGGACGGGGGTGGGCAATTATTTAAATTGCTTCCAATATTCCTGCAAACCCCAAGACCACTGGTTCTGATATTTTTAAAGTCAATTTCATGTCCTGTGGCTTTAAGGTGTTGGACCAGGGAAGATGTTGGTTCCTCTTTTTTGACTGAGTTCTTATGTTCTTCAATGCGTGCACTTATTCTTCTGTTGGTTTGTCCGATGTATGTGGTGGGACAAGTGGTGCATGGGATTTCGTATACTCCTTGATTTTCTAATTCAATTTTATCTTTGGGGTTTCTAAGGATGGTGGATATTTTTCTGTTTGTGCAGAATGCTGTTTTGATGTTGTGTTTATGGAGGATCTTACTGATTCTGTCTGTGGTGCCTTTTATGTATGGGAGGAGGGCTTTGCCGTTTTCTTGTTCTTTGTCTTGGATTTTAGTGGGGGTTTCTTTTTGGATTAGGTTTGTAATCTTATTTCTATGGAATCCGTTGGATGTTAGTACATTGGTGAGAGTGTGTAGTTCGGGTTTTAGGTGTTGTTCGTCAGCTAAGCGTTTTGTTCTGGAGATGAGTGTCTTGGCTACAGAGTTGATCTGTGCTGGGTGGTGGTGTGAGAGAGCGTGCAGATAGTGGTTTGTGTGTGTTTTCTTCTGGTAGATGGTGTGTCCTAGGGAGCCATTGGATTTCTTGTAGACTAAGACATCCAGGAAGGGAAGTTGGTTGTTAGCTTCTGTTTCCATGGTGAACTGTATTTTGGGGTGTAGGCTGTTGAGGTGTGTGAGGAAGTTGTCCAGTTTTTCTCTCCCATGTGGCCAGATTATGAAGGTGTCGTCTACGTATCTGAGCCAGAGTTTGGGTTTGTAATCCGATTTTTCTAGAGCTTGGATTTCAAAGTGTTCCATGTAGAGGTTGGCAATGACAGGTGAGAGGGGTGATCCCATGGGTGCTCCTTCTGTTTGTTTGTATTTTTGTCCATTATAGATAAAGTATGTGTTGGATAGGCAGTGGTTGGTCAGATCTAAGATGTGTTTGGGGGGGTTATATTTGTTTTGAATAGCTGTCAAGGCTTCTTTGATAGGCACTTGGGTGAAGAGGGATATGACATCGAAGCTCACTAGTAGGTCGCTGGGCTGTAAGTTTTGTTTCTTTATGATCTCTATAAACTGGAATGAGTTTTTTACGTGTGAGGTGATGGATTCTGCATAGGGCTGTAATTGTTTGGCGAGAAATTTGGCTAAGTTTTGTAGAGGTGAGCCTATGGAGCTGACTATAGGTCTGAGTGGGGTTCCTTCTTTGTGTATCTTGGGGAGACCATAGAGTTTGGGGCATCTGGATGATTTCTCTCTGGGAATGATTCTTTGCTGGATCTCTTCGCTAATGGGGGAGGCTTTTATTTTGGATCTGGTGGTTTTTTTCCAGGTAGGTGGTGGGATCTGTATTTAGGGGTTTGTATGTGGAGTCTTGGAGTAGGTTGGTTAAAACCCGAACAACCAAAGACCTACATACAAATACCCATGAAAACCTCAGAAAACAAATATATATATATATATATATCTTGACTATAACTTTCATTTGTTATATAAGTACAGAAAATTTAAAATCACTGCTTTGTTGTTATGTTTACATTCAGCCTTTGTGGAGGCTCATGGTGTTCTAATGCACCATTTGGTCATCAAAAAAAAAACTTATTTTTAACGAGTCATAAATTTAGGGAGACAAACCTAATAGCATGAGCAGGAAATTCTTAGCATAAGCACAGTGGGATGGAAACATTATTATTTAAGATATTTTGATGCTTTTCTTCCCTTAAAAAAGCTTCAGTGGCATTAAGTGCATAAATATAGGTGCATTTTAAATTTGGAAGTTCCCAAAATATGTGCTTTAAAAAAGCACACACTTGAGTACCTAAGTAGCTATTGTAGGTTTTATTCAGATGGCAAGTGGATAAATAAATAAAAGCTGAATTCCATAGCCACAAAATATGAAAAAGCAAAGTAAGGAAGGACAGCTTTAGTGTCTTTTTGTTCTTCCTCTGTGTTTGGTAAACCATTTTCCCCTTGCCCTTAAATAACCCATTTTTTGTGTTTTTTTTTTTAATTTTCTCTGAGATTTTATTTATTGTATGGATGGCTTTCATTAGAAATGCTTTTCTCTTCTTCATTTACTAGGAAGTTATGAAAAAAAATAGTGGGATTAAAAGAGATGATGCCTCAAAATCATTTATTATGGCTCACTGGAATATAGCACACATTGCTGATCAGCAGCCCTGCAAAATTCTAGGAGTGCCTTGTTTTCTTTTCTTTCATATTATTTTACCTCTATCATTATTCTGTATATAAGCATGCCAGGAAAACAATCTAAAAGTTTAATATAATGCTTTCCAGGTCATAATGCATAAAGCCTACATTTAACTTTGCGTTGCCTGGAATACAAGACATTTGCCACTTTTTGTATTTATATGAATGGTGGGGGAGTGGACAGTGGATACATGTTGAGGGAAGATTAAAATGGACAGCAATATTTCCCCTAGGTTAAATCTGCTTTAATTTAGCAAGATATTCTGACTTTAAATGATTTCATAATATGAAAGCCCCCTTCCCTTCCTAAAATGATTTGCTTAAATTACAAAAAAAAAAAAAAAAAAAAAAACCTGGAATGTCAATGATATGTCAATGTCATTAAATAATATGTATGTTTGTTCCAGTTCTTGTAGTGAAAATATCCTGTACTGCACATATGTGAAAATACTCTGGCAATTTTAGTCCTGTGACCACATCTTTTTCATTTGCTCCATTTGGAGTATGATAAGGTTTTCATTAAAAACAGAGGGATCATAGAGAATGCTTTAAGACTAAAGTGTAGAAAAAGTGTCTCTGTCCCCTACTTCCTTGGGTATCACCAATTCTGCCTCTTGCTTCCACAACCTCTGTGGAGGAAGCTTTATTCATGTCCAGTTGAAAAATACTACAGTCCAGCTCTATGTGTTGGATCAAATAAAGAGTTGTACTCACACTGATTGTGCAGCAAACTTGGAGAACAAAAGGTGGGAATGGCAGGATGTTAAGATGCAGAGGGCCACACAAATGTTGCAGTTGCTCAAATTGACAAATGATTGTACATATCTAAGCAGAAGATATTTAAAGACTCTCCAAAATGTACCAGGTTGTGGAAAGGTAAGAGAATTACTGAATTCATTATTCTGATAGTTTTGTTAATTTCCTGAGATTATGGTGAAGTCTTGATATAGGAACATGAACAAAGGTGATTAGTTTTTTTGCAAATTGTTAAAGAATCATCCATCAATTACAACCAAAGCTATAATGATTTGGTAATTCAAACTGGCCTGTGAAAAGAGAGGTTAAGAAAGGAGAAGTTCTCATTTCCCACTTCTTCAAAGATTGTCTACTGGATTACTATTGTTCATTGACTTTGCTCTAGTTCTGCATAAAAAAAGATTCCTATTTCTATAGCAGTGGGCAAACCACTTGTAACATAGCTCTGTAATGCAGACATGCCTTTAATGATCAGTTTAATATTTTGTAAACTATCCACTGAATTATTGTTTAGACTGATACCTACTTCCTTCCAAGAGCTCAAGGTGACTTACAGGGATATTCCCCTTTATTTAATGCCAACAAAAAGAAGCCAATAGAATGGATTAGGCTGAGAGAGATTGTTTCCAAGGTCAAGAATGGACTGAACCTGGATTTTTTCTGATTCTGGTCTACAGCACTTTGGCTGTTTTGGAGAACAGTCAGCTATTTAAAAATGACATATTCCAGATATGTACTATCTGCCTGATCTAATTCTTAAAACAATAAAATATCAGCATCTTTGATTATGCTGGATGGAATATCTTATTTTTAAGTTGTTCAACAGTTTGTGTTGATTATGAAAAGAAAAAAAAATCTACCATTTAAGGACTGGAAGAGGAAAAAAAGCATGAAAATCTTGGTGGAGAATCCAGGAAGAAGAAACCTCTGACAGCTTTAATATTAGCTTGTGGACATTACATTCAATATTCTTACTCTTAGTTTCTGGGTTTTAATAATTTTATAAAATATGAAAATGAATGGGAATAAACCTTTGAGTTTTATGTATAGCCAGTTATAAGACAATAGTTGGAGATTGATAAGTAAGCATAAATCTTCAAGCAGACATTGCGGGATAGCAAAATAAAATAAAATTGAAGCAATGTTTTATTCTCCAGAAACTATGAAAGCCAAGATATTGCCTTAGCTACTGAAAATACCCCCTTCTCTCTCTTTCAAATGTAAATTATGTTAATTCTGTAACTACCTCTGGAACATATATATTAGCAGGTGGGAAGAGCTTTCCCTAGGATCAGTTATGTTCTTGTTTAGATCTTGGTGTCACTAACTGAGTCAATCAGTGAGTCTCTTTGATTCAAGCTGGGATTTATTCTATGTCTTCACTACACTGGCACTAGTTAATTTGCACATGGATCATGTCAACTTAATGATTAAGAAAACAAACAGGGAAGAAATGCATAAAGAGATCTATTGTAGAAGACGCCATGAAAAAAGAAGAGTATTTCTGCTTTTTTTTAAAAAAAAAAAAATTTGCAGGCCAGTTCATACATTAATGCAGAAAGAGGACCAAACATATTTTTAGCAAGTAAAATGTGAAACTGAACAAACCTAAGATTGATCCCCCATTGAATGGGGCATGGGAGTGGGACAATAGGTCATGTATCTGAAGAATTTATATATAGATACAACATTAGGCAAACATAATCTTCTAATCTTATTATTGCAGATCAGATGTTTTAAGGAGAGTCTAAATATTTATTAATATTCTCAAAGGTATTTGAATAATCATGTTTCAGGGTATTAAAATTGCTGAGTTTATGCCCAAAGCAGTCATAATGAAGATAATTTCCAGGTAATAAGCAAAGTGGCTTAAAATGTCATTTTGCCTTGTAGCAAAATCCCATGGTTCAGAGCTGGGAACCAGAAATTCTTATTGAAATGTTTAATATTTGCAACTTTTCTTTGTTCTGGGAAGAACAGAGAGTTAATGATAAAAATGAATAATCTTTTTACAAGATTGTAGAAATAGTTTGTTCATCATTAGTGTAAAATATAATAATGCTGAGAAAGTGTGCAAATTATTAAGGGGGAAAACTGCAATTGCTAATTTTATAGTTACCTCACATTTTTGGGATATAAAAATGAAAATAATGAAACTAACTTTGCTGATTATTGAGGTTTATAATTTGCCTGTTAGGTCTAGGAGTTAGAACAGCAATTTTGTTATCTTTCTATTTTTTTCTTCCTGTAATAATCTCTTTCTGTCTCTAATTTACATATTTGTTCATATTTAGAACTACTAGGTATATAGGATGAAACTACTGTCTATTCTGCAATTGTTAAATTAAAATTGATCATTAGTAAAATGTCATTGATCATTAGTAAAAGTATTGGGCAAAAAATCACTGCAAAAGATAAAGGGAAACTGTTCAGTTTTGAACAAGTAAAAGGAGTTTAGACTTATTTCTAAAATTACAAAAGGGCCTATTGTAATATTTGGGAAGCTCCTACAGTTTCTATACATTCAACAAATCTATTCTACTTAGCCTTTTACTACTTTTTTCATAAAAAAAAAACAAAAAACAAAAACCCCGTAACTTGTAAGCAATAAGGGGCTCCAACTTGTTCTCAGAAAGTTCTATGATATAGCCTTGGTGGAAAATCTTGGCACGTTATTATACTTAATCCTTTTCTTGAGACGAACCAATTCATGTTTTTACACATCTCTCTGTGTATATTAGTTTTCAGAAATACTGCAGGGTTTCATTTGTTATCCAATTATTCACTACAGACAATTTCCAATGTGCATGGTAGCTTAATGTGTAAGACATTTCTTCCCAAATACTGTATGAAATAGAATGTCATACATATGTGTTTTAATGGGGAGAATTTAATAGACTCTAAGGGCTACCGTGTAGCTATTCTATTAAGCTATCTGCATAAATCTCCTTTGATCCTTTGTACATATAATAAAGTAGAAACATCTATTTCAATAAATAATGAGGAAGGAATTTATAAGATGCTTTTTATTCATCAAATTTTCCCAGAGCAGAGCTGATTATATAGAAGAAAACAAAACTTTAAGTTTTGAAGGTTGTTAAGTTTTCCTAAGCTTTCAATGAGTCAGAAAGAAATCTAGCACTATAATGTCTCTATACAGTAAACATATTAGTATTTTGATTTGAGTTGGGTGTGCTTAAAGCCTTGACCAACTTATTACAAAACTAATTTTTTAGTTCAATCTTCAATTGAGATATCTTTGAATTTCATGAAATTTTAATCATCTTCTTTATGGCTAACACCCAACTGTGCTTCTCTTTGCTATTCTGTGCCTTAATAAACCCTAAATATGATTTTAAACAGGCATTTGGTGCCAGTTTATCTTTTGGGGATTGTGATGTAATGTATTTTAGAAGGCTAAGGCCCATGCAGATTGATTAAACTTGCCTCAGTGTGAGTGTTTGTGTGTGCTTTAATTAGCAGACAAGGAAAAAAAAACATATTTTTTTCAGACGTGCTCTTATATTTTCAATAGGTGAGGAAAATAAGGTGGTACCATTTAGCATTTTTCAAGCTAACAGATTTTTATTAAAAAGCATAAGCTGTTGTGAGCTACATCTCACTTCATCAGATTTATGGAGTGAGTAACCCGATACTGGATTTAAATGGAACGATAAGAGAGAGAGACAAGTAGATTAACAGATCCAGGTCATGTGTGAGACTTTGCAGATTAACAGCTATAATATTTAAAAACCTGTTGTGCTTGTTAAGACTTTTTGAGATACCCTGAATTTTTTTGATATATTGTACAGATAGCTCTCATCTTACAGCCATTCATTTAGCGACAATTTGAAACTATAACAGCAGTGAAAAACATGACTTACCACTGCACTATCCCCATTGTCATGTGATCAATATTTGAGCCCCGGGCAATCAGCATGTATTTATGTTTGTTACAGCCTTCTGGGGAAACAGAGGGTAAAATGATCACCATTTGCCACCTTTCCAGCTGGATTCCGACAAGCAAAATCTATAGGGAAAGCCAGGTTCACTTAACAAAAACTGTGACAAAAATAAAAGGTTGTAAAATCAGGTGCAACTCACTTAACGTCCATCTTGCTTAGCAGTGGACATGATAGTCCCAACTGTGGTCACAAGTCGATGTCCACCTGTATTCAAATTCAGCAATATCTTGCTCAACTGTAGTGCTAATGTTTCTTTTCTTTTCTTTTTCAAAATGATTACTTTGAAATAGCAATAAAGGTTGCACTAGAGTGGTCTACTCTTGCTTTCAGTTGTTGAAAGAAAAATTAGTCCAGTTCCAAGTCGGGAGAAAGACACTGAAAATAAAATGGAGGCTAAGATGCTGGAAATAAAATGGAGGCTAGCTGCTTAGGAAAGAAAGTTCTTGTTTATTGATGAGCAGAACCAACAACAGCATGCAGTTCTGAGACAGCTGACAAAATGGAGTTGAGAATGGGTGGGTTTTCATACCTTCTAATTGAGATGCTGCAGGGAGCCGTGCAATGTAGTGAGCCTTGTGTCAATGGTGGTGGGTTAATCCTATTATGTCGTAAAGGTCATGTCCTATCCTTAGAATTTGGGTGGGAAGATGTAAATTCTTGATCCCATCAGCTGTGGGGGCTGAAGGTGTTTTGTTTATGAATAGATTGGGCCAATCCATTCAAAATCTCCTAAGGATTGGCCTTTTTGCTTGAGGCTTTTTTCCTATAGCAGGAAGACTGGGGCTACTTTCTGTCTTTGTTAAGATTTTTTTCTCCATTTCTCCTTTAGGGGAAATATTCTATCTTGCCTCTTTTTAATATTCCCCAAAATATTTCATTCTTTGGGGGGGGGGTGCTGACTTCCTACACAGTCATGTGTTGACCACTTCTATCCATTAATTCTTTTGCACAAAGCCTACATATTTTTCATATGTAGAATTCAGATGACATACTGTATATCACATTAGAGAAAGAACACATGGATTTTTCTCTATTCTTTGCACACTTGTTAAAGCCTATTATATTATATGCTAATACTGTAACTGTAGGGGCAAAATAAATATGTGGATTTGTTGCAGGGCTTTTTTTTCCATGTTCATATTATTGTCTTGTTGTTCTTGTGAGAATCTGATTCAGGCCAGGAGGCTGTCCATATATGTGTATAGGACTGCCAGCCATTATGCAGTGATTCAATTATCCAGAATGGACTATACCTTCTTAATAACACATTTAAATGGTTTGAGCTGAGAGCTGTAGATGACAACCAGTGATGTTGTATTGTTACGTTTCTGTGCTCTGTCTTTTATTAGGTCCTCCTGGGAATCGATTTGGTTCTATTGATTTATCTATTCCTCTTGTTGGTGGATAGTTTGGTCTCCCAAATGCCTGCTTTATTTCTCTCAGTTGGGCATTTCTGCCAAATGGATCAGAACAAATGCAATTGTAGCACACAGCCTGGAAATCCATGATATTTTTGGTGCTGTGTCCTAAATGGTAGCAGAAAGTATATAGATGTGCATGGTAACCTATTAGTTTTCTGTTAAGTGTAGTGATTCTGTATTGGCTGTGCACTTTTGCTGCGACATCAAGGAAGTGGATTTATCCTGTAGGTAAGATGAGGTTGCTAGTTCATGGAAGTTGCTGAAAACGTGATGAAATTTGATGAGAGATTCATTTCCATGAATCCAGATGATGAAAATGTTATGAATGAATCTCAGCCAGACTCCTCCTGATTTATGATGATATAAAAACACCTGCTTTCTGATGTTTCATAGATTTTCCAACTCTATAGAGCAGATTATCCAATCTGTCTAAGTTAAAATTAATGAAACAGGCTACGTAGTTGTTCATCACAGTGAACAAATATACAGGCATCTAAATGTTATTTTGTCAGATTATACTATATTTAATTAGCAATAGTTTGATTTTTCATTAATTTACATCTATACCTATTATTTAATATAGACTTTATGCAGATATGAGTATTTTTAAGGATGGTGATGATAACGATGATTCTTTTGAAGCCTTCTATGACTACATTGTTAGTGACATTGTTCCTCACAGTTCTCTACTTCAATTTGCTGTGTTAAAAATTTTCTTAGAAAAAATATCTTCCTTCCTTCCTTCTTCCCTTCCTTCCTCCTTCTCCTCTTCCTCCTCCCCTTTGTTGATGACAGCAGATTCTGATGAGGGTTGGTCTCTCTCTCTCTTTTTTTGCATGTTATAGGATTTCATCAAAGTATAGGAAGTAAAGATTTCAGACTTTTGGAAATATGACTGTATAATAAAAGATATCCTATAGTTGAAGTAAATTAAAGGACCCTCAACATTACAATTTCACCATGTTTACTCTTAGATTGCAGGAGAAAGATTAAAAAAAGCTAAAGAACATTTTAGCATGGTGACATTTATATAATTTTGCAATAGTGGTAAATATCTGTAGCTCAGGTGTAGGATGAGGATGAAGGTTCATTCTTTGAACTTGTGGGTTGTTTTCCAAATGTTTCATTACCAGGCTAGGTAACATCTTCAACAGGGTTTAGGGGATATCAGTGTCAGTGTTCTTCTATTTATAAGGGCTTCATGTAGGCAATAGGTCTTGTGATAGGTCCAGTGTAGGTACATTAAGTGAGGGACTTGTGATGAGTCAGGTCTGCGTGTGTCAAGTAAAGGTCTTGTAATGGGTCTTGTGATGGGATAGGTGTGATTCACCAGTGGGAGTCTTGTGATGGGTCTTGTGATTGGGAGGTTACATCAGGTGAAGTTCGTTGGGAGATGACGTGCTAGTTGGGGGGGGGGGGCTTGCATGGCTTGGTTGAGGTTTGGTGCTATCTCTGGTTGGCTGTCTCTGGTTGGCTGTTTGACCACACCAAGTCCTTATAAACAGAAGAACACTGACACTCACACCCCCTAAACCCTGCTGAAGATGTTACCTAACCTGGTAATGAAATGTTCGGAAACCAAGCCACAAGTTCCGAGAACGAATGTTCACCCTCATTTATATAATTATCAATTGAAAATTGAGGGATGCATGAGGCTATCTATGTCATCTGAATATATATTAATTTAGATTTTATTCATGAGGTGGGCAGCTATATAAAATAAATATGTATATATCAACGTAAAAGTTGCTGTGAAAGGCTTATATTATAAGTGTGTGTGTGTGTGTGTGTGTGTGTGTGTGTGTGTGGATAGATAGATAGATAGATAGATAGATAGATAGATAGATGATGGATGGATGGATGGAGAGATGCATACAAACAAGATGCATTGGTTTGTTTTCTTGGCTTTCCAGGGTATTTTCAGGAGCTTTCCCCAAAACCAAAGTTCAAAAGTGTCAATACTCTTCTTACTTTGCTTCTTCAAAGTCTAACTTTCATTTCATTGGAGTGTCACAGAGAATATCATGGCTTGTATGATTCTGATCTTTGGAAGGATGGGAACATTGTGGCATTTTTTAAAAAGCCTTCATGGTTGTTCTACTAAATGCTAGCCTGAAATCCTATACATATAAATTATATACCACAAGTTTGAAAATTGGGACTGCTACCCCTCTGCCCCTCTGCCTTCCATATGTCTTCTAAACATTCTTCTCTAAAGGAAAATTTTTACTGGTTTTAGTAATTTCAATGAGGTTGGTATCTTTTTGAAGTATAGTGCACTCTCTATACATGCAAACTCCTGAGTAAGCTTCTTGGAGTTCAGAGAGGCTTACTATGTGTCAAGTGTTATATATTTTTCTTAAACTGCATTATATGGAAGTCTTATACTATTCTAGACTCTACCTTTATAAAGAAGATAGCTTGGGATTATGCCCCTAAATAAAGCCAGGTTGCTAGCCATAAGAAAATGCAGAAGTAGTTAAAGCTGCATAACAATTAAAACAAAGCAAACATAAATTAAGAAACACAACATAAAAACTGATACTGCAGGAGAGGATTTGAATGAAAGAAAATCTAACCAAAGCTTTCAGCACATTCTACATTTATCTTATTTTCTCCATTTCCTTCTTTTTCTTTCCTCATGGGATTTTCTTCAGCAACACAAATCACCCAGATTTTCCTCTTCTTGATGTTCAGTTACAATAGCTGTAACATAATCGCATTGCTTTTTTTTATAAAAAAATATTCTTTTTGATTTATACTTATCGCTTTCATGATAAGTTGCATTTAAATATGACAAAAAGTCTGAATATTGCTTTACCTTACTTCAAAAGTAGCAAAATATATATGTATTTTTTTTCTTTTTTTCCTTATATAGTGGTTACTGTAATATTGTTCAATGCAATATTTCTCTAAGAAGGAGGTATTCTTATCTTTATATAAATTATGTCTGTTTTATTTCCCCATATACATAGCATCATAAAAGCAGTAGTTAAATTTTCAAGTGAAAAATGCTAGGCTTTAAAACTGTCATTAAATCATGTAGTTATGCTCAGGAAATCTTCCAATTAATCATCAGTATATGTTGCATGTCTGTAGAACAGATTGTCCTTGAAAAAAGAAATGTGAGTTTGTGAGAGTGACATTATGACAGCATCTTCCATTAATATTACAGAATTAATTTGTTTGGGGAATTCTAGGAAGAGGTCCAGTACAAACACTGCCAATTTGTAAGAAAGGGAATGGGAACTCCTGACTTACAGCACTTTTATTGACCCATTAAAGCCAATTAAAATGTTGCAACACAGTGGCTTTCAAATCAAGAAATTTTTGGTTCTCTGGGCTTCTCACCAAAACTGCACTCATCAAAACTCATTAAAACTGCACTCCGGAAAGAGTGCAGAGAAGAGCAACAAAGATTATTAGGGAGCTGGAGGCTAAAACATAGGAAGAATGTTCGCAGGAATAGGGTATGTCTAGTCTAGTGAAAAGAAGGACTAGGGAAGAAATGATGGCAGTGTTCCAGTATTTGGGGGGCTGCCACAAAGAAGAGAGCAGCAAACTATTTTCTAAAGCACCAGAAGACAAGAAAAGAAGCAATAGATGGAAACTAATCAAGGAGAGAAGCAACCTAGGAGAAATTTCCTAATGGTGAGAACAATCAATCTGTATAATGGCTTGCCTTCAGAAGTTGTGAGTGCCCCATCATCTTCCAAGAAGAGACTGGACAGCCATTTGTCTGAAATAGTATAGAAGACTAGATGATCTCCAAGGTCCCTTCCAACTTTGTTATTCTATTCTCTATTATAAGTCAAGCTTAAATGGAAAATAGCTTGCTGACAGTTTTTGTTTTGCTTTGCTTATAGAAATATTTATATTGGTCGTCATGTGAAACCAACATTCTGGTGGTTATATTGGATGTATTTGAAGATGCAGTTACAATTGATGTCATATAGTAGTAGAATAACAAGCAAAGAAGAGGCTCAGGGAGAAATCAGAGTAAAAATAGCATCCAATCAAGAATATCTCCAAATCTTTTGGTGAGATTTCATAGTAGACTGTAGAAAAGTTGTTGTTATTTTTTTAAAAAAAGAATGGACTTTGATTGGTGTATATAAAGACAAAGTGTTTAAAAAGTTATCTTAAAAACCTTCTTGTTCCATGTCCACAATACATTGAGAATTAAGAAGTATATATCAATACAATCTTAATTTTAAGTGCAAGTGAGGATGTTGATTGAAATGATATTTATTTCCAAAGTTGGAATGCTAGTACTCTGAAAAAAGGCTTTAGTGATTACCTTTAAAAATTATTTGGAAAAAAGAATAATAAATAAAAATAAAAGAAGTTTTGTGCAGAACAATTTAATAGAAAATACCCTTCTCCACCCCAATTTTATTCTTGATTTTTTTTTCATTACGAAGAACAGGGAATTAATTAAAAATAAAGATGTATGAATAAATCTGTTTTGACCTGTTCTACTGAATTATACAATTATACAATTGTGTTGAATAGATGTATTATATTATACTTTTGCTTTAAGTCACTCCACAATTTTTAACATGTTTTATTAAGGTCAACTTTGAAATGATATCATCCCATAGTGATTTACTATGATATAGTTACATTTTGGCTGCTATACAAGATAATTCTGAACCATCATACCTTAAGAATAGAAATTTGATTGAGTCTATGTTGTCTGAATGATATCTTTTCAAAAATGCAGACATGCCATCTGAAGGAGAATTAATAGACCACTTCCAATTAATTTAAAAGGTGGAAATAATAATAATAATAATAATAGTAGTAAAGTTGGAAGGGACCTTGGAGGTCATCTAGTCCAACCCCCTGCTCGGGCAGGAAACCCTACACCATTTCGGACAAATGGCTGTCCAGTCGCTTCTTAAAAACTTCCAGTGTTGGAGCATTTACTGCTTCTGGAGGCAAGCTGTTCCACTGATTAATTGTTCTCACTGTCAGGAAGTTTCTCCTTAGTTCTAGGTTGCTTCTCTCCTTGATTAGTTTCCACCCGTTGCTTCTTGTCCTGCCTTCAGGTGCTTTGGAAAATAGCTTAATTCCCTCTTCTTTATGTTAGGGAGAATGGAATTATATCCTTCCCAGTGAATATAAAAACCTATTCAACTTTCAAGACTGCCAAAAATCCCACTATATGATAAGGAAGCTTACAATACAGATCAGAAGTTGTCCTGAACATTTTACTTTAAATGATAATAATCAGATATACTGTACATTAGAACATCCCAGGTCCTTGGGAGAACTTGATACAATAAATGCCAACATCACCTACACCACACAGATAAAGAATAAAAAAGGCATTGGAAGAATATTTGAATGACAGTGAAGTTGCACTAAAGCTCTATATGATGAAGGCTTACTGAGTACTGAAGAAAGATCTGTATAAGAAAGATCAAATTAAGAATAATAACAATAATAAAAATGGCAAAGCAAGGTATTACATGGCCAGTACATTAAAAAAAAAAAAAAAGCTAGCAGACAAAGCTGATAACAAGTCCTGGAAATGGCTAAGTGCAGGAAAGTTAAAGAAAGAGCCAGCGAGACTAATTCTGGCTGCATAAGACCAATCTTAAGAACAAATGCATAGAAAGCCAGAATTGAGCAGACAGCAATAGGCATCTCTGCAAAGAAGCTGAAGAAAAAGTAGACCACCTAGTTAGCTTCTGCAAGAAGATGGCGCAGATTGACCACAAACAATGACATGCCAAATTAGCAACAATGATGGAATGGAAGAACTGCAAGAAATACCACTTGCCTACAAGTAAAAGTTGCTAGGACTACATAATAGACCAAGTAATACACAATGCAGATGTTAAAATGCTCTGACGTCAAACAGATAAGCACCGACCACATAATTGTCCATACTTGACAATTGTCGGTAAGGAAGACAAAAAAAAAAAGAAATGTGGATAGTAGATGTGGTAGTACCCAGAGACAGCAAATAGAGGAGAAATCACAAAATATAAAGACCTGTAAATAGAAGTGGAACGACTGGGGCAAAAGAACGCAAAGATAGTATAAAGAGTAATAGGAGTCTTGGGTACAATTCCAAAACAACTGGAGCACCATTTGAACAGTATCAGCATTGACAAATTCACCATCAATCAATTGCAAAAGCAGCTTTACTTGGAACCATTTACATCCTGGGATGATACCTTTAAGACTATATACAAAAATATTTGCCTACTCCACATCCTTGGGAAGGACGATGATAGGTGGATAAAAATGCTGTCTGGTTGACTCCAATGAACCATAATTTATGTTGGACTTTCTTATATGTAGGCATAGTGCAAAAGGTGCAATCATGCATTATGTTTGTCCAGTTGTACGCCTCCTCATTTTTAAAAAAAATCATGGTGGCAAGGGGGCAAACAAGTTTCCTTTTAAATGTGAAGATCTTTTAATATACTGATTGCAGAGGGCAATGCAACTATGTAAGGTGCTGGGAATGTACCCAGTTAACATTAAATCACAGTTAAAAGGGACCAGGATAATAAAAAAAAATCTCCCACATAGCTAATTTACAGACTGCATACATTGATGTCCCTTATCCCAGGATTGAACAGGAAATGAAATTCTTTGATTGGGGTTTCTTTCTAATAATGGGTAGTCCTTGTCAAAGCCCTCCTGCGTATGCCCTCCTCCTTCGTTCACTTGCAAATAAATCACTGGGTGTTTGGTACAGCCAAGTTTCCTCCCCCCACCTCCTTTTCCCTCCCAACGTTCACATTCCTTCACACCTTCCGCCCGTTCCCCAAAGCCTCAGATCCAGCACTGGCTATAGCTTCATCAGTAGTAAGAGCTCTTAGTTGAGGAAGGATGGTGCTTTTTTAAGCAGAGGTTCTGAACCCAAATCAATCAGACCGAGGGGGGTCTACAGCTTCAGTTTGCTACTTGCTGAAGTTAAAAGTGATGCAGAAGGAGGGAGGCAGAGAGAAGGAAAGGGAGAGCGAGCGAGCGAGAGAGAGCGGGGGAGGAAGGTCTGTGTAGACACAGCGTTGAAGCTAAGATCCACAGGCAGATGAGGAACTAAAGCAACCTTGAACAACGTTAGCTTCAGCCGCTTTCACCAGCGAGAAGGAGGTGAGTGATTTCTCTCGGTTCATCTTAGATTCTCGAACAACAGGCTTCATTTGAATTTTATACGCTGTATTTTTTTGACCCCCCCCCCTCTCTCTCATTTTTGCGGTGGGATGGGTAGGATGCATGAAGAGAGAAATAAAAGCGTGCACCGAGAAATGGGTAGCCAGCTACACAAGAGCAAGCTACATTTTTGAAACTTGAACTCCGATTTAAAGTGTTTCCTTGCGCACTTGCATGCAAATGCACACAGGAAGGACATGCATGGAATCCACTGAACAGTTTTCAAACAGGAATAGAGCTGGATTCTAGCTGTTGACAGAGCTGTTTCAGCCAAAGGGTTTTTTAAACTTCTGCTTAATTCATACGCTTCATGTCTTGCATTCAGTATTTCTATATAGATAATATTTGACCTGCCTGGGGAGCAAGCTATGAATTGATACGTCTTAATAAATTATTAATAAATAATAAATATATTTATTATTTTAATTAGCCAAAGAGGGGAAAGGTGTATCTTGTATTTGCTGTTAAAAATAAATAAAAAATAAATCATTAATCTGTAAAGACTATGGTTACTTTCAAGGGGCAAAAAATTGATTCTGATTTTACAAAACGTTTATTAGTTTGACTTGCATTGCTGACAGTTCAAGCTTCCAAGTATCATAGTTCATAGTTAGGGATGTATGCATTAAATGCACAGGTGGCAAACGGGAGAGTGGAATAGCCAAGCAAACTTCTTTGCCAATTCATAACCTCATTCTGGACTGGCAGTTCTGATCAACAAAACCACTGAAAGGAAATAGGAATTCAGGAAGAATATCCTAATCAAAATATTTCTTTTCAGGGATCTGACTCATCTGAAAGGGTAATTCACTGGCAGTTCTTTGACCAGCAATTTCTGTTTGTCTGGTATTGTTTTCCACCTACATTTTCAATTATGTATGCCAAGAATTCCATAATGGCTTCATAGAACATCCAGATCCTGGACTCTGAAATGATGAATGTGAACTGTAAAGGAAATCAATATTCCTCTGCAATTGTATAGGCTGTCTGTGTACTAAACCCATTCATCCTGTGCCAGGTAAACTTAAATAATGGCTCCAAAGAGAAATGGACAAGGATCCTGCTAGGAGATCATTTTCATTCGTGTCTATCATGTTAGAACTATAAGGGGATCGTACGGGAGTTGATAAAGTTGAAAGAGAATAGAGGGCTGGATTTTTACCCCCAAAATATAGCCATCCCACATATCTTTTTCTCAGAGCCCCAGAAAGGGAGAACAAGTTTAATTTATGCTGATATGTTTTATTTTATTTTTTTTTTGCTCAAGCACAACTATTTGTGATTCCACTGATGTTTGAGAATTATAGCACTTTCAGTAGATTTAAGAAGATACTTTGCTTTTGACGTTGGTAGTATTGTTCAGTATGTAAGTTTTAACTTCTTAGCCCAAAGCAGGCTTTCAATCTTATATTAAGATTCAACAGTATAAGTCAGAGATGCATTTGATTTTGTTTTATATGCATACTGTAGTACTTTCAGTAAATATACATTCTCATCTGCATGTAGGCAGTGATATGCATTTCAGTGAACAATCCAATGAATTTGAGAAGGATGCTTTCCTCACTATGATGAGCATTTGATTTATGTGAGAGGTTCCTGGTACCTGAGCAGAAATTTATTTTTTATGTACATCATTTTCTGAAGATCATAGTGATCTCCTACTGAGTTCCATCAGGATAGTATATATTTCTTCCTACGTGGGAAGAATTTTCTGACATTCTGGAGTAATATCCAAGCTAGTGAAACACCAGTTCCTAAAAATGGGCATATTGACAGTAAACAAATGTGATATGAGAATGGAACTAAATAAGCTATTGGCAAGTAATACTGTCACTATTTATTAGAATAATGCAAACTTTTCTATACGCAAACGTGCAGGTAGCATGGAGTATGGTAGATGGTCCTACAAACGTCAAATCCATTGAAGCAGAATAACTTTCAAACAAAGCAGAACGTGTTAATATTAAAACAGTGCATTGTGTACAAATGGCTGGATTTGGGATGTTTACTGGTTCTCTGACTTGCTTTATTATAGAATAAAAAATCTGGATTTGCAAAGACAAAACAACTTCAAAAGGGCCAATAGGCAGCCTTGTTCTTTGGATAAGGGATGGTAAAATAAAACCAAGATGAAATCTGAGAGTTCTCCTCTCCTTTTTGTATTTAATCTATTATTTGTTTATTTCTTAAATAGTTTCATTGTAGATAAGTAATAAAATATTTTACAGGCTTGTGGATGCCTTGTCAGGCTAACTTAAATTTCAAAAAGATTGTAACATGTTTAATTGATTATTCCGGGAATGGAGGAGGCAGAAATTCTGCAGTAAATTAGATCAGCTTGAGAGAGAAAGAAAGGGGGAGAGGATTCTAACAAAACCGGGCATAGAATTGATGAGTACCAATCACTCAATCACCTAGAATGATAGACTGGCAAATACTAAGTGAAATCATGTGCTGCCAACTCCTGTGAGCCAGGTTCTTTAATATCTAAAGTATCCTTGGCAGATGCCTGTCTGAAATCCTCCAAACATATTTCACAATATCCCTGTTTAGCATATTCTGTTTGAAAGCATTTTACCCATATTTGTAAGATCATTGAGAGTACTGTATCTGCATGATGTCACACTGTGATGACTTGTGTCAAAACAAGGATGCATTCTTTGAAGGAGACTGTATATATGTGACAGTCTACCCGTTTGCATATAACTATTTTGAAACTATAGATCCAGAATTGATGCTGGACATCAGAAAATAAAACTGACCACCTTTAACCAACATTGTCTTTTTTATTATTGAGGTTTACTGGCTGACAACCTGTGGAAAGCTTAGGTGCATTAATTGCTAATAATAATGAAGTAATTATCATAAAACTTACTATCTTTATGTGGGTCTTGTTGTGGAGAAAAGGATAGCTGATTGAATACATTTGAATTTATAATAAATGTAATAATTATTGTATCAAGTGTTTGATTTTTTTTTAAAATGAAAGGAAATAAGCATTATTTCACAGGATGAATCTTTTCATGAATATTCTTGAAGCACCTCTATTGAGTTTTTCTACACCGATTGTGTAGTTCAGAAAATCCATAACTAAACTAGTAAATCATATTTTAGGCTAGTGTTGTGCCCAGCTTGATAGTTGTGACTCAGAAGATCATAATCCCATAAAATTGGATTAAATAAACAATGGTTCAGTTAACCCATGCATAAGTATGTCAGGAAAAAAAAAATGCTACACATTTACACTGGGATTTTCTAGTTCATAGCTCAAATTGACAGACAGGCAGGCAAACACTTTATTTTGATCTTTGACCATTAATAGTTACACCAGATATGTGTAAAACTTCTTATTCTGTATTGATTTAGTAATTTTTATAACACTATTAATTTTTTGAGACTGAATAATTTACCATAAAATGAATTTACAGTTTTTCAGCTTCCTGAGGCTGTTGGGTATGAATGTGGTAAATAGTGTAGCATAAAATTTCCTTTGAATATTATGCATAATATGAAATCATTCTTACCATCTGAAATAGTGACTTTTTAGGAAGCATGCACAAAATCACAGATATACTTTCTTATAAGACATTCTGCTGGCAAATTTAGGGCTACCAAATTTGAGCTACAGAAATACAGTCAATAAAAAATGGCTGCAAAAGTGACACATATGACTTCAACCTTCTGCTACTCTCTAGTGCTTGTCAGGGTATTTGCAGCCCAGATTTGCAAGATCTTGTCAAATGTCACAACTTGATGATTTAGAGGTCTCCTTTTAGGAATTTTTTTTAGGACATCTGAAGTTCCTGGCTAGAAAATTATTCCAATTTCTTTCTCCCCCCTCCCCAGTAATGTTCTAAAATTTGTAAAATCTCATCAGAAATATAAACTTGCTTAGGTAAAGACATCTGCAATAGCTAAGTTTATTAGAAGCATCCCAGAGTGTGGTGTTAGGAAATTGGAGATAACAGAAAACCAGAATCCAATAAGCATAAGGGCATGAAATAATAAGAACCTGACATTTATGAAATGTGCATGGAAGAAGAAAGAGTGCAGCTAACATTATTTTTCTATTCAGTCAAAAGATGTTTGATTCTTTCTTTTTTTCTTTCCTCCTCCTCCTCCTCCTCCTCCTCCTCCTCCTCCTCCTCCTCCTCCTCCTCCTCCTCCTCCTCCTCCTCCTCTTCTTCTCTTCTTCTTCTTCTTCTTCTTCTTCTCTCTCTCTCTCTCTCTCTCTCTCTCTCTCTCTCTCTCTCTCTCTCTCTCTCTCTCTCTCTCTCTCCCTCTCTCTCTCTTTGAAGTTGTATGGCTTAGAGCAGCTGTTCCCAGTAAATGCTATCTAGAGATGCACAAATACTTGGATGTGAATAATGGTATCTGAGTGGGGACAGCGAACATTTTGCATCCCCTGAAAAGGTTTATGGAGAAGTTAGCATTAAAAAAACTAAAGCCCATATTGCTGCTAAAGGGCAACATAAAAGCAAGCCAAGGGAAATGAATCACAAATCTGGACTATCAACATTCTTGGCATAATCAGTATTTTTTTTTAATGAAGGGTTTTTTTCCCCCCTAAGCTGTTTTTTCCTCCCAGCTATTTTTTCAATAAAATTGGTTAATTTTGGATAGAGGTTTTGTACAAATTTAAAGTAGTTTAATTCTCCTTCCCCAACAAACTGAGAAATGTGTATTAGTTTGGGTTCCTTATCAAACGTTCATAGCACTTTGATCAAGCCTACAATCAAAGCATTTCCAGTATTGATAGCGCCTTAAAATATTGTCAGTGTCAATGTAACAATTCATATGTTCCATCATTCATTTTTATTTTTATTTATTTATTTATTGAATTGCTGGAAATTTTTCCAGCTGCTGCAACTTTTCCCGATAAATATTGCTTTGTGCTCACCTTATATGAGAATATATAGGGGAATATATCAAGCTTTATACACCACCATATTTTACAATCTCAATTTTTTTTCTAAATACAGCAATTTCAGCTTTCTCAGACTTACTCTTATTTTGAACATATAGTCTCCCCCCAAAAAAACAGAACCCCACATCTTTTATGTGAATTTCTAAGCAGAGAATAAGGGCAATGTACTGCACTCATTGTTATTCACTTGAGATCATTAATACTGTCAGAAACAGTCTAACTTCTTATAAAGAATTGCCTTGGAATAGGGCTGGAAAGCCATTGTCCTAGAGAAAACACTAACCTGGATAGTCAGAGAAGTCAACCCATTCTATGATTCTAGGTAGAAAGGCTGAAGTTTTTGTTCCACTACAAATCCCAAGCCAAAGTTTAGCAAGCCCCACCAGAGACCATTGTAAAAGATCTAAGAATGCAGGTTGGGGGGCGGGTCTAATAACTGAACATAAATTCTAATTTGCTTCTTGACTGAAACCTGGATTTTTTTTAAATGCAGATATAAATTTTATTGCATTTCTAATCAAAGAAGACTGAAAATTTGATATATGGAACAAGTAGTATTGAATGAATCTGTTTTCACATCTATTCTTTCCAACATTTTACTCACAAACATATTTCCTTCTTTCTTTCCTTCCTTCCTTCCTTCCTTCCTTCCTTCCTTCCTTCCTTCCTTCCTTCCTTCCTTCCTTCCTTCCTTCCTTCCTTCCTTCCCTTGCTTCTCACAGATTCCATATGTGCATTTTCTAATGTATGTGTATTTAAAAAATGCCTTTTTAATATTGTCAACTTTTTGATCTCTTTATTTTTGAATAGAGACTTCTATACAGATACAAGTACTGGAAATATATTCGCTGAGTTTAGATAAAAATATCAACTGAGCACATTTCTAATTTATCTTCTTATATGTTTTATTGGTTTAAATGCAACATTTCCTTTGTCTGTGTATCACTGATTTGGGATGGTTATCCTTATTGCCCGTGAACTGGTAGCTTGTCCTGACTTTCCCGTAGTATTTGTTACTCAGAAAGTAGTTTTGCCCAAAGTTTAAATTTTTCATGAATTTGCCTTTTCTAGCTCATTAGAAATAATTTATGCCAAATATTTCTGGAAAGGAGATGTTAGATTTAAGGAAATAAGGTTTGAATTTGGCTAACTTCTAAAGAAAAATACTTTTTATATGTTCAAAAAAAATATATAATATACTAATTTTGAAGGTCTCATTATTCCCACTAAAGAGTAAAAGAGAAATCAATTGCGTCATCACATAACAGGGAAACAAATTTATGACTTGACTTCGGAAAAGGATACAATGATTAGTCCAAAGTATACTAATATACTGTTCCTTACTTCCAGTGGTATGTGGGTGGGGGAATTTTAATCTTAAACTGGAAGAAATTGTGTATATTTATAAAGTCATAAAAATCGTAAAACTGAGATTTGAGCCGGTAGATGACTAGAAAAGTGGTGTAACAAAGGGAGTCAAGGATACTTTAGCTCCAAACTATTTACCTTTCTCTACCTACTGTATAAGTAAGGAAAAGGAAAAAGAAACTACCGGTACTTATGAATGAGCCACTGGTGGAAAGGAAGAGTTGAGGAAGCTGCCTATGTTGTCGTGAATTCAAGGAGCAACAAGAGGAATGAAACTCATCTTTGTCAACTCTCTCCTTTCTGTGATCCTGAGGAATTGCCTTGTATCAGAGAGCAGGAAGATAGCTACCAATCATTTCCAGTCTCCTTCAAGAGATAATGAAAGTAGTGAATAGGGAGGAGGTAAGGCATTATGTGCTTAATATTGCCAGGTTAGATGTGCCTGGTATAGTGGATGAGACAGACCAATTTTAAATCTCTGCAGAGCTTGAAGCTTCATGAATAGATTTACAGTATGTATAAGATTAATGACCCATCTGCCAGTCTGAAAAGGTAACCTTTTTTTTGTAGGCACACTGTTGTCTGGAACCTAGGCTGCCCATCTTTTGGCTAGCGTAGGGGTGCACAATTGTTACTATGCTACCCCCTTCCCCCCAAAATAGGAAAATGTTCTTATTCTATGAAGACTTCTTCCTTCTGCAGTTCTCTGGCTATAAGATAGACACCATTTTCATAATCACATATGGTCCCTTTTTCATAAATATCCTGGGTTGTACCTCTTGGTCATGTTGGAATGCAGGACCAGTGTTGAAATGATTTGGGATGCCATCTTATGCATAGCCAGATAAGGATAAAAGACACGTATGCAACTATATAATTGACACAAGACAATGTTGGTTCCTGACAATTGCCTGGACAAGATCTTTGACAAAATTTCAGAAGTGGCTTGCCATTACCTGTTTTCTAGGGGTGAGGGACAATGGCTAACTAAGGTCCCCAGCTGGCTTTGGTCCTAAGGCAGGACTAACTCATAATTCCTGGTTACTAGACTGGGATCTTAACCACTTCACCAGACTGGTTAACAAATAAGTCCATGAAAATCAAAAGGATAAAAAAAAAAAATTAGAACCAAATATGCCGCTGCACTTTCCGAAATGTGTAGCAGTGATAAACAACAAATATTCAGTTCTATTCATTTCGAAAATTGAAATAAATTGTAGGTAACAAACAGCCAACAAGCACACATTTTCTTCTCATGAATAATGCACACTGTCAATCGGTGTCAATCAATGGAACATAAATGTGCCTGATTGCTTTATTAATGTTTGCATTTTTTTAAAAAAGTGACATTTATGTTGCTGTCTTTTGCTCCAAAACTTGACAAGTATAGTTAATTTATTTACTTCAATCGTTCTTTTCTCTCCATGTGGCAAGTGTCATATGATTCAGCAGACAAGGACAAGATAAAAAATGTAACAGTGAATCCATTTAAATCACACACACTCTAAATACACAGTAAATATATTACTAATTTGTGTGGGCAGATTGGAACTTCTTATTGAAATAAAGACTATCCATGACAAGCTTTTATTGAAATCCCACTTTAGTGAAAGTGTGAATACTTTCACTCAAGTTTCAGTTGGGTACTTCTTCACTACTCTTCTTTATTAAAATGCACAAAGAATTATAAATAATAATCCTCAGTATAGCATCCATAAACAAATTTGCATGTTCCAAAACATGTTCCAATACAAGAATGCACCTCTTATATTTCAGAACACTTCATTTTATTTTATTTTTTCACATACTGCAGTTTCAGTTTTGCCCTTCTGTGTTGTGAATCATTCTTCCTTCATTTCTACAGCATCAACAGGCAGAAGAGCGGAGCAGGAACAGCAGTATCTCCCAGTCTGCCTCAACTTCCAGGTCCACATTATTTCTTATTCAAATGATTCTGAATGTAGACATTGTTCAAAGGCATTGTTTCAATTATTAGGTCAGATATAGTCTTTTCTTATGCACAAAACAAATATTGTAGTCACTTCGGAAACAATCCACATCCTTATTTTGACATTACACTGCAGTTAATACCATCTCCACTTGCACCTTTCTATTGTTCATGGTCTGTGTGTTCATTCACAGAATTTAGCAGAGATAGACAGCTTATTCGGGAGCATTGTTATAGTAATTCTAGCATTCTACCAATCATTTCACAAGGTTCTCCTCCCAGGGGAATGTGAATCATTATTATCACCATTAACCTCTTTATTCATTCAGATCAAGCAACCATAGTCAATTCAGCAAAGTTACCAAATATTAACCTTGGCCAGTTCTGATGACAATTCATCTGAAAGTAAAAATGATTAAATTAAAAACATACAGAAGTTCACAGCAAATAATCTATGAAGATTTCATTTAAAATGTATTATCCTTTGAATAATTAATTTGAACCATTCATTCCTGTCCATATAGTCTGGCTTTTTATACCACTTCCCAGCTTGGGCAATATTGCAATCTATGCAAAACATAACTTGTGATTAGTCTGTAGATCCAGCAGAGCCTGACTTGATTTATAATTCTCTTTACTATCTTGTCAACCATTTACTTTTCCCACATCCCTACTGCAGAATGATTTCTTATTCTATAACCATCTAATTTCCTCTTCCCCAAAAATATCCTGGTTTCTAGCCTGGTGCCTTAACCACTATACCAGAGGTCCCCAATTTTTTTGGGCACCAGGAACTGGTTCTGTGGAGAAAGTTTTTTTCCACAGACCGGAGAGTGCATGGTTTTGTGTGCTGCCTGCACCCCACAGATGGGGCTTTGCTTGTTTGTGTGGACTGGTTGCTGCCATGCCGTGGCCCGGTAATGGTCTACAGACCAGGGATGGGGACCCCTGCACTACACTAAAGTGGTTCTCTGCTTTTTGGAATGGGGGTAATTAAAAACCAAGATGACTATCTTAAGTGTTCCCAAGACTTGAATGGATCCTTCTTGCTGTGTCTTCTCTGGAGAGCATGCTTTCATGTACTGTAGAAGCCTCAAGTGACTGAAGTTGATCATTACAGCTTTAAGGGAACTCTGTGAAATGACTTACAGATTTCCATCTGCTACTAATCTTCTGTGTAGCAATTATTTTTAAAATGGACTTTGGGGCAGAGGATCAGAAAACTTCTTATCATAGATTTCTGGGCTGCCAGAAAATTCTTATACCCTCAATCATGGTTGTTTTGATATTATTAATTAACATCACATCCCAAATACAAAACACAAAGAAAAATTCTAACCACATTCGAATGTCTTCTCTGCTATTATCTTCGGATCAAACATGAGAGAAGATGCTCCATTCAATTCAGGAAAAAGTGTCTGTACTTTTGATTCAAGCTGCAATAATATGGACAGGTTCTGTTTTTTTTTGTTGTTGTTGTTCTGTTTGCAAATATGTTTTGGAAAAACATTAAAATTAGGTGTTGTTTGTCTGAGGAGTTGTGTGTTTTTAACACTCTATTTTATGGTGCATCTGAACTTTCTTTTGCATTTGTTTTTCAGAGCCTATTTTATGGGAGAAATGATTCACAAGCTTATTATATATTTTAATGTTTTTAGGAAAAATAATAATAATATGTTCCAAGATGCTTAAAGTGCAAAGAAAAACAACAACCCTAAAATGGCGTATTCTATTGAGGAAAATAAGAAAAGGGGGATTTTTCCCCCCAACTTAATTCAGTCCCAAGAAAAAAAAATATTGTCCCCTTTAAACTTATCCATGTCAGTGGAATCAGCATTTTTTTTTTTTTTTTTTTTGTCGCAAACACATGCAAGGAAAGAAGTAAAACTTACTTTCTGAATTCTATGGTCAACCATTTGTCAGGAAATCTCTAATTTAGATTCTTGCCTTAAGCAATGGATTGCTTGACAGTTTCCCCAAAGTTTGCAATTCTGTAAGATCTTCTTCTGGCCTGCTTATGATCAATCTGATGATATCAGCTATTTAAATTAATACCAAAAATAAGAGAATGTATCATGTGAGCGTTTTTTGCTCTCCAAGACTGGGCACGACACAGTGTTTAGCACATATAAGCTTTTGCTCCAAGTCAATTCCACACTTCTAGGATTTGCAAGATAATGTTGCCACTTAAATGTTTAATACTCACTCATTTACACTCAGTCTTTTAATACTCAGTTAAACAAAGTTTCAAAGTGAATAAAGTAGCATAGAGCCATTGTCTTTTTCCAAACATGTTTGCACTAATTGGGATAAGGTATTGTGAGGGTGAAGGTTCCTTCTCTGAGCTTGTGAGTTGGTTTCCAAACATTTTATTACCAGGCTAGGTAACATCTTCAGTGGAGGTTTGGGGATGTCAATGTCAGTGTTCTGTTTATAAGGGCTTTGGGTGTGGGTGTGTCAAGTGGGGGTCTTGTGATGCATCTGGTGTGAGTCATCAGTGAGAGGCTTGTGATGGGGAGCTTACATCAGGTCAAGGTCATTGGGAGGTGAACTTCTGGGAGGAGGGGTCAAATGTGAGTCCTCAGTGAGAGGCTTGTGATGGGTCTTGTGATGTGGAGGTTACATCAGCTCAGGGTCATTGGGAGGCAAAGTTCTGGGGGGAGGGGGGCTTGTATGGATTGGTTGAGGGTTGCTGCTGTCTCTGGTTTGCTGTGTGGTTAATTTGGGTTCTAAGGGGTTCAGTGAGGTATTGTTTCAATATAGTTACTCCTCTTCTACTGTAGTTGCTATTGAGCTCCCAGTAAAGCTCTGTGCTCCTGCTAGGATTCTCATCAGCATATGCTGCTCATCATAGCTTGTGATCCTGACAGTTGACTGGTTGTCTGCTTGCCTGTTGGTAATAGCTTCTAATCTCCAGATGTCATTTTTATTTTCCCATGTATAGGGCATTCGCATTCACCTTTCCTGCTACACACACCTGTTCCTATTTTGTTTTAGCATTATACTATTGGGTGGGATGATTATAAATCTGAGGGAATGTATCAATGCCTGAGGGAAGTGAAGGAGGGGGATCTTGTCTGTATTTAATGTAATGATGGCTATTCCTAATTCTGAAAAGAGCACACAGAGACCCCAACTTCACTCCCTCACACATTGAATTTTCAACTTTATGCTTAGTTTATCCTAAAGTAGAATAAGTTCTAAAGTAGAATCTTGAATTTACATGATATTTCCTCCTTCCGTTCATCAAATACATACATGGGACAACTTCACACATTTCTTTCTTCTTCTCCTACTTATTCTGATTGCTGAGACTTAAAAGTTAAAAATCTTCTGAAGGGTATCATGATACCCACCATTACCATAATGGGAAAGTCATCGTAGAAAGCCTTTATTACATGATTTATTTTTTAAACAATGAACCAGTGCCCAGAATATGACAGTATTTACTACCTCAGGGTTGTATTCAAGAAGAAAACATTGAAATGTTTTACAGCCCATACCTGTGAGCCAGAAATCTTTAAGACCAAAAATAAGAGTATTTATTGTGTGTGAGTTCTTTACAAGGATAGTATCAGTCATGGAGGATTGGTCTGAGTAAACCTGAAAATCAAATGAAAGATCTTCATATCAGTAGTAGAATCTCTATTCCCAATTTTGATATTTTTTTGTCGCAGTGAGTGTTATTCCCATAAGCCATTGAAATTTAATTGTCCATTTTTAGCAAAAAGTTGTTCAGTTAATTCAGTTCCTATCGTTCTCTTGCCTGCATAGTTCTATTTTGTCTACTTTACACCAAATCTGAAGCAGATTTTTAGAGACTACAAAATTGTTTTTTTCCTTATTCCAATTTCCTTATGATAGTCTTTTAGATCCCACCATGAAAGCAATTAATCTAACTATATACATTTTGATATACTAGAGTCCTTTGATTAATAATTGAACCTGTTAATCAAATATTTGTATTCTTGATATTGATTGTCATTTGTTTATTTTATTGGGTTTTAGAATGGTGCTATATATTTTCTGACTATCCTGGGATTGATTCTATAATGCAGGACAGAATATACTGTAGTAATAGTAGCAATAATAATACTAGCAAACTGACACCTGTTAAATACTGTTTTTAGCAGGAGACACAAAGTTCAGCATCCTTTATTTATATCACTACATTTTCCCCCTCTACTTGATCTGCATATTTACAAAACATGCGCCATTTCTTTCTTAAATGTCTTGACTCTTCAGTGTTCATGAACAATCCTCTCAGGTTGAATTGAGTGAATTGCTGGAGGATCCTCCTACTTTTAACATTCTACCTACTTTACTATGCTACATATTTAGATCTAGCTTTTATTATTTAGGAAAGATTACAGCCTAAGAACACAAGATCAAAAGCATAGTCTTACAGAGCTTATGCACAGCAACATGGCTGCAATTCTGTGAATTCAGTTTTTTTTTAAAAAAATGAGACAAAAGAGAGAGAAAGAAATATATAGTTTTATTTAAATGTGCTGCATTTTTTTTTCAAGCAGAGATCAGAAAAATGTTCTCATCAAGCTAATGTGAATATAAGGATGATGCAATTACAGTATTTTTGAGGGGGAAAAATCCTTGTAGTTATCACAGCAACTATTTTAGCTAGTATTACACAACCCTATAATTTATGTTCTGCAAGATTCTATTGGTAAACAATGATTGTCATAATAAATGTTCACATTCAGAACATGGACTATCTAATCAAGTGTCTTCAGAACACTAGTTCTTTAAATGAGTGTTGACACTTCAGAAATGAACTACAGAAGCAAAACAACTCTGCTTTTCTTCAAGATGTTAATAATCATTAGGGAGTATGGCAGAATGTATGAATGAAAATTTCTCATAAGTTCCTTTTAAAAAACAACAACAACAGGATTCCAGTTGTATTAATGAGCCACTTTAAATGAAGGGGTGGGCCCTCCTTGCCCTTCATCTATATCAAAGGGATTCAAATATACCACATTATATTGCAGAAGATTCTCTTACTTGGCTAAAATCAATTTTTGTTGTGTGAATGTACAAAACTACAATATCTAAGACTGCTCTGACCATATCTAAGATTACATTTTATTTATGTGCTTGCATTGTTGGGGAGACTCTTAAATACAGAAAGCATGTGTGATGTGCACACGCACACACGCATACATATCACACATACAGAAAAAATAGAGGGAGAGGAAAACAAGCCATTTGCCTGGCCAGATATGATTTGTGGGGAAAACTGATTTTAAAAAGGATAAAGGGAGGAAAAATCCAGTGCCACAAAACACTGAAAACTCCAATTTAGTTTCTTCAATTTGTATTTCAAACCAGCTCTTCTGATCATGTAGGCAGGCTGATATCAGACTACTCATTATCTGATGGGACCACGGTGAGCTTGAGCCCCCACACAGTCTGAACAGACATTCAAGAAAGCAACTGGTAAGGTTTTGGGAAGTAATGAAAGGATGATATGGAATCCACCAATTGCTACCAATTTATTTTGGGCCTCTTAACCAGCCTTGACTCCTTGTGACTGCCTGGAAAAATCCCTGCTGTTTTCTTGGCATACTATCAAAAGTGATTTGTGATAGGGCTGAGAGTGGTAGGGCTGAAAGTGAGTGACTGGCCCAATGTCACCTAGTTGGCTTTATGTTCCAGGTAAGGAATGGAACTCATAGTTTCCCAGTTTCCAGCCTGGTGCTTTAGTCACTATATCAAACTGACACTCACAGTTTGTCCTAAAACTATCCATAATACATTGTTTAAAGACAGTAATACTGTCCAGACTCATTGTTGATCTGCTCTAAAGATAGACTGTGGGACAGTGCTGGGAATATTGCAGTGTTGTCCTCTGGTACCAGACCAGGAAAATGAATATTAACTTGGCAATGAGGAACAACCAGTACTGGCTGAAAGTTCCCATGCAGCAATTCACAGGATATGGCTAATAGATCTTGGAAGTTATGTCATTTTTGCAGTCGAAGTGAAATGGATTGTACAAATATAGTGCCAGCAACTAGGCAAGATGATTCCACAGAAGCATTGTTAGGCCAACAAGATCCAAACCATTGCTGTCCCTGATTGTGTCATCTCAGGCTCATATCAAAGGCATTCAGAGAAGAAAGAAAACACCACTTCCAAATTGGAAGAATAGAATAGAATAGAATAGAATAGAATAGAATAGAATAGAATAGAATAGAATAGAATAACAAGAGTTGGAAGGGATCTTGGAGGTTTTCTAATCCAACCCCCTGCTTATACCATTTCAGACAAATGGTTGTCCAATCTCTTCTTAAAAACTTCCAGTGTTGGAGCATTCACAACTTCTGGAGATTAATATTACCTCAGTACTGGGCTGAGGATGAGGCAGTAGTAGACATTATAGGAACATATTTCTCAAAAACAAAATGTGCCTCAGTATGCAGGACATTTATACCCAATATAGGCATAATAATGAACCAAGTTGTGTCTTTCTCATGCAGTACTTAAATGATTTGCTACAAGTTTTATATCTCTTCTTCAGTTTCTCATTGAATTCCTGGTGATTGTTCTCCATATTCATGAGGGATAAAGCAGCACTGAAAGATTAAATAACTTGTTGAGTAATACAAATAAACTAAACCCCAGTAAATACAAAGAAAATAATACCTCATAGCATCATATGGGATTATTCTAAGTAAAATATTTCAAATTTTTTATCTGTGAGAGAAATAATTCTATCTGATTGAGAAATAATAATAGAAAACCCAAACAGAACAGAAGTAGAATTGGGGAAAGATTAAAATAAGCTACTTAACAAAAATGCAAATTTTACCCTAATAACTCCCTCTTTTGGACTGCACATACATGGAATTCAGTAGTATTCAAATACTTTTACAAGCACACGCTAAAATACATATTCTCAGAATTTTAAATAAGGCTAATTATTTATCAAAAGTGGTAAGCATATTGAAAAAACATTGCATTTGTTACTGTTTCTTGTAAAGTATAATTGTTCTGTACACAGAAATCGATGTCTTTTATAAAAGTAAATGTTCTTTTTTTTACTTGCTTCTTTGGTAAAATTTTCTGAGGCATAAGTAGCTTATAATAAAAAAAAATCTGGAAAGAAATAGATGAAAAAATGATATTATAAAGGACACTTTTATTTATTTTAAAGTAAATCTGAAATTTTTTAAAGAAATAAGCCAGATAAAAAAGATGCACATGCCCTTTTAAAAGCGGTGAGTAGCTTTTCAAACTGTAGGGACAGATTAGAGTTACTTCCACCTCAAAAGCAAAAATTGTCAGCCAGCTTTGGAACACAACTGTTGTGGTCTGTGGAAGAGAATCAGAACTTTTTCATACCTATATTCTGAAATGTTAGGAAAAATATATAATAGGTATTTTTGTTAGTGATAAAGAGAGCTTCCCCTTGTTTTTCTTTATTTGTTTTTCCAAATCAGATTTGGCATCTGTTTCTGCTTGTTTACATTCACATGAATATTAGTATATATTTATGTTTATTCTCCTAGAATGCACATTTTGAAGCAGTTTTTATAATGCTTTTTATGCCCACCATTTCATACACAATTGTATGCATTTTCCCTAATGTACATTTGTGTATCTACTCTGTATTTAGACAACTATATTGCAAAACTGTGAGCAGGATATGACACAAGACAATTCGTTCCAGTTTAAACACTCTTTCATGAAAGGTGAATTTGAGCAAGTTTCATTAAAATTCAAACAAAAGGCGATAGGCCAGATCTTTGGCAATTTAGCCATGCATCATTGCCAATGGTGGCTTTTCATATACTCAAACAGATCTCTTATCTATCACTGACTACTTAATTTTATCAACTGAAAATTCCAGGGCTTGAACTATGACATTTATTCTGCTATATTTTATCTCCTTTAAAAATATATCAGTTCAGAATTCTCAAGAAATAAACAATATTCAAAGCTCACTATGAGTATAAACATACTGTAATTTTCTCAGTTCTGGTGTCAGTAGAATGTCCTTAAAGTAACAACTCATCTTGTTTTAACCTTGATCAAATAATCCAACTTTATATTGTTCTTTTATTTTTTTTAACAGTCTCAATCAGTAGTTCATTCAAATTTTTGTTTTAGGATTGATTTGTACCATTACACAGATTTCTTCCAGACTTTAACTAACCTCTTTTATTTGGAAAAAAAAATATCCACATCACTCTCTTGTTTTATCACTTGTATATCCCCTTTAAACCTTAAAAGCCACTTTATTTTGTAGACCCAGTGAAACAACCTTTTCTAAATGATTCTGTTGGGTTGTCAGTTGTAAATCCACTTTTAATAATAATCACTTCTTGTTAGATACTGAGTGTCACCAAGATTAATAATTCTCACCTTCATAATTATATATGAATTTCTAATAAAAGGAATGGAATCGTGATCTAATAAAATTTTAGGACAGAGTTAGTATGGTATGGAAAGAAGTTCCAAGTAGATGGGGCTACAAGTCTTCTGATGGAAGAAGGAAAGTTTGACCCTGCACAATTAGTTGGAGGCCATTATTGGTCTTGAACTGGAATAATTTCTGGATTGTGGCCATATGAGTGAAACCCGACCAGAATGAGGACTTCTGGTTAATTGCAGATTTGGACAAGTCTATCAATTTTGGTTTAGTCTGACTTCTTGGGGTTTTTTTTCAACTGACAAATACTGTTTGCCTTCTTTTCTATACAGTATTCACACACTATTTTTAGATGCATATATTTTCAGTTGTTATGAATTTTAACATACATATATTCTGCTGTGCCCTTTTCCAACTTACACATTGTGTGCAAGCACATTTTACTCAATAAAAGACAGAATGCATGTTTTGGTGGGTATTTTTGTGAAATAATGCAACTTTTTGCAATCCATGTTTCTTAATTCTCAAAAGTATAAATTTTAGCATGCATCTAGTTATTCTGTATATTTGGATGACCTAAAGTTGAAAATTCTGACTGATTAGATTTCTCATCAATTGCTCAGTAACAAGTACTAGATAGGGAGGATTTTTTTTTTTAAAAAAAGGATTTTATTGTTTTTGTTAAGGAAATCTAAATTTACAGGACTATGATTTCTTTAAAACAAAAGCACAATTTCAGCAAACAATGAATCACAGTTTTAAAAGCTACAGTAGGGGCCAAAATTGTGGAAACTTTTTGGAAAAGATGTATTTTTAGGTTTCATGGCTAATAACACCATGTTTTTGGAGTAGTACCATAAAATTATATATCAATGGAAAGATAGTTTAATCAAGAATGTAATGCAACTTAGTTTGTTCAATTATCTGTACTGTATTCTATGAAAAGTTATAGCCAAATAACCAAAAAAAGGAAGGACATCTTGTTTAGGTTGATATCAGGTAGCTTTCCTTCATCTGATTATAGCCAATGAGCACAAGTGTTTAGAGAGCCAATCAGGTGTCATCTTGTTTGGCAATGAGCCAATCAGATCACAGGGTTCAGTTATTGATCTCATGTATTGAAGATGAGAGGAGAACATTTGTCAGTGTGTTATGTCATCGCTATCAAGTTCGTTGGGGGTTTTTGTGTTCTTTCATTTAGTGAGCTTGTAAAATGTAATAAAATTAAAATAATGGTGCAAAGAATTGACTGGTTGCCCAGAAAGCGATGTAAAATAGTATTATTAAGTGAACAAGGCTACAGTTATAAAGAAATTAGAAGAAAAATTGATGGAAATTTAACCAAAGGTGGCATTTCTACTGTACACTTTTCCAAAAGGTTTCCACAATTTTGGCCACTACTGTAAACTCCCAGAGAATTGAACTATAAGGTCATTTATGTAAATAATATAATTGTCTATTTTTTTAAAAAAAAAAAATCAACCAATCTGCTTATAGCACTCTTTGCCCAGGATGCGATTGAGTATATAAACTGAGGGAATGGGATTAAAGTTGAATTATTATCACAAATGGTTGATAGCATTGAAATAAAAATATAAGATCAATAGGCATCACCTTTCAATGATAAAAATATCATCTCCTAAAGACCTATTGTCATATGTAATACAGATAGTTCTTGACTTAGAGTACAACCACAATTTCTGTTGTTAAATGACACATTTGTTAAGTGAGTTTTCCCCCATTTTATGACTTTTCTTGTCTGAGTTGTTAAGTAAATCACTGCAGTTGATAAGTGTGTAACATGCTTGTGAATTGACTTTTCTTGTCAGAAGGCACAAAAGGGATCACAGCAACAGTCATAAATGTGAACCAGTTGCCAGCATCCAAATTTTGATCACATGATCACCTGAAAGCTGCAAAGGGCTGACCTAAGATTAAATGCTAATCTTAAATGACTGTTTGCTGACCATGGTAAAAGTGATTAATGAATGGAGTTGGGAGAGTTGTCTTAAATTCAGGGTTGTCTTCCTTTTAGGTAAATATTAGAGCTATGTGCCATTTCAAATATTATCATTACAAAATGCTTCAGAGTACACAGGAACATAAACCAAACACCAGGCTTCTACTTTTTCCAGCAACTATCCAATACTAGGAAAAGGAAATAGATTTGAATCCAAAGCAAAATTCTTTATCATTGGAGAGATAGTTGCAAGCCCATGCCAGTGAGATGTAAAAATAGAATCCTTCCCAATTTTTTTGCAGACTTGTTTCTTGCAAATAAACACAGAGTGCTAGCTGAAAAATTCTGGAATTTGAAGCCCAGACATCTTCAATTTATCCAAGTTGAAAAATTATCTTAGAGAATCAGACCATTATTGAAAATAATAATGCCACCCATCTCCCTGTGCCATTCCTTTTAGCATTTGACAGGGAGAAAGTTATGAGGTTTGTGAAAGGCATCAAACTCCATAACCCCAAGTATTAATATAAAAAATCAGCTAATGAAGAAAAGGGTTTTCTGTATAGGAAATAAGTTTTCTGTATAGGAAATAATAAACTACAGTAAGAGAAGATAATAGATTTGTCTGTTTAGCTAACTTTGTAAACAGTGTATGGCATACTTATTTGTGTAGAGAAAATATTCTTCCCAGCCAAAAAGGATGAATGGAAAAGCTAAACGGATAAGCTCATAACAGATAAAACTATTACCTTCTCTTGCTGCAGCTTTCTGACTGATTTTGTGAAAAGAAACCATGTTTCTTCCACAGTTTCCATTTCTAATTATTGTGTAAATATGCAAATAGTTTTTGCTGTGCTTCTAGATTGGTCATATTCCTGACTTTGGGAGTAACTGGAGAAAGAACACCAAGCTTCATAGCAACTAATTAATTCACCTTATGCAAAGAAATGTTCATCCTTAGCTGCACCACGGCAAAGCTGGTCTTTGGGCTTTAACAAATGACCATGTTGGCTGCTAAACTAGGTGGAATAAATCCAGTTCTAATTTTGTTATCAGAATAAGCGTCTAGCAGCTGTTGAAGTTTGGACCATTTTAAAATGCCATGATAATTAAATCATTGGGGAATTATTTCAAAGCAGTTGCTTGATTTCCCTTCTACTGAAGTGGTAAGATTCCCCAGACATTGGATGTACAAAGATGGGGCATATTAAATGTATGATAGTTTGTTAATCTTTAAAAGACATCATGAGAACTTCTTTATTTAAGATGATGTGGGTGGCTGTGTGAATTATTAGTAATTTATCTGCTTTATTCAGCTAAATATATCACTAAGATATGCATAGGTCCTAGCAATTAAGCATCATCTAATTATCATGGCTGCTTTTGTAAAAGTTAAGTAGTGATTGACTTGCTTAGTACTTAATACCAGGACATCTCAGGAGTATAGTCTACATTGTTATGTGGCTTAAAAACAAAACAAAAAGAAGATAATCCTTCCAAGCTGGTAAAATGAGGACCCAGATTGTTGGGGGGCAATATGCTGACTCTGTAAACTGCTTAGAGAAGGCTGTAAAGCATAGCAAACTATTTTACTATGATATTAAGCATACTGTATATTCAAAATAATTTACTTTCCTATATATTATTATAAAACTCTTTAACACCTATTATTCCCCCATTTGCTGCCACTCAGGAAAGGAACAAATGGAAACAGACAGCATTTCTTTCCTGAAGAATGTACATTTCAATGTGAGGATTGTCATAATCCTCCATTTCCCTCTTTTTAACCTGTGTCACTAACTGCATCCTTTTGTTAAGGATAAAGTACTTCCTATAAAATGCATACAGAACATGCCATTAAGTTAGTGGTGAGATTCAGCCAGTTTGCACCACTTTGGCAGGATCGGTAGCTAATTTTTTGTTGCCCAGGCCCAGGATGGACTTCTGGAAGCATTATCCACACAGAGAACTGGTTGTTCACATATCTGAATCCCACCACTGTATTAAGTGGAATTGGGATCTAATGGAAGCTGTTCCTTAAAATTAAGGCTTAGCCAGATCCTAGAAGTTTTGGTTCACCTGAAAGAAAACTATAGTCAAATATGTATAAAGGAAGAACAGAAGACAGAGAGAATGAGTGTGATTTCTTAGAAAGTGCCTGGAGATTATGCTTGCCTGCCAGCTAGCCAGCCAGCAGAGTATTTAGTGTATTAGAAGTATAGGGTTAGGCTCTTCTCCTGACCAGAAGATTCTTCTGGAAGACCTTGCATAGAAGTTACTAGTCAAAATGAAGATCTTCCAGATGAGAGATCTCAGAAGGCCTTGGACTTCACAAGTAAGGCATGGTTGAGTTCCTTGAACAATTACATCATTCCAACTTCATCCCCACCTATCCTTTGGCTATTATAGAGAAGGCCTGCCTCCTCCATAACAGTGGTTATAAAAATTAATAGCCTCTTAGTCAAAATAAATGATCAAGACTCATGTCCCCAAAGATTACAAAATCTGTGGCTTTTTAATCCAGTGCAATGCTTCACATCAGCACAAACAATTGTTTAGAAACCTGACTTCCAGTTTCCAAGGTTCCTGAAACACAGTTGTTCCAATATCAGAAGCACTTTCTCCTTCTTTAGAAAGTAATTTTATCTTTTGTACTGATGCTCTATGTAATGTTTTGCAAGTTGTTTATGATTAGAAGAAGCTCCACAACAACATTGCCAGTTCATGCAGAACTAATTAAAGACATTACCTCGAGACTCTCTGTAAGTGTCATGATGTGCTGAGACTTTGCTGGATTTCAATGGCTAGCAAGATAGCATTTGTGAGAGTAACCACGGCTGATATGCTGGATCTGAGCCAGCATAATATGTCCAGAACAAAGAGATTGTTGAGATAATCCACATGATTCCAGCAGTCTCTCCTAATGAATAGACCACAAAAACAGCCACTTTTATGATTAGCTTATGAGTGGAGTGACTGATAGTCTGGAGTATATCAAAATCACACTTGTAAATTAGCCTTTATAGACATAATGCTATAAAGTTTGATTGAATCTTATATTTCAACAATTTTTTTTTTTGATTACTTTGATTAGGGTTTGTTGCTCAGACAGCCTGTCAACTTCTGAAACAAATCTGGCTGAAGCCATCTTTGTCATTCTGAGTTGCCATAGGTTGTGGGGGAGAGGACGGAGAAAGCTACAGCATTGTTAAACTAAACACGGAGCGGTCCCATGGGAACCAAGGTCATTCCCACAGGAGCTGAAAAGTGGAAAGAAGTTTCACAGAGCCTGCCAATTGCTTCCATTGGTTAGTGTGATCAATCACATAGCAGAGGGGAGGGAAGTGTTACATTTAATTACACTGAATCCCTAAGAGTAAATTTAGAGTTGGTTTCACTTTTGACCATGCCAATAATATGTATCTAATCAATATGTGCTTTGAGAAAACTTCAAGTGTTGGAGTTCTAATTTATTTGATTTCATTAGTCAGAACCTTGGCACATCCATAGAGACTGGATTATTACCTACCTATCCTTCCCAAGGATATGAGATAGGCAGATGTTCTTGTCTGAGGGTGTTAAATGTATCATCACAGGATATAATCTGTTCCAAGTATAGTTGTGATAGGTAAATATTTTTTTCTTTCAGTAGTCCTGCAGGTATTCAGCCTTGTTGCTCAGCTTTAAGTCTTGTAGCCCATTTGTTACCAGATGCCAAGAACTCCAATACCTAAATCAGTCCTTGTTGAATGGGTGAAGATTGATATTATTTGTAGGTTTCTATAAATTCTGACTCACCATATTTTGGGATAGACACTCTTCAGACGTTCTATCAAGGGCTTTCCATTCTGCTTGAATCCAATGCACTATTCCAGCTGTGTATCTAATGCCTGGAATTGCTCAGATGTTAATTGTCTTAATGGTATTTCCTCCACTGAGTTTGGACTTTAAGGTTGTCTACACTCTCTTGATGTATTCACTTCTTGAATTCAGTTTCCTTGATGTTGTTGGCTTGAAGGATGCCCTTGTAGTGATCATCTTCATCCAAACTCTTGATGTTATTTCCATAGGACATGTTGATTCTTTCAATTTTCAATATTTTTCCTTATTTGATGATAACCATGGCATATTTTTCCAGTCCAAACTCCATCTTAGCTGAATATATGGACAATGCTGAACAGTGATTCTATTTCAGATGGTATTTTTCCATACAGCTTTCAGATCGTCTCTATAAAGAGGTGGGATAACCTGGCAGATTTTTTTTATCTTTGATAGGCATGGCTTGACTTGTTTAGTATTATTGATAGAGGAATCAATGCAATGACAAACAATAGTGGTGAAAGCGAGTCTCTTTGAAACATACTTCTGTTGACATTAACTTGTCTCATTCTAACACCTCCTTGCGGTATGTTGTTAAATTGCTTGGCAAGGAGTGGGTGTAGACCAGTCAAATATTTCAACCAAATTATTTTGAGTAATGGAGAGATTAAGACCCTTCAGACCAGGTATTCATCTTTTGGGTTTCCTTCTCCTTAAAAGACAATAGCATAAGTTTAATTTTAAAAGATTTAAAAATACATGATTTTTTGGACTATGTGGCATAAGAATACTTAGTATATAGATTTTGGGAAATTAATAATGGATTAGGGCCCAGAGAGATTTAGAATTATAGTTTTAGTAAAAATCATTTATTTGTACTAAATGGTTTTGAATTATTTTGAATTATTTAGGAATACTCTCTCATGGAAAAATTGAGATTTTTTTTTTAAAGGGGATTTTGAAGACTGGACACTAGAGCCAAAGGATGAAGAAAATGGAGATGAAATCCTTAGTGAAAACTTTTGAATATGTTTGACCTAGGTTTTTGGATGTTCTAATAAAGTTGTAAAACAAGAATGAGTTGCAATATCTATGAAATTAATTTGAAGGGGAATTTAAATATAATACAAATGAATCTGTTGAATGACTCATTCCCTAAAGGAAATAAACAGAACTACAACAAGAAACTGATCTGGATACTTTTTTTTCTTCTGGATAGATAAAAGACATGCTAAGTTTTGGAAAGACATTTTTAGCAGTGACTAAAGGATAAATTTACCTGTTATACAAAAGAAATCTGTTAAACTTCTGAAGGCTTTTCACTTTAAAGCAGCGTTTCTCAACGTTTGTGTGACGGCGACCCCGTCACACGGACGCGGCGCATGTGTGGCGCCGCCCCCTGAGGGGGGAAATGGCGGATCGCATTGTTTGGCGACCCCCGTAAAATGGTCATTCGACCTCAAATGGGGTCACGACCCATAGGTTGAGAACCGCTGCTTTAAAGCCGAGGTGGTGCAGCAGTTAGAGTGCAGTACTGCAGGCCACTTTAGCTGACTGTGTTCAGCAGGTCAGCGGTTCAAATCTCACCGGCTCAAGGTTGACTCAGCCTTCCATCCTTCCGAGGTAGGTAAAATGAGGACCCAGATTGTTGGGGGCAATGTAAATATATATATATACATTGCTTACTGATGTACACCGCTTAGAGAGTGCTTGCACTTAAAACGGTATATAAGTCTCATAAATAAATAAATAAATAAATAAATAAATAAATAAATAAAGCATAGATGAATGGCAAACTACTCTAAGACTTTTTAAAGGGATTAAATAATATTTTTAAAACAAAAATCAGGAAAGATTGATAAGATAGGCCATTTGACCAGAGTTAAAAGAATACATTAATTATATCTAGTTGCTCTTATTGGACTTTTGTTGACAAAGATTGATTGATGTAGCATTTGGACCTTGTTTTTCTTATGTAAGAGATGAGCTTTTAAATAATAATAAGAAAAAGTACTTTATGAATTTATTTTATCCTTCCTTCCTTCCTTCCTTCCTTCCTTCCTTCCTTCCTTCCTTCCTTCCTTCCTTCCTTCCTTCCTTTTCTGTTGCTATATTTTATTTACATTTATTCTATTCATTTATAATTCTTAACAAAATTGAAAAAAATATAAAATAATAACAAATAGCGTAAAAATAGAAATGTCATTTTGATAGTAGCTTGATATGGTAATACGTAAAGTGGAATAGTTGCTCACAACTCACATTGATCTCAGCAGATTTGTTAGATGATCAGATTTTCTAAAAAGAACTAAATTGAAAGTTGAACTTTCTGTGTTTTTGAAGAATATTTCAGGAAGATACATGGATTCCAATAATGAGGCCCATCAAATAACCCAGCTGGCATTCCACTTCCATGAGCACAGTGTTGAATTTGCTCTATGCTAAAGTCCCACAAGCTTTCTATTAGGTAGGACAAAATAGAGCAGTGCAGCACAATGAAAGATTTTTACAGCAGCTCCAAGATTGGCCTGTATAACCTCCATTGTTGCAAGAATGGAGGCACTTTGATTCTTGAATATCAGAAGGCCATCTTAGTTCAATTCCTGACATTGTTCTTTTCTCCTTACTACTGCTATAGCCCTAGCAGCAAATACTGAAGATTAGCAGGAGATTTCCAAAGATTGATCTTTTTCTCTGCTCAGAAGTCATAGCCTATGTCTGGAATTCTCTCACATAGATTCTTAAAGTAATCTAATTTATCACTAGAAATGTAAGAGTCATTCAATTAAAATTTACTAGAAAAGTTCCGTTAAAAACTGTTTGAATACTTACTTGCTTTTTTGTATTAAAACATTATTTTCAGCATTATTTTATGCTTTTAAATCTAGAGCTAGGAATGGTTTATGCAAATAATGGTATTAGAGTGTGATGGCCTTCCTGCACTAGGTCACTACTGAAGGCAAAGGGGGGATATTTCAGGAAATGTCTCACATGGGCTGGCTGGCTGGCTGGCTGAACATACTAATATATACGGCGTTTCACTTTCTCTGACTTTTGGGAAGAGTGTGAAATGTACAACTTGTCTACATTACATGAAATCTGAAGTGTTACAATAAAGGTTTATCACTTGATTCTGGTGATTTTTTTTAATCAGTATTCATCTTCACTAATGCAAAGAGTATGTTCAATTTTAGTTCTTTGTCCAGGCCTTTCAAGATGCAGAAAAAGTTCTTATTCAAAGGCTGTAAGATCAAAGTAAAGTGAAGACAAAAATAAGGAAAAAATAGAGTGGTTTAACATATAGATAGACCACAACGTTTGCTACATATAAACTGGGCATGTTATCATTGAGGAACTATTTACTGTAGATCAGTAGTGGCGAACCTATGGCACACGTGCCAGAGGCAGCACTCGGAGCCCTCTCTGTGGGCATACGTGCCGTCACCCCAGCCCCACCTCCTTCTGTGGCCCCCTCCTCACTGAGGACAATGCTTGCTAGAGTCATCTTAATTCTTCCATCAAGATTTTTAGCAGGGTGGTATTGAGGATAGTAAGATATCATGTCACCCCAGCCCTTCTCTTCATTAGACTAGACCAGGGGTAGGCAACCTTGGCTCTTTTATGACTCGTGGACTTCAACTCCCAGAATTCCTGAGCCAGCCAAGCTGGCTCACGAATTCTGGGAGTTGAAGTCCACGAGTCATAAAAGAGCCAAGGTTGCCTACCCCTGGACTTAGACATACCCAATTCCTGCAACTGTTCTTCATATGTTTGAGCCTCTAGTCCCCTAATCATCTTTGTTGCTCTTCTGTGTACTCTTAATCTCTGTACTCTGTAATCTCCCAGTAGGTGAGGCAGTCACATTGCTATCAAGACTTATAGTCATTGAACCATTGGTCCAAACCTTTTTAGGAGCTAGTCAAGAGGTAGCTAGCACAATATCTTGGGGTAGTGAATTCCAAAGTTTAATTATGTATTAACCTGTACTTGTTTTGGTTACATTGTGGAACCCATATTTAGGTATCCAGGAACATGATATGCATCAGGTCAATTACTAGGCTTTTTGTTCATAAACTTCTTTCTAATCCAAATGCTTATAAAGCCTATTTTTGAATTCTACTTCCTTTAATAGTGAACATCTCTAGGTTGTTTTAGTCTGTGATCCTGTGTTCCTTTTTACTAGGTGGTCAAGACATTTAAATACCAATTTATTATTTCACAACTGGCATAAAATATTTTCATCTTGACAGAGAAGAACAAGCAAGGATCTCTTCCATGTACAAAAGTTGATGGGGTGGCATATCTGTTTCATAGTAAGATTAACATATTATGGATACAAATTCTCCTCCTTCTCCTCCTGGACTGTGTATTTATTCATTATTTATCACTCAATCAGCTTGCATGTCACTCAAATCATTGAAGCAATTCAAGATGATTTTATTTGGATCACTTCTTTGAATGAATCCTCTGGTGACATAGCCATTACATAAGTTGTTCTGCTACTTACGTAGTTTAATTAAAGTCATATCTTACAATGACTTAAGCATCAGAATTCCTAAACATATTTGGTATGAACTGAATGTAGTATGACAAAGAGCTAACCAGAAAAAAACTATTTTTTCTCTGTAGTGCTAAAGCTGGCAGATGCAATAGGAAGATAAGTAAACAAGGGTGATAAATGCACCACAGTGTAATCCTGCAGAATGGAATTCAATCCCCAGATAAAGAAAAATAGAAATGTTCTAACTCAAGCTATGGCCTGTACTCCCCATTAAATTTTGAGAAGTCCACATTGCATTAAGAATTAAGGGTTTGGGAATATTTAATTAACTAAAATAGCATTTAATTAACTAAAATAGGAAAGGAAATGAAGACAATGGAAAATCAGGAAAGCAAAAGAGAAAAAAAAAATCTGGTACCAATGACAATGATTTTCCGATAAGGTCCTTTATAATGGATCCCACAAAATAAAATTGTCAAATAATTAAAGTTTTTTTTAACATATCTCATTTGAGTAGAAATTGAATGTTGATGAGGCACTGTATTGTTGGTTATAAATAATGAACAAAAGTAAATTTTTTAAAAAGAATAATCTTCTTCTTTTCTTCTTTTACTGCTTCATGCATCAAGGGAGATTCAAAATTCTGACTTTTTCTCTTCTGACTGCATCAACTATTGTTAATTAATATTGTTGTAGTATGTCTTTGGTGTTGTCTCTTTGTCTCTCCATCTTCTTCTGGATCTGTCTCATGCCCTTTAACTTTCTTTTATTTATGTATATGCCTTGTATGGTATGGAATCCCATGACATAATTTATAAAAGAATACTGACTAATAAAGCCAACATTAGACATACTAACACAAGTCTGATAACTTGCAGAAACTGTTTAGCAGAAACAGTTTACCCTAATGAGACATGACCACTTGAGAAAAAAAAAATTGAATACTAATTTAATGAAAACTATCAATATTTACTATTGACTCTGGAGGTCACAATGTTTTCTATTTTGCCTTTTCTTCACCTTATATCCCTTTTAAGATATTACAATAACTTTTCATTATTTCATTCAGTCAATCATGTTAGGTCTTGTTCCCATTCAGAATGTTAATGTACAGGCACACCAGGTTTGGTTCTAGAGCAGTGATGGCGAACCTTTTAGAGACCCAGTGCCCAAACTGCAACCCAAAACCCACTTATTTATCACCGGGTGCCAGGTGGGCATGGCCGCGGTGATCATGGCAGACTGGGTGGGTGGGGCCAAGGCCAGTCCCTCGTCATCTCTGGGGCATGCCACGCATGCCCACAGAGAGGGCTCTGAGTGCCGCCTCTGGCACGCATGCCATTGGTTCACTACCACTGTTCTAGACCACTGCAATAAAGTGAACATTTCAGTAAATCGAGTCACGTGACTTTTTGGGGATTCTCAGTGCATATGTTTACACTATAATGTAAATAGCATTACGTCTTTAAACAGCAATATACATTCCTTAATTTTAAAAAAAATATTTATTGCTAAAATGCTAATCATCGTCTGAGCCTTCAGCAAGTCATTTTTTTTTTGCTCATGGAGAGTCTTGTAAAGAAAAAAATGCAATATCTGTAAAAATGCAATAATGTGAAGCATAATAAAAGGAGGTGTGCTTGTATAGGAAAGTATAAGATGAACCAATTATTTTAAATAAGAATTATCATGCCTTTTCCTTCTCATTTGTACTTTCTTTTATTTATTTATTTTTAATTTTATTTTACTTTTCCTTAGCTTTTTTTTTTTGTAAATTGCATAGGGCTGGAGCCCATTTTCAAGAGATGGGCTTCATGAGTCCAAATGATTGGAAGACTAAACCTCTGGTCCCGGTGACTGACCCATATTGCATCCTTCTATTGTTTTTTATTTCCTAAAACACTTCTTTCATTAAAAAAATAAATTAGCCCTAGGTTACTACACACTGTTTAACTTTTTAGAAATAATGTAAGCATTCTAAGTTTTGTTTTAAAGTATTCATTTTATTGTATAACAACTAATTTAAAATTTGTCACCTATTTTCATGTTTCACTTGATTAATATGTAAAAAAGGACCAGCTTGTTTTGTAGTGTTCTTTATAAAGAATTTTATATAAAACCTATCAGACATTTGTATAATCAAATATTTTCACCAGCAATTGAAATTAATGCAATCATCCAAACTGAGTGATGTTGAGAAGGTTTAGAAGAAGAAGGTTTAGGAGTTTGTTTAAAGTCCAGAATGAAAATCACATCAGTCACAAGCAACACCAAACAAAGTTTAAATACCCATCCAAGGGCAACTTCCATTGTAGAAATTTTCTATGCAATTTTAGAAACAGACCTGCTAGATTGGATCAAAGTTCTATTTCATCCACAGATAGTCCTTGAGTTACTGCCATTTGGTCAGCAATCATTGGAAATTATGATGATGCTGGAAAAACAAATGTATGGAAGGTTGAATCAACCTTGAGCTGGTCAGGATTGAATTCCTGACAGTGGGCAGAGTTAACTTGCAATACTGCGTTCTAACCAAGGTGGCACCAGGTCCAGCAAGATGTGGCAAAGCCTGTTGAGCACAAGTCAGTGGGAGGCAACTGGGGATTTATGCAATGTTGCTGGTATAGTTGGCCATGATGTGTTTTTTTTACTGGCAGCAGAGGCACTAGAGGAGAGGTCTCCAAATTTTTTGTTTTGGTGGCCTGGAAAGGGAGGCCGGTACCGCTACATGCATGTGCACAAATGGGGTGCATGCCTGCATGTACAAAAATGAACCCCATGCACATGAGCACAAATGGGCTGCATGCAAGCACATGCGCACTTGCAAATGGCCATATGTGAGCACATACGCACATGCAAATGAGGCTGCGCAGGTGCAATTGCTGCAAATGGGGTTGTGCTAGTGCTGGGTGGATACTATAGGGATCGCTAGTACCACTGGGACGCTCAAGGATGTGGCAGCACTAGCACCAGCAGGATGCTTGGGGCAACACTAGCACGAGTGGAGGGGTGAGTGTGCACACGCTGCACTTGCCATCCCTTCATGCAGCCCGGTGGTCAAGTGACTGTGGCCCAGTAGAGGGTCATGGCCCACAGGTTGGGGACCCCTGCAATAGAGCTAAAGTAGAGGGCTCTACTTCAGGCGCAGTCCCCATGCTGCTGTCAGTGAGTGCTGCTGTGTAGAGTGGCCAAAATGGGGGGAGGAAATAGGTTGCCCTGAAGATGTAAGTGCTGCTGGGCCATGTGAGCAGCGGAGGCTTCCCAGAGGTAGTCTGGCTTTGTGCCACACTGCATCCCCTCCCATCAAACTCATGTATAGCCTGTGACAGGCTTCCCAAGACCTGCCCTGAGGCACAACACCCCCACATTACTTACCTGGATTTTCTTCTGCTAATAACCTGCAATTCTCAGTTAACAACAGCAGTTGGAACTGCCAGAATTGTAACTGCTAAGTGATACGATCATGTGACATATCACTTTATGATGACATCATTTAGATACTGAACTTTTGGCTTGGTTATGGCCATAAGTTAAGGACTACTTATAGTTGCCTGTTTCTGAAATGGTTAAGCTTCTGTGTTATTGACAGGCATGTCAGGAAAACTTTGTTCCACACTGCTGTTTATCTCCAAGCAACTGGTGTCTAGTGGCATACTGTCTGTAAGAATAAAGTGATATGTCACATGACCGTATCTCTTAGCAGTTACAATTCTGGCAGGCCACACCCACCCCGGGTCCACAAAGGCAAAAAAAGTCACAATATGTGACATGACACTACAGAATTTGTTCTTGACTCTAATATGTTCTTGACTTTAATATTGTTAAAAAAAGAGAATTATTTTATACCCTGTTTAACAGAATTTCTTCCTTATCCAATTCATTCCATCTTGCACTTATTTGAATACAGAAACTTTCCATTTAGGTATTTGCAGAGCAGATTGTATCAGGCCTATGCCAGTGTAATATGATATGATATGTTTTACCCAAATATGAAGTAAAACTTCCATACATGCTAGAAAATTCATGCTCATGCACAATTTTCTCCAACATCGTACATCTTGTATGCAGGTTTTCCAAATGTATTGTATGCAGCATTCCCATATGTAGCATTCATTTATGCAACTTCTCCAAATAGGCACATTTTATTACACAGTCTCTTAAGCTGAGAAATATTTCAGCTGACGCTAGTGAATTCCATGAATTATGTTCCCATTTATACCATAATCGATCACATCGTTTCACCCAAAAGAAATCTGTGATAGATTTTTGCAGCCTCCACACTTCTAACTCATAGGAGTATATCTTAAAGGAAGGGAAGAATTTCTACTCAAAGGAATAGATGGATATAAAATTGACATCAAAAATAATAAAGTTCAATAAAACAGTGAACAACCATTTCACCTCAACAGGATATACTCTACACTTATGTAATATCCTACTGTGATGCATTTGGTGAAAAGAACAATTCACCTAACATTAAGAAATTTTAAAAAATAATTAATATTTCAAGTGCTGTTTATGGAAATAGCAAGCAGTTAGTGTAGCCAAGAAATTACTATAGACAAGGTGAAACCATGAAAAGTTACTCAAGCCATCTACAGTGATTTATTAATATGAGCAGCCATATAAATTTGCTAACTGAAAAATAAGAAAGACACTCAGAGATATTTGTATGTATAATTATGGGGGTTCCTACTCTCTCTGATAGAGTTATGTTGTCTTCTGCTCATTATCCTGCACATGATAATATGCAAATCTTTCAAAAGTGATGTATGGAAGCTTTTTTACTTCCAGCAAAGCAGCCCTGTATATGCATTTGTGTACAGACAGTCAAGAAAAGTGTCTGAAACACTAGGACAAGATTTTTTAAAAAAACAACACAAAACATGTGACTTTTAATAATTTTAAAAGTTACACTTCAAACACACTTCCCGTAAAATCTGAATCACCTTTGTTGTGGGATTTACAAAGTTCTAATAAGGGCCACCAACAGGATATAACACAAGTAATAGTATATATTGATTTTTTACATGTGTATTCTACCTTTTTTATTGAATGTGCAAACAGCATACCTGAGGACTTTCCCTATTTTCCCCACAAGTCTATGAACTAGTTAAGTCTGAGAGAATGATTGACTAAGTCATCCTAAGAGTTCTATGATTTGATGGGGACCTACATTTCTCCAATCAAAATAAAACTCTTCATGCCCCCCAAAGACCAATTTCACATATTAATTGGCTGCTTTAAGGTATAATTTTTAACTAGGGAAAAGTATAAAATCACATTAAACACTAGTTTAGGACATTTACAGCCTGAAGAGAAACCAGAAACCACTCAGTGTATGTAATAAGTTTATGTTCCTTGAAAAAGTACAATGTGAAGCTAATGCTGTCCTTAGCTAGAGGCCAGACTTGCTAAAGTAGAAATTAAAGTGTGGATAGAGGCAATTAATAATTGGGGTAAATTTAACAGAACTCCATTGAATTTGATCCCGCTCATTCCAAGTCATAACTTCTTACATGGAAGACGGTCCTTAATTAGAAAATAACATCATGTGGTTTATCTTAGCCAATTGCTATACATTAAACAGAGATTAGGTAAGGTATTGATATATATCACCTCCTGAATCTAGAATTGCTGTTTAGCCTGTTCATCTGCCTGGGAGGAGCCCAACTTTATTGGATGAGAATCTCATGGCATGTTGTCTTTATACACAACCCTATTCCATCATAATTCCTACCCCTACGCTATCCTATATACAATGGGCTTTTACAAGGGCATGTGTCAGCACCCTTCCCTCTGTAGCATTTCAAGGGAATGTTATAATATTCTTCCAACTTGGAGAAACTATGGAGAAATGTTATAATATTCTTTCTGCCCTTGGAGAAACTATCACACTTATGCTGTTACATTGTAATTTTACTATAGTTTTTGTCAAAATTAATCCTTTTCTAGCAACAATTCCTGGATGATTGCCATGTAAATTTCCTACTAGGCAACGAAAACATCCAGGTCACCTGTAATGTTGCTAATTGTTGCTATTTAGCTTCAAGAATATGACAGAAGACACTTTCTAAAAAGCATGTGTATGTCACAAATGTAAACTTTACTTCTTTTTTATATTTCTCTAAATTTGTTTTGCTAACTTTTGCCTTAAAAAAAATTATCATGCAATTTATTGTAGAGTTTATTTTCTCACCACATTTTTTTGCGGGAGGGGAGGTATTATCCTTATCTGAGTTGTCAGATGAAATCATAGGATTCCACACAATTGGTTAGACTCACTGCTATGCAAATAATATTTTCCTCTAGCTAAATACTAATTTCCAGTGGAGGATTCTGAGACAATTAAGAGCATTAACTTAATTTTTAAGAGGTGGTTAAGAATCAGTAAAAGTGGATCGTGCTACCCAGTCAAAGTAAGTTTGGCTTTAGTTCTCTTCTTCTGACACACTTCAAGAGTTTGTTAACATTAAAACATACATTTATGTTTTAATCAGACAGCCATGTACTGTATTAGAGACCATCTCAAGTGTTAGGGTGAATATCAAATATACCATGGGTGTTAAATTCGCTGCGTCACGTGACATGTCACGACATATCACAACTTTTTTTTTGCATTGCCGGAACTGGGATGGATGTGGCTTCCACATGATGCAAATGGCCCGCGGGTCGGCAGTTTGGCACCCCTGAAATACACTTATTTCTTATGCTGCATAAACTATCATGCAATGTAGTATGTTCAGTAAGTATGACTAGATTAATAGTCTTTGATCTCTAGCTAAAGAGTATACTATGTGTCTTAATTTGCTGCAACCTGAATTCTGGATGCAAATCAGAAAATCTGTTTTATGAAACAATAATATGAATATAAATTTGTCAAAATGTCCAGTTCACACTTGATCAGTATGCATGATTCTTTTTGAATAGACCTCTGAGATTGTGGGTTCATTGAAAATTCTTGCCATTATAATAAAATATGTGTTTAATAACAAAGAGATTTATAGATTGAAGTTAACAAAAAGACTCCTAGACAAATAACAACACTCTTTGCGTATTTGGGGTGGGTGGGTGGGTGGGTTTTTTTATGTGTGTGTTCATAGCATTTGTATATCTTTCATTCAGGTCCCTGTGGGGGGTTTTGGGGGGGGGTTCAGAACTGGTTTACCTTCTTCCAAGGACTGAGAGAAAGCGACTGGTTCCAGATCATCCAACTGACTTTGTGCCTAAGGCTGAACTAGAACTCATGATCTCCTAGGTTTTGTTTGATACATTAACCACTCTAGCTCCGAACTAGGCATATTTAATTAAAAGCAGGTCCCTGAGAACATATGAGTATTATTTGTGTATCATTTTTATTGTGAACAAACTTGTGAAGGGCAGCAGTGTTTAAATTGCGGATAAAATTAAGCAATTTAAAGCTACAACATGTTGCCTGCATGTTATTTCCCAAAGAAATATATTTTGCTCATATGCTGCCACTATAGTGGTTGAATACCTGCTGCTATAATTGGTGTTACAGTTTTGAAGAGAAGCATTGAGAACCCTCCCTCTTTTTTAAGCCAATACTCTACCAAAACCAACCTCAGAGAGGCACAGTGCTCTTTTAAGTCATAGCATGGCTGCAACAAATCCAAATGCAAAAAGGACCTTACACCTTTCATTACCCAGATTGGCAACAACCTAGATTAACATGATGATGTCCAAAATTGTTTCAAAAGCTTGTGAGAAATCATCATTATCATCATCATATAATTATATAACAATCCAAGAAGTAGCTTGTTTTTGATACATGAGTTTCTTTCAAAAGTATGCAATATATGGCTTTAAGAAATGACAGTGCATACCTCCCCAGAATTTTTGTCTAAGTTCCTTGAATCAAATGACACCAAAATGTTCATCCTGATGTTTTGGATGAAGGTTTAAGGGCAAAATATATGCCTTAAGCACTGTGAAGTCTGATGACATTCATTAAACGAGTCACTAAGCCTCAGGTTTAAAATATTAAGTAGGCTCCTTAAGACATTCATTCAAATAGTTTTTAAACCCCAGGCTTAAAATATCAAGGGCCCCTTAAAACTGGCTTGCCACTCTACCTGCCTCCACTGCCCAAAAAGAGAAAAAGAAAGGAGCCAGAAAGTTTGAACCTGTCTACAGAGGCATCTTGAGACCGTAGAAGCAGGGCTAAGAATTGCAAGCAATCTATTCATTGATCAGTCCTGACTAGAATAATAGGTTTTATATCCATCCATCCATCCATCTATTCATCAAATTTAGGTGCCACACATCTTCTGTTCTGAGGTGATTCTGAGTGGTTCAGTTTGACCATTTAAAATCATTGACCATAGTCCATGCAATCTCTGAGATGATTTAAAAAAAACCCTTTCTTTTAAAGTGCAGTTCCTCCTATAGGAAAGTTAAACAACCTTGCTTTACTGCAGATACAATTTATTCATTGGCACACATTTTGAATGTTTAAAACAATCTCCTGTTCTAGATTTTATGAAGATCAGTCTATCTCAATATTGATAGACTGTTGTTTAAAAGGGGCAGGGGGTTATTGGAAAGATACACAGAAGAGAAAAAAAATATAACAGGAATATCAGAAAAGGTGGGGAGAGAGGAATGGAGTCAGTACTTCTGTATAGAATAGCTAGTCCACAACGATACATTCTTACCTGTAGAGTAAGCCACAGCAAAAAGTTGGATCGAGGTAATTGCTGCCTTTTCGTTCAGGTTGGCTTTGCGTATTATTCTATTAGAATATGATTTATATTATCTGCAGAAGATGTTTCTCAGCCCTTTATTCAATGCGTAAAGGATCCTCTGAAGGTTGAAAAATGTAACATACGTGCACAAATGAGGTGTGGGGAGGTTACATCAAGATATATAAACTTAAAACTCATCTAAACATTTATCCAATTGCAGATTATTTCAAAGAGGAATACAACAACTTTCCAGAAGATTATACTGGTTAAAGGAAAAGACAAACGAAGTTCAGCAGACTCTTTGCAGAAGGCCCAAAGAATGAAAACTTGCAATTGCTTGTCATTTCTAATATGGACTTGCATTTTTTATGAGATTCCTACTTTACTGTCACCGAAGAGGACTAGCATGTATTTGCAAGCTAAAAGGATAATGGGGCTGGCTAAGGATCAGGGAAAAGCCATGCATCGGACAAAGCGTGGATGGATGTGGAATCAATTTTTTTTATTGGAGGAATATACTGGTCCAGATACTCAATATGTGGGCAAGGTAAGCACTGCAATCAAAAGACCATTTAATAACATGATAGAATTCCTTGAGGCCCAGGACGACGGGTGTGTCTGGAATTTCTCAGTAACACAGAATGTTGGCTTTAGCTGAGAAGAAATGAGATTTCACACTTAACAGTTTTGTGGATTATTCCTCTTTTAGTAGAGAACGATCCTCTAATGTTAGGGTTTAGAAGGACCTACAGAGAGATGCTAGGCAGGTAGTCCTCAATTGAGCCTACAATATCTGTTGCTAAGTGAGATCATAAAGTGAGCTTTGTCTCGTTTTATGAATTTTCTTGTGACAGTTGTTAAATGAGTCACTGCAATTAAATCAGCAACAGATTAAGTGAATCTGTCTTCCCCATTGACTTTGCTTGTCAGAAGGCCACAAAAGGGGTCACATGATCCTAGGACACTGCAATAATAAAAAATATGGACCAGTTGCTAAGCATCTTAATTTTGATCACATGACCAAGGGGATGCTCAATGTGTCCTAAGTGCAAAAACAGTCACAAGTCACCATATTCAGTTGTACCTTTGAACAGTCACTAAATGAACAATTGTAAGTTGAGGGCAATCTGTATTCTTTAAAAAAAATCTTCTTCATTTTTAGATTCATCAGGAAAGTCAGATGAAAAGAAAACCTACCTCTAGAAATCAGAATTTATCCAATTTTATCACAGCATTAATTTAGCCTTTTGAAGTCCAAAAATGTGCAGTCCTACTTATTTAGAAAGTATAATTGGGAAGAAGGCTTTTAACCTAATCTGCACTGAAATCATGAGCAATTTACTTAAGAAAGTGGAAGTTCTGATGTCACTGTTTTTCCTATGAATATAAAATTAAATATAGGATGGTAACAATGATTGTGACATGCCCACGGATGGGGACTGAAAACTACTACTAGCTAAAGGATGTGTTTAGTCATTCACTTGTATGTGGTAAGGAGTGAGGACAGGAGAGACATGGGGGAAAGATACATGAAATGTTTCTCTGCAGTATTAATGGTTATTTTAAAAATTAGAATCAGTTCTACCAATAGTTCTATCTATATAAAACTAAAATATCAACCCAAATCAATATCATATTTGGGACAAAATAGAACAGAACAGCATTAGACATATTTCAATGGGTATCTTAAATATAAAAATCATAGTTACCTTTATCCAGTGTACCATAGACCTGGAACAAACAGCACTTAATTATCTTCTGTCACTGTAAGAGATATTTGTGAATTCATTCACATTCTAGGATAGGTAGGCTCTTCAGTCACTTGAAAGAGCTGTAATCCTGGGGGAAAGACTTTCAGAGTTTAAAAGCCTTTTTTTAATGTAATTGATAAAGAAATAGTACAGAAGGAACACAAGTAAGAATGACATGGATCTGAAGCTAATGAACCTAACCTTGCCTAAATAGCACATTAACTTGACTTAAGTTTGAAATCAGGTGCAGTTTCTATTACCTCCTTGCAAATGGTGTTATATCTATGGGTGGACAATGCCACTTCAGAAATGACAATATTTCACTTCTGAGAGAGGGCAGTACATACTCTTATTGGAGGGAATTCCTGGCTAAATTGGAAGTAGCATGTTGTCATGAGTAGGTGACAGAGTTCAAATTCATGAAAGCTGGCTTGTCAGTATTAAGAGTTTTGAAAATAGTAGAGGCTTGCCATTATGGAAAGTACAAAACCATGGACTGTGGTGGAATGTAGTCTGGATTCTCAGGAGGGAGGGGCTGTTTTCTAGAGCGCAAAGAAGCAGTGGAACTTAGAAAGTTTGATTGGTAGGAAGAGGATTAAAATGGCTTTTTCCTAGATATTTCCAGACTATATCTGTAGTTATGCTAATAGTTGCTTTAATGTGGCAAGATTCTGTCTATGAGTGAAGAACACTAAAAGAAAGAAAAGAAACTAACTTAACTAATTCCATGTGTCTTTCTTGGTTCTTGGGTCCTGACATAGGCAATATATCAGCTTATTCTCTTTTATTGGGGTGAAGAGGAAGGGATATTAGTGTAGGTATTGTATTAAATTGTAGGATTATACCTTTATGCTTTGTTGATCATTCATTCAATCAACCTCAGTTTTTATGTTTCTAAATTGCTTGTCTTCATTCTTGGGTTTAAAATATTACCAAGAAACACTGGGAAGCTTAACACAACAAAAAATACATTATCTGACTTTAATTCTTAGTCAACTTTTTCTTTTTCAATTGCATTAAAAAAAGCCAGGCAAGATCATATAAGCAAGTATCTCAATACTGTGGCCAGTTCTACTAAGCACTCAATGAAAGGTAGCAATTAGAGGATGAGGCAGGGAGGCAGGAAACTGGAGAAAATCAAACATGTCTGGATGTCTATGGAAATTCTCAGTCATCCTGATCATAGTTATCTCAAAGGTGCTTTTTCATGAGGCAACTAGATTTTCTTGTTTTTCTTTAAAGATGTTTTGTTTCTCATCCAAATAGCTGAAGAAATTTCTTGGATGAGAAGTGAAACGTCTTCAAAGAAAAACAAGAAAGTTCAGTTGCCTCATGAAAAAGCACTTTTGGGGTATCAAACGTGTTTCAGCAAACAACATATGGTGAAAGTAAGTCCTCTAGCTGTTGTCCCCAAGCTAAATACTTCTATACTTCTTTTGGAAGTATAGGCTTCAGGTCCATGCCCTCAGGTTAACGTCTACCAATTGCTTTGTGTCCACAACCAGCCAATTCGCTCATCTCTAACTGATGCAGGCAGATTACACATTCAAGTTATGTAAGTTATATAACAAGTTATGAATTGAGGTTTTGGGTATTTGCTTATCAGCTTCTTCTGGATGTCTGTCTTACCGTGTTGCCTCTGTCTCAGCTCACCATAGGTTGTCTGTCCAGTCTTCAAAACTCTTCTATACCTTGAGGCTTCATATTTTTGTCCCCTGCCTCATAGATTGGATAAACATCAAGCTCTATCTATCTATCTATCTATCTATCTATCTATCTATCTATCTATCTACCTACCTACCTACCTACCTACCTACCTACCTACCTACCTACCTATACATCCATAAATACATAAATACATACATACATACATACATACACACACATACATATCTATCAATGGAACTGATACAGTGGGATGGTACACTGAGTTACTCTCTGGCAAGTGAGCAAGGATTGGCTGACATTTTTCCCCATGCTCAACTGTTGACTAAATTATGGCAAGTGAGTAGTTATTCATCCTTTGTATCTTCAAGATACATAAATGTGGCTAGGCATGTAATGTTCTAATATCCAAATAGATCTGCCCAGTGTAAATATCTTGCATCATATTTGGGTCATTTTAAAGAAATTAGAAAGATTGAGAGACAGAACATCTAGCTCTTCACTCAAAAAAAAAGAAGAAAAAAGAATGGGTCTTTTTCATCCCCTACTTTTTTTTTTTGTACAAGTGCACTCTCCGTCATCACCATAATCATGAATCTTAATTTCTTATTCATCATCTTAAACTATTGCATTGAGAAATTTTAAGCCTGAATGCTTCTGTTATATCTGAGCATTGACTTCATTTACTTTCTTCAAAAGGGAGCCTCAAGCTATAATCATTATCATTCTTGATTCACTTGTCCTTAAAAGACATCACTCTTGTCCCATTCCTCCTTGCTATATAGCTATCATGATGTTTGTATAGTTTCTCTACACACCCTATAGTACATGCAATTATATGAAGCACAGTATATAATAACTTTGTTGCTTTACCGTAGTTACTGCAACTGCTAATATTAATGTAAAATGAAACAACATAAAATGCTTGATTGTATTTTTGTAAAATGAAAGAAAAAGAAATGGTGACATTAAAAAGAAACTGAAATTAAGAGAATACATTTAATTATAGTTGAATCGAATAAAGTATTGGTGAGGTACTATTATAAATAAATACTAACAATAATCCATGGTAGAAACGGCACATAATCACTGTCATAATAATAAATAATATGCCATCATCTAAAATTAGACATAATTTCTTTCTTACCAGGAGCTGACTCAGATGTTGTTTTGTTCAAAGAGAGGTTGTAAAAACATTGAACAAGAATTAATTTTATTATATACGATAGCATCATGACAAGATAGACAAAAATAGTGTAATGTGACTGTGGTGTTTATTAAAGCATTTGAGTGCATGGATATCAGTACATGGAATTCCAGTTTATAATATTTAATTTAAGATTTAGGAAGCAACTGTATAAAAGTGTAAGTACAATTATCTGATGGTCCCCATGATGAGTTGAATGTAATAAAAAAAAATCAATCAGAATAGAGCTGGAAGGGACCTTGAAGGTCTTCTAGTCCAAACTTCTGCTCAAGCAGGTGATTATATACCATTTCAGATAGGTGGCTGTCCAGTCTTTTCTTGAAAGACTCCAGTGATGAAGCACCCCCAACTTCTGAAGGCAAGTTGTTCCACCAGTTAATTGTCCTCACTGTTGGGAAGTTTCTCCTTAATTCCAGGTTCCATCCATTGTTTATTGGCTTGTCTTCTGGTGCTTTGGAAAATAAGTTGTCCCCCTTTTCTTGTGGCAGCCCCTCAAACACCGGAATACTGATATAATGTCACCTTTAGTCTTTCTTTTCTCTAAACTGGCTATAGCCAATTCCTGGAACCGTTCTTCATATGTTTTTCTATCCATGCCCTTAATAATCTTAGTTGTTCTTCTTTGCACTTTTTCTCAAAGTCTCAACATCTTTTTTCTAATGTGATATTGAATATTGGATGTAGCATCAAATTTCTGTGTGTGCAAGATAACAAGTAGGCTTTCTTGGTCGCTCAACAGCAAGGCACTGGTAAAGTGAACTCAGCAGCATCTAGATTTTCTGGCAAGATAAAAGTATATCTTCCTTGCCCTGTCCTTACCACTTTCTACAGAGGGACAATCGAGACCATTCTGTCATGCAGCATTACAATCTGGTTTGGAAGCAGTTCATTCTGAGCTTTCCTGACTTCATCTTTGCAGATTCAGGCTATCTACTGATATTCTGCCTTAGTTATATATCCCTCTTTCCATTTCTTGTACTTATCCTTTTATCTTTCAGTTTATCAGAGAGATCTTTGTGCAACCATGCTGGTTTCTTCTTGGATTTCTTGCATTTTTTTAATGGTATTGTGTTGGACTGGACTTTTATGATCATATTTTTCAGTGTTTCCTATGTATTTTTTAGGCTCTCTCTGAGTTTGTTAAAATCAGCTCTTTTAAAGTTTAAGACACTGTTTGGATTATATTCTATTGCTTGTGTTTGCATTATGTTGAATTCCAATATGATGTGTTCACTCCTGCCCAAGGTTCCAGCAACTTTAACTCTCTCCATCACTTCTTCTCTATTAATAAGAATTAGGTCCAGTATAAGTTTTCCTTTAGTACCCTCATCTCCCTTTTGAATGACAAAGTTGTCAGCTAACCATTGCATTCCTTCTTTATATAGCTATAAAAATATGAAGAGTTCTTTCAAACAGCACAAATAGAGAAAACACTGTTGAAAAATACAGTATATCATCTGAAAGTTGAAATGCTCACAAATTTTATGCTAGGATAAATGAATCCTTTAAATATTTAAAGAAATAAGAATAGGGCCATAACAAGACTGAACTTTCATCAAGAAGAGATAGTATTGAGACTGGAAGTGTACAAACTACAATAAGAACTCTCAAAAAATCCTGATATTAATATACAATCAATTATAGAAGAGTAAAGAGGCAAGTGCTTGGTTTAGTAATAATAGCTAACAGTAAATGTTTACATCAATGAAACTTGCTATAGAATTCTATGCACTATGCTAGTTAGTGTCTATGAGGAACAGAAGAAAATTGTGGGTCAATTGAGAAAGTGCAATTGGTATGAAATTACGTATTACCATTCCTGAATGTAATTTTAGAAATTTTACTAGTACTTCTAAATTCCAAACTATAAAAGCCCAAATGAAGTCACAGAAAAGAGATATCTACCACATCTGGGCTAATCTCTGAGTAGCAACAAACTATGCCTGACCTTAGAACTAAGCAACCTAAAATTAAGGAGAAACTTCCTAACAGTGAGAACAATTAACCAATGGAACAGCTTTTGCCTTCAGAAATTGTGGGGTATTAAGAAGAGACTGGACAGTCACTTGCCTGGAATGGTATAGGTCTCCTGCTTAAGAGAGGGGTTGGACTAGTAGACCCCCAAGGTCCCTTCCAGCTCTATTCTATATGTATATGTAGACAAGAAACAATTGTCTTACTCTATATTTTTCCAAGCAGGATATATTCTTTTTAATATTGGAAATGTTTTTGCTTACATAAAACAGAAAGAACCAAGGGCAATTTATTAGATGCATCTCAATGAGCAGCAAAGATTCTCAGGCTGTTGTATTAACTGTATCATGAGAACCATTCTTATTTTAATGTGGTTATTATAGTTCATTGCACAGTCAGCCAGATATTTAGACTAGATTTAGCATTTTTATCTACCTAATGCATCTTTTCCAAGAACTTGGGACACACAGATGCTGTTATTTAACAATATTAAAGATATCATCACAGAATATGAGCTGTTCAAACTAAAGCTGTCCTTTGCAATTAACAGATAGTGATTTGCCAATACTGAAGGTGCTCAAGTGGTGCATCAGATGTTTTGGGATTGCACCCAAAACACCTTTTATTATTGGTACTGTCTTTGCTCTCTTTTGCTGTAGTTGTTCTATTTTTATTTTGCAGGTCTTCGTATTTTGTGATTTTCTCTATTTTTTTTTCTTTTCTATTCTGCTGTTCCCAGGTACTGCCAGGCCCACTATCCATACTTTTATCAACAGCTGTTAAATCTGGGATGTTATGTGGCAAGTGTTTGTCTCTTCTTTGTTTGCTTTGGCTGTGATTTTTTAAAAATGTACTGGCTATGTAATGCTTTGGCTTGCCATGTCTCTTTTCTATTCTTCATTTGGTCTTTCCAACACTCACTAAACCTTCCTGGTTTACTTCAGTGCATCTTCTTCACTGTCTTTGGTATATTCTTCCAATTCCCTTTTTTTTCTTTTCAACTGTCTGGTATACTTGCAATATTCCATGTCCACCTTTGTTCTTGTTAAGTAGAGTCTGTCAACATTGCTGAATGAATGAAGGTCATGATTTATTGTCATTATTTTTCTGGTCTTCCTATTCAGGGCTTTTATTTCTCCTTGAGTCCAGCTATATATGTGTTGACTGAAATTGTGCCCATGAAATTGTTTGATGGCATTTTGCCCACTGAGTTTGGATTTTAAAATCTTTTATCACTCTCATGATGTTACTCACTTCTAATCTTTTTGACATCACTGTACTTGATGCTGTTCTGGTTCATCACAGTCAGCCAGATATTCAGTCTGAATTGACATTTTTGTCTGACTATCAAATCCTTCCCAAGGACCTAGAATAGGCAAATGAGGATATTTGATGGTGTTACAGATATTGTTGCAGGATGTAAGTTGTTCCAGGTAAAGCTGCCTTTTGCAATTGACCGATGATGAATTTGTTAATGCCAATGGTGTTCAAGGCATGCTTCAGTTGTTTTGGGATTGCATCCAAAGTGCCCATTTACTATTTGGTACTAATTTTACTTTCTTTTTCCAAAGTTGTTCTATTTCTATTTGCAGGTTGTTGCATTTTGTTATCTTTTCCAGTTCCTTCTCTTCTCTTCTGCTGTCTCTAGATACTGCCACATCCAAACTTGTTTTGTCTTTCTTATCGACGGTTGTAAGTCTGGGTGACAGCTTCCTGTCTGTTTGGATCCTAAAGTCCCAGAGCACTTTAGCTTCTTCATTTTCTATGGCTTTCTCTGTTTTATGGTGCCACAGTTCTTGCTTGCAGGCAAACTATATTTTTTGTAGTTCTTCCAATGTACCATTTTTGCTACTTTGTCATGCCGTTGTTTGTTATCAATCTGTGTGAACTTGTTGCAACAGCTAACTAGTGATCCATTGTTTCTTCAGTTTCTTTGCTATCTGTTGTTGTCTTCTCAATTCTGGCTTTGTATTTATTTATTCCCAAGGCTTAGCCTTGTGCAGCTACAATTAGCCCTTCTATCTCTTTCTTCAATTTTACTGCTCTTAGCCATTGCCAGGTCTTGTTGTTATATGTTTTCCCTGCTATTTTTTTTAATTCACTGGCCATGTAATGCTTTGTCTTTCCCTGCCTCTTTTCTGCTCTTCATTTAGTCTTTCTCATAGATCAGTATGGCCTTTCCATTACTCAGTAGGCTTTCTTAGTATACTAGCTTCAGTGCATATTCTTCATTATTCTTCAAATATTCTTCCAATGCCCTTTTTGTTTTTAACTGTCTGATCTACTTATAGCATTTCAAACCCACCCTTTCATGACGTATTCAAACCCACCCTTTCCTGATGTAATCTTCTTGACTTCACTGTGCTAGATGCTATTATTGTTACTATGATTATTATTTTTAGCTTTCTGGGAGAAGAATGCATTTTCATAGGTTCCTTGATACCAAAGAACTGCTACTCATCTAGGTATATTGTTTTTTATCACTTTTCAAATTATGTAATATTTTTTTATTTTTTCAGTGGGCATTAGGAAGAAAGCTGATTTTCCTGACTTCTAGATAGGTAATTTATCATCAGGGTGGCTCCTGATTGCCACGAGAGAGAGAGAGAGAGGGGGGGGGGGGGATAGTGCAGTTGGAAAAGAGAGTTCTCGCAGAGACAAGATAAATTTTGTAGCTGAAATAAGCTGAAATGAGGGCTATCAATAGATTAGAAAAGCTGAAAGACTCTGTTGAGATTTGTGAAGAAACATTTAATTCCAATGTGTTCAGTTTGCCTTTCTATAAATAACCTTGCAATGATACTATATAACTACATTGCTTTCTTATCGAAATAGAAGTGGAAAATAACCTAAACATTCTTTCTAAGCTTCTCCCTGACAATAGAAGAATTTTTCAGTGTATAACCATATTTTCATCATGGGATAAGCTACATGGTTTACTAAATTATGCAATGTAATGCTTTGGGATTCTGAGGGCATCTCCTGAAGGTACATGGTTACTAAGGCAGCCATATGTACCAGGTTGCCAAATGTGTAGGTGCCCCCATTTCTAATATGCCACATAAATGCGAAACAGGTGCTAAGTAAAAAGTGTACAATTTAAATTCAGCTTTATCACTTAACATGCAAAGATTGAACTTTTTTTTATTATTGAAAGTTTATAAAATTTTACAATAAAATACTCCCCCCCTCCCAACCCCCTACTTTCCAGAGCTGAATACAGGGTTAAAAACAACAAAAAACATAGAACTTAAATGAACATCAAACAATTATACATACATCCAAAAAACAAAATTTTAAACACTTTAACTCCAGTACATAAAAACAAAAATTACCATCCTTAAATATAAGTTATTCAAAAGCTTACCCTTAAATATACATTATTCAAAAGCTAAATAATACTTTCTAATATCATATTTATTTTGTATAAAATTCACCCATCTTTTCCACACCAAAATATATCTCTCTTGCGACTGGTCTTTCAGATAAATTTTTGCCATTTCAGATAAATAAGAAACTTTAAGAAACCATTCTTCTAAAGTAGGCAAAAAATCCTTCCTCCAGTATTGCCCAATCAGCAACCTTGCTGCTGTAATTAAATTCAACATTAAAATAATCTTTACCATCACAATCGTAAATAATACCTAACAGAAACAATTGTGGTGTAAATTTTATCCTTCTATTAAAAATCTTCTGAATATTCCACCAAATCTTGATCCAAAAAGCCTTTATATTTCTACATGACCACCAAATATGATAATACGTTGCATCCAAACAACCACATCTCCAACATTTGGGCTGCACATTTGGATACATACGAGACATCTTTTGTGGATCAAGGTGCCATCTATAAAACATTTTATAAAAATTTTCTCGTAAATTTTGAGCTTGAGTAAATTTAACATTCCTCACCCAAATCATCTCCCATGTGTCTAATAAAATCGGCTCATCAAAATTTTGAGCCCATTTAACCATACAATCTTTAACTAATTCTGTTTCTGAATCCAATTCCACTAATACACTATAAACTCTTTTTATATGAAATCAACTTTGATCTTTAATTTGTTTCATCAAATTCACATCCTCCCTAATAAAACCCACTTTTTGATCTATTCTCCACCTTTCTAATAATTGCCTGTACTGAAACCAAGAATAATTAATATTTTCTTGCGTTAATTCATCCATAGATTTTAATTGCCAATTATTCCCATCCCAATTAAGCAATTGTTTATAAGAAATGCTCTCCATTTTCATTCCTTTCCTTATCCCTTCTATTGCATGCCCTGGAATTCCCCACAACGGTATTCTAAAATCTAATCTATAATATTTCTTCCAAACTCGCAATAAAGAAATTCTCAAAATATGGGACTTAAAGACTCTATCCACCTTTTTATTATAAATTAAATAGGCATGCCATCCATATAATAAATCCCATCCCTCCAAAAAAAGTATATTTAAGTTTGTTAAATTAATCCAATCACTAATCAATGTTAAAACCATCGCATCATAATACAATTTCAAATTCGGCACCTTGAGTCCACCTCTCTCTCGAACATCTTGTATAATTTTAAGCTTTACTCTTGGTTTTTTTCCCCACCCAAATGAATTTATTGATACCCTTCTGCCATTCTTCTAAATTTGCCTCTTTCTTTAAAATAGGTATCATTTGAAACAAAAAAAGAAACTTTGGCAAAATATCCATTTTGACTGTAGCAATTCTCCCTAACAAAGATAATTGCAATTTTTTCCAATCATTCAAATCCTTCTGTATTTCAGACCATAACATTTCATAATTATTTTTATACAATTTTACATTAGAAGCAGTTATATAAACCCCCAAATATTTGACCTTTTTTACAACTTTGAAGGCCGTCAATTTAACCAACTTTTAAGAATGAAGAACAAAACTAGTTCTCACTAGCTGTGTACAGAAGGTCTCCCATCCCCCGCATATTGTTATATCTTGTTTTGACTTTCATCCTCTTTTGAAATAGTTTGCCTGTTCTGCCAAATCCTTCTTGAATAAAGTAACAGACAGGATTCTCAGTCATCCCTCATAGACAGTGAGACATAACAGCAAATCAGTACATGGCAGATCAGTCTGACTTGTGGTTACAAAACATGATGGTTTGAGGGCTTGCCTAGGCTTTATACCGAGTGGCCTTGAAGAGGAAATGAAACAGTGTCAACAAGCAGTATCACTAACAACAAGCCTCCTCTCATTCTGGTACCTCTATTCTTACTCTTTTCCCACAAATAATTTACAGCTTCAGCTTTAGAATAAAACTGAAAGTAAAGCAAAACTGAAAGACAAGTACAGCTCTTCCTCTGAAATAAAATATTCTCTTCTCCTGCTAAAAATGACTCTTGTGCACAAATACCACTTGTTATGCTTTAGTCATGTACTTTCACATGTTTGTTTATTAGTCAATTTATCTGGCTGCTTGCCTTGCAACAGCAACTCAAAGAGACTACATAAAATGAAAAAAAAACATCATCACAATTAATAATCATCATCATAATCACTTGAACATCATTGGCATTGGCACTGACAAATTGTCATCAGTCAATTGCAGAGGGCAGGTTTACTTGGATCCTGTGATGATACCTTTAATATCATCAAACAACAACATCTGCCTGTCTTAGGTACTTGGGAGGGACTGGATAAGTGGATAAAAATACCAAAACCAGTCTAAACATCTGGATGACTATGGAACCAATCATAATATAAATAGCGGCACTTGAGGAAAATAAGTCACTACAATAACATCTTCAGCCTCCCCACTCCTATACCTGGGAAAACATCCATATTTTTGGATGCTAGCAGAATTAGGGCTGGGCAGTCTTTTTAAGTAGGCCAGAAAATGACTCTATATGTTTCAATGGAACTATATTTATTGATATAAGTGATAGTAATTGAATCTTGAGTGCATTTATTCTACCCTCCTTTTATACCTTATGAAGTTAGGACGGCTTTTGCTCTTTACAAATTAGAATGTATATAGATAAATATTGTAGAGCACCAAGCAGCAAAGAGTCTTTAAAAGTCCCAGTTTTCCTGGGAAAGGTGCCTATGATCATATGATTGTGTTAGCAAGTGAGAGAGAAGTGGAATTTAAATGAGCTCATTTAAAAATGTTTATTGTATCTTTCGGAAAATTAAAATACTAGCAAGTCTCAAGGGAAACCAAACAGGTAATCATGGCATCTTCTCCAGCATTGGAGATGGATAATCCACTAATGGGTTAACTTAATCTTCCTGCCCAATCAGATCAAGTCAGCCAAACTTGCCACACTGTCCTGGGCCTGTTTTCCCAGTCTCGACTTAATCTTGCCCATGGACAGAGTGCAGGTTTGGTTCATAGGCAGGTAGTTACCTATTAGTGGATTATCCATTAAACTTTACTATTTTTAAATTGCAAAAATCTCTTTGTCTTTTAGTCCCCTGAGTAGCGCTGGGACCAGCGCTCCTCTAGAGGACTATTCCTTACTGATCCCCATTGGGTTTCAGTTTCAAATGGAGGACTCCATTTTCTTTTCAATTTACCTCTCCCCCCATTCATTCTTCGTCATAAAAAGGGGGGTCTTTTCCATCTCCTCTTCTTCCCAGCCCCCTTCCAACTTTCTTGCAAAGCTATTAACTCCCCCCCCCATTCCCACCAACTCTCCTCTGACGGCCTTAAAGTGCCCGGTTTGACTTGTGGAAGCCGCAGGGACCTCAAATTGTCCTGAAGCGTTTCTGATCGTTCTGGAGGCTGCCGGATTCGTTTAAAACGCCAATGATCAGCTGGGGAAGGCGTTTTTGGCCCCATTTCCCCCCGAGAAGCACGCAACAGGCTGGGTGACTTCCAATCGGTTCGGAACTGGAGGGGGTGATCGCAGTGAGTCGTGGCTGCCATTTTGCGACTGCGTGGTCCAAGCCTTGCTGATTGCAAGGGAAGATGGGGAGGGGGTGGTGAAAAATACCTTTTTCACCTTTCACCATTTTTCTCTCAGCCCCTGAATTCTCATTCACCCTCAGATTTCACCATGGAGGATAACACAGCTTCTCAATCCAGGGCTGTCTATCCTTCCTCCTCAGACCGGAAAAGGCACAGATCTCCTTCCCAAGAGGCCACTGGTAGGATCGCAGCCAAGGTCAAACCCAAGGCTGCCTCTAGGAAAAAACCTACAAATTGGCTGAAAAACAGGCCAGCAGGAGACACCAGGCATTGGAAAAAGAGTTTTCAAAGGCTCAAAAACAGGCCAGGGCTGAGACTGCTCAGACTGAGTCCATCTTTTTTGATCTGCTCCAGGTCTTCCTTCTTCTCCTCAGGAAATCTGGGCACTGGCAGAACCTTCCACCTCCTATGGCCAAGCCGATGTGGTACCTGAGGCTCATACATTCAGGTCTCCCACTACTCCTCGGGCCCAGCAGGCCCCGGAGGCCACATTTACACCCACGGCCATGGGGCTTAGAGGAGAGGAGTCTCCCCTTCCACCTTTGGATGATAGGATCCAGGTCCTGGTGGCTCAGGCAGTGGAGCGGGCCCTTGTGGTCAGGATTCCATCGGTGCCAAGAGCAGAATCCGTTATTTCCCTTCCTATCTTGCGTCCAGTGCATCACAGTTCTCGTGACTCTCCTTCCCCTTCTCATTCTTCCTTTAGCGGGGTCTCATTGACTCCAGAGCAGGATCAGGCGCTTGACGCTTCATGGTCAGAGGAAGAGGCCAGATGCCTGGGTTCTGGAAACCATTCGTCACGGACTGTCTTTGGAATTCATTTCCAATCCATCAAGACGGTTCATTTCTTGTCCCCAATGGGAAGAGGCCTGCTATATACCTTTCCCCCTCTGCCTTTTCTCCCAGTGGTCATCCTCACTCTGCAGGAGAGGTAGAGATTCTCTTGTCGGTGGTGCTCCACTCATCAACTACCCTTATCAGGGTTGGCTATCACATATATTCTAGACTATTTACTGGAGGGCTGAATAAAGGATTGGTGCCTAACACTTTGCGCAGCAGGTGGCAGCACTTTCTACCTTGCTTTCCTGCGAAGCTGTTAACTCTCTGGGTCAGCATCCCTTGATCCGTTCTTTCCTCAAGGGAGATACTAATACCAGGCACCTCTGGTCCACAGGTATCCCTCATGGGACTTACCTTGGGTCCTTCAGGTTCTTACCAAGGCTGTTTTTGAGCCTCTTAGTTCATGCGACATGAGGTCTTTATCACTTAAGGTCGCCTTCTTGGTGTCTATTACTTCGGCCCGGCATATCTCTGAGATGGCAGCTCTCTCAGGGAGGATCTGAGTGTCTTTCACTGGGACCGGGTCACTCTTCGTTTAGATCCCACCTTTGTCCCCAAAGTTAATTCTCTTTTTCATAGGGCCCAGGATGTTGTCCTTCCTGATTTCTGCCCTAATCCTTCCCATGATCTGGAACGTCAGTGGCATTCTCTGGATGTCCGTCTGGCTCTCTGCCATTATATCAAATGGATGGCTGCCTTCCGCAGCTCTGAGGCACTTTTTGTTTCCTTCCACCCTTCCTCCAAGGGTCAGAAGGACTCGGCCTCCACAGTCGGCCGATAGATAAGAGCTTGTATTGCGGGAGCTTACCAGGCAGATTCCTTGCATGTTCCACGTTATGTCACGGCCCACTCTACATGTAGTGTGGCCACTTCTGTGGCCTAGGTCATGCAGGCTTCCATTGAGGAAGCATGTAAGGCGGCCACGTGGTTTTCCCCTTCGCCGTTTATACGGCATTATAAACTGGACAGGTATGCATCCGCCGAGGCATACTTTGGCAGGAGGGTTCTCCAGCAGGTGATGCCTCGCGACATGGTTCCAAACTTGCCCGCTTTTCTCCCATAGGACAAGTGGGCTTTGGTATGTCCCATTAGTGGATTATCCATCTCCAGTGCTGGAGAAGGGGCGTTGTCTTACCGGAACGCCTTTTCTCAGCATGAAGATGGATAATCCACACCCACCCGTTCGGGTCCTTAGGCCTAGGGTCAGTTTCTGTGAGCCAACACGTCCTGCTATCAGTCATTAGCTGCACCCACATCAAGACTGGGAAAACAGGCCCAGGACAGGCGTGGCTGACTTGATCTGATTGGGCAGGAGGAATAAGTTAACCCATTAGTGGATTATCCATCTCCATGCTGAGAAAAGGTGTTCAGGTAAGACAACGCCCCTTTTATGCATTCTTCTTGTATAGAGAACCCATTTGTGGTTCTTTTTGTTGCATTGAGGTGGGCATTGAAAACAGAAGTGTCCCATCTTTCAGGGCAAGTTGCACCTAACCTTTTGAAGACATATTCAGTAGATGGTCAATGACACAAAGTTTTGGGTGGGTTAAACATTGGCAACAACAAAATGCTTGAGAACAAGGGTCTGCAAAACAGTTTGCAAAACTATTCCAAAGCTGCTTTTGGGTGCACCCAAACCACAATATGCATATGGTCCAAATGCAAATTGATTTTGATTTGATTTGCTTGATTTGTTCTGAAAATAAGTATTTTAGGAGTCAGGGGAGGAGGGAAAAGCCAAGGAGATTGGTAGGATGGAGGGGAGATAGTTCATGGGAAGCTGGACCTTCAGTGGCTTGGGGAAGAGAAGCCACAGTTGGACTTACTGAAAAGAGAAGGTGGCATGTACAAACTTGCCCTCTCCCAACAAAATAATTTTTAGATCCCTGAAGATTCTGCCTCAGCTCAACCTTGGTACAAGATATTTAGGCTTTATTTCTAAAGCATTGAGAACAATTTGACAGAAGTCCTGGAATGCAAGTTTCATTTCATATTCAAGACCAAACATTTTTTTCCAGCTTGGACTGCATACACTTCAACTTGTTTTCCACACCAAAGTTAGGAAGCCATACCACCAGTTTTTAGTAAATATGTCATCAAAATCTGGGGCTATGCTCAGAAGGATCCAAGAGTCTTAAGAAAAGGATTCTATGGCTATACAAAGAGAAGATATTGTCAGAGTTATCCTTATTAACAAACTATCACAAAAAGTTTGTGCATGCTAGCATTTCTGCTGCTGTCACAAAGCACTTTGGATGATGATTTAGGATCCAGTGGAGCTGTAGCAGTAAGTCTTGTTTTTGGACTATGGCATGTGAAGGTGCCTTCCATTGATAGTCTGGAGTATGCTTTGAAAATCACTGGTTCAAAGGGATTGCAGTAAAGCTGTGAGGAAGTGAAATTATAAAAGGCAATGGCTAAAATATCTTTCAGTGGTCTACCTAAAAATATTGTTTTATTTATTCATATATTTCTTTTTTTAAGTACTAGAATCATAAATATTTAAATAATCACATATTCCATGATGATGACTCCATTTTTAAAAGAATATTAAAAGTCAGATAGAGGGTAAAATGTATATTTTGCTGAGGATTAGGGTTAGGATTAGGGTTAGGCTTTGTCTTTAGGACCATGTTGATGTATCTAAATCTAATCTATCCTACTGAGCATAAGTAGGACACACACATGCACCTGAACACACACACGTACGCACACATATATACTACCAGCAGTGTGATACTTAAAAACTGTTCAGATAGATTATACAGAAGATCTGTCTAGAACCACTATTCAGTGCCTACATTGGTCTTTGAGCAATCTTTGATTATTAGTAAGTAATATTCAGCAACATGTTTATTTTCATCCTAGAAATGGCATTTGGGTATCATAGTTATCAGCCACAGATAATCTTTTCCTCTATCAATTTATTTAATTGTCTTTTAATTTGCTTGTGTTTAAATTGCTTGCTGCTCATTACCTGTCAGTGTAATTTTTTTCTTTGTTTCTGGTAGTTTCTCATATTTCTGCAACAGCTTTCTGTGGCCAGAAAATGGTGATCCAGTCAAAAAGGAAAACAGGGATTTCCTACCTCTTTTCAAAAATAATGTGGTGCAGAAATGTAATTCAGTTTCAACTGGCTTACAGGCTGAAGAGAAAAACAAAAAATGTAAATTACTATCCATGTCATCAGTGGAACTTACTGGCAAAGATTAGGATTTATGAGTGAAAACACAAAAGTAAAAGTATGGAAATCATTCCCTAAATACAAATGGTATGTGATGGGATGGGATGAAATGGAGTGCAGTGGAGTGAGAGAGAATGGAAACTAAATGTTTTGTTGTTGTGCTTTCTGTTGAGTGGGGTGCATATTTTAACACAGTAATATTTTTCTGTAAATTAATCAGTACTGTTTGTACCAATCCAAATTGTTGCTATTGTCATTGTGGAGGTAAGATAGACTGAGTACTGTACTTTTTGTACTTTTTTGACAGTTTCACAAAACTGAGAAAAAGGGCACAAGTGTTAAGCATTGATAAGGAGCCTAGAAGTTACCTGGCTCATTTATTAATTTAATAAATGTTTCACACCGGATTTGAAAGCTGGGTATTTTTTGTTCTCGGTCCAGCTTGTAAAATTATAGCTTCTGGGGGTAGATTTGGAGTGTGTGATCAGAAAGCTTAGTAGATTTGTTACTTTGTCAGTTTCTATCATGTTATAAGACATTGATTTAATGCTAACAGATTTTGCCTCTGTTCAGAAAGTTAATTTTGAAATATCCAAACAAGTCTTTTTAGAGGCACATTGAACACCTTGGCCTTTTATGTCTGTTGGAAAACTGAATCTTTCATCCTAGTTCTCATATCCATTCTCAGCAATAAGTGGTTTCAACACAACTACTTATCTGGGTTCAATTTTATAGTGCAAACATGGCCACCAGATACAAAATACAGAAACCTAAATCAAAGATGTTTCAAATCATTGGAATTCTCAAATAGCACGAAGCACAAATAGAGATTTCTGATTTGCCTCAGTAGTCAAATCAAACTTTATTATGACCAAGGGCTAGTCACAAAGAAAAACAATAGCAAACAGACAAATACAGAAACTTAAGCTTTTAATTAATGTACAGTAGGTGGAACTTGGTTTTCAGGATCATTATCTGCCAGATTCTCAAAACATGGAAATGTTTATAAGTGGCCTGAAAGTTTTTCTTAACTAATAAGAAGGCTTCATGAAAATTGTCTAACTACTGTAGTATTATTACTCAAAAGGGAGAAATTAAATTTTAGCATGAGTCCAAATAAAATCTTAAATGCAAAAGTATATGTGCAATAGTTTTGATTTCTTCTGTACCGCAAAGCTTTAAGCAGTGGGTGGTAGAAATTTTATGATATCGCCCTGCAGCGGGACAGTGGGAAAGGCACTGCAATTTTCCCTTCAAAAGTCTCATCGGTGCATAGCAGTGATGGCAAATCTTTTAGAGACCGAGTGTCCCAAAACTGCCCCCACCTCCCCGCCCACCCCCGCTCTGTGCCCCGCCCACCCACATAGCCACCCACCGCCTCCATGGCCCACCACAGATTGCCAAGGCAGCCCAGCAGCGCCATGGCAGCCACGCCCTCTGCCCATGCCCTGCAGTATCATCTGAGTGTGACAGTGCAAGGGCAGAGTCTTGTTCCCACTGCCTGGCTGCCATGCCCTTGGCTGTGCTGCTCTGTGCGGACTGCGCTTGGGGGCAACTCTCCTCTGGAGGGGGCTGCTGGTGAGGAGGAGAAGGCTGCAGGGGGAGGCAGGGCTGGGGCGACAGTGCACGTGCCCACAGAGAGGGCTCTGAGTGCCACCTCTGGCATGCGTGCCATAAGCTTGCCACCATTGGTGTATAGAATAGACCAGTGTATAAAGTTATGTTGCCATGACTCACTCATCAAATATGGTTTGGCTCCCATAAAAATTGAATAGCCAACCTAGATTGAAATGCAGCTGCAAATTCAGATAGCGTTATATAATAAATTGGACTGATTACTATTTAATCTAAATAAATTAGTTGAAAGTACTGTAGGTCATAAGATGTGATTTTCTAAATGTCTATCTTCCTTATTTTTAATACATGATTTTTATTGACATTTTAAAATAAGATCTAATATCTAATAGAAACTAAGGAAGAAAAAAGAAAAAGGGAGAACAAAAAGTCCAAGAAAAGAAAGTTGAAGGAAAATGGAAAAGATAGATAAAAAGCAGTGTATTTCTGATATTCTTCACAGCAATTATACAATTATATTTTAAGTTTTCTAAAATTACATCAAATTCTCTTCCATAATCTCTGTTGCCTAATCATCAAAGCCATAAATCAAAACTTCATTTGTTTCATTTCTATACAAAAATTTGTAAGAGGTTTCCAGTCACCAATAAATGTAGATAGTGTCTTTTATCAAATCAAAGAAGTTAATTTATCCATCTCAGCATGATCTGTCAATTTCACCATCCATTCCTTCATAGTGGGTAGTGTCAAATCTTTCCATCTCTGTGTATAATATTATCTCACTATCATATATTGAAATAATCATCTATGTCTTTTTTTCTGTTTATCTGTTAGTTCTAAAAGGAAATGTTCTGGCTTCAATTGAATATTAATCTTTAAAATTCTTTCATTCAAAATACATATTTAAATCCATCTTTTTAGCTTTTTAATTTCTCCACCAAGTATGATAAAATATCCTTTCATGTTGTTCAATTACCAAGAAACATTTGAAGTGCTTTTATATATTCTTGATCATTTCTATGGTGTTATGTACCAATGATACCCTAATGTAATAATAATAAAAAATTCTTTAACGTCATAAGGCAATGTAAACTTCAGCCCTTTTAACATGTTTTATTGGTCCACTTGTTTGTTATAATCAAAATTCTTAGCCCATTTTTCAGAAATTCTTTAACCAGTTGTTCCTCTGTTTCAAATTTCAGCAAAAGTTTATACTGTACATGTTATCATGTACACGTTTATCATCAGTGCACAATTGTATTTCAAATTCTAACCGATGTAACTTCATACCATGTTTTTTTATCCTTTTTGAAACTTTTTGATAACTATAAATGGGAAAACCACGAACTGGTGTGGTCCTTCTGCTATTAGCTGTTTTCTTGATTTAATTTTACATTCTTCTTGATGGTTTTCCAATAATTTCCATTAAATCAATCATGTGTCCTTGTCTTCTCTTTCTCTTCTATGATATGCTTCTTGACCTGAGAACAACAAGCGTGTTTTCTATTCCATATTCTCAATATGACTTTTCTAATAAAATCCAGATAAGGGATTTCTTCCAGATGGGCTAGAAATTATTACTGAAAGTGAAATCAGACAACCCAGATGGAGTCCAGTTAAGCTTATCCTACCAGTTAATTTCTGCTATCCAAGTTTTACATTTTATTCTGGCAAGGCCTGACTAAGGACAGCATGACTAATATATATGTGGATGCCAAACATAGTTCTGCGAAGATTGGATTATACACACTCAAGTGGCCTGAACCAAGTGCAACTTCAAATAGAAGATATGCCAGAGTATTTTCAGGAACGAGTTTGATGTCAGCAGGCAAAAAATTATTATTTTTGCTGGAATGGTATATGGTACACTAGAAAAATAGCTGAGGTATTGTTTGCACAACATTGAACAGCTTTCTTGCACTGATAACACATCCAGGATAACTGAAGGTGTTAATTTGCCCAATTATATGATTGTTGATAGCCTTCCTATAGACTGTGGACTTTTAGAGAAGACCCTTGTTTTGCTTAATTGATCATTTGCTTTCTCAAATATGCATATTAAGAATCTTCTGTATGAAGTTGTCCCCGGAAACCTAGTATATGTGAACAAGGTTTTTCAGTGATTTGAAAAGATGTGCTTTTTATCTTCTCATTGTTGTACATCTTGTTGATCTCAAGGACATGCCTCTGAAAAAAATCCAGAAGCAGGGAAAATATAAACAAGTGTCAAACCAATATGCTCGCACAAGAGCAGCATCCATTATAAATCCAGGTAAACAACTTATTATTCCAGAATGATAATTAATTCCAATGAACTTTTCTTTCAGGAAAGAACATTGACAATCATTCACAAATGTCATCAGCAACGTATTTAATATATGCACACAGGTTAATCAGTATACAGTAACATCACAATATTTTTAAAAATCATATTAATATAATATATAATATATTTTGGCTATTTAGGAATAATGCATAATTTGTAAAACTTGTCAAAATTACGGAACATATAAAGAACATCTTTCCTCTACCCTCAAGCCCAGAAGTACTGAAAGAGAAAAAGATTTTCTGTTATTCAGCACTATATGTTAATGGGTTGTTTGCCAAGATTTAAATTGTTAGTGTATCAAAACATAGCTTCTTTGCAGCCAATGAAGAAAAAGTAGTAGTAGAATATTAAAATATTTTGACTGGGATTTTAATATTTCAACATTCCAGCCAGATAGGCTTAAACACACCCTGACAATTGCAGTTTTGTGAAACAATCACTAACTCTAATTTGCCATGTAGAAGTTACATTACTATTCTATCCATCACCTAAAATCCAAAGTATTCATCTGAATCATTTTTTTAAATATATCTGTGGGTTCATCCAATTTGAAAGCTATCTATGTGGGCAAAATGTAGCAGAAAGGTCAACACAGAAAATTAAGTAGTTGCTCTCTGTTTATATTCCTTGTTTTTTAAACATGGTTTTCATTTTCCACAGACAGTATTTTAACTTGGAGAAATCGAAGCTAAATGTTCAGCATAAACTGCAACACCTTTTTAAAATAAGAGAACAAAAAATTCAGGGGACTGTTATTTAGGTCTTTTGTTAACAACAGCACTGGAGAGACCAGTACACAATTTGATTAATCCTCATATTTTGGATTGTGTCACATTAGGCTAGTTCAAAAGCTGATTTAATATCTCAGCCTGAAGTGTGGCTTATTACTGTTTAAATATTTTTATATTGCAAATTTATTAAAAGACCTTTCTTGTACTGACATAGTATTGTATGTATTTTTAAAATAATAAAGTTAATACATTTAAAGTACCAGTGCATTTGGTTTTTCACTCATTCATGGTATTCCAGTCTTCCATGGGGAAAAACAGTCAAGAGCCCATTATTATTATTATAAGAAATAGACACATATTTAATATATATTGATTTTCTCTCAAAATACCATATAAATATCTAACAGACAATACTAATATTAATAAAAATATTACGGGGAAAATACTTCACAGTTTTTTCATAATATTTGGATATATGTAATCCTTGACTTATGATCATAATATATCGGACTGTCGTGATGGACATGAAGCAGGTCACTCACATAATGGATCCAATTTTATGACATTTTTTGTGGCAGTCATTAAGTGATCCAATGGTTCGCTAGGGCAGGTTTTGCTGAAAACTGGAAGTAAATGCTCGTTTTCGAAAAAATCATCATCATAAACACAATCATGTGACTATGAGATACTGCAAAAGGCTGTAAATGGCGGCCAGTTGCCAAGTGCCTGATATGGGAGTGGGAGCCATTTGGAATGTCACACGTACCACCAGGGAGATCCATCATAACTTCAAACAGTACTAAGCCAGTGTTATAAGTTGAGTACTGCCTGTATTTCCTCATTTAGCTCTGTTAAATATGATCTTGCTTTGCCTTTTCCCTATCATGTCCATACAAAAATGAAAAATTGTGGTTCAAAAATGATATTTTCTTAAAAACAAAAATATTTTGTGAAGTACAATACTTGTGTGAAAAATATGATCCAATGATGACTTACTGTATACAGTATTAGTCAAGCAGAATTTCCTTTGTGAACTACTTGTTGGGGTCCTGTTTTTGCTTAATTGAAATTTCACCATACTGAATTGCTTCAAACCATTGTTTTTTTTACTATTACCAGGCACATTGAATCCCATTTTGGGGGCAAAATGCATGCTTACAAATAATGTTTTGGGGAAATATAAGTAACATAGTTGTTTGAAGACTGTGTTAGCAATGAGAAAGTCATTGAACTGGCAGAAATGAATAAGTAATTCTCTTCTTTCATTATTGGGCCCTAGGCCATAGTTTAAATTACATTTTCCTTCTTGATATTTACAAATATTGACATTCCATTCTTCAATCAGAAGCAGCATGTCTTGTTTCTATGTCTAGTTGCTTTCACATTGAACACCAGCCTTCTCTTTTTCTACATGATAAGTTGGAACATTAGATAACCATGATATTAAATATTGTCCACAAAGGCTGATTGATATTATTCGCTGACTAATTTCCATTGTACCAAAGTACTGTGCTTCATGACTCAGGGAAGCAATTCTGTTCCTTCGTTTTGGTGTATAGTAGATGGTAACAGATGGTACTGAGTAGATGGTACTAATAACAGTAGATAATACTAATGTAGACGGTAGTAATAACAAATAAATTATGTTTTCTGTCGGTTTTTTAAGCAAATTGGAGCTGAAGTGATTCCCAAGGTTTACATTTATACAAAAGAAAGTACAAAGAGATCATAGGGAGGGGGAGACTTTATAAGCTCCTTTGACATTATCTGCATGTTAACTATGACACTGTTCTTTCATGTTAGATAGATCCGGATAAGTTCAATCTTTCTTTTAATGCATAGGAAGCAGTTTCCTTATGTCAAGCATGTCTGTGGATAAATATACAGTAACTAAGCTCTGCTGATCAAATAGCAGTGGTGATATAATATACAATTAAGTGTCTTTGATCAGCTGGAAATAACTGGAGAAGAAATGCAATGCAGGTAGTCCTTAGCTTAAAACTGACTGCTTAGCAACTGTTTGAAGTTACAACAGAACCCTCCCCCCCCCAAAAAAACCACCTTACAATATGATTTTGAAGTGGGGAAATTTTGACAGTGGTGACCCACATAGCCCTGCAGTCCTGTGATCACATTTTGGGCACTTGGTAACCAGCTCACCTTTATAGTTGTTTGAAATATCCCACAGTCATATGAGCATCATTCTGGGAAACTGCTAAACTGTCTGGAAGGAGGGCTCAAGTGAGGCCCTAGCTTGGAGTTCTTGCACAGCTGTACTTTCCCAAGGCAAGGGAAGCAGTCTGGTGACTTTCTGATAAGACAGGTGGTAGATAATGAAGTTACTGACTTTCACTGATTTATAGCCATAATTTTGGGGCTCAATTATGGTTGTAAGTTGAGGATTACCTGTAATGTTTGCAAGTGACCACTGCAGCAGTGGGAGAAAATGATATAGTAATTGGGAAAATATAATTTGAGAAGGAGATGCCACAATTTGAAGCTAGAATGAAGTCAGAACTGTGGAGAACCTCTGGAATCAAAAACAGTGCAGCCTATTTTATATTTAAATTACCTACCCTTTGTTGCCACTCTATGTTCTGAATTAGCATCTCCTCTAAGATAGGTATGTCTTTCACCCTCCCAAGACTCTGGAAATAAATTGATACCTAATTGTAAATCTCTGCTATGTTTTTTGAATGTTGTTATTTAATCTGAGCAGTCATGTTTTGTTATGGCATGTTTTTTTAATAGTATTTTAATTATGCATTTGATATTTTGTAAGCTATCCATAGTCTTTGTGATGTTGGTCTTAACAAATTTATAGGAGGGAGGGAGAAAAACAAGGAATTTTGTTTCAAGTAAAGGAAGAGAGACAGGAAAGCTTGTAAAGAAACAACTTGTATTCTCTTTGATAGACAGAGAGTGCTAAACTCAAATCAGTTCTACTTGTACAAAGACCTTTAAAAATTAACTGATAGATTATTGAAGGAGGATAACCAAAAGGGAATTAGAAAGGGATGTAGATCAAAAGCAGTTGTGCTTAATCACTGTATAAGTAGAACAATCCCTACTCTTCCTGTTAGCAAAGGGAGAGTTTGGATGCAGAACTAGGTTTGCAGTTCTGCTGAAATCCATTTTGACAAGGTGCTTAACCTTCCACAGGCATGAATATCTGTTTCATCATAGTGAAGTATTGCTTCAAGGTTTTCCTTTTGGATGTTAAAATAATATTCACCCATCTTTTTGGGAAGGAAAACTGTCTTGAATGCAAAGGGGGAAAAATGACATTGCCATAGGTGTATACTATAGGCTGCCCAGCCAAACAGAGGAAATAGATGAACTTTTTGCTAATCAGCTAATTAAGGTACGTAGGAAGCACATCACAATAGTAATGGGGGACTTTAATTACCCTGACATCAACTGGGAGACAAACTCTGCACCAAGTGGAAGATCAAACAGATTCCTGACAAACCTAGCAGATTGTGCTTCTCCTCTTCTTTCAGAAGCCTTTCTTTTTTGTTTATAGTTTTCCCTTTCTTCTTGTCAGCATAACAGAGTCCCCCTTTTCTTATGGGGAACTATACTATGCCTTCTATTCCTGAGTTGCTATCAACTAAGAACAATTTGTTTGGCACCCATTTACCCACTCGTTCTCTCTCTTCAGAGAGAGAAAGAGGGGGGGGGGAGAGAGCACAGAAGAGAAAATTGTGAAAAATTGCAGATTGTCACAGTATAAGTTCTAACATTTTCTGTTACATTTTCTTGTGTAGCCTTCTTTTTGATTTTGGACATATTTACTCTGTCAGGGTACCCAGTTGTGAGTATTGGCTGCTAGCCATTTTTGAAGGACATTAGTGGCTCCTCTTCCCATATTTCCCTGCTTCACATTGAAAGTAGTATTTTTTAAACTTTGTGTTAGCTCAAGCATTGCTGTCCAGTTTGACCCCCACATTTTGAGTAAATTACCAGAAAGAAGCAATAATGTCCCCTCACTTGGATGAATCCAACACAGTATATCTTGCAATCTACTTAGCCTGAGGTAGAGATGTAAAGATGTGTATCATCAGTATATTGACTACAATAAACCCTATGTTGACAGATGATCCCAATCATCTAGATGTTAAATAGGAATTAATAGAAAGTGAAATCTTAGGGAGGTGGACCTTGGTGGTCTAATCCAACCTGCTGCCCAGAGCAGGAATTCTTAGACTGTCTTATTCTCAGACTGTCTTATTCAGTTAGATTTCATCAAAATTGCTTCTGATAAGAAGGAGAGAGTTTGACTGACATGAGTGTCCTTATTTACAGTATGCAATCATCTCACCAATGGCCTGCTGCCTTCCTTGTGTCCCACAATTTACTTAAGCATTAGAAGAAGACATCATAAGGGTTTTTTTTTTTTTACAATTAGGAATTGTGAGCAGCTGCACAGACTTCAGAATAATGAAAAATTGTACAACAGAGAGCAACAGTATCTGCATTAGCTCCCTCTACTGCATTCAACAATAAAATAAGCTTCAGAACAGCATTAAGAGGAATTAAAAATTAACTCTTGGGACTCTGATAATATGGTAGAAAAACAAAGTCTTCTTTCTGAGGGAAGAAAACCAACTGAGAAACCAACTGAGGGCAAATTTCAGAATAGTTTTAGCTGAAAAATCAAATATTGCAGATGACTTTTTCTTTCATAGCTCTTAGATAGCAGCTGTGACAGAAATTTGCAAGGGAATAGAGAATCTCAAAGTTTCAGAGGAAATAAAAATTTCTTTCATATGCCTGTTTCTTCATATGCTCTTTTAAGAAAACAATCCCTTTATGTGAGGGAACATAATGAAATATATTAAACTATAAACCCAGAATACTCTAACTCTGACAATAAATATACAACAGTCATTTAGTGACTGTTCAAAGATACACTGAAAAAAGTGACTTATGACCAGTTTTCATACTTTCGAACATTGCAGCATCCCCATGGTCACGTAATCAAAATTCCCAGTGCAACTGAAACAAGAGTGTCAAGCAAACTCACAACACTTAAGCGGTCAAGTTTGGGATTTTTTCTTCATGGATACCAACAAGGTCAAGGCCTCTTTGATAAAAAAAAGATATGATAGACATCTTAGAGAAGGAAACTTCATTCTACGAAGATTTGCTCCAGGTTAATCTACAATTTCCAACAGGACAATCTTGGGACATTTTTTTCATGGATATAAATAAGGCTGAGAACTTCTTGAAAAAAAGAGACTTGATAGATGGAGGGGGGCTTGAGAAGAAAAAGATGTCATTCTATGAAGACAAGCTAGAGAGGGTGACTTAAAATTAATGATCTCATTAGTTAGGATGGATTTTTATAAGTTTGATATATGCATTGAAAGAAAGCTTTAAGGTAGCTTCGTATATATAAAATGAATTTGTAAATGCATGACTTCTGTCTTTTTATGTAATGCTGAGAAAGCGCTAATGTAGTTTTGTGTTTTAGGTCCTGGGGTTAAAATGAAGAGCCCCCCCCCTTTATATATAATACTTGAGCATAGTTTAAAGTTAGTAAAATATCTAAATTAGAAAAAGTGTTTTCTCCCTTTAGGATTAAAAAAATTGAAATAATATAGGGGATTTCCTCAATATGAATTATGATAAAGATTAATGAGTCAACAGAAGTATACATTATTCCCCACAGCAAGAGAAGCAGAGATGGTCAAATTGATTCTTTTATCCAAATAAGAGAATATATCTAACCTTGTTTCTATTTTGAAATTGCTTCCGGATTGTGTGCTTGCAATAAAAAAAATGAAATTTTGTTTTTGTTTTTGCTAATTAGATAGATTTATTGATATAGAAATGGCTTGTATATACTGTTGTGTAAAAATAAAAAGTTGTGGTTGTAATGTTGTTATCTTCTACTGTGCTAAAGAGAGTTGGAAGTTGGTGCATTTTTCTTTTCTTTTCTTTCTTTACACCATTTTTTTTCTCTTTCCTCCCCGTCCTCCTAATTTTCTATTACTTTTTTGAATTTCTCTTTGTATTTTATATTTTGATAATCCAATAAAACTATTGTAGAAGTTATATAAAAAAAAAATTCTAATGCTTGGCAATTGGTTTGTATTCATGATGGTTGCACTTTCCTGGGATTGTGTGATCACTTTTTGTGACCTTCTGACAGGCAAAATCAATGGGCAAGTCAGTTCACTTAACAACCGTGTTACTAAGTTAACAACTCCACTGATTCACTTAGCAACTATTGTAAAAAAGGTTGTAAAATGGGGCAAAAGTCATTTAACAAATGTCTCACTTAGCAACATACATTTTGGGGTCAATTGCCATTGTAAGTTGAGGACTACCTGTACAGGTAGGTGTCAGCTTATGTCCATTTGCTAAGAGAGATTGTGCAAAGTTACAGTGGTACTGAAAATAAATATTTTATGACCATTCCTTGAAGTTTCAGCCATCAGAGTATCCCTGCAGTCACATGCTCACAATCTGGCTTCTTAGGTATCTAGATCATAACTATGATATTGCACCAAACCCCAGTTATGTGATCACCATTTGCAATACTCTCTACTGGCTTCCCACAAGCAAAATCAATTAGAAAGCTGGCAGTGAAGGTCATAAGTCACTCCAGTAACTTGATCTTGCTTCTTTTTTTCCCCCAAGAAACCCACTATGGAGTCTGAGATCCCAAGGATTTCATGCTGTGTATCATCCCCTTTATACCCTCCCATTATCCATAGTGCACAACTGAAGCACCACCCTTGCCAACGTGCAGTTTCTGTTGCCCCTCCCAGGCCCAAGCCAAGCTGACTTCAACTACTGCTACCTTCCCCTAGACCAGGGGTAGGCAACCTCGGCTCTTTTATGACTCATGGACTTCAACTCCCAGAATTCCTGAGCCAGCCATGCTGAGGGGAAAGGGAAAGGTTTCCAATGGGAATTGAAGTCCATGAGTCATAAAAGAGCCAAGGTTGCCTACCCCTGCCCTAGACTCTCTCCGACCTGCCCACAGCCTCCATTGTGTTCCATAGTTCCTACCTGTGGCATCCCTTATCCTCCCATGACAACCCCATGCTCCTTGCATGGGACTCCCACCTCTTTAGTTCCATGCTTTTTCAGAGATAATTCACACTTCACCATAAAACTGGCTGAAGTGGAACAGAGCATCACATGGAGTTGGGATAATTGAAGAGAGAGGATGGGTGTTAGGTAGTATCAAGATTCATGATCAAATTTTGATCCTTCCCAGCTTAGCATCAATTCTTGATGCAGCAAAAGATTCATTGAGTTAGCTCAACAAGATTAGAATCTTTACTGAAGACAAGAATTAAATCATACACATATCCCCAGTATGAAGCTGTAAAATGTTATTTGTACCAACTTTGCATTTTGATTTAGGCTAAACTTTAGTTTTTGCTCTTTCCTTTCCAAATGGACAAATACTTGTATTAACTGTTTTTTTACTCTTTTTTCCCCTACTATGTATTCAAAATGGGCTGTGATTAATAAACGTGTGTGTGTGTGTGTGTGTGTGTGTGTGTATGTATATATTTATATAGCATGTGTATATATGTGTGCATGTATGTCTATGGTTATATATTTATTTTCTTTTGAGACCAGGCATCAGAATTTCATCTTTTAATGTGTGCCAGTGTTTTCACAGAAAAAAGTGTCAATAAAAAGTTATCTTATTTTATCTGTTATCTTTTGTGGCCTGGAGGTAGTGCTTTATAAAATTCATTAGTAGCAAGGCTCTTCTAGCTGCCATTTTGTAAAAAGTATTCACAGTAAGTTCTCACTTTTCTAAAGGTGCTCACCTGCCTAAGAGGTTGAAAGGTCCCTATAAGTGATGAATGGGGAGAAGGAGAGAGGTGAGAAGATCAAAAGAGGCAAGATAGAAAAATGATCTCAATGTTCAAACCATCACCTTTTTGTGCACACATTATTGCATACAAAAGGGGTGGAGTTTGGATTGTGAGATTGTCCCCGAAACCTTGGCGGTTTTGACCGTTCCTGTGGACTTTGATTGTTGCAAGCCATGTTGAAAAGAATTCAAAACTAAATAAAATCTATTACAGATAGACCTTGACTTATGACCAGAATTGGGACTGAAACCTCCATCATTAAGTGATGCAGTTCTGAAAGTGAGTCACACCTGATTTTACTACCTGTTTTGCTGCAGTGATTAACCAAATCATGCAGTTGTTAAGTGAATACAGCTTTTTCTTTTGACTTTGCTTGTTGGAAATCCCCTAGGACAGTGGTTCTCAACCTTCCTAATGCCGCGACCCTTTAATACAGTTCCTCATGTTATGGTGACCCCCAACCATAAAAGTATTTTCGTTGCTACTTCATAACTGTAATTTTGCTAGTGTTATGAATTGTAATGTAAATATCTGATGTGCAGGATCAGACTCTAGCCTCCAGAAGATAGAACCATACAACAAAAGAAATTCCACAACTACAGGTAGTCCTCAACTTACGACCACGACTGAGCCCAACATTTCTGTTTTCTAAGCAAGGCAGTTGTTAAGTGAGTTGCACCCATTTTACGACCTTTCTTGCTGCAGTTGTTAAGTGAATCACTGCAGTTATTAAGTTAGGAACACAATTGTTAAATGAATCTGGCTTCCCCATTGACTTCGCTTGTCAAAAGATTTCTAAAAATAATCCCATGACCCTGGGACACTTCAACCGTCATAAATACAGGCCAGTTGCCAAGCATCCACATTTTGATCACATGGCCAATTGAAGGAAAAGCAGCAAGAGAATGGAGGAAAGGAAAAGGGTTATAAATAAAAAATCAGAACCCCTGTAACATTTTGTGGATGAAGCGAGGGGTTACGTGACTACTTTTTCATGGAAGTTTCCCAAAACAGAAGGATACGACTTTACAGCTGTCCCAGATTCCAGCTATTTCATTCCCTCCTTCCAACATTTTCACCTTCCACTGAGCGTACTTGATTCTCATCTAAATGTTTTCTGACAAGTCCCTCTCTCAAGGCATTTCCTTTTTCCTAACAATTTCTGGCAGTGGAGTATACACTTTCCCAATAGGAGCCTTGCCTTTCGATCCCAACCAGATGGGAGGCAGAATAAAAGGAAGCCGTTTAAAGGCGGGAGGAGGGAAAATCCCGAGGTTGGCTTGCTCCCAATTCAGGGAGGCGAAGGGAACCTTGCAATTTGGGCTGGCAGGCAGGCAGGCTGGCTTGCTGGCTTTCTTGCCCATGCTAACTCCCTTCTCTTCGCTTGCAGCCGGGTGATTCCGAGTTTAAGCGCAGTTCCTAGCAACCCCAAGGAAAATCCCATGGATGGGGGTGGGGAGACTCAATTAAGATGCTTGCAACTCCCCCATGCAAGGGCAGAGACCAACCCCAGTTTTTTTTAAGAAAAGCTAGGATTAAAAAAAAATACAACCCAAAAGCGCTATTTAAAAAAGCAATTGCACTGAATGCATCAAGGCAAGCTGTCGGAAAGAAAAGATTATCACCGGCGCTTTTTTTCACAGACACCAGATTTTTTTCCCCAGATCATAAAATGTCATTCCTCCCTCCAAAAGGGAAGGAATCAAAATACAAAAGGAACCCACCCCATGGCAAAGCCCTCCGACACTCTGATTCCACAGCTAACAACTCTTCCCTCCTTCCCTCCTTCTCCTTCTCCTCCTGCCTCACTTCCCCTCAACTCTCCGCCAGCCCATCTCCCCTCTTCCACAGAGGTGTGAGCGACTGCACGCAAGCGCAATCTGGAGCAGCTCCGCCGGCTTCACAGATTCCCCAGGAAGATACGTCACGGACGCTGCGGCCTCTGATTGGTGAAAAGGCTGGGAGAAAGCCGCTGAGTTGTTGGCTTTTGCTAGCTTTACCTGAGAGGCGGGGAATTGCTCCTTTGATGCTTTAAGTCTTACAATTCTCTGTGTTGTTTTTATCCGCCTGGAGATGGATAGAGGAGTGGTGTCTTGGTTCCTAAGACCATCGGAAATATGTGTTTTCCGATGGTCTTAGGTGACCCTTGTGAAATGACCATTCGACTCCCAAAGGGGTCACAACCCACAGGTTGAGAACCGCTACCCTACGAAGATTGCAGTGGCAATCCCATGACCCCAGAATGCTGAAACTGTTTTAAATACATGCCAGTCCCAAGTACCCAAATTCTGATCATTTGACCTTAAAAAGCTGCAGTGGTTTAGATAGAAGGCCTGGTTATAAATTGTTGTTTTCAGCACTGTTGTAACTTCAAAAGATTGTTAAACAAATGTTGTAAGTCAAGGGCTACTTGTATATAGATTTCACTAATAATTGTTTCTTTCATCATTGATAAATAATATTAGATGAGGCCATTTATGCATGTGTACATAAAAGAATAAACACACACTAAATCTTGTTATAAATCTCATCTCCTTATTACTATTATTGCTTAATTCTCCATATCCAAGGGATCTATACATTTGAGGGCTTCAAAAGGCAGCTTGCAGTATATTATGAGAGATACATTTCAAAATTTTTAGCAGGCTTCTGGCCTAGATTTTATATATTTAGTTTTTTTATTGTTAGGTTTTGTTTTATTTATTACTTATTTAAAAAGAAACACTTCACCTCATTTAAAAAGAAATACCTTCACACACATAATGATTCTGGAAAAAACAATATAGCTATTGACAATATACTTAAAGAGTAGAAAGGTTACTAATTGCTATCAGTAGTATGGTTTTCTGTTTAAAAACTCAGTACAAGTTACCCTGAGAAAGAAACTATTTTACATTTGCCATCACTCTTTAGTTTTACTGCAATAATCTTACCCTCTATCCTTTCTTTGTCCTTTATCCATTTGCTAAAGTATTTTGTCTATGTGACCAAAATCTTAAGTTTTGTCATTTTATTTCTCCATCAATGAAATGGATGATAACCACAGCTTTGACCTCAATTACAGAAAAGATTTATGAAGTCCTACTCATATCTGCTGAAATAAATTGTCTTTAATAACAATACATCTATTTATAAAATTCTCTCTGTCTGTCTCTTACTTTTTTATTTTCTTAAAAGCTACACACTGACCAAGATAAAGGAGATGGAAATTTAAAATACATATTAACAGGAGATGGAGCTGGCAATGTATTCGTTATAGATGAAAACACAGGAGATATTCATGCAGCAAAACGGCTGGACAGAGAAGAAAGGTCTCTGTATGTGTTACGTGCCAAGGCTATAGATCGAAATACTGGAAGACAGGTGGAACCAGAATCGGAATTTATCATTAAAATCCATGATATCAATGACAATGAGCCCAAATTTACCAAGGATATTTATACAGCCAATGTTCCTGAAAAGTCTGCAGTTGGTAAGCATAATTTATCATCGTGTAAATGTAGAAGAATGTTAAAAGGCGACTGAGAACTAACTCACTTTTCAGTAATCAGTTGTGCTCTCCAGGCTGTTTGGAGAATTTAAAACATTAATAAATCCTTTCAAATTTATTACTTGAACTGCTCCAGGTTATCAGCAGTATCTACTTTTTTCCACCCTATTGATTACCATATTGCTTTCGTTCATCATTAATAGTCAAAAGGAAATGTATCAGAAATTGTATGGTCTTAGGAATTATTGTCATTTAGCAGTAAGCCATTGAAATCACTGTTTAATAGAACCATGTTTATTCATAGTCAGTAACAATTAGGTATATATGTTTCACATTCAGATTTTGGAAGCCAGAGTGGTCTAACAGCAGCATTTTATTTTCTCTTAAAGCTTTCAAACATCTGAATCTAAGGAGATACAGGTTCATCCTTTTGAAAAAGCATGTGTCGTAAATCAGTACATTCATCTGTGATAGTAAACACACTATGTAAATCCATGAGTTGTGGCACATGCTGAGAATTATGCATGTGCATAATTTACAGAAATTCCCTTCTATTTCTAGTGTTTGCTTTAACCACCGTAGCTTACTGTTTTATCCATATTGCTAATAATTAGCCACTGTTTTTTATTTACAAGACTTTGAAAATTAAATTTAAACAGGAAAACTGGATTATAGTTAATGATGGTTAATTCCAAGCAAATGCAACAGTTTATGAATTAAAAAAAATCATAAAAGGAAAAATAAAGAATTTGGACAAGTAAAAAAAGAGCAGCTGGAAAATTGTTCTCTTAATGATAATAATGGTGCTAGAATTTCCATCGTTAAATGATTCTTAGCTAAATTGTAAAATGCAATCTCACATAGCAATCTGTCATTGTCTTTGATATTAAAACAAATCTGCCTCACAATCTATATGGGTAAATGAAACGAAATGGTAAGTTATAGAACCCAAAAAAGTAAATTTAAGGAAAACCTGTAGGAATGTATCATCCAAATGCACATAATACACTAAGTCTCAAACCCAAGTTAATGAAGGACAGTTATTGTAACAATCTAAATCTAAATTGTTTGACCCCATTACCCCTTTGCCTGGTCTTAAATAATGTAATTAACCCCCCCCCCAAGAAAACCTTCTTATACAATTGCCTCCACAGCCCCAAATTGCACCCTTACCTCAGAAACAAGCAATTACAAATTGCTCTATTACCCCCAGTATATGTTCAAATTACAGTTATAGAATCACTGTTCTATATCAAAATGAATCATGTTATGCCAGGGGTCTTCAAACTTGGTCCTTTTATGACTTGTGGACTTCAACTCACAGAATTCCTCAGCCAGCATGCCTGGCTGAGGAATTCTGGGAGTTGAAGTCCACAAGTCATAAAAGGGCCAAGTTTGAAGACCCCTGTGTTATGCATTGATGTGATGACCTGATACACACAAGAATAGCAGGATTCTCACAATTCATTGAACCACAAACTCTCCAACCACAGGTCAGCATAATCTAGCTACAGTATGTTGTATGAATCCAGGCAATAAAAATGAACTGTTAACAGTTTTAATAATCCTGATATTATATATCTTCATAGTAACTTAAAATAATAAATACTGTTTTCAGGACAGAATCTCTGAAGCCCTGTACTGTCAAAGCTAATTACAGTCCTTGGATATTCTTGGATGCTTAGAGGTATAATTGCCATAACGACATAAAGCCATAGGGTATCTGTATCTGAAAAAAGGGAATGACATTCTGTTTGCATTTGAAACACAAGAAATTGTGCAAATATGCACTGCCAGAATCTATGAAAAGTGGCTTGGGGTTCTCTGCTTGCCAGGAAGGGGGTTCCTTAAGGATGAACAACTTTATATATTTTAACAACCAAAGATAATTGTTGATTTGACAGACCCAAGCTCTAGTTTAGGTCTGAAATGGACTGTTATTAAAGGTTCTACCAATACAAGCAGGTGGAAACAAAGGAAAGATTATTTGCACAGCTAATTTTCACAGTTGGTATTTTTGATAGGCAGAGGGTATCAGTTGTCTTGTTTTTCATGTTCATAAAGAAGTAGCATTGCCATTAAGAAGTTTTGACATTTCTGGGTATCTTGACAAGAGACTATAGCACAGTAGAACATGTGATATTCATGCAGAAGGTCCCAGGTTCAGTCCTTGGCTAGTCCAAGTGTAGCTGGAAAAACCTATTCTTGACAATTGCTGTTAATGCTAGGCTAGATGAACTAGAACAGTGATGGTGAACCTTTTAGAGACCGAGTGCCCAAACTACAACCTGAAACCCACTTATATATCATCGGGTGTCGTGCATGGCCCATTGGGCGGGTGTGGCCAATTGGGTGGGCATGGCCCATTGGGTGGGCGTGGCTGCAGTGGTAACGGCAGACTGGGTAAGACTAAAAAGTTCAATTAATCAATGGGACTAAAAAGTTCAATCAATCAATTCCAACTTTGCAAGATCTTTTTTTTTCCCCACGAGAAGTTGAAATTGATTGATTGATTGAACCTTTTTTTTTTTTTTTTGCACACGGCGGCGGAGGCCTAAAGCGAAAAGGTTTTATAAAACCCAGCTGAAGGCCTAGGACTGGGGCAACGGTGCACGTGCCCACAGAGAGGGCTCTGCGTGCCACCTGTGGCACATATACCATAGGTTCGCCACCATGGAACTAGAATTTGCTTTTGATGTTTGTGAGCTCTCTATGTTCCCTTGTGTTGTAAACTTCTAGGAACATCTGAAATTATTGTATTGCATTGGTAGGCAAACATCAAGAGAGGGACAGATTTACTTTTTTGGGATGAGAGTTAACTGGAGAAGAGATGCAATATAGGCTCTAACTAGCCCTCTCATCTTCCAATTTATAGATATAAGAGAAGCCCCTGGCAATAACTGGAAAATTCGATAGATCAGAGTACATAGCATTTACATGTCAGTGATATCAGTAATGGAGATGACCAGTTTCTGATATTGAATCCCTTTTTCCATATAAGCACACTGGATGTAATGTGGCAGCTATACCTATTATATAGCTAAATCATTCTAACAGCAACAGCATGAAATCAGATAGGCAGGCACACAGTAGTTTGACATTCTAAATTACTGTTTATTGAAATGCCTGTGTTCATGTTACACAAAATACAGTTTCAGCAATTCAGCCATGAAAGGAAGTACGGTAGTTTAGGCAACCAATACTGAACCACATGATAAATCTGTTTTCTCAAGGACAAACCACAAGCTAACAGATTTTCTAGGCATTGTTTAAAAAAAAAAGCAGAAATGTTGAAATACCACCCAGACTTGAAGTAATAAGTTTCAGGGGCTTCAAATGTTCTTAGCGAGCATTTGCTTATCCTTCATTACATAAATAACATAATAAAGAAGTTTATCACAGTTTCTCATAAACTTCATCTCATTAATTAAAAGCACATTAAAATATAATGTCCAGAAATCAATCAGGGGAAAATGTATTATTCAAATTTGTTCATTCACCATGAATGCTTTTGAACTGAATAATCATTTTATATATTAAAAGAAAGCAAATGCATACCCACCAGGAAATTATGACCAATCTTTATTTTGGTTGATATACCCCAACTATACCTACAGTTTTTAATGTTTCAGAATATGAAATTAGTATTATTGGTAGTGTGGATGGATGTAACATCATAATTTCAGGTAGTTCTTAGTATATCTATATCAGCATTGAAACACTGATAGTATACATATTTTATGGATCAGATTCAATATCTACCAAGTCTAGCAAAATATTTGTTTCTTAACCAATATAAGTCAACAGAAGAACTGCTGGTGAACCAGAGAAGTGATGCACTTTTTAAAATCTAACATAATTTTATTAAATATATGTCAGGCCAGTATTATTAGTTGATAAAGTTATTAAGCAGGAAAATACAGGTCTATCACCTCTACAGATGGTTATTTACTTATTTTTATTTCTTAATTTTCTTTAAAAGTATCCAAACTGTATCACTGTCTATCAACTATTTTGGTACCATAAATTTAAAAATAAGTAAAGTATATGTGGCAGTATGAAATATATTCTGTTAATTCTGAATCCACAGACAATATTTTAATGGCATAGCCTCAACTTCTAATAGTACCAGACTGAAAAAAAATACCTCTGTATTGTTTTGTTCATTATTTCATAAAAATGATTACATTACATTCATCTAATATATTGCAGTTGTTTGATGTTTTCCCTGTATGAAGAACTCTGGATCATTCTAGTTGACCTTTTTAAACTCTTTTATTCTATATTGATTTCCTTTTGCATATCTCTTGGGTTTAAAAAAAGAGAGATATTTCTATCCATCTACGAGGGCAATTTGGAAATAAACCTCCTTTTAATAATCAATGACAGACACAGATACATAATTTTATTATACACATTAGAAAACTACTATTACATTACTTATCAACAGTCGCCATTCAAATTGAGGCACTTGTCATAACGTCTTACAAGGTTTGAAATTCCTTAGTAGTAGTCACTCGGTGCCAAATCTAGGCTATGGGAGGGAATGGAATCATAAACATCCCAATGGAATTGCTTCAAAAGTTCTTGGGTGCATCTAGCAGTGTACGGGTGAGCATTATCATGAACCAACACCACACTGGAAGTCAGCATGCCCCAATGCTTGTTATTGATGACTCATCTGAGTTTTCGTAATGTTTTACAGTAGACTTCTGAATTGATAGTCGAATCACCCTCCATGAATTTTACTAGCAGCATCTTCACATTTGGCAGGATTTTCTATGGCACCACTTCCTGTGTGGTGTTGGTTCACAATAATGCTTGCCTGCACACTGCTAGAAGCACCCAAAAACTTTTGAAGCAGTTCCATTGGGATGTTTTGATCATCCGCCCTATAGCCCAGATTTGATGCTGTGCGATTACTACTAAGGAATTTCAAACCTTGTACAACGTTATGACAAGTGCCTCAATTTGAATGGCAATTATGTCAAAAAGTAATGTAATGTTGTAGTTTTCTAATGTGTATAATAAAAGTTTTATATCTGTGAGTGTCTGTCATTGATAACCAAATGGAGGCTTATTTCTGAATTGCACTCCTATCTATCTATCTATCTATCTATCTATCTATCTATCTATCTATCTATCTATCTATCTATCTATCTATCTATCTATCTATCATTATCATCTATCTATCCATCCATCCATTTATATATACATAGACTTTTTTCCAGAACTACAAACTCCTAATTTATATTCCAGTGTAAATTCCTCCAACCGCTTAACAAGAAACAAGTAGTTAAACATTTTTACTACTGTGGCCACCTTAAGGCACACTAACCTAATGTAATCGTAGGGTTATATTCTTGATCCTGACAAAGCCTGAATTTAGTTCAAAATGGTCTGTATCTTTTCAAAAATTCAAAATTCCAGTCCAAAGTCTTGTCTGGAATTCTGGAATGCAGAAAACAGTAGTGGTGCACAGTGCTCCAAAAAAAGAAAGTGTAAAATACTATGGAGGGAAGGTTTGGGAATATTGGATATAATTCAATGATTGATAAGCTTGTTCTTAAATCAATTAATCATTGGTTGCCCAATGCTCCTACAGAATCTTGTGAGAGAAAGTCTTAGTTTTATTGTTCAGCCCATCTCAGTGTTTACTTGCTGCTTAACTTTAACATTTATATGATGATGGCTTGTGAGCTGCCTTGGCTAGTTGACAGGATAATTTACTTTTATGGCAAAGAACAGTGTCTGAACCTTTTAAACTACTTTTAAACTCTTAAACTACTCCTTTCCTTCAGCTATAGGCAATGAGCATATTGATTTTGTCCTTTTGCACAAAAACTCTATCGGTCTGGCTATTTCTTTTAACAGAAGAAATCTGGAGGTTTATATATTCCTTGACTTACAACCACAATTGAGCCCAAAATTTTTGTTGGTGAGACATTTGTTAAGTGAGTTTTGCCCCATTTTATGACCTTTCTCGCCACAGTAGTAAAAAGAATCACTGCAGTTAAGTTAGTAACATGGTTGTTAAGTGGATCTGGCTTCCCATTGATTTTGCTTGTCAAAAGGTCACAAAAGAGGATCACATGCCCCTGGGACACTACAATTGTCATAACTGCCAAGCAATTTTGATCACCTGACCACAGAGTTGCTACAACAATCCTAAGTGTGAAAAATGGTCATTCCAATACTCCGTAAGCCTTGATGATATACTAGTTTTAGTGCTTCTTCTTCAGAAATTCTTCCATTGCCCTTTTTTCTTCTTTAATTATCTGGTGTACTTTCAACATTCAATGCCCACATATTTTCCTTGTTAAGAAATCTGTCAAGATTATTGTGAAAATGAATAATTCATTGTCGTTACTTTTTGGTCTTCCTATCCAGGGTTTTAATTCTTCTTGAGTCCAGTCCACTATTCCCCCTGTGCATACAATAACTATCTTAATGACTAGAATTGTCCAAGTGTTCAATGCCTTGATGGCAAGAGTCTAATACTGTGGCATAAAATTAAATACTAAACTGTAGATGGATGGATGGATGGATGGATGGATGGATGGATGGATGGATGGTGGGAGGTAGGGAGGGAGGGAGTGATGGGTATTCTTTCACACTCTTTGATTCAGAGTGATTGGATTAAACCTTTTGCACAGTCCTTAAACTGGTCCTTAAATGCTTGGACAATTTTTATTGATAGTGTAGCATAGTATAGTATGGTATTATATTTTCTAAGTTATTGAAGAAATGTAATTCTTTTCAGAGACAGATATTTCTTAATCCCCAGATAATTCTTAAGCCCAAGTGAAGTTATTTTTCAAAATCTTTCCCCTTCTACTGATTTTTTTTGTTTCTTATCTTTGATGTACAGCATCAAAAGAACAAGTATTACCACAGCTGACTCATTTATACTAGAAATGACCTTTAAATTAACACCAAAAATTGTATCTTTTAAAATCATACTTTGAAATTATTTGACAGATTCATTTTCCTATTCACTTTTCCTAGAATAAATATTGAAAGTCCACACCTCAGCACATTTCACTCATACCTAATGCTGACACTGCAGTGTTTTGCTTAATTAGAGTTGTCCTCCTTCAGATAAGTGATTAAAGTCAAGGTCTCTTCCATTCAGTTCAGACATGGATGCATGGAATAAATTAAGAAACTCAGTGATATTGTAGAAAGAAACATAAATGTATTGGATGGCATGGCATGAGAATGATTCTCTTTTTCAATGTAGAAGCATCTTGTATGGAAGCTTTTTTTGCCAGGAATGAAAAAGAATAGTTCAGTTCCCCAACTAGTTAATGGAAAATCATTTTAATGAGCCATATTTAATAAAAGCATTTTAATAAAAATACTACAGTAACTCTCATACTTTCCTCTTTGTGGGATTTTTTTTTTAGGTCATTTGATCTGTTGGTTATAATTCTTCAATATGGAAATGATAGACTAGTTGTATCACAGGAGACTATAGATTAGTAAACAGGGAGTGTTTCTAATACCATCGTAATAAACTAATAGAAGAAAAAGCTCAATATAAATGAAAATCAGGTATTCAAAAATTATGAATTCAAAACAGGAGAGGGAGGAGCAGGAGCAGGAGGAGCAGCAGGGAGGGAAGGATGGAAGGAAGGAAGGAAATAGAAAGAAAGAAAGAAAGAAAGAAAGAAAGAAAGAAAAGAAAAAGAAAGAAAGAAAGAAAGAAAGAAAGAAAGAAAGAAAGAAAGAAAAGAGCTGCATTAATATTATCAGCTGCATTGATAATATCAACTCCTGCTTTGGTTCTGTTTTCTCAACAAGGCAGTTGAGAACAAGCAATTATGAACAAAGAATGAAGAAGCATAACTGAACCTTCATGTCAGTCTCATTCTTGCCAGACAGAACTTGTTCCTCTTTCATAGCATCTTCTAAATAGAACCTACAGTCACTTTTAGGCACTATCTATAGAGGCAGACACTTGTAATTAACATCTGGGCCCATTGTCCAAAAGTATCTTTCAAGAAGCTCAATATTAAAATATTTTGCTTCATTCTTTAATTGTAAGTTGAATCTAATTTTCTCCTTTATTATGATCCTTAGTTCCCTCTAGTGTCCAATTTATTAAATCTTATGGGATTTAATTTAAAAAAAAACATTCAAAACAAAAGCATTTCCCTTCAGGAATGATTATTTTATAGTTAAAATACTTTTTAAGTTCTTAAATTTGTAGTTCTTCCCTCTCTAAAAATTGAAAGAAATTCAACCAATGCTGTCAGACTTGTCATCCAAAGTACTAATTTATTCACACAAACACACACACACACATACACACACAGAGAGAGAGAGAGAGAGAGAGAATATAAAAACAAGCAATTTCCAGCAGTGATTGAAAAGGGTATTATGCAAACTTAGTGTCCAACCCCTTTTTGAGCAAGATGGTTATTCCCTCATGTCCCAGAGTTCTAAATCATCTAGAGACCACTTTCTTGTGATCTCCTCATTAGGAAAAGCTGTCTGGAACACTTGTAGGTGATCTCAAGACCTCTCCTTGTGCAGAAAGAGCCAGTCTACTCATCGGCTCTTTATTCTGTTGAGATTGTTAGCATTCTTTTTCAGAGCCATCTTTAGTCTGTTATTCCTTCCCCAAAAGTCCAAATTTATAAAATAAAATTAGATGGTACAACTAATATCCTAAAACATTGGGATAACATTTAAACAGTTAAAATAAATTGACAAATTAAATTAAAATATGTGAATACAATTTAAAAGACACAAATACAAATATCTTCACTTAAGGAAGCAGAAATAAAATACAATGGTAGAATAGGGACACCTAGTTTAACACTATTTTCTTTATGGAAAAAAAATATTTTGAAATAGTAATTGATTAGAAACTGAATGGAAGTTTCTAGGTGATATGACCCTTTCATTTTTAGGGAGACTCGGGAGAATAATTCAGATCATAGGAAGGAAGAGTTCCACTTTATGTGTCCAGTTCTGGGCAACTTTTTTTTTTAAATATCTCCAAAACTGGAAGACGTTTATAGAAGGGCAACATAGAATAGAAACTAAAATATAGTCCAGAAAGTAAATTTTCTAAGAATTTGAATAAATTAAGAATGTTTAATATTGAAAAGAGAAAACTGAGTGAATACTATTGAACACATTTCCATATCTGAAGGATATTTCACAGAAGTAGGTCAAGCCCTATTCTCTGACAAACCATAGTGCAGGCCATGGTTTAATAGTTTTAGTTACAAACGACAAGATCTAATTGGATAATTCCAAAGAATAAGTCTACTTCAACATTGAAATCAATTTCCAAGAGAGGAAGCAAACATCCTTCCTTGGCAGCTATTTATCAGCATTACTTTAATTTAGATACTTCCACTGATTAAGAGGTTGATCAGATGACCTAAATGTCCTCTTTCACTCATACAGTCTAGAGTGTAAGGGAAGATCAAGTGATATGAAAAGGAATATCTCTGTGTAGGACAGTTTTAAGAAAACGCATTTCCTATTTCATATAGATCTTAAAGAAATTGGTATTGAAGAAAAACTGATGCATAAACAATTGAAACACTATAAAATGCAAGATTGAGAGATTTGAATCTTCTATATTCATGGCTGGATTTAAGGAAAGCTAAGAGTTCTCCAGAACATAATTTCATAATCATTGTCATAGCTCACTTGCCATCCTATTATATTTAGCATATAATATTGAAAATATAATATGGTATAAATGGAAAATATATTTCTTTCAAGCCATTCTCAAACTCACTCTTTTACTTTTGCCCCCAAATAAAGCAAATGCTGGAGGAGAGAAAATATTAGAACTGACTTTATTTCATCCAATGTATCATGAAAAGTGAAATTCGGCATACATAATCAATTTCTGTTTACTGTCAGTCAAATGACTAAATTTGCAGTCGTTAAACTTGACTTTTGAATAATTCAGCATTCATCTGGTTTCTTCTGAAAAGGTCATACCTGACGGAGAATATTTTGTCCTCAATTCAGGGGTGAGCCTAGCATTAATTGTCATTTTTTACAACCTATTCTTTTTTTTTTTACCAATACTGTGTGTATAATTGGCATTCATCCTTAGCTCAGATGAATCAAGTACACAATTTATCTTAGCCTGAGCAATGTTGATATGCATGCTTATCTATTCCTGTTGGGGAACATATTGTATATGCTGTTCACTATGAACACAAGAACTCAGTAATCAATTAAACAGAGATTACAAGCAACTAGAGCAATTGTGTTTTAAGTTACTTAAGTATTGGGACCCAGGAATAGTATATAGCACTGAATACTTGGGAACTGCAAAAAAGAAGAAAAGCATGGGATGAACTTTATATGGCGATCTAGCACAAGAAAGGTGTGGGGAGACAGAGGACCTTTGCAATCCCATTGTCATACTGCTTTACTAGTATTTCTCATGAAATTATTGCTCAGCACTGATGTACTTATTCTGGAGATTTTATGAAAAGTTATAGTTTCTTTTTCCATTACCACTTTAAAGTCAGCCATGCAATCATCATCACTTCTGCTGACTTTGGAATACTGAAAAGAGTTTAAAAAAGAACATGAAGAAATCTTCCTGTCCATTGAGCTATGACATTGCCTAATGTATAATACTTTCCTTTCCTTTCCTTACTCTATTCCACAAATGAATAAGGAGAAGAAAGGGAAAGAGGGATTAGGAAGAGAGGGAGGAAGGAAGAAAGATAAATTATTTCCACATCCTCTGGATTTGTAGTATATTTTGTGTTTGGTTGTACCACAAACAAGCAAACAATTAATTTGAGGAGAAAGCAGCTATGCCATTAAATCTTAGACGTATACTGTAGTGGTTCAGGCATCAGGCTAGATGCCAGGAAACCATGAGTTCTGGTCCTACCTTAGGCATGAAAGTTAGCTGGGTGATTTTCAGACAGTGACTCTCTCTCTCAACCCAACTCAACTTACAGAGTTGTTGTGAGTAAAGGAGGAGGGGGAAGGACACTGTGTTTCTGCCTTGAGTTATAAAAAAAATAACAAAGGTGAGGTCTCATTAAAAGAATGGGTAAATAAATAATAATAGGTTTCCCATTAAAAAGTGTTGCACCTAGTCCAGTGGTTCTCAACCTGTGGGTCGGGACCCCATTTGGGGTTGAATGACCATTTCACGGGGTCGCCAAACAACGCAATCCGCCATTTTTTCCCCTTTTCCTTAGCTGTGCTACTCCCTTTTATTCTACTGGCTTTTGAAAGCCAATAGAATAGACTCTATTCAAGAGAGTCTAATTCTACTGGCTTTCATAAGCCAATAGGAATTGTCCAGGCTGTCTCTGCCCTGCTGAGCCTGCCCAAAGTCCCATTCTGCAAACGGTGCTGCACCAGTTGAGTAGTCCTCGACTTACGACCGGTTGAGTAGTCCTCGACTTACGACCGGTTGGGGGTCGTGGCATTAAAAGGTTCAGAATTACTGACCTAGTCACTTTTCTTAGAACCTGTGACTGTGTTTGTGGATTTTATTATAGAAGCTTTGTATATGACTATAAGGGAAACATAACAGTTTGCTTGAATTCAATATATGTGGCTTATATAAACAGATGAAGTCAAGCTGGGATTGTGAATTGATTAAGACTAAGTAAGCCAAAATCTATTAATAGATGTTAGTTAAGAGCAAATAAAGCAACTGGGAGAATCACTCAATTCAAGCTTTGCATAGTGTCCAGGATCACAAATCATAAAGTAAAAATTTTGCAATTTAAATTGTGGGCAGCCAGGTCAGAAGATAAGTGACTTCAATACTCGTGGAAGTATTTAGTGCTGTGACAGCAATATCAGATTGATGCAAATTCCTCTTTACAAGATCCCTGAGAAGAAATATGCTTCCCTCACTTTGACTTAATGCATATGCCTGCACACTTTCTTTTCTTTCCTTTTTTTTTAAAGTGTCACTGCTCAATGAATCTTATAGTCTTGGTGAAACAGTGTCTCATACAAGCTCAAAATTTAGTGATTTCAGCATGGAAAAATCAGACTCATATTAAGAGGAAAAAATATGAATGGGGGAATAGGTGCAAATTAAGTTATTTCATGTATGCTTGCACAGGATAGTGTGCAAAACTACACTTCATATCTTTCATCTAGTGCTTTGCGTCTGATTTTGTCTGTGTCTGATTTCTCCCCCCCCCATTACTTCTTATTCAGCATCTGATGAAACTACAGTTTTGTGTGAAAGTCCTGTCTTATATTTGCAATAATCTCTCCAGCACTCCATATTTTCCCAGGTGTCCCTTCCATAAGAGATCAACAGAAGACTTTATGGAGTAAATCTCTTGTGGAACTCTTTCATATTGGAAGGTGGGCAACAATGGAGGTTCAGAGTAAGAGAAACCTACGTAGCAATTTCAACAGGATTGTTGCAACACATTGTCAAGAGATATTTTTAAAAAAAAAAAATACTGAAAATAAGATGGAAGAAAAAAATGTGCTTTTAGGGTGTAAAATTTAAAAATTATAGGGCAGATTTTGGCACCATATTAATTCCATCATTACCATGAATTAACCTCATCAATTTAAAGTAATGTTGGAAATAGTTTACTGTCTTTTAATTATACAGGGAAAGAAGAAAACAAATTTACAAAAAACCTTAAAATGATTTCCTTTAGCTTAAGTTAAAAAATTAAGAGCAAAATTATTTTTTTTACATTAAATTTCCACAAGAAGTGCAAACATTTTGCCATTCTGTGATTTGCAGAGAAATATTCACATCTAGAATCAAATGAACTTACTTTTAAATATTTGTGTCAGTTTTGAAAACAAAAATACTAACAGAGATATCAGATGGTCTGATATTGGTTTTATTGCAGAAAAATCTATCTTTTTGCAGTGATATGCACTTAAATATTTTAAATGTTGTTGGTGAATTCCAGATCATTTTGTATAAATGACAGAATTGTTCCTTATGTGTATCTTGGTAGTAGGGCTAGAAGATAGGAGAAAGAACTGTCCCTGCTCCAATTAACATTATATTTTGTTTAGTAATAGCAGGCTATGATGAATTGAAACTATATTTGTCTAAATTTGGTAGAGGGATGTGGGAGTGGAAGCAAGAAGTCCTCAATATTCCATACATATATTTTTATATCAAGTTTCACTTAGCATACAATAAAATGTTATTGTATACATAAGACATCACTTATGGTCACCAATGTAAAAAAAATGCAAGGGTATTAAAATGAAAATTCTTTGAAATTAGAACACATAGATAATATATTTCTTCTGAGAATCACAAAATATTCTGAAATAATGCAAATTTGTTTTAGACGAAGCAAAATCTCTCTAAATTCTGTTCTTAGAATTTCTGTTTATAAATTCAGTTTCTAAAGCAACATAAAATAAAGAACAAGTCTTAAATTAACACAGTATGTATTAAGGCCAATAAGTCATGCAGGCATAAAGAGATCTATTTTACTTATGTTTAATAATTGAAATGTAATTAAAGGCAGTGATCTCTCCTCTGCACAACACTTTTTTCAACAACTATACTAACACACACACACACACACACACACACACGTGGAACAGCACATATATGTGGAACAGCACAATACAACAGAGCATGTTTATTATGATCAAAGTGCTGAAATTAGAGGGGAGGTGTTTTACATTTAAAATTCCCATTCAATTAACAGGTCATTCTCTCAGCTTAGCTTATTTCGTAGGCTTGTTGTTGTTAGTTGCGAAGTCGTGTCCAACCCATCGTGACCCCACGGACAACATTCCTCCAGGCTTTCCTATCCTCTACCATCTTCTGGAGTCCATTTAAGCTCACACCTACTGCTTCAGTGATTCCATCCAGCCACCTCATTCTCTGTCGTCCCATTCTTCTATTGCCCTCAATCTTTCCCAGCATTAGGCACTTCTGCAGTGAGTCCTTCCTTCTCATTAGGTGGCCAAAGTATTTGGGTTTCAACTTCAGGATCTGGCCTTCTAAAGAGCAGTTGGGGTTGATCTCTTCTAGGACTGACCGGTTTGAATGCCTTGCAGTCCAAGGGACTCGCAGGAGTCTTCTCCAGTACCATAGTTCAAAGGCCTCGATTTTTTGTCGCTCAGCCTTTCTTATGGTCCAACTTTCACATCCATACATTGCAACTGGGAAAACCATGGCCTTGACTATACACACTTTTGTTGGCAGGGTGATGTCTCTGCTTTTTAGTATGCTGTCTAGATTTGCCATAGCTTTCCTCCCCAGGAGCAAGCGTCTTTTAATTTCTTGGCTGCAGTCCCCGTCTGCAGTGATCTTGGAGCCTAGGAATATAAATCTGTCACTAGCTCCATTTCTTCCCCAGGAATTGAGAGGGCCAGATGTCATGATCTTGGTTTTCTTAATGTTGAGTTTCAAGCCAACTTTTGCACTCTCCTTCTTCACCCGCATCAAGAGGCTCTTTAGTTCCTCTTCACTTTTGTGCCATTAGAGTGGTATCATCTGCATATCTTAGGTTGTTGATACTTCTCCCGGCAATCTTAATTCCAACTTTTGATTCATCTAACCCTGCCTTTCTCATGATGTGCTCTACATATAAGTTAAATAGGCAGGGCGACAGAATACAGCCTTGCCAGACTCCTTTCCCAATAAAGTGGGGGTATCTCTTCACTTAGTATATTGTATTTTGTGGGGATGGGGGCTGTCTTAAGGTTTTCCTCTGAACTTCTGTGGTTGAGAGGGGCCAAAATCTGTCTAAGTGCCACTCTAGCACCTTAATACACCTATAATACATCACCATAAAAAAGAAGCAGTTATATAAAGGAAAATATTGCAAATAATATATAGTCTCACTTTAAAAGTGTTGAAGAATATGACAGTATATATTGGTTTATTGAAACATTTCTCATATAAATCCTGAAGCAAAGCCTTTTGGCAACTGTTTTTTGAGTGATTGTTTAATTTTGGCCAACAAATCCATGAAGAAAGTTATTATATTTAAGGTAGGGTGACAAGTGTCAAGCACAGGAAATCAGAAGTCCCTGCAATTCAAATGAATATAAAGTATTTATTGCAAGCTTATACTCTCTACAAGGATCTGAATTGCTAATGGTCAAAGCAAATAGGGATTAGAGTTAATGGAATTCAAGTGGACTGGACTTAGATCTCTTGTGGACGTGAAGACTGATGATGCATTTGACCCCTTCCTTCGGCTCAGTTTGGTCATCTCCTATATCAAGTTCCCACCACATCCCTTATGAACAGCAGGAAGGGGGGATTTTGTCATTGCAGAATTGTCTGCAGGCATCACTATTGAGAAACGATGGACACCTCTGAAGATTGATTAGAGGAAAGCTCTGTTCTCTCCTCTGGTGCTGCAGATGTTGGTGTTTGTCAGCAGAAGCCCATTTCAGCTATCAGAATTCATTTGTGCCTCATTCTAGCCTCTCTCTGCTATAAGGAGGACAGAACTGGGAGGCTTTTTTGCTGAATATTTAATAGTGATCACTGACATTTTTTAACAATTCAGAAATTTATATATATAGTTCTTTCCCTTAAATAACATCTTATTCATTGGAGGCCAAAGAACTGGAATTTGTATAGTATTTTGAAATGTCATCTCTGGTGTCTTCGTCCCAAAGGGAACCTAGAGTGATAATTTAACTTTCTTAGCCTAAAAAATCTGGGCTGTCGATCACTCCTTGATAAACAGGGATAATCAGGACAGATGAGATTTGTGCTCAGAGAAAAGTTATCATTTTATAGCAATGGCCAACTGCAGTACTATTTCTGACCATGCTAAAATTTCAAAATGACATCCAGATGCCCATTCCTGTCAATATCCTGTCAGAGCAATTTTATTCCTTTTATGTATTTTTGGATATATTTAATTTTATTTCAAGACACTTGAGACCATACATACATATCAGGTCAGTGTTTTTGTCAGAAAAGCATACTTTAATCTATTTTATTGAAGAATTATAGAGGAATATTGCTTGTGTCACAAAAAACACTTTTGTTCATATTCAGCAATATTTGGTTGAAGATTGTTTCCATTAAAACATCAGATTCAATAAGCCAAGACAGAAATACAAACACATATAACATTAACTGTGTAAGAGAGACAGCTTGCGAAGACTATATTTAAACAACAAAAAAAACCCTGCCCCCAGCAACCCAAATTGATCCCAAGTTCGAATGGTAAAAGGTCTAATCCTGCAGTCAAACATGTCAGTTAGATAGACACTTTCTCACTAGAGCCATTTTTATATTCTGAAATGTTATACAGTCAGAAAAAAGTATTCATGATTATTACTTTCAGATCAAAGTGATAGCAAGTTAATAATCACCTTAAATAGCTTAGCACTCTTCAGAATTTTTCTTGATCCTAACTGGAGATGCTTGAGCTTGAATCTGTGTCTTTGTGTATAGAGAGTATACAGTATTTTACTTCCACTGAGCTCCAACCTAACATATTGTAGTGGGAGTATTATGCAATCTCTCTCTCCCTCTGCCAGCAAGCGGTTGTGATCATTGGGAGTAAATATTTGACTTTATGGGACTTAATCAAATAAAGAACAGAATACTTTACCTAAAGTATTAGCTAGACATTGGGGCAGGCAAAATAAGAGCAGCTAAATGACTTTGCAGTAATTTGCTGAAAAGTGAATTTACCTATCTTAAGCATAGAATCATAGAATATACATGTAGTACAATGATGGGATTCAGCCAGTTCACATCGGTTCAGTAGAACTGGTAGGTAAATTTTATTGAATTCGGAGAACTGGCTGAATGCACACTGCTTCTAGAAGTCCATTTTAGGCCTCAGAGACCTGGAGACCAGGCCTAGAACAGCCCACCAGAAGTACAGGGATGCCACTTCCGGAAGTCCATTCTAAACCTTGGAGATCCAGGCTGCATCTACGCAGAGAACTGGTTGTTCATGTATTTGAATCCCACCACTGATGTATTATGGACCATTTGCCCAATACAGGAATCCATTATTACAGCATTACCAAAGATGGGCATATCCAGCAAATGAGAGCCCTACTATTTCCCATAGCAATCTGTCCCATTGTTGAGCAGTTCTGTCATTGGGTATTTCTTTCAAATATCCAGCCAAAATCTATCCTTTGTCAGTTTAACCTATTATTTCTTATCTTGTCTTCTGGAGCAATTCTGAATAATTCTGCACTGTCCTCCACAAGATCTGTCTTCATGTTCCTTCTCCATTTTGAATAACCTACTTATTTATTGCATAGTTATTTCATTTGACTAGGAAACAACTTGACTCCAATCAAATCTGGACAGCTCACCACATAAAACATAAACAAGAATATACGGTCAGGGAAAACATTGAATAAGTTGCTTCCAACTATTTCACATAGATTTTATTGTTCTAGGACCCTTAATTAGCTCTTTTTGACGTGATCCGTTTTGTCAACAGTTTTCCAAAAAAGCATGCTTAGAATAGGACTTGATATTTTAGCCAATGCAGAAGAGAGATGAATAATGACTTCTCCTGACCTTGATACTCTACTGATACATCTTAGAACTGTTTTTGCTTGTTTTGCAGTTGTATGGTACTGCAAGCTCATATTTAGGCACTAAGGTACCAAAATACTTTTTACATATGCTGTTACCCAAAATGGTCTCTCCTATGCTATAGTCCAGTGGTTCTCAACCTTTTTAATGCTGTGACCCCCAACTGGTCATAAGTCGAGGACTACCCAACCAGTTGTAAGTCGAGGACTTTCCCTGCCTGGAAGTGCCATGCATGCGTGATGCCACCCCCTGCGCTGGCCGAGGCGTAGCTGGCAAGCGGCAGAGACGGCGCAGGCCAACCACCAGCTGGGCCACCAGCTGGCCCAGCCCAAGGGAGGTAAGGCACCCGCCGGGCCCCACGCGCACCAGCAACCCTCCCTGCACCCGCCGGCCTCCCACCTCCCACTCCTGGCCCTCTTTTATGTACATTTTTAGTAGTTGCTCAGCAGGGAGGGATGGAAACTTCCAGATAGCTCGCCTTTGCTGCAGACAACTTGCAGCACCATTTGCAGAATGGGACTTTTGGCGGGCTCAGCAGGGCAGAGACAGCCTGGACAATTACTATTGGCTTTTGAAAGCCAATAGAATTAGACTCTATTCAAGAGAGTCTATTCTATTGGCTTTCAAAAGCCAATAGAATAAAAGGGAATAGCACAGCTAAGGAAAGGGGGAAAAAAATAGACTGCGTTGTTTGGCGACCCCCTTGAAATGGTCGTTCGACCCCAAATGGGGTCCCGACCCAGAGGTTGAGAACCGCTGCTATAGTCAATACCTTTGATTTTTTTCTACCCAAATATTGGACTTTGTACATCCTGTTGGTTTCTGCCCAAAATCAGCTTTACATTACTAATCTAATATGCAGGTCAAGATGTAACTTGTTACAGTATATTAATCACTAGCATTATTGAAAAGTATGAGAAATTAAACAGATTTTAGTAGACACTACACTTCAGAGTCCCTCCTCTAAATACAGCAGATACAAAATTGATACACAATATATGTATGTATAGGCTAAATTTCTCATCCAGTTCTATGTAATAGTCTTTCTGAGAAACACATATAACTAGAACTGGCCATTAAACTGTAAATAGAAAAGATGATTCAATAACAGATCTATAGTACATGCCAAACAGAAAACAATAGGATGAATTTTGTGTCTTCCAATAAACATAATAACAGCAACATCAACAGTCTTTAACACCTCTTGCAGTCATAAGTCTCTACTAAATATTAAGACAAATCTCATTTTGTGAAAGTTAACTTTAGGGTTTGGTTAGCAATAGAGACATCTTAAGTACAAGATATACTATCACAAAATATATAATAAGGATAAGCTTGGTATATTCTGGGCATCAGACTTCGGGATTTTTCTTTGAACTGACAATTCTTTTTAACTTTCACCTACTAGAGCCATAAAATATCAAACTATAGCAGCAAACAGATGCTTCCTCAATGACTGGCATGTTAAATTAATAAATATTTTCTTTCCATTTGGAAATAATACCTCAATTTGACTGTTGTCATGACTATTTGCCACCACCATAGAAATGCTTTATCAACAGAAGGGCAGGAGTCTCCTGTGCTGACTAAATCAAATTCACTTCACAATAAGTGCATTGTGGAGTAATAATAGCAGCTTGTTTTAGTCATGCCACCATGTCAGTTCCAATTTTAAAAATTAGGCTCTAGTACATAGAAAAGACAAAACATTAGATTGCAAACATTTCTGCCTATTTGTGGCTGTATATGTCTGAGGGTAACTCAGAATAACAGAATTGGAAGGGACCTTGCAGGTTTTCTAATCCAGAGCTTTTCAACCTTTTCACAGACTGTACCACTTTTTGGGACATGACAATATTCGAGTATCACCAGTGCTTATCAAGGTGTCAAAAACTTGATGACTAAAAAAAAATGGAGGGGGATTTTGGGTTTTACTGGTTAGATTGATTTGTTGTTATAGAAATGGCTAGTTTATACTATTATGGAAAAGTAAAAAGATAAGGTTCGATGTTAATGTTTCATTCTATAGTAACAGGGGAAGTAGTAAGTCAGTGCCTTTTCTTTTCTTTTCTCTTCTTCCCCTCACTTTTCTTTCCTTTTTTCCTCCCCACTGTGTCCTACTATTTGTTTTTGTATTTTTGTATTTTATTCTATAATCTAATAAAATGTTACAAACAGTAAAAAAAAATGGGAAAAAGTTCCAGTTTTACTCCTCCTTTTATATCCTCTCTTCTCTCGCCTCCTCTTCCTTCTTTTATATCTTCTCCCTTCCCACCTCCTTCTTTTATATCCTCTCTTCTCTCCCACGTCCTCTTCCTTTTCTCTTCTGGGTGCGCTGGAAGCGCCAGTCAGTGGTAGCCATGCGTGCTGATCCTGGGCTCTCAGCAGAGCCCCAGAAACACCTCTGCTCCAGCTGAATCTCTGCCCAAAGACTGTGTGCAGCTGCCAGCCACCCCCCAGGCCACCAGAAGCACCAATCAGCTGTAGCCGTGCACTGTTAGCAGAGCCCCAGAAACACCACAGCTCCAGCTGACTCTCCCCCAGGCCTCTTTGGCACTGACATTGCCTTCTTTTTTGTGGCAGCCCCTTACATATTGGAACACTGCTATCATATCACCTCTAGTCCATTTTTTTTTCTTGCCTAAATGTAAAATCTTATTTTCTCTACATTGAACTTTTGTTAGATAAAGTCCAGGGTTCAAGTCTGTCAAGATCCTTCTGTATTTTGAGCCTTCTGGAGTATTGGCTCTTCCAGCCAGCATGGTGTTATCTACACATTTGATGAGTTCCCTTTCTATCCCTTAGTCTAAATAATTGATAAAGATATTGAAGACTACTGGGCCTATGACAGAGCCTTGGGGTAGCCCACGGCATTCTTCCCTCCATGTAGATGCAGCCATTTTCTAGGCATCTGGTGCTCCAGGATCTTTGAAAGATGTGGTTACTGTTTCTGAGAGCACGTCTGCCAATTCCTTCAGAAACATGAGGTGTAATCTATCTGGTCCTAGTGATTTGAACTTGTCTAGAGTAGATAGGTGTTCTCTTATTTTGACTTGCATTCATAATATATATTTTACAGTATTTTTTATAGGTTGGACTGTTTTTTCTTTTTGTGTAAAGACATGCAAAAAATGTGTTAAGCAGTTCTGCTTTCTCTCTGCTGCTTGTCACCTTCTTGCCATTTTCTTCCATTAATGGACTGATCATTTCTTTTTTTTCTTGTTTTTTTACATGTTGAAAGAAGCTTTTTTTCCCTTTGTTATATTTAACTTTTGTGGCAAGCCTTAGTTCATTTTGGGCCTTAGCTTTCCTGACTTCATCTTTGCAGGTTCAGGATATTTGCATTAGTTATGTACCCCTCTTTCCACTTTTTATACTTGTCCTTTTTGTCTTTCATGTTATCAGAGAGTTCTTTGTGTAGCCGTGCTGGTTTCTTTTAAGATCTCTTATTTGTCTTCTTTATTGGACTTATGCTAGAATGGGTTTTATAATCTTACTTTTCAAAGTTTCCCAAGCTTCTTAGGTTGTTTTCTCCCTGAGGATTCTCATCCATGGAATCCTTTTCAATCAGCTCTCTTGAAGTCCAAGACTCTAGTTTGACTTTGTTCTTTGTTACAAGCTCAGAATAAGTAATGATCATTATGGATTCTTCATAGGTAAAATTGTCAAAAGAGAGAAAAATTCAGAACTGCAGTTACTTCTCTAAAATCAACAGTACATCCTGGAAAGGTAAAAGGAATATGGCTACATTAAAGCTTAAATTAAATATGCTATCATTTGTGTCACAGTCACTCAATATGTTTTGGCCTTACTATCCTATTTGTACTAAAATAAATTTTTAAATAAGTGAAATTGCTAGTGTAAATTAATTGGAACACCATTCCTATACCATTCTGTTTGGGGAATATAAGTCTGGAAGGATATGATGGAGGTTAACAGCATTATGAAGTTTGCTGAGGGAAAGAAATGTTTCTTTCTCTTATAATATCCTCTGGAAGTTGCAGTAATTTTTCATTGACAACATGTAGAAAAGACCTTGCACTCCATCTTGAAATAACCTCTCCAAGATGAGAAAATTAGAGTAGTGCACCTCATAGTCTGCCTAGGGAGATTTTCATCCAAAGGAATTATCTTTAATCTCCTCAGGGAGAGAGGAAATCTGCTCACAGAAAACTAAGAAGAAATTTACAGCATAGTTGTAAGGGGGGCAGGAATGTATATCTCCACAACCCAAAATGGAAAAAAATCCTGCTAACTCTGTTTTGTAACAATTGTATTATAGACAAATTTTCATGACTATGTTCATACTGAAAGGAAAAGTGGCACTGGCATAAATAAATAACAATACTATTGTAATTTTCACTGTTAATACAAGGCCACAGTGGGGCTTGAGGATTTTTTTGGGCCCAAACTCAGTCATGAAATTCAAACCATGGTAAAGGCCAGTCTACTTAAATAGTGTCTTTGTGTCCACTCTAAATCCAACTCAAGTGCAAAATTATGTTATGCTGATTTTAACATTTAAAAAAATATAAGAAAACAAATTCAAAATAAAATCTAATGTCTAAGGAGCATAGAAAATCTCTACTGTTATATTTTATTCTTTTGGAAAGCATGTTAAATTGATCTCCACCACCGCCTGAATCTTGAGCAGCTATCATCACAGGTCATATACATTTGAGCTTATTATTTTAAGTAAAAGAGAAATGGTATTAATAATAACCTTATCATTTGACTTTATCATTACCATCATCATAAACCAATAATAGAAAAGGACCATGTGATATGAAATTTGTGCTTGAAGTTTGTTGACATTACATTAAATCACAATCCAACTATAAAAGTGACTGGAATGAAAATATAGCTTTAAAACAACTAGCATTGGAATTAAAACAGGAACAATTATTGTAACTTGCGTGTTCAAAGAGTGATAGTCAGAGAGAGATTTTTTTTTAAAAAAAATATAGAGATTGTGGTATAGTGATTGTTGACACCTGGAACTGCAGTTTTCTTGGGAAGATTTCAAAATAGTTTGTTAATGTCTCCTTCCTAGGGCTTCCTACACCAACTTGTATATAAAATTACCAGTGCTTGAAACTAAAAGAAATGTCGGACTTCCGGTTTGCCATCGTGGCCACTGTGGCCGCTGGAAGGCAAGCTCCGTCTTCCACATTCGGTTTCGCTCCGCTGGGGGACCCTGGAAAGGGTCAAGAGTTGCTCTGTAGGGGCGACAAGCAAGGAGAGGACCCCCTTGATCACGGAAGGGCAGTAGCCCTCCTGCTCGATCCAGGGCAGCCCTCCAAACTGGCAGACAAAAGACCGGCCATAGAAATATGCCCTGTAACTAGGCTGCAGACAGCCAAAGTCAAACTTACCACCAAGCATTTCTAAAGAGTGCGGATGAGACTGGGTGAGATCTGAACCTCTCTTTAATCCTAAGTATTTCCTTTTCCTGTAAAAGCTGCCCAAAGTATCTCCCCCCCCCCCGTGAGGAGAGAGGGAAAGGAACTTCCATCCCATCCTCTGAGAACAGCGGCAACTGACTATCCAGGGGAATTAAAACACTGAAAGAATAAGCTTAATCTAACTGGATTTATATCCTTCTAAAATTTGGGGACCAAAAGATTTCTTATCTTTACTGAAGACTTTTGTTTTTATTTACAAAAAAGAAATAAAATTGCAAAAAGGATTATTAAAACTTTGGACTTAAAACCTTAAATGGCATTGGTGATATCTTGTGGCCAGGTTTGATATTACAACTTGTTATTGTCTAAAGGAGACTTGGTTTGAAGCCCAGACTACAGATAACACTTTTTCAACCTTGACAAATATCAGCTATACTCAGTTATAAAATTATTTTCATTCTCTGACTTTAAAGCCCTCAATTTAACACACCATTAAGAGAATATGGATGAAGACCAGGAACAGATTCTTTTTATGTTGAAAGCAATACATGAAACCATTCTTTCAGTTTCTGATGAAATAAGGTGCTACAGAAAATAACAAGATGTGAGCCTAGATATACGAACCCAAATTTTAACTACAGTTAAAGAATCAACTATGCAAAAGATAACAGAAGAAGTGGAACAATTAAATACAATGATAGAGGATTCAACTGACCAACAAATACAGTCAATGGAAAATCCAGAAAAGGGACTGACAGCACTGAAAATGGAAAAGACTTTCTATATCAGTGGCTCTCAACCTTCCTAATTCTGCGACCCCAACCATGTGGTTGTAAGTTGAGGACTACCTGTATTTCCCTGCAGGCGGGGCAAGAGGAGGCACGCATGCTCCACCTCCTCCCCGGCTGCACGTGGGCTGTTGCCCAGCAACCGCCTTGGCCCGGGAGCGCCACGTATGCATGGTGCCGCCCCCTGCACCAGCCGAGGCGTAGCTGGCAAGCGGCAGCGATGGTGCAGGCCAACCACTGGCTGGGCCACCAGCTGGCCCAGCCCAAGGGAGGTAAGCCACCCGCCGGGCCCCATGTGCGCCAGCAACCCTCCCTGTGCCTGCCGGCCTCCCACCTCCCACCCCTGGCCCTCTTTTACTTACATGTAGTAGTTGCTCAGCAGGGAGGGGTGGAAACTTCCAGACAGCTCACCTTCGCTGCAGACAACTTGCAGCACCGTTTGCAGACTGGGGCTTTTGGCGGGCTCAGCAGGGCAGAGATACCGTGGACAATTCCTATTGGCTTTTGAAAGCCAATAGAATTAGACTCTATTCAAGAGAGTCTATTCTATTGGTTTTCGAAAGCCAATAGATTCTATTGACTTTCGAATGCCAATAGAATAGAGTCTCTTGAATAGAGTCTATTCTATTGGCTTTCAGAAGCCAATAGAATAAGAGGGAGTAGCACAGCTAAGGAAAAGGGGGAAAAATGGCAGACTGCGTTGTTTGCCAACTCCCGTGAAATGGTTGTTCAACCCCAAATGGGGTCGCGACCCACAGGTTGAGAACCGCTGTTCTATATAAACCAGAAGAAACTTGAGGAGCAAGAAGAAGAACAGACCAAAGGGAAGACAAAGATATCAGCAAAACTATGGGGATCTGGAATAATTGAGAGACGATTCACTAGCCCTTCCAAAAAAATGGCGACTGAATGGTCTCTTTTATGTCAAATAATATATATAACAACAGAGGGAGATCTATTTGATGAACTTAAAAGCACTGACATGGAAGGTGAGCTAGCAAAGGAAGAAAGCCAGAATAAGGCTGAAGAAAATTGGGGTTTTGATTTATTAGAGAGGATTTTATATTACTAATTAAAATAGAATATACTCAAATAGACAAGATGTGTATTTTGAATACTAGATTTTGTTATGAAATGAGATAAAGAAAACTTTGGTCACTTAAAGTATAAATATTAAAAGTTAAATTTGAATATTGATGGGAAATTAAAAATTGGGGAAAACAAATAAATAGGATATTGATTGTCTATAAAGATTGAATGTAAAAGTAAGATATGGATAAGCTAAAAATTACTGATAAATGTAATAAACATAATATTACTTAGTTGATATAAAAACTGTATTAGCTTAAATATAAGACAGTAGATATTAAGGGAAAAAGAGAAGAAATATTTGATGTTGAAATAGGGGAAATTTTGGTCATTAAATTTAAGACATTTAGAAATTAGTTGAAAATAAGGATGTTATACTGTATTATTAACTAGATGATGTAAGATGGTGGGAAATAGAATATACTCAAATAGATAAGATGTGTATCTTGAATATTAGTCTTTATTATGAATTGTGATAAAGGAAACTTTGGTTACCTAAAACTTGGAAATTATAAATATCAACTGTTAAATTTAAATATTGATGGGAAACTAAAAATTGGAAAAAACTAACAACACGACATTGATTGTCTATAAAGATTGAATGCAACTAGGATATGTATAAGCTAAAAATTTATTGATAAATGTAACAATGCTATTTTTACTTAATTGATATAATAAAAACTGTATTAGTTCAAATATGAGACAGTAATATTAAGAGAAAAAGAGGGGAAATATTTGATGTGGTAGCTTGAGATTTGTACTAAAGATTTTTGTATGTTATTGAATTATCGATTAACCCAGCCACCACATTGCTTTTTAAATACTTAAATGTAAAATTAGAAAATTAATAAAATATTACAAAAAAAGAAAGAAACTAAAAGAAATGTCTATGTGGACTTGTCTGATTGGTTTTTGATTGAGTGAGTTGTCATTATTTGTGGATAGATACCATCATGCACTGCTAAATAATGTTACTGTATTTTCTGGCATATAAGACGACCCCCGACTTCGGCGCTGATTTCCATGCCTAGAAACTACCGTAATTTCTGGCATATAAGATAACTCAGCATATTAGACGACCCCCGACTTTGGCGCCGATTTCCAGGCTTTAGAAAGTTGTCTTATATGCCAGAAAATTTACATGCACATGATTGCTATTTAATAGGTATTGTGTTATGGGATAGCTTGCATGTGTGGTTGGGCTATTAAAAATCTAGTATTACTGAGACTTCCATATCACTTCAAATAAATTGTTTTTCAGTGCAGCCTATCCACACTTAAAAGTGTCAGTCATTAAGTATGTAATAAATGTAGGTAGAAAAATTAAGAGGATTAGTGAGTAATTAATTAATCATTATGTTTTACTCCAGGTTTTGACAAACCCTTGAAAAATACTTGTATATTTCTTTATACTTCACAACCTTTATTTATTTACAACTATCCCTAGCATATATATTTTTGCATGTACAGTAGTAATCGCCTAATGTACCATCTATGTTTTTCAAGTAAATTGGTCCAATTTATAATAGTTTTCTCCAGATCCTTGTTGTTTTGTATAATTGCCTCTGATGGTTTCAGTTTTAATGTCCCAGAGGCGACTTCCGCAAGCGTTAAAATCGGCGCTGAAGTCGGGGGTCGTCTTATACGCCGAGTCATCTTATATGCTGGAAATACTGGTAGTTTCCGGCGTATAAGACGACGTTCTAGGCATGCGACTCAGCGCCAAAGATGGGGGTCGTCTTATACACTGGGTCACCTTATACACTGGCATATATGGTACCTTAAACATCCCTAATATATGCTTCTTTGTTCAATCATAAACATCCATATTCAGATGCAAGATGCAATAAGAATATTCTTACAAAAATCTGAAGTGGTACCCTTTGGCTTAAAAGAATGAGTAACCCCGTAATGTGTACTATCAATTTCAGAATCATCATTTCATACTCTAATTACTCAAGCCATAGAACCATCAGTAAGAATCACACTTTAAATAAATTCAGGTGTTTGCTAAATACTGTATGATATTGGGATTTGTCTGAACATCAATTTGTTCATTTTTTCCTACACTAAAATATTACTAATGTTCTCATAAGAAAATGACAATAGTTCACATTAAATACATTCAGGGATCCATTTTGTTGACATGGGGGGGGAGACTTCCCCAGGGTATTTCAGACAAGTTTAATTGCATATCTCAACTCATTTGGATCCTCCACTTTAGGTCAGTGTTGGTTTTTTTTTTCTTTTTTTTTCTGAAGCTAAAACTCAATTATGCCATTCTCTCTCAAGGGAGTTTAAAGTAGCTTCATCCATAATGATATTTAGGCAAGCAGCAAAAAGCATTTCTTTGCTTCACTTGGCTTTGAATGACTTTTAATATAAGATTGGTTTAAGTCTTGTTGTTTTTATTAGTTGCTTCTATTAATGTTTAATTGGCTTTTACATTGTTCTTGTGGAATACAAAATAACTTCCACTTGTACCTTTTCATTCCATCTCTAGGTGCTAATGGTGCCTGATATACAAAAAAGAAAAGAAATAATATAAATGGTGAAAACGTTACTAAATATTTATACATAACAATTAAACTATTGTTCAAATAATTGAAAAGACAATATTCACTACTTTCCTGAAAGTGCAGATAGTCATGACTTAGCACATATTTCATCTTAGGAGTGATGGCCCATGAATTTCTTCTATGTGTCCAATAAATAGGAGTGTATAATTATCAGCATCTTTAAAAGTGAATTGCCTTTAAGTTTACTGCCTGAAAACATTTGCTATGTACCTGCCACTTCTCCTGCAATCTCTTCTGGGTAGTTATAGATATCACCAGTGCTTTTTTTGTAAAAAAAAAAAAAAAAAAAAAGGTACTGGAATTCACACATGTCATATAACCCACCTTGCCTACCCTACAAGGTTCCATCAAAAAAGGTGCCAGAACTCCGTTCTGGGTGTTCTATGACAAAAAAAGCCCTGGATATCACACTACTTATCTATAATAAGCCATGGTAGTACAGTGGTTCGAATGCAGTAATGCAGACTAATTCTGCCGACTGCCATCAGTTCAATTCTCACCAGCTCAAAGTTAACTCAGGCTTCCATCCTTCCGAGATCAGTAAAATGAGGCCCCAGATTGTCAGGGGTAATATGCTGACTCTGTAAACTGCTTAGAGAGGGCTGTAAACCACTGTGAAACCACTGTATATAAGTCTAAGTGCTATTGCTATCTACAACCTTTAAACTATCTTGCTCTTTTCAGCTATGAGGAAATGTTCTCCATTGTTGAAATAAAGATCTGCCAATTTGCTTCATGTGAAATTGGGAGAATTATTCTAGCTTATACTTATTACCTTACATAGCAAGGTTTCTTAGGCTATAAACAAGTTGAGTACAGAACTTTCTTAAGGGCATGTAGTGGTTTGGAAATGTCTTTCCAAACACATGTGTAAATAAACTCACTTTTTAAAAACAAACAATGTCATAGCTAATGCCCACGGCCAGTTTTGTTGTCCTGATTTCCATAAATGATTAAGTGTTATGTACCCAAGTGGTTTTAAAGAGATTGTTGCAAACATATTGCAGCATATGTCTTTAATTAGCCACACTTCTTAAAAAACAGATTCTTAAAGCAGCCACTTAATATTGAAGGAAAACAGCTGCAATTAGAACTTAGTCTTCAGTCCAGAACTTGGTCTTAAGTCAGACAGAGTATCAACTGTATCAATTCTTTCCAAAATATTTTTTTTGTGTTACAACATACTATAATTGCTATTGGGTTCTCAGATGGATCTAGAACACACTCTGAATCAAAACCATCTATCTGGCAAAGAGGGAGAGAGTGAGTGAAAGAGAGAGGGGGGGGGAGAGAGAGAGGGAGTGAGTGAGAGTGAGTGATGGGACCCATTTACTTATTTATGTTAATGTATAAATAATGTCATTCCTACAATGACTTTCTATCAGTACATTTTTTTTTCCTTTAATTTCATTTTTTTCCTCGTTATTTAGGCACTTCTGTCATTCAAGTAACAGCGACTGATGCTGATGATTCTAATTATGGTAACAGTGCCAAAATTGTATATAGCATCCTCCAGGGTCAGCCATATTTCTCAGTGGATCCAGAAACAGGTTAGAATATCCATTGACTTCCTCTGTTATGTGAGCTTTGCATTGTTTCAATGATGTATAGGAACTGACAGCTTTAATGAGTTTTTCAAACTTTTTCACCTTTTGTTTTGAATGACTTATACATGCTTCTTCAGCTGGAATGTTCACTGTTAATTTCAAGATATGGAGTGGAATATTGTTAGGGAAAAATGGTTAATGTCTCTTCTTAGCTTGGGGATGGAGGTAAGCAAACTGAAAATTATCTCGTGTTTTTTTCTGGAACAATAGTTTGTCAACTTTGATACTTCAGCAGATGCCAGCCTTATCAGCCTGTTAAATTGGCTGTGGAAATCATCTTTTAGATAAGCCAAACTGAAAACCTTCCATGATCTACAGGAGGAGTTGATTCATCAACCTGGTCCTCTGGCATAATTTGCAAATTGTTTACATAAGCATGGTGAATACAAAGCCACAGCTGCTGGATATATTAAGTTGCAGGAGTTGCAGGATATTTTGGAATAGCTAATATGCCACAGATCTTCACGTCCACCCCCCATAACTCAGTTCTGAGTCAATTCATTTAAAATTGTAAAACTGCTTTATATATAATGATATGGTGTTTTTTTTGGGGGGGGGGTAAGAGAAGTTTCAGTAATAGCAAAGGTGATAGCGAATTTGTGCAATGGTCAGTCAGCATAAAAAGAATGAAAAAGATAACAGAGAGAAATGTAGAACTACCGGTAGGTGGATAAATATGTTTCTTTCCTTATTGTCTTAAGTCCCATGTTTTATTTTCATCCTGTGTATTAACAATGATTTAGGAAGGACTTGTGCACATGCAATAAGGACAGTAGTACAATAAGTTGAGAGTTGATAAGTTGGATTGTGCCATTACAGTTTGCAAATGGTTATTGCCACATTTCCTCTCCTCTATGTAATATATGATACATCAAAATAAGTCTTTTTTCTCATGTGGTAGCTTCATGTTTACATGCAGTATTGATTTAGAAAGTGCTTTTATATATTGAAATGATACAACTGCTTCATATATAGGTCTAGCCCCTCTGGGATCTTGGAGAGGATTGTAAATGACTACCTACCGTATTATGTCCTCAAAGATTTGCTTTAAAATCTCTCCCTCCCTTCCCCCCCTCTCTCTCTGTCACACACAAGCACACATTTTATTCTAACGTATGTAGCCATTTTAGCCTGTTTTCTGTTTTGTTAGAAAGATAATTACATTGATTTTAATGCCAGGCTAAAAAATACTGTGAAATAGGACTCCCCTGTTTTTTTTCCTCACTATAACATTAAACTGGACAAACCCACTTGAATATTGTTTTTTATATTTTCTTTTGCCTCTATTTTCTATTTCTTCCCACAAGGTATAATCAAGACTGCTTTGCCAGATATGAGCAGAGAAAATCGAGAACAGTACCAAGTGGTCATCCAGGCAAAAGATATGGGAGGCCAGATGGGCGGATTATCAGGAACCACCATGCTGAACATCACCCTCACTGATGTCAATGACAATCCACCTCGATTCCCTCAGAGTATGACATATTTAATAATTCTGTTATCTTCAAAAAAGTCATTATATTCATTCACCATCTGTGACAGTAATGCAAGTGAACTGATATTGCAACTATTTAAAGTCATATCAGAATTGATATCAGTATATTTCTAAAAAAAAAAATAATTCTTGCCTTAAACTAAAATTTTCAGATTGTGGTATTTTAGTCATATGAGACTGAACACCTTGAAGTGTTAAAAATACACTAATCTTTTCTACTTGGTAGTGTAGAGAGTGCTATGAAATAGAGATGGGTTCTAAACATCACTTGGTTATGTCTGGTTTGAAATTTCCTCTATTTGTGGCAAACCTATATTGAAATGGAAAGGGATCGTTCTTATTTTCTTAGGTACCAAAAAGTCTTTATATAACTTTGATTGATGTTTTAAATATCTTCCAACCTATTTTATACCTCAAGGGCCCCAATTAATTAGGCAGTTTCATGAATTAATCAGGCAGAATGGCTGTTAGAAGTGATGATGTGAGAAAATCTTCTCCACTTTCAAAAAAAATAAAATCAGGGATAACAGTGTATCTGAAACTACCACTCATAAAAGCTAGAAAATCTACCCAGTGTGGTCAACCAACACAACTAACCTTTCCAAGAATTATCATTTTTTTCTAGTCCATCATCCACTCTTATCACAAATTCAGTGTAAATAAATTCATGTGCTAAACAATCAAAATTAAACACAGACAATCAACTAATCATATTATCATATACTCTGCCAGAAAACAGTAGGGTCATGAATGTGCTGCCCTTTGCTCTTTGCTGCATCAAATAAACTAGTAGGAATCATTATGAATGATGGAATCTATCACTCATATTCCACAGGTTTCAATAACAATAGACTATAGGTAATCCTTGATTTATGACCAAAACTGAACCCAGAATTATGGTTGTAAGTCATAATAATTGTTAAGTCAGATGCCTATATCTAGCTTTCCTCATTGAGATCAGTATGTGTCAGGATAGGGAAGCCCCAGGAGGCCTGGCACAGGCCCACTCTGCAGCACCTCCCCAGCTCATACCTGGCTAACAGGACCTTCCCCACTCCCTAAAACACCCCTCACCTAGTTTCCTATTCCATTGGTCTCACACACTCGGGCTTCTCCCCCCCCCCCATCATGTCTCACTTCACTGATCTTTACTGAATATCACCTTTCTCAAGGGGAAGCATCCAATGCACTGCTCAGCCTTCTTACCATGTCGTAGCATGGCACGATTTTGGAAGCAGGCATAATTCTCATGATCTGAGAATTGTGGTCACTTCCCAAATGGTGCCTATTCCAGGATGGCATAAAACACTTGTGTAAAAGGGCCACACAGCAGATTGGCTGATTGTCTTTCTGAAAAAGAAGCAGCCAAAGTGGTAGATAGGCTTCCCATAGAGAAACTGTGGTGGTGCCATCTCAGAAGCAGTCACCATTTGGGGAGTGGCCATAATTCTCAGATCACAAGAAAGGAAATGCTTAGAGCACTTTCAATGTATAACTAAAGCATATGTGATTGAATATGGGTAACTGCTTAGGTTCAAGCCTGTCACAATGTGGCAGTAAGAGAGGCAAAAAGGCAATACTTTTTCAACCTTATCACATCCTTTGAGTGTCAACCAGTAGTCCTTTATAAGGTCTCTCATAATCAGTTGAGGAAGGATGGGCTAGAAGAACATTTATTTGCAATGCTTCTGGAAAATAAAATCAATAATTTGGAATTAGATCCAGGGGGGTGATTGAGGCTGGGATGAGGCAACTCACCATGGCCAACTCACCACAAGACAACTCACCACAGGACAACTAGCTTTGGAACAATTCAACAGATACAAAATTAAATTAATTTTGATGGAACCATGTCCAATACTAATAAAATAAAGTCAATCCAGAAATATAAGAGTTACAATAATTTTGACAAAAACATGGTCACCAATACTAAAAGTACCTAAATGAAACAATTAATAAAGTGTTGAATTGTCTTGCAGAGAGTTGTCCTAGACCAGTGATGGCGAACCTTTTAGAGACCGAGTGCCCAAACCACAACCCTAAACCCAATTATTTATTGCAAAGTTCCAGAGCTGCATCAGCATTGTGGTGCCCTCAGGGGGAGCAGGGAGTGTGGTCCACTGGGTGGGAGTGGCTGCAGTGGTGATGGCAGACTGAGTGGGCGTGGCCGGGGTGGATGTGGCCACCTTGATATTGCTTGTGAGGGGGATGCTTGTGGGGGCTGGGCAAGATTGGGGGAGATCCAGGGGGTCTCTGGTGGGTGGGACAGTGGGGAGGAGGCTCGTCCTGCGGGGTGAGGCAGGGGAGTAGGGCGGGGGTGCCATTGCTGCAGGGCAAGTCGAGGCAGGGGCGGCTGCTGCCTGACACCATCAGCCCCCGCACACAGAGCCAGTGAGCATATGGGGGCATGGTCTACTACCTCTACTCAAGCTTGCTAGCCAGCTGCTTCACCTCTTTTGTGCTGGGTGGGGCTGCTGCTCCAGGCACAGTGGTGACCTAATGGACCTGTGCAAGTTGGCGGCGGTGGCAGGTGTGGCCACAGAGAGGACTCTGAGTGCTGCCTCTGGCCATCACTGTCCTAGACCCATCCGAAGCTACTTGTATAACTTGCAAGATTATCTAGGATGAGTTTGAGAAAGTGGATAGGGTCCTCCATGAATCAGGTAGGTTAGTGCCCTCTCATTCCTGGTGCAGGAAAACTTCCATAGAACTGGCAGGAGGTTTGCAAAAATACATCTTTGATGAAGATAGAGACCTACCAGAAAGAGCATATCAGAGGCAGTAGTGTGCCCTCTCCTCAAGAAGCTACCACTCAATTCAACTTAGAGAAATAGCCAGTCTCCACCTTATCTTTTTGGGGATGTTGTTAAGAAGATAATAGCTTCTTAAGGCAGCCCCAAATGAAATGGATTATCTTGAACCTTTTCAGTCAGAATTCAAGCTTGGGTATAATACCAAGGTTCCATGGATCAATCTTCTCAGTAACTTGAGCCATGACCTTCCCACTCCTCTTTTCAACTTCCCTTAGATACAGTCAGTCATGGTATATGGAATTTGGGGTACTATATTTCACTATTTTTCCTTTAAAGACCTTCTCCTAGTTGATGAGGAAGGTCAAGAAATCAGGCGTCTGTTGCCATGGAACTTTATACTCTCATCATTCATATTTAACATCTGTGTGAAACTACTGTGAGAGATCCACTGACAGCACAGACTGTTATGATCACTTTGAGCTTCTTTCCCAGTACCTGGAAGCTTGAAGAAGGAGGAGGAACAGTCACACTCAATCCCTGAAAGAGACAGTGGTTCAAAATTTGGACACCTTCTATTACTAATATAAGGGCACTGGGAAATGTTTTTATTTCTTGATTTTTATTGTTGTAATGCCGAAGTTAAACACATTTGGCCTCAACAGTTCCTTGTGAATTGTTACAATTGGAAGGGTAGTACTTCAGTGTAATCTATTTTCTGGACAACTGAGCAAGTGATATGAATTCCTGCATTGATTCATTATTGTTTTCCATCTAATTTTCTTCTTTTTTTAAAAAAAAAAATCAAGAATGTTGGTTCCCTATATGTTTACAGAACAGAGGGTTTTCCATAGAAAACATTGTTGGGAAAGCCAACATTTTTTGTAGTTACTTTTAAAATAATGGTTTTCATAATAATATGCATCTTTCTCAGTTCCAAGATACCATAGCCTTGCGAAGCATAATAAGAGGTTATATTGCTTCATGTATAAGTTCCTGGACCTAGAAACAAGGTCAAAATTACTGTAGTTGATCTATAAGACAGGCTGCATAGCAATGAGATTGTGAAATGCCACCTACAGCAGAACATTCTGTCCATTAATTCTAGTCTGAGTTCATTTTTTATAACACTTGTGTAATGTGTATTGATTTTCATTCATCACTTGGGTAAGAGGTCTACTTAAGATGTAGGGATGTGATAGGTAACCAATCAAACAAGCTGCTGAATTCAGAGTAAGGTGATATGCTATAAAATGTATGCTCCTTGGTGGCAATTTCATAATGAGAATGAAAGCATCATAATGGAAGAAGAATATTTGGTAATGATTTTTCAGCTCTTATTATTTCCTGTAAAACTTATGTGGACAAAAAAATACATAAGGGCATAGAGTAAACCTTCTTCAAAATGAGTTATTTTAATTACCATTTGCTGTAATGTATTTGCAATTCATTCAAAAATAAATAAAGGAAGTGTACTGTAATATTAACACAATATTAAGAAAAATTGAATCACATCAATTAGGGCAGTGATGGTGAACCTTTTAGAGACCGAGTGCCCAAACTGCAACCCAAAACCCACTTATGCATTGTCAGGTGCCAGATGTGGCCCATTGGGTAGGCGTGGCCCATTGGGTGGGCGTGGCTGCAGTGGTAACGGCAGACTGGGTGGGACTAAAAAGTTCAATCAATCAATGGGACTAAAAAGTTCAATCAATCAATTCCAACTTTGCAAGATCTTCTTTTTTCCCCCACAAGAAGTTGAAATTGACTGATTGATTGAACCTTTTTTGGGGGGGGGGCATGGTGGCGGAGGCCTAAAGTGAAAAGGTTTTATAAAACCCAGCTGAAGGCCTAGCACTGGGGTGACGGTGCGCGTGCCCACAGAGAGGACTCTCAGTGCCGCCTCTGGCACCTGTGCGATAGGTTCGCCATCACTGACTTAGGGCTACCATATATGGGCTGCAAAAAGTCAAGAGGACTACTAAATGGGATGAAAGAGAAACAGAAAATGATTACTGCCTTCTTATGGCTATCTGGACTTTTGCAGCCCAGATAAACTTGCCTTAACTAATTTTTTATGTATTAAATGGCATGAGGTATTATTTCTGCAGTCAACTAAGGCCAATAATTCTTAAGATTCCACACTGCCGTGAATCAGAACCGCTACATCAAGGGTCAGATAACTATAATGTAGTTGAACAGCATGCCAGATTTCAGTTTTTAGCTGTTTTGAGATACAAAATTCATGACCACTGTCAGTTTATATTATTGCACTGCCTATATATATTTGTGTGCATTTCTATGTACACAAATTGAGGATAAAAAGAGTGATGGCATTATTTAATGCTATTATTAAATAATAACATGTACAAAACATCTAAAACTGTATTTGAATCAATAAAGCAGATTCATTCAATTAGTAAAATCAATTTTTATTTTAATCTTGATTTAATAATTCTCTCTCTCTCCCCCCCCCTCTTTCTCATGTGTATGTGTATATGGTCAAAAATATACCAATTTGCTAAACGAATTAAAAGATTTTGGGGGAAAAAAAGCACATTTGGTTCAGTTAAAAGACATTTGATATTTGATTCAATACATGAAGCTGATGTGGCAATTCAATCCAAGAATACCTATCCATGATTGGATTTAAATATACTGTATATTTTGCAGGCAGTTCAATCAAATCATTTCCAAATTGAACCTTTGAATCCATTATTTGTATGGCTTTATTAAACATAGCTTCCTTCTGCTACTTCTTGTTTTATTTTAGCTTTCCCCAAAAGACTGATTGCTCAATTAAAGAAGCCTATGCTGCAGTGCATAATATTCTGTTCATCTCTTAACCAATAAAATGCTATAGGGAAAAAAATAGAGCAGAAAAAAATGTTTGGTATCATTCTTCCTGAATATTTCAGCTAGGTGGGAGTCAATTTTTTTTCCCTTGAAAGCATATTATGTCATTTTACATTAACAGTGACTCTCAGGTTGCCGAAGTAAGTTATATTCCAGGCTTTTCAGTTTATGCAAAAACAACATACTGTAATGTGGCATATTGATCTGACAATTAAAGCGTTGTCCTTGCCACTTAACCCTTGCTTATTGACTGATTACTGTATCAATATACCTGTGACTGACTAAGCAATGTGGGAGCACAATTAATAAATGCATCATGATTTGGCAAGTCCTTTTCTCTCTTTCTTCAAGTCTTGCCTGCCTATTGGCTAGTTATGATCCTGGATTTTCTGGGCTCCCTGCCTCAGTTTGGATTGGAGCCATTTTGAAAATATTTCTATTCCCTAATCATCCTATTTGTACAGGTATGACATTTCAGAATTGGATACCCACACATACTACTCCCAAAATTAAATTGTCCACCAACAGAGACCTGGCCAGTGATTATTTTAGATTCTGGACGTTGCTGACCTTGAAATACCAGTCAGAATGTTAATGACAGATAACAGACTGTCAGGAATTACAGAATTTATTTTCCATACAATGGGAAAATATGTTATCTGAGAGGATTATCATGCAGTTCCTGATATATACAGTATATCCAGACTTCTGCCATATAATCTTTTGCCAATGAGTTTCAGTGTTATGAAGCTAAATAGTCTGATTCCATAAGTCAGATTTTTATGTGTCTACAGTATTAGTCTCAAAATCTTCTTATTTCAGCAATACAAGATACCTAAAATGAGTCAATCAGTGCCACCAAGTCTCTCCCCCCCCCCATATTCATTCCCATCTGGAAGCAGATGAAATATGGGAGCTCCTCACCCCTTACTCACATATAAACTACTTCAGATATTGCACTAAGAACTTCAAGAACCTTTTTGGTGGGCTATAGTTAACCTTCCTATGATTTTTGACCACTCTACCTGCAAAGTTAACTTGGAAAATATGCCAGCACATTTTGTGTTTGCAGTTCATTTTCATCATGGTTTTTTCTCTCCATTTATATCCAATATTTTAAATGCTGAAAGAATTTTTGCTCATCAGTTAAAATATTTTGTATGTATGGAGGGGAAATGATAAAAAAATAATCTATTTTATCTAATGCCCTATTTTTAAGAGCATTAGAACAAGTTTAACTTAAAATACAAAGAGATATAGAAGAGAATCAGCAAAACCTTCAGTTAAACAATATGAATATCTGCTTGCTCTTTTCTCTTAAAACATTTTTGTTCAGTCTGTCCAAGGGAATAAGTACCAAAGAGAACAAACATACTATATTACAATATACCACACCAGAGCCTAATAACCATGATTTCTTTTTTATTATATTATGATAGCTTATACTGATGTGTATATAGCTCATATGGATATGTATATAGCAAACAAATGGCTGGGATTTAAGTATACTGAGTCACAGTATACTTAATGATGATTTATTGAATAAGGTCAGTTGGATGGATTTGCACCACATGCTAAACTATAAAGCACAATATAGAAACCACAATGTCTGGCTCAATCCAAAATACTAAGCCTACACCAAACAAATTACCTTATTGTTGATGTGACCTTGATCACCGTGGGGAAAAAATGAACTTTCATTTTGATTTTCTGACGTGATGCCATGATACAACAAAAAGTATAAGTGACCAGAAATTGGGAATATTGTAGTGAGCAACAGAGGCAATGTATATATGTGGTTATCTGGAAAATGGCCATTTGCTTCTGTAATAGCAAAATGCTGACAACAGACTTTGTTTCCTAGTGCATTTCTGATATATTAAGACAGGTAAATGGTATCTTTTATGCTAACTTAATCTTTTCCAAAAGCAGCATTTCTCAACCATGGCAACTTTAAGATGTCTGGACTTCAGTTCCCAGAATTCCCCAGCCAGCATGCTGGCTGGGAATTCTGGGAATTGTAGTCTACACATCTTAAAGTTGCCAAAGTTGAAAAATAATGCCCTAAAGCACAGGTATCAAACTTGCTGTGTCACATGACATGTTGTGATGTATCGCGACCAGTGATGAGATTCAGCCAGTTTGTACCACTTTGGCAGAACCGGTAGCTAATTTTTTGTTGCCCAGGTCCAGAATGGACTTCTGGAAGCAGCATCCACACAGAGAACCGGTTGTTCATATATTTGAATCCCACTACTGATTGCAACTTTTTTCACATTGCTGCAGCTGGGGTGAGCGCGGCCTCCGCATGATGCGGGCCAACAGTTTCACACCCCTCCCCTAAAGAGTTTTTTTTCCCATACATATTTATAATGGTTTTTATGTCTCTATTTTTATTATATTACTAGCTGTACCTGGCCACTCGTTGCTGTGGCTCAGTCTGGTTAAATGGAAAAGAAAGAAAAGAGAAAGTGCATGTAGCGTGTGTTGCTTTTACGTCCAATAGATGCTGTTTTTGAAAAAAACATGTTTTACCTGTCACAGGTGTGACATCTATATAATATAGGTATATAAAAACATGCGTGTATTCGAATGCAACGTTGTGTCAAAATTTCAAAGCAATTGGAGAAGAACTTTCGGAGATTTAAGATTTTCAACAAACGAACATTTACATTTTTATTTATATAGATAGTCCACCTAGAGTCACCTAAAACAACAAAATGGGTGGTATATAAATTTATTTATTAAATAAATACATACTATCTTGTTCAATGCTGTTATAAAATATGCATGATATTTCGAATAAATTGTTCATTTTATTTTGGGGAGAGGGAAAGTAACGAATCACTTTTCTTAAAGACAAAAATCTGTACTTTTGCATATAAACATTTCATCAGATTTTCTTTAAGCCAACGTATATTTGCCAACATTGATTTAAGGCTCGTTTAGTTTTATCTCTTGTCCATTGAAATTCAAACTCAAAAACCTGAATGGTGATTACAATATTGTATCTGTCATTTATTGCCTATGCGAGTATGAATTCAGTTATATTTGTGGGGCAATTATATGTAACAAAATACAGATTGAGGATTCCTATTTATTTTTTGTAGCATTCATTAAATTATTCTGGTGTACTTGATAAGATAAAATAACTGGCAGAATTTCAGTGTGTAATTACACTGAGCTTACACTCGGTGACTTATTTCTGAGTAAGCTTTTTTCATAAAGTTGGTGCAAGACTTGTACGTTAGACAAAATGTGGTGACAGAATAAAGTGATAGAATTCAAACTTATAGTAGTTTTGGCTGCATGTGGGTGATGGGAATCTTATTTCAAGAAAACAATTTCAGTGTACAAATGAACATTCATTTACAAACTGGAATGTCACTACAGAAATAATTAGTCAAGCCTGTAGCCATCTGTTAGACTTTAGGATATAGAAGAAAAATTGTGTGAGTATTTCTGTGGATTGTGTGGGAGGAAACATTTAAAAATAATGGATGACCAATAAAATAATAAAAATATGTAGTATAATTAAAGCCTGCAAAGTCTTTAATTTTTCAGACTTTTGTTCTCCTCCACCTAATGTGTAGAATGAGTCTCTGTCTGATTACATCAATGTAAATTGTTCCACAAGAGAACAGATAGTCTTTGGTAACTTTTAAATGTCTTTCCTATGTTTTAAAGACAAACCCCAGAGACAACTTTAGGTCTCAAGTACTTGAGCAATAAATTACTCATGGATCTCCCCTTTATGACAGTTCAACAGCTTCTTAATAATTGGAAAAAGACACAGCAATTTACTTCTTCTGTTGACTTTGAGCACAATACCTGAAATTGTCAAAAACAGAGATAGGCAAGCTGGTACCATCCAAGAATTTAAACTTCCGTCAGCTCTTGCCACTATAGTCAATTATATAAGACTTATGGTATAGAACAAGCTTTATTGCCTCCTGTAGTCTTACTTCCAAGCAGTATATACTTTTTTTTTTGCTGCAGCTTTAGAAGGAGCCTCAGTGTATCTCTAACAGAATTTTTTAAATGAAAAGGATAAAATAATCAAGATATAGAAAGTCAGACCTTTGATCCATCTACCTGGGAATGGTTTACACTGATAGAACTAATTCTCAAGGGTTTAGAGAGAATCTTCCCAAATCCTGCTTAGAAATGCCAAAAGGTTCAATATGAGTCATGTTGGATACAAGAAACATCCTTTATCATTGAGAATTATTTTTCTTCTATGACAACAAATGCAGAGTTTACTGTCTGTATTGTGGATCAAAATCTCCAGTTGCTCATAAAAGAGACTAAGGAGAGACACAGATACAGATAGCTCTTGACTTACAACCACAATTTAGCCTGAAATTTTGGTGGTAAGTGGTTGTGATTGAAGGTTGAATCACTGTGTGATCAGATTCAATGGTCATTAAGTAAGTCACTGCAGTTGTTGAGCAAATCATATGGATGTAAAATGAATCATGTGGTCATAAATTTAAATTGTTTTGGGGATTTTTTTTTTTTTTTTTGGGTGGAGAACACAATCACATGACCATGGGAGGCTGCAACCAGTTGTAAATATGAGCTGGTTGCCAAGCACCCAAAATGTGATCATGTAAGCTTGAGGATGTACAGCAGTCATAATTTGAGGATGGGTTGTAAGTAACTTGTTTTTAACTCTGTTGTGATTTAAAAAATGTTTATTAAGTGAACAGTCATAAATTAAGGACTGCCTGTAATGAATTTCCACACAAGGACTAGTCCTTTATCCCAACATCACAAGGAAGTAATCACTTTCTAAAAGGGTCCAGCTTCTATGTCGGGATCTTGAAAATCTTCCTTCAAATGAACCTATTAATTTAAGAAGTAACTTTACTGTATCTATTTACCAGTCACATTTGACAAAGCATCTCTATAAATCTGTGTAATAAACTAAAATAAATAACTTTATTTATAAATAGCTTTAGTTAGTCACTTATTTTTTCAATATTATCTTTCAGCCCAGAAGTATCCTCAAGATACTTTCCTTATGATACTATTATGCTATACAGTAATTAACCATCCAGTTAAAATGTGCAGTTAAATTTATTCTATTCTTGCATGTAATTAATATTAGCTATTGGTAATAAGCAAGAGTTCCCATTAGCCAATATCAGCAAGCAAGCCAATCTTTTAACTTCATTAAGAAATATAATTATTGTTTTCCAAAAAAAGAAGCATCCTAAAACAAGAGGAAAGAGTTCCTCTACTTTAGAGTTTCACAGACAGAGAATTTGGGATGACTTGGACTTTAACTCTTTTCACTTTAATCCATACTAGCTCATGGTAGTATGGAAGTGGTTTACCATTGATAATTTCTTCCATATTTTTTAACCCCTTGCCTTGCCTTGCTTACACCCCTAGTATATCTTGACAGTATTTCATCTAAGCAATAGCTAGATTTTATCCTACTTGGTTTTTCAAGAACCTCCAACTTCATCTAGATGCTACCAACCTTTCTTTAAGGTATTCAACATGACAGCTTGCTCATTAAATATTACAATATCTACAATACAATTATTTGTTTATTATTTAATTGCTATAGGAAGTGATTGGGTGCCAGCATACAATTGAGTTGAATATTACTTTTACCCTCAAATTGTCCTCCCTCCAAATGTGCCAGTCTTATTAAAATTCTTTGAAACTTGCTCTGAAAATTATAGCAGATGTCGTGCTTCAACAACCCTCTAGAGTCATTTCAATTTTAGCTCCAGGCAAATTTTTCGGTGACATTTTTATCCCAAGACTGACTACTTTACAATCTGTTATAAACTAAAAAAAATAATACACATTGATTTTAGAAATTATATTTCAATAGATACACCTGTATACTTTCCAGGGTAAGAATTCTGACACTGGATTGGACTATTAGTGCTACCAAGTATCTACTCCTTATACCTATAATCTGAAATTTACAGGTAACAAATCAAAGAAGATTGCACTCTGTCAGCATTCTATTTTCTTTTATAACTTTTGTTTCACCAGTATTAGCTCTATGCTCAAATTTGCTGGTTGTTTTCTTATATTCACCAAGCAGCTGGGGAACTTGTTTCTGTTGAATTTTTAAAATTATTTATGTAGTTGAATACCTAGGTGTACAGGTATATATATATACACACTTACGCTTTTAATTTTTTTTTCCAGGCACATATCAGTTCAGCTCTCTAGAGTCTGCACCACTTGGGACTTCGCTTGGCAGAATAAAAGCCAATGACCCCGATGTGGGTGAAAATGCTGCGATTGAGTACAGCATTGCTGCTGGCGATGGATCTGACATGTTTGATATCATCACTGACAAGGACACACAAGAAGGGATTTTAACAATCAAAAAGGTTTATTTTCCTCTCTGTCTTTTATTGGACTTGACACTTCAGGTTTTAGATTTCCCTTTGAAGCTGGAGGATGGATCAGATTTCATGAAAGGTCAACTGCAGAGAAACTAGCAGGTGTTAAGCTTCAAACCTACCTTCCTTCCTTCCTTCCTTCCTTCCTTCCTTCCTTCCTTCCTTCCTTCCTTCCTTCCTTCCTTCCTTCCTTCCATATTTTTAACTGTTTTCACTTGTCAGATGCATTGAAATTTGTTGGCATGTAACTTTAGAAGTATAAATGTGAAAGTTCTATTGAACATGTAAGAGAGGTTAAAGTACTTGGCAAGGAGTCTATGACAATTCGCCATGGCCAACTCGCCACAGCCAAGTCGCTGTGGGACAACTCGACATGGTCAACTTGTCACGGCCAACTCGCCAAGACACAATTCTCCATGGCCAACTCGTGGCAGGACAACTCGTCTCAGGACAAGAGTTATACTAATATCAACGAAATGGTGGAATAGAATCATTAAAGAAAAGATGCAAATAATGAAATATTTTGAAATATTTTATTTATTTATTTTAAATAATTGAATTGTTAAATTATCCTGCAGTCAGTTGTCCTGCAGTGACTTGATTGTAGTGAGTTCGCTGCAGTGAGTTGGCCATGGCAAGTTGGCTGTGACGAGTTGGCCATAGTGAGTTGACTGTAGTGAGTTGTCCCATTTTGCTTTGAAAGCTGACTGACTAGCTGAAGTCTACATTTCCCCCCCAGAGGCTGGAAATAGCCAAATGTCTATGTGGTATCCTGAAAATAGGAGGCAAAAGAATTCTTGGTTTCTAGTGAGGTCTTTATCCAGAGAGCCCTATGGGTATCTCTCCCCCCCTCCTTTATACCAGAGTTTATAGTACTTATTTCACTTAGTTTTATGTAAACAAAAACAGAAATTCTTATCAAGAGTACTTGGGTTCTGAAGCTTCCACTCGATGTATTATTATGATAGAATCTGAAAAGTCACGACTTTTTGAGATATCTTTTTATAGTGTCCTCCATACATTATGTCAGCTCTATTAAAGTAAATGGGGAAATCAGCTGCAGGCCAAGAAATTTATTGGATAAATTAGAATTCCAATAAGGAATTGCTGGCTCTAGGCATCTGCTTCACACATCTCTTGATGGCCCATCCACCAGTAGCAGATGGTCTCTGCCCAGAAATCATCTTTAAAAAGAGAGAAAATCAGTCTGCATGCTGATCTGCAAATACATGCTGTAGTTATAGTGTCAAAGGGTAGTGAAGGGACACAATATGCACCTGGGGTGGTGTATATATGTGTGTTTGTGAATAAAATTATATAAATACTATAAACTCTGGACATTTTCTTCTGTGAAGTTAGTACAGTTCAGGAACAGCTTCAGTAGTAGTCCAAAATTGATATTACTCCTAGGATAGATTGAGAGAAATAAGAACTATGAAAGAGTTTATTAACAGAATATTGTGTTGTTGTTGACATATTTTCTTTGCCCATCTTTCTCATCTTATTAATCAGGAGAGTACTACAGTATAACAAACCATGATAGCATTATAACAGCATGAGAACGGTATGAGAGCTTTCTCTCCTCATATAATTTTAGTTTCAGTCATGTCTTTCATATGATTTAGGTCCCTCAACAAAAAGCCTGAATAGATAATTTTAGTAGAGAAAATTATCCTTTTTATCTTCATCAGATCTTTTGTGGAGGGGCAGATTTATATTGGTGGAGCCTTTTCCATTTTTAATTTCCTATAATTTGTCATTTTAACTAAGGTAGGCTTCAAGATAATTTAAAGCAGAGGTAGGCAATCTGTCTTCCTGATATTTTGGTCTCTCTCAGTTCCTTGCTATTAGTAATAATCAACAGACTGATGTAAGTTAATGTCCAAAATATCTGCAAGGAATTAGACTGACTATTTTTTATTAAAGTGTGGTTAATTCAAAGAAGCCGGCAACAGAAATCATGGTTTACACTGAACTTAATTTTCATTAGCTAAAAATGATCCTGGGACACTAATTCAGTCCATAAGTCAGCTGAAAGAAATCATTTTTATTTTCATCAGAATTCAAAATTTATCTCGATTCATTATCTCATCTCAAAGAAGCAACACAGATAACATTTGCATGCAAAAACTTCAGGCATTTCTGCACAACCAGTGATTGCCCTGACAGTAGCTCTTGCAGGAATATGCTTCAGTAAAACTTTGACTAGCACCCTTGGCATGTGTAGCCTATTTTGTTTATTCACAGTGAGATAAAAGGCAGAGGAAATCCAACTGTTGTGGTTAGTAAAATATTTTGTAGCTATGTGCAAAGACACTGTTAATGTATTAGGCTAGGCCAGGGGTAGGCAACCTTGGCTCTTTTATGACTCGTGGACTTCAACTCCCAGAATTCCTGAGCCAACTGGGCTAGGCCCAAGGAGAGCTGGGTTCAAGGTTTAGCCATTGGAGCTCCCTGATTTATTTTTCTTTAAACTTCACATTTCTTTCTTTTTTCAGGTATCTGCAATTCAACCACTAGTTCTTTTAACCCATTGACTCTTTCTTCATAAATTTGTTTTGAATTTCCATCCTCATTCCTTTTCTTGACATAACCAAATAATCCCAATGGATTATTTCCTTTTCTATGCAGCACCACATTCATTCAGTGCCCAGTCATTCTTGATTAGTCTTCTTGTTCCCTTACACATATTTCTTAGGCACCCAAGTCCTATTATCACTCCAGTTTACTTCACTTGTTTCCATTTCCACTTCTTCTCCTCAGGATTCATTTTTGGCCCTACTGAACAGTGATCTGTCTTATAGTCAGCATTTCTCACCGTTCTTGTAACCTTCAATAATTCTCTCTGTCTTTCTTACAAACCAACCAATCAGCTTTTAATTTGCAACCATTCCTTTACCATGTCTGCATATGAAAAGACTTGTACTTAAACCATGCATTCAAAACAAATGAACATTTTTGAAGCAGTTAACTGGCAAGAAGTCAGTATCCTGATACATTCTTGGTTCTTCAAATGACCCATTCATTTTTTCTACATTGTCTTGCCTTATCCCAGCCAGCCTTTATTGCCACCAAACAGAATATTTTTTTCCTGTACTGCATTAATTTAGAATGTTGCTCAGTTCCCCTTCTCCAAATTGTCCCTGCTTTTTATATTATTACCATTATTTGTAATGTAATATACAAGTATCACTAACCTAAGGTTTCCTATTTTTTACATACACACACAACAATCTATTTGGCAACAGTTCCTACTTTCTGAATTGTTTCTTCCAAATTTAACCTACATCTTCATTTCCATGCTATGATTTATCATTTCATTCCAGAAGATTCAACCAGTTCAATTCCAGTCTGTTTTATGTTTCCATTTTCTTGGGTTCAGTATCATAAAACTTTTCCATTATATTTTTTTAGTGCATCCATCAGTTTACCATTTATTTCCTTTATATTCCAAGTCATAGTCTTCCTTATGATATAGCGCCACTAACTAAATGGTCTCTGGATATTGACTTCTATTGCCCATCATGACTTTGATCAATCAAGGCTTTCACATAAAACTTTTTAGAAGTATTGTCCTTAGTCGTACCTGTATTATATGCCACATTTCCTGCTAACAGAAGGGTAATACTTTCAAATCTCAGTCCATTGTAGTCAGTATGATTTATTGAACAAAGTCCAGGTTTACACCAAGCATGACTGCAATTTATATATCCCACAATCAGCTACAAGAAGTTTGTCTTATTCAACATGAGCTATGATAGTTAACCATGAAGACCAATATACTGTTGCCCATATTTCACCTATCTACTAACACATACTCTTCAGCATCTAGTGATTTGATTTTTAAATTTAAGCTTGTTAAAAAAAGTCTGTTATTTATATTGCAGTATATCCTTAGAGAAACTGCTGAGTTGAGATTAATTTGAAATGAGTTTTGAAAGATTTATACCAAAGAAGAACAATTTCTGGCTGACCTATATTTAGCACTCATTTTTGACGGGGTCCTCTATTTGGAAAAAAAGTGTAATTCTGATTCACCCAAACCAACAGCAATTTAACCATTGATCTCAGTGAGATGCAAATTGAACCTAATGTTTCATGCCAAATGTAGCATGTTACAGCATTTTTGAAATGAAACACTGATTTGTATTGATTGATAGAGCAAACCCAGAATGATATAGCACTGCAACAAAGTTCAATAGTTAAAGAAACTTCATTGTTCAAAGTTGTAAATGCAAGGGCCATCTATCACAAACTCTCTTTTGTTGCTTTCAGTGAAACTGATTGTTGAAATAACTGTACAAATTGGATATGAGCTTAGGATGCTCATGTATATGTAAAAACTTTCTATGGTGTGTTATTTCACTGATTCATACTGACTCTTGAAAAACAAGACCATTGAAATTTGATCTGTACATGAGCCAACACTTCTTGTCTGAAAATAGAATATGATTCACTTCTCTGCTTAGAAATTTCAGGCATGACATCTTTTTAAAATAGTATTAGCTGCCAATAATAGAAAAACTCCAAACTGGGATGAAATGGAATATTAATTTATAAGAGTTTCATTTTCCATGTTTTTTTTTTACTAAAACTCTTTAAGTATTTCCTTATTCAAAGGAGCAATTTTTCAAATGAATTTTTCAAATTATTTTTCTAACCATATTGACATGCACTAAAAATAAAAGAGTACTAAAATACTGGATGCTTAAATTATACCAAGTATTTATCAAGTTGTTTAAAAAAATCTGGAAAAGCATTTGCAGAATGCTAAAAGGATACCATTAAAATCATTTTAAAAAATCATTAAAGTGATGGAAGGTAAATTATTGAATACAAAAAATATAACCATAAGTATTTCAAAAAGGTATTAAAAATGTAATCCTAAGTAAAACTCATTGAGTTCAGTGGAACAGACAAATATATATAACAGAGGTCATTTTCAAGTATTAATTTACACTTCCTAAGTTTTTGTGTTTAAACAAATGTTTTTTCATGGTTCATTAAACCTTACAAGATTACCACAATCTTCCTTTTCTCAAGATCTCATATGTCACTGTTAGAAATTCTGTTTATATAAAGCACCATTCAGAGCAAAGAGTACAGTCACCATGTGCTTTACTGCTCAATTATATAATTGTAACAGGAAACAGGAAACTTTACCTAGAACAAAAGAGTATAGAGCAGTGATGGTGAACCTTTTCGAGACTGAGTGCCCAAACTGCAACCCAAAACCCACTTATGCATCGTCGAGTGCCAGGTGGGTGTGGCCCTTGGCTGAGTGTTGCCAATTGGGTGGGCATGGCCAATTGAGTGGGCATGGCTGCGGTGGTAATGGCAGACTGGGTGGGACTAAAATGTTCAATCAATCAATTACAACTTTGCAAGATCTTTTTTTTCCCCACGAGAAGTTGAAATTGACTGATTGAACCTTTTTTTTTTTTTTTTGCACATGGCGGTGGAGGCCTAAAGCGAAAAGGTTTTATAAAACCCAGCTGAAGGCCTAGGACTGGGACAATGGCGCGTATGCCCATAGAGAAGGCTCTGAGTAGTGCCTCTGGCACCCATGCAATAGGTTCACCACCACTGGTATAGAGTATATACCATAGATCCAAACTTGTAAATACTGCCATCTACTGGCTGAATACTACTACAGTTGTTGCATAGAATACATTCCAACAATGAGTTGCAACAATCACTGCTTGAAATCTCTTAAGATGATTTATTTAATCTGACATTCATGACAGTTACTGTCAGATTGCTAGAAATGGTGAAATTATTGATGCTGTGAGATTTGGGATAATTTAAATTGACTTTAGTTTGGAGCATTGCAATGCTAACCATAGAACTGCATCAGAACCCAGAAGACAGGTTTTCCAAAAATGCTTAATCCTTTTTTTTTTTTTTAAACAAAAAGTGCTTATGTTTTTTTTTCTCCTTTTCTCTCTTCTTTACCTTCCATATTTGGATACAAGCAATTGGATTTTGAAAAGAAGAATCAATATAACCTAAAAGTGGAAGCCACTAACACTCATCCTGACCCACGATTTTTCTACTTAGGACCATTTAGAGACTCAGCTTTGGTTAAAGTTTATGTGGAAGATGTAGATGAGCCACCTGTTTTTAATTTGCCATCTAATTTAATAGAAGTAGATGAAGATGTCAGGGAAGGCAGTATCATTGGGCAAGTGATAGCCCAGGATCCAGATGCAACAAGGAACCTAATCAAGTAAGTTATCTTCCATGAATATAAAAAAAGGCTACATTGAAAGTATGCGATCTTGCCTATAATGTGCTTCAGAGTTTAGCAACTTTGTGTTTAATATTGGCAATAAGGCTTCTCAGGGTCCTTTAAATGCATCAAAGAAATGGTGGCAAGACAACCAGATTTTTATCACTTTTTTCTGCATTTTTATAATAATATAGCTTCACTTCACAGTATACACTCAGATTTTATTCCATCTATCAGAATAAATGCACACATGCACACGCACTGAAAAGTATGAAGGAACGCATTAGCAATTTATTTTGTTTCAGGTTTGGGATGGAGGAATTGAAATGATTTTTTTAAAATTCCACTTTGTGAAGCATAACGCTGATTGGATAATTTATTATTATTTATCTGTTTCTTAGATTTAAGGACTGTTCAACTCTGAAATGACTCTGGATAGCCTGTGTAGTTAAAAACAAAAATTAAAAGAGAAAAAGACATGGTATAATAATAATAATAAAAAAAGTTGATGCTGTTGTTGTTTTCCCCATTCCCCTACTGGTTAGCTATAGGTAAAGCAAAAAATGTCAATTTTGAAAATAGACAATTGTGTATCAAATTTGAATCCATCCCCTCCTGCCCAGGGTTTGGTGGTGAAAACACTGGTAGGATGGAACACATGAAAGTTCTGTCAATTATTTTTATAGTTTCGCTGCAAAAGAGGCTTTGGTTTATTTTCCTCATTCACAGCATGTTTAAAAATGTATTTTTGTACTTAATTTATTCTCTCAAGGTGGCAGAGGGTGCAGAGGTTTTCATTTTTTTTTTTCCTGCTACACGTGCTTCTATTTCTTTGCACTGATATGTCAAGGCTCCTTGCGATGAGTTTGCGAATGATATCTTAACTCTGTGAAATTTCTGATGTGCAAAAAAAAAAAAAATCACAAGAGACTCAGAATGGGACAACTTAGCCAACTAAACACTGCCAACTTGCCACAGCCAACTTGATGCAGGACAACTTATCATGACCAACTCACTGCGGGACAACTCACTGGGGGGACAATTCAACAATTCAATTTAAGTATTTAAATAATTAAAATAATATTTTTATTTTTGTTATTCACATTTCATTTTGTCCCTCCTTTTGCATCCTTTCTTTAATGATTCTATTCTACATTTCTTTGACATTAATATAACTCTCGTCCTGCAATGAGTTGTCCTGTGGTAAGTTGGCCACAGCAAGTTGTCCTGCAGTGAGTTGGCTGCAGTGATTTGACTGTGGCCAGTTGGTGGTGGCGAGTTGGCCATGGTTAGTTGGCCATGCTGAGTTGTCCTAGAGCCCATAGTTCTGGATTTTTTTATCAATATTAGGATTCTGACCAGAAAAAAAGAACAATCTCCCAGATTTTGCTTTTGATAGCATGGGTTGTGGTTTGTCTAAGTCAGGCATGTTAAACTTGCAACGTCACGTGATGTCGCACGCCGTATCACGACTTTTTCCCCATTGCCAGCAATGGTGTGGACGTGGTTTCAGTATGATGCATCCGGCCCACGGGCCGGCAGTTTGACATGCCTGGTCTAAGTGCTGATTTCAGATATGACAAGGCTCAGTCTGAATCCAGGTTCCAAGACAAGGTTAATTGCCACCAAAATACGGCTAGTATTTAACTGCATTTAGCTCTGCCTAGGTTAAATACAAAGCAAAGAAGAATTTTCATCTTGCTACCACCACAAGCCCATCAGGCCTAAAAAGTCTTGCAGGAGCAATATTTATAGCTGTGACTCAGTGATTTCCAAACTGCTCTCATGACAGTTTCTAATTGTGACATTCAACCAGTTTTCTTCAGAGAGCCCAAGGCTTTTAAGATGCTTCATAGTCCCGACTGTCAGCTATAATCTGTGAGGATGATTGGTGGTAAAAATACACATACCCATATAAGACTCTTTAGGCTGAATAAGGTGAAATACTTTCATTCATGAAAAGTGGACTCTTTTTCCCAATGCCCCTCTGGAAATTAGGAATCTCATCACCATCAATGCTCTAGCCTGTTTAAAAATGATGTCTCATTTTGTTTATGAGCCAACCTGATGCCAGCAGTGGGTGATCTATCTATCTCTGTTTAATTTGGGGTAGAGTATAAGAGCTCTTGGACTGAAAATGAATATCCTGCAATATTTCATAATGAATCATAATTATATTTAATGGAAGTACACATCATAGACCAGTAATGTGAACAGTAATATGAAGGGTAATACTTTGGATCTCAATATCCTTTAGGTCTACTAGATATTCCTAAAACTGATTAAACATAATATGACATCACCACTATTTGGACCAGAATTTTCATTGCTCTGCAAAGCAATTCTTAAATAAGTTGCCCCCGATATTATGGGGTGTTTCCCCCATGGTTGTTAGGCAAATCACTGTGGTTGCTAAGTTAAATGTGCATCATTAAGCAAATCTGGCTTGTTGGAAGCCAATTGGAAGGTTGCAAATGGTGATCTTATGTTCCTGGGAAATGGCATACATCATAAATACATGCCAGTTGCCAACTGCCCAAATTTTGATTATTGCAATGGTTATAAGTGCAAGGACAAGCCAGAAGTCTCTTTTTCAATGCTGTTGTAACTTTGAAATGGTTGCTAAACCAATGGTTATAAATTGAGAACTACCTGAATGTTATGTATTTGTAAAATGGCAGTGTACCATATATGTATGGGAATGCATGTAATGAGTCTATATGGTCTATATGGGGTCTATATGTCCAAAGACGAATCATATTGATGAAATGGAGAAAACCTACATCATTTTTTTGTTCTTTCTTTTCTTAACATTGGGTATGATTAGTGTGGGGTTTTGTGTGTATATAAACAAATTTTAGTTTTGTTTAATTTTTAAGTTGTTATCAGTCATCTTTTTAAAATCTTTTCTGCTGTCTAGATATTTGAGTATGAGTTTTGTTTTGTTTTATTTTTTTTCTTATATATGATACATAGTTATGTTGCTGTGTGAGTATGTAGGGTTAGATTTTTTCTTTAAAATATGTTGTGTTGTATACAATTGCTATATAAATATGTAATTTCTTATAATGCTGCAAACTACTATCCAATTATTTTCAAGAAATATTAACTGTAATATTTTTAAAAGTTTCATCTTTTAAAATTAGTCTTCAAAGTGCATAAGGCTTGGGAATGTACTTTAAAAATGACAACCATAAATGGTGTGTGTGTGTGTTTGTGTGTGTGTGTATGTAGGTCTTTGGTTATTCAGGTTTTCTCCCGCGTAAAATTGGAAGTGTCTTGCCGACGTTTCAACGAAGTCCCATTTGTCATCTTCAGGCTGGTGTTTTTGGCTTTGTGCTTCTTCATTGTTCCTAGAAGCATGAAGCCGAAAACACCAGACTGAAGATGATGAATGGGACTTCATCAAAACGTCGCCAAGACACTTCTAATTTCACGCAGACAAAACCCGAATAACCAAAGACCTACAAACACCCGCGAAAACCTCAGAAAATAAATGTATGCATGTATGTATGTATGCGATAAAATAAATAATTTGAACACCAGGATAATATCAAACTAAAAGCTGTTAAATACAAATGCTGAGCGTTCATCGGCCAGCACTGCTAACATCATCATTAATGGGAGTTCTCTTTATGTTACTAGCCGGCTTTGTGCTCGGCTTTTCGACCTGGTCATTGGTCCACTCGATGTCTCTAATTGTTTTATTTTTAAAGGGCACACGTTTGCTGCTCTCTTGGTAGTTTCCAAAACTGCTGTTCCCTTTTCCCCTTTCTTTCCTCCAATCCCTTTCCTTATAGGCACCCAGCTGTTCGCTGTCACACCGTTGGTTTCCGAAGTTGCTTTTCCCCCTTTCCCCTTTCTTCCCCCAATTGTTTTCCTCATATGCATCCAGCTGTCTGTTGCCACCCCGTTGGTTTCCGGAGTTGCTGCTCTCACTTCCCCCTTTCTCTCCCCGATCGCTTTCCTCGTATGCATACAGTTACCTGCTGCTACACCATTGGTTTCTGAAGTTTCTCTCTTCCCCCTTCCTCCCCCTAATTACTTTCCTCGTATGCATCCAGCCGTCACATTGTGCCAAGCACTTTTGCTCGTTCTGCCCCCTCGCTTCTATCTCGGGGCATGTCTGTTCTTTCCCTATGGGGCTGTCAGGCTGTGCATTTGCTCTTCTGTTTGGGAGCACTGTCCCTATTTGGGGGTGCACCCGGCTGTATTGGAAATCTTCTTCCAGCTGCTCACTCTCGTCTTCCTTTCTCTTCCCCACCACTCGCGATTCTTTTTTTTTTTTTTTTTTTTTAATTGAAAGTTTTATAAATTTTACAAAAAAGGAAAAATAATACAAAACAAGAGGCAACATATACAGAAAAATAAAACTAAACAATACATATATTAAATAAAAAAAAAAAAACCCATCCCCCAGCCCTCCCAAAAAAAAAAAAAAAAAAAAACCCTCCCTTCCCCCCCCCCTGAGCTTCCCAGAGCAGAATATAGGCTTAAAAAATAAAAATAAAAATTAAATTAAAAACTTTATATTTATATATATAAAAAAATTATCTATAATATATATGAAAATAAAACTTATGAAAAAACTATATAATATTTTTGTATACCCAATCTAAATTGTATAAATTTTATCCATTTATCCCAAACAGCAAAAAACTTCTCTTGCATTTGTTGCTTTAAGAAAGCCGAAATCTTTGCCATTTCTGCCAGATAAGCTACTTTAAGAAACCATTCCTGCAATGTAGGCAAAGATTCCTTCTTCCAGTATTGTCCTACTAACAGCCTAGCGGCTGTGATCAAGTTTAACATCAATACAACCTCCTTTGTATCACAATCTGTAACAATACCTAACAAAAATAATTGCGGAGTAAATTTTACCCTCCTTCTAAAAATTCTCTGGATATTCCACCATATTTTAATCCAAAATGCTTTTATCTCTCTGCATGACCACCAAATATGATAATAAGAAGCCTCCTTATAACCACATCTCCAACATTTGGGTTGCACGTCAGGATACATATAAGACATTTTTTGTGGATCAAGGTGCCATCTATAAAACATTTTATAAAAATTCTCCCTTAAGTTCTGTGCTTGAGTAAATTTGACATTTCTCACCCAAATAGTTTCCCAGGTGTCCAATGAAACTGGCTCACCAAAATTCTGCGCCCATCTAATCATACAATCTTTAATTAGTTCCGTTTCTGAGTCCAATTCAACTAAAACCCCATAAATTCTCTTAATGTGGGTTTGTCTTTGATCCTTCAGTTGCTTAATAAGGTTTTCATCTTCTCTAAGAAAACCCACCTTACAATCCATCTTCCATCTATCTAATAATTGCCTATATTGGAACCAAGAATAAGTAAAATTTTCTTGTGCTAACTCTTCCCGTGATTTTAATTGCCAGTTTTGTCCATCCCATTTAAGTAACTGTCTATAAGACACCATATCCATTTTAACCCCTCTTTTTATTCCTTCTATCGCATGCCAAGGTATAGCCCATAATGGTACTTTAAAATCACTTTTATAATATTTTCTCCAAATCCTAAGTAAAGAAATTCTTAAAATATGAGATTTAAAAGCCCAATCTATTTTTTTATTAAATATTAAATAGGCATGCCACCCATAAAGTAAATCCCATCCCTCTAAGTAAAGTATCTCAGAATTTGTCAAATTTACCCAATCACTAATTAATGTTAAAACCACCGCATCATAATATAATTTCAAATTTGGTACCTTAAGTCCACCCCTCTCACGGAAGTCTTGCATAATTTTAAACTTAACCCTTGGTTTTTTCCCTGCCCAAATAAATTTGTTGAGACCCTTCTGCCACTCATTTAAATTAATCTCATTTTTCAAAATTGGTAACATTTGAAACAAAAAAAGAAACTTGGGTAGAATATTCATTTTTATCACTGCAATTCTTCCCATGAGGGATAATTGCAACTTTTCCCAATTCTTCAAGTCCTTCTGTACCCTGACCCACAACCTTTCATAATTATTTTTAAATAATTTTGCATTAGAAACAGACAGCATCACCCCCAAATATTTTACCTTATTAACAATCTCAAAACCCGTCAAGTTGACCAAAATCTGCTTCTCCTGACTCGACATATTTTTAGGTAAAATTTTAGTCTTATTTACGTTAATCTTAAAACCCGAAACCAAACCATAATGATGAATCAACTGTAATAAGTTTACTACAGAATAATCAGGTTGCGACAAAGTAACAACCAAGTCATCCGCAAAAGCTCTCAACTTATATTCTTTTTTATTAACATATATTCCTTTAATTTCCTGAGACTCTCGAATTTTGATCAATAATATTTCCAATGTTAAAACAAACAACAATGGCGATAAAGGACACCCCTGTCTAGTACCTTTCTCTATTGTAAAAACCTCCGACAAACCTCCATTAACAATAAGTTGTGCCGTTTGTTTTTGATATATTACCGTAAGGGCTTGTAATATCTTTTCACCAAAATTCATTTCTTCCATTACTCTTAACATAAAATGCCAATTCAATTGATCAAATGCTTTTTCAGCATCTAAAAATATGAGCCCTGCAGGAACTTGGTTGTTCTTGTCTAAATATTCTAGTAAATTAATAATTTGTCTGACATTATTTTTCATATACCTTCCTGTTATAAATCCTGATTGATCTTTATGCACAAGATGATGCACCACCCTCATAAGCCTATTTACCAAAATTTTTACAAATATCTTATAATCCACATTTAAAAGAGATATAGGCCTGTAATTTTTTGGTAGGGTAAGATCTTGATCCTCCTTTGGAATCAATGATATAAAAGCACTACGCCATGAAGGAGGAATCTCTAAACCCTGTAAAATACCATTAAAAAGATCATGTAATGGTTGGATCATCTCCTCTATTAGAACTTTGTAATAAACAGCTGTTAACCCATCCGTACCCGGTGCTTTCCCTAATTTCAATTGTTGAATTGCTGAGGTAATTTCCTCCTTAGTAATTAAACCATTAATTTCATATTTCTGATCCTCAGTCAGTTTAGGAAAACTTGCCTCAGCTAAATATTTATTTATATCTAGCATTTGTATATTAGTAGATTTATATAGGTTTTGATAATAATCCAAAAAAGATTTTTTAATCAATTCCTTCTGAGAAACTAATTTACCCTTATAGTTTATTTTCTCTATTATTCTTTGTCTCTGTTTCTTTCTTAATTGATAAGCCAACCATCTCCCAGGCTTATTGGCATTACAAAATGTATTTTGTTTCATAAATAATAAGTTGGTTGCAGCTTGATCTGCTATCAACATATTAAATTGTGACCTTAATAACTTTACAGATTCTTTAATACTCTCATCAGAAGGATTTAAAATCAAAGCCCTTTCTTTTAATTTAATTTCATCTTCAAGTTCTCTACGTTTCTGAATCTGATTTCGCTTATAAAAATTATTCATTTTTATCAAAACACCGCGCATAAATGCTTTACCTGCATCCCATACCATTGACATTGAAGTCCCCTTATACATATTCAAAGCAAAATAGTCCTTTAAACACTCCTTTAGTTTTTGAACATTCTTTTCTTGTCTAAACAAATTTTCATTAACTCTCCAAGATCTTCTTTCCTCTTTCTCTTGAATCAGCTCCATCCAAACTGGACTATGATCCGTCAGTGATCTAGGAAAAATCTTTACATTCTTTACTTTATTATACAAGTCCGTGGTAATCAAGAAAAAGTCAATTCTTGAAAAAGATTGGTGTCTATCAGAAAAAAAAGTAAAGTCTCTCTCCTCTTGATTACGTTCCCGCCAATAATCCCTTAATTCCCAGTCTTCTTTCATGTCAAAAAAGGCTTTAGGTAGCCTTGCTTGTTTAAGAAAAGGAGAGGAACCTTTCTTATCCCTTAGTGTATCTAAGACACCATTCCAATCACCCATTAATACCACTGATCTATAATCAAGCAAAGTTATTTTTTGATGTAACTGTTTATAAAATTGTTCCTGTTGTTGATTTGGAGCGTAAAGTCCAACTATAAGTACTTTCTTACCATATATACCAAGTTCAATCATCACATATCTCCCCTGGGGATCTGATTCTACCAGACAAGCTGGTAGGTTTTGTTTAACATATATAACAACTCCCCCTTTCTTCCCAGGAGCAGGAGATATAAAATGAGATCCCAAACGAGCATTAACTAAATATTTCTGGTCTTTAAGTAAAATATGAGTTTCCTGTAGACAAATAACATCATTGGTATGTTGCTTCAAATAATAAAAGATTTTTTTCCGTTTCTGAGGAGAATTCAATCCATTAACATTCCAGGTCAAAAACTTTGCCATCTCCCTTGGCACGCAGCCTGGAGAAGACACCATCAAAATCTGACAGAGCTGCGTGTGTTGCATAACTCTTGGGTCTTGCTCCTCCCACCGGCGGTGAAGCACTTCCAGGAGAACTCTCTTTGGGCTCTTTTTTACGTTGCTCCTTCTCTTTACGCTTATAGGCTGCACGAGTCACGCTCCACTCGCGATTCTTGTGCCTCCATCACCAGGTTGTCTGCAAGATGCGCATTGAATTCTGTTCCACCATTTGACAACTCTCTTGCCTTTCTTGCTCACGTGCAAGCTCCCAAGGGGTGATCTACTGCCAATCACTCATGGGCACCTGTTGAAAGGTTGCCAATAGAATGTGGCATCGCGTCTATCTTGCTTTCTCCTAACATTGTGAGATGGATTGGGGTGCATGTACTTGGGGCGACTGTGGGGTGCATTTCTCATCCCCCTTCTTCCACCTGTGAGGTGTGTTATCAATCCGTTGTTTCGTCGGCAAGTTGTTCTCTCCATCGTTGCATCTCTCTGACCTTGGAACAGGTGGATAAGTTGCCTTCATTGGGAATTGTGATGTTGTCTTTCCCATGTTTTCAGTGTTTGGTATGCTGGGCAGAGTTCTATGTGGTGGTTTATGAAGTTCCCGTCGGAGAGCCAGGCCTTCTTGAGTAGGCGGCCTCCCTTGATGGTATCTCTAGATATAGTTTGTGCATTAGCAAGATCGAACCTGTGGCCAAAATTGGCGATGTGGGTCCACACCTGCGAATGTTGTTCATGTATTTTGACAGCCAGTGCATGCTCATGCACCCTGGTTTTTAACCTCTTGGAAGTCTCCTCAAAATAGTTGCAGGGGCAATCCTTGCATTTGATCTTATACAATATTGAAGATCTTTCTTTGTTGAGGAGCGGGTCTTTGGGGTGCATGACTCTGGTGCCTAATTATATTAAAGCTCAGCACTTGTATTAAACAGTTGTGGTTTAATGTTATCCTGGTGTTCGAACCTATTTGTTTTTTATCATCACCATCTCAAATTCCTCTGCAACTCAGACTAACCTGAGCACAATAAAGCCCCCACCCAAACAGAACACTCCCCCATCCAATCAGAACATAGCCAACCCCCCCATCCAATCAAAGCACAGCCAAGCCCCTAACCAATCAGAACACACCTCCACCCAATCAGAACACAGCCAAGCTCCCATCCAATCAGTTCATACCCCCACTGGCAGTTAAATGGAAGAATAGCTACGATCACACATTGCTCCTAGAAGCATGAAGCCAAAAACACCAGCCTGAAGATGACGAATGAGACTTCATCGAATCGTCGCCAAGACACTTCCAATTTGATGCGGGAGAAAACCTGAATAACCAAAGACCTACCTACCTACCTACCTACCTACATACATACATACATACATACATACATACATAATTTCTTATCAATCACATCTTAGACAAGAACTACTTTATTTTGTAGGATAATGTGCATTGTTTTAATCTACCCCAAATATGATCCATTAATTCATAGTTCGCTTATTGAAAGATGGAAAATAAACATTGCAAATAAAAACAACTTAGGCAAATGCATTAAAAAAAAGTGCACAATTTTCCTGTCTGGGTTCTCAAAACCTCAGGAAATTCCCCATTAAAACTGAGCTCCTCCCCATGCAAATGAATTATAGTTTGGTTCTTCAGATTTAGAAGCAATTATAGTAGAAATTCAGGTCACCAGAATTGCTTCTTTGAATACATCTTTTTACTGTTTTTGTATGTTGCCCTTATAGCTATTTGGGAAGTAAATCAGAATAATAAAAAAGATTTATGAAAAATATAAGCATCCTAATCTAGACACTGGCACACTTCTGACATCTAATGGCAGTATGAAAACTAGTATCCATAACAATGTTGCATATACACGTGGTATTCTGACATGGCTATGTAAGAGTTCAGATACAACAGAATGACTTAGGTTTTTGAAATGCTTGAGTTCTTTCTTTTGTATTATTCTGTGGAAGTGTCAATTTAACTAATGCATGAAAAAAAAAAGAATCAGATGTATTTACGTTGACTTTTCTTCTGTCTCCTTGCATTTTCTTCTATTTTGTTTGTTCCAGGAAAAAATGCCAAGAGTCATTTGAGTAGTAAATAATTTTCTGCAAATCAGTCAATAAATACATTATATTTCTTGAAATAAAAAGGGAACAATCCCTAACACTCTAGTGTTAAATGCATGAACCTTTGTAGCTGTACAGCATCTTAAGCCTTTCTTAAAATAACAAAAATCAAAAGAGTGTTGTAATAGAAGATAGTAAGATTTGTTTTATCATTTGGTAGATATTCTTTGGATCGCCACACTGATTTGGACCGAATATTCAACATCTACTCAGGAAATGGTTCCATATTTGTTTCTAAGACCCTCGATCGAGAAGCGGCCCCGTGGCATAATCTCACCGTGGTTGCAACTGAGATTAGTAGGTTGTATGTATACTATAAAGTCAGTTTGAAGGAAGAGGAGGAAATCATATATTGAAAGCTGAAATTTTATGCATGCATTTTTATTTACGACACATGACTTTATACCCAACAACCAAATGTGTGTTTCATTATTTTTGCTTGCACATGACCCCCAATGTAGTTTACTTACATGTTTTTATAAATTCCTTTATAATACAATTTGTATGAAATAAGATATCAGTGCATTTTAAATGCAAATGAAGATAGAAAATAAACATTTTTAAGGCTGCCGAATATGACTTTCAAAAATCCAAGCTACAACTAGATGGCAGCCCAGACCTACGGAAAACAAATCCTTTATATTTTGCATAGTTTTTTTTCTTCTTCAAGATATACCAGATTTGTTTGTTTTGTTAGTTTATAGTGTAATATTTCTGGCATTTCCTAATAATCCTGAAAATGATTAAAAAAAATAAGAATACATGATACACCCACAAGATCTAGTGAGAAAATAAGTAATAGGTTTAAACTAGCTTGAAATTGCTTTAACCTATCTTTTACTGGTCAATGCTAAATAGAAAACACATAACTATTTTGCTTGACCAAATTATTGTGGCAAAGATGGTGAGCAATTTTGCCTGGTTTCTCAACATCTTGCCAGAATGTCCCACCCATCAGTTTTAAATTGAACAGACAGTTTCTCTGACTTATTGTAAGCAGTTGCCCACAGTTTCAAGTCGGACCTTTACTCGTATAAACTGAAAATACTGAAGACTGAACAAAGTGATCATTTACTTTCAAAGTACATCTGCTGTGCTGAGCATTAAACCTTTTCTTGCATGTCTGCATGAAAATTAATAGGCTCTCTCTAGTGTATGAGAGTGAAAGCTTGTACTTAGAGAGAATTTCTAAAAAGCAATGACAAAGCCTAGTCCCTATACAAAATTATTGGGGGGAAAATCCTATATATTCAATGGGAAAGTGTGTTGGATTTCAGCTTTAATATGGGCATTTATTAATGAATTAAATTTCTATAATACCACAGTCAAAACAGTTTTGGTGGGATAACTTTAGGAGTGTCTTAACTGCACAGAGCCCTTGACAGCCAAGGCCAAAGCAAAGGTTTTATTATCTTTAGTCCTATGTACACTAAAAAGAAATGTAGTTGGCAAGGCATTCAGTTGAAAGCAGAAATTGAGATATATAGGATTGCACTGAATCTATATACTTTTTCCTTCTGCCAAATAAATATTTTGAAGTCCCCACAGGCAACTGTAGCAAATGGAGCTTTTGACAAAATGACAGAGCAACATTATGGTATCACAATGCAAGCTCTGCCCCCTACCTACCTGCATAAAACTCATGATTCAAGAAAAATGGAGTTTGTGTCAAAATGCCATGATTTTTTTCATTATTTGCTCCTCTGTATTCTTCTGTAGATGGCCATGAAAGTGCTCCTAATTCTTGGAATACATTTTTTTTTTAAAAAAAATTGGTATTATATAAATAATTTCAGAATGACATTTCTAAAGCATATTTTGAGTTGTGCCATGCTTACAACATAGGCACTGACAGTTATCGTTGAATCTTAGAAAAAGAAGTGATACGATATTATGATCAAATTCCATTTTGTCCGTTTTGTTACAGGCAATCCAAAGCAAAGTACTCAGACTCCCATCTTCATTCGGATTTTAGATATAAATGATCATGCCCCAGAGTTTGCCAAGTTCTATGAAACTTTTGTTTGCGAGAATGCAAAAGCAGGACAGGTAATACAGCAATATTATCATGTCTGATTAACTGTGACAGCATGCTCCATCTCAATTATAAAAATGAATTTATTATTTTTAAAAATTAAGTTATGTTTCAGTAATCTCAATTGTAACAATTATTTTGCTTCACCAGTGTTCTGATTAAAGGAAAATATATGTAGTTCATTTGGTTTCATGGCAATATACAACAGCTTTCAGAAGTTATCAGTAATATAATCACACATATAAAATTATTCATATAAAAATGAAAAATGAAACTAATAATTTAAAGCTCAAAATAGAACCATAAACTAAACACCATGATCATAATTTTCAAACATGCTACACAAAAGTTCTGCTTTAGAGAATTTTTGGAAATCTATAATTGAAGAAACTAGAAGGATGTAATCCCCCCAAAACAGGGTTACTATTCTAATTACTTTACAAACACAGTGTGTTTGGGCCTCAGACTCCCATACTTCAGTGATAAATCATCAGTGGAGTGGAGAAGTTGATTTCTACCTGGGATTACCTTCTAAAAGTTTGAGCTAATCTAAAATGCAATAGTCTGGAAAATACTTGCTGGCCTAAATACATTACAACGGTGTTTTGGTCCTTGCATTAGCTTTCTGTTAGCTTCCAAGTGCAATTCAAATGACAGTTTTGACCTTTGAAGTCCTAGACCCAAATGAGGATGACCTTCAACCCATCTCAGACTGCCTGACATAGATGTCCTGCTTTTGGCCCCTCAGTTATACAACTAGTAGCTTCTCCTAGATAATTCACACACATTTTTCCAGATTTATTGTATGTTATTAATATTATACCATAGATATTTTAATGTACTAGATAATTTAATCTAAACTGTGAAATTATTTCATTGCAGTAAATAAATAAAAATTGAATCCTATTTTACATAGCAAGATAATGCTAACTAATTACAGTGAAATACAGTGTCTATTCTAATAACCCCTGCTTCTATGGATCTGGTGCTAGTTCTTGTGCTGCTATAATCAGTGTTCAGTCCAGCCCTTTCCAGCCACTGATAAGATTTCCATGTCAGCCAGTGTCTCTACATCTCATGCATTTTCATGGTACTTCCTCTGTTTGATCTTTAACCCATGGCTGCTGCTGCTTCCGGCATTTTTTTTAACAGCTCATCTTTTGGTGCCATCTTCCAGATGCTCTGGATTTCACAAGATCCTATCCACTTTCTTTCTGACTGATATACACTTTCTGGGTATTGGACCAGGGATGGATATTCTGTACCTTGTGAGGAACCTCTAGGTTTTCACACCAGCAGCCTCCATGTCCTCCTTTGGCCAGTTCACTATACTGACAGGGAATCTGATGACTGGCAGGGCATACATGTCTATGGCACGGAAGTTGTTGTTCCCATTGAGCTGACACTTCAAGACCTGCTTATCCTTTGTTGATAGCTGAATGTTGCTAACTCCATTGCCCTTCTCATTGTGGTTCCCCTGTGAGATATCAAAGTATTTGGCATTCTTTGGTATTTGAAGGATACCAACATATTTTGGGATTCCAAGGTATTTGAAGATGGTTTGTATATCTGCTATGTGGCCTGCTGGTACTTCCACCCCATCAGCCTTAACTATTCTTTTTTCTCTTGATTAACATCTGGCTACACTTCTCAAGTGCAAATAACATTCCAGTGTGTGTATGTGTGTGTGCGTGTATACATACATACATACATATACACACACACATACATATATACATACATTATTTGTGTTTGTTGAAGTCAGACAATCTGTTGGCCTATGTGTGTGTTTTATTCATCTTTCTCCAGTCTGTTTTATCTTTCCTTCTTTTGTTTTTCTCTGTTTGGTCATTTGAAATCTTATGAGGCTCACACAGGTGCCTAAAAAAAGACATGTGTGCTGACTGGCACAGTGTGTTCTTGAGCTTCCAAAAGGTTTCTAAATCATTTTCAAAGCATGCATAGCCTTAAAAATTACATTACTAGGGAAAAGAGAAAGATATGGTTAAAGCTTCCTTTAATTATACATTTCTGTACACATGTATTCCAAAGTTCAATTGGCCTGCCCAAAAAAGTTCTTTTTTAAAAAATAAAATAAAACCCCAATTGCTTTTTAAATCACACTTTTATTACCACTTTTCATGCAAATTGACAGTAAGGAATCAATCAGGGATCACAGCCTCGCCTTTTCCTACCTGTGTTTATGAGATACAAGCCCCAGGAAATGAACACAATTTCATTTAAAGATGTTGTAAAACAAATCAATGATATCATTACCACTTATGTAATTAATGATCTTCTCCTTCTATCATATTAAGCATTGACATTTAGCTGTCATGTTTCAACTGACTAGATGAGGGTTAGCAATGTTTTTTGGGGCACAGTTTGGGCTCTCTGTATAGAAGTACTTGCACCAGGTCAACTTAGAATGCTTTACAACAGGAAAAAGTCTCCTTTTTTTAAGGGCATTACATATGGAGCAGAAAATCAATAGCTAGTTCAGGGTAGATAGGAAGAATTATATGCTTGGCTGATTACTAATGCACACATACGTACAAATAAATGTCCTTTTTAGAGTAGGGCTGTCAATTGGGCTAAAGGATTGTTTAGTTATTTAGCTTTCCTCTGATTAATTAATTGATTTTGTACAGGTACAATTTATGTTCAGGCAATCTGAATGAAGTTGCCCCACTAAGAATTCTGGGGAGATAAACAGGCCTTTGCATTCCTCAACTGTATTTTCAATGTCTTTCTCCATATGCTGTGACTTGATTTAACTCTCCAGGTTCTTAGCTCACTTGAGATCAGGCTGACTGAAGTGACTTTAAAGCTTCCCCTTAGTCAAAGTTCAGATACTATTTAGAGCTTGGCTCCATTTACAGCCAGCACAACGTAACTCAACTTAAAGAGAATAGAATGTGAGCACTGAGGACTAACAAATTTTATCTTTTCTGATGTTACTCAAAGTTTACTATTATTTTTAGAAAAATACAGCAATCATTACTGAAGAAAAAAGGAGAATGGTGAGCCCTATGCATTTTTAGTAAAAAAAAAAAACACCAACAAAAAGGGTGTGATTTATTTATTTCTGTCAGACAATATAATGCAACTGTGCAGAACACACAATCACATCTTTTGTGCTGTGATGTCATGAGGTACAAATCAGCATTTTAATGTTATTGTGGCTTATAACAGACATCTATGAAAGAAATCTTTCATTTTCTACCAGTATTCAAAACACTGGAATGTAAAGCTTTCCTTGTTCTTATTTAAGATAAAGACAACATTTACCACAAACTGAAGTGTATGGATGATGTAACTGCCTCATGTAAAGACAATTACACAAGTCCTTTTCTAACTTAATGTAGAAACACATTTTATAATATAGTATTCCTATTACATTTTGTCATTTTGTATCACACTGCCCTGCTGATATTACTTTTATTGAGAACAATGACACAATAGAAGCAGCATATTTGGGAGTACAATGTCCCCTCTTCCAATGCATCCTCTCATGCAAAAGAGTTCAGAAACTTTCACTCCATCTGAAATCTAAACTTTTAGGTCTTTTCAATTAAATGCATTGCTTCCTTTCTTTCAAAATTTTTTTTCCCTACTCCATTTGGAGGGATGGGATTTACTTTTTGGCTGGCATGCCTATTTAATATTTAATAAAAAAGTGGATCGGGCTTTTAAATCTCATATTATAAGGATTTCTCTACTTAGAGTTTGGAGGAAATATTATAAAAGTGATTTTAAAATACCATTATGGGCTATACCTTGGCATGCGATAGAGGGGATAAAGAGAGGTGTTAAAATGGATACGGTGTCTTATACACAACTACTTAGATGGGATGGTCAAAATTGGCAGTTAAAATCTTTGGAAGATTTGGTACATGAAAATATTACCTATTCTTGGTTTCAATATAGACAATTAGTAGATAGATGGAAGACGGATCGTAATCTAGGTCTGCTTAGAGAAGATCAAAACCTTTTTAAGCAAGTAAAGGATCAAAGACAAACTCACATTAAAAGAATTTATGGGGTGCTAGTGGAACTGGATTCAGAATCAGAATTAATTAAAGATTGTATGATCAAATGGGCGCAGAATTTTGGTGAACCAGTTCTACTGGATACCTGGGAAACTATCTGGGTGAGAAATGTTAAATTTACACAAGCCCAGAATTTAAGGGAGAATTTTTATAAAATGTTTTACAGATGGCACCTTGATTCACAAAAGATGTCTCTCATGTATCCTGACTTACAGCCTAAATGTTGGAGATGTGGCTGTTTGGATGCCACTTATTATCATATTTGGTGGTCGTGTAAAAATATAAAAGCTTTTTGGATTAAGATATGGTGGAACATTCAGAGAATTTTTAGAAAGAGGGTAAAATTTACTCCACAACTGTTTTTGCTTGGTATTGTTACTGATTGTGATGCTAAGGAGGTTATATTGATGTTGAATTTGATTACAGCCGCAAGGCTGTTAGTAGGTCAATATTGGAAGAAGGAATGTTTGCCTACTTTGCAAGAGTGGTTTTTTAAAGTATCTTACTTGGCGGAAATGGCAAAGATTTCGGCTTTCTTAAAAGAGCAAACGCAAGAGAAATTTTTTGTTGTATGGGAAAAATGAATAAATTTTATACAATTTAAATTGGATATGAAAAAATATCATTTAGCTTTTTTATAACTTCTATAAAAATTCTACTTTTTCTTTTTCTTTTCTTTGTTTTTCTTTTTTAAATACTTCTTCTTTTTAAGGTTTATAATTCTGTATTCATATATATTTTTTTCTTAATTATCTTATAATTTTGTTAATTTCTTTTAATTAAGCCTATATTCTGCTCTGGGAAGCTCGGGGGGGGGTGAGGGAGGGGGTGAGGTGAGAGGGGTTGGGGGAGGGTTGTATTGGTTTGTTTTTTTTGTGTGTTGTTGTTGTTATTGTTTTTTTTTCTGTTTTTGTAAAAGTTTTTAAACATTTTCAATAAAAAAAAATCCCATTATTTGGAAGAATTTTTATTATAAAATATCCAGATTCCATTCGCATGTGTGTTATTTATATCCTTTGATTTGTAGTAACGGTCTCGTGTTTAAATATTAGTAAAGCCTATGGGCTTATAACTTGCTATGCACTTTCTATTATTTTTACTTTTTTATTTCATTTTGTTAAAAAAAAAATACCAAAGTGACTCAAGTGAGGAATGTTCTTCTGTGAAGATACTCCATAAAAAAAAATATTTACTAGGGAATGGTATGAAAGCATGATATTTATAGAATCAGTTTCTTTTGATGTAAATTTTATATGTTGTCATGTTTAATAGAACAGCCAGTTTGATCCAATTGTTAAGGCATCCATTAAAAAACCCCAGGAGACTGTGAGTGCTAACCTTGCTTTAGGCATGAAAGCTTGCTTGGTGACCTTGAGCCAGTCACTCTTTCTCAATCCAGCTCACCACACAGGTTTGTTGTGAAGAAAATAGGAGGCATGATGGATATGTTCACCATTTTGAATTATTTCTAAAAATTATAAAGGCAGGAATAAAACATCTTTAAAAAGCTATCAATAAAAAAAATTCAAGGTCATTTTAACAAGACCTGAAAGAATTGGCATAGGATAACATGGACCTAATTTCCCTAAGAAAAATAGATAAAATTCATCTTCTAGGACAATTACTTCTTACATTCTCTGGAACTGTAAGTGTTCTTATTACTAGTCTCCCTAATTCACTTGCTTATCTTGCTTTTGTGAGCATCTACAAATTGGTAAATAGTTGATTTAATATATGTAGGGGAGAACTTTTTTTATACAGTGCTACAGGAAAGGTTGTAAAGCTTTATCTTGACAGAGGAATTAAAACTGTTGACAGTTTTTAGACTCCTATCTGGCTTATTGTCCCTGCAAGATGTCAACATAGGTAGAATTAAAGCAGTAACAGCAATTCTGAAAAGCAAAACCACCAATTTAAAGCAAAAATAATCTTTCACAATATGATTCTTTTGTGAACAATGAAAGTACTTTATAGTATATTCAACATTTGGAGTGCTTACTGCCACAATCTTTATTCATAGTCCTTCCATAACTCTATTAAGTGGGAGGATGAATGGGAATTTTCCTCCATCAGAAGACCTACACATAAAAATAGTGTTCCTATAAGCAGAAAGGGACAGTGCATTTATATGGTAAATTATATAAAGATTGAAAAGGTAAAATATTGTTAATACATAATAATGACTGTTATTCAGAAACCAATAATTTTGACTGATGATATATCATTTTTTCTAGTCCTTGTGGTTACAAAAAGCTAGCAATGAAATTTTCCAAGCAAGTGGGAAAAGTCTGAATAAGGAGGTATACTACCTCACAGTGGCTTCTACAACAAACAGCAATGGTACTAAAAGAACAACATGCATGTAGTGACATATTACCACTATTATGTATTGCTGCCAGGATATTCATATTGTTTTTTTACCCACTTTGACTCCCCACCCTCCCTCCATAGTTGCCCATCTATCATCATATATGACTCATGACCTATTACTTGCTGTTTATATATACACTGTGAGCTTATGCACTGGAGACAAATTCCTTAGGTGTCCAATCACACTTGGCCAATAAACTAGTCTAGTCTAGTCTAGTCTAGTCTAGTCTAGTCTAGTCTTTATGATTTAGATCAGCTATAATGTCTTAGAAAAGAGGTTTCCATGACAATTTATTAGATCTTGGGATATTTCTTGTGTAGCTGAGAGTAAACTAGAAGAACCAATCTTGTTGCAAACTAGAACTAAAGCTCTTCATGCTTTAAAATGAAAAGTATGTGAGAGGAGTGCAATAGGTATATGAGATGTGCAGCCTGGGTTGGGGAGGTGCAAGGAGTAAATGAGAGGAGAAATTCAAAGAACCTACACAAGAGACACAGTGCAGGTCAGTGAGTGTATGCAAGAAGTTGCACAAAAGGTCCAGTGGAGGTTATTGAAAATGGATGAGAGTACATTGTGAAGTTTATGGCCTAAGTATTTTAGGGAAGCTACAGGCAAAACTAGATGCAGATGTTCTTACAGATATTTTTTTTAAAAAAAATATTCAAAACCATTGTGTCAGAATTCAACCTTATTAATGTGCAGATTATTGATTATCACAATCTGAGGTGGGGTAAGGTTTAGGGTTATTCCCTGCTTCTAGTGACTTAGATTTTTAGAACCAACGTTGTTCCCATCCTGAATTTTTAGTAATTCTGAAGAGGATCATTTGGATGATCATGTGCTGAAGTGGAGAGAAACCTAGTCAACCTACAAATTCCATTGTTCATTTCACTTGTAGAGCATTCCTTGCCACTTTTCCATGCTTATTCTTTGTGGTTCAGTGTTGGTGCCTTTTCAGTGAAAGGCAAAATGGACTTGATTCAACCGTGTATCATTTTCACAGTGCCATCTCCAACTCCAGCTAAGCATTTTGTTTCATCTTAAGGACTTGAGACTTGAAGTGTGTTTGATGGTGAGGCAGCACACGTGGAGTGGCTATAATTGTCACATAAGACACTCAAAGTGACTAGAGACTTCAGAAGGTCACCCCTGAGCATGCCAAACAGAACAATGAGAATTCTTCAGCACACTGTAACTTACTAGCTGCATCTGGGAGTCAGCCATTTTCTGTGTATTTCTAGGAGAATGCCTACTATAAAACACAAAGTGATGTGCAGATTGTGCAGACAGTATACCTGAGCTATATATATTATTGCAGTAGGAGGCTAAGGTAAGAAGGTAAGGACTTGCAAGGCAAAAAAAGAAAAATAAATATCACAAAGACCAGTTTCTAAGCTTAAGGACCAGAAATAATATTTAGGTATGCTGGACTTAAGAGGCTCTTCCTTTTTATCACTCATGCTTTATACTGCCTGTGCTCTTTCCTTGAAAGCACTATTTTGTAAAAAAAAATATGTAAAAAAAATCAAAAGTGATGTTTTAAAACCAAAGAACACTATATCCACATTTGATCATTTAAACTGACTCTAAGACAACCTAAGAAATCCTGTAGAGAAATATTTTGGCAACAGCTGGCAATTGTCCTTACATTGGACAATTCCTTGTTGCTGAGCCCCTTACATATTTTCCTTCCAGGAAAGTAATTCCCAACAACTTTCCTTCCTCTGGGTGTATTCCTGAGCTTATATATGTGTATGTTGTTGTGCTTGTACTCATGTACACACACACACACACACACATATCAAATACACATGCACCGTTAACTTTAATATTATATGTATATATGTTTGTGTACACAAACACAAACATAAAGCATCAAAATGCCTGTGCATGTAAAAAATACTTTTTATTCCATTATATTTTTCTCATGCTGTTTAGAATTACTATTATAATGACTTCTATACTTTCACAGTGGCTAAAGTCCTCACCTTCTAAATAGTAGGCTGCCAGTTCAAAACCTGATATAATTTATTTTTAATATTAATTTTCTTTCTTCGAACTTTCTGTCTTTAAGTACCTGCATAGTTGGCATACCAGCCACCAAGGAGCTGGGGGAGAGAGGGGGGAAGAGTAAAGGAAAGAGTAAAATTAGTAATTAAAAAGATTCTGCCAGATTTATAATAAGAAACATTCTATTTACAAGGCAAGTGTTGCAAGCATTGTGTTATTACAGGATTGGTAAAGGCAGATTTACAAGGAAAGAGAAACATGGTAACCACTGAGTCAGTTGAAGCTATATTATTTTCTCTACAGAGTAGTCAATGAACTGCTGACATGTGTTCTGAAATGCACTTGAGGCAACATAAAATGGAAAAGTGTACTTTAGAACAACAACAAAAAATCAAGTCCTGGTATCATTTTAACAGGGAGTAGGGGATTAATAGAGGGTAACGTCATCTGATTCTGTCCCCAGAAATAGTTGCCTTCCCATTCTGCCAGTAGGGGTGGTGTGGAAAAGGAGGCTCAAGAGCCCTTTTCTTCTAGAATAAGTGAGACAGCTGATGCTCTCATTGAGTACTTGGACAAAGCAATGGGCTGACTTAGAGCCATTAATCTAAGATCCAGTACAGACAAGTTATATTACTTGCAAGTGTTTCTTCAATCCATCATTATCACCAGTAGCATTTTAGTTTGGATGGACCTCTGATTAATTTAGTATTCTATATGAACTATGTAGCTATGTTCCAGAAAGAATCTTTTCCATAGTTCAGCACACAGCCCATGTGATTTATTTTAATGTGTTTAAACATGGGACTGCCTTTGGAAAAAAAAAGTCTGACAATTTCAGGTTGGGGGTGTTGGGGAGGGGGTTGATGTTTGTTTGTTTGTTTTAAGTAGGAAAAACTAAACTGTTAACTAGAACTAGCTGAGTTGACTGTGTAATATTTGAGTCTTCCCAGTACTAATTATTCTTTTTTTTTTCTCCCAATCCTTTAATAATCTTGGTTGGATATTCTTAGGTCTTGTACTCCCCCCCCCCCCCGTGATTGCTGCTAGTTTTAAATTTGGTTTATGTGTTGTCTATGGTTTACATCTCCTATTATTAATATTTTTTTCCTAGAGTTTGGCTTTGTTGTTTTATGATTTTGCATTATAGATGTTTGAGTCAACTGCATACCGCCCACTCAGATAAGCTTGATTATTATGTATGAAAAGTACAATAATTAAGAAAAGGTAAAAAAAAATGGCTTTTAAAAAGAAGAAAGAAACTTATCTATCATACACTTCCTGGACGCTTCAAAATATTCTGAGCACTATGCTATAGTTCACATATAGGATGCTAGCTTAATGTTAGGTTTCCTTGTTGCCCTACTTGAACTGTGAATATGGCTTATGATATACTAAAGCTTCCCTGTGATTACACATTTTGGAACTTTGGTAATGGTAAAATTGGGCATTTGTTGTTGTTGTTATTATTATTATTATTATTTTAAAAAAAATCTTACTAGTTTTCAGCAATCCACAGAAGTTATTGGGCACTTTGCTTGAAAGCTGTTATGTTTGAGCAACAGATGGATAACCACAAGGAACAGTCCCTCACTGTGATGGGAAATTGTGCTAGAACTCCTTTGTACGTAGATCTGTTAAACTCAGTAAAACCATAGTATAAAAGTTCATTCATGTAGTTTTAAAACCCCTTCAGGCATTTATCTGAACAGATTATGCTACAAAGTAAAAGATGTAACATTTATATTCCTGACAACATATAATTATTTCCTTGCAGCTGATACAAACTGTTAGTGCTGTGGATAAAGATGAACCACCACGTGGACACAAATTTTTTTTTGAACTGGTGCCAGAATACACAGTTCATCCAAACTTTTCAATTTTGGACAACAAAGGTAGGCTTTAATTATTGGTTCTCTATGTTACATTTTGATTCCTTTGCTGAAAATGTAATATAAATATAATTTTCCTTGTCTTTGGTTCTTCTGGTGCAGATAATACGGCAGGCGTTATAACCAGACGGAATGGATATAGCCGCAGTAAAATGAGCACCTATCTCCTGCCTGTAATAATATTTGACAATGACTATCCCATCCAGAGTAGTACGGGCACACTGAGCATCCGAGTGTGTGCCTGTGACAGCAGGGGAAACATGCAGTCTTGTAATGCTGAAGCTTTGCTCCTACCAGCAGGCCTTAGCACAGGAGCACTCATTGCTATTCTGCTCTGCATTATTATTCTGCTGAGTAAGTGAACCATTTCCTCTTTCCTTATTTGTACCTGGAAATTGTTAAAGGAGACCACATTTTCAGAAGAACTTGTTATCTCCTTAATCCAGGCTTTTGCAAATGGTAAGTTCTCCAGCATTTAGGTGCTGCAGAACTCTTAGTCTTATAAAGCCAAGGATGCAGCCACAATCTCAAGATTGACTGAGATGCTGGTGGACTACCAAACATCACCAATGGGATGGATTTAGCTTATTGGTTTAGTTATTGCAAGCAGGTTGGTCTTACTTAAAGGTTGGTCTTAAAATGGAATATTTCTAAAGAGTTCTGATACTGATGATGACATGATGTTTATATTCAACAATATGTAGTACATCTTATTTTTGATTGATATCTCATATCTCATTTCAAATCTATAGTTTCAAAAAAAATATATTAGAGGTTCTACCAGATACTTAATGCATAAACTTTGCCTATTTAGTACTGCATGTTCTATGGTCTCCGGTAGATGGGAACTGCTGTTGATAGCAATAAATTGGTAATCGCTAGAGATTAAAGCTGGTAATTTTTAAAGTTGGTATTTTTAAAAATTTATATATTTAGATTTATCACCTACCATTTCTCAGGGGTTTAAGGCGACTTATGTTAAGAACTCCATTCATCTTTTAAGGATAGTTTTATTTAGTGGTAAATGTACCAAAATCAGCTGTTTATCTGGGACAATGGTGAATATTTCTTATTACTAAAATCATAACCTCACCATTATTCTTATTGCAAAACAGACATCCATTTAGTCCTTAAAATAATCATATATCATATACTTACAATTCTTAAAGTCCAAATTCCCATCTGGTCAGCTGGTATCAGAATTCAGTATATTTGTCACATTGACAAACTTTGACTTCAAAGTTCCACCTTTGAGGATTGTGGGCAGAGAATGGAATACACCTGAGTTTTACTCTCTAATCACCTTGATCTCCATGAATTCAACCAACACAATTCACTATGGAATCTGAGAATTTGGTTTATTAAAATCCCAGATAACACCAAAAGTGATTCTCACGCTCAGAAGTTTTAAATATAATTTTCCATGTCTTTGATTCTTCTGGTTTATTGAAATTTAAAGTTCATTTTCTGTAAAAATAAAAATTTAATGGGAAAAGTTAAAAGGTGTGCTCAAAAAGAAATAAATTACCAGAGGGAGAATAGAATCAAAACAGTTTGAATTGTGTTGTGATAATGTTGATAGTGTTCTGTGTTGGATGGAAAGACATTAGGCACATAGTGGCTCAGTGGCTTAATGATGCTGGAGATGGTTTCAGCTTCAGTGGTTCGAACCCAGGCATTGCCTGGCAGGGTGGCTCCTGTCATTCACATCAGCTTCAGTCCACCTAACAGTTTGAAAGTATGTTCTGTGCAAGTAGATAGATAGGTACTACTTCATTGTGGAGTTGACCTGGTGCTCTGTGCAGGCAGTCAGATTCCTGATGGTTCTGAATTTTCCTGGTTGCAGTGCCTTCTTGCGAGGCAGCTCTGGAAAGGGAGTGGGCCTTGGGTGATGCTGCAGGAAGAGCCACTCATCTTTCTCTCTGGTGCAAAGCCAACTTACCCTCCCGTGATGCACCTTGGAAAATGTGCAAGTGTGTCCTGTAACAGGGCTGCTCCCTTGGTGAGCCAGATTACTATTCTGCAATAGCACTGTGGTATCCTGGCTACTGTAACAATGCCATGCACTAATAATGATGATGATAGAAAGACATAGCAACAACCAGTCACTTAAAATATATATTTTAGGTAACTGTTGAAGGATTCCAAAATATACTGTCAGATTACATTTATGGAGATCATGCAAAAGTTCGTAAAGCATCCAAATAGTAATGAGATAGCATGTGTTTTTTTTTTTTAATTCAAGATGTTAAAACCTGTTCTTTAGATAAAGTGCCAGTTTTTAAGTATGACACTTGATGTTATTTCTCCTTATAACAATGATGAAGAATACTAGAGGAAGCTGACTGTAGATAAGGCGAAAGAAAAAAAAAGAAGCTTGCTATTATGCCAACAAGCATTGTGAGGCTCTCCCCCCCCACCCTCTGAAACCAGTGCTGTATTCAAACCTTCTGAACAGAATAAACCAAACTAGATAAGCCACCTGCATTTATTAGTCAACTTATTTCTGCAACATTTTAAATGATTCTCATTACAATGAAAGCTTTCCTTGGGCATTTGGTATCCATGGCTATGAAATATACAAAAAGGTTTTCAAGAATGTGGGACCTAGTGCTGTAGTCTAAATTCACAAATGTTTGACCATACTCATGGATGACCACTAGTGTCTCTAGGATGCTCCTTTTGCCCTAATGGAAAAGGGGAATTGCTGGGAAGACTGGGGAAAAGAAGGAAATTAAGAAGACCGAGACAAGGAATGTGAATGACTGGAATGAATGGAAAAAGGGAGAAAACTACTTTAGGAATTTTTATTCACAACAGAATTGATAAAAAGCATACCTAGGCCAAAGTTGATATGTTGATATTGGGGGGAAATTGAGAACAAGTTGCAAGAGAGCTTAAACCCAAATAAAACAAATATTTTAATACACAGAGAGCAGACAAAACCTATTTTTATAGAAGGAAAAGTATAGACAGTATATAACATTTGACAACATGTTGAATGGAAAAAAGTATATACTGAGTCAATTTTAATATGGATTGTTCTCATAATTTTATTTTAAAGCTGAGATTTCAATAGACATGGCCCTTATTATCCAGATAACAAATAATGAGACCTTGAAAAAGAATTCCTTTCCACCATTTTGCACTTTTATATAATATATAAAAAGGAACAAGCATGCACACCATTGCTTGCATAAGTGAGGCCAAGAGTATCCATGATGCTTGCATGAGTGAGGCCCCATGCGCTTGCATGAGTGAGGCCCATGATGCTCGTGGAAGTGGGACTGTAAGTGGCTGTGATGCTCACGGGACTGGGGTCCCAAGAGCCCACAACATTTGCACGAGTGGGGCTGTGCGTGCACAACAGCCAGCCACTCATGCAGCCCAGTTGTGAATAAGCCATGGACTGATAGTGGGCTGCAGCTCAAAGGTTGGGGACTCCCACCTTAAAATGCTTATATTGCATTTCTTTTAATTAATTTAACTTCCTGGCTTAATCTTATCCCATTTTCTGAATTGCCCTACTCATCCCATGGCAGGCATTTTATGATGGTACTTCTGACTTTTCCCCAGAATTTCAAATATGGCTGCAGAGCTCAACAGATGTATAATTCCTTCATATAAGTGGGAATCTGGCTTAAAGATTAAAGTTCTTGCTCCCATGGATAAATCATGAGAACCTCCTCTGCACTTGCATCAAATATACAGTAAATACATCCTGGCTAGATTAATCATTTTAACATGCCCATTGATATGTTGGTCATTATATACCCAAGCAAGATATAAAGAATAATTCCTATAGTTCATTCTGTAGTGATAAAGAAGCTCTTTTCAAGGAGTTTTTGTCCTTAACTCCTTTCTTTTAATTAAGAGTCTAATATTTATCTTAATCTTACCTGTTGTGATTAATGAGTCTTAAAGGTTCTTAGCTTTGCCAACATTGTTCCTAATCCAGGCGTTTCCTATTCAGTGCTCCTCACCCATCTGTATTGTTACTATTGCCTTCCAGTATTGGTTGTGCTGTTTGCTGCAATGAAGCGCCAGAGGAAAAAAGAGCCCTTGATCATTTCAAAAGATGACGTCCGAGACAATATTGTCACCTATAACGATGAAGGAGGTGGGGAGGAAGATACTCAAGCCTTTGATATTGGCACGCTAAGGAACCCTGAAGCCAGAGAGGAAAGCAAAATGAGAAGAGATGTGATGCCAGAAACTATTTTCCAGATAAGGAGGACAGCATCTTTGTGGGAAAACATTGATATTCAAGATTTTATCCATCGAAGACTAAAGGAAAATGACTTGGATCCAACTGCACCCCCTTATGACTCTTTAGCAACGTACGCCTATGAAGGGAATGATTCTATAGCAAATTCACTTAGTTCTTTGGAATCACTTACTGCAGATGGTGGGAATCAAGACTATGACTATCTGAGTGACTGGGGGCCACGATTTAAAAAATTAGCAGATATGTATGGTGGAGATGAGAGTGACCAAGACTAACTGTCTCCTTCAAGATTTCTGATGCAGCTCCAGCATTCCTGTGCATGAGCAGGGATCTCCTCTCTCTTCCCCCTTCCCTCTCCCCTTCCCCTCTTCTCTCCCCTCCCCTCTCCCCTCTCCCCTTCCCCTCTTCTCTCCCTTCCCCTCTCCCCTCTCTTCTTCTTCTTCTTCTTTTTTTAGTGGAAAGGTCGGGCAGTGGCCTTGTGCAAACAACACCAGGATACACATATGGAATATTCCTTGTATCTATAAAGACCGGGTAGGGAGAGACGTCCTACATGGAAGGAGCACCTCATTGATGTTGGAGACTCTTGGATCATGGCCTGAAAATAGTATTTTGTGACTGGGTCCTTGCTGATGAGATTGATGCCTCTGTAATTAGATTAAAGTGGCCTATATTCTCCTACTTGGAAAAACAAAACAAAAGAAAACATAGGTGTATGTTTTAGTAAAAGTTTGCTTAATAAGTCAGTGTGAATGAAAATGACTGTTTTTTGAGAGAGAAGTAATATCTCATCCTTTTTGTCTAAGAAGTTAGAAAGAGGATATTCAATATTATTGGGGAAGAGGTAAAATATCTTTAAAAGGCTTTTTTGTGCCTTTCAGAAGGACTTTGGGAACACAAGTTTTTTCTTCTTCAAAAAATAACACTTTGCTTCACTTTCCTTGCTACTATACCCTATACTGTCCCCTATCCTATAACATAAACTGATTACTCCTTAAAAAAAAAAAAAAGAATATTACTGCCATATCTATTGAGTTAAAAATGTCTGGTGTTGATTCATATTTTTCTATCTATCTAAATATATATATATATACAAATATAAATATGTATATTTATATTTTTGTATTTTTATTAAATAAATTAGAATTTATAAATAAATTATGTTTTCATTTACTCTGACTTTGTGTGACCTTTAGTCAAAACTGTGTAGTATGTTTCAATATGGAATAAAAGGGTGTTTCCATGCAGACTCTGGTTTTGCCCTGAAAACCATTTTCAAAAGAGAGTGGTGATTCTCCTCACAATGGTCTTCCTCAAAACACTTCATGAGGGAAGTAGGATTTGACATCCAACACCACTCTATCTTGTCTCCATCACTGGACTTGATTACTTTTCATGTTACCTTCTGTGATGCAGCAGTTTATTATGAAGATGTTTTCAAAGCCTCCAACCCCCCCCCCCGTCACTCATTTTAGAGACAATACAGATAATCCTTGTTTAATGGTTATAATTGGGACCGGCAACTTGGTGTCCAAGCAAAGGGGTTCCTAAATGAACCACAACTATGCTTATGATCCTACTTTAGCTTTCATTTGCTTTCCAGACCTGTAAAGATCGTAAATGTGAGAACTGGTTGCAAGTTTACTTTCTCATCACCACTGCAACTGTGAATAGTCACCAAGTCAGACAGTCACTAAACAAAGACTACCTACGTGAAATGGTAGCATTGGCCCTGCTCTTGAGACAGAGAGGAGAGAAAGTATTTTGGCAGCAATTCAATAGAGAAATTAACTTTGCTGCAAGTAGAGATGGAGGATGTGATCACATGACCTCAGAAACAGTGCTGGAGTGGCAATGTTTCTGTAAATGGAAAGGCCTTAGCTATGCTTAGAGAACATTCCTGACAAATACTAAGATTCAAATTATTCAAATCTAATTAGTAAGGGACAGAGTGAAACAACCTCCCCCCTTCCATGAATCAATTTAATTATAATCGTTACTAGGCTAAAAACAAAGACTCTTTTTATAGATGTGTGATGATGAACATTCAAATCAGTTCCAGCACATTTATTACATTTTGATTGACATTTCTGATACAAAGTTTAAAACAGCATCGATGGTTCTCCATCTGCTCCCCATCCCATAATTATCCCACCAGTAGAACCTAAAATTCGGAGGGCCTCTGAAGACTGCATTTATTCTGTTTATCATTTAACCCCCCAACAACCAGAATGTGGGGGTTAGATTGCAAAATTGTTTCAAAATTTTAAAGCAACAATAAATCTCTAAAACATTAACCTATACTAATGAACACAGAAAGAATTTCAGAATATGTATATATCCATGTTTTTGTGTTTGTGTGTGCAAAAAAAATAACTCAAAGACACAGAAACTTCCCAGAATAATGTGGGTTAATATAAAATCAGACCTCAGTATAGCTTTTGTGGATGCCATATAACTCTGTTCTTCCTTCTGACTTAACTCTATTAGTTATAGTTATTTTGACATATCTATATATTAAAGTAGGGGTCCACAATCCCCGGTCCACGGGCACTTAGGAACTGAGCCATGCAGCTGGAGGTACGCTGAAAGCACGTCTTCCACCTTCAGGAATGTGGCCAGTCTGCAGGGTCTGGGCAGGAGTGGGAGAGTGGCATGGCAGAAGCTGTCTTGCTCAGTGCAAGGTCATCTGACAGCTGCCCTTGCAACATCTGAGCTTCCCATCCTTCCTCCTCTCCCTCCTCCTCCTTCTTCTGCTATCTCTCATTCTGCCTCCTCCTCCCCTTCCTGGTCCTGCTCCCTCTTCCTCCTTCTCTTCTTCCTCACTTTCCTCCTCTCCCCCTTACGGCACCCCAGCTGGGGTCGTGCTCCCTTCATGCAACTCTCCAAGTTTGCAAGACAAATGTGCGCCTGCCCACTTTGCAACCAAGGGCTCCCCCAAAGCCTTGTTGGAGGGGGGACCCCCCCAAGGTGTGTGTATCTGTGAGGATGTCTTTCTCAGAGTGCAAATCGGGGCAGGGAGAAGCTACCTTTCACCTTAAGCACTGCATCTCCAAAGGATTCTCTCTCGTCTGTACCCTTTTTAAGACCTCTGGGATCTGTTGCACTTCAACTTTAGTTTTTTGCTTTTATTTTGATGCTCTAGGTGCCCCATTTTTGGCAACATCCTGCCTACTTTTCAAGATTTAATTTGGTGTATTTGTGTGTGTGTGTGTGTGTGTGTGTGTGTGTGTGTGTTCCTCCTTTCTTCATGCAACTCTCTAAGCTCTCCAGTTCTCTCTCGCTCTCTCTTGGTTTTCTCAGCACTTCCTCAATATGCTAGGTCTTTGGTTTGGTTTGTTAGAAGGCTGAGTTTAGGATTGTCTCTTTTCTTTCCCACTTTCTTAGAAGCAGAAAGTCGCTGGTCTAATCTAATACAGTAATAGAAATAAAGTGCATTCTTTCTTTATTTGTTTGTTTATTTAGAAACTTTACAATAAATGTAATGCACTTGAATCCTCTTGAAACCTCCCCCCCCCCGGTCCATGGAAAATTTGTCTTCCGTGAAATCGGTGCCTGGTCCCAAAAAGATTGGGGACCTCTGTACTAAAGGTAATTTCTCTTCCAATTTTAGAGGAAGAGACTCCCTTCCTTCCTTCCTTCCTTCCTTCCTTCCTTCCTTCCTTCCTTCCTTCCTTCCTTCCTTCCTTCCTTCCTTCCTTGTTGCCTAACTGCCTACGTGCCTGCCCCTACCATTTCTGCTTCTTTCTTGATTTTGGCCAGTAATAATATGGAATTACCAGAGCCAGTATTTTTAATCTTTCAGATAACAGGAAGAAGTCGGAAGCATTAAGCCTCTGCAATGTTTAAAATACTCAATTCATTTCTTTCAAATCTCCTTAAAATCTTCTCTAATAAATTTAAAAACACTTACCAATTAACATCAACTACTGGAGACTTTTGTGGGACAAAGAAAAAAAAGCTATAGGCCATAAGTTGTGTCTTTATAATGTACAATATAGCATTTTCCAGATTGGTTGAACTACAGCTCCCAAATCCCTTCCTTCTTCAGACCGATAAAAATATCTTGTACATGCAACCTTTACACTTGGAAGATACTGACATTTGGGAACACCAGATTTCTGGTAAGAGTTCTGAATACATTTCTAAATTAAAAGTAGAGACACAAATTGTTCTGCTATCTGCAAAATCCAGAAGACATTTGATTGCCTGTCTCCGATACAGACTAAGAATGACTCACCCTTATGGTAGCCTGCTCTATGTTATTGTGAAGGTACTGGTGTTGTGAGATTGTGTCCTAATTAAGTGGCAATTCTGCAGCAGCTAGTCATGGATGGATATCATTGACTACCTCCTGCAGGTTTGGGAGTTATCCCTGTAATTACCATGTTTTTCTGCACACAAGTGTCAGTATTATCAATACTAGGTCCAAAAATAAAACATAGTTATCCAGATCTTGCAATGGCAGTAACCAAGAATATTGACTTCTTTGCAAATGTTTCATACTTATGCAAACCTGGCTGCCTGTTTATACCTGTATATTTATTAACTTACCAGCATTCTGGCCATGGAAGGAAAAACTAATTCTAATGTGATTAGAGGGATTATTTATTTGATTATTTCAAGCATTTATACAGCTGCCCAACTCAAATGAAGTGTCTCTGAATGGCATGTACCAAAGTAAACATCCAGCAAAGAACAAGCGAAAACAAAATCATGCATCCCTGAAATAATTAAAGTGTGCAAGATGGTGAAATGACAAAATTACAACAACCAATAGAGAACTCTACTCAACAAAACCCAGGTGTTTAAGGAAAGACACTGATCTTAATGGTCTTTCTAAAGACCAGCAAGATCAGGCCTGCTGTATGTTGGGAGAAGATTGTTCCAAAGGGGAGGGGCAACCCATGAGAATGCACTCCTCTTAGGCCTCATGATGACAATGTAAAAGAGCAGGTTACTTGAAAACTGAGGCATCTGTACGGCTTTCTGTCCCTCTCATTTCAGCCTTTACCTCAGTATCAGGAGAGCAGAATAAAGCTGCAACATTGACACAGGTATGGGTGGAGGTAGTGTATGTTCTGGGCTTCTGTTGCCACTCTGCAGATAAAGTAAAGCGGCCATTGAAAGAAGGAGTTTTCCTTCTAAGAAAAGAGACAATCGTCTAAAAGAGAGGAAAAGAAGGATAGAGGCTCAACAAAACAAAGCACAATGAAAAAAGGTACAAGATCTCTACATAGTGGCCATTAACTCCTTGTAGTGCTGTTAATGTGGCTTTTCACAGTATTTTATGTCTTTTAGTTTTGTACAGTTTTTATCTTTTGTGATTATAAGTGGCCCAGAGTTACCTGTGGTAAGATGGCCAATAAATTTTACAAAAAAACAAACAACAGAAAAAAGGATTCTAAAAGAGGGACCTAAGACAGAACAAGCTTAAGAAAGAAAGGCTGATATATACTAATAATAGTACACAGTATAATATATAGGTAATAGTAACAATATAATATACTGAATAGTAGTATAAAATATAGTAATGGTCTTAATAATATGACAATAATTGTTGTAATTGTCATAGTAATAGTATAGAGATAGAAATAGCAATAAAATAGAACAGTGTTATATGCTGCTCAAATTCACCTTTTTGGGGGGGTGAAATAGACAGCCATACAAATTTGACAAATAGGCTGGAGACTGGATAAAAATTGTCCAGATAAACTGGATCTCTCAAGAAAGGGACAGACCTCTGCATCTTACAGGCCGTTAGAATCAACTCCTCTTCAATCTCAGAAAAACATTTACTACCAAATAGATCAACCCACATGTTCATTCAATGAAGATTTTGACCAACCAGGAGGGACATGGATCTAATATATATATAGGTGGCCACTCCTACAGCTCTGTTCAGTTCCTAAGGACTATCAGGTGAAAGTTTTCTGAGATAACATCACAGCACCATGCTTCAGTCACCTCCATAAGACCTGCTCAGTGGGTCTACCTCAGAGCAATTTTATCTACCATATGTTGAGAACAACTTCACAGTCATCCTGAAGATGCTGCACCAGCCCTTCCTTATCTAAAAGATTGGTTCATCCTGAACAAAACTGTTGATCAACACTTGGAAGACATAATAAAAGTCAAGAAGTAAACACTGTTTGCTGTTCATTATGTCACTGGATAGGCTCTCACAAAGGGTCTTAACTAGGTCAGGTCAGATTCACTGTTAGTTTTCCTCCAGCAACACTCTAAGCATCCCTTCTGTTGCTTTATAACCATATACCTTTTGAAAACCAGGGAGCACACCATGGACTGAGAACAGAGAATTAGCATGGTCATGATCTGGTCTAATGCCCACCACTTCATTTCAGGTAGTAACCAAAGACTCATGCAGACCATATATGAAAAGTTCAGGCAAAACCACACACGTTCCCTTTGAAATCCAATAGGTTCGTTAAGTGCTCGAAGTGGGCCAGCCAAATATGTTCCCCATCTATATGTGTGTGTGTGTGTGTGTGTGTGTGTGCACAAACATGCTACAGTAGCATGTACAGTACTTCCAGGCTCAACAGACAATAACTGTCTATGATAAAGGTGGATGTCAATGTCCCCTAACTGCAAATCACATTACCACCACACCAAAATAATAAATAGATTTATCATGTGAGCCCACTGTGAATCTAGACAGTAATAATATAATTTTCATAGTAGCCATGAAATCTTGTGCTGCTTTCAAATCTACTTACAGGGATGGTAGTTTCAAGTCCCCTAGAACCGTATGCCTGAGTAAGAATATTGCCCAACCTGAGACAGCCATACATGCAGGGAAACTGTAACATAGCAGGGAAGCTAGCACAGTAACACAACTCTCAGCTGATCCTGACAAAATCATCCTCAATATGTTCACAGACACCATCTTTGGAGGGATGGGCTTGCCTATTTTGTCAATACACAAGCCCACCCCTTCCTTGCAACAGCTATTTTTAAAGAACATTTAAAAAGATTACGTGGAACACCAGATTGCCACAGGATCTATCACATACTTCATACAATCTGTCAGAATATATCTTACCCCCCCTCCCCTTTGAGTTAGACCAGCAAAATCATGAATTCTGCCTTCTAGTATCAAGGTCAGGTTCATATAATTCACTTTGAGTGGTTCTGCTTTTGAAGACAGTTCAGAGGATATAACTGCTGGAGAATATTATAGTTCAGCAGGAATATTGCATTGAGATGGAGAAATAAAGAAGAAGGAGATTTCTTATTTTAAGAATAAACATCAAGATGGCAAGAACTTAGGGTCAATAATGGCCTGTGCATAAATTATTGCTATTTGCTGAAAAAGATAGGGCAGCTTTGAAATGCAGATAAAAATACTTAATAGAACATCTTATATAGCAATAAACATTCAAGAGTCTTTTCTTCAGTTTGGACATTAGTAAGCATTGTACCATAATGCATAGCCTTAACTGAAATTCATGAAGCAGTACCAATGCCTTTAGAGAAAGTCATTACTAATGTTAATGCTTGTCTCAGTTATTTGGTCCCCAAACTTAGATACCTGAAAGCAAAAAAGTCAGATGCTTAGATTATAAGAGCTGGAGAGAGTCAAATATCCCAAGAAAGGTTGTAGACCATATGGATAATTATACTGTAGGTTCAGGTTGTCAAAGGTAATAACCTCAAGGAAAGGGAGATGGGGTACTCTGGTAAACCTGAAACTAAGAAATAACTGAAAAAGTCTCCTTTTCACTCATATTTTTGAATATGGAAGAAAATAAGGAAATTCTATCCATAGTGGCTGACAGTGAATTAGGTTGCCTCTGAGACAAGACAGAAGGCTCCAGTGTCTGATACAAAAGCACATGTTTGAAACATCCTAACCTGTTACTACTATATACTTAGAAATCTAAACTTTCATTCATAATTCTGCATTAGGGTTTCAGTTGAGTGAGAAAGGAAGGAAGGAAGGAAGGAAGGAAGGAAGGAAGGAAGGAAGGAAGGAAGGAAGGAAGGAAGGAAGGCTTCCAATGGCACATTGAATGCACATGAGGAATGCCATTTTATTGAGGCCCCAACAGTAAATTGAACAACTCATAAGGAAGGTGTCATGCCTCCCTCCAAGCCTGACTCTGAGGAAGACATGGAGTTCTCTGTTGAGGCCCAGGAGGGGGTATCTGTGGCTTCGGAGGACTGTAGGGAGGAGCAGGCTGTGGCAGGCCAGGGCCTTTCAAGTTTGGAACAGGGAAGGCAGAGTTCAGGTGAGGAGCAAGCCTCCCCCCCATCTTAGAGCAAGGCGAGCAGAGAGGAGGAGAGAACAACAGAGGCAGGCTCAATTGTTCGAGAGGAGAGCATCCCGCCCCACTCCACAAGGCACACCTGGGGATTAGGATTTAAGAAGATGCTGTGGGGTGGAGCATTTGCCAGGAACAAACATGGTATCTTGAGATAGTCGTGAATTGTGCTCTTGTCTTTGTTTAACCTGGACACTTTGAATTCCGGACCAGTTTGTTTCCTGCTTCACGACCACAGACTCCTGAGTCTCTCCTTGCAGTTTGTAGGCAAGCTGAGAGTTAAAAGGACTCTTTACGTTTTCTTGTTATCTCTCTTGTCTTGAGAATATTGTAAAATTCTCTGGCTGTATTGGTTGAACTCTTGCCAGCATATGTGGGAGCTTTTGGGGAATCTTGGTAGTGATTAAAGGACTGTTGCTCTTCCAGCCGACTGCTTTGCCTCCAGTTCGGGGCCCTGGGTCATCACAGAAGGTTATTTTATGTTATAAGTTTGTCTTATAATTGACAGAAGCAGCAGCTTTAAACCACTTATTATGAGAAGCAGGAGGAGGAAAACATGTTATGCTATTGCGATTCTGAGTGTAATCTTGACAACAATTACAAGTAGGCCATTCTCTGTTTTATTTAAGCCACAAACGAATCTTGGGCTAACTTTGTAGACATGCAGGCTTACAACAAATCCTGAACAAAATGAACAGAGCCTGCTAACTACACTAAAAGCTTCCAACATTTTATCACATGTAGTGGCAATGCCCCAAAGCAAAGATTTATTGGGAGCAGATAAGGAGATGGATACAGGAAATAATAAAAGAATGAATTGAACTCAAACCCAAATTATTCTTATTAGGTATAATTAACCCAAAGATGAAAAAACAACTTCAATACATCGTTGTACACATAATAACAGCGGCACACATTGCATATGCACAATGTTGGAAATGTGAAAATATACCAACAAATGACATGATTATTCACAAGATATTAGAATGCGCTGAGATGTACAAATTCTCCAGCATGATTGGATGGAGAACCCACGGATGGGTTGTCTTAATCTATCTGCTCCAATTAGACTAAGTCTGAAATTTAGTACCGCCCCCTCTGTGCCAACTGCACTCCAGTTTTAGACTTAGTCTCTTTGCTCTAAGACGTGTTTTTTCTTCGCTCCTGGAGCAGAAGACTGTGTATTAGAATGCGCTGAGATGTACAAATTTACTCTAGAAATAAAAGACAAGGAAGCAACAGAATTTTATGAGCTATGGGACAATTGGTTAGAAGTGAGGAATAAAAAAGTACGAGAAGTAATGTAAACAATCTTAAATATAATGTAAGAGATATAGGACACAGTACTGTTAAGGAAAAAATGTATTTTGTATTTTTTTTGTAAAGTGAAAAAGGAAAACCAATTTTTTTAAAAAATAAAATAAAATAAAAAAAGCTTCCGTGCACAAATTTCAACTGAATAAGTAGAGCAGGGGTCTTCAAACTTGGCCGTTTCATGACTTGTGGACTTCAACTCCCAGAATTCCTCAGACAGGCATGCTGGCTAAGGAATTCTAGGAGTTGAAGTCCACAAGTCATAAAAGGGCCAGGTTTGAAGACCCCTGGAATAGAGTCTTCTTTGAGCTTAGTGTGACTGCTCCTGGTTAATTCATGGAAACATTCTTAACAACACAATGTGGAAGCATTTTGCATTACTTTTTCTGGCTTATTTTTCAACTTCAGTACAGAATTTCTGAGTAACCTTCCATCTAAGCACTCAACATATTTGAACCTGCTTAGCCCAGATAAAGTTAGGCAAGTGACTGAAGCATGAGTATTCACCAATTTAAAAATTGAGCCTTTTTTTTAAATGCCTGTTACTCAGGACTAATTCAGGAACAAGTATATATGCTAGATCCAGATTGTTATTTCAATAGGGAAGATAATTTTGAACTGCAGTACAAGACAAGGAACTTAACAACTAAGCAGGAGAAAGCATTTCAGAACCTGGAAGATGATGCAGTACAAATATGCATAGTTATTGATTGTAATGTTATTACAAAATAATGTTGATTCCCAATAAAGATGTGTTAAATAAATAAGATTATATAGTCTAAGATCTCAGGTGTCTATATCTGCTCAATCTCTCAAGAAACTGATAGCTTGAACATACATCAAATTGAAGAACTATTTGGAGTGAATGGGTGGAAATGTAAATTGTTAATGCACAACCTTTTATTTTATTATGTAACCTTTTGTTACAATAATTTAATCCCATTTCACTCTGAAAAAAATAATAATCAGTATGTGATAAAATGAGTTCAGCGCTGAAAAGCAAAGCAGTTTCACAAAAGCTGGTTCAGCACAAGATGCCTGTTTTTACAAGATTCATGGCTAATAGGAAACATGAAATTCTATATTCCTCATTTGTCCAACTAGATGATAGCACTTAGTTGATCTTGACTGATCCTGAAACCTGATCAAAGCCTAAATATGCTTTCCCCTTCCCCCTATGCTGTTTTTTTCCAAGCAAGAGCTGCAGACCCATCCAAAAGAACAATTAATGTATTTTTCACAGTACAGTTTAGCCACCTGCTGTCTTATTGTTCCTTGCCCTGTCTTGTCAATATATTCGTCTGACATTATGCATGTCCAGTTCTGCAAGGCAAGAAAAAAAGAGAAGAGATCTGCTTTGGAGAGAGTTGTTGTGTTAATTACATACATATCAAGTCTGAGAACGTACAGATCCAAGTATATAAAAATATTCTCTTTTGCGTCCTATAGATAAAATGTTCTTCCTTACAATTCATAGAAATACTGATTTTATAGAGTGCTACTTCTTTTATCAACTGAAATGATTAATAGAAACATTAGATTTGTCAGCATGCAAAATGGTAAATACATTTTTTAAAAAAAGTTGAAAATGCCCTGTTGTCTCTGGTGGTGTTGGCGGTGCCACTGCCTCTTCTTTCTCCTCTCTTCTCTTCTCTTTTTTTTTATTGAAACTTTTTACAGTTTTGCAATAAAATAATCCCCCTCTCCCACCACCCCCTCCCACCCATCATCCTCCCCCCTTCTTCCCAGAACTGAATACAGGGTTAATAAAAACTAAAAAAAAACCTTACAACTTAAATAAACATCAAACAATTATAAATACATAAAAAAAACAAAATTTTAAATACTTTAACTCCAATATATAAAAACAAAACAAAACAATAGTTCTAATCATTACCTTAAACATAAATTATTCACAAGCTAGACAATACTTTTTAATCTCATATTTATGCTGTATAAAATTCACCCATCTTTTCCACACCAAAAAATATTTCTCTTGTGGTTGATCTTTCAAATAAGCCGAAATTTTTGCCATTTCAGATAAATAAGAAACTTTAAGAAACCATTCCTCTAAAGTAGGCAAAGATTCCTTCTTCCAGTATTGCCCTATCAACAGCCTTGCCGCTGTAATTAAATTCAACATTAAAATAATTTCTTTATCATCACAATCAACAATAATGCCTAACAAAAACAATTGTGGTATAAATTTTATCCTTCTATTAAATTTTTTTTGAATATTCCACCAAATCTTAATCCAAAATCCATGACTACCAAATATGATAATACGTTGCATCCAAACAACCACATCTCCAACATTTAGGCTGCAGATTTGGATACATACGAGACATCTTCTGTGGATCAAGGTGCTCTCTTCTCTTTTTTATCCCTCCAAAACAACCCAGTGAGCAGTACTTAGCTTAGAGTCTGTTAATAGCTCAAAGTTTATGAACACTATGTTTAAGTTGGGGTTTGGACAGGGTTTCCCCTGTCTGGCTTCCCTTTTAGTTCAGAAATTCACAACACCATCAGTTGTTGAACTCACCTATGTAATTGAATTCATCCATCTTGCTGCTAGTTGGCTTCCTCTTTTTCCTTTCACCTTTCCCAGCATTGTAGACCACCCCAGAGAGCTAGGTCATCATAATATGTATCAAAGTAAGGTAATTTGAGCCTGATCATTAACAGCCATTAAAGAAACCCTAGCAAAAACGATGAAGCAAATGAAACATTATCATTAATACTTCATGTTAATGCAGACATCTCCAATAAAGTCAGTGAGGCAAGAACTTTGTGTTAGCCCTCTTTCTAGTGTCATTGGGTGCTGACCTCCATAGAATAGAAATACGTAATCTGAGAACTGAATGTCTCATATGTCCTCCTGAAATCTTGGATGAAACTTTTCAGAGTTCCTCCAATATTGCTGACAAATTGAAACCAGGAGAAGCTATTAAGCATATGGATTGGTTTAAATTAAATTATTAAATTAAAGTTTCCTTTGGGCAAGGTCTACCCACTTCTTTGTCCTAGGTATATCTGCTTTTGGAGGGTCCTATGACCCACTCAAAGGTTAAGCCCCTTTGTCTTTCTATGGTCCTCCTTAGAACAAACATCAGCAAAGATAGAAGAGGAAAAGTGTTGCACTTAATTTCTGAGGTGTGGGAAGTCACCCCCCCCAGAGAAAGAAATATTTTGGGGGATATTAAAAAGACAGAATATATTTCTCCAAAGGATCTTAAAGGCAGAAAAGCAAGCCCAGTTTTTCTTAACAGCTCCCAGCAGAAACTAGGCAGAGGCCAGCTTTTAGAAATGCAGATGTGATAATCCTTTCAGAAAGGTTGGAACTAGGAAGATAGAAAGACAAAGACCCCTAAAATCTACATACCCCACCCTAAAAGACATGACCTTTAAGGACATAATAGGATTAACCCACCAATACCAAAAGGGTACATTCAGATTCAGGTCAATGTACATGGCACAGGAAATACAAAGCCTCAAACAGGAACAGGAAACAACCTCAAAAGCCCAAGAAGGTATAAAAACCCATCACTCCCAGCTACATATGGTCAGTTTTCCCAGAGCTATGCTTCTGTCTGGATCTGCCCTTCAATAAAACTGCAACCTTCTTTCTAAAGCAGTCTCCATTTTGTTTATTCCTGGCTTGGATTGGATCCTGATGAAGATTTTTTTTTCAACAGAGGTCATGTTCCAGAGTTTTTGTTGTTGTTTTTTAACAGATGAACACTGTAACTTAGGACTATACCACCTTCCTTAATATTTCTTAGTGAGATTGTATCAGTCATTTGTCCTTTAGAAATTCTGCACTGGCAACTTTCATGAAGTGCAGCGGTAGTTATTCTATATCTGGCAGTTACAACCTACATTATAATTGGACAATCTGTAATTTAGGAGGCTGCTCTCTTCTACTGTACAGGAGAGCAAGAAAAGAAAAGAGTTACAAAAATCCCAAAGCTTGACTTTAAGCTGCCTTTTCCACAAGTTATTTGGATGACATGGTTTCAGAGAATCATGGCATGTTTTAGGACTCTGGTAATACTTGAAGTGGAAAAAGTGAATTTCAAGAAACTATTAAGTGATTCAGAAGCAGAACTAGTTAAAGATTGTATGGTTAAATGGGCACAAAATTTTGATGAACTGGTTCCATTAGATACTTGGGAGATTATTTGGGTGAGAAATGTCAAATTTACACAAGCCCAAAATTTACGGGAAAACTTTTATAAAATGTTTTATAGATGGCACCTTGATCCACAAAAAATGTCTCGTATGTATTCAAACTTGCAGCCTAAATGTTGGAGATGTGGTTGCTTGGACGCCACATATTATCATATTTGGTGGTTATGCAAAAACATAAAAGCTTTTTGGATTAAGATATGGTGGAATATTCAAAGAATTTTTAAAAGAAGGATAACATTTACTCCACAATTGTTTTTGTTGGGTATTGTTTCTGATTGTGACAGTAAAGAAACTATATTAATGTTAAATCTAATTACAGCGGCTAGGTTGTTAGTAGGGCAATGTTGGAAGAAGGAATCTTTGCCTACTTTGAAAGAATGGTTTCTTAAAGTTTCTTACTTAGCGGAAATGGCAAAGATTTCGGCTTTCTTGAAAGATCAATCGCAAGAGAAGTACCTTTTGGTATGGAAAAGATGGATAAATTTTATACAATACAAGTATGATATAAAAAAATATTATTTAGCTTTTGAATAATTTATATTTAATGTTTAAGATATTTTTTAGATATATTTTTTTTCTTTTTCTAATTTTTTTTTCTCTTTCTCCTTCTTTTTCTTGTTTCTTTTCTTTTTCTCTTTCTGTTTTTTAAATATTGGTGTTAAAGTATTTTATGATTTGTTTAATTATTGTAACCAAATTTATATATGGTTTATTTGTGTTTAAAAAATTTTCTTTTAAATTTTAATTAAGCCTGTATTCAGCTCTGGGAAGGTTGGGGGAGGGTTGGGGTGGGTTGGGAGGGTTCGGGGAAGGGAACTTTTTTGTAAAATTTTAAAAATTTTCAATTAAAAAAAAAAGAAACTATTAGGTGGAAAATTGCATCAGCCACAGTTAGTCTTTGCATCAAAATTTGACTAATCATCCTGATGTCAGGTTTCTTGCATATTTGAATGATATTGATTCAGATTTTCAAGGTTCTGGTTTAAGATTTGTCTTGTGAAATCTTTTCAGAAAGGCAGAGAGTTGGTCATTCTTGATGATCAGCATATGGAGACTGAAAATTATTTTGCTGACCCAACATTTGAAATAAGATTGGAAAGTCATATCACTATAACCACTATAACCAATTGGACCTGAGCACAAGGTTTCTGTGAGCACAGAAGAGCTACTGAGAATTATCTTCATTCACTGCTGCTGCAATTCTCAGAATCAACTGCCTTGCAAAACAGCAGCTGAATCATCTGCTGATGATCATCATTACATGGGACACTCTGAACACACAATTTCCTTTCCAATATAGGAGTTGTGGTTGGTACAGTGGTTAGAATGCAGTATTGCAAGCTAATTCTGCTGACAGCCTGCAGTTCGATTCTTTCCGGCTCAAGGTTGACTCAGCCTTCCATCCTTCCAAAGTCAGTAAAATGAGGAGCCAGATTGTTAGGGTTAATATGCTGACTCTGTAAACTGCTTAAAGGGGGCTGTAAAGCATATATAAGTCTAATTGCTATTGCTATTAAAGCTGGCCTTTCAGGAATAATAAAACTACAAATTGTTGCCTCTTCTACATTAGTTGCTTTGTTTTACTCATCTCCTCCTTCCATGTCATGCCTTTTTTTATATTAATAGGCTGAAGACCCATTATATTTCTAAAATTTTGGTAAACCATTCCCTAAAATCTGCAGGTTGGAGAGCAGTGGGTAAAAGCCAGCCGTAGTTTGATCAATCAATCAGTAAGGAGTTAGATGCCAGACTTCTTCAGAATTGACTTTACACATCCAAAACTATGTGCTTTCCCCCTTTTAAAGAATGGAATTCAATATAATTTAATCTTTGGATATAAAGCATAATGGTGTTTTCAGGAGTGAAATCTTGGATAAAGGAATGCATTCATACAACCCAAATGATTTTTAATATCATTTAAGATATGATGGCAAACATATAGATAGGAAGCAAATAAATATGTACTAAAATGGGAGGATAACAACTGGCAGAATTGCTTTTCCTGTTTTGTCAGAAAATGTATATATTTTGAGAGCAATCAAACCTTTAGAACATCTAATTTTCTTGGGAGGGAAATGAGCATAAACACCCATAAAAACTGTCTACAACTTCCCCTTAAATCAATTATATTATAAAATCTGTAGTGTTAGAATATATTGCTGCTAAGAACAGAGTAGTATATAAAGCTCTAAACATAATAGAGATATTAACATTGCACTTTCTGTTCAATGGCAGTTAGAAAAGATACATTTTTTTGACAGTTCAAGGTGACATAAGTAGATTTTTTCTATTTGTGTTCTCATGCAGAATTTTCTTTTTACATCAATTCTTTGACTTTGCATACTAAATTATTTTTTTGCCATGGCTCTTGCCCTTTCCAGTTGCTCTGAAACAGATTTTGATTTCAAAAATTTACAAAAATACATTTAAAAAGAATGTTGAAATAAAACATGCCGATGCAGAATAGTAGAGAAAAGAAGCAGAAAAAGTTGCTGGAAAAAACTTATTAACCTATCAAAAAGTGATCCAGATCTGAAATAGATTGGGTTTTTATTTACAGGTTTTCCAAATAACACTGTTTTGCATTACAAATGGGGGGGGACATCAAATATGAATAAAGATCCAACTCTTTATTCAGTTAGATGAAGTTCCTTCAGTTAGATGAAGCATTGTGTCAAATGCCATAAAAGTCAGGAGAATCAGGCAATTCAAATGAGTATAAAGATTTATTGCAAGCTGAAGCTTTCTACTAGAATCTGATCAACTAGCAGTCAAAGGAAATGAGCAGGAGATAAGAAAAGCTTTCAAGGTGGGCTGGACTTAGATCTCTTGCAGGTGTGCAGGGACTCGTGACTTATGATACATTTGACCTGTCCCTCAGCTCAGCCTGTTCATTTCTTACACATTGATTATGTGCCATCAATTAATTTTCAACTTCTAGCAACAATATGGATAGATTTTCTCATTCATGATTAGTCACTAACATGCTCTTTCAAGTCTCCCAACAGTGTAAACATTGGCATTGTAACTAAGTCAACCCATCTTACTGTTGGTTGTCCTCTTCTTCTCTTTCCTTCCCCATGCCCCAGCAATAGAGCCTTTTGTAGAGAGTGTATCTTCATGAAATGTGTCCAAATTAGGATCATTTAACTTTGGTTATTGATACTATCATGAACCATTTGTTTGATGAGTCATCAGTCTGTTTTCTTAGGTCCACAAGTTATTATCAGGAGTCATCTCCAACACCAATGTTCCTATCCTCCTCCTTCAGTGTTTTACTTACACTTCCATATGCTTCCAATATCAAAAGGAATATGGCTTGCACTGATCTTTCTAGGCATGTATAAAGCATAAAACTGGTATTTCTTTCAACCATGGCTCTTTAGTCCAAGATTTAAAATTCCTTTCATATTCTTGTTATGAAAGATATTTTTAAAATTAAATAACATTTTCATATTCATGCTCTCTGGTCATTTTCATAATTGGCTTTGGAATATTAGTTTAGGAAAAAATAGATTTTGTAGCAAATAGCATTAAGATGATAGCATAAGATAAGATAGATAGGATGAGATGAGATAAAATGAGAAGGGGCAAGGCAAGGCAAGACCAGACCAGACAAGACCAGACAAGACAGGCTAAGGTAAGATTAAGCTGAGCTGAGATTAGATGAGGTGAGATGAGATAACCTTTATTGTCATTTTTTTTTACTGTGAGAACACTGGCCCACATTAAAAATAAAATTCTGTTGCCTATATTTGTTTTCTGAGGTTTTCGCGGGTGTTTGTATGTAGGTCTTTGGTTGTTCGGGTTTTCTCCCGCATAAAATAGGAAGTGTCTTGGCGACGTTTCGACGAAGTCCCATTCGTCATCTTCAGGCTGGTGTTTTCAGCTTCGTGCTTCGAGCAGCAATGTGTGGTCTTAGCTGTTTCTTCCTTTTAACTGCCAGTGGAGGTATGAACTGATTGGGTGGGAGCTTGGCTGTGTTCTGATTGGGTGGAGGTGTGTTCTGATTGGTTAGGGGCTTGGCTGTGCTCTGATTGGCTGGGGGATTGGCTGTGCTCTGATTGGCTGGGGGGTTGGCTGTGCTCTGAATGGCTGGGGGAGTGTTCTGTTTGGTTTGCTCAGGTTAGTCTGAGTTGCAGAGGGATTTAAGATTTTGGGCTGCCTTGCTATTTTTTGGCTTCGCGTTCGTGGTCGTGCCTCCTCTTCATGGAGGGTGTCAGTTTGCTTCATGTATGGATTGGAGGGGTTTAAAGTGGCTAATGATGCAGCTGTGGTCTGGCTTCTGGTTTGTGGTCGTGCCTCATCATCGGTGTGGCTTTGGGTTTGTTTTTTGCGTGGATGTGTGGTGGTGACATCCTGTGTGGTTTTTGTGAGTGTGAGTCTGGTATCATTTTTTGTGTTAGGGAGTCGTTTGTCAATAAGGGCGGGTTTCCAAATGGCTGGTAGGCGGGAGGTATCATCTCGCTTGTTCATGCTGTGTGGGCGTTTTTCTATCTCGATGGCTTCTCTGATTATTCTGTTATTAAAATGTTCACTTTTGGCAATGGTTCTGGTATTTTTAAAGTCAATTTCATGTCCTGTGGCTTTAAGGTGTTGGACCAGGGAAGATGTTGGTTCCTCTTTTTTGACTGAGTTCTTATGTTCTTCAATGCGTGCACTTATTCTTCTGTTGGTTTGTCCGATGTATGTGGTGGGACAAGTGGTGCATGGGATTTCGTATACTCCTTGATTTTCTAATTCAATTTTATCTTTGGGGTTTCTAAGGATGGTGGATATTTTTCTGTTTGTGCAGAATGCTGTTTTGATGTTGTGTTTATGGAGGATCTTACTGATTCTGTCTGTGGTGCCTTTTATGTATGGGAGGAGGGCTTTGCCGTTTTCTTGTTCTTTGTCTTGGATTTTAGTGGGGGTTTCTTTTTGGATTAGGTTTGTAATCTTATTTCTTGGAATCCATTGGATGTTAGTACATTGGTGAGAGTGTGTAGTTCGGTTTTTAGGTGTTGTTCGTCAGCTAAGCATTTTGTTCTGGAGATGAGTGTCTTGGCTACAGAGTTGATCTGTGCTGGGTGGTGGTGTGAGAGAGCGTGCAGATAGCGGTTTGTGTGTGTTTTCTTCTGGTAGATGGTGTGTCCTAGGGAGCCATTGGATTTCTTGTAGACTAAGACATCCAGGAAGGGAAGTTGGTTGTTAGCTTCTGTTTCCATGGTGAACTGTATTTTGGGGTGTAGGCTGCTGAGGTGTGTGAGGAAGTTGTCCAGTTTTTCTTTCCCATGTGGCCAGATTATGAAGGTATCGTCTACATATCTGAGCCAGAGTTTGGGTTTGTGATTCGATTTTTCTAGAGCTTGGGTTTCAAAGTGTTCCATGTAGAGGTTGGCAATGACAGGTGAGAGGGGTGATCTCATGAGTGCTCCTTCTGTTCACAAACCTAATCCAAAAAGAAAGAAGCCATCGAGATAGAAAAATGCCCACACAGCATGAACAAGCGAGATGATACCTCCCGCCTACCAGTCATTTGGAAACCCGCCCTTATTGACAAACAACTCCCTAACACAAAAAATGATACCAGACCCACACTCACAAAAACCACACAGGATGTCACCACCAAACATCCATGCAAAAAACAAACCCAAAGCCACACCGATTATGAGGCACGACCATAAACCAGAAGCCAGACCACAGCTGCATCATTAGCCACTTTAAACCCCTCCAATCCATACATGAAGCAAACTGACACCCTCCATGGAGAGGAGGCACGACCACGAATGCGAAGCCAAAAAATAGCAAGGCAGCCCAAAATCTTAAATCCCTCTGCAACTCAGACTAACCTGAGCACAACCAAACAGAACACTCCCCCAGCCAATCAGAGCACAGCCAACCCCCCAGCCAATCAGAGCACAGCCAACCCCCCAGCCAATCAGAGCACAGCCAAGCCCCTAACCAATCAGAACACACCTCCACCCAATCAGAACACAGCCAAGCTCCCACCCAATCAGTTCATACCCCCACTGGCAGTTAAAAGGAAGAAACAGCTAAGACCACACATTGCTGCTCGAAGCACGAAGCTGAAAACACCAGCCTGAAGATGACGAATGGGACTTCGTCGAAACGTCGCCAAGACACTTCCAATTTTACGCGGGAGAAAACCCGAACAACCAAAGACCTACATATATATATATATGGTAAAAAGATAAAATGAACACCAGGGTAATAAAAACTGTAAAAGTTTTTAATTAATTAAAACTATAAAAGTTCAATTAAAAAGCGCCAAGCTTTCGCCGTCACCTGCCGGCATCCTCAGGGCTAGCGCACCAGAGAATGAGAGAGTCCTTTATAGGCGTGTCAAGGTTTGCGCCCGGCTCCTTGATCTCGTTATCGGGCCTGATTGATTCAATTGCGTACAGTTAACCTGTTCTTCCTTGTTCTTTTTGGTTACGTGTCTATCCTCATCCATCCTTATTTCTCTTAACCTTGGGGTGGATGGATGACAACTCCAGTTGTTTCGGTTGTCTTTATATTCTAACTTCCCCCCAGGTTCAGGTGGTAATACACATTCCACATTCCTTTCACAGCCATATCCTGTCAAGTTGTTCTTTTTAAAGTAACTCCCCCTTTTGATTCCAATACTTTCATTTTTAGTGCACTTGTCATCCGGGTGGTCCTGCGAGCTGTTACGAATCAAATACGACGTGCGGGTGGCAGTCTGGGGTGCGGATTGTTCAGCCGGGTGAAGGGGCTGTTTCCTAGTCATCGCTATACCCAGCTGTCTTGCGCGCGTCCTACTTCGGGTACTCGGTCCGAGGGGGGGGGCGGTGGCCGGATCACACTCCTTCTGGTTGTCATAATGCTCCTCTTCAGCTCTCCCTTTTTCTGCGTTGTTAATGTCCATGTGTGTTCCATGGGAGTCTTCGGGATCGTCGGGCGGGGGGCACGATGATTCGATCTCTCGTACTTCGCCGCTCTCCGATCCTCTCTCCTCCTCTTCGGCGGTGCTCGGGAGTTCGTCATTGGTTGCGTCTTGTAATCTACACCCCCTGGATCCGGTCGTTCTGGCTGCGCGAAAGGGTCCTCTCCTCCTTTCCGGATCGGTCACGACGTTTCTTTTAGTGCGTAGGCGAGCTGTTACATTTGGCGATTCCCCCGTGCCTCCACCTGCTGTATCCTCCTTCGTCTCGTTCATACTGTCAGGACTCCAGGTCCCAGTTTCCACCCTCCCCCTTGTCCTCTGGAATTGCGGCAGCATCGCTGGGGTAGTAGGGGTGTTCCGCAATTGCCCTTCCTCTTCCGGATTGCACCAAATCTGTTGGAAAGTTTGCCCTTCTCCCTTAATATCACTGGGATTACTATTAAGTCGTTGGGGGTGTTGCAACTGATTATTGGCACTCCATGATCTTAAAGCCACGTATGCCGGGCATAGGTCAACATGTCTATTAATAGATCTACTATCCGAGTAGACGACGATCCCGAAGACTCCCATGGAATACACATGGACATTAACAACGCAGAAAAAGGGAGAGCTGAAGAGGAGCATTATGACAACCAGAAGGAGTGTGATCTGGCCACCGCCCCCCCCCGGACCGAGTACCCGAAGTAGGATGCGCGCAAGACAGCTGGGTATAGCGATGACTAGGAAACAGCCCCTTCACCCGGCTGAACAATCCGCACCCCAGACTGCCACCCGCACGTCGTATTTGATTCGTAACAGCTCGCAGGACCACCCGGATGACAAGTGCACTAAAAATGAAAGTATTGGAATCAAAAGGGGGAGTTACTTTAAAAAGAACAACTTGACAGGATATGGCTGTGAAAGGAATGTGGAATGTGTATTACCACCTGAACCTGGGGGGAAGTTAGAATATAAAGACAACCGAAACAACTGGAGTTGTCATCCATCCACCCCAAGGTTAAGAGAAATAAGGATGGATGAGGATAGACACGTAACCAAAAAGAACAAGGAAGAACAGGTTAACTGTACGCAATTGAATCAATCAGGCCCGATAACGAGATCAAGGAGCCGGGCGCAAACCTTGACACGCCTATAAAGGACTCTCTCATTCTCTGGTGCGCTAGCCCTGAGGATGCCGGCAGGTGACGGCGAAAGCTTGGCACTTTTTAATTGAACTTTTATAGTTTTAATTAATTAAAAACTTTTACAGTTTTTATTACCCTGGTGTTCATTTTATCTTTTTACCATGAATACCCCCAGGGTTCACATTTTTAACCTTCTTAATATATATATATATATATATATATATATATATATATATATATATATATATATACGCCCATACATATAAAAATAATCACTGCCCATTTTGAATACATAGCAGAAAGAGGAAAACTGAACATTCACAAGACTGATGCTATATGGAACAAAACCATGACTGAATATAGATGTTCTGCTTCGGATACCATGAAATCTCCTCCCAGAAGGTAACAAGGAAAACAGGTTGTGAATATCAATATTTCCTTGGACAACGTCTCTCCAAGCAATAAAATAAAAGCTGCTCAAACTTGCCTCAAACTGCAAAATGGGTGCCATATAAATTTAATAAATAAGTAAATAAATAAAAGTAGGAAGCATTTGTTGGTGCATCCATTCTATGTTGATTATGAAATGATAATGAGGGAACTCTATGAGATGCAGAATTTTAGTTCCAAAGATCCAAATTATTTGTATCACTACACTGAGCAAATATATCGTGGAGCTAATACAAATTTTAAAAACTGATACTTGAAGCATTATAGCTATCAGAGAGATTTATATAGTAATCAAGATAAGACTTCTTTGCTCAACTAACTGTTCTTGAAACCCACCGTCTAGTCAACTTCTCCTCACACTCAGCATAGAAAAAAATCATACTGAGCAGCATTGTTACCTGTAAGTCACAAATATATTTCTGGTGTTGAATCCTCATAGTGCTTTTATGTTTTAAAGCCTTAAAGATTTCTAAAAATAATTTGCATCCACTAAATTGATAGGAATGTATTATTTTAATGAAACACAGTTCATAGTTTTGCAAGAGATTACTTCTGTGAGGTTACTAAATATATATATTTATATATATTCTGCCAGAGGCAGAACCAGAACCAGAACCGGGGAAGGCAATCATTGCATGACTAGGCAAAGAAAGGATTTGGAGGGAATAGGGACGATAGGGATGGATGGTGAAATATTGGAACCACGGATGGATGGATGGATGGATGGATGGATGGATGGGGTGAAAAGGAGGGAGGAAATGAGCATGGGGAATGGTCGATGTTGTTGGATCTGGGCGCGTGGTCTAGGGTGACAACTGAGAGAGAGGGAGGGCGAGTGAGGGGCACACCTCTGATGGTGACGTCAGGAAGGATAGGGGCAACAAGGAGGAGAAGGGATGAATCTGGAGGTGGATTAGCGAGCAGACCAGCTGACCACAGACAGACAGGGTGGGGTGGTAGGATGCATCAAGGGGAATTGGAAGCAACAGGGTTGGCAAGGACGGAGTGTGGAAATCTGGAGGTGCATTCGGATCACTGTCAGCAGGGGGGAGGTGACAATGAGGGGAATTAGGAATGCCAGACCTGGCCGTACGACTCAAAATACATAGGACAGGGATACCAAAAAAAGATAGGATTAGCCAAGAGGGGGAAGGAGGGGAAAGGGGTGAAAAAGGGGGGAGGTTGGACTCAAAGAGGAGCCGGCGGATAGTCCAACTGATCATAGGCAATGGGGCAGAGAGAGACGGGACACGATTGTCCGCACGCACAGCCAGGTGTGAAAGGAAATTAGGGGAGATAAGGCTAACAAGGACGAGAGGGTCTGAGCCTAAGAGCAAGCCGATAGGCATTCCCACCGGTCGTGGGCAGACAGAGCAGAAGGATGAGGCATGATGGAGCGTGCGCACACCAGGGGTGGAGGGAAATCGGAGAAAAAAAGACTGACAGGAATGGATGACAGAAGGCAGGAACAGCGTGTAGATCAATGGGCTAGAAAGGAAGGGAGCACTGATGGCAAGCCTTTTGGAACACTGGATCTGAGTGCACAGCCTGGAATGAGCAGGAGGGAGCAGTTGGAGAGCACACTGGCAGCAATGGTGCTGGGAGGGAGGAGATTGACAAGGATGAGAGAGGGGAAAGGTGTGGAATTGGAGTGCAAAAAAGAGAAGGCGGGACAACCAAGGCAATTATGGATAGCTAGGAAGGATGGCCCTATCACATGGGCAATGATGCTTACTTAGGCCAGCAAGGTGTATAAAAAGAATCTCCCCACCCCCTAAGCTTTACTCTGAGGACGCTGGCAGGGGACCAGCGAAAGCTAAGTTGTTTCTTTTAACATTGTAAATAGTTGTTTTTATTGTTTTTAAATAACTTTTTAGCAATAAACAACTGGTTTATATCTCTCTCGGAGATCAAAGGCTGTGTTATTGAACAAATATGCCCGGGATTCACATTTTTGCAGCTATTAAGGACGTATATGTATCTATATCTATATCTATATCTATATCTATATCTATATCTATATATGTATATGTATATGTATATGTATCTATGTAAAGGTAAAGGAGTCTGCAGATTTTATTCCACTAGTCATTGCCAACTATAGGGGGCAGTGTTAATCTCCATTTCAAGGCCATTGAGTCTGGGCAGTCCAAAAACATTTCCATGGTCATGTGGCTAGCATGACATCATGGAGGATTGTTACCTTCCCACCGAAGTAGTACCTATTTATCTACTGCATTTGCATGCATTCGAATTGCTAGGTTGTCAGGAGCTGGGGTAAGAATGGGAGCTCACCCATTTGTGTGGCATTCGGGGCTCAAACATGGGCTGCTGGCATTCCAGCTGACAAGCCCAGCATTTTAACCACTGAGCCACTGTGCCACTTTTACTAAATATACAGGTGGATTTAAATATGAGGAAAATATAATAATCTAAGCCACACTGAAGAACCATCTATATTTCATCTCATTACCGATTTGTAACTCTGGATAGGGTGTGGTTTTTACAAGGTTATATGATTGATCCTGTCATACAGAATGTTCTTTACAGTAATTATTATAATTATAATAATAATAACTAATAAATTATAATACAGTAATAATTGTATTATAACTAATACAATTATCTTTGTATTAGCAAAAATAATACTTGATTCCCCCCCCCCCGTATTTTATTTCTCTTTGCCCAAAGGGTGCTGCCCAGATTTCAACAGCTATGAACCTTCCATCAACATACTTCTTGAAGCAAAGAGCCAAAGTCTATCTGAACATTTTCTTAGCTAAGAGTATAAGTTCCTTTGATAGTTTATCTCTCCCAAGAGATTTTAGGTTAAAGCAGGGGTGTCAAATTGCCAACTCATGGGCTGATTGCATCATTCAGAGGCCGTGGCCACCCCAGCTCTGGCAATGCAAAAAAGTCATGATGTGTCATGACACTTCATGTGACATAGTGAGTCTGACACCCGTGGGTTAAAGTGCCTCCACAAAGCAGCATATTAATCACAGTTTTATATTGGGAAAAGGAAATCTTGTTCTGTTTCAATTTCCTTCTAAAATGTCCTGTAAAGATATCTTGATTTAGAATTCTTTAGCTAGACTTATACTATATTAGGCTATTTTACCTGCACAAGAATAATACAATATAAATAAGAACTATAGAGCTGTATATGCTGGCTCCTCCCTTCACAAAGCATATTATGCTGATTTCAACCTGTCTTCTCAACTTTTATATATTGAGCAGGAAGTCCTGTTTAGGGAGATCATATTCATGTTTACTGAGATGCTAAGACAAAATAAAAGAGAAATGATTAGGAATCGTCAGTCAGGCATATCTCAGAAAAAGCCTCTAGGAGGAAGAGATGCAAGGTTAGAGCTTAGACTGTGCTCATAGCTAGCAAGTGGAGGTGAACCATTTAAGAAAGGCTGGAGCTTTCCTGCTACTCTCCCTAAAGTCCTAAAGGAAATTAAATTACAAGATGCATAACATCTGAGACAGAAATCTTGCAAAATAAGGAATTCATGTAATTACCGACATCTAGGCCAGTGGTGGCGAACCTATGGCACGCGTGCCAGAGGTGGCAGTCAGAGCCCTCTCTGTGGGCACATGTGCCATTGCCCCAGCCTTGCCTCCCCCTGTGACCCCCTTCTTTTCAACAGCCCCCCTGAAGGAGCGCGGCCCACATGGAGCAGCACAGCCAAAGACATGACAGCCAGGCAGCATAGACAAGACTCTGCCCTCACACCCCATCATGCAGTGATGCTGCAGGGCGCGGTCAGAGGGTGTGGCCGCCATAGCGCTGCTGGGCTGCCTGGGCAATCTGTGACAGGCCCTGGAGACAGTGAGTGGTCCTGTGGACAGGCGGGGCGGAAGCTGGGGGGGCAGAGTGGGGCGAGGCAGAGGGGTGGAGCAGGGACAGGGCCAGTTTTTGGGCACTCGGTCTCTAAAAGGTTTGCCATCACTGATCTAGGCTCTAAGAAACCAACCTGAGTGTAGCATTAAAGCCTATATTTGTTGTTGCATTGTTGCTATCTTAAACAATGTCCTCCAATGAGGATTCTGGCCTCATTAATGTATATTCATTCAATGCAAAAGCTTGATTTTCTCAGTTACTTGGATTTCATTTATTCTATATCATAACATTTTGTTATTCACTGATTATACTAATGCTTGATTCTTGCAGTCCTACAAATGGCTTACTCTTGGCGTGATTATAAGCAGAAAGAAAGCCCTGTTAAAGCTGAAATTTCTTCCACATTTAACATGAGGAGGCAAGTACATTTTATGTCTCTTAACCATCCTGCAAAATCACTGTCTCTTGATGGTAACTTACTATATGTGGGTGGAACTGATCCATATAATCAAACTTCTCATGGGATAAGTAGTTGGATGAAGTGTGTAGAACATGTTTTTCGGTAATGACCCCTCCTATAGACTAGGTTGGTCTCATGAGGGCAGATGGGCACCTACTCTGAGAACAGCTTTCCCAAAAGCTTATAAAGTTACAATTGTTACAATTGTTCTACAGAGCTTTTTCAAGAAATTTTAGACTGGTTTGTCACTTTATTTATATTTGATGTCAATGTATATTTATTTAGATTTGTGTGTGTGTCAAGAATAACATTATAGTTTCATAACATTCATAAAATGTTATATGAATTCGAAACTACATACTGAAAATGCATTAAACTGGATGCAATACTGTGCAGTCTAAAACTTTGATACCCAAAGTATAATTAACCAGCAGCAAAGGTAGGGTTTTTTTTTTTTTGTTAAAACATAGTCATATCACTCTTACTCAACAAACACTTTTCAAGGATAATCACCTCCACAGGGCTTCCTTGCCAATTATTTTTTGAAGTTACTAAACATACTCCTGTTTAAGCATACATCTGCAAATCCTGATGGCTGAGGATGATTTAAAAATAAATCTGTACTATTGGTTTCAATTCTACATATTATATATTATGCTGCAATGCAGTTAAGGTCCCTTAAATATGTATTGTCATTTCAACTACACAAACAAGCTAATGTAACAATATTTTAATGGTATCGTGGCTAGGATTCCTCCAAATCCATAGCAACACTTGCTTCTTCTGTATAATAAATCTCCAAACTATTTTTTTTAAAAAAAACTTTTTTTAGTCACCTACCTGGGTACTTGAGTTCCCAGGTAGGTGGGAGTTCCATAATACTATTTTTAATTGCACATGGGAATCATTGTACAATTAACCATTAACTACTCTTTTTTTTGGGGGGGGGAACTGCCCCAACCAAGGTATGCTAGCCTTTTTTCCCCCTCATCCTTATCCCTCAGGCAGCATATCTTCTCTAGCAGTTGGTGAAACCATTTTGGGTAATTACCTAGATAGGTATTTGAAGCCTCTTCAATTATTTTGGTGCAAACAAAGTAAGTCTTTAAAATTCTAAAAAGGCAAGATATTATCACTCCTATCTTTGTCTTCCATTAGCCAGAAGATCAAACTATTTACTCATCAAATTTGCGGATTCAAAAAGATCTTGACAAAGAAGAACAATGGGCCCTATGCAACAAAATGAGTTTTAAAGTGGAGAAAAGCAAAGTTTTACATTTAGGCAGGAACAATCAAAGATATAAGCACAGATTAGATGAGACCTGGCTCAAAAACAGTAACTGTGAGAGGGACCTTGTAATCTAGTGGAGGTTCGCTTGACTATGAGCCAGCAATGTGCAGCAAAAGTTAACACAATCCTGGGTTGTATAAACAGAGGGATAGAATCAAAATCACGTGAAGTATTAGTACCACTTTATAAAACCCTAGTGAGACCACACCAGGAAAACTGCAATCAATTTTGGTCACCATACTACAAAAAAGATGTTGAGAATTTGGAAAAAGTTCAAAGAAGAGCAACTAAGATGATCAAAGGCCTGGAAACTAAAAGATATGAAGAATGGCTGCAGGACTTGAGTTTGGCTAGTCTAAAGAAAAGAAGATATAGGGGTGGCATGATAGCACTATTCCAGTATTTGAGAGGCTGCCACAAAGAAGAGGGGATCAAATTATTCTCCAAAGCACCAGGTGCCAGGACAAGAAACAATGGTTGGAAACTGATCAAAGAGAGAAGCAACCTGGAATTAAGGAAAAAGTTCCTAACAGTGAGGACAATTACCCAGTGGACAGCTTGCCTTCAGAAATCATGGGTGCTCCATCACTGGAAGTTTTTAAGAAGAGACTGGACAGTCACTTGTCTGAGAAGGTATAGATTCTCCTGCTTAAGTGGGGGGCTGGACTAGACCACCAAGGTCCCTTCCAGCTCTACTCTACTCTACTCTACTCTACTCTACTCTACTCTACTCTACTCTATTCTACTCTACCCTACCCTACCCTACCCTACCCTACTCTATTTCTGTTTCACAAACAACTCATGTGGGCTAATTCTAGATTTAAAAGTGCCACAGACAAGGATCCTTCTTTATGTCACCTGTCTGTATTTTTGAGGACCTCATTTTGTAATGCATTAATGCCACTTTGACAATTGTGACTCATGAGATGGACACTTGAAAGTTGTGCAAGAGCCAAACAACATGTAATGTTAATGATTATGGCTGTAAATAGCTTGCATATGGAGCATAAAAAGGAGCATGACATTCAGAGAAATAATCAATAATTTCTCTCCGTAGATTCCCTATATTCTGATCACTGTCAGCCCATTGTGATTAGTTATAGAAGGCAAAATTTGAAGCTTCCCTCCATAAATTATATTTATGTTTATGTCCCACTATGCTCTGTGTACTTAGGATGGAAACTCCCTACATATATCCAAACAATAGCAACAACTCTGGGACATAGGTTGGGCTGACAAAGACTAACTGACTGACAAACACACAGTGGGGACTAAATCATGACTCTCCTAATCCAAGTCTATTTGATCTAATAAGAGATTCTTTGTATTCTTTGTTTCAGCTGAGAGAGTTGAGTACCGGTAGATAGTTCAGAGTAGAAAATGGACATTCACTAAATGTTGGGAACATAATACCTAGAATTCCTTGCCATTGCCCTTAAGACATTCCATGTATGATCTCCTGAATCCAGCATCTTTGAACATGATCTTTGAGGCTCAGTTGCCTGCTTCTAACTGAATCCTGTCCAAATCATACAGGGATATCACTATTAAAAGAGAGCCATGAAAACCAGGAAATCTGAGAAAGCCAGAGACATGTTTATTAACTTTACAAAGCAATCTAAGTAAACCAACTTGAAACTCTTCATATAAGTCTCTGGGGATCTCAAAATAATAAATTTCTGAATTTCTTTAAAAAAAGTAATTATATGGAAATAGAACTAATATTGATAGAGTTTTCCATATGGTGGGTAGCTCTAACTCAATATTCTTGGGAATAGTGTGATTTCAGTTTGTAAATATATATTGCTGCAGAAAAAGAGTATTTTACCCTTTGGTATTGCAATGGCAAATTTACAATTCCACTATGTTTTTTATGCATTTGTTTTCTAAAGAAACTCTTTATGTTCATATAGGGAAATGCTTGAATCAACTTATTACGTGGCAGTATCTATACTGCTGCATTTCCAAGAAACATCAACATAGAATACTTTGTAGTCTTTAATTTCAGTATTACATGGGGAGGGGATACAAAAAAGAAAAAAAAGAAACAATTCGGTTATCTCTGGACATTATTAAACATGGCATTTTATAAAACTTCTCCTAGAAGTTTACATTTAATCTCTCATTTCTTAGGATACAATCAAAGTAAAACAAATCAATTCTGTCAGATATGGAAATGTTAAAGTCTCAGTAGTGTAGACACATTCTGCATTACTTATAGACTCACACATATATAAATATTAGCACTTTCCCACCAGGATTTTTCTCTTTTGTTCTGTTGGAATATATTAATATAATGTGCATCATACATATTTAATGCATTACAATATTGTGCTAAGAAGTTCAGAGAATAAATAAATACCAAAGGAAAATGTAATAAAATTTCTTTCTATTAAGAGAGATGCTTATGCCCTGTATTTTTCTGTTATTTCCTTCAGCTTGTCCCTAGGTTCCATGGACTGGGTAATTTAAGCAACAACAACAACAAAAAATCATTATCTGGACTCATACTAACTTTCCTTTGAAAATGATAATAGCATTGGTTGTTATTTTACAAGACCCTAGACATGTTCAAAGAAATATTTTGCTTCAATAAAAGTTCAAGTGTCTTATTCTGTCCGAGTTCTTTTGCAAAGCAAGAAAAATCATACCATCACTTCTCCAAAAAGAGTCCACCATATTCTTTACTTTCCTCTGATCAAGAAGATACCCTTTCTGACCATCATAAAAACAGAACTGGAAGTCTTCTAGTCCAACCCCATACTCAAGCAGGAGACCCAATAGCATTTTGGACAAATGGCTGTCCAATCTCTTCTTGAAACCTCCAATGATGGAGCACCCATAACTTCTGGAGGCAAGTATCCTCACCACTCTCTGCACTGCCTTCCTGTCTGAAGCAGTAATGCTTCCAAACCAGACAGTAATGCAGTATGACAGGATGTTCTCGATCATCCCTCTGTAGAACGTGTTAAGGACAGGAAAAGGAAGATGTGCTTTTCTCATGCAACCCAGAAAATGCAGCTGCTGTGGTGCCCACTTCGCCAGTGTCTCATTGTTGAGCAACCAAGCTAGCCTATTCATTAGCTGCACACCCAAAAAATTGATGTTGCTAACTACCTCCATAGGAGAAGCAGTACTAACATTTCACTTATCTAGATTGTTTGTGAAGATGTTGAAGAGTACAGGGCCCAAGACAGAAAAGATCCAGTATGTCACTGTTTCATTATGAGATTATTGAAAAATAAATAGGAAGTAAGGGGGGAAAGGTTGAGGACAGTTTGAGGACAATGCTATGTATTCCTACCGTTAAGTCATAAGCAGAGGGCTATGCTTAGGCTAGGGCAGGTTTGGGAATATTTTGATGAGCCCTAAGAAGAATAAAATGACTGTAATCTGACAGGTTAAACTAACAGTTGGGTCTCCATTTGGCAACAAAATGAAAGAAACAATGATGCTTTGATCTTGAGAACAGGAAGAATGCATCATCTCATTTAACAGAAGGACTGGAGGAGAGTTCTTTTCAGAGATCTTAAAGTTTGGGTCGGTTTGTGAAGAAAAATGTCCCAGCTAAGACAATCAATCCTTTAGATTTTCCCTGGATCTGGTGTGACCATGAGAGAGATAACTTCAAGATTACTAGAAAGCTAATGAATTGGGGTATCAAATAATCTTTCACAGTTCTTATGGTTCATTATCCTACAAGCTCCCTCTCATACAGTTTCTGGGAATTTTAGATGATCTGGTGAAGATATACAAGAGGAGAGGAGGGAATTGGTGACATAGTGTTTTGGAAGGATAAGTAGCTAAGACTTCACAAAGTGAGCGAGTTTGTAAAGATTTAGAAAGTTGGGGAAAATATAGCTAATTTGATGGTGTTTTGGATTAGTAACTATGATTGGTTATCTCAGTGCAGTCTTTCAGTTGTGGATCAACATCTGTGCTTCCGGAATACCTGGAATGCAGAAATATAGCAGGTTAGACTATCCATCAGGGATCTGCATTACTTAGAAAATTGCTTCTTTTTTTCTTGCAGTGCTAATAATGACTAACAAGCATGAAGATAGATAACTAGAGTTTCTTTTCCTTTTTTCTAAAACTAATAATCATGAAAAAGTATGATTTATTTTGGGATCGCATATAAAGGTAAATACTTCCTTTTCTGCTGAGCTGTTTCACAAATTTCCTGTGAGTGTTGCCTTATCTCCTAATGGTACCAAATGTGAAAAATAAAACAAAAAACAGTAACCAAACTAAACATTTTAAAAAGGCAAACAAACAAACAAACAAATAAATAAATATCCTCAAAGTGAAACTAATTCCTGAAGACTACATGGACACATCATTGGATATTTTTTTGGCATTAATATAGAAATTGTTTTCTACTGCATTCTTCCCAGATGTTTTCAACTTTGCAGCCTACTTTATGAACATAGAAATCTCTTATTCTAGAATAACGCTGCATAGCTTTATCTAAAAATATTAAATCATGGCAACTGGACAAAAGTTTGCTAAACTGAGATGTTTTATTATTCATCCAAGTAACTTCATCAGTCAAAATAAATAATTAGTTTGGCAGAGAGTCAGAGAGTCATTGGAATATACTAACTCTTGCCACACCAACTTCAGGGATTGCTCCCAAAAATGTATTTCAATATGTCAATGATGACTCAATCATGCAGGCCAAAAGTATCTTGGCTTCTAAACTGAGACAAAGTCAGCTACATTCTTCTGTCTGACGAAGCATTCATGTAAATTACATTATACTAACATTTATGATGTATACTGATCATACATTTTTAGATAAAAATGCCACAAAGTTATATTACGCAGCAGGAGCAAATAACCTACTAACATAGGACATATGTAGTTACCTCTCTTTAACTACTGTTATATGATTATTATGTTATCTGACTTTATGAACTGCAGCCCTTTCACAATGCATGATGAGATCTATGTAGAATAGCATGTGGACATGTTTGGAGTCCAAATGATTTTTTTATTATTGAGACAGGAGGATTGGATGCTAAATCTGAGTATGATTTATAAGGGCCATGACAAATGATTCCAATAAAGAATATTGTATTTCTTTCACTTTGGGATTAAATCCAGAACCTATTATACGTTTGAACTAGTTGCAATCAATGGTCTCAAATATATTCAACTCTGTATATTTGAATATATTATATGTGCAAATAATTTATGAAACATTACCCTCATAAAGAAATAAAACCCATAACTCCTTATTTATCAGGTCACTAAAGACTGAAATACATTGATTGATCTCTATTTTAAAAGTATCCTATTTCAAATATCCTAGAAAATCCATTTCATAACAACAACAACAAACATTGCATAATGGAAGCATAAATATTACAAAACAGAACCATTGATAGTTGAACACAAAGCCTTGGACATGAAATCATAAATATAAATATTAACATTTATTTACGCACAGTTTAGCAGTATAAACTTCACAGTGATTGGAAAAGGAGAAGAGAAGAGATTCAGGTCAGACTGGTGACAGAAAATGAAATGCTGCAAGATTTGAAGACTGAAAGTTATTGTTAAGGACAGAAGTGATTTGGAAGAAGTGAGTGAAAAATGTGATTTCTAGAGTGAGGTCAACATGTCTTCATTAAAAGAAAGAACATAGCCAGTATGACAGAGGGCACCATAGTTACCATGGTAGCTGAAGCACAGTCCAAACCAATATGGGTCAAGGGTGCTATAACAACACAGATAAATGGACAAACAACTAGGTACCATCTCTGTCTGTGATAAAAGAACAACAATTTTCAGTATCAGAAGCTGACATTTAACAATATTATAAGTAACTCACTGAAATTGAACACTCATGGGTAATTGTACTATTGAAAGAACAAGTCATCAGGATCCAGACTATCCTAGATGACAAAAGAATGGTTGATATTGATGTTATTTATATAAAAAGCAAACTAAGACTTGTGATTACTTACAGAAAAGATCTTGGGGTCAAAGTGGAAAACACATTGAAAATGTCAACTCATTAACAAAGAGAAAAAGAGAAATCAGTATTTTTAGGAAAAAGACTAAAAATCAAGCCACCAGTGTCATTATGCTTTAAGCGATCCAGGATATTGGTATGATTACATCCTTACTGCTCCCAACATTTCTTGCCCACACTGACTTTTTTTTTAAAGAAATGTGTTTTTAATTAATGCATAGGAATTTATCAATTAAAAACTTTCTAAAAGCAAAACAAATCCTCAGGTCTAATTTTGTCTTATTATCCATGGCTGCTTTGTGACTGGCCAAACCATTATGACATAGGTGTCAAACTCGATCCTGTCACATGACATATCTTGATATATCATGACATTTTTGCCTTTGTGGAGCCAGTGTGGGTGTAGCCTACACATGATGCATCTGGTCTGCAGGCCGCCAGTTTGACACCCCTGCATTATGGTAATAGCCATTTTGTAAAGAAGCAATTTTTGTGGCAGCCATTTTGTGACTACATCCACCACATCTTAAAATTCCAAATGTCCATCTATGAAATATACATAAAAGAAAAAAAAACCTATTCCATTTTTTATCTGAATGGGATTTTCCATGCCGATATTGCAAAGTGCTTTAGGAAATAAACTGGCCAATGTAAAAGAAGAATGAAATATTTTGCATATTGGATTATCAGCCACTAAAACAGAGAACAGCATTAAAAAAGAAAAAAAAAGATTCATTTGTACTGTAATTGAAATTTGCCTCAAGCAACTGTACCAATTTTATGATAATGAAATTTCTTGTCATTTTAAAACTGCTTGAGAACTCCAGTGTTAAGAACTTGTCCTGTAGTGAAGTCTTCAAGTGTGTATTAAAATATTTATTGAATTGCAAATGAATAAGAAAAATGAAGAAAAATGCTTTGATTTGTAGTCTGTGTTTCTTCATGCATGTGTTTGATTTGTAGTCTGTGTTTCTACATGCATGCTAAAAAGACATCAAAGCCTTTGAAAAGAAAACAAAAATATCATCAGGTCTACAGAAAAATAAATGATAAAATGATAAAATCTTTCCTTGCATTTTTAGTTTAGTATAATTTCTGACAATAGTGTTTATGTTTTATCACACTGGTGCTTCATTTTACAGTTGGGTTCATCATGGCTCCAAAAAGTATATCAAAAGTGCAAATTCTTGTGTGCCTCAGACCCCCTCACTTTAAATAATTTTATTCCTAAATTGATCAGCTATTAGAACTAAAGAATGTAACATTTCAGAAAAGCTTTTTAAAAACTCTGAATTTGGCTATTTATGCTTTAAAATGAAATTACTAAGGGCTGCAAGAGAGCCAGATTAAGGCTTCAGGATAGAAACCATGAGACTCTTGAGTTCTTCTCCTGCCTTAGACACAAATCTTGCTGAGTAAACTTGGGACAGTTACTCTATTTCTCTACTCTAGGAAACAGGCAATGGTAAACCACATCTGAAAATCTTACCAGGAAAACTACAGGAATGACTCAAAAGTGATATAAGGACTATCCTAAGAAGTAAAGAAAATGAGAATATTAAAAAAAGTTTTATTTGTAATTCTGTATTGTTTTTTTTTTCTGGAATATTCTCAGAAATAATGTGTGAATCTATTCTTACTATAGGTGGATTATGAACTATTTCCCTCATAATAAAATAGTACAGACATTTCCCTGGTCCAGCTACTTAAAATATGTTGAATAGGCATGCTAGCTACTGCCCACTTGCAAATACATAATCTTGATCACAATGGAAGACCAGGCATACGTCAAACACTTTGATGTCAAAATTAAGGATTAATTAAGCATTAGCAGCTGTCAGACCTCCTCTTTTCCCTCAGATATATCAGACCACATGGCAGTATCCTTTAGTATTCCTACTAATCAGAAAGAAAACTGAAGGAGGAACAGAACAGAAAAGAAACTTTGGAAAAAAAGAAAAGAAATAAAAAGAAGGGGAAAATCTGGAAAAGAAAGATTGGGGATGGGAGAGAGAAAAATCAAGGATGTCAAATTGAGTTTCTTAGTTCCTGATTACTTCATGGAGATATCCATGTAGTTTTCTTGGCAACAATATGAAATTATAAAGGCTTTTTCTCTCCCCCACCAGTCTTAAGTATTTGGTCCCCTCTAACATTTTTTATCTCTATGATCAGGTGACCTGTCTCAAATTCCCTCTCTTTATCTTGCAAAGTTTGCTAATTGTATCTTCACTAAAAGTCTAAACAATTTGTGTTTCTATGAAGGTATTGTTATATTAACTTAATTTCAAAAACACTTCAGAAAAAGTTATGAGATTTCAAATTTGACTGGTTCCTTACATCATTTAAATGTTCCTAAACTGAATTCTTATCAAGCTTTTTTGCCATTAATCTTAAGTTCTTTAAATTCTTAAAATTGTTATTTTACTCTTCATATTCTGGAATGAAGGATCAGTCATTGGGAGGGTTGCATTCTGAACTACGACTCAGAAAATCACTTTTAGTATTAGAAAGGTTGAAATCCAATGTGCTATAGAAAGTGAGGCTCAATTAACTCAGTATCCTTACAGATTCAGCTGTGAATGTGAACTTGCTGTTGGTTCCATATCTCCTAGTACTCAGACTCATTAGTCAACCTCAATTCTGCAGTCTGTTGTGAGAAGCAGCCATCCAGAGTACAAGTGGGTGACCTCTCTTCCTCCCCTGGTCTGGAAACGCTTATTGCCCAGCCATCAGTCTTCACCACAGCTTTCTCTCTGTTGCTTCAGAGATGTCTTAATCTGCCATTGCTTTACCTAGAAGTCTCCACACCCTTGGTAGTAAAATATAATGGCATTCAAATACTAGGTAACCAAATACCAGATAACCAAATACCCTGCAGACCTTTCAGAATCAACCAAACACTTCCATGTAGCTTGATAGAAAATGTGTAAACTGCATTATATAAAAAGAAGAAAAAACTTCATTCAATCCCCATCAGGGAAATTGAATATTTCCATTTCTACAACCAACATTGTCATATGATCATTTCTTAAAATCTGTGTGATGGCATTTGGATCATGGAAAAATAAATTCTTTTAAGGTGGAAAAAATCATGTTTTCTATTACTACAAATTGGTAAGAGTTTACAAACTGATAAGAATAGAGGCAGCATGCCTTAAATGATAATGTTCTGAACTTTATGTGGATTTACTAAATTCTGTTAATACTTTGCAATCACACCCTATCAAGGAGTTGTGTGTGCCTATTGAAACATTGGGATTGCATATTTCCAATATTCTTGCTAAGTGTCCAACACTTCCACCTACAATATCCCACTTACAGTATGATAAGTCATTAAAGGATCTAAATGTGGAACTCACACCTTATTTTTGTGTACAATATAATGGGTGATTTAAATGTGTCACCTTTTTCCATGTGACACTGATGCCTACAGAGAGAAATATGGAGGTGGTGCCACCAAGTTCTTCCCAATTTTACTACTTTCTTTCCATTTGCTCTCTTCCCCATATCTTCCTCCCATTTCAGCTTTTTGGAGTAGATTTTCTTTTCTGAACTTTTTACAATGTGTGTTTATTCTTTAAGACAAGTGTTTTAAATGGAGACAAATATATCTTAAAACCTTTCATTAGTCAGTAAATTTGGGAACAATATAGGTAACATAGATGTAGAGATTTATTGGCATTCTCCATCGTTTAACCAGAAAATGGAGAAAAATAGCATTCCCACAGAGTATAACTTTAGTTAAAAGATAGAAAAATATATTCTTCGACCACCATTCACAATATTTTGATATTTTTTTAAAAAAAACAGAATGGAAATAGAATTTCTAGATATGTATCATTAATAATACTCTTGGTGTGGGTAACTTTAATGCTGCTGCTGCTATATTGTAACTTGGAAAATTATGGCACATTTTATCTTTAAGTGCATGCATTAAGATAGCAATTTGCATTTGGAACTGCAATCTGCGATGATTTAGGTACAATTTATTTTAAAGAAATAATTACAGTCTATTGGCTCATTTTTAAATGTATTTATTTGGAAGTCGTCCCATTCTATTTTTTTCCAACTGAATTTATTATTTTTAGTTAAATCCTGATTCAGAGGTAATCTCATTAATATCTGGAAAAAAAGAAGCAATGTTGGTTTCTCACATGGAATAGTACCCTATCCTCTGCAAAACACAAATATTGTTTTTTTAAAAAATCTGAATCCAAATTCCATTCATTCCAAAATTTCCCAGTTGCGCACCAAGAGATTATTACTGACTCCCTTGGTTTACCCATTTGCTTAATTATTGTATATTAACTATTCTGATCTTGAGTTAAAATGCCTTATAAATCAAATCAGATAGATAACTCAATAGAAATGGTTTCATAACAAAAAACATATTTTAATCAGAGAGATTACTTGCATTCATGCTGTGGTTGTTACTTCTGAAAATACATCCTTTGTCCATTCCTATAGGTAAAAGAATGATGCTCTCTTCCATACCATCTTTATAACGGTGCAGGCTGATCAGGTGACATCTGATGGCCCATGCTTTTTTCAACAAAGACATTCCAATCTGGCTTGTGCCTAGGAAGTCTCCCAATGCCCTTTAGAGACTCCTCCCACTGACCCATTAACATGGGATGACTGACTAGCTAAACTGCAATTCCCATAATCCATCTCTGAAGGAAACACCACTTAACTCAATAAATGCCAGCTATTCTAACATACTGATACATGTTCTATAGTTAGGGTTACATAGGTCCAGAACATTAAATAAATCTCAAATGGCTGGCTTCTGACTATTGCCTGAGTCAGAAATCAAATGGAGCTTTTGTTATAGTTCATAGTATTATTATTGTTAACAATTAAAATATTACTAATAAAGGATTAATATTGTTAGTTCATGGCCCCTGCTAATCAAATCAATTTTGGGCTCAGGGGGTTTACAAAATTCTATATTATCTGCTAGGAACTAATGGAATAGTTATACAAGCAATATTACTTTCTAAGCATGGATATTTTAGAAATATCATTGTATAAATATTTATCCAATTGACTTGATTTTGACTATTCATTAATATTGCCCTTTCCTATACTAAGATGAAAAAAATGCAAAGATCTCAACTCCATTGTCATGGGTCACGAAATATTCTTATATAGAAAAGGAATGCTACATTAATTTCCACTTGAATCAATCAATCATAGGTTACAATTTTGCATGCTGTATTTTTGCCTGTCATTCAACCAAAGATTTTAATTGAAGGCATGCACACTTAAATAGCATTCTCCACACAAATCAAGTAATATGAAATATGACCTTGGCAAAGCAAGTGAAGAATCAGACAGAAGTGACCAGAAATATTCCCTGAAGAAAATAATGTATGATACCATATAAATGGAATGAACCCTAGAAGACATAATTAGTTAGGTTGCATCAGATTAATAAGAATATTTTACCCACCTCCTAATGTGTATACTTTTGTTTATAATGTGGCAGTCAAAAGAAAAAAAAATGGAATCCATTTTGTTCTTCATTTGTTTTTGTTTTTTAAAATAGGAAATACAAAATGGTTGCTGTCATTATAATAGACAATAGCTCTATACCTATTATTTACAGTGGTATCCAAATATTTATAGTAGGTGGGCTCTGCCTTAAGCCATTACTTTTATTCAAGAGGCATTAAAAATGAAATATTTTTCTAATAAAAGCACACAGTAACTGAAACAGCCATGTACAAACTATAAACTTAGTGTGCCAATCTTTGCAACTGCATTTTCAGACATGAACTATTAAGAAAAATTGGCTGACCCTTTTACTGCTGTTCCCAATTCTTAAAGCAGTTAGCTACTTCCTTTAGCTAATGGTACTTCCTAACAGTCTTACAGCAAGATTGAAAACATTTTTTTTTTAAATGCAATCGATATCTTTCTGCAAAACAGTTAAATACCATTTAAAAGACATTCTACATTTCTCGAAATTATTTGCATTTTACTCAGTTGCCAGAAACAAATCTATTTATGTATGCCAAAATGTCCACTTTCCTTTAATATTTTCTTTCCCTGTAAAATGATTTCTGATTTTCTCTGTAGTTATTTTACAGACAGCTGTAGGGTAATTTAGGATTTTATTCAGGGTGTCTTTGAACTTATCTGAGTGTAGCAAGGCAACATTTTCTGGTCTGCGTTTCTTTCTCACTTGATAGCTTTCTTCGCTGTCTCTGTGTCCCCAGAGCAAATGTTCGATCCTAATGTCTTATGGGGCATCTTTGAAATGAGAGCCCAGGAAAGTTGCTGTTTATGATGGTCATTCCCTAAGCGCAGAAAATCTGCATTGTAATGTTCTGAGATATTCTGGAGAAAGTAAAATTGTTGAAATCTGGACTTCCAGTGAGGATTTATGGTGAACTGGGCATCCTAGAAGGCACAGGGATGGCTTTGCAGCAGAAAGTGTGAATATTGTTCAGGAATGTCTCTCCAGGAAAAGGAGACATTGTGAGATAACCCACTTATATTCTGGACAGGTACTCTTCATGAGTAGACTGGAGAAACTGAGGTTTTTGCACTTGGCTTGGACTTGAGTCAAGGGATTTCAACCAAAGTCACAGCCGCAATGAAGCCTATATGGGCATAATGTTCACAAAACCTCATTTTTAATCACTTTAACAAATTTTGTCCTTAATTGCTTTTCAGCTATTAGGAATATTTGGCATGTCAAGTTTTAGAGCACTGATTTCCTTTGATCCTTAGTGAAACATGTTTTAAATAGAGATTTAAGGACTTTTTTAAAAAGTGGGAGGGGCAATAAACAACAAATGATTAGAATGCTTATTTTGGAAATTTGTAGACAGACTAAGGGCCCAGATGGATTTGAAGTAAGATTTTGGAATTAATTATAAGAATCTTTCCCATGGGAACGTGCTTTTGTTTTGAATTCTAAAAAAAATAATGATATGATGGGACTTCAAAGTTTAAACATTAAAGGAAATGAAGATTACAATTAAAGAAAAAAATATTTAAATTTGACTTATTAATATAGAATGGAGTAAAATACTCTAACATTGGATGTAATAAAGGATATTTGTGAACAATGGACCTTGTAGCTAACTTTAAGAGTGTCTGCCATGATAAATAGACAGTATTCAAAATATGCTATGGAAGAGGAACAACTTTTACTGGTTAAGTCTGATACTGATCTGAAAGTCAGTTTGAAAATTAAGGGTATAAGAATGATATGGAAAAATATGCTACAACTGGATATGCAAATGAAAGGAATATTTGTTTTGTTGTTTTAAATTTTGTTGGTCATTAACCAATTAAATATTATTGATTGATTAATATTGATATATAAATTTGATATCTTTGGATTTACAAGAGAAACCTACATATATATATATATATATATATATATATATATATATATATATATATATATATTCTCCCGCGGAGAATAACCAAAGACCTACATACAAACACCCGCGAAAACCTCAGAAAACATATATATACAGAAAGTTTTTCAGGCAGACCGGTCTGATTGATTACACCTTGGCATTTTAACTGCTATACTGCAGTTTTACTTTTTACAATCTCTTTTGCCTTACAGCCCCCAAACTAGGGGCATTAAGCAGGCTCAGGTTGCTACTGCGAAACATTTACAAATCCAGATTTCTTTTTTCTTGACAAAGAGTTAAAGAATTCTTTAACTCTTTGTCAAGAAAAAAGAAATCTGGATATATATATTAGGGGCCAATCAGAACACACCTCCACTCAATCAGAACACAGCCAAGCTCCCACTCAATCAGTTCATACCCCCTCTGGCAGTTAAAAGGAAGAAACAGCTACAATCACACATTGCTCCTAGAAGCACAAAGCCGAAAACACCAGCCTGAAGATGACGAATGGGACTTCGTCAAAACATCGCCAAAACACTTCCAATTTTACGTGGGAGAAAACACAAATAACCAAAGACCTACATACAAACACCTGCAAAAACCTCAGAAAATATATATATATATATATATATATATATATATATATATATATATATATATATATATATGCAGGACTTGGTGTATTAGGGTCTTTTTCCGTGTAAGATTGAGAGTATCTTCGCAATGTTTCAACAAGGTCCCACTCATCATCTTCAGGCTGGGGTCTTCGGCTTCGTGATTGTGTGAGCAAAGTGTGATCGGAACTGCCATCTCTCTATATATATTGGTGGGGGTGTGTGGAATGCTGGCTTAGTTGCTATAGGTGGATTGGTTGACTGTGTAGGAGTTATTGTTTGTGGATTGTTTGGCTGTTTTGTAACATCCTGAGTAGTTGAGGTGCTGACTGTGTGCCCATTAGTCTTTTGTGTTGTAATGACCTGGGTAATGGGTTGTGTGATGACATCCTGAGATCTAGTGTAGTGATATCCTGAGTTCTGTGTTGCACCATCCTGGGTGGTTGGCTGTGTTGTAACATCCTGAGCTTTGGCGTTGTAGCCTCCTGAGTTCTGTGATGTGATGTCCAGGGCTGAAGGCTGTGAAGTAACACACTAGGCTTTGATTTGGCTCCGAGTTTGCGGTCTAGCTCTGTGTTCATGGAGTGTCCATTTGCTTTGTGTGGGGGTTGGAGGGAGGTGCAGCAGCTGGTGATGTCGTCGTGGTTTGGCTTCTGGATGATGGTTGCATTTCATCTGAGGGATGGGTTTGGACTTGGGTTTGGGTCTGGTGAGGGTGAATGGTGGTGGCGTACTGTGTTGTACTGGGTCTGGTATCAGTTTTCGTAGCTAGGACTTGTTTGTTGATTAGGGCTAGTTTCCAGATGTCTGGTAGGCGGGAGGTATCATCACGTTTATTCATGTTGTGGGGGTGTTTTTCTATTTCGATGGCTTCCATAATTATTCTCTTGTTGTGGTGTTCAGTTTTGGAGATTAGTTTGGTTCCTTCAAAATCAATTTCATGTCCTGTAGCTTTAAGGTGCTGGAAGAGGGAGAAAGTTTTTTTCTTCTTTTTGACTGCGTTCTTATGTTCTGCGATGCGTGCATTTATTCTCCTATTAGTTTGTCCAATGTATGCAATGTATGTAAAATCTTCCCAGCCCATTGCCAGCACCTCAACTACTCAGGATGTTATGAAACACAAACAATAACTCCTACACAGCCAACCAATTCACCTACAGCAACAAAGCCAGCACTCCACACACTCACACCAATATATATAGAGAGACGGCAGCTCCAATCACACTTTGCTTGCACAAGCACGAAGCCGAAGACCCCAGCCAGAAGATGACGAGTGGGACCTCGTTGAAACATCGCCAAGATACTCTCAATCTTATACGGGAAAAGACCTAAATACGCCAAGACCTGCATATATATAGAAATAGAAGAGATAGAAAAATGCCCACACAGCATGAACAAACAAGATGATACCTCCCGCCTACCAGCCATTTGGAAACCCATCCTTATTGACAAACGAATCCCTAACACAAAGAATGACACCAGACCTACACTCACGAAAACCACACAGGATGTCACCACCACACATCCACGCAAAAAGCAAACCCAAACCCACACCGATGATGACGCACAACCACAAACCAGAAGCCAGAACACAGCTGCATCATTAGCCATTTTAAACCCCTCCAATCCATACATGAAGCAAACTGACACCCACCATGAAGATGAGACACGACCACGAACGCGAAGCCATACAATAGCAATGCAGCTCACCATCTCAATTCCCCCTGCAACTCAGACTAACCTGAGCACAACAAAGCCCCCACCCAAACAGAACACTCCCCCACCCAATCAGAGCACAGCCAACCCCCCATCCAATCAGAGCACAGCCAAGCTCCTAACCAATCAGAACACACCTCCACCCAATCAGAACACAGCCAAGCTCTCATCCAATCAGTTCATACCCCCACTGGCAGTTAAAAGGAAGAAACAGCTAGAAGCACGAAGCCGAAAAAAACAGCCTGAAGATGAATATATAAGATAAGATACAGTCAGAAGATACATTTGCAGTATTTTAAGAAGTGATATGATACTAAAATTGTTTATACTTGTGGAGGGAGAAGTTTCTTTTCTTTACTATATTCATTTTTCTTTGTTTCTATTTTTCTTTCTAATTTTTAATTTTTGGCACTTTAAAATTTTTATTCTTTTATTTTTTATTTATTAGTTTTTATATTTTTAATTGTAATGTTTAATAAAATTATTATAAAATGAGGCAGGTTCCAACTCTTTTCTCCCTAAAATATGGGGGAAAAGGGATGAGATTTATCACCATCAATTTCTTATATGTAACAGTTTGTCTTGCTAGAATTATAAAGTTATGCATTCTGGACCAACTGTAGTCTCCGAATACTTTTCAAGAGTAGCTCCATGTAGAGCGCGTTGCAGTAGTCCAAACGTGAGGTGACAAGGGCGTGAGTGACTGTAAGGAGAGCCTCCCGGTCAAGGTAGGATCACAACTGGTGCAACAGGCGAACTTGTGCAAAGGTCCTCCCAGCCACAGCCGTCAATTGATGTTCCAAATTCAGCTGTGGATCAAGGAGGACACCCAAGTTGCGAACCCGCTCTGAAGGGGGTATATTTTCCCCCGCAAGAGTCAACACTGGACAGTCGACATGATCCTTGGGAGGCAATATCCAAAGCCACTCGGTCTTGTCAGGATTGAGCCTGAGTCTGTTAACCCCCATCCAGACTCTCACAGCTTCGAGGCAACAGCCCATCACATCGGCCGCTTCACTGAGAGAGCTCAGGGAGGAGATATATAACTGGGTATCATCAGCATACTGATGAAACCTCACCCCGTGCTGTCTGATGATCTCACCCAGTGGCTTCATATAAATGTTAAATAGGAGGGGAGAGAGGACCGACCCCTGTGGCATGCTGCATTCAAGGGGCCTCGGGGTTGACCTCTGCCCTCCCACCAATACCGATTGCGACCGGCCAGAGAGGTAGGAGGAGAACCACCGTAAAATGGTGCCTCCCACTCCCACCCCTTCGAGTCGTCGCAAAAGGATACCATGATCGATGGTATCGAAGGCCGCTGAGAGGTCAAGTAGCACCAAGACAGAGGAATAACCTCTGTCTCGGGCCCGCCAGAGATCATCCATCAGCGCGACCAAAGCGGTTTCTGTGCTGAAGCCGGGCCTGAAGCCAGATTGAAAAGGGTCTAGATAATCCGCTTCATCCAGAGACCGTCGGAGCTGGAGCGCCACCACTCTCTCTACAACCTTCCCCACAAAGGGGAGATTGGAGACTGGACGGAAGTTATTTAAATCAGCCGGGTCCAGGGTAGGCTTCTTGAGCAGGGGCCTCACAACCGCCTCCTTCAGGGATTGTGGAAAAGACCCCTCCCTCAACGAAGCATTGATCAACACCTGGAGCCAGCTTTGTGTCACCTCCTTGGCAGCCGAGACCAACCAGGAAGGACACGGGTCCAATAGACAAGTGGAGGCGCTCATTGCTCCCACCGCTCTGTCAACATCCTCAGTGGTCACAGACTCAAATTCATCCCATAAAACTGAGCTAATACCTGCCCCAGTCATCTCGAAAGGCCCTGCCCAATCGGAGTCTAGGTCTGTCCGAATCCGAGCGATTTTGTCTGATAAGAATTGCACAAATTCCTCCGCTCTACCCTGTAAGGGCTCCCCAGCTTCCCGAACATTAAGTAGGGAATGGGTCACCCTAAACAGGGTGGCGGGGCGAGATTCTGCAGATGCAATAAGTGTGGAAAAATGCGAACATTTTGCCGCTCGTATCGCCACTAAATAAGTCCTAATATAGGCTCTTAGAAGTGTCCGGTCGGATTCAGAGTTACTAGCCCTCCAGCGTCGCTCTAGATGTCTCTTCTGATGCTTCATCTCCCATAGTTCCTCGGTAAACCAAGGTGCCCTCCGGGATCCACAATTACGGAGAGGTCACAAAGGCACGATCCGGTCTAACGCCCCTGATGCCGCCTTATTCCAAGCAGCGACCAAGGACTCAGCTGGTTCGTGGAGGAGGGAATCAGGAAAACGCCCAAGCGCTATTTGGAACTCCTCCGGGTCCATTAAACGTCTGGGGCGGAACCACCTAATCGGTTCTGCCTCCCTGTGGTGGGGGAGTAGGACCGAGAAATCTAACCTCAACAGGAAGTGATCCGACCATGACAAGGGAGAAGTGACTATATCCCTTAAATCGAAATCACGTCTCCACTGCCCCGAGAGGAATACCAAGTCGAGCATGTGTCCTCCCCTATGGGTCAGACCCTGAATTATCTGGGTCAGGTCCATGGTTGTCATGGAAGCCATGAACTCCTGAGCCACACCAGAGGATTCGCCGAGTGACGGCAAATTGAAATCCCCCAGCACCATAAGCCTGGGGAATTCCACCGCCAACCCGGCTACCCCCTCCAGCAGCTCAGGCAGGGCTGTTGTCACACAGCTGGGAGGCAGGTATGTCAACAACAAACCCGACTGAATCCTTGAATCCAACCTCAAGAGAAGGGACTCACACCCAACAACCTCTGGGGCTGGGATCCTGCGAGGTCTCAGGGATTCTCGGACAAGAATCGCCACTCCCTCACCCCTTCCCTGGAGTCGCGGTTGGTGCATTATCTGAAACCCGTCTGGGCACATCTCTGAGAGAGGAACACCTCCCTCTTGGCCCAGCCAGGTCTCAGTAATACATGCCAGGTCGGCCTCCTCATCCAGTATTAAATCCCGGATGAGGGGGGCTTTATTAATAACCGACCTGGCATTAAAAAGCAGGGTCCTGAACACCCCCCTCTCCAGGTATTGGAGAAGAGTCCAAGGGGTCGGAACAGGTAATCGCTCTAATGCAGCGAGTCCTTGTTCCCCGAAGATGGCCCACCCCTTGGCTCCCACCATATCTACCTCTCCCTACAATAACCGGGATGTTCCGGCCCACCTCCACCCCCGAAAACTCCCCACCCACCCCGCAGGTCTCCCTCCCATTATCCCCCCCTCCCGGCAGGCCACATCTCACATTCAAATCGAGCCGGGAAGTACATCCGCCCCCCCTCCACTTCTGTTTACACACTCAGCAGAGGGGGCACCAGTTCTTGTTCCCAGCTCCATCGCTCACACCCATACACACCCTAATACAATAAACTAAAAAGGTTAAAAAACGATCATACAATCAGCATACACTAGCTAAAAGATTCTGAGAATCAAGGTCAAGAGTCACAAAGGGCCAGCCCCCCTCCCCCCGGCAGCAGCGGCAGTAATGACAACGGGATGGTGCCAGCCAGGCCCCCCGTGGTGCGTGGCAGCCCCACTGGTCTCGCAAGGCCGAACCGACAAACACGGCCACACGATGAAAGGGTGTAGCCCGCCAGAGGTCACGAGGAGAGAAAGGCCTAGTGTTTCTCCTCCTCCCTCTACAGTCGTCCTCTGGCGGCGGCAGTCCTCCCGCAAGGTTCAAGCTGGGCGGTGCCGATGCGGCAATGGCGACTGGCTGGCTCTGTCTCCGGGGCTCTCCTTTCCGCTGGTCTTCCAGCTCCAGGATACATTGGGATACATATGGGATACGTTGGCCATTACACATGTAGCGACAGTTCTGTTACACCATTCGTTTCCTCGCAATGCTTTTAACCCACGGATTTAACAGTGGTCTATCTCTGGCAGCAGCAGCTTGCACAAGATGATAATGGTCAGTTTCTGGCAATAGCAGCTTGCGTGAGAAAGTAGTTAATCTTTGGGAACAGCAGTTCACATTAGATGATGGTGGTCAGTCTCTGGCAACAGCAGAGTGTTGTTTATGCACCATAACAGCAGTTATGGTGCATAAACACTACAAATCCGCCCCCAAAAAAGCTGAAATCTAAATCCCTAAGGATGTTGATAAAAAAAAAAATGAATCAAAAAAGAAGACAAACTTCGTAAGACACTATGGAACACAACTGATGGAGTTTGCATAATTATTTGCAAAACAATGATTGATAGTAGGAAAGTCTTCTTTATATGATCTACATTAGGGCACACAATACCTTGTCAAGTTTTGCTTCAAAGAAAAGATGTATTTGTTTATGAGAAGTTCAAAAATACTTATCCCTTCTTCTGAAAATAATAAGCTGAATGTAAGAAAACAAAATGCAATGTTCCATGTTAAAAGGAGGCAAATCCAAAGCTGAGAATTAAATGGGGGGTTCCTCTTTGCAAAACATTGCCAACAAATTCTCATTCAGTCAGGAATTATTTAGACATACATTTCTTAATATGCCTCAAGAGATTGTGAGTGTGATATGTTGCTATGCCTGCCAAAAGAAAAAAAGACTGTTCTCCTATCTGGGGTATAACTTCATACATCCGGTTCTCTATGGATAGAGACCATTTTCTATAGTTGTTTAGTTGCTTGTTCTAATATCAGAATTATAACTATAGCTATAACTTGTGTGTATTGGTTTATTGCCAGATTTCACAGGATTGAAATTCCTCTCAGCCACTACTTTTTTTAGTAAATTTCCATACCTAAGGAGTGGTGAGCATCTCTTCCCCTAAAAATAAGAGTTGTGGTACCCAGTGGTTAGAATGCAGTATTGCAGGCTAATTCTGCCAACTGCCAGCAGTTCGATTCCAGCTCAAGGTTGACTCAGCCTTCCATCCTTCTGAAGTTGGTAAAATGAAGACCCAGATTGTTGGGAGCAATATGAGGACTCTGTAAACTGCTTAGAGAGAGCTGTAAAGCACTATGAGTGGTATATAAGTCTAACTGATTTGCTATTGCTATAACTGAAGAGCCTGTCTCTATAGTACTGTGGTGAGAAACCTTGATGTTCATAAGAAAACTTCCAGGAAAATCTCAACATTCCTAGTGATTTGGCAAGTGATGTCAGGGACTGAGGCAATTTTTTGAATTATGCATCTTTCACTCTCTCTCTTCCTCTCCCTCTCCCTTTCCTCCCCCCTCTCATATATAAAAGGGTTAAAGGTAAAACAACCAATGTCACTCCCTTTGGGATTCATGCTAATTACAATATTATTGCTTACAACAGCTCTGGAAAGTTATTTGTGTGTGAGAGAAAAAGAAAATGTTTGCCTTTCATCCATTTCTCTTTTCCCCTGTTTTTCTCCTATTTTGCCAGTTAACTGTTTCCTTAGTTGCAGATTTTTTTTTTTCCTAGTTGAAGTCAGTAGCATGTGTTTTGTTCTTAAGGATTGATTCAGTGTGTCCTGGCTGTAAACTGAGCTGGAAATTATCCCCCAATACTTCCATCCACATACAAGCTGAGTTTGTAACTAGGAACAGTGATGACAAAACTCTTGCAGGTGTCACATATAGTTTTCTTCCTTGTTTTTAAAAGTATAATTAATCTAAAATCATTTTGCTCATTATCATAATGTTTAGCTGCTTCGTTGGCATGAGAGACAAGTCATTTTTATTCTCCTTTTATATTATATGCTAAAATTCAGCATTAATTAAAATCCTCAGATGATAGAAGAGACAAAGAGGAGCCATCAATGTTGACAGCCAACCTGTGTGAATAAGCAACTTCTATTAAAGAGGGTTCTTTTATGATAAGCAAACAAATAATATCTGTCATTAGTTACAGAAACAGAAGTACCTTTTTGTTGGGAAGCACATAATGTTATCTATTTTTTTAACCTCTAAAAGTGCTAAAATCAATGCCTTTTATACAGAGATTAATAATTAAAGACTAGCATTCCTTTCTGCTGAATTTGTGAAAGGCATCTATATTTCTATGCTATATAGTCAATACACACACATTGAAAGGCACCTGTGTTTCAGTGCTGCAATCAACACACACACACAACCTGTTTGTTAGCACAGAAAAAAAATGAATCATAGCAAGCCATCACATACTTATTTTTGTTGAGTTAAAAGTCTATTTAAATTTTAAGAATCGGTAATTTGAACAAAAATCTGCTGCCATGTTAGTTCATATTAATGTTTATATACTAATGTTTGTATTATGGGTTAAGCTGCATCGATAACACTAATGTTTGTGCATATCAATATTTTTGGGAATGAACTACTTATCCTCATTTATGAAAAGGTAAACATTTAAAAACTGAATAAATGTGGAAATTTTCATTGTACATGTAAGAGAGATTCCTATCCAATGCCCCCACTTCTTATTCTATCAATTCTCAACCAGGCATTCCTCATTTCAGCCATGCACTCAGGTTCTCAGTTATTAGCATTAAGATAGTCTTCCAAATGACAGGATTTGCTGAACAACTAAAGCAATAAATACTGAAGAGTGCAGAGTGGAAATGTTTGAACCAGACTTTTAACTCCAAAACTAGGCTATAGTTGCTATCCGAAATGTCAGCTTCAAAAAGAGAATAACAGTGTGAGAGACATTTCCACATAAAGGGAGGAGAGGGCAACTTTGCCTTCATTTGAGCCCCCCCCCCCAAAAAAGTGTCTTAGACTAAGCCTGGTATGAGTAGAATGAATATGTTGAAATCATGGGGGAAAAAATCCCGACTGATTTATATATGTAGGTTATGCTGCATATAATCCTCAAATAAAGGGTGTTTGCTTTATGACAGGGGTGTCAAACTCACTGTGTCATGTGACGTGTTGTGACGTATTGTGACTTTTTTCCCCTTGCCGGAACTGGGGAGGGCACAGCTTCCACATGACACATCCGGCCCATGGGCAGGCAGTTTGACATCCCTGCTTTATGGCATACAAAAGCCTTATGTAGTGTTAATTATCACAGAAGTTACAAAGTCCTCTATATCATTACACATAAGTTAAGGTGAATTCTGGACTACAGGGAATGCATAACACAGAATAACATAGAATATATATAGAGAGAATACTTGGGAGGGACATTGGAGGCCTTCCAGTCCAACCCCCTGCTTGAGCAGGAGACCCTATACCAGGGGTAGGCAACCCAAAACACTCAAAGAGCCACTTGAACCCGTTTCCCACCAAAAACAAAACACCGGGAGCCGCAAAACCCTTTTGATATCTAAAATGAAGATAACACTGCATATATCCTTTTTTATCTTTATTATAGGTGTGTGTGTGTGTGTGTGTGTGTGTGTGTGTGTGTGTGTGAGAGAGAGAGAGAGAGAGAGAGTGTTTGTGTATGTGTGTGTGTGTATACACACACACACACACACACATTAAAAATAAAAGTAAAAATATGACTCTTGGGAATATCCATACTATTAAAACAATGATCACCGAGAGAATGCTTTAAGAGAATAAAATTACAAACACACATAGGTAAAAAAAGGGTATATGCAGTGTTATCTTCATTTTAGATGTCAAAAGGGTCTCTCTCTCTCTGTCTCTCTCCCTCCCTCCCTCTCTGCCCTTGGTCTGCCACTCTTGGTCTGCCACTCTTCCCCCACTCTCTTTCTTTCTCTCTCTTTCCTCTCTCTCTCCCCCTCCCTCTCTCTCTCTCTTTCTCTCTCTCTCTTTCTCCCCCCCATCTGCTGCTCACCTGGCAAGCTTCAAGTTGTTCTCCAACAATCTCAGGGGTAGGCAACCTCGTCTCTTTTATGACTCATGGACTTCAACTCCCAGAATTCCTGAGTCAGCCTAGCTGGGCTAGCTAGCTCTCTCCTGCCCTTCCTGCTTCCTGCTTCCTGCAGATACGCAGCAAAGGGAGGAGCTCCGCCCAGAAAGCTTTTCAGCTCCTCGGAGAACAATGTGAGTGCACTCTCTTTTACACATACACACACACACACACACAAAACACACACACACACACAGAGAGAGAGAGAAGCAGGGAAGCGCAATGGACTCTCTCTGTCTCTGTCTCTCTCTGCAAAGGCAGAGGAGGCTGGGAGCCACAGGGGAAGGCTCAAAGAGCCGCATGCGGCTCCGGAGCCGCAGGTTGCCGACCTGTGCCCTATACCATTTCAGACAAATGGCTTCCAGTCTCTTCTTAAGCATCCTTAAGCCAGTGATGGAGCACCCACAACTTCTGAAGGTAAATTATTCCCCTGGTTAATTGTTCCCACTGTCAAGACATTTCTCCTTAGTTCTAGGCTGGTTCTCTCCTTGTTTAGTTTATATCCATTGTTTCTTGTCTTGCCTTCTCGGGCTTTGAAAAATAGGCTGACCCCTTCTTCTTTGTGGTAGCCCCTTAAATATTGAAACATTGCTAACATGTTTCATCTAGTCCTTCTTTTCACCAGACTACCCAATTCCTGCAACTGTTCTTCATATGTTTCAGTACTTCCAAAGCTATACAATACAAAACTACATTTCAACCATGTAGAAAATCCTACTGCACAAAGCAAGGAATGAGACCAACACTGATGTGACTTTGTGTGTGTATAAAAAAACACTGGCTTTAAGATAACTATTTAAAAGAAAAACGGGTGGTTGATCCATACTGATTTTCAAGCAATAATCATTTTGACAGATCGAGTATATTTATATCATGTCTTGTCAAGAAACTTAAAGTGTTGAGAGGGGATGAAAGAAAAGACTGAATATAAAATAAAATTAGAAAAATCTAATTGTGGATTTTTCTCTCAAGGTACTTTTTCCCCCAGTTCACTTTCAGTAGTGAGTGATTTCTTTAACCCTATGCCTTCTTGTAAAATAACAAGCAATCAAGATCTCTTTGGAATTATCTACAGCAGGCCTTCAAAAATTGGCATCTTCTTAGCTGATGCTAAGTGAACAAGGCATTGATATAGCTTTTGTTTCTTCTGGATTCTGAGACTGCACAGCAGGGAAGTTAATGCATACAATAAATGCAAATCTGGTTAGGTAGCTACTTTTGACTTGACTTCAATAAACACAATTTATGCGTATGTTTTGGTATGTTAGTAATTTCCACTCATGTGATACCCTTTTTAATGACTGGCACAACTTACAGTCATAAATCAAGGACTGTGTGTTTATAGAAGCTAAGTGTCAAGGTTCTGATAGACAAGACCAAACATATCAGAACTCTGAGGCTTGAAATTTTCTCAAAAAACATGTTTATTGGTTACATAGTATTGGCATGGTCAAAAGTGAAACCAAGTCTTAAATCCCCTTCAAAGACAGACAATATTACAAAATTGAACTTTCCATCCCAATGCCATGCAATCAGCTATGTTCCCCAATAGAACAGTTTGATGGGCTTTCTAACCAAATGCTCATGGCCCCCATCTAACTGACAAAAATGATCTTGGTTTCTACAGGACAATAAAATGTTTAGACTAGTAGAAATCCTCCATACCTGTCCTCCTGTAGCAAAAGTTCATTGTAGAGGATGACACTAAGATCTAGATTAAGTAGGATGCTAAATTTTGTGACTGAAGCCTCTTTGTCTTTTTGCTTTTTAGAAGTCTAGCTAAAGAGTAAAAGGGGTTGGGTTACTATTCCAAATCACTCTGAGGTTCTTGATAAATGTTGGAAGAAAAATGTGGACATAATGTTCCTCTTGAGAAATAACTGCAGCTTTAGTGTGTGGGATGTGTGTATAAAAAGACTGAAAAAAGACTGAAAACGTTTAATCCGTTATTAACCCCAACAGACATGTGAATTAAATAACAAATGAGAAAATTGTTTTGTGCTAGGGTGATGGAGTTGCCAATAGGACTTAAGAGCAGTAATGAGATATTTCATTTCCAAATACCAATAGAAGAAAATATTCATAGTTCAGGATTGAACTGTGAGGCCCTTGGTGCTATCTGAGCTTGGTAGTTTTCTAGCAGACATTTTATTACCAAACTAGGTGACATTATCAGTGCACTTACTTAGTTTGGTAATGAAACTGTCAAGGTTCTGACAGACAGAGCCAAATAAAGCAGAACTCCAAGGCTTGGAAATTCCTCAAAGAACATGTTTACCTGGGAAGATCCTGGAAAAGATAATCAAACAACGAATCAACCAACACCTAGAGGCAAACAAAGTCATTACTAAAAGCCAACATGGGTTTGTCAAAAATAGATCATGCCAGACAAATCTTATTGCATTCTTTGACCAAGTGACAAAATTAGTGGATCAGAGGAATGCTGTGGACATAATTTACTTGACTTCAGTAAGGCATTTGATAAAGTAGATCACAACCTACTACTTGACAAGATAGAAAAATGTGGGGTAGACAGAACCACCACCAGATGGATCCGTAGCTGGCTGACCGGCCGTACTCAGCGAGTGGTCCTCAATGGAACTGCATCTATATGGAGGGAAGTGTGTAGTGGGGTGCCCCAGGGCTCTGTTCTGGGCCCAGTACTCGTCAACATCTTCATCAATGACTTGGATGAAGGGATAGATGGGGAACTCATCAAATTTGCAGACGACACCAAGCTGGCAGGAATAGCCAACACTCCAGAAGACAGGCTTCAGATACAGAAGGATCTGGACAGACTTGCACACTGGGCACTAACTAACAAAATGAAATTCAATGGTGAAAAAAGCAAGGTTCTACATTTAGGCAAGAAAAACCAAATGCACAAGTACAGCATAGGTGGCACCATGCTCAATAGTAGTAACTGTGAGAGGGACCTCGGAGTCCTAGTAGACAATCACTGAAATATGAGCCAGCAGTGTGCTGCAGCTGCCAAAAAGGCCAACACAGTGCTAGGCTGCATTAACAGAGGGATAGAATCAAGATCACGTGAAGTATTAATACCACTCTACAATGCCTTGGTAAGGTCACACTTGGAATACTGCATCCAGTTTTGGTCACCACGATGTAAAAAAGATGTTGAGACTCTAGAAAGAGTACAAAGAAGAGCAACAAAGATGATTAGGGGATTGGAGGCTAAAACATATAAGGAACGGTTGCTAGAATTGGGTATGTCTAGTTTAACGAAGAGAAGGACAAGGGGGGACATGATAGCAGTATTCCAATATCTCAGGGGCTGCCATAAAGAAGAGGGAATTAAGCTATTTCCAAAGCACCTGAAGGCAGGACAAGAAGCAACGGGTGGAAACTAATCAAGGAGAGAAGCAACCTAGAACTAAGGAGAAACTTCCTGACAGTGAGAACAATTAATCAGTGGAACAGCTTGCCTCCATAAGCAGTAAATGCTCCAACACTGGAAGTTTTTAAGAAGAGACTGGACAGCCATTTGTCCGAAATGGTGTAGGGTTTCCTGCCCGAGCAGGGGGTTGGACTAGATGACCTCCAAGGTCCCTTCCAACTTTACTACTATTACTATTACTATTAGTTACAAAGTATCAGCACATCAAAAGTGAAACCAAGTTTGAAGACACACGTAACAATTCCCCAATACAAAGTTAAGAAATCCCACCTCTAAAGCTATGCAAGCAACTACATTCCCCAATACATCTTCTTGGGAGGCTTTTCATGAAATGCCCAGCCTGCAGTCTTGGGAGCAGCCAATGACTGTGGTTCCCACGGGACAAAAGAATATTTTGACTAGCCAAAGCACCTGGCAATCCCCCCCCCACCTTTCTATATGTCAACCAAAAATGAATAGGGAAAATGGCTACAGCCATGTTCATTTTTAAAGTTGACAGTACCATGCCCTCCCCCTTAAAAAAAATCCCCCCCCCACCAAGCTCAGATAGCACTAAGGGCCTTACTGAATTAAATTCACTTACTACCTCATCTCTTCTCATCATCCATGTAGGAGATAAACCACATTAGAACTTTATTTTTTTTTTAATATTAAAACCCTGGTGTATTTATAGCAGCAGCAAGAGTTTTCAATATTTTTCTTTCTTCTGTATATCTCGCCACCATCATATGACATGAATTGCTTAATATAAGTCAAATCCCCCTTGCTCTGGGGTCGGATTTAGCAAATATCTGCTTCAATTTTTAATTAAAAAGAAATAGTCCAGCAATTTAATGGTTCGGGTATATATAAAAAATACAAATGGAGTGAATTTATTAATTCTAAATCCCAGAAGTATGTTCAGCTTTCTTATCATTTCACTATAAAATAAAGGGAAAGGGTTGATTTTTAAAGCATAAACAAATCTTAGCTGAAGTTCAAAAATAAACAATCATTTGACAGATTTGACTATCAAGATTAAATTGGATGCTGGCAACTGCCTAGACCAGTTATTTTGGGACTGTGTTCGCAAGACTCAAGATTGTTCCATGTACTGTCCTAGAACAACACAGCAATTCAAATTAGAAACATTCAACAGGAACAAACATATGAAAGACAGACAATGTCACTGGCACTCTTAAGGGTGTTAGCTAGGATCATACTTGCAAGAGAATGTCAGCCTGACTTTGTTATAGGAAGATTGTAATTATTCTGTTTACAGTCACTAGAATGAAGGGACAAATGTTTTCTTACCTAAAACAAAGAACTGATTCTCTCTCCCCCACTCCCATTAATTTATGATGAGTCCCCTTTTCCTTCTTTTTTATTAGCATATTTTTTGTAAATCTTAATATATTAGACTGTTTGATATAGCATTTATACAATATTAACTGAAGATTATTGACACTAATATTTAAATAGCTTAGACTATTGGAAAGTAAAGAAAGAAGACTTATTCTATCTATATTAATTAGGACTTACAGTATCAATATTACAAGCAAAGATTATTTGACTTTTTCATCCAGAATTGAATATAACAGTAGAAAAACAAAAACCCTGCAGATTGCAGCAAAATATTTATTGTACAATAAAGTACAGCAAGGGTCTTGAGCTTTATTGACCTCAATAAAGTTTTTGCATTGATTACTTAGTGTTAAGGTCTCTACAATACTGTTTCTTAATATGTTTTGCATGTTAATATAGGGGGGAAAGTAGATAAAACAAAATTAACAACAATTAAAGTATGAAAAGGGGAAAAGAAGGAAAAAGAAAACTATTGGATTTAACTTTTTATATATTAGCTGATTTATAATGTTTTAAAACGTTTAAACCCTCTTAGAAGCCAGAGTGTGAGCATATTTGCCATGCTGTTTATTTATTTAGTGTATGGCATACAATGTCAGGCAAATCTACAAATGGTAAATACAATGCAGTGCAGACAGCCTAAATTGCTAGTTCATTCTATTCAACACTTTCGTCCCCATCCCTGGTGCACCATAGAGGGGCAAACCAGTTTACACCAGCTGACTAGCAGGGTTGCTTGATCTTCCGGGATCCTCTGCTGGTCTCACCTCACCTCATGTTCTATTGCCTCATGTCCAGCCAGGTGTAACGCCAGCTTCCACTCTCCACATATAAATGCAACTAGGCTTTTCCCACCAAAGCGGTACTCATTTATCTATTTGCAATATTAGGCATGCTTTGGAACTGCTATGTGGGCAGGAACAAGCGGGAGCTCATCCCATCTCATGAAGCTGGGCTTGAACCACTGGAATGCAGACCATTTTTGTCTGATAGTTCCAATATCATTAAGCTGCTGCGCCACCACGTCACTTTGCCATGCTGTATGATGCATGTAAGGGAGCCATACATGTAAGGGAGCCAAAGACTGGTTCTCTTTAAAGAAAGGATGTGCACTACAACTATTGTGCTGAGTATTTACCTCTGTGTCTTATCATGTCTCCCTTCTTGTCTTATGATACTTGCCTCTTTGTTGTTTTTATCCCTTTAATGTATTCTGATTGGGTATTAAGTAGAGACACTGGCTTGGATTGTTGCTCATTACTCCATTTTACTACTGGTCATGTGACACAAAATAAAATAAAGGTAACCTGCCCTGTGCTTCCCAGAATATATATCACACTCAGACAGAGCATGAGAGGACAGCAGAAACCAATATAACACAGAAAAGAAAATATAAATGCCATTCTTGGTCACTGCCGGTAAAGAAATTAGAAAAAGTTCTAGAAGTCAAGCTCTGCATGATTTTCATTTTTTTTTTTGCTTTTTTTTTAAAAAAAATGTGAAATTCACATTTTCCCTGCTAATTCACAGCAATGTCACCAGAAGACAAAAGACTACGTTCAAAGAGATGTTGATGTATCTTTGGACAGACAACAAAAGTGTTGTGGAAAATGGTCCAAGAAATACTGCCTGGTCCATCTGCCAGTTGCACCAATATCAAAAATCAAATGTTCATAAGGAAAGAAAAGGAAGTTTTAAAGGAAAGAGTGGACATATTTCACAGCAGCTGTCTAGAGGAGATGCAGTCAGAAATATTCAGGACATCTACCCTGCAGTAATTCCCACTGAGCTGAATGAGACTTATTTTAGAGCAAACTGCTGGCCTGCGGGCCGGATGCATCATGCCAAAACTGCGCCCATCCCATTGCCAGCAATGGAAAAAAAATTGTGATATATCGTGACATGTCATGTGACATTGTGAGTTTGACACCCCTGCTCTAGGGAGTCTATCAGTTCCTCATAAGCTAATATGGCATGAAAATCCTTAAAACATTTCTAGGATCCTGCTGTAATATCACTGCAGACTATATCACTAATCTTTTTGCAGAATAAAAGGGCTATGAGAATCCAAAATTTGAGATGCTTGTATCACATGGATTCTCCACCCCCCCCAAACCAATAAAATGTGTCTATGAAATTCTTGTAAAATGAATCCAACTCAAAAAAAGTTTTTTTCCATCACTATTACAAATTACTCCAACCACCCAAATATTAACTCCCATGAACTTGAGTAGAATGATAGACATATACTGAACAATCAATTCATCCTTGTCCATTTTCCAGATGTTTTACTTTCACATTTAGTCTAGGACAGATAGAAGATGGAGTTTAGCAATTTAGGAAAGACCAGACTTAGCTGATCTATGATTCAGTGCAGTGATAGTTGGTCACATTTTGAAACTATAATAAAGCACAAACTAACAATCAGTCAACAATGTGATGTGACTACAAAACACCCAAGCCTTATTCTAGGCTGTTCCATTAGAAGTGTTTATTATGCCATATATTGTAGCCTTCTATTTTTAAATAAGTTGGGAGTACAAACACACAGACACACACACACACAGAGAGTATATATTTTCTTTTATTCCTTTGCCCTCTGAAATTGTCTTATAATACTACTACACTCAAACACACACGTTAGAAAATAAATCTCATTGAATTTGATCCAGTTCCTGTCACATCTAATTTGGATGACAGTTTAAATCTATCATAATGTTATTTTTTTATGAAAATGTTTTAACCTATATTATGAATTATATCCAAGTGCTTCTACTGTTAGGCAGTATATAAATGCAGCTACCAAATAAAACTTCTGGGAGAAGTTAAGAATAAGAACTTTCAATAATGCCCAAAAGCAGATCTGTGAGGAAACTGTTCAATTGGGCAAACTGTTTTCCTCAGTTACGCTAAGAAGAGTCTGGAATTCTCAAGGTAATGAATGAAGAGAAGTGGCCATCTTATATATAATTTCTCTGTCTACTTATCTCTGCAACCCAGGAGGAAAAAGTAAATCAACCCAGCTATGTTTGTACATTAATGTTTCTATCTCACTGGCCCTACACATTTAATAGTTGCCATGGGCCTCTTCTAAGTGTTGACAGGTAGGCAGCACCAAACTATTCCTAAATAGTAATGTCAACATTGCTAACATCGGAGCCGTGTATGAGGAACTTTAGAAATGCCCCCCCCCCTACACCTGATGCTGTCCCTGGAGCGGGACTACCAGTGAGAAAGAAACCAGCCCAGCAGCCAATGAAAGAGAAACCCAACTGGATTGTGCAGGAACCCATTGCCCAAGTCATGTCTCCCATGCAGGAGAGTGCCGAGACCCAAGCCAGACTACCACCATTCTACCCTCCTACGACAGCAATGAAAAGGAGAGAACAACCCGATGGTGAGTCGATACATCCCACCTTTTTCACTACTTGCCAAACACATAATCCCTAAGATGGGGGCACAGGTAGATTTAAAAGTACTAGTTGACTCCGGATGCTCCTGGTGCATTATTAGCTTGTCACTTGCCCTGAAAATGGGCATACGAGCAAAGCTGCTTTCCAAACCCATGAGGTTTGAGCAAGCCAATGACTCCCTAATGGGAGAAACTTTAGTCACGCAATTGACTGAACCTCTACGCTTAGAAATAGGTGAGCACTGGGAGTTCATTCATTTCATGGTGGCCCCAAAAATGACTGAGGCTAGACTGGTTGGACAAATGGAAGCTGTTTATCTGGTGGGAGAAGGGAATGATGACTGTAAGGTTACCTATAGGACTCGAGCCCCCCCCCCAACTTGATGGACATTATAGGAGACTTTAGCTCACTCAACAAGCTAGCGCACATGGCTGCCCTGTCTCAACCAGGTGAGCCACTCATCCCCAGTGAATACTGGGACCTAGCGGAGGCATTTAGTGAGAAGGAATGTGACACCCTGCCTCCCCACTGACCCAATGATTGCTCTGTTGAACTATTACCAGGAGCCAAACTCATGTCTGTCAGAACCATGACAGGTAACATCAGTGTTACTGTGATGAGGAGGAAAGCTAAGCCCACTGTATAATAAGGTTAAGTGGGAATTTTGGAGGCATTCATTTGGTTCCTTCTTTAAAACAGAGTCAGCATAGGATAATAGTTAAGGTATCAGACTTTGCACAAATTTTTAGATCCCTTTGGACCTGTCACTGATTCTCAGCCCATCTTATCTCACAGGACTGTTGTGTAGATAAAATTAAGGAAAATCACAGGCACGTTTGTACTACTTGTACTGGGCAGAAGAGGGTATTCCCACATAAATGTGAACATAACTGATTTTGAGTCTTGCAGGTCCATGTCTATGTATTTCTCTTGGCAACCATATATATCTTTGCCTGCTTCTGGACTTCTTTTCCCTGTCTCTGCCTTTAAATTATAATTCTGAGGTTTCCTTGTGATCTCTCATCCAGGTCCCACTATACCTTTTTTTAAGATTAAAGGTTGGCTGTCACTTGTTTATTGCCACCTGAATATACATACAAATGTAGCCAAACATTTTTCTAACTTCAACATTATTCTTAATCAATCTGTTCCTCAAAGAAACTTTGAAACTATGAAGATGCTTCTTACTGGCTCATATGAAACCAGTCTTTATCCTTTCTTTAGCCTGGCTGAAATGCATTTGAAATCATCTGAACTGATAATTTTCCTCAGTCATGGTGTGATATTATTTTTTTCCCTGCAAGATTCCTCAACAGCCCCTCCACACACACACACACAGAGACACACAGACTCATCGCCAGCTGTCAGAAGCCTCATTAGAAATAGATCAGCACTACTCAAGGGCTTAGGAAATGTATGTAAGTTTTCAATTTATGTAAGTTAAGATATTTTTGAAAAAAATCCATCTTTCCTCTTAGTTTGTTTTCAAGAATATTCAAGGCTTGAATACTAAAGGCATGTTTCCTACAAAATTCACACTAATTTAATCTGATAATTGTCATTGCCTTGTAATTAACTGCAGTTATCCCAATAGCTTATAGATAAGGAATGACAAACCTATCACATTTGATTTTTTTCTTTCTTTCTGAATTATGAATTCTGTCTTCTTGCTGTATCATTCTGCAATATATATATATATATATATATATATATATATATATATATATATATATATATATTTGTTTTCTGAGGTTTTCGCGGGTGTTTGTATGTAGGTCAACAAACAGTGCATAACATCTCAGATAGGATCCTCACCAAAGCCGAAACCAATGTCCTTTCCAAAGGATTCAACTTTGCAGTCACTCCCAAACACATCCCCACTGAAACCATTATATGTGGAGTTGAAACCAGCCTGACCAAAATCAACCCCGACGATGCTAACAGAATCAGACTCGAAATCACCAACATCCTCTGTACCAGCAAGCCACCCAAAATCAACTTACCCAAAGAGGAACAGACAGCACTACGTAACCTGAAAGAAGACACCAGCATAATAATCCTACCAGCAGACAAGGGCAACGCCACGGTGGTTATGAACACATCTGACTACCAAACCAAATTAACCAACCTCCTCCAAGACTCCACAGACAAACCCCTAAATACAGATCCCACCACCTACCTGGAAAAAACCACCAGATCCAAAATAAAAGCCTCTCCCATTAGCGAAGAGATCCAGCAAAGAATCATTCCCAGAGAGAAATCATCCAGATGCCCCAAACTCTATGGTCTCCCCAAGATACACAAGGAAGGAACCCCACTCAGACCTATAGTCAGCTCCATAGGCTCACCTCTACAAACCTAGCCAAATTTCTCGCCAAACAACTACAGCCCTATGCAGAATCCATCACCTCACACGTAAAAAACTCATTCCACTTTATAGAGATCATAAAGAAACAAAACTTACAGCCCAGCGACCTACTTGTGAGCTTTGATGTCATATCCCTCTTCACACAAGTGCCTATCAAAGAAGCCTTGACAGCTATCCAAAACAAATATAACCCCCCCAAACACATCTTAGATCTGACCAACCACTGCCTATCCAACACATACTTCATCTATAATGGACAAAAAAACAAACAAACAGAAGGAGCACCCATGGGATCACCCCTCTCACCTGTCATTGCCAACCTCTACATGGAACACTTTGAAACCCAAGCTCTAGAAAAATCGGATCACAAACCCAAACTCTGGCTCAGATACGTAGACGACACCTTCATAATCTGGCCACATGGGAAAAAAAAACTGGACAACTTCCTCACACACCTCAACAGCCTACACCCCAAAATACAGTTCACCATGGAAACAGAAGCTAACAACCAACTTCCCTTCCTGGATGTCTTAGTCTACAAGAAATCCAATGGATCCCTAGGACACACCATCTACCAGAAGAAAACACACACAAACCGCTATCTGCACGCTCTCTCACACCACCACCCAGCACAGATCAACTCTGTAGCCAAGACACTCATCTCCAGAACAAAACGCTTAGCTGACGAACAACACCTAAAAACTGAACTACACACTCTCACCAATGTACTAACATCCAATGGATTCCATAGAAATAAGATTACAAACCTAATCCAAAAAGAAACCCCCACTAAAATCCAAGACAAAGAACAAGAAAACGGCAAAGCCCTCCTCCCATACATAAAAGGCACCACAGACAGAATCAGTAAGATCCTCCATAAACACAACATCAAAACAGCATTCTGCACAAACAGAAAAATATCCACCATCCTTAGAAACCCCAAAGATAAAATTGAATTAGAAAATCAAGGAGTATACGAAATCCCATGCACCACTTGTCCCACCACATACATCGGACAAACCAACAGAAGAATAAGTGCACGCATTGAAGAACATAAGAACTCAGTCAAAAAAGAGGAACCAACATCTTCCCTGGTCCAACACCTTAAAGCCACAGGACATGAAATTGACTTTAAAAATACCAGAACCATTGCCAAAAGTGAACATTTTAATAACAGAATAATCAGAGAAGCCATCGAGATAGAAAAACGCCCACACAGCATGAACAAGCGAGATGATACCTCCCGCCTACCAGCCATTTGGAAACCCGCCCTTATTGACAAACAACTCCCTAATACAAAAAATGATACCAGACCCACACTCACAAAAACCACACAGGATGTCACCACCACACATCCACGCAAAACGCAAACCCAAAGCCACACCGATGATGAGGCACGACCACAAACCAGAAGCCAGACCAGAGCTGCATCATTAGCCACTTCAAAGCCCTCCAATCCATACACGAAGCAAACTGACACCCTCCATGAAAATGAGGCACGACCACAAACGCGAAGCAAAAAAATAGCAAGGCAGCCCAAAATCTTAAACCCCTCTGCAACTCAGACTAACCTGAGCACAACCAAACATAACACTCCCCCAGCCAATCAGAGCACAACCAACCCCCCAGCCAATCAGAGCACAGCCAACCCCCCAGCCAATCAGAGCACAGCCACGCCCCTAACCAATCAGAACACACCTCCACCCAATCAGAACACAGCCAAGCTCCCACCCAATCAGTTCATACCCCCACTGGCAGTTAAAAGGAAGGAACAGCTAAGACCACACATTGCTGCTCGAAGCACGAAGCTGAAAACACCAGCCTGAAGATGACGAATGGGACTTCGTCGAAACGTCGCCAAGACACTTCCAATTTTACGCGGGAGAAAACCCGAACAACCAAAGACCTACATATATATATATATATATATATATATATATATATATATATATATATATAATGTACACTTTTTTTACAGACTTTTGTATGCACATTTCCTTAATACATATATTTTGCTATCCCGCTATCGCTGATAGTTCATTTGGAGTCACAGACAGAGCATTTGGAAAGTGTAAACCACAGGATATCACTGCACTTATTTTATATAAAATCAGAAATTGCATTTTAAGTAAATAATGAAATATAGGTCAAACTAATTTTTCTCAGCTTCTACAAATATTTGTGAATTTTGTTCATTATCACATAGTTACTTATAAAAGATATTTGATTTTACTTCACTGAGGAAGGAAAGAAGGGAGGAATGGAGGAAGGGTATATGTTCCCCTGTACCTCATTTCTTTCTCTTCTATTCTCCAACACAGGGCTTTTCAACCAGTGGTACGGGTACCACCTGTGGTACATTAGCACCTGGCAGGTGGTACGTGACCATCCTAGAAAAGTGGTAGTGGGGGAGGGGAATGAGCTGAACCGGTGGCAGCAGTGCACAAGCCTAAGGGAGAGATGGCTGGAGCTGCAGGGCTGTCAGGCTCAGCGGAAGTGCCAGGATCAGCACTTCTTCGGGGCTGTCAGGGCTCAGTGGAAGCGCCAGGATCAGCACCAGGATCCAGCTGGAGCTCAGTGCTGATCCTGGTGCTTCTGCTGAGCACTGAAGAAGCACCAATCAGCTGGAATGTTGCAGCATCCCCAGGGTCTTGTGATTTACATTCAGATGCTTGGCAACTGATTCATATTTATGATGGTCACAGTGTCCCAGAGTCATGTGCAGTGACAAAAACCTGCTGCAACCACCCAGCAGACGGGGGGAATAAAAACCAAACACCCCCCCACCCCACCCTCACTGCCAATCCTCAACAGAAATGCTCACAACAGTGAAAACCTCGGACAGGAGGAAGAGCATGGCTGGGCGGGCAGGCAAGTATTTTGCTCGACTATGGCTTGGGGGGCACTTTTTTCAGTGCCATTGTAACTTTGAACAATCACTAAGCGAACTGTTGTAAATCGAGGACTACCTGTATTTTATCATTTTTTTCCTTTTTTTGGGGGTCATCAGGTTTTTGACACCTTGCTAGGCGACTGGTGGTACTCAGATATTGCCATATCCTAAAAGTGGCACAATGGGTGAAAAGATTGAAAAGCCCTGCTCCAGCAGAATAGAATGGTGACATAAATCTCAATACATTGACACCAAGATCTAAGTGACAAGGCCAATGCCTAGTGCTTTTCTTATGATTATAATGCAGGATGATTCAAACACGCCTATTGCTGGGGTCTTCTAGCTCTATCCCTCGTCCCACCAAGGATGACCTGCTGGTAGGAAAAGCACCGCTAACTATTGTCGTTAATGAGTGATTTGGATGCCTAGAAGGAACTTTAGCCATCTTTCAAGTTAATGGGGTTACAGGTTGTTAGCATGGAGTGTTTCTGAGCATAGTCTAGAGCAGGGGTAGGCAACCTTGGCTCTATTATGACTCGTGTACTTCAACTCCCAGAATTCCTGCTGGCTCAGGAATTCTGGGAGTTGAAGTCCACGAGTCATAAAAAAGCCAAGGTTGCATACCCCTGCTCTAGAGCAATGTTTCTCAAACTTGACAACTTTAAAATGTGTGGACTTCAATTGCCAGAATTCTCAGCCTGCTATGCTGAAGTTGCCAAGTTTGAGAAACGCTAGTCTAGAACATTTCTGAAAACCAAACAGCCAATTTAGATCTTTTTGCTGAAACACAGGACTTGCACTCTTCTAGAAGCATACTAAACTTGCACCAAGAAATAATATAACTCACAGATTGCAACGAAACTGCTCCTCTTGGTTCAGGAGAAGACTTTGCCTGCATCATAGAGATCTTATTGGGGAAAAATGGGGCATTTTTCTACTGTGTTTTTCCACAGGACAGGACATGGAACATGAGATTTCAGCCCTAGGAAGGCAAATTCCGTTTGAATGCTAGGAAAGCATTCTTAATTGAAAGAACAGTTCCCCAAAGGCATTAGGAAACTGATAGGCTCTCCTTGTTTGGATATGTTCAAAATAAATTGCATTTGTTTTGATTCCAGTAGGGAGCAAAGGTTGGATTTAATCATCATTTCCAGTTCTCTGTTTCTTTGATATTATCTTTCCGCAGATCAAGAATTTAATGCATGGAGAATGTTTTGGAAACTTTTCTTAGAAAAGTTTTCATGCCACATTTCAAGTTTTCATTTTTTCTTTTCTTATGGGGGACATTTTTTATATAGTAATAGGTATTTTGTTATTCTCTGCAGTTAGCAGTCCAAACTAATCTTGGTTGATCCTTCAAAAGCTAGGCAAGCTATTTAGTAATTGAAAAGAAACTTCAAAAGAGGTGATAGCAAACCATTTCTGTGCTATTGCCATGGAAAGTTTAGGGACGTGTCCAGAAAGTCAATATGAATCTCGCTCAACTGAAGGGAGATAGACGCCAAACTTTATTAATCTAGTCTTGTAGAGATCACAGTATATATTATTTTCATTCTACTGAGGGACATTCATTGCCTTGGCACCATGATGATTGCATTGATCATTAGAGGCATATCATTCCTTATTCTACTGTTATATGTATTTCCTTCAATCAGTAGATAAATGTGGTGTTAGCATTATAGGATTCCATTTCTTTGAAAATGTTATGTCCTAAAAACAGACAGTACAAAAACTGCTTTTGCATCTGATTACCAAGAGTTTCTGCATTTTGATTTGCTTCATATATGGCCATGTTGCCCAAACGGAAGTCTGTCTTGATATATTTCGGGTGCCTCTTTCAAAAGTCACTGGGAGGAAATTTTCTACTTACATACCGAGATACGTGTAACATTTTTTCTATTAAGTCTCTTTGTCAGGAAGCAGTGTGTAAGCCATAGAAAAAGTTTATTGTTGTATGACCCATGACCAAGCAAAATAAATTTTATGGCATAAACACAGCATAACCTTCAAAGAAGAAAATGTAACCATTTTGATTTACCCGATGTAAAAGAAATACAGCTACCATGCACTGAATAACAGTTGATGAATTGATATGGCAATTGTGTAGAATCCAGGGAAAGAGCCAGAAATAATATCTTGTCAGACTGACAATAGGAGAAAGCATAAGCTTCCTCAATCCTACTTGACAGCTGTACTAATAAGAATATTTTATAAATAGAGCAGGGAATGCTTACAAAACTGGTAGGGCAATAATATGTGGGGTTGTATAAATATCTGGGTTCAATGGGCAAAGTGTGATATGCAATGTACATGAACGTGCATGTAGCAACCATCAGGAATGTTGAAACAGCTACATCTTTTACTGGACTTCTGTATCAGCTTTAAGATGTCCTCAGCAGATACCATGTTTCCCCAAAAATAAGACTGGGTCTTTTTTTTTGCCTCCAAAAGATGCACCAGATCTTATTTTCAGGGTAGGCCTTACCTCACCTCCAGCACCAACAGCCCCATCCATCTGGTCCCCTTCTTCTGTGGCCGAAGTTCTGCAGCTGAATTCTGGTCTGCATTTTGCAATCAGGCCTTTCCAGAAGGTCTAAGCAGCTGAGTACCGAGCTATGGATTCAATCCATAGCTTGGTGCTCAGCTGCTGAGGTCTTGCAGAACGAAGCTATGAACTGAATCCTTTGCTTGGTTCTTGGCTGCACAGACCTTCCTTCCAGAAAGCCCTGTGACTGAGAAATGCAGACCTAGCTGTAGAAGAGACCCCAGAAGAAGAAGTAGCGGACAAGGAGAAGCCTGGCTACAAGGTAAGTGGGTGTGTGGTGGGTGGGGCAGCTCCACATCCCACCCCCTCCTTAGCTTGATTTTTAGGTGTGTGCCTCATCCCAAAACTAGGACTTATTGTTGGGATAGGGCTTATATTAGGCCCACCCCAAAAATCAAGGTAGGGGTTATTGTTGGTGTAGGCCTTACTTTCAAGGAAACATGGTAGTAAAATAGCTGTCTATATACATTTTTAATAACATTTTGCCTTCTAATCTGGATCTCTGCACAGTTCTTACATGTAGTCCACTGATTCTGTATACAAAGAGTTACAGGATGCAATTTGGGCCAGTCACCAGGACCAGAGGTTTTGTCTTCCAAGCTGTCAGACTTGTGCTGGAGCCCATCTTCAGGGAACTTCTCTCTAGAAGGAGAGAAGAAGAGAAGTTCTCTGAAGATGGGCTTCAGCATGAGTCCAAAAGCTCGAAGGCAAAACCCTCTGGTCCCAGTGACTGACCCAGACTGCAGCCTGCAACATTATCCTGGGACATATATTCACCTTCATTCTACAATGAGTTACATTCATCAGGGGAGATTTTCCAATATTTTTTCTTTGCTACTAATGGTAAAGGCATTTCTTAGGTTTAAGTGTATAATTTTAAAAATCAATTTGGCAGGGTTCACCATTTATATAGATGCATGATGTCAACACATGTAAAAAAAAAAAACAATTGCCAGGCTGTGATGCCATCTTTACTGTTTTGATTCCTCCTCCTATATTTAGTTATTTGGGAAGAAGTTATTATCTCAAGTTATTTATCAAACCTGAGATATGACTGATTAAGCAAATATTAAGTTAAAAGAATATAAAGGGGGAAATCAGTTCATGCTGGAGTCACTTCAACTTTCTAGACCAGACCATTCAGATTTTACTGATGTATGATCCAAACAGACCAGTTACTCAAATATTTCTTGGGTTTTGACACAGAACTATGTCTGCCATGTTATGTGAATATTATGCCAAGCTAAACTAACTTCATAATCTCTTGGTAATGAACGTTGGTTTTGTCATCTAATGGGTTTTGATTTTAGTAAAAAGCCAGAAATATTCTTCTAGTATCAGAGAATGATTTAAAGATAAATACTGGGTATTTAAAATTTCAAAGAGACATGTCTTCAAAGAGGTTTGATGGTATATTTAAAAAAAAATCCTAAGTATTCTGTGAATAGTTAAGCTAATGGCTTAGCTAAATCAGAGGCATTTGAATGGATTCTTTAAATCACTTATACTTATGCTCATATTGTACTGACTTATGACCCCAGTTTCCAAAAATGTTATTTGTGCTAATAAAATTTCCGTAACAGTAGCCATGAATTGCAAAGGTCTATGTGGTCTCTAAGAGTTAACAATGACTTGATGGCATGTAATAAATAAATAAATGGAATACATCTTTGCTATGATTTCTAGGAGCCAGAGGCATAAAGACAATCCTAGATATCAAAAGATGTGATCTACAATATAATTAACCCATGAAATGTTCCTATATGACTAAGACCATAAATTAGGTTTTGTACTACAAAGACAAGTAATATTAGTAATAGTAGTAAAGTTGGAAGGGACCTTGGAGGTCATCTAGTCCAACCCCCTGCTCAGGCAGGAAACCCTACACCATTTCGGACAAATGGCTGTCCAGTCTCTTCTTAAAAACTTCCAGTGTTGGAGCATTTACTGCTTCTGGAGGCAAGCTGTTCCACTGATTAATTGTTCTCACTGTCAGGAAGTTTCTCCTTAGTTCTAGGTTGCTTCTCTCCTTGATTAGTTTCCACCCGTTGCTTCTTGTCCTGCCTTCAGGTGCTTTGGAAAATAGCTTAATTCCTTCTTCTTTATGGCAACCCCTGAGATATTGGAATACTGCTATCATGTCCAACCTTGTCCTTCTCTTCGTTAAACTAGACATACCCAATTCTAGCAACCGTTCCTTATATGTTTTAGCCTCCAGTTCCCTAATCATCTTTGTTGCTCTTCTCTGTACTCTTTCTAGAGTCACAACATCTTTTTTACATCGTGGTGACCAAAACTGGATGTAGTATTCCAGGTGTGGCCTTACCAAGGCATTGAAGAGTAGTATTAATACTTCACATGATCTTGATTCTATCCCTCTATTAATGCAGCCTAGCACTGTGTTGGCCTTTTTGGCAGCTGCAGCACACTGCTGGCTCATATTTAGGTGATTGTCTACTAGGATTCCGAGGTCCCTCTCACAGTTACTACTATTGAGCATGGTGCCACCTATGCTGTACTTGTGCATTTGGTTTTTCTTGCCTAAATGTAGAACCTTGCTTTTTTCACCATTGAATTTCATTTTGTTAGTTAGTGCCCAGTGTTCAAGTCTGTCCAGATCCTTCTGTATCTTAAGCCTGTCTTCTGGAGTGTTGGCTATTCCTGCCAGCTTGGTGTCGTCTGCAAATTTGATGAGTTCCCCATCTATCCCTTCATCCAAATCGTTGATGAAGATGTTGAAGAGTACTGGGCCCAGAACAGAGCCCTGGGGCACCCCACTACACACTTCCCTCCGTATAGATGCAGTTCCATTGAGAACCACTCGCTGAGTACGGCCGGTCAGCCAGCTACGGATCCATCTGGTGGTGGTTCTGTCTACCCCATATTTTTCTATCTTGTCAAGTATTAGGTTGTGATCTACTTTATCAAATGCCTTACTGAAGTCCAAGTAAATTATGTCCACAGCTTTCCTCTGATCCACTAATTTTGTCACTTGGTCAAAGAATGCAATAAGATTTGTCTGGCATGATCTATTTTTTAAAAACCCATGTTGGCTTTTAGTAATGATTTTGTTTGCCTCTAGGTGTTCGTTGATTCGTTGTTTGATTATCTTTTCCAGGATCTTCCCAGGTATTGAGGTCAGGCTGATAGCTCTGTAATTTCCTGGATCCATTTTTTTTCCTTTTTTGAGGATGGGAACTACATCAGCTCTTTTCCAGTCCTCTGGTAGTTCCCCTGTGTTCCAGGATCTTTGAAAAATATAGTTCAGTGGCTCCGAGATCACATCTGCCAGTTCCTTGAGAACTCTGGGGTGTAATCCGTCTGGTCCTGGCGATTTGAACTCATCTAGGCTGGACAGGTGCTCACTAACCATTTTCTTGCCTATCTTAATTTGTGTTTCTGTTTTGTTTTTTATGGCCCTATTTTTGATAGGTTGGTCTGTTTTTTCCCTTTGTGTAAAGACAGATGCAAAAAACGAGTTAAATAGTTCTGCTTTCTCCCTGTTGCTTGTCACCTTCTTGCCACTTCCACCCACTAATGGACCAATCATTTCCTTCACTTTTTTCTTGTTTTGTACATGTTGAAAGAAGCTTTTTGTGTTATTTTTGACTTTGGTCGCAAGCCTTAGTTCATTTTGAGCCTTGGCTTTCTTCACTTCATCTTTGCAGGCTCGGGCTATTTGCTGATATTCTGACTTAGTTATGTTCCCCTCTTTCCACTTTCTATACTTGTCCTTTTTAATCTTTCAATTTGTCAGAGAGTTCTTTATGCAGCCATGCTGGTTTCTTTTGAAAGCTGTTGTTTTTCCTCTTTGTTGGTATTGTGCTAGACTATGCTTTTATTATCTCATTTTTCAAAATTTCCCAAGCTTCTTGAGTTGTTTTCCCCTTGAGGATTCTCATCCATGGAATCCTTCCCAAGCCGTCTGTAAGTTTATTGAAATTAGCTCTCTTGAAGTCCAAGACTCTAGTTTGACTGTGTTCTATTGCTTATGCTTCTATAATGTTGAATTCTAATATTGCATGATCACTTCCTCCCAGGGTTCCTATGAATCATATGTCACTGTAGTTGATGTTACATCTTGGTAGTTGTAGTGCAAGTTTTGTTGCAGCAGTGGAGTCTGTTCCTGAAATCTTGGAACTGTAGGATCCTTCTAAATACCTTTCTACAAAGCAGCCAAATAAATTAGGGTACTGCACAGACTACAGAAAAAATACATCAACTTCCTTGACATGAAAATTCTGGAAGCTCTTGGAACTCCTCTACAGAGAAATGTATAAGAGAGACATCTAGAAATTACATTCTGCATAGGAATAGCAATAGCCCGCAAACCCACAGCCACTCAGAGTGACTCACAGCCAGGAATTATCCAGAACTAAAAACAAAATACAGAAAGATGAAAGAAATAATGTACTCTATGAAATCAACTGTAATGATTGCAACCAATTCTATGTGGCACAAACATCACATCAATTAAAAACTAAGATCCACGAACACTGGTTGGCAGTCAAACACCATGATCCTAAATCCTTAATCTCTACCCACACCAACACCAAACAACACCAGTTCTATTGGAGCAACACTAAAATCATCAGCCACTCTACCATCCACCATGCTCATAAGTTCATCAAAGCCTGGCACTCCACAAGCAATTTCATCAACAGACACATTGACCTACAAGCAGCCTACAAACCCCTCAGAATCCAAATCAACCACACAGCCAACCAGAGACAGCACTGACCTTCAACCAACCCATGCAAGCCCCTTCCCCCCACCAGCTGACCTGACCCTGACCTGATGTAACCTCCCTATCACAAGACCCATCACAAGCCTCTCACTGATGACTCATACCTGACCCATCACAAGACCCATCACAAGATCCTCACTTGACACCTGAAGCCCTTATAAACAAAAGAACACTAACACAGACATCTCCTAAATGTTCCTGAAGATGTTACCTAGCTTGGTAATGAAATGTTTAGAAGCCAACCCACAAGCTCAGAGAATGAACCTTCACCCTCATCCTACACTTAAGCTACAGATATTCAACACTATTGCAAAATTACATTCTGCTCCAGATTCAGCAGTATAAATATATACTGCAGAAGAGGTATGACATTCTACTACAACATTCTTGGTCTTATGGAAATTCAGGTTTCACCTGAGCAGTTGGATTTCACTTAAAGCTACAGGAAGTTAGCCTAGAGCCATTAAGTAATTAGAGTAAGGTAATAGGGCTACTATCCAAAACATAATGTGGATAGCAAATGTAAGCTAATTATGAGGTTTAAGGGGACAGCATACAAAGATGCAATGTTGTACTGTGTCACAGAATTTGTACCTTGGGTCAAACCCTATAAAAATTATTTCATCTGGTAGGAAAGAAAGACTGGACAGCATATCTAGTGAAGTTTATTTTAATATTTTGAGGAAGTTTAATACAGAACCTTGCCACATATGAAATATATATAAACAGTACGGTATCTTCTAAGTACTTCCCACTGTTTATTTTGCCCTACTCCTTAGCTACTAAGGGAGTTATTTTTTCCTAAATCTGAAATCAAACTTGGAGTCAGCCCTGATGAAAGTGCAGACATGACAGAGAAACATCTCCTTACCACTAAGAAGTTCTCAATTCCATGATGTGTCTTCTCCTCCCATCTTTTTAAAGCTATTACTATCAAAAGCAATGCATTTTGTCAATCTGCCAGTTCTGCAGAGTTATCATTAAGAGCAAGAAAGTGAATTTCATTTCCTGCAGTGAGAAAAACCCTATTAAAATGCAGCAAAAACATCCTAACAATGACCTTACCATCTTGCCATCCACATACTTTGTATTTATTCTATAGGCTTCGCTATACTGAGCTGATTTGTTGTATTATATACAAAAGACTAATGGTGCCGTTCTATAGCAACTATAGAAGCAAAAGCTGGCATGGGCGATGAGGTTTCCTCCTAGCCATGTAGTGCCTGTGAATGCAAGTTGTTATACTTTTCTTCTTTTTAAACGGAATCTGAACTTTGCTGGATGTCAAAAGTGGATTTGGCTCTCGTTCTTTCTGCTTTCAGTTCCTTGAAAAGTCCCAGGGAATTTGAAATGTTTGTCATTAATTTAAAAGGACTTAGAGCAGTGACATGGGTTAATGGGTTCAGCAGGAAATAATGTAATGTCATTACAATACATCATCACAATTTCCAGTGTTCCTGTTCTGTTTCTTCACCACAGCTGCTGATGGTATTGATGTAATCTTTCATGATTCACAAACTGTTTCTATAGCATGGGTCTGAATTCTAAATCAGAACCCAAATAGGCATAGAAGTAACACTGGCATTTCTTCAAAACTTGCCCAGACTGTCCATATACTTACAACTGAGTGACATTTTACATTATAAACAGAGAGGGAAATGCAAGAGAAATATTGTAATATCGCAAAAGGACCCAATAAAATAACAAAATCATCTAAAAGTATGAACATATACAGTAGATAGGTTCTGTCAGGATACCCAAAACTAGCAACAATGCATTGCATTATACTGAATGCAACAGTAATTGAAAATTACTTGAAAATTCCAAATATTATACAGGGAAAACACTTGAGATGTGTTGCTAGTTTTATCTAGTCTCTTTTTTGTCTCTCAAAATTTTTCAAATGTCTTGCTTTGAAACATACTTGAAGTGGAAAGTGATGACAAATTGAGTAGCTGCAGTTGCCCTCTGTCCCCTCCTTCCATTTTAACAGATGTTCAGTGGCTTACTTTATTTTATCATGTCTTGCTTAAAGAGTCTGGTCCAGGTTCATCTTTTTTAGGCAAGTCACTATTTTATCTAGTTTCAGACAGAAGAAGGCTAATGCTTAGAGCAGTGGTGGTGAACCTAAGGCATGCGTACCAGAGGCGGCACTCAGAACCCTTTCTGTGGATACGTGCACTGTCGCCCAGCCCCACCTCTCCCCCAGCCCCCATTTCCCACCCGGTCCCCACTTCATCAGCAGCTCCCCCAGAGGAGAGTCATCCCTGGGTGTGGCCTGCATGAAGCAGCGCAGCCAAGCAATGGCAGCTGGGCAACAGGGACAAGACTCCGCCCTTGCACCCTGTTGTGTGCAGGTGATGCTATGGGGCGCGGGTGGAGGGCATGGCTGCCATGGTGGTACTGCAGGGCCACCTGGCAATCTATGGCAGGCTCTGGAGGTGGTGGGTGGCCTTGTGGGTGGGTGGGGTGAGTTTTGGGCACTCGGTCTCTAAAAGGTTCGCCATCACTGGTTTAGAGGGAATAAAATAGGGAAAGCATGCATAACACACAGTGATGGGATTCAAATATGTGAACAACCAGTTTTCTGTGTGAATGCCGGACGTCCATTCTGGGCCTGGGCAACAAAAACATTAGCTACCGGTTCTGCTGATGTGAACTGGCTGAATCCCACCACTGATAATATGGCTTCTAGAGGTTTTTTTCTAACTCCTGAATAACAGCAAATGCTCTTCAAGAAGGACTACTTATCAAGAAAAGTCAATTGTCCAAGAAGATTGCAGGGTTTAGAAGTGGAGAAATCAGCAATATTTCAAACTGTTGCCTGGCTGTTCTTTCACAGGGACATTAAAGGAGATCCTTTTCTAGGATGTGTGTATTTGTGTGTGCAACTCAATCCCAGCCAGATTCTGTCTATTTTTAACATTTGCCAGCTTCTCCTCACAGACAAAATGTCATCCTGTTCTATCAATTAAAGTTTTCCTGCTGATGGACAGACAAATCCTGAGTTCATCATTTATAGAATTTCTTTCCAATGTTTTGTTGAGTTGAGCAACAACAACACATAAAGGGAAGAAAAAAACAATATGCTTACCACATCAAATTATACCAATATGTGAAAATAACTCTGTGGAGTCACCTTTTAGATGTTGTAAACTTTAAGGTAATTAAAAAAGTTTTTTAATGTTATTACCATTATCCTCAAAATAATCTACATTCCATATTCACAACAGAAAGCTTAAATTATAGTATAAATACTCACAATATAGCAGATTATTTTCCTGCTCTAATATGTCTCTCTAGTCAAGTGCATGTACAGCATGTGTTTGAGAAACTATGTAGAAATAGTTTAATATATGTTATGTTTCTAGTTTGGTGAGGCATTGACGAGGAGAATGGTGCAAACAACAACTCTTTATTCAGTTAACAACAGAAGCAGCCCTACTGCTGCTTAACCAGTATTTATACTGCTCACCACTGGGCGGCAGCCAATAGAATTAAAGCAGTTTTTCCCGCTTAAAGACAAACTAAATAACATGTAGACAGTCTGGAGCTTAAACAGGTGCAGCTGTTTGACCGTTTCCAATAGTTTCCAAATAATTAACCTCAATACATAACAATATATATCTGAAACTTGGAGTAGGATTAATTTACACTAACAAACGTACAGTCATAAGTGTATTTTAACTAGGATTTATTGTTTTAAGCCTAATTTATTTGCAAAGAACAAATCTTAGATTTGAATATTATACAGGTATTTGTTGTTTTTTAATTCAGAATTCCTAATTAATAGTTATATTAAAGGCTTATATGTGAACACATCACTTTAGCATTCCTGTGCATTACTGAACAATATCTTAATATGAAAAAAATACCTTTACCACTATTAATAATCATGATTTTTTTGCCCTTTAAAATTCAAATATATAGTGAAAACATAACATCCTTGGGGTGGGAGCTATATTTGACTATGATCAGACCATACTTTAATGATTCCTTTTCAAATTGTAATTTCACATCATAGTATGGAGCCATTCTTCCACTTGTTAACATTTTGAGATATGGAGCTCAGTAATAGTTCAGAAAAGTAAACCACTCTTGTTAAGAATTAAGAAAATTAAATTGGGTGCCAATATCATGACTGCATGGCCATGTAACTGTAAGAGACCAGAAGCTGAAGAAATAAGGCCCTCAGATATGCTCAGCTCCATGGCTGTAGAAATTAAGGGAAGCAACAAAGAACCTTCTTGTTAGACAATTTGGTGGCAGTAGGAAAATCAAAACTAGAGTTCTAGTTCTAGAAAGAAAGAGATTCATTCCAAAGAATAGAGAATCAAGAAATAAATCTTCAAAAAGTTAGGGAAAAGTGTAAAACAGAGCTTTATATACACACATTGAGACACACACATATGTGCACACACACACAAACACACACACAAACACACACACACACACACACACACACACAAACCTGCATGCATAGAAAGAAGAGAAGGAGAAGTTTAGCTGGGAAAATGGCCAGGGAAAGGAGGAAAATGAAGACTTAGCCTAAAATATAAGGTGACTAACCGTCCTCCTTTAGGGAGGACAGTTCTCCTTTTGTAGGTTCTGTCCTCCCTCGAAAAGTGTCCTCCTACATGTCCTCCTTTTCGATATTTGAAGACTAATCTGCAGGGCTTTTTTTCCCTCATAGAATGCTCAGAACGGTGTTCTGGCACCTTTTTTTGATGTTTTTTTTTCAACTTTTGCATGAGCTGTGCTACTCCTGCTATTGGCTTTTGAAAGCCAATAGGAATTGCTGCTGAGTGCACTAAAACACCCAGCTGGCAAACTTTGCACATGAAAGCTGTCTGTATTATTGTTGCAATGAATAAAATGTTTATTTTATTTATGATATTTTTTTTCTTCAATTTATTTGTGTCCTCCTTTTCATTGTAAAAAAGTTGGTCACCTTATAAAATAGCATTTCTCAACCTTGGCAATTTAAGATTTGTGGACTTCAGTTCCCAGAATTCCCCAGACACAATGGCAGAAATAGGCAGCCTGAGGAAACAAAGGACATGAAAAACAAAGTTTTAAGTTAAGGAAAGGATAAAACTACTTAAAAAATAGAAGGGTGAAAGGCAAGAGGTTTTTCTCCCTTCAGCACTATGCCCAGGGAAGAATCCATTCCCTGCTGCTATGAAAGAGTAAGGTGGAGCTTAGGGAGTGAAAAGTGCCCAGGAGTATCAGTTGACAGCTTAGTAAAAGTGGAAAGAGAGAGCCTGTCAATTTCATTAATGAAAACATCACCCGGTGAATTAGCCAAGGCAGAATTGAGGTCTGAAGGGCTGAGAATGGAAATGGATCAGATTCAGGTGAGCCAGAGAAGAGGGTGTCTTATTCAGAAGGCAGGATTAAGAACTCATATCTAGGCTGTTAGATATTTTCCTTATTTGATTTGCAGTGAAAGGAAGGAATTGCTTTCCATTACTCACAAATTCTAAAGGACTTGACAATATAATTGCTTGAGGAATCTCTAAGGAGGACCAGATCCATGAAGCCAGAACCACCTTCAAAAGCTGAAAATAGCTAAATCTTATGTTCTTATGCCCATCTTTGTTAGGAAATACAATGTTTGCAAGGAAATATTAAAAATGGATCTAATTTAGGAAACTGTCTTGAATTGACTGTTCAGAAAGTAATAGCAAGCAATCCATGTTTCATTATGTTCTTACTTCTTTTTGAAAAAGCACAGCATTTTGTATATATTTAAATGCTCAAATCAAACTAAATGTGAAATAAACTTGGATGACTTTTTAAAACTTGGATGGAAATTTCAGTATTAGTAAAAATATTTCTTTAATGTAGTGCTTGGAAAATGTGCATCAATGATTTTTGTTTTTATTTTAATGAAATAATTATTAAAATAACAACAAAATATGATTAAATACCTTAAAAGCTATTAGGTACAGACAGGCAACATACGGTAGTACAGTTTTGACATCATCCAGAAATCTTGGCCAAAGGAAATAATTGTGGAAATTGAACCATATCTGAAAGATGTCAAATTATTTGTTCCTGCTCTCAGGGAACAGATGTTCAGGTTCAGTCCCTATGGTTACTAAGCAACATAAAGCTTTGCCTTCTCTTTTTGTCTATTCAATATATCAGCACATTCTGCCTGCTCCACTTCATCTCTCAACTTTTGTAGTGCAAGTAAGTATATTCTGTCCAGGTTGTTTTAGCTGATAGTGCCTTCCAAACTGCATCCAGTATCTCTCTTCAAGATGGAGGTTGGACACCGGGGGTGGAGGGTGGGTGTAAATATTAGAAGATTGGTGAGGATAATACTGGGGGTTAGAAAATTTCCAGGCCTTTGGTGTTCAGTAATGATAAACAGAACAGTCGACTGGTAAATATTTCCACCATTTTTTGCTCTATCTATATGGAGAAGAATGTGAGAAGAGAGTATAAAGCAAGACAAGGTACCAGAATATGTTTGGAACTTGGGGAGAAAAAAAATGGTTTTCCAACAATGCCCCAGATCTAGATATATATTTTTTTAACTTTAAGTACTGTATGTCAGTCCAGCTTTTGTAAGAAATCGTGTTATCTTAAGACAAGGGACTTTCCTACTTTCCCCACTGTTGATAAATGCAGCATTCTTTAAACACTACAAGGATTGCCAGCTGTCTTTTTATTAAAGGATCCCTAGCTCTTTCAAACAAGATCTGTAGAATTCAAGGCTAAAAGGATTTTGTGTTCCATCTGGAGCCAATTTAGAAACCATCATATTCTATTTATTTCAACTTCTTTTGATTAAAGCAATTACTTTAAACTTCAAAGGCACAGGCTTTATCTTTAACAAAGGTGAATATGACTGCATCATAAAGACCTGCTCTTCCATTTCTTTTTATTTGCACAATCTGCTCTATGAATCAGCCATAAGTCTAACCTTTCTATTGTGCCAAAATTAATAGCAAGCAATCCACTTTTTTATTATTATGTTCTGACTTCTTTTGAAAAAGTGGTCTACATATTTGAATCTGGAAATTCAACTATTATGGAAAACTTTCTTTAGATGCGATACCTAAGTATTGAATTGTTGCCATAAAAACCTCTCAAGTATTTTTAATTAATATTTAAATAATTATATTAAATTGTCCACCTCAGGATTAGACTCACAAAGGCTATATATATAATTGTGTGAAAATGTTGGAAGATGAAGTATAGATCTATAGAATTTATTTTATTCTTAGAGCTACATATCAATTAGGAAGACATTTCCTCAGTTTGTATTTTCAATTTTTTTTTTATAAAAAATGCCTGTTGAAATATTGGCTATTCTACCTTAGTGGCACCAGCAATTTGAATAAATGACCTTTTTGACCACCTTAATCCAGGCCATTGATCAAAATGTTCAATATCCTAAATAAAGTCCTTCAGCTTCTGGCTTAACAGATTTTCCCTTTCTTCCTTTTACCATACTTTTTTCCTGTATCTGTGTGTGTGTGTGTGTGTGTGTGTGTGTGTGTGTGTGTATGTGTGTGTGTGCATTTGTATATGTTGGTTGCATCAAACTTTATAACTATTATCTAGAATCTACCTTCTGAGGTAGTGCAAAAATCATAAAATAAAATAATAAAATGAAGTAAAATGAATGTGGGATTCAAATCCTGTTTAAGAGAGTGGCAGATTCATGTCATTCCAATAACATTCATTGGCCAAGAAACAAGGTGATTCTAAATTATTGCAGTCTCTGGAAATTACATAACTGTTATTTATTCAGTTGAATAATGATGATGATGATGATTGTTTAGAGATACAGGTAGTGCATTGTAACTTATAATGATATAACATTTTAGTTTTTTCATGTACATGAGAGTATTAAATAATCGGATTAGAAATCATAAATGTTTACCTTACCTATAGGAAAGGAAGCTGTGGAGCTAGGAAAGGAAACCAACTTAGTTGGATCAGACAGATGGGGCATACCTCCACACCATTATGACTGTGAAAGATATGGACATTTTCTTCTTGTTTAGCCAATTCGCAGATATGTTGCACATGCAATGCAACAATAATGACGGGGGCAACTCTTGTCCTGATCCCTATTTTGCATCCAAAATATAGGTGGTATGCCTTTTTTTACCACTGCCATCATACTGCACTTCTGAGATGCAAATGTAACCTCACCACAAATGTAGCAGAAGTTCTCTGCATTGTTTACACAGTTTCAAGGCATCTTGGCTTCTGAGGGAAAATATCACATAACTGTTCCTTGGAAATGTTAAGCAATGACACTTTCACAAGCCACCAGATGTAACTGTATAATGCATAGATCTGACCAAAGCAAATGTACCTTGTAATAAAATAACAATAAATTACAGTTAGGTAGTCTCAAAGTGAAGATAAATTTATACACTTCCACGTCGTACCATTTTCATTGTTCTACCATACTTTGTTGAGAAATTGCAAGCCATGATCATTAGATAGTTCCCTCCTTTGTAGGTAAATATACTCACCTGGGTATAAATCTTTATTGTGAAATATCTTGAAAACTTTAGCCAAGCAGCACCTTTATTACTTGTTTTCTCATTCATTTAATAAAAATATGTAAGAATTAACACATTTTATCTTGGAGGTCAATAATTTCCCAAAATTTGTAGACCAGTGATCAAATGCCTTGATTTTGTGGCTCTTGTTATGACAGTCCAGTGAAGGATACAATGTTTATGACTATATAATACCTAATGTCTGTTCATAATAACATCTTAAAGAAGGACTATTAGATTTTTACAGTGAAAACAGCATAAAGATTTGTGGGCTCCTTAAAATTTAACACCTTTATTATGGCATAAATTTTTAAAATGGCATTATGCAATGAAGCAGTCTAGAGTTTTCAAAAGCAGTTGTCATCAATAAATCAAAGCATATAGATTAGGATTCAAGACACCACAAGTATTTTTGATCTGTTCACAGTACTATTAATTGAGACAGTCCAAACTAGGATTTCACTCAGTAAAACAGAAATGGGGATGATAATTTTTTTGAAATGCTTTCCCTCAAATTACAGAATAATATTCTGGGTGAGGATGGGGTAAGTATTATTGTCAACATCCTTATGAACTTTTATCTCTGTCACATTGCTTCAATATATTTAGCTTGTTTTTTGCATCTGCATTTTTTGCGTCTTTACACAAAGGGAAAAAACAGACCAACCTATCAAAAATAGTGCCATAAAAAACAGAATAGAAACACAAGTTAAGATAGGCAAGAAAATGGTAAGTGAACATCTGTCCAGCCTAGACGAGTTCAAATCACCAGGACCAGATGGATTACACCCCAAGGTTCTTAAGGAACTGGCAGAAATGATCTCAGAACCACTGAACTATACTTTTCAAAGATCCTGGAGCACTGGGGAACTACCAGAAGACTGGAAAAGAGCTGATGTAGTTCCCATCTTCAAAAAAGGAAAAACAAATGGACCCAGGAAATTACAGACCTATCAGCCTGATCCTGGAAAAGATAATCAAACAATGAATCAGCGAACACCTAGAGGCAAACAAAGTCATTACTAAAAGCCAACATGGGTTTGTCAAAAATAGATCATGCCAGACAAATCTTATTGCATTCTTTGACCAAGTGACAAAGTTAGTGGATCAGAGGAATGCTGTGGACATAATTTACTTGGACTTCAGTAAGGCATTTGATAAAGTAGATCACAACCTACTACTTGACAAGATAGAAAAATGTGGGGTAGACAGAACCACCACCAGATGGATCCGTAGCTGGCTGACCGGCCGTACTCAGCGAGTGGTCATCAATGGAACTGCATCTATATGGAGGGAAGTATGTAGTGGGGTGCCCCAGGGCTCTGTTCTGGGCCCAGTGCTCTTCAACATCTTCATCAACGATTTGGATGAAGGACTAGATGGGGAACTCATCAGATTTGCAGACGACACCAACCTGGCAGGAATAGCCAACACTCCAGAAGATAGGCTTAAGATACAGAAGGAGCTGGACAGACTTGAACACTGGGCACTATCTAACAAAATGAAATTCAGTGGTGAAAAAAGCAAGGTTCTATATTTAGACAAGAAAAACCAAATGCATAGGTATAGTATAGGGGTACCTTGCTCAATAGTAGTAACTGTGAGAGGGACCTCGGAGTCCTAGTGGACAATCACCTAAATATGAGCCAGCAGTGTGCTGCAGCTGCCAAAAAGGCCAACACAGTCCTAGGCTGCATTAACAGAGGGATAGAATCAAGATCACATGAAGTATTAATACTACTTTACAATGCCTTGGTAAGGTCACACTTGGAATACTGCATCCAGTTTTGGTCACCACGATGTAAAAAAGATGTTGAGACTCTAGAAAGAGTACAAAGAAGAGCAACAAAGATGATTAGGGGACTGGAGGCTAAAGCATATAAGGAACGGCTGCTGGAATTGGGTTTGTCTAGTTTAATGAAGAGAAGGACGAGGGGGGACATGATAACAGTCTTCCAATATCTCGGGCTGCCACAAAGAAGGAGTCAAGCTGTTCTCCAAAGCACCTGAAGGCAGGACAAGAAGCAACGGATGGAAACTAATCAAGGAGAGAAGCAACCTAGAAATAAGGAGAAACTTCCTGACAGAATAATTAATCAGTGGAACAACCTGCCTCCAGAAGCAGTGAATGCTCCAATACTGGAAGTCTTTAAGAAGAGACTGGACAGCCATTTGTCTGAAATGGTATATAGGGTTTCCTGCCTGAGCAGTGGGTTGGACTAGATGACCTCCAAGGTCCCTCCCAACTTTACTACTACTACTACTACTACTACTACTACTACTACTACTACTACTACTATTTCAATTAGTCACAATAAATGGTCCTTTTTTGGGTGGAAATGAACCCAATAGATTTATATACTACTTCACAGTGCTTTACAGCCCTATCTAAGTGGTTTACAGAATCAACGTATTACCCCCAACAATCTGGGTCCTCATTTTACTAACCTAGGACGGATGGAAGGCTGAGTCAGCCTTGAACTGGTAGGAATCAAATTGCTGCAAGTTGGCAGAATTAGCCTGCAATACTGCATTCTAACACTCTGCCATCACGGCTCTTGAGTAATGAATATTTTGGTGAGGGCAGAATGCTAATCAATGCAACAGAAGATATGCAAGTCTGCATGTATACAACCACACATCACCAATGAGTAGAACATGATGTCCTGTCACCAAAGGTTTACTAATAAGAATCTTTCTTGACCACATGATACATTTTTTTCTATCAACATGCATTTCCACCTTTGTTTTCAATACATCTTTTTCCATATAACCGTAACTTTGAAATAATGAGAGGGAAAAAAGGAATGTTTCAAAATAAAAAAGCTAATGAATGCTGACAACCTCTTAAATGAAAGTGTGTCAATGTTTATTGATAAGTATTGTCTGACCCAACTGGCTTACAAGCAGCCACTATTATGTGGCATTGTTCACATCCAAAAGAAGACCCCACATTCAAAGGGCCACCTATTGTAACTCAAAGAAAGCAACTTGTTTTAAAATATAACAGGATCAGCAGCCAGGAGCTGTTGCTCAGGAACCTTTCCCCAGTATTAAATTCTCTCAAGGAATATATATTGAACCAAAAGTCTCAGTTTCTAAAACTGGTTCACAAGTTATATAACAAGGTAGTGCAACCATTTGTCATCAGCATTGACATTATCTCCAAGGAAATATTTGACTTCAAACATTTTGAAAGTTTGACTTTGATGACCCAGATTTCTTCTTTTTTACTTGCAAGCCACAATATAATGAGCCTGTTGCAATTGATTATGCTTCCAAACTCACTACAATTACTTTATTTACCATATAGGCATACCTACTCATGAGGATATTTACTTTCTATAATGAGCAACATTATGCAAAAGGTATGAATTAGTAAACAATAGACATTGGATACAGGTGATCATCAGATGTAGAGAGCCAGGAAAATTAATTTGGAGACACTATTTAGAGACAGTTATATCAGCATGTGCAAAAACATGTGCCCAGCCCAGGAAACCAGCAAGGTGTTTGTTTTTTAAAAAAGGATTCAGACTGTCCTCCTCGACTCCCCAACTTCCAAAATTCCCAGGCTTTCTCAATATTCTAAACTTGAGGAGACAGTTTCTTGATCTGCTCAGCTTCATATAACTGATACCAGGAAAGCTCATAAATACTGTATATCTGTCATAGCTTTCATCACTGAAACTTTCACAGAGCCCCTTTAATAAAACAAAGAAAGAATATACTATGCCACAAAGCACAGTCATGCCCACATCACACTGAAACATTCTCGGCTAATGATAATAACCCAATTCCAGTGACTTTCGGCACCTTTGGATCAATAAGCCACAAGTGTCATCAAAGCCCTATTTTCCCAGCTCATACTGTTCTGTACAAGCTAAGATCTCTAAACCAAAGATTACCTTGTTAGCAAATGAACTGTTGCTATAAGGTAAGACCTAGGAGAGACCTAGAGTTTACCTACCAATTTGCTGACAGTATAATGAAGTCAAGTTTTTTTAAAAAAGGAACAATGACAAAACAATAATTTGACTAGCAGAAGAGACAGGGAATAAATGCAAATACGACGTGTTGTGTCCTGGGCCGGATAAGGAAACTCAGCAGGCCCAGAATTGTTGCAAATAGTCCTGGGCATTCTAAAAGCTGCCCGGGACCAGACAGAGCGGCGCCAGCCTTGTGTGCATGTGCAAGGTGCGAAGAAAGAAGAACTCTTATTGGTTCACTCTGTCCGGGTTTCAAGCCCTATAAAAAGGCCTGCGTGCCTTATGCTTTTTGCTCGGAGTTGGAGTAGGAGAATAAAGCATTGTTAGTTGTCACCATGTGCCTTCATCATTCGCATGCGAACGAAGGATTTAACACTGGCGATAAAGGTGGGATCCTTTGTAAGCTGAAACAAAAGATTTAAGGACTTACCCTGGAAGTCCTGAAGAGGGGAAGACGGCGTCTGAATCAGCGTCCCAGCCTGCCAGTATAGTGTCACTGGAGGATGAGCTTGGCTAAAGGACCGTTTCCCCAAACAGCAGCTTGCAGAGGAAGCGAGTGGTGAAGATCGTAAATTTTATGATGTCAAAGATTGGCCGCTTGATTGATTTCGATGTCTCCCACCTCGAGAGGTGGAATTCCTACATAGCACGGGTGGAGAACTACTTCAGAGTAAATCAGATTAGAGAAGACAGCCTGAAGGCAGCAACTCTTTTGTGTGCCTGTGGACAAGAAGCTTTTGACATCGCAGAAAATCTGGTGGCCCCTGCACCTCTGGAGTCAGTAACATATGCTGACTTGAGGAAAATGTTGAAGAAACACTTCCAGCTGAAGTTATCCGTCATTGCTTGGAGGCACGCATTCAAGCAGAGAGACCAGAGGCCGGGTGAATCTGCTGTGGACTTTATTGCGGCCTTAAGGCAAGCAGCCAGACCTTGTGAGTTCAAGGATCTGGAAGAGAGGCTGCGAGATCGCTTTGTCTGTGGCTTAAGGAGCAGAGACTTACAACAAAAGATTTTTGCAAAAGAAGATGTTTCCTTCCAAGATGCGTTGTGAGAGGTGGCAGCTGAGGAAGCAGCAGGCAGAGCTGTGAAGGCCTTGCGCCTCGCCAGGAATCCTCCAGACATAGCTACCCGTCCATCAAGAGGATGCTCGAGAAGGATCAGAAGTGGATCCTGAAGAAGAGGTCGACAGACTTCACCAGCCAGCTGAGAGGAGGCAGAAGGGACGTCCGGTCAATGTCCCAGCATCTCTTCAATGCTTCAGGTGCAGAGGACGCCACAAGCGAGCTGATTTCCGGTTCCGCTCCGCCATTTGCCAGGTATGTGGCAGGCAAGGCCACATTGCATCCATCTGTTTGGGTCGCCAGAAGGTTCAACCTCAGGAAGAATTGCTTCAGAAAGGTACCAGAGTCCCCAGCCAACACAGGGTGGGTTTCTGCACATCGCGCAGGAGCATTCTAAGAACAGGGACACACAAGCCCCTTAAGAAGAAAATTTCAATTAATGTAAGATTTCAAGGGGTTCCCTTACAGATGGAGTTGGACACTCCGCTCTTTCCATTATTTCAATTTATACCTTCAAACGGATTTGCATCAGTAGTGGCCTTCGAGTTAAACTCAGGCCATCAAATCTAATACTCACTGATTTTCAAAATTTTATGGTGTGTGTTAAGGGGGAGGCCACCCTTAAGGTACAATATAAGGATTTTGAAAGTTCCCTAGATGTGGTGGTTGTTGGGGGTGAACATACAAGTTTTATTGGACTCGATTGGTTCGAGGCTCTGGGAATCCAAGTAACTGGGCTGCACAGTTTGCAAATGCTGGGCCTTGCAGAGGTTTGCAAGGAGTTTGCAGATGTGTTTAGTTCAGAACTAGGATCCTACAAGGGGCCTCTTATTTTGCTATGGTTAGACCCAACCATCACGCCCATCAGGGTTAAGCCTAGGAGGTACCTTTTGTCCTCAAGGGTAAGATAGATGCGGAACTGGACAATTTGCTCCAGCAGGGCATTTTAGAACCTGTGGATTCTAGTCCATGGGAAACTCCCAGAGTAACGCTTCTAAAGGCTAATGGAGAAATACGTATATGTGCAGACTACAAATGTACACTGAATAAGGCATTGCAACAGCATGCTTATCCAGTCCCTGTTGTAAGCCACATCCTGGCCTCCCTCAAGGGGGGGTGTATTTTTGCAAAACTTGAACTGGCACAGGCCTATCAACAGCTACCTGTTGATGAGGCAGCTGCAGAGGCCCAGACTATTGTAACTCACAGGGGAGCCTTCAAGGTCAAGAGACTGCAATTTGGGGTCAATGTAGCCCCTGGCATATTCCAAAGTATCATGGAGAGCACACTTGGAGGTATTCCTGGGGTCTGTCCCTACTTCGATGATGTCCTCATTGCTGGGGAGTCATCTCAAAATTTGGCAGAAAGATTAAGGGCTGTCTTGCTTTATTTTCGAAAAGCAGGCCTTAAGCTAAAGCAGGATAAATGCAAGATAGGAATCACTTCCACTGACTTCTTAGGTTTCAGGCATTCACCCTGCTGAAACTAAACTACAAGCTATTCAACAGGCCCCAAGCCCCAAGTCCAAGAGTGAGCTGCAAGCCTTCTTGGGGCTCTTAAATTTTTACCATGCATTTCTCCCACACAAATCTGCAGTGGCAGAGCCGTTACATAGGCTCTTAGACAAGCAGGCTCCTTGGCAGTGGACTAAAGTCCATGACAAGAGCTTCAATGAGGTTAAGGCCTTGCTCACTTCTAATGCTGTTTTAGCGCATTTAAATGAGCAACTGCCTGTTTGCATCACATGCGATGCATCTCCTTATGGGGTGGGAGCAGTACTTAGCCATCTGAAGGCTGATGGGACTCAAGTCCCTGTGGCCTATTATTCAAGGATTCTGTCGTCTGCAGAGCGTAATTCCACTCAGATTGACAGAGAAGCCTTGGCCATAGTGGCTGGCATAAAGAAATTTCATGATTTCTTATATGGCCGCCACTTCACGGTCTATACAGACCATAAGCCTCTGTTGGGTTTGTTTACTACTACATATCATTTCTCCTTGTATGCTGAGATGGTCCATTTTCCTGTCAGCATATGACTACACTCTAGTTCACAAACCTGGAAAAGAAATGGGCCATGCAGATGGCCTAAGCAGATTGCCTTTAACTAAGGTAGAAGAAGACCCTGCTCCTGCCATAAATATTCTTTCCATTCAGGAGTTGCCTGAATCTCCCCTCAATGCTAGGGACGTGGCTGCTGAAACTGCCACTGATCACACGCTTACACACGTGCTGACATGGGTGTTGTCAGGATGGCCTGACACGTGTCCAGATGCGACATTTCAAAGTTTTTGGCAAAGGAGACACGCACTGTCTACCTTTAATGGGTGCCTTTTATAGGGTAGCAGGATAGTCATCCCAGCCTCATTGAGGTCTACAGTCTTGATCTCTCTGCATGAGGGACATCCTGGGATAGTCAGGATGAAAGCGCTTGTGCGCAGCCATCTTTGGTGGCCTGGGCTTGATAAAGCTATCAAGGCTCAGGTGCACAGGTGCCAAGTGTGCCAACAATCACGGCCTGAAATGCCTCAGACCCCTGTACACAAGTGGGAGGAGACACACACCCCTTGGTCAAGGGTACATTTTGATTATGGTGGACCTTTCCAGGGGCAATTCTTCCTTATCCTTGTTGATAGCCATTCCAATTGGCTAGAAGTTGTTTCTGTTTCCTCCACTACTACTGCCAGACTATCCAGGTGTTGAGAGGTATTTTTGCATCACACGGACTTCCAGATGTCCTGATTTCAGAGAATGGCCCTCAAATTACCTCTTCTGAGTTCCAGGCTTTTCTTCAGGCCAACCTGATCTGGCATGCAATGTCAGCTCCCTTCCACCCTTCCACCAATGGGCAAGCTGAAAGGATGGTGCGCACCACCAAGGACGCACTCAAAAGACTCACGTTCGGTAGCTGGCATCACAGGTTAGCTAACTTTGTTCATGCACACCGCACCACACCTTGCACGACCACTGAGAAGAGCCAGCTGAACTCTGCTGGGGTTGCAGACTCATTACTAAATTGGACATTGCATCCAGACCGGGTGGCTTCACAGGTGTTGCAACTGCAGGCACCAAGGAGACTACAGTTGGGTGATCCAGTCTGGGCTAGGAACTATGCTCCTGGTCATCTGTGGGTTCCTTCTGTCATCTGTAAGATCTCTGGACCTCTCTCATACAAAGTGACTTTGGGAGATGGCCGCGTCCTGCAGCGTCACATCAATCAACTGCGCTGGCAGTTGTCCCCTGTGGATTCTGCCCCTGCCTCTGCTCTCGGGGGGGGGGGAGAGGGCCCAGGAACCACATCGCACTTCAGGTCAACCTTCTGAGACACAATCTTACTGTTCCTGGGACGTACCGCAGGTCACTAGGGATTTCCCAGGGGAGGTGCAAGGGCATCCTCAGAGTTCGGCTATTGTGCCGAACAGGGAGTCATGTGTATCCACAAGAGCTCCAAACAGGAATTCACCTGAGGTGGGGTTGGCCATAGAGACTGTCCCTGACTCTGGCACCTCGGCCACAGAGGACTGGGAGTATTGGGGCACACCTGCAACACAGGTCATGTCCGAGACTGGTCATGGGCTCGAGGACTAAGTTCCCTGGAGCTATCCAGGGTAGTTGGGGAATCCTCAGCCAATTCAGAGGGTTGGGGAATTTCAGCTGCTCTCATGGAGCCTGGGGAGAGCTCTGGCAATTCTGCCGGCACGTCTCACCAGGGGTCACCTGCAAAATTTGTACATAAAAGTCCTGGTCTAGCGAGCCCAACAGATGGGCCGGTAGGCCAGGCGCCCTTAAGAACAAGTCCTGGTCTGCCTAGCCGGGCAGGTGAGTTGATAGGCCAGGTACCCTCCCTAACCTTGCGTAAATCACAACGGGCTAAGGCCCCTCCTAAGCACCTAGGTGAATATGTGAGGTTCTTGTCAGTACAAGGGACCTTACAGGTCTAGGTTGAGGAGATAGGACCTATGTGGGGTACAAAATAGACACACAAAGTCCACATTAGAGAGTGGGTTGGTTAGCTAACTGTATTAGTTATAAGATGGGTGTCTGCATATGAGCAGACTATTATTTTCTTATAATTTATTTTATTATTATTGTAAAGAAATTTGGAATTGTGTGTGTTCTATCCAGGGTGAGGGGTGTTGTGTCCTGGGCCGGATGAGGACACTCAGCAAGCGCAGAATTGTTGCAAATGGTCCCGGGCATTCTAAAAGCTGCCTTGTGCGTATGTCCAGGTTTCAAGCCCTATAAAAGGCCTGCGTGCCTTTTGCTTTTTGCTTGGAGTTGGAGTAGGAGAATAAAGCATTGTTAGTTGTCACCATGTGTCTTCATCATTCGCATGTGAATGAAGGATTTAACAAGAAGGATAAAAGACAAGAAACTTGAGCCAAAGTGACCTGCAGAATTCAATATTTTAAAATCAAACACTGAAGGGCCTTATCTGTGCAGAACTGAGCTGTCAAATTTACATAAGCTTTCATAGGAGATGAAAATACAACATATTGAAAATGAACATGAAGGCTAAGCCAGTCCCCTTGACTGTTTGAGTGTACTGTAGAATGGCTTCATCCTGTTCAAAGGGGACTGGACATTGGAGGACAGGGCTAAGAAATGTATAAGGAAAGTCTGAAATCTTAGCTTATTTCCCATCATATTTTGCTTACTGATTGGAAAAGTTTGCTTGTTTGTTTGTTTGTTTAGCTCCCCTGAGCAGCTTACAAGTTATACTTGAATATGATCCGTCTCTTGATACATCAGTAATTTGCTTCCCTCTGCATAGGGTATTGTTTTTCAGTTGACCAAAATAAATGCCCTATTCAACTATTCAAATTACTCTAGTTTACCAAAGGCAATAACAACACAGCAATGCTCTCATTTGAGTACACAATATTTAGCTTCTTCAGAAACTGCCATGTTGGTATAAAAATAACTACATTAAACAATTACGTGACAAGAGTGCTCTGTTTCCCCACCAAGCTCAGTTTTTGTTTTTAAGTTTAAAAATAAGCCTTTGGTTCTTCTTTCCATACTGGACTGCTTTAATGACATATCATTTGGCAGGTGAGTACCCCAGAGGGAATTCCTGTGAAAGCTGAGCCACAGGTTCAAGAGTCTCACCTGGGCAGCTTTTTCTGCCAGTGCAATTTAAGAATGAAACACGAATTAAACATGTTGCTCATTAAAATTTTCCTTTAGAGGTTTCTGAAGTGAATCTGAATTAGGAGTCCTCAGTAGCTATATTTTATTTATATTTCAGAATTATACTCAGGACCCTTTGCGTACTGTTTCTTATAGCTTTCGGCTCCTTTCTGTTCCCTTTTGGACCAAGGTATATGTAATAAAGTAACATAAGAATCACCAAGAAATAAACTCCAATACTGGTATGGGGGCTGCAATTGAATTGCATGAAGATGTATTATTGCATAGTGTTTTATTGCTGTGCAGAAGTACCCGGGTGCATCATTGAAACACCACACATATTGGCAATCGTTCAGACAATCGTATTGCTTATCTGCACTCCAGTGCATTGATTAAAATCCATTGGAGGGCCTTGGGAAGAGAAAAAAAAATGCAGATGTCCAAAGCTGGATTTCAAGAAGTATGAAACACATAGAAAGGTAAAGAAATGTCAAGAATATTTTATTGATTTATTAAACTGATATATACAGCCACACATCTCATGACTCTGCATGACTCTGGGTAGATCACAACATTAGAATACATAAGATATATTATATATACAATGCATTCAGAAAGTATTCAGACCCCCTTCACTTTTGTCAATTTTGTTATGCTGCAGCCTGATTCTACAGTTGTTGAAATTCACTTTTTTTCCTCATTAATCTACATTCAGTGCCCCATAATGACAAAGTGGAAACAGAATTTTAGAAATATCTGTAAATTTATTAAAAAGAAAAAAATTGAAATATCACATTGGCATAAGTATTCAGATCCTTTGCAAGAACACTTGAAATTTAGCTCAGGTGCCTCCCATTTCTCTTGGACATTGCTGACATGTTTCTTACACCTTGATTGAAGTCAACCTGTGGTAAATTGATTGGACGTGATTTGGAAAGGCACACACCTATCTATAAAAGGCCTCACAGCTGGCAATGCATAGTGTACCAGAGCAAAAGCTATGAGGTCAAAGGAGAGAGCTTGCAATAATCCTGTCTTTGCAAAGCTGAGAGACAGAATTATTGCATGGCATGGATCTGGGGAAAGCTACAATAAAATTTCCGCTACACTGAAGTTTTCTAACAGCACAGTGGCCTCCATAATTCTCAAATGGAAGAAGTTTGGCACAACCAGGATTCTTCCAAGAGCTGGTCACCTAGTCAAACTGAGCAATCAGGGAAGAAGAGCCTGATGATCACTCTGTTTGAGCTCCAGAGATTCTGTGTGGAGATGGGACAGAGTTCCAGAACAACCATCACTACAGTCTTCCATCAATCTGGGCTTTATAGCAGAGTGGCTAGACTGAAGCCTCTCCTCAGTGCAAAACACATGAAAGCCTGCTTGGAGTTTTCAAAAAACCACCTGAAGGACTCTCAGACTGTGAGAAACTAGTTTCTCTGGTCTGATGAAACCAAGATTGAACAGTTTGGCCTCAATTCTAAGCATTATGTCTAGAGGAAACCAGGCACCATTCATCACCTACCCAACAGTGAAGTGTGGTGGTGGCAACATCATGCTATGGGGATGTTTTTCAGCAACAGGGACTGGGAAAACTGATCAGGGTTGAGGGAAAGCTGCAAAGTACCGGGATATCCCCAATCAAAACTTGTTCTATAGCTCTCAGGACCTCAGACTGAGCTGAAGGTTCACTTTCCAACATGACAACAATCCTAAGCAAACAGCCAAGACAACACAGGAGTGGCTTAGGGACAACTCTATGAAAGTCCTAGAGTGGCCCAGCCAGAGCCGTGACTTGAACCCTATTGAACATCTCTGGAGGGGCCTGAAAATGGCTGTCCACCAACAGTCACCATCCAACCTGACTGAGCTTGAGACGATTTGCAAGAAAGAATAGTAGAAAATCTCCCAATCCAGGTGTGCAAAGCTTGTTGTGTCATACCCCAAAAAATGTGAGGCTGTAATTGCTGCCAAAGGCATTTCAACTATGCCAATGTGATATTTTAGTTTTTTTCTTTTTAATAAATTTACAGACATTTCTAAAATTTTGTTTTCACTTTGTCATTATGGGGTACTAAGTGTAGATTAATGAGAAAAAATGAATTTCAACAACTGTAGAATCAGGCTGCAGCATAACAAAATTACAAAAGTGAAGGGGGTCTGAATACTTTCAGAATGCACTGTATAAATACAGAGCAAAATGAAGAATAAAACACACAGCATCAGCATACGAAACTGAAAAACAGTAGGAACTGCTCCAGAGAATGGAAGCATCAGCAAGAAGACTAACTACTGAAACCATGTAGATAAAATACCTTGAATTCTTGGTGAGCTTCTTCAACCCAATTTCACTGAGCATACAAGTTCAATCCAGAAAAGGTAGCTTCATAGATTTCATACAGGACCTTAAAGGTGACAACCAGCAGTTTGAATTGCAACCTGAAACTAAATGGCAGCCAATGCAACTCCCAAACTAGCAATAATTCACTGGTGAGTTCCAATGTGCTTATAAATACATGGGGAGCTTCTTGTTAAAGCCACTGAAGCTCCTGATGATCTTCAAGGACAGGCTCACAAAGGATGACTTTCAGTAGCCCAGCCACAACATGACAAGGTCTTCAGTGAATGTATACAAAGCTTTCTGAATTATCCGAATGGCAGAGCATTTCATAACTAAGAAAATTATACCTGAAGGCTTAGGCTCACCTTCATGGAAGTTCATCAAGCAGAGGATAAAAGGGACCACAAGCTTCTCCCTCCCAGTTGTGGGAGAGGGAATGGCAGTGGCAATTATTACTATTATGTTGCCTTAAGACGATGCCTTTTTGAATGGAAAGATGGGTTAGTTTCTGTTAAACAGTGCTTCAGTTTGTTTGTTTGGAGAATCAAGTTTCCTGGAACACAATTTTGAAATTCACTGATGTGTCTAATTTTGATTGTAGGTTCACATGTGAAGGACTATTATCACTGGAATGCAGTAATAGAAGACCTGCAGCACCATTTTTTTATATCATTTGGCAGATAACATGCAGTGGTAATTATTATTTAGCAATTGACCAGCACAAGAAGTTTCAATCATAAAACCTTATAGAATCAAGAACAGAGACTCCAACTGTTCAGATACTGAGCTATAAATTAACTTCCCAAATGCCATGGTGTGTGATTATTTGGTTTCAGTTGTGTAGTTCTCTATATACAAGGAATATTAACTGTTGACTTGCTGTTTCTGTGTCTCATATTCAGAGACTTTCAGTCAAGCCACAGACTGATACATCTCTCCGTTGAATGCTTAGCCACACGAGCATCTCAACTAACAACATCCTTTGAGCTTCAAAATAATTTAAATGACATCTTTAATATCTAACAATATTCAATATTACAGCTGAGGAATTTTCCACTGGCTTTTCATAATTAAAAAGGCAAAGAATGAAATTATCTGGCTGTCAACTGACCTTTTTTTTTCATTCCCCCCCCCAAAAGCAATCATTTGAATTATAGAATCGCTATTTTGCTGAACCATAAAGTAAAAGTAGTTAAAAGGCCTGGAAGACTTATCAGATCCAATCTCCTGTCGAGGTAAAATCAATATCATTGATATCATCAATGTAGCATGGAACCAATTTATTTTCACCTAGCTTCATGAAAGAATGGATCACAGGTAAGATCAGAAGGATAAGGATTTCTTCCTAGAAACATTCTTCTCTTCCTTTCCTATATTCTCTTTCCTACACTCTCAGAGTAGATGGTCAAAATTATCCCAACACTGCTACTAGTAAATATGAGCTGGGCTCATTACCCATTTAACTTATGAAAGCAAACTGCAGGTGTGACAGTCATGATGAACTTTGATGGCATTGTGCTATTTTTAGAGAAAAGGAAGTTGTAGGGTACTCCTCTTCTTGGCTTCTATCAGTTCCCGGACTTCCACTACTCCACAGGAGCAACTTAATCAATGTGGTTTATGCTCCTTGGCCATTCATTAAGATTTTGTGAAACTTCAAGGAGGTAATTGGATTCAGAGAGATTCAGTCAAATTATACTATGAATTGCATCTTCAAATCAACATTTGAAATGAATTATAGATGTCAGAACAGATCAACTGCCTACAAATTAAAAGGAAGGAATGAGGTATCTGGCTGCCCGATTTTAACACAAAGAGCCAGCCCCAGAGTTTTGTCATTTTCACAAACTTTGCCTGTGAGAACACTTTAAGGAATGCTGATCTTCTGTTCATGCCTCACTCTTCTGATAGTATTTATACATTTAAATTGGCTTAGAGGGACAGACGGGGAGAAACTTAGTTTTATTTTGCTGCTATATATATTTGGTGTTGGGTTATTGTGTATAATTTGTATTTCACAAATAATTCTTTGTTTATATTATAGCATATTAATATGCAGTGGTAGTTACATATTATAATTGGTTGTATGGTCTTCCAGATTTTTAGACTGGATTTGGCATTTTTATCCACCTATTGAGTCCATCCCAAGGATTTGGGTTAGGCAGATGTTGGATGGTGTTAAAGGTAACATTGCAGATTGCAAGCTGTTCCAAATAAAGCTGCCTTTTGCAATGAAATGATGGTGATTTTTGTCAATGCTGACTGTATTCAAGTGGTGCTCCAGTTGTTTTGGGATTATACCCAAGATGCCTATTACTATTGATTGTGTGGTTTCTTTCTTTTCCCACAGTTGTTCTCCTTCTATTTGCAGGTCTTTGTATTTTGTGATTTTCTCCAGTTCTTTCTCTTTCTCTCCAAGTACTGCCACATCCACTATCCAGACTTTTTTGTCTTTCTTATCAACAATTGTTAGACCTGGTGTGTTGTCTGTTTGAATTCTAACGTCCTGGATCATTTTAGCTTCTTCATTATCTATTACTTTATCTGTTTCATGGCCCCAATAGTTCTTACTTGCAGGTAAATGGTAGTTTTTGCAGCTCTTCCAATGCATCATTTCTGCTGCTTTGTCATGCCCTAGCTTGTAATCAGTCTGTGCAACTGACTAGGTGGTCCACTGTTTTTTCAGCTTCTTTGCAGATGGCACTGGCAATCTATTGCTGTATTATTAATTTTGGCTTTATATGCATTTGTTCTTAAGTTTTGGTCTTGTGCAGACAGAATTAGCTCTGCTGTTTCTTTTTTAATATTTTCTGCTGTTACCCATTGCCAGGTCTTATTGTTATCTGCCTGCAATTTTTAATGGACTGGTCATGTTATAATTTGCCTTGCCACATCTTTTTTTATGTTCTTCATTTGGTTTTTCAAATGTAGTTGGAGTTTAATATCTCTAATATTCAGTAAGCCTTCATGATGAACTAGCTTCAGTGCATATTTGTTCACAGTCCTTCAGATATTCTTCCAAAGGTTTTTTCTTCTTCTTTAACTTGTCTACTTGAGACATTCCATGCTCACCTATGGTCGTTGGTAAATAGAGTCTGCCAACATCACTGTGTGAATGAAGGGCATGATTCATTGTTATTATTTTTCTGGTCTTCCTATCCAGGGCTTTTAGTTCTGCTTGAGTCCAGTCTACTATTGAATGGCTAGAAATGCTCATGCGTTAATTACCTTGATGGTATTTCTTCCATTGAATTTGGACTTTAAGATTGTTTTCATTCTCATGATATATTCAGTTATGCCCTACTTCCCTAGCCTTCAGTGTGCTTGATGTTGTCAGCTTGAAGGATGTTCAGATATTTGTAGTTGCAGATATTTGCCTTTATCCAGTCCTGATATAATTCCAGTGGGGCATCTTGATTCCTTCAGTTTTCACTATTTTTCTCCTGCTGATGGCAAAGGTGGCTCATTTGTCCAATCCAAATCTCTATAATATCTACAGACAATGTTGAACAGTGATTCTATTTGAGATGGTGGTCTTTTTTCCCCATAAAGTTTCAGATTGTCCATGTTAAGAAGGTGGGATAGCCTGGCAGCTGTTTTTGATGTTTGATAGCCATGGACTGACTTGTGGAGAGAAGAATCAATGCAATGGCAATCATTGGGGATAGTAAACCCTCTTGAAAGATTCCTCTCTAGATGTTAACCTCTCCCAGTCTATCACTATTGACCAGCAACTGTATCTTTTATTTTGCCATTGATCTTTTCATAAACCTTCTGGGTTTCTATTGTTATTTCATATGGCAAGAAGTCAAATTTCTTCTTGTAATCAATCCAAGTTACATTCAGGCTGGTCTTGTTTCTCTTACAGTTTCCAAAATCATCTTGTCAGTTAGGAACTAATCTTTTGTCCCTCTGCTTTTTGGGCAGTTTCTTCTTTTTGTTCAGATCGAAAGAGCTTGTTTTCAACTATCTTCTTTTCAACAAGCCTAGTTCTTGATCTTTCTTGCCCATTTCTCTACCATTTATGTTATTATTACAAGCTCTTGCATTTTAGCTTTTTTTTTTTCCTTTCCCCACTTGCCTTATCCATACTTCATTCCTATTGTATTTCTTTGGGTTGTGCCACAGTAGTGTCCAGAACTGCATTGTTTTTTGTTTGCTTGTTTTCTTTGTCAGACATTTACTGGTTCATTGCAGTCTCTCTGTTGATGGATTGGTAGAAATAATAATAGAGCAGTTTTCTTCCTTTGACCAAATTCTTTACTATTGATTGCCTTCTAGTAGCCTGTCAGCTTCATGTCTTGGTTGCCTAGCAGGGGGAACTGAGAACATTTTACAGTGAATGTCCAGGAGCTATATTATCCAACATGACTCTTGTTAATCCAGGCTACATTTGATCCAGCATGAAATTCAAATTGCTTATTTTCACCATATTGATTTTTTTTTTAAAGAACAGATTTGCTCGCACTCCTCAAGTAAGACCTGTATGATATGGTTGGGCCTATTCAGCATAACCTTGGCACCACTAGAGCATGCAGACCCCTGAAAAAGACCTAATGAACAACAGAAAAGAAACATAGCAAGGCAAAGTATTACATGATGAGTACATGAGAAACTAGCGGGCAAACAGATAACAACAAGATCTGGTGATGACTAAGAGTAGGAAAATTGCAGAGAAGCTGAAGAAACAGTAGAGCACAGAATTAGCTGCTGCATGAAAGGTGCACAGACTGACCACCAGCAATAGCAAGTGCCACTTGAGTACTACCATCTGAATCGCCACTAGTCAATTTCAAAAGACAGCTTTACTTGGAACAGCTTACACCTTAAGGATGTTAACAGGTGATGATACCTGTAAATCCTCTAACAACATTTGCCTATCCCAGGACCTTGGGAAGGGACTCAACGGGAGGATAAAAATGCCACATTCAGCTAAATATTGGGCTGATTGTGCAACAAACAATAATAATAATAAAAAAACAAGGATGCCATCTGGTACAAATAGATGGATGTTTTCAAGTAGTAATAGACTTTATCTTTCTGAGTTCAAAAATTCATAAGGTTGGTGACTGTGGTCACGCATTAGGTGCTACTTGGCAGATCTAGACAAAATATTTAAGTATAATACTGACAACAAAGGTCTACCACATATTCTAAAGGCAATGTTTTTTCCCCCCTAATTTAATGCTTATGAAAACTGGACCATTAGAAAGGTTAAATAAAGAAAAAGGATGCCCTTGAAACATGCTGCAGGGGAAAATGGTTGAGAATACCTTGAACTGTCATCATTTTGTTAGATGAAGTAAACGAGCCTGCTCACTGGAAGCACTAATAATAAAGCTAACATTGCAACAGTTTGTGGATATAATGCAAAGGCAAGAGTTACTGGAGAAATCCTTCATTCTTGGGAGGAAAAAAAAATCAAAGACAATTAAAAAAGCAGGCACTCTGATGACATAAGTATAAGCTTACAAGAACTCAAAGAAGAAAGTATTGACTAGGGAAGTGATGTCTAGTCACAGGGATATGGAAGTGACTGACTGTGATTACTCCATATCTAGGGGCTGATATATAACAGAATAACAGAGTTGGAAGGGTCCTTGGAGATCTTTTGGTGACTAGTCCAACCCCCTGATCAAGCAGAAACCCTGTACCATTTTAGATATATGGTTGTCCAATATATTCTTTAAAAACCTCCAGTGGTTTGGAGTATCCACAACTTCTGGAGGCAAGTTGTTCCACTGATTAATTGTTCTAACTGTCAGGAAATTTCTCCTTAGTTCTAGTTTAGTTTCCATCCATTGCTTCTTGTCCTGCCTTATAAATGTCAACTCATTTATACCAATTCTGAACCATCTTTGTTATTACCACATATTTTTATTGTGCCCTGAGATCAGACCAAATTTCTGCAACTGTTATACAATTTATATGTTTTTTTAGGGTTTGGGTTAGAGCTATTATTTTTATTATTTTACAGTGGAACAATACCTCATTCAAGACAATTAACAAATGTAAAGGAACTGTTTTTTAAAAGTAAATAAAAAGCCCTTACCCTCCCACATATAATCCTTCTAATGAAAGTTGTCCTGATGGAGTACCTTAATGGAAAGATAATAAATATTCAAAGGGCCAGTGAGAACATACACACTATTAATCAATATTACATAGTCACAGGGATTGAATGCAAGATTATTCATGTTTCCCCCCCCCTCCCAAAAAAATCTAAGGTAAAGGTAATCAGTGAAACAAAATATTCTTGGTTATTCTGTTTAGAATTGTACACTCTGAGCAAATGTTATGAAGAAGGAGGAGGAAGAGAGGAGGAAGTGATGAGGAGATTGTACCCTATTAAAAGGAAATGGGAATAGGATGTTTTTGATCTGCCTCTGAGCTCCTCTTTTGATTTCCAGTATTGTAAATGCAAGTCTGGTTAATGAGCATTGCTATTTCTCCCTACCCCGTCCTCCACCCCATTTAAAGTTTTCCCGTAGTCAGAATTGTGCCTTTTCAAATTATCAGTTTATCATTGCATTTGTATTTTACTATTTATGTTTGCAGATATATTCATAATGGGAATGTATTTTCATAGCGTAGCTAATGTCTATTTATCCTGCCTGTTCTCCTTTGGGCTCATTATTTGTTGATGAGATTTTCTTTCTTTGTTGCTTGCATGTTTGGCTTCTTACAAAGAGACATTTCTAAAAATAAACATTTATTCCTTCTGTGCTGAAAGTAAACGCTTCCAAGGCAAATCCTATGAGGTGCTTGGCCGGTATTCAGCTGAGTGCAAAGGATTGTTATTTGCAAGGGCCATTCTGACAATGTAGTTAGGTATACAGGAACAAACTGTGTTCATCACCAATCAACATATTGGAATTACAAACATTTGTGGGGATGGTCTGTTTAGAAAGAGTTAGGGTAAGATAGAACAATTAAAAGAGCAACAACAACAAAAAGAATAAAGCTAATTAGTTCACACTTGGTTTTCTACTGTTCCAACATGGTTTTATAGCATATTCAACATAGTTTGAATTATTACCTCTCATTCATTCCAGAAAATTGCTTCCTAGTTTCTCCTAAATCTTGGAACATTTCTGTGTTGGAAAGAATATTGAAAAAGAAAATCCTGTCATAATAATATGGAAATTGGGAATATCTTTAGTATCTGTTCTTTCCTTCATTTTATGTCCCCATTGGATGCAGGGAAAGAGGAAGCTTTTGATTCATGTAATTCTAATAATTGTGTTCCAGTTGCTCATGCAAATATGCTCACTTGCTCATTAATATAGTATTCTAGGATTGAAATGATATTGAACAATTCACTGTGTTTTTATGCACAAATACAGTTATTAATATTACCATCAATATGGTTGGAATAATTGAGCATTATGATGCCTTCAGCATATTATAAAATGCCTTTTCAATATGCATTAACTGCCATTTAGAGTACATATGCCTCTGACCTTCACGTACAGCATAATAGAAATAATATTCATCTAGACAGGTACTTGTGGTTTTCTTGGCAAGATTTTGTCAATGGTGTGCTATTGCCTCCTTTGTAGAGCTGAGAGAGACTGACTGGCCCAAGGTTATCCAGCTGACTTCATGTCCAAGATAGGACTATAACCCACAATCTCCTGGTTTCTAGATGCTTTATGCACTATACCAAATTGTTTTTAGACAGTCATTAGACGGCAGCAAAAGCACAGCCAAACATATACTTTGTTTCTTTCTATGTTTTTTTTTTAATTATATGGCTGCCCATATAATTTAGTAGCCCAACTCTATGCTATTAACAACAATAAAAACAGTAAAAACACAACAGCAAAAACGATACAAGGAACAAGAAACTGTTCAGGGACCCTATCCTACTATATCCATTCAGTCCCTACTGCCATCTACTGGCTGTGAACATTATTGCACCCCAGATATAGGAGTTGTGTTTTTCTAACATAGATTGATACCATATATTTTTGCTTGGCTGTAGTACTCTCTATGTGTGTAGAACCTGATAAAGGCTCTATTTAAACATGGTTTCCCAGGCTGTGAGTTGTATTTGGGGAGGTGCAAACATTCTTGGGGAAATGTGAAGAGCCTTTTAGTTTTACATTGTTACAAAAAAATCCATTTTTTCCCTAAAGTCCATTGTATTGTTTACATGGTCACTGACCTCAAACCAGACATCCTAGAGAATGTGAAGTGAAATGGGCCTTAGAAAATCTGAGCAACAACAAAGCTAGTGGGGGATGACAGTATTCCAGCTGAGCTATTTAAAATCTTAAAAGACGATGCAGTAAAAGTGCTACACTCAATTTGTCAGCAAATTTGGAAAACTCAACAGTGGCCACAGGATTGGAAAAGGTCAGTTTACATTCCAATTCCAAAGAAAGGCAATGCCAAAGAATGTTCAAACTATCGCACCATTGCACTCATTTCACATGCTAGTAAAGTTATGCTTAAAATCCTACAAGCTAGACTCCAGCAGTATGTGGATCGAGAACTACCAGAAGTACAGGCAGGACTTCGAAAAGACAGAGGAACTAGAGATCAAATTGCCAACATATGCTGGATCATGGAGAAAGCTAGGGAGTTCCAGAAAAACATCTATTTCTGCTTCATTGGCTATGCTAAAGCCTTTGATTTTGTGGATCACAATAAATTGTGGCAAGTTCTTAAAGAGATGGGAATACCAGACCATCTTATCTGTCTCTTGAGAAACCTATATGCAGGTCAAGAAGCAACAGTGAGAACTGGATACGGAACCACTGATTGGTTCAAAATTGGAAAAGGAGTCCGGCAAGGCTGTATACTGTCGCCCTGCCTATTTAAATTATATGCAGAGCACATCATGAGAAAGGCAGGGCTAGATGAAACAAAATTTGGAATTAAGATTGCCGGGAGAAATATCAACAACCTAAAATATGCAGATGATACCACTTTAATGGCAGAAAGTGAAAAGGAACTAAAGAGTCTCTTGATGCGGGTGAAGAAGGAGAGTGCAAAAGTTGGCTTGAAAGTCAACATTAAGAAAACCAAAATCATGGCATCTGGCCCTCTCAATTCCTGGCAAATAGATGGGGAAGAAATGGAGGTAGTTTTATTTTTCTGGGCTCCAAAATCACCTCAGATGGGGACTGCAGCCAAGAAATTAAAAGACGCTTGCTCCTGGGGAGGAAAGCTATGGCAAATCTAGACAGCATACTAAAAAGCAGAGACATCACCCTGCCAACAAAAGTGCGTATAGTCCAGGTCATGGTTTTCCCAGTTGCAATGTACGGCTGTGAAAGTTGGACCATAAGAAAGGCTGAGCGCCAAAGAATTGAGGCCTTTGAACTGTGGTGCTGGAGAAGCTCCTGTGAGTCCCTTGGACTGCAAGGCATTCAAACTGGTCAGTCCTAGAAGAGACCAACCCCGACTGCTCTTTAGAAGTCCAGATCCTGAAGTTGAAACTCAAATACTTTGGCCACCTAATGAGAAGGAAGGACTCACTGGAGAAGAGCCTACTGCTGGGAAAGATTGAGGGCAATAGAAGAACGGGACAACAGAGAATGAGATGGCTGGATGGAGTCACTGAAGCAGTAGGTGTGAACTTAAATGGACTCCAGAAGATGGTAGAAGACAGGAAGACCTGGAGGAACGTTGTCCATGGGGTCGCGATGGGTTGGACACGACTTCGCAATTAACAACAACAATTGTTTACATTTGCGGTCATTTTGGGGTTTGGATTTTTAGGAGAGGCGTATACATTAAGATTATACTGAAGGGAAGTGTGATGACAAATAGTTTGCTTTAAAGAAACAGCCAGAGTTTGTCCAGTCAACAACTTTCAGATCAACCGGTTATCCTATATGCAAATACCGTGAGACACTGTAATTCAAGAAATAAAAACAATCCTGAATTAACTATACCAGCTCAAGGTTTTGTTTGAAGTTCTTACTTGTTAAGAACAATGCAGTCTGTAGTCACCTTTGAGACATGCTTTTCTTTGTGGTACAAAATAGAGGAGGGCTCTCCTGGTGACCTCCTTTCCATCTCTATTCAGTTGCCATTATGCATATAAAAACATAAAGCTCAAATAACCAAATGCCACTTCCTTTGGGATATCCATGTTAATTATCCACAGTATTGCTTCCAGTGGCTCTGGAAAGCTTTGTGTCTTTTCATACAGGAAAATGCTTCTCAGACTTCTTTTTCCCTCATTACTCAAAAATGCTTAAAGAAAGTCCTTTTTACCCAATGTAGGTAAAAAAAAACTTTAAGTCAATTTAAATGTTCCTGTTGTGATTGGGTAATGGATTCATGTATCATTACCCAAAGACAAACCATTTTTCCCAGTTTTGGATAATTTATCCAGGTCTGGGAAATACTAATATAGATATAGAAAAAGTCTTAAATTGGAGAGTGCTGTTCCTGTCTTTCTCTCTCTCTTGCTGCTCTTGCTTGGCTTTTGGCTTGTTTTGCTACCTGTTTTTGATGTCTGCCAATGCTTAATGAATGAACATCAAACTCTATTTTGGTAGCTGGACTGAGTGGTGCATATGCTTGTTCTGATCGGGATATAGAGAAAGACTGGGTATGTGCTGGGTGCAAGCTAAACCCCAAAAAATATTCATAGTAATTTTCCAACAGTTTAAGCCATATACCATGTTCCTAATTCATATTCATATAAAAAAGCAAATAAAAAAATGAAACAATCCAATACCATAGCAACAGTTCTTTGTCTTCTCATTTGCCTATGGCCAAATGAAGAAGTACTGAATGCTCCACTAGAGATTCAAACAAGCTTCTCCCAGAATTGAGACAAAGAATCTTCTCTAATGAGATTTTCAGAGCAGCCAAGATGGGAAGAAGGAATTATATCAAAGAGCAATATTTATTTTATATTCATGGCACCTGTTTTGTATACCAAACGCCATTTACACTTATAATGAATACTGATAGATCATTTTGAAGTGAGGTGACAAATATGTAAATTCTCATTTCGGAGAAGGAGAAACCTCCCAATAATTTATCTAGGGCAGGATTTCCCAACAGCAGTGTCAAGAATATCACATCTCAGAAATCTCTACAGGAAAAGTCCTTTGTGATGTCTTTCCCTGGGATTCAACTGAAGTGTGGCAGCAAGCCGAAAGGGTTGCAGTTGTTGGGAGGTTGGTTATATAATGAAAAACAGAATAGTTGTGCCTGCACAAACCCCTCACTCCCCCCACCACAATCCCAGTTAATTCATAACTAGGTGCAAAAATCTCTCTCACACTAACTCAACCCTAGTTCATTCATAACTACATAAATGTAAAAGCTTCACACTTCATTCATTAGAACGAGTGTTTAAACAAACACAACAGTTCTTGACTGGGCATCAAAAATAATCTGAAAACCTGGCCCCAACCCTCTAGATTCACTATGCATCTATTACAAGTTCATACAAACAACTTTTAAGATCTGCTAGGTTCTTCTTACATCGGGCACCGTGAGTTGTCCTCAGGGTTAAGCTATTAGTAGAGTTCTACAAAAAAAGTGGTACAACTGTGAATGGAACATATATTTTTTTTTCCAAATGAAAATCAACTAGCCGTTTCTTTAACTCACTCAAACTTTCAACTGCCATTGGGCTCTTGCTGTTTTATTATTTACCATCATAATATTTTTTTAACAAAAGCACAAAATATGTTCTGTCCCATGCAAGAATTTTATTCTAAATTATGCATATTTAGCAACAGTAATTTTTTTAATTATTTAATTTGTTTAACAGTTTATTTGCCCTAAATCAGTCATGTCAAACTTGTGATGTCATGTGACATCGCGCGATGTATTGGAACCTTTTCCCCATTGCTGGCAATGGGGTAGGCGCAGTTTCCTCATGATGTGTCCGGCCTGTAGGCCAGCAGTTTGACACCCCTGCCCTAAATGATAAACTATTGGGAGGTATTGTTTCTAGGTGGCCATAGAATCATAATAAATAATTTTTAAAAATCAGATCAGATTAAAACAAGTTTCTCCTGTAGTTTGTCTGTAATTCAACAAGTAAATTAATTGATGCCTACAGCTCATGATTATGTATTCCATCTTAGCAAGAATCATTCTGAAAATGACTAAATAATGACATATTTCTATAAACTTCAGTGCATTGTATGAGCAACTGACAAGGTGATAAAATGTACTAGCTTAAGAACAAAAAATGTTATCTTCATATATTTTCAATCTTCAGTTTATTATCTCCATATGCTTGGTGAGTGGAATAATCAGTTTCATTAGGAACCTTTGAGATGCAGTACGTGGAGCAGCCAAATAAGGTGGCATCATCCTGAAAGTGCAGTCAAGGCCAAAATGGAGATCATCAAGTCCATCCATTTTAATCAGCAATACACCAGGGCGACACAGTTTGAGCTCAGCTGTTAAACTGTTAATTAACTCACTGCTGAGGAAGAGGCAATCAGTTTGAGTAAACACAGGCTTCTGTCAATTGGCTCACACTAGAAATTCATGGCCTACTTACTCTGCTGGTGATGAGAACTGTGGTTTGCTGTTGTGTTACCTCAGCAGGAACTGCTGTTTAGCTGCTCACTTTCTTTTTTTAGCTGGGGCCATGCAAGCCCATGACATTCTAGCTACTGCTGCATTGCAATTCCCAGCAGGTGCTCAGATGCTAAAGCATCTAGGCTTGGTACATACAAAATGGCACCCCACATTGTGCTCATATAGACAAGAGTTTGATGAGATATGGACATACACATCCCTTAATGTTCAATGCAAAGCCCAATGCCTGACTAGAAGGGGGCAATTTGGCAGCTATGTGAGTGTGACTTCTTCCTTCTTTTGACCATGTTAAGATGCATAAGTTGCATAAGTAAGCAACTCCTATAGTTGAAAGACCATACCATTTAAAAACTCTTCCTATGAAACTTGGCGTACATAAAACTCTAAAATTCCTACAAAGTTCATCCAATGCTGATAAAAACAAACACACAAACAAGTTATATATGCTGTTTTACATTTTCCTAAATTCATGTTAATGGAAAGCTCTGCTTTCAGTTTTGATTCACATTCTACAATTAGAAATAAAATAAGCTACCTGACCTGACATCCTTATGATTAAAAACCTCTCTGTGGCTTTGGTGCAGTGGTGGGATTCAAATATGTGAGCAACCGGTTATCTGTGTGGGTGCTGCTTTGGGAAGTCCATTCTGGGCCTGGTCAACAAAAAATTAGCTACCAGTTCTGCCGAACTGGTGCGAACTGGCTGAATCCCACCACTGCTTTGATGCTACAGCACAGATAATCCTTCTAAACACATATCCAGATATCCACTGAAAGAGGAAAGGTAAATTTCAAATTTTAAGGGATTGAAAATAAAACCATCAACATTGTAATGGCCTTATAAAAATTTGTGGCCCCATGTACAGTACATCTGGAGAAGTATATACAGTTCTGCTCACACCATATGAAAAGAATAAAATAGAATTTGTTGAGAAATAGTGCAAATGAGAACAACCAAAAGTAAGAGACGAACAAACACATTCCTTACAAAAGAGTAAAAAGGATGGAAAATTTAGGACTTCTTAGCTCATCAAAGAGGAGACAGAGAGGAGATATGATTGATATATATAAAATCAGGCATGTCATGAAGAAAGTAGATAGGCATAGATTTTTATTTATTTATTTACTGCAACCCAAAACCAGGTTTAGTCAGACTTGAAGGAGAGAAAATGTATTTCTTCATACAGAATGGAATTAACCTCTGGAGTTCTTTACTGCAAAATATGTTGATGGCCATGAACTTTATATATTTCACTTTTATTAAAGAAATGTTAAAAGAATAAAAACCATAAAAATTTTGAAAAAGAAACATAAGGAAAGTGAGGAAAAGTAATAAGTGAAAAAAGTGCAAAGAAAGAAATAGAAAAAAAGAAAAAGTTAAAAAGAAGCAGCTTCTGGTCTTTTTAACAACAGAATTATATTTTACTTTCTCACAGTATAATGCCCTTCTTTCCATACTTCACCCTTTCTAAACATCAGAACCATAAATCATAAGTTCATTTTTCCCCTCTGGCAAAAAGTCCATAAGGAGTTTCCAATCACCAATAAATGTAGTCATTATCCTTTCTCTGATGATACAAGTTCCTTTTGCTATCTTTGCTAAATCTGTCATCTTCACCAGCCAGCCCTCCATTGTGGGTTTTTCTTTTTCTTTTTTTTCTTTTTGTACATGTAATAATCTTACAGCAGTTATCATACATTTAAAAAAAACATTTTTTCATAACTCTTTTATAATTGTCTACCCATTAGACCCACCAAGAAAGGTCTGTTTTCAATTGAATATTAATCTTTAAATTTTTCTGCATCACTGTATGTATTTGAACCCAAAATTTTCTGGCAAGCTTGAGTAGTGTTAAAAGGGGATTGGATAAATTGCAGAAGGTCTATCTATTTTGGGGAGAGTACACCTCCAAGTACCAGCTGAAGGAAATAATGATGGGAGAGAGATATTGCTATATCTTGTTCTTGCAAGCACCCTAGAGATCGTTGCAGGAAATAAAATGCTGGTAAAGATGAGCCTTGAACTGATCCAGCAGGACCATTTTTACATTATTGGTTGTCATTAACTTTTGCATAAAATGAAAATCAAGTGTTGTGACCTACTCCCAAGCAACGCATTTGAAACATTTCAACACAATAACCACTTTGTGTGGTTTTGTCCCTGAGGAATTGAGAAATGGAAAACATGTATCTTTGCAACATCTGATCCAGGTGAACAAGGTACTTAAGTCTGTTCAGTCACTCCTAATTAATTTTCTGTTATCTCAGAGGCACAAGTGTTTTCTGAATGCTTTCCTTAGGGAAGTGATCCTCCACATCGCTGCTACACTATTGTTTATAAGCATTTTCAGGTCAAAAGGAGGAACAGGAGGAGTGGTGACAGCAGAAGAAGTAGCGGAGGAGGAGGAGGAGGAGGAGGAGGAGGAGGAGGAGGAGGAGGAGGAGGAGGAGGAGGAGTAGGAGTTTCCATTGCATTTATAAGAACAACACAACATAATAACACTTCTATTTTAGGTAATGAAAAATCTGATATGGCATGTGGTGAGAAGGCAATTATCCTGTGTTAGCACAATATGGGTGGTTTGTGAGTGATTGATAGGCCAGTGACTTAAAGGAAAAGTGAGTTATGGTTGATGTCAGTCAGGTTTGACAGATTCCCCACTTACTATAGCCATACATATCATTACTTTACAGCATGCACTTTGAAAGTTTAAAGTCATCAAAAACAACCCTCAGACTTTATGAAATTAACAGAAGGAATTAACAAGCCAGAGAATAAACTCTAATTCCATCTTGATCTGATCTGCACTGCTTTCATCATGCTAAGCAGCATACAACATGTGAGTCATGTGTTGTGGTTTCCAGATGTTCAGATCTTTTTTCAGGCCAAATCTGGTTGGTATACCAGGAAATTAATTAAGTCACAGCAGAGGTTGCACCCTTTTTGTTCCTGTCTTTTACAAGTAGCCAGGATCAAATACTTGTCCTCTCTTTGCCTAACCCTATCAGTTCCCAGTTGACCTTCCCACCCACCATCCCATCTAGATCAATGGATAGAAGCCTTTTTGCCAGCTCACAGTACAGCCCAAGGGCAGTCCTAACAAGTCAATTGCCACATAGAGGAACCTCAACTTTCCATCCTCAATCAGCCTGATGACCCCAACATTCCATCTCTTGAACAAGGTCTCTGTTACTGCTCCTAAAAGGACAGGTTTGCCTAACAATAGAAGTAACATCAGGTTCAGGAACAAGAACCCGCCTACCTTCCTAAAAGTTTCCAGCAAATCAAATCTCTAATATTTCCCACTTTGTAGCCCCTGACTTCTATAAAAAATGGTTGTTTTCCCATTGTTCAGCATCTCCCTTTCCTGAAAACCCAAATATCCTAGCAATAAATGTAGTTCTTCTCCTCAGGGCCCTGCTCTGTACTTCTGAATTTTCCATGCTGTTAAATGAGAGATAGAAAATATTCATGATAGGAGAATTGGGTTTGGTTGAGTTTCAATCACTGCAGTGTTATAGCAACAACTAAATTACCTTTAGTAATTCCTGCCCCCTCCCCCCAAAATAGCTAAACGTGGTTGTCTTGAACTATTACTTGGGAAGGAGACTTTCAAGAAGTTTCAAGGTTATCAGTTGGATTGGGAAACTGAAAAGCATCTTGGAAGAAGCAAATGGCAAAGGACTTCAGTACTGCTATAATGAAAATGATGGACATTTAGTTACAGGAATTGAATGTAAAGCAATCTTTGTTTTCACTCTACAATTCAAAGAGGTTGGATTAGTATCAGAGACACTATCAAGATCCAGTATTTTGCCATCACAATACAAGCTTTGTCTCTTTTATATGTATGTGCAGTGTCATGGTCCAGATACAAAAGAGGCAGCCCTTGTGTCATGAAGGTACAATGATGCATTTGTTCTTTGCTCTCCTCTTCTTCACCTCTCTGGCCCCCTATAATTATTATAATTTGCTCTACATAGAGTACTTGAGTGATCTAACTAGTCTAAATTGGTGCTATTAGACATCTGACTGGAGCAAAATGTTAAAACTATACGACTCTTTTATCAACTGCACAGACTGCTGCTCTTTTCTGAGCATAATTCAGACAACAGTAATCCAATTACTATATTGGATGTAGCACTGCAATACATAAGGAGTCCTGTTGGCAAGACTAGAGCAAAGAGAAGATTGATTAGATCCCTGTCATTTATATATATATATTTTAAAAAAAACTACTGTCACATATTTATTTTGATCAAGTCTATAACTGGACTTAATTCTCCAAATTAAGGATATAGATGACAACTGCTATTTTATTGATGAGTGGGGTGGGTCATTTGTGTCCTCCTGAAATTTTGGATTGTTTCCAAACAAAATTCAGTGGCACAAACAACAAATAATGATAAGTATACATATCTGGATGATCCAAGTATCCTAGCAATAACAATAGCACTTAGACTTATATACCACTTCATAGTACTTTACAGCCCTTTCTAATTGGTTTACAAAGTCAGCATATCGCCCCCAACAATCTGGGTTCTCATTTTAATAACCTCAGAAGGATGGAAGGCTGAGTCAACCTTGAGTAGGTGAAAATCGAACTGTTGTCAGTAGGCAGAATTAGCCTGCAATAGTACATTCCAACTACTGCACCATCATATCTGTAGGGCGTTCTCAGTCCTACCACTTTTATGAATATATACAAAATATTTGGAATGTCCCAGTTAAACAAATGATTTAAGAAGAAATATTGTGTATTATTGTCATAATTCTCCATCTCTTCTGACACTATTTAGGGTTGCTTATTAAATTTAAGGTTGTGAAGACATGCTTACAAGCATATGAGAAGTCTCTTGGAAATGTCTCAAAAGCAAATAATATTCCTGAACAGTACTTTTGTGGTGAAAGATGAGAACAGTTTCAGTATGTTAGCTAAGTATCCTTCCAGTGACTAGCAGCTGTGGAAATCAGAATGTATTGTGGAAAATTAAGTGTAATGATGCTTGCTTAGGGCTCCTCCTCATGGCTGCATCAAGGTGATTTCCTTTAGCTCCTGAAGTAATGTGTGTTAGCTAGCTTACTTAGCACTTGCCTTATTGCTAAGATTTTAATTTGTTTAGTAACCAAGCTAAGCATCCTTACAGATATATTGAGGAATAAATTAAGGAAACTTATATGCTTTGTTTTTTTATTTCACCAGAGTTACCAGTCAGCAGGGAAAACATCAAGTGATCATTTTCCCTAATGGGAGTTGGTTCTGAGAGAGGAGGCAAACTTTGATGTTGGTTGAACTCATAGGTTTATCTGTCTGCCAAGCCTTGTTCTCAGACTTCTGATCTATGATTTGGATGAGCACAGCCTGCTAAAGCAGAAAAGGCTCCTGGCTATAGTGGGCATGCCTCTCCCCCTCCCCCTAGTGTCATAGTAAGACAGATCATGGCTGTCCAGTAAAGCAGGAAACCACCATCCATCCTCAATGGGGAGCCGAACCATCAACACTTGTTAGTCTGAGAAGCTGACAGGCACTCCAGGGAAGCTGCAGTAAAAACAGAGAGATCCTGGTGACAGTGTCTGTCTGTTTTAAAAATAGTTCCAAACCACAGTTGACAGTGGGAAGTTGTTGCAAGATGCAGATGGGATCACTTCTTCTCACTTCAATTCATTTCACTACCATTGCATTCCTCCATGCTGGTACATTGTTTGAACACTTTTAAGTACAATTTAAAAATGGCAAACCCAGGTTTCAATGTAATCAGAAAATAGTCTTGAAGGAATTCTGTGAGTCATGTCGGGAAGAAAGATCTCTTCCCCCTTGTCTGCACTTCCCATCCACCACTCCTGTCAACTTCTTTATTCTCTGTTTTAGATTGACTGACAGGTTTAGATAGTTGGCAGCCAACTGTTTACCTGCCAGATCTCTAACACATTTTTCAGCTTTCTGGGATCAGAGACCTGGTGAGCAAACAACTCCCTCGCCATTTTTTATTGCCACCTCTTTTATAAACTGGCAGGAGAAATGAGAATGTAAACTCTTTATCTTCCAGGACTACAACCATATGAATCAGCTTTACATGTGTGGACAGGCAAACTCAGTTTCCTCTTCTTCTCATCCTAGTTGCCTGAAGATAAACTGCTGGTAATGGAGGGATGGCAGGAGAAGTGGAAAGACTTAGTGGGTACAAGAGAAAGCTCAACTGGAATATTCCATTGCTCAAAGCGGAATGATCCTATAAACAAGACTACAATCAAATGGACATGCCTGAAGCAGCCTGATATAGCCAGTAGGATATGGATAAATCCCAGGCTCATCTAGAAAACATTTTACATCAGGGGTGTCAAACTGCTGGCCCATGGACTGGTTGCATCATGCAGAGGCTGTGCCCACCCCAGCTCCAGCAAAGCAAAAAAAGTTGCAATACATCATAACATGTCATGTGACACAGTGACATCTATGTTTTACATCATCTCATTCCCATCTCATTGTGGTGACAGCTCAAAATCATATATAAATGGTCCAGTTTTAAAGAAGCCACATTTTTTTGTGAGGACATGACACATGTGAAATTATGACTTCTTTAAGCTGGATCATTTATTTAAATTGTCTCCACAGTACACTGGAAATGAAAGCAAAGCAATATTATGTCATTTATAAATGGTTAGTGAAGCATTGTCATGCTGCAGTTCTAGGAATGCATGGAGGGGCCATGATCTACAGGAATGATAGTGGACTAGAATTCTTCTACAGTTACCTCAGGAAAAGTTTTGCCATAAAGAAATTCAGTGTTGAAGCAAATCTTTTGGCTAATTTACCCACGTTGGTAAAACTGTCAATGGTAGCTTTTGGTCAGTAATTGATTGATGGTATAGAATATTATGACTTTTGAAATGTCGAGGAGGAGGAGGAGGAGGATCCCTGCAGAAATTGCAATACTTAATCAACATTGAAAGCCAACTTGGTGTAGTGGCATCAGGTATCAGACTAGAAACCAGGAAATCATGAGTTCAAATCCCACCTTAAGCATAAAATCAAATGAATGACTTTGGGGCAGTCATGCTCTCTCAGACTTAGAAAGAAGAAAATGGCAAAACATTTCCAAAAATATTGCCCAGAAAACTGCAGAGACTTGTCCAAGTAATCACTAGCAGTCAAAATGATTTGAAGTTACACCCGCTCTCTCCAAGAAGCTTTCTAAGATTACTTAGTGACTATTTTGTCTTTTAATTGACAGTAGAGCTATAAAATGAAGTTTTGGTGCAGATGAAGAATTTGAAGTACTTAGTCAATGTTATAATTTGTACATGAATACCAGTTTGTTCCTTTTATACTGCATGTCTCTTTGTGTTGAAGTACAGGTTTCAAATCAACCATTATCTCTTAATGAATTTATAGTAGCAGGGGTTATTTAAGATGAGGATCTAATTTATGTGGTTTAGTAATTTTGCCAAACCAAGTTTATTTCTGGGCTTCTTGTGTGAATTATATACTGTTTTGTTCACAAGAATTTCCAGTTTGAGTTTATCGACTGCTGATACAAAAAGATTCTCTTTCTTTCCCCTATCATTTCATTTCCCTTGATTTTGCTTTACTCTTCAACTCCATTACTGCTTCCATGACAATCCCTTGAAAAGGATTGCTTTAGATGATGAATCTTTAAGCACAGTTAGATTTATGGTTGTTATGAGCATTCACACGTATTGAATGTCACAGTGGGTGACAAGAAAAAGCTGTCTGGTTGCTTCTTATCACCACCTCTTGCTGTCTAGAATACTTCTTGCCACCTCACTTTCCCTTTGATTTTTTTTGGCAGATGGATACAGTTCCAAGTAAAGCATTGAGTCTTTTAATTTTCTAATAACACACACACACACACACACACACACACACACACACACCATGTAAGATTTGGAGCATTGTTATAATACAAGTGACATTTGAGGCTAGTTCTTTGCTCAGCATCATGCTTACTTCCATTTTTTTTTAACATTTAAATAATCTTTATAAAAATACAATTTACCAAAAGACGCATCAGTTGGGGGCTTTGCTTTAGCTATTCTCTCCTCTCTGATTTGTTCTTACTCTCTAAGAATTCAATCTATTTAGCCCTTCCCAAATATTATTAATGATGCATCCTTTGTTTCCATTCTTTGTCTATTAGCATTTTTGCAACTTAGATATGATAGTTCTTCCCATCCACAGCTTGAGCGTCATTTGTTGCCTTTAGGATCTCTAAACATTCAGTTGTGGAACTTCCTACATAGCATGCAGTCATGAAGCCTTTCTGCCATCTTGCAATTCTCTGAAAAAGACAATAATGAATAGGTATGAAGAAGCTCTGAACATCATATTGTAGAGTTGTATGATAAGAAACATTTAGATAGATGTTGAATAGGATAAGGAGGAGTCAGAACAGCATTTTCAGAAACAACCATGTATTTATCCCGATGTGTAATTTCACCCTGACAGACAGAAACAACCCAGAAAAATTAAAAACAAAACAGAACAAAAAACCTCTAAGTGGATGGAGTATGGAGTAAGTTATCCTAGAACAATACTCGATTACGTGAATGGAATATCATTACTACATCACTTCAGAGTTGGAAAACCAAAAATTACAGGTACCTAATAATCTAAACCTGCTCATTAAAATTATGGAAGGGAATAACACAGTGGGCCCTTTCTTTATATCTATTAGACATTTGTGTCTGCTGAGAAAAATTTATATGTGAGTCAAGGGATATGCATCATGGCATCATTGGGCAAATGAAGCAAATTATATAATATCATTATGACAATGCTCCAAATTTTATTCCATCGTTTATGCCACTAAGGCAGTGTTATAATTTACCTCATAGGGACACTCTCGGCTTTTGCAAATGTGGAAGGAGGCTCAAGAAAGCTGCAGAGGAGTGTTAAGCAGAATTAAATAGCAATAACAATAGCTCTTTGACTTGTATACCACTTCACAGTGATTTACATCCCTCTCCAGGCGATTTACATATCAGCAACAATCTGGGTCCTCATTTTACTGACCTCGGAAAGGTGGAAAGGGGAGTCAACCTTGAGCTGCTCAGAATCGAACTCCTGGAGTGAGCAGTGAGTTAGCCTGCAGTACTGCATTCTAATTATTGCAGCAGCACCGCTCAGTGAAGTAATATAGCCACTTTGCTTTACTCTTAGGAATCCATGTTTCTTCATGAAACAATTTCAAGATATGTCAATATATGTCCAACAGAGAGAAGTGAGCATGTGACAAAATATGACATGGCATCTTAAATATTTGGACTTCATGCTGGCACTCGAGTTAAAAAGAATGAAGTAGGGTTTCCTGCTTGAGCAGAAGGTTAGATTAGAAGACCTCCAAGGTTCCTTCTCTTATTCTGTTATTCTATTGTTTTTCTGTTAGATCATGATTTCCCAATGCTCATATCATTGTTTTATCATTGTGGTTACCTGCTGATATCTCTGTGCTTTACTCAAACCTTTGTAGAGTTCTAGTATATTTCCCTGTTTCCGAAAATGTTTCCTTTACCTCAGAAAGGTTACGAAATATTTCTCAGTGACTTTGAAGCACATGCATACAAGATATGAATCACTTTTTTCTTCCATAGACTAACAGACTTCAATTATAGCAACTTGCCAAATATACCAACTGCATGATCTTAAGCGCCATTTCATGTATATATGAGTGCTTTTTGTTCCGTTATAAAACAAACAGGTGTCAGGTCTACCTCCATTGCCAGCATTTGAATATGAGAATTGTAGCCCTTTGTTAATGACTCACCCAGCTAATCTCTATTCTATTCATAGCTTCACACTGCTACTGTCGCCTTGTCATGACTTCCATCACTGAATCTTTTGTTTCAAATAAAGAAACAGGCTGTTCTGATCTCCTGTAGTGCCAGGACTGAAGAGACTGGCTTCTTCTTTTTTAAATAGTAATAATCTTTAAAAAAATGGAATAAATTAAATCATTTTATTAAAGTTGGGTAGAATAAAATATAAAAGCTTCCCAAGAGCACCAACTTCAAGTAAATATTTTCTGATACTTGAAATATTTTCAAGTAAATATTTTATGATGCCAGTTTCTGATTCATTAGTGTATATTTTCAGGAATATATAGCAATAGCACTTAGATGTATATACCACTTCATAGTGCTTTACAGCTCTCTGTAAGTGGTTTACAGAGTCAGCATATTGCTCCCAACAATCTGGATTCTCATTTTACCGACCTTGGAAGGATGGAAGGCTGAGTCAACCTTGAGCCAGTGAGAATCAAACTGATGGTAGTCAGCAGTCAGCAGATTAGCTTGCAATAGTGCATTCTAACCACTGCGCCACCAGTAATAAACATTAACCTCTGATGACCATTTCAACAATTTCCTATTTTCTACCTCGGCAACTCAGAAAGTAAATGTACAGGATCTAAAGGACTTCCAATGTGTTTGTTGTTTTTACTCATGTTAAAAATATGAATATGCCGACAAGTCAAACTTGAGTCTTTTTGAGAATATGGATACAAACTATGCAGTTTTCATGACAACATCATCCAAGAAGTTTGCCATTATCTTCTTCTGTGATATATTTCAATTTTCCAAGTCTGGCTACAGTGTCAATATCCCATAGTATATTCTCAGTCAGATACTAATATTGTCTATTCCTATTCCTATGGATGCTGAACAAGGCTATGATAAACAGGGACCATCAGCCTAGCTCTTATATGGCATGTAGATTACCATCATATCAGTCCTTTAAAAAAACTTTTGCCTTTAAAGTTTAATTTTATTGCAATCTTCTTTAGTTGGGCTTCAACTTATAGAATTCTACAGGTACCCCAACTAATCTCTAGAACTATTAAGGTATTATTATCTACCTATGTATATATTACAAATCATAACACTCTCTGAACAGATGGGTTGTCCTTCCCTCTCCGATGCAAACATCATAATAAAAATACACAATACAAATGTATTATCACATAGATACTCTGTTTTTAATAGCCATTAAGATTGCAATTTGTTTCTTTGTTTCAGCCTCCAAAGGAATCTTATATAATTATGTAAGTAAGAATGCTATCTTTTTCTGAAACCACTGAGTTCATTAAGATCCATATTCATATTGTCATAAAAAAGTAAGACAGGCTTTACTTTTGTTATTCTCTCTCTCTCTCTCTCTCTCTCTCTCTCTCTCTTTTTTTTTTTTTACCCCAAATTCCTTTTCTATTTTGGAGACGATTAAACATTGTGCAAATTCAGAGGAGGTTTCTTGCCCACATGCCAAATGTGTTACAAGCTTTCTTGGAAAATTTAATGCCGATCTTCTCCTACTATTTTTTTCTCCCTACTGCATATTACAAATCTGAATGTCATGAGTTCAAGATGAATTCTCTATGTTCTCCTTTGTTTCAAGTAAATCTGCAGAATGCTAATATGATTTGTGTTATTGTGCACAGAGATAAAATTTGGAATTTTCTTTTGCTTTCCATGGAGTATTCACACCAATTATTGAGGTTTTTTTAAAAAAAAACAAATCCAGTGGTGGCACTAATGGAGAGTGTTGTGTGCGGTTTTTAATATTTATATGTAAAGAGAGTGTCAGACCTTCAAACACTCTGAATACAGCCACATTTCTTGGCTGCCACAGCAATGGGAGGGGGGAAATGCATTCTTATAGTTTAGTCAAAACAATAACTTTCTCGTGGGAACCAAGGTCAAGCAGCATAAGTATTTGGCAGGCTGGAGTTACCATTAGGAAGCCCGCTGAAGTTGTTAATTGAGGGTTGTGATTTATGACACACTAAGAGGTGGGGAGTTCAACTTTTACTTTGTAACCTTGGGGGGGGGGTAACTTTCAGTCTTGGTTTCACCTTTGTTCGTGCTGATATTATATAGCCATTAAAAGTGTTCTTTGAGGAAAGCAATTGCCTCAGAGTTCTTATTTCTACTGGTCTCATCTATCGGAACCATGACATTGAGGCAGGAGTAGGTAGAGAAAGGTAGAGAAAAGCTTAACCTGTCTTTCTCCATGCACAATAGTTTTGATTGATAATGGTGCTGCCACAGTATTAATATGTAATAGAAAAAAAAATAGAGAAGTACAGGTAGTCCTTGACTTACAACAATTCATTTAGTGACCGTTCAAAGTTACAAGAGCATTTAAAAAGTACAACTCTCCTGACATCTCATTTCATAATTTAGTGAGGATCCTTTCTGAGTTTCTTTCTTTGCCTGTTATGCAGCTGTTATACACATACCCCCCTATCTGATCATTCTCTTGGCAGCTTCCTTTTCCCCTATCTGCCAAGGTCATTCCCACATACCATTAAACAAGAGGCTGCCATTCTCATCTTTCAAAAATCTCCAAATAGGTGAAAAACATTGAAAATCAGCTATTTTGGCATTGAAAATAACATAACTTTGGAAAGTACCTCATTGTACAAGAAAAGAGATCTAAAGAGTGGAGAGAAGCAAGTACATTGCCTCCCAGAGCATCACACACCTATTTCAGTTCTTAAACTTACCAAGGGAAGGTAACAAGCTTTCTTCTAAATCATCAGTTGCTAGAGAAAAATTGATCCTAACACAGTATCTGATACATCTGTTTGAATGATAAAAAGGCAGATGGACTTTGGCTGGTAGAGGAGGAGCTGTGAAACAAAAGTAAGGCCTGTTGAGCATAGGAATGTACTTGAAGGGAACCTTGTAGGGAAGTGAGATATATTATTCATAAATCTCATGAAGACTAAAAGCTTGAAAGGAAGCCAGACGACATACTGTGTGTTCAAACTTGCCATAACGTTTGTCAAAGGCAGTTAAATACTTGCAACCAAATTTTATGCAAATCATTTTGAAGACTCCTTCTAAGTGGGTAAAAAAATAATATTTGGTGTAGCAGTTGTAAGGGTTTGGAGATTAGGGCAAGAAAATAGAGATATCTGACATCTACAGAGTTCAGAAGTCAATAAACGTTGTTGTTAGTTGTGTCCGACCCATCGCAAACCCATGGACAACGTTCCTCCAGTCCTTCCTGTCCTTTACCATCTTCTGAAGCCTACTGCTTCAGTGACTCCATCCAGCCAGCTCATTCTCTGTCGTCCCATTCTTCTATTGCCCTCAATCTTTCCCAGCATTCAGCTCTTCTCCAGTGAGTCCTTCCTTCTCATTAGGTGGCCAAAGTACTTGAGTTTCAACTTCAGGTTCTGGCCTTCTTAAGAGCAGTCATGGTTGATCTCCTCTAGGACTGACCGGTTTGATCGCCTTGCAGTCCAGGGGACTCGCTGGAGTCTTCTCCAGCCCCATAGTTCAAAGGTCTCAATTCTTTTGCGTTCAGCCTTTCATATGGTCCAACTTTCACAGCTATACATTGCAACTGGGAAAACCATGGACTTGACTATACATACTTTTGTTGGCAGGGTGATATCTCTGCTTTTTAGTATGCTGTCCAGATTTGCCATAGCTTTCCTCCCCATGAGCAAGCGTCTTTTAATTTCTTGGCTGCAGTCCCCATCTGCGGTGATCTTGGAGCCCAGGAAGATAAAATCTGTCACTATCTCCATTTCTTTCCCATCTATTTGCCAGGAATTGAGAGGGACAGATGCCATGATCTCAATAAACATAACTACCACCATATGATCCATCTTCTTTTTTAAGAAAAAAAGATGAAGGCACTCACTAGTGATGAAGAGGAGAGAGTAAATTCATTTTTCAATTTTTATCAACATTTTTAGGCAATCCTATTCCAGGAATAATTTCTTTCAGCAAGATATTATGATTTGGAAAGAACTTTTATACAAAAGTCCTAAAACTGAAGGTTCATGCTTGTCCTTTCCCAAACGTGGTAGCATAATCAGAGTACTTTAAACATAAGCTAAGGTAAATGTTTCATAGATCTATATAGGAAAGATATTTCAATATTTGGAAGTAATAAGATTGAAGTTTCTGAAAATCAAATATAAAGAATTTTCATTTCAAATAAATATGCAAATTATATCATTTATTGTACTTGAAGTATCAAGTGTTAGGGCCTTGTATGAGTCCTGCTTAATTTTAAAATGCTCTCCTCTGGCCTCCTTGATAGAAGAGGGGGGAATTGACTTTCATTTCAACAAGCCAGCTGGAGCCTCTTCTCACAGCAGGCTATCCTTGACCACAGATATGATGCTTTACTGCTGCCTCAGACATTCTTGTGTAAATGGCCAGATTTTCCACAATGTAAGCCCTAGACTATGTTTGTACTGGTTCTGTTTCTCTCCATCTGATAGTAGAATCCAGCTGGCTCCCATAGATTCAGCATTCAAACTCTTTGATAAATGGGCAAAGGAGAAGAGGAATGAATGAAAGAGAATAGGAGAATTTCTCTCTTCCATTAAAAGAATGGAAAAATTCATGCCCAATGTGAGCTGAATTAATATTTCCAAGGTATGTGAGATCCCCTGTTGAATTATCTTTTTCTGTGGTAATGTCATCCCTCTAAGAAGCAGAACTGACTTAGAATTCAGGTAGGTTACAAAAAGATTATTTCATGAGGCTGAGTGCCTGTCTTATCCTGTAGGTTTAGTCTATGTATTTTGTTTGAATTGATATTTATGATATGCTGCAGCATTTTTCAAGGCAGGGACCATTCTCAGAGAGTATCTTATTCCTATTTTAGCTCAAGACTAACATGCTAAACCCTAAATAGTTGGGACCATTTCCAAATAGTTGGGACCTTTCAAGCCTTCAATGGTTGGGTACTGAGTATTTTAGGAAACATCTACATCCCTATGCATTTTTTTTTTTTTGGGCTACTTCAACGGCAAAGAAGACGCTAGACTATGTTTTGCTTCATTTCAAGCCTGACAGCTGTAGAGCCAGACAACCATTTCTTGTAACACCTTCATGGATGAGTTTCACACAGTCCCATTGCTGGCACTTTTTCTGAAATCATACTGTAAATTGGTTTTTTCAAATGACATTTCCTGCTGGGAAACTGGATGTGTTTTAACCGCTGTGCTTGCTTTTATTTGTTTTTTGTGCCTATTATCTAGCTCTTCTGACTGGGGCTTTATTAACAATCTTATATTACTGCAGTTAAATGCATTATTTTTTATGATTTGAGAACATTGCTATTGCTATTCTCAATGTCATGCTGGGGCACCAAAAAAATGGCATGCAAATGACCTCATAAAACAACTTTGCTGTCATTGTCCATGCTTTATTCAGATTTGTGGGGAAGGATGAATTTTCTGCTCATTTGCAAAGTCTTTCAGCTGAACTTGGTTCAACCACTGTCTCTCGGCTTGCAGTGAAGTAAAAATCTTTAACCTTCAGTATCTATCCTATCTTTTTTAAAAAACATAATTGAAAATAAAAGCATTTTCTATGAGAAGGATTCTTGTAATTAATTCCAAAATGCTTATTTCAAATCCATCTGCACCCTTAGTCCATTTGTAACTTTCCAGAATCAAATTTTTAATCATCCTTTTGTTGTTTACTCCAAAAATATATTCTTAACTCCTTAAACATGTATTTAAACTTCTTTTGATAAAGATTGGAGGAGACTGACCCAGTGTTGTAAACCTGTTGATCCAAAGATAAGCTAATAGGAATCTTTGCAAAGAAGTACAATCCTTCCTGCAAAGAAAGGAAGTACAATTCCTGCAAAGTACAGTTCTTCCTGCAAAGAAATATAATCCTTCCATTCTCATACACCCCTTCCCACAATCTGATCAGAACCTATCCTTCTATTCCCCCCACTATCCAGTCTCAACTGTCAGTAACTATCCTTCCATTCCCCCCACCATCATAACTGATGAAGTTTCTTGGATGAGAAATGAAACATTTTGTTCTTCCTTCTCAAGGAAGGGGAAAAAAAACAGTCTTTTTGAAAAAAAAAAAAAAAAAGCAGCTTTGAGACAACCATGATCTGGATGACTGAGAACTTCCACAGACAATTAGCTAAAAAGCAGTTAACAAGCAATTTCCAAAGGTATGCAAGCCTAGAGTCCACTGAAAAGACACCGATTATGGTTTGAGCAAAGATGTTTTTCTCTTGTTCCCAGAGCTTTAAACCTGCTGGAGACTGCTGTCTTGTTGTCTCTTTGTAAAGAGCAATTGTGTTAAACACTCATGGGCAATCTCATGTCCTTTTCTTGTCTGGACAGTAACTACAAAGAGCCAGTCCATTCACTAGATCTTCATTCTGCCATGTTCTGTTGAGAGTGGTGCTGTTTTCAGTTCATCATTTCTTCCCCAGAAGTCAATTACACCTGTGTTAAAATCTAGATATTCTTCCAAATCACATCTTCAAAATGCACAAATAAAAGTATTCATTGAGAGAAAATGTTTTAAAATGCCCATAATAAATAAGCTTCCAAAAATGTATTAACGAGCAGGCAAGTTTTATCAGCAAAAATATGAAAAAAAACTAAACCCTCAAACCTTTTCTATTATGACATTCTCAGATTACTTTTTCCAACTTTCCAGTTTAATGTGTAACTCCAAGAACTCTAACTGGTCTCTCATCCATCTCATTCACATAATTATAAAGCCTGGGCCTGTTTAGTTTTTTGAAATTAAACAAGTGGGATAAATGCAGATCCTTACAGAGTGGAATGATAGATTAAAAATCAGATAAACAGACATTTGATGTAGGAAGGTATGTTATATATTACAAAATTATCCTGGGTAGTCTTTGTTGTGGCAGTGACAAACTGCAGCATGATCTCATTCATTTTCTCACGATCAAAACATACAAAGAAATGAATTGGCATCATTTTAGTGACTAAAATATCACTGGGATCCAGGCTCTTGTATATAAATGGATGGCAACGCTACTATTATATAACACTGCTAGAGAAGCTATTTTGTATTTAATGATTATTTACAGTATAAAATGATGGACAATGACTCCCAGTTTCAAATGGGAGGATAAAGTATGTTTCCCTAGGATCCTTTTCTTCTTTTGCCCATATCTTGAAATATTGTAACTGAGCAACACTTTACATAAGAAGTACAAGTTGTCATTTTGAAATGAAGCTTTGCAGCAGGGGGCAAATAAAGTCACCTTCTCTGGGCGGCACTTTGAAGGCTTCCAAACAAAAACACACATTTGATTCCACACAGCAGGTTTTTTGCTATTACATTGGCAGGTGGTAATGTTCAGATCGTTCTTTCTTTCTTTCTTTCTTTCTTTCTTTCTTTCTTTCTTTCTTTCTTTCTTTCTTTCTTTCTTTCTTTCTCTTTCTTTCTTTCTTTCTTTCTTTCTTTCTTTTTTCCTTCCTTCCTTCCTTGTTTCCCTCCTTCCTTCTCTTTCCTTCCTTTCTCCCTCCCTCCCTCCCTTCCTACTTTCCTTCCTTCCTTTCTCCCTTGCTCCTCTTTCTTTCTTTCTTTCTTTCTTTCTTTCTTTCTTTCTTTCTTTCTTTCTTTCTTTCTCCTTCCTTCCTTCCTTCCTCCCTCCCTTCTTTCCTTCCTTCCTTTCTCCCTTCCTCTTCTTTCTTTCTTTCTTTCTTTCTTTCTTTCTTTCTTTCTTTCTTTCTTTCTTTCTTTCTTTCTTTCTTTCTTTCTTCCTTCCTTTCTTCCTTCCTTCCTTCCTTCCTTCCTTCCTTCCTTCCTTCCTCCGTTCCATCCTTTCCCCCCCCTTCCTCCATCACTCCCTCCCTCCTCCTTCCTCCTTCCTTCCTCTTTCTTTCTTTCTTTTTTTCTTTCTTTCTTCTTCCTTCCTTTCTTCCTCTCTCCTTTCTTTCCTTCCTTCCTTTCTCCCTTCCTCCTTCTTTCTTTCTTTCTTTCTTTCTTCTTTCTTTCTTTCTTTCATTTTCTTCCCTTCTTACCTTCCTTGTTCCTCTTTCTTTCCTTCCTTCCTTCCTTCCTTCCTCCCTCCCTCTCCCTCCCTCCTTCTCTCCCTCCCTCCCTTCTTTCCTTCCTTCTTTCCTCCTTCCTTCTTTCTTTCTTTCTTTCTTCCTTCCTTCCTTCCTCTTTCTTTCTTTCTTTCTTTCTTTCTTTCTTTCTTTCTTTCTTTCTTTTTCCTTTCCCCCTCCCTCCCTTCTCTCCTTCCTTCCTTTCCCCTTCCTCTTTATTCTTTTCTTTCTTCCTTCTTTCCTTTCTTCCTTCCTTCCTCCATTCTGTCCCTTCCCTCCCTCCCCTCTCCCTCCATCCCTCCCGCCCTCCCCCTCCTCCTTCCTTCCTTCCTCTCTCTCTCTCTCTTTCTTTCTTTCTTTCTTTCTTTCTTTCTTTCTCCTTCCTTTCTTCCTCCCTCCCTCCCTTCTTTCCTTTCTTCCTTTCTCCCTTCCTCCTTTCTTCCTTCCTTCCTTCCTTCCTTTCTTTCTTTCTTTCTTTCTTTCTTTCTTTCTTTCTTTCATTTTCTTCCCTTCTTTCCTTCCTTGTTCCTCTTTCTTTCTTTCCTTCTTTCTTTCTCTTTCCTTCCTTTTTCCCTCCCTCCCTCCCTTCCTTCCTCTTTTTTTCTTCCTTCCTTCCTTCCTTCCTTCCTTCCTTCCTTCTTTCCTTCTTTCCTTCCTTCCCTCCCCCTCCCTCCCGGCCCCTCTCTCCTTTCCTCTTTCTTTCTTTCTTCCTCCCTTCCTCCCTCCCTCTTTCTTTCTTTCTTTCTTTCTTTCTTTCTTTCTTTCTTTCTTTCTTTCTTGTTCTGTCTTTCTCCTTCCTTCCTTCCTTTCTCCCTCCCTCCCTTCCTTCCTTCCTTCCTCTTTCTTTCTTTCTTTCTCCTTCCTTCCTTCCTTCCCTCCCCCTCCCTCCCTGCCTCTTTCTTTCTTCCTCCCTCCCTCCCTTCCTCCCTCTTTCTTTCTTTCTTGTTCTGTCTTTCTCCTTCCTTCCTTCCTTTCTCCCTCCCTCCCTTCCTTCCTTCCTTCCTTCCTTCCTTCCTTCCTTCCTCTTTCTTTCTTTCTTTCTTTCTTTCTTTCTTTCTCCTTCCTTCCTTCCTTCCTTCCTTCCTCCCTCCCTCCCTCCCTTCCTTTCTCCCTTCTTTTCTTTCTTTCTTTCTTTTTTCTTTCTTTCACTGAGTAAAGTTATGTGAAAAAAAACAACTTTATTTTGTTTTTTTTCTCCCAAGAAATGACATTACTTCCTGATTTAGACTGTTGTCCCCAATGGCATGAAAGCTAATAATAGCTTCTCCATTTCATTCTCAAACACGATTGTTAAGTAGAGAAAATATGTAGTTGTAGGAAGTTCATTAACCATGTACAGCACATATTCATGAGATTTAAATATGCTTAAATTTGATAGGGTTCTGCCTTTCTAAAAATTATACTTTTCTTATTATACTTGGCTTCCTGTGATCCTTTAAAAACTTGAAGAAATAAACTATGGAACTATTGATAAATTTCTGCTTTGGAACTGTTGTTGAGATAATACTTATACAGGAATTAAATTCATGGAAGATAAAACTAGAGATAAAATGACCATAATAGCTAATTGGGGATTTAATATTCAGAAGTAATACATGGATATTCCATATTCAATGGTTAGCATAGGGTGCTATACTGAAACACTGCATGTTTAAAATAATTATTTTCTGCTCCAAATGCTACCTGAACATTCAGAATGTTTTATCTCAAGGTCAGAACAACATTATTTTGTTTTGTGCTTCTTGGAAGAAACATACTTGCCTCAAGTGACATTCTTTTAAGATCAGGCTAAAAGCCTTTAGTCCAAATACATCTTTGCAGGAAAGTAAAATTGTTCAGCCAAAAGTCAGCCATAAAGATATTTAGAAGGCTCAGGAATGTTAATAAACTAGGAAAACTTATTGGAAGAAAAACCTTGGGAAAGTGAAATCATACCCCTCTCTAGAAAGCAACTATGTTTGTGAAATGTGGTCACATGATTTTGATTCTATGCTTCTGTTTATACAACCAAGGATTGTATTAGCTTTTTTGGCTGCTGCCACACACTGCTGACTCATGTTTAAGTAATTGTCCACTAGGACTCCAAGGTCCCTTTCACAGTTACTGTTTTTGAGTCAGGTTTCTTCTAATCTGTACTTGTACCTTTGTTTTTTTCCTGGCTAGGTATAAAACCTTGCTTTTCTCCACATTCAATTTCATATTGTTGGATAGTCCGTTAAAATATTTTTGGATCATGAGCTTGTCTTCTGGGGTATTGGCTATTCCTGCCAGCCTAGTGTCATCTACAAATTTGATGAGTTCCCCTTTTATCTCCTCATCTAAGTCATTTATGAAGATATGAGTACTGGGCCTAAGACGGAACTTTGTGGTACCCCGCTGCTTCCTTCCTTCCGTGTAAAGCGCCATTAAGGACTAATCATTGAATATGGTTTTTCAGCCAGTTACAAATCCACCTGGTGTCCAGCCCACATTTTTTTAGTTTACCAAGATGTAGGTTGTGGTCTACTTTGTTTAATATCTTGCTGAAGTCTAAGTATAACATGTCCATATAATTTCACTAGTCTACTACTTTAGTCACTCTGTCAAAGAATGAAATAAGATTGGTTTGGCATGATCTGTTTTTAACAAACCTGTGCTGGCTACTAAACAAACTTTATTTGTTTCTAGATGTTCACAGGTCTGCTTTATGATGATTTGTTTTCCATTATCTTCCCTATTGATGCTAGACTGATTGGCCTGTAGTTTCCTGGGTCTTTCCCCCCCCCTTTTTTTTTTTCTTTTTTGAAAATGGGAACCATATCAGCTCTTTTCCAATTCTCTGGTAGTTCTCCGTGCTTCAGGATTTTTTAAAGATATGGTACAACAGTTCTGAGATAACATCTGACATCTTCAGATCTCTGGGATGTAATCCATCAGGTCCTAACGATTTATATCAGGACTTTACAACCTTTTCATTGATTATACTACTTTTAGAATATGGCAATATTTGAGTACTACCAGTCGCCTAGCAAGGTGTCAAAAACTTGATGACAAAAAAAACCCAGAAAAAAGTGATAAAGTACAGGTAGTCCTCGAGTTACAACAGTTTGCTTAGTGACTGTTCAAAGTTACAATGGCACTGAAAAAGTGAATTATGACCATTTTTCACACTTATGACCGTTGCAGCATCCCCAGGGCCATGTGATTTACATTCAGATGCTTGGCAATTGATTCATATTTATGATGGTCACATTGTCCCAGGGTCATGTGATTACCTTTTGCAACCTTCTGACAAGCAAAGTCAGTGGGGAAACCAGATTCACTTAACGACCATGTTACTAACTTAACAACTGCAGTGATTCACTTAACAACTGTAGCAAGAAAAGTCATAAAATTGGGCAAAACTCATTTAATAAATTTCTCTCCCCCTTTATATCCTATCTTCTTTCCCCCCTTCTTTTATATCCTCTCTTCTCTCCCTCTTCTTTTATATCCTCTCTTCTCTCACCCTTTATATCCTCTCTTCTCTCACCCCATTTTATATCCTCTTCTCTCCCCCTTTTATATTCTCCCTTCTCTCCCCCCTTTTATATCCTCTTTATTCTTCCCCTCAGCAGGACCCAGGCAACACCTTGTGCAGTTCCAGCTGAATCTCTGCCTGAAGACTGCCACCCCCAAACAGCTGGACCTGCACACGCTGATCCTGGGCTCTCCACATGACCCAGTCAGGCAATGCCTCATGCAGCTCTAGCTGAATCTCTGTCTGAAGACTGCATGAGGTTGCCTGCCACCCCAATCAGCTGGAGCTGCACTCACCAATCCTGGGCTTTCGGAAGGACCCAGGCAATGCCTCGCACAGCTCCAGCTGAATCTCCACTTGAAGACTGTGTGAGGCTGCCTGCCACCCCCAAGGCTGCTGCCAATCAGCTGGACTGTGCGCTTTGATCCTGGGCTCTCAGTAGGACTCAGGCAATGCCTCGCGCAGTTCCAGCTGACTTTCCCACAAGCCTGTGCGGTGCTGCTGCCATTTCACCTCATCCACTTTTACACATTTTTACAGTGCTGTTCAACCCATCGTATGCATACCACCTGCCAAGTGCCAACGTACCACTAGTGATACATGTACCACCAGTTGTAAAGCCCTGACTTATATTTATCAAGATTAGACAGGTTTCTCTTACCATTTTCTTGCTTATTTTAATTTTTATTTCTAGTCTGTCTTTTACAGTTTTGTCTTTGGGAGGTTGGGCTATACTTTCCTTTTGCATGAAGACTGATGCAAAGAATGAATTAAGCAGCTCTGCTTTCTTTTTACTGCCCGTCACTTCCTTGCCATCTTCTCTCTTTAGTAGATCAACTGTTTCCTTGACTTTTTTTGTTATTTATATGTTGAAATAAACTTTTTTAATTATCTTTGACTTTTGTTGCAAGTCTTTGTTCATTCTGAGCCTTTGCTTTCCTGACTTCATCTTGGAGATTCAGGCTTTCTGTTGATATTCTGCCTTAGTTATGTGCTCCTCTTTACATTTTTTTGACTTATCCTTTTTTGTGTTTCAGTTTTTGAGAGAGATCTTTGTGTAGCCATGCTGTTTTCTTCTTGGATTTCTTGTTTTTCTTTTCCAGTGATATTGTGTTGGACTGGGCTTTTATGATCATATTTTCCCATGCTTCTTGAGTTGTTTTCCTCTTTAGGATTTTTATCCATGGAATTTTTCTTAGGTTCTCTCTCTGAGTTTGTTAAAATCAGCTCTTTTAAAGTGTAAGACACTAGTTGGATTATATTCTGTTGCTTGTGTTTGCATTATATTGAATTCCAGTATGATATGGTCACTCTCATCCAAGGTTCTGGCAACTTCAACTCCCTCTATCCCTCTATCCTTCTTCTCTGTTACTAAGAATTCGTTCCAGTATAGCTTTTCCTCTAGTTCCCTTCTCTACCTTTTGGAGGAAAAAGTTGTCAGCTAAGTTGGTTAGGAATCTCCCAAAGGGCAGGGTCATAAATGAAAGATGTCCATTCATGCATATGGTGAATGTACTGTAGGGGTTTGGAGCACAACCTAAATCTGCACCCATATAGTTTTCCAGATATTTGCAAATGTTGAAGTTGGGACCGATACTGTCAATGGCATTTAAGGCAGAACTTGTATCTACAGTATTTAAATACATTAGACAAAAGTACAATCATGTGTGGTTGGACAGTGGCTGAATGTCCTATCAGGAAACTCAAATAAATCTTCATTGCACTTTACTTGAGTCAAGGACACAACTTATTTCATATCAAGGGCAGGAAGGATGGTTGCATTTTACCCTGGATGCTTTCTTGATGGTGAGCAATTGCTTTATTCAGAATTGTGGCATATCTCTCTATCTCTTTTTCTATTTATCCATGACAGAGAAGAAAAACAGCTTGCATATGCTCCAACTATGAAAAGTAGACAAAAAATAGCTGAAATGGGATATTCATGGCCGTAGTCTTAGGCTGATATCCCTTACATATAGCCACAGCCATAATTAGGATCATAGTGAGTTTGCAGTAATGCACCATGATCTAAGACTTCTAAAGTTTTTCAAAGAGGTTCATTTTCCTAGGGAATAGCAAGGTCAACATAAGGCGGCAGCAGCAGCAGGGGGAAAATATATATTCTATTCACTAATGTACCCAAAGAATAAGTAGTTAGGTTCATTTGGGATGCAACTTTAACCTTCACATTGAGATTGCTGATGAGGGGACCCATTATTAGCCATTTTGAAGAAAAATGTTTCCCATGGGCTAAAAGCATCAATCCCTTTTGCAAAGGTTGCTAGCCATCTGCCTGAAGAAAATTAGTTTGCCTGCTGCTAGACTGACCTTAGGTTGAACTATAGATCTGAATATAAAAGTTGTTCCAACTTTCCAGAAAAAATACTTGCATCTAATGTATATGAAATCCATCTTTATAATAGCTTCTAGTCTCTAATTCAAGAGGGGGGGGGAGGGAGGGAGAAATTCACACACCATCTTTATAAGTCATGTATGGTAACTCAGACTTTTGAAAAACTATTTTTAAAGTTCAAGTAGTTTGTAGAAAACATGCCTCTTTTCCCTTTAAGATCTCAGAGACAGCAGCTTCACATTTTGATAAATTAACTATGTCAAAACATTTACATTCAATAGCTACATTCCAGCTTGCAGTATATACTGAAAAGAGATAAATGGTTATGCCAAAATGCAGGCAGTTTCCAACATATTTCTCCTTGTAATGGCATGTATTTTTTCTTCATTTTCTTCATTGTTCTTCCAATTTATATGCAGCTTTTTAGACATCAAGTTTTCTAGAGTGAAAGTAAATATTTTCCATGTTCACACTTCAGAAGCAGCCAGGTGTCTTGGCTTACTAAATCACAATATGAACAAGCATGATCCTTGTTGGTATTCACTGCCATTTCATTCGTCCTCTTTTGATCGGTAGGTAAAGGATAATTTAAAATGATGGTGTAGAGGCAAAGCACCACTAAAGGATTGATTTCCTTTTCTTCTGCAAGAAAGGGAGAGCAGTGCAAAGTTAAGATGAAAAAGAAACAGGCACAGGAGCAGATTACAGATAAGGAGAACTTCAACATCATATCTCTGACTAGGTTCAATGAACAGATTTGTCTATCATGATAATATCTCCATCCTCTCAGGTATGTGTGTACAAGACATGGTGTACATAAGAAAGAAAGAAAAAGAAAGGAAGGAAGGGAGGGAGGGAAGGAGGAAGGAAGGAAGGAAGGAAGGAAGGAAGGAAGGAAGGAAGGAAGGAAGGAAGGAAGGAAGGAAGGAAGGAAAGTTGCTAAAATATCAAGCATTTTTATAGTTTCCTCTCCTATAGAAATCCACAAAGGATTTCAAGGTGGGTTACTTTTTTCCCCCTTTTCTTTACAATTCCCGTGTGGTTACTTTCTGAGTCTACCACTGGAAGAATTGTTCCATCAACCAGGCACTTCTAGGTACTTCTAGTTGATACTTTGTCAGAAAAAGGATTAGGATTTCCAGGAAACCAAGATTAAAAGAAAAATAAATAAGATATGAGCTGGAGTAATTGAGGGACACCCCATTAACTCTAGATGGATAATGAACCATGGTTTTTTGTGTTTTATCCATGTTTTAAAAAAAGTATAAGCAAGTTTTAACCATTGTTGGTCTTGAGTATGGAGGTTGCACTAAGCTATCCTTACCCTATTTTAAAGGGTAAGTAAAGTGACTGCATGAGGCACAATACATTCAGTCCATGTTTCAGAAGATTCAAATAATTTAAGAATCCAGGATCCAGGACTCCCAAGGAAATGAAATTTGGGGAAATTGTGGCTACTTTAGTGCTAGAACTGCTGCTATTGCTTTGTTGCTGTGGTCATATGATCTTCATTTTCAATGCTCCGTGACCGTTTCTCAGCAATCCTGCAATCCCTTGCTCCCTATCCAATCCAGCAAAGCCACTTACCTGCCTGATGGGAAGGGAAGGGAGATAATGACAGAATGACAGGAAAGGAGGGAAGAAAGGAAGGGGAAATAATAGTGAGGAATGGAAAGAGGGAAGAAAGGAAGAAAGTTAGAAAGAGGAAATAATGTGGAAGAAGGTAGGCAGGCTGGCAGGAAGGCAGGAAGGCGGGCAAGAAGGAAGGAAGAAAAGGAAGGGAGGGAGGGAGAGAAGGAGGGAGGGAGGGAGAGGGAGGGAGGAAGGAAGAAAGGAAGGAAGATTTCTGATGCTACCTGCCAGCTTCCCATAAGGAGGCTCAATGCAGAAGTGAGCAGTAAGTCCTATGTTGTTCCTACTCCTAGAGCTTTTTACCTATTTGGGGTCATTCTGTTTCTCTGGAACTACCTCTGAAATGATGCCCAATGGGATAGAGGTTATCTGTGAAGGACGAACTCCCTTTACATAGCAAGTGTCCCAGTCCAGAAAGATGATATATTGTAAAAAGCGATATATATTCATGATTGACCTGTCCCTGGGAATCCAGAAAACCACATGTTTTCAGTATCTAGTCCTGAATGTACCTTCATAAACAAAATTGAAATAACTTGAATGCGGGAAAAAAAAAGATTTCCAATGAGAATTGTTTAGGTGCTGCTCTAAATTTCACAGTATAAGAACTGTGAAATATCAACGGGCTTAATTATTGGATAGATAAAAAAATAAACATTTTCTAAACTGAACTCTCTGAGGTTGAGAACATTACCATAGGTATAACAGAATATGTCTTTGATTTTCATGCCTGCAAAGACAGATCATAAATGCTTATTATTATTAAAGTGGTATGTTCATAAGATTATTTAACCTGCCACACGTATCTACGGGGGGGGGGGGAAGGTGCTAAAATATTGGAATGGAAGATTGAAAAGAAGGGGTTGACACCATGATTTTAACACATTTCTCTCTTTTTCTTTTTTGGTCATAGTAGTTACTTGTGAACAACTATCTCCCAGCCCCCTGACTAACTATTGTATTTATTAATACGTTGTAGGAGAACATTTTTTTAACCAATCTTACTTTACTATCATTTCTGTTTTTGGAAGAGAAGTAAAAATAATATCCATTAAAAGGCAGTATTTGTCTTTGGGTTAATAATATATTTATTACCCAAATGTCTAAGCAGCCAAATAAGAAGATACTGATCCATCAGTATAAATTTCTAGAAAGATTTCTATGTTCTGCTTGACTGGGATTGCTATTAAAAGCTATTGATTTAAATATATTAACTACCTACCTAGCTAGGCAGTCTGGTAGCTAGGTGATTACATAGGCAGATAGACAGATGGATAGATAAATGGATGGATGGATAGACAGATAGATACAGAGTGAGTGAGAGAGTGATGTAATCCAAATATGGATCAGTTTACTTGGTCTAAAACATTGCTGTAATATTTTATTTGTTCTTCTCCTTTTTTATTTCTCTGTAGTATATCCTAACCACTGCAAATAAGGCAAATAAAATAAAATTAAAAAAAATAGGTAATTTCATTTTACTGTACCAAAATGGTAACTCTATAATAAATTTACCTCATTCATTTGAGAGTTAAACAGCAAGAATATTTCAGATAGATTTTCATGTTTCGCCATGAATGAAAATATTATTTAGGTTTTGAGGAAGTTTATAATCAAAGCATAAAATCTAAAGTATGAATAGTTATGAAAATATTGCTTTATCAGTAAAGGAGAAGAGCTAAATGCCCATGAAAATGCAATATGGCATAATAAATTGGGATGCATTTAGTGAAATTAATGAAAAACAATTTAAGATAATACATATCAAGACCTAACCATTTAAAAATTCAGTATTTTACATATGAAGATTTCAATTGTTCTTGTAAATTTCTATAAAACAGTTTTCCAGGAGGCTTCTTATTCCTGTCAGTAATCGATAATGGTGAAGGCAGTGGCTCTCTCTTCTTCCAAAAGATGGTTCCTTCATTTCTCTGTTGCTTCATTTTCTCTGTTGGAGAAAAATCTATAAAAAAGAACTCCTGTTCCATCTCATTTGCCACTTACAATTTGAGATTTGTTTCATGTGTTCAAGCAGAACACTATAGTTCTTCAATTTCTAAATGCTTTATTATGAGTTTGCAAAGCCAGGTCATGCACAAATAGACAGGTTTAATATAATGACACCCCAGCTACACAGGAAATGGGAAAAAGAATAGGAATATTCTTTATTAGCCAAGTGTGATTGGACACACAAGGAATTTGTCCCCAGTGTGTAAGTTCTCAGTGTACATACAAACAACAAAGTGATAAGTCATAGATCATAAATCATAAGTTGCAATCATAAATCACACATAAACAAGAAGTGATAAATCATAAGATACCAATAGGAGAAGGTAATAGGAAAGATGAGAAGATAAGAAAGATGAGAAAATAGGGTATATTTATAATCAAGCAACAAGGAAATGCAAGATTACAATGTGTTTGGTTACAAATTAATTATAAAATGAAATACAAGTTGAAAACAGACCCAGGTTGCTGTACTATATTCACAAATTGACCTTCCCCCCCAGTTGTTGTTGGGGGATGGGGTGGGAATTTCTTTTCTTAGATAAAAATCAAATGACAAAAGTTTGAAAAGCTGCTTTTCTTTTTCAAGATTAGGAAGGATTTTTAGGATAGGAATAAATGTAATAATTTAATAAATAAAATAAATGTTTCCAACACAAAAGCTGTGATTAGGAGTTATGCTGTCAGAAGTTTTGACTATTTGCGACAATTGCACTTTTGTGTGGATCGCTATTAAATATGAATACATGTAAACCAAAGTCAGGTTTGCTTTATGATTTCCCCCCTTTTTGCCTCATTGGGCTTGAGCTACCAGAACTTACAACAATGACAGGTACCATGACCCTTAGACAAGAAGGCCAAGAATGTCTGGTTGTCACCTTAACTTGCACCTTGAAGCCTCCTAGTAACCAGTATAGTTTGTATTTCTTTTTTTCATTTCTTTCTTTCTTTCTTTCATTTCTTTCATTCTTTCTTTCTTTCTTCCTTCCGTCCTTCCTTCCTTCCTTCTTTCCTTCCTTCCTTCCTTCCTTTCCTTTCCTTTCCTTTCCTTTCTTTTCCTTTCCTTTCACAGCACATTGATGACACAAGCAACACAAAGTATTGTAAACTTGGGTGATTATTGGGTTTTTCTACCTCTCTTCACTGGCTTGTGAGGGTTGGAAAGACAAATTTATTTTACAAAAGGAAAGCTTAGGGAAAAATATAAACCCTTCAATTTAAAAATTAATCTAAACAATAAAACTATTTTCTGTAAGTTGTGTACCTGTACTACATTCTCAAAAGCTCAATTTTATTATATTTTTACATCTTTGTAGTCTATATCCCCAATATATTTATTTATTTATTGCTGACTTCTATTTTGGTTATCTTAATCCTTGTATATTGTTATTGTCTTTTGTTCTAGAGCTATGCCCTTTTTCTACAGAATTCCTTCTCTGTGTTATCCCTTTTCTTTGTTTGTTTCTGTTCTCTGTTCTGTCAAAATCTTTACTTTATCTTTTCAACTTATTGGTTCCTGGCTGGGCTTTTTGATTCTTCTCTTCTTCAATTTGACAGTTAGAGAACATTTTCATACCAATTCTGAGGGAAGGGGGGGAGGAAAGTGTCTCTTCCCAGTTTTCTAAGCTGCTGACTCTTTTCTAGTTGTCTCTCCTTGTTGTCTTTTTGTCATCAGATTTGTCTATCTTTTAGTCTGCCTCTTTACCTGGCACTTAGTCTTTATTCAGTCTATTTTTCATGAAACCTTTGGCTGCCGCTCTCCCAGGCAGCCATCTTGTTCCCCATTCTTCTTGCTGTCATGGTTCCAACAGACAGAGACAAATAAAGCAGAACTCTGAGGCTTGCAAGTTCCTCAAAGAACTTGTTTATTGATACAAAGTATCGGTACGTCAAAAGTGAAACCAAGTCTGAATAGGTACATAACAATTCCCAATACAAAGTTAAGAAATCCCACCCCTAAAGCTATGCAAGCTACTACGTTCCCCAATACAACTTCTTGGTGAGCTTTTTTGCAAAACACCCAACCTGCAATCCCGGGAACAGCCAATGACCTTGGTTCCCATGGGAGAAAGCCTGTTTTGCCTAGTGAAGCACCTGGTAAACCCCACTCCCTCCATGCTATGTGTCAACTGAAAATGAGTAGGGAAAATGGCTGCAGACATGCTCATTTTCAAAGTTGACAGTTGACATTTTCAGAAAGAAAATGTCTCCTGCAGGAGAAACAAAAATCAGGTTAGATATCCCCTCGGGGCTTGTGAGGGTATTAATCATAAACTTTTTTATCAATCTATCCACCTTCACATTTGTACATTTCACCCATGTAGCCTCTGAACTGGACAAGATATTGTAACTGGACCACTGGACAAAGTATTGTAATTTTCCCTTGTACAGCCTAGAATTGAGAATACTTTTTATTTCATAATGCATCTCTCCCTTTATCACCATTGGACCAGGCAGCTCTTTTGGAATAGGTCTTAAAGTGGATTCTGACACAGGTTTCAAAAGACTGCAATGAAATACCAGGTGAACTTTCCCCAACAATTGTGGAAGTTTTAACTCCACCCTCACAAGATTTATGATCCTGACCATGGGGAAAGGACCAAGGAATTTTGGATCCAATTTTTTGCTGGGCAACTTTAACCATAGATATTTCATTGAAAGATAAACTAATTGTCCAACATAAAAAGGGTTTTGAGGGGAACGTTGTTTGTTTGCTTGCTCCTTGTAAACCTTGGTAGCTTTGGTCAGTGCCTTCTTCACATTCACCCAAACCCCCTGGAAAGATATCACCCACTGGCCCAAAGTCTGGGAAGTAGTAGGATCCTGTGGGAATTTAGGTATGGGCACAAAATCTCGACCCATCACTATTTTGAATGGGGTGAGTCCCGGCTACTTTGCACAGTATTATTGTACTCTACCTCTGCAAAAGGTAAAAGGTCAGCCCAATTAGACTGCTGGTAATTTACATAACATCTGAGGGGAAAGAACAGTGAGGAATGGAAAGAGGGAAGAAAGGAAGGAAGTTAGAAAGAGGAAATAATGTGGAAGCAGGTAGGCAGGCTGGCAAGCTGGCAGGCAGGCAGGCAGGCAAGAAGGAAGGAAGGAAGGAAGGAAGGAAGGAAGGAAGGAAGGAAGGAAGGAAGGAAGGAAGGAAGGAAGGAAGGAAGGAAAGCTTAACAGAGACAATACTACCCTGACATTCAGTTTTAGTTTTGCAAATAGAACTACAAATTATACTTATTCTGCTAATCCCAGATGTATGTGAATAATTATGGCTAATGAGTGGGAAAGGAAAGACACACATAGACTCTTCATGGTTAGGGTTAGATTAGCTAAAAGACTGAAAAGACCTCTGAGTTCCTGGAAAGCTATTGCCAATCAAAGTAAACAGTGCTGGGCTAAAGAAATACATGGCTAACGTGAGAAAAAGTAAGTTTTCTGTGTCCCTGTATCAACATGATACCTTGTTGGCTGTGCTATTTTAATGTCTCAGATTGGATGCAGATTAAATGAATGTACCTCATTTAAATGTTAATGCACATTCTGTTTTATAATGGCCTTTCAAAACAACTAAAGGAAAAAGAAATGAGATACAGTAAAGCGGACAGATGTGATGATTCATTGTGGGAAAAACAGTGTGGAATTACAATCTGAAAGGAGTTATAGTATTCCCATAATGCATTTCCACATAATACAGATAGTGGGTTTGAATTGGACAGATTCGTAGAAATTATTTGTTTTTCTTTTCCATGTTTGTATTATCCTTCAATTTACTTGAAATCTGCATGAAAAAAGGTAATGGAAAATGGTGCACCATTTCATTTGCCTCTCTCCTAATGTGTATATTTTTTTACTCCCCCCCCCCCTAAACTGATCAAATGCAATTAGGGACACATTTTTCCACATCATGTAAATGCATATACTTCTTTTATAATTATATCTTACTACAGAAAAATGAAGAAAAAAATGGGACATAAAATAAAATTATATGTTTTGATACCCATACAGGTTTATATATGGAAAAGTTGAATAAATATGCATTAAAGCACTCAACAAATTTCTCTTAATCTACTACAAAGGGGATTTTTTTTAAAATCTGAAAGGACACATTCCTTTTGCACTAGAGTAAGAGGAATTTGTTGAATACTTTAATATAGATTTACTCAAGTTGTCCATCTCAAGCCTGTATGAGAATCAAAACACACAATTTATGTCATATCCCAGATTGTTTGAAGTAAATAAATGAGGGAGGCCTAGAAGAAGCTTCACATTTCTGAAGATCTAGGAAAACTTGGAATATTGAGAGAAGCCATTGCACTATTTATATTTTGCTGCAAGAATGAAAGAACTCTGGTTTAAAATATACTGTATGAATTGTTTGCAAGGTGTGTTTCATTAATAAATAGAGATGTAATCCTAAGAGATATCAATGAAATATCAAAATCCAGCCCTTCTTATAACTTTTGACTTTTTGTTTTCATGTGTACTGTCAGGATTCCGACTAATGAAACACTTCAAAGAGCTTCCCAGGTGTTGTTTATCCTAAAAAGTCTTTATTCATGTAACAACATGTCAGCACGGCATGGATGGATGCCAAGAACTAAATTCCCCTGTCACATAATATTCCAGCCTATTCCCCTCCTCTATTTGCAGTAATAAATCACGTTCTCCAATCAATTTGAAGGCCAAAGGTTCTCTTCCATTTTTTGCAGTCGGCCAATTCCTTATCTCACTAATCCTCCACACACATTCTTTCTCCTCCCCTCCCAGCACCATTTAAGTTAACTCTAAAAATACCACACAGCACTGCATATTTTGTCAGAGCAAGAACATCCAATATTAGCAACGTTGACATGTACATCAAAATATTCTTCAAATCTTGTAGGTATTTTCAATAGCTTTTTTCTTTTTTCCTTTGCATGATAAAGTATAGTATTAAGGTGGCTTGTGAGACTGTATATTTTGTGAGATGTCACCAGGCTTGGGGCTTTCTTCACTCCTCTTTAACATCTACATCAGGGGTAGGCAACCTTGGCTCTTTTATGAATTGTGGACTTCAACTCCCAGAATTCTTGAGCATGGCTGACTCAGGAATTCTGGGAGTTGAAATCCACAATTCATAAAAGAGCCAAGGTTGTCTATCCCTGATCTACATGAACCTGCTAAGTGAAATAATCCATCAAAATGGGAGGAGGTCACATCAGTATATGAATGATTCATATCAACTGTATCCAGTTGTTCATCTTCATCTCAGTGAACTGAGTGTTGATGTGAATGTTTGTTTTTTATGGCACTTGGAGGCTTTGGGTGTCTGGATGGGGAATAGCATGTGTCAATCAAAGCTGGTAAGACTGGGTGTGGCTGTGAGTGGGGGCTTCCCCTGCATCTGTGGATTTACCATCCTTGGTCTTATTTAGGGTTGTACTGGCCCAGATGGACCTGGTGAGTAACCTAGGGGTCCTGGACTCATGACTCCTGCTTGAGGAGCAGGAAGCAGTTGTGTTGTATACCAATTACACCCTTTCCTGGATTGGGAAGCTCTGTTTGTAATTCTGTCTTTTAAACTATGTTTGTTCATATGGTTTTATGATTTTCAAATGCAAACCACCCAGAATCACTAAGGTAGTGAGGTGGATGGTATATAAATTTGATAGATACTTTATTAATATGTATTCATTTCACTTTACTAATTATTTAATGAGGCAGCCACCATGAACAGATTTTAGGTTACTCTCTGTAAAAGAAATGAAGGCACTTCACTGCTATGGAATATGTCAGAAAAAGAGAAAGATTCACTTTTCTTTTTTTTTTGAGAATAGAATACAGGTATCTGTGCATCCAGCTGTTCTTGGCAGACTGATACTTTAATGCCATTTCTCAAACTAATGACCAGTAGAACTTTTTTTTAAAAAAAAACCCACAATGTTTTATTGATTTTTTTTACAATAACAATCCTTAGTGCCTGGTGTATCACATGTTGTCTTGGTTCATAATTTAAAAAAAAAAAAAACCTCAATCAACAGTAGTTAATTAACAGTCAATAATAATTTTATACTTCCATAATTAGTAAAATGATTAATAGTATATTTCTTTGATCTTCTCTTCTCCCAATAGTATCCTCCTTCAACCTTAAGCAAGTATAGTTTTTAATATTTTCAATGCATAAATATGAACATTTTCTTCCATGTTTCTACCAACAATAATAGCGTCCACATGTGACTTTTTTTCTTATCAATTTGTGTTTTTTTTTATAAAAGTCAACTTATTGATTCACCATATATCCTATTTTCATAAATCTTGTTTAAGCTTGATTTCTTAATATTTGAACAATTCTTATCAGTCATAATTTTCTCAGTATTTAACATGTAAATATCCAAATTTTCCATTTTAAAACATTATTCCAATGTTTTCATATTTCATATGTTATAAAAATACTGTACTGCTCATCTATCTTATGACATCTACCTATAACATCTTTTCTGATCAATTTATATTTCACTTATATTTGTAAAATTTGTTAATTTGTTAAATCACTATATATCCTTTTTTCAAAGTTCTTATTTAAACTTAATTTCTCCTCCATATTTCAATCATTCCTTAATCCTAATTCAAACTTAATTTATCTTTGAAATTCAAACTTTTCATTCACATACATCATCCCAATATTTTTACATTTTATATATTATCAAAAGTACTATATTACTTATATCTCTTATCCCTGTTATTGTAAGGCTCTTTTATAGCCAAAGTTTTCTGTTCATTTAACCATATTCAAACAAATGTTTGCTCATGTAATACTCCATCTGGTAGGGTGAATCAAATCTCTTGAATCTGTCTTTGTCCTTCTTCTTTTGCCAAATAGCTTTCCAAATTGATATTTTCAGCTTGCAAGGAAGTTCTTGTATTTTTGTAAGTGATGTTGAGAGCGGAGAAGACAGAGTAGATAAAATATATGCTTTTTGTCTCCCAAACAATGATTCTCCTAGCAGTGTCCATTTTGTTAAGTCTTCTTTCTTATCCTCAGGTTTATTTTGACATTCTAATGAATAAGGTATATTTTCCATTTTTGTTGTTATGTTCAAGTCTTGTAATTTTTTTTCTGTTTGTATTAAATTATAGTTCTCTTCATTTATAGCTCCACTGATTAAGTCATTTTTTCTAGGTTATGTTCTGTTGTCTGATTTGTTTGTTCATTTTTTACCATCATTTTCTGAATATTTTTTGATTGTGAGTTTAGATTAGAAATGTGCTAATTTATGTCATCAAAGTTGTGTTTAATCTCTTCGTGGTTTAAATCTATTGTCATTTGCATCTGTCATAACATTACATAAATTTCTCTTGGAGAGTATTTGTCTTGTCTTGAAATGTTGCTTCTGGAGGTTTTTGATATTCCAGGTTGAGTCCTTCAGCAGTAGGTATTAAATGTGGTTTTCTGTCATTTTTTGATAAGTATGCCATATCCATGTTATCTCCCGCTTTCAAATAATCCATCATCAGTGCCACAGTCTCTGCAATTAGCCTTGTCAAACCAGCCAAAACTCAAAATCTAAACAGTCCAGTTTTGTATAGTTCTTATCTTTATATATAGTTTTTATAATCCACTGTATTTCCAGTTGTCAAGGCTTCAGTAAAATCAATGTTTTATAACAGTTCTTTCATTCATGGGTCAGTTGTCAACCAGTCAAAATTGCAGTTCAGTATATTTAGCCACCTTGAATTCTTCCTGTAAATTCCCCCCTAAAAGATTAGTCAAAAATCAAACTTTTTCTTTTCCTGTAAACAATTTTTGAGTTTAGACAACCATCAGAGTATTTCTTTTCCTTCAGACACTTTCTAATCTTATAGCTGGCCTAGTATATATTCTTTTCTTTGTTCCCAGCAGCTGTCTTCTTAAAGATTATTAGAGTTCAAGGGAACAGATTTTTCTTGGTTTCTGGGCATTGTTGTTATTGTGCTATGTTCTAATTCTCCACTAGGTGTCAGTAGTTGTTTGTTTTCCAGCTTTTTCAGGTAAGAAATAATTCTTATTGGTTTTTTTATACGTATAATTTCATCGAGACCCTTTAGAGTATTTTTTTTTTAGTTTTTAGATTTAGCCAGACTGTAGTATTTTAAATTTGATTTCAATATGTTTCTTTCCCCCTTAAAAGTTAATTTGCCACTTCTGTCTATGGGGGAATGGGGGTGTAATTTCCTCCCTTTACTTTTGGAGGTTTTCTTATTTTGGGGATGTCTCCCAGAGACTTAATTGCAGAGTAGAAGAGAGAAGATTCATACTCTCACCAGTTCAAAGCATGCTGTTCACTGTTGTTCTAGCTCATGCTCTTGGACTTTGGCTGCAAGTAGCTTGGGCTAGACGCTGATGTGCAGCTAGCCCTTCTCCTGTTGGGTCAGAGGGTTTTCAACCAGATCAAACAGAATGATCACCATTGTTATGTGATCAACAGGACACCCCTCTTTCTTTGCCGCAACTTCAGACCCATTTAGGGTCTCCTGGCAGGATGAAATCAGCCGTGGAATGCAGAGCTCCACAATCCCATGGCTGTGAACTACGGCGCAAAAACCAGAAGTGACCAGTGGAACTTTCTATATGAAGCATCTAATTATGTGTAATGAGATAGTGTTCCATTGTTTTGAGGAGAGAATATATATTTCTACTTCTTACTTATTGCATATATAGGAAGACTTTGAAGAGAGGTATAGTTAGCTCTTCAAAGCACTATGTCCAGTTTGGGGATAGAGAAAATGAGCAAAAGATTTTTCTGAATTTTCTGTATATTTCCTTAAGGTAGGGCACCACCTTTGATATGCTAATTTTCAGTTCCTTGTTGTATCATACATTCCATCTAACATTTGTTGCAAACCTCTCAGATTCTCAGTGAAGAGAATTGTCAAGTTTCAAGAATAACTTACATTCAGGCCCTAAACAGCACACCTTTAACATTATTATGCATTCCTTATATATCATTAGATTCAGTAAGAGATCACACTTCCTTATCTTATTATATCTTAATATTACACTATTTGCTAAGCATTCTAGCCATCCCCACAGGTGCTTCACTTGCACTATATCACATTCAACAATCAATATTCAACTTCATATGTGTGTAAAACATCCTGTACTTCAAGCCTGTTCACTTTTCATATGCCTTCTTTAATCATACAAATTATACAAAGAAAGTGTACAATAAACTTTATTTTTTCACATTCATATATTTATGACATCTGCTCAGGTACAATATAATAATAATAATAAACTTTATTGTCATTGTATGTGTATACACAGTATACACATACAACGAAATTTACGTGACACTCAAAGACCAGGTCCCACACATATAATCTCCAAACACACTCCCACCCACCACAATTCCCACCGCTAAAACTGCCCAAATATCCACCCATCAGACCAAGTAATACTGCCCAACAGTTCACTGATGGTGGCCCTTTAGTTCATTATTAAGTGCAATTATAGCGCTGGGATAAAAACTATTCAGAAAACATGTAGTCCGAGTTTTAAATGTTCTATATCTTCTGCCAGAATGCAATAGTCCCAAGAGATTGTAAGCAGGATGGGAAGAGTCTCTGAGAATGTTATGCAACTGTTCTACACAGATAAAATCATACGGCACTTATCAAACTTTGGTAATTGTTATACTCCTTTGATCAGAATATCACAAAATACTTTCCAAGACATTGTGAACAAGCAGCCTCTTCCCCATGTCCTTCATAGCATTTCCATTTATTCTTTCTGGCTTTCACTTTCTATAGGGGAACAATAATGGCAATTGTCCAATTATTAGGCACTGGTACAGCCTTTACATACATGCATTAAACAAGCTACACAATAGCTTTAAACAAATAAATAAATAAATAATCCCTAGACAGTCTATAGTTTCACTGTAAATATTTAGTGCTATAGCAACATCATTGTTAATATAGTACCGAAAACTGAAATTAGGTTGAGTACTATGAATTAATGCTATTTTATTGTAGCAGGGGAAAAAAAGTATTGAATGTAGGAAAAGAATTAGATCTGAGCCACAGTTTAGATTAAGAGTATTTATAAGTAAAAGGCAATTACCTTTTTAAACCTTATAATACAATAAATATATACTACAATAATACCAGCATGCTAAGAATTAGAGATTTAACAAAATAGTGTTAACTAAACCACAATAATTGTTTTACAAGTTGCACATACTGAGGAGCCCACAAAGAACCTGACACACATATGATGATGGTGGCAATAATCATAAACAAAAAGAAAAGTGGTCCTGACTATCATCTGTTTTTAGGTGGAGCCAGTTCTTTATTCCCCCCCTCCAAATGTATAGCTTCCTATACATTTTGAAAAACAAGGGGAGATAGAATGGAAACCTGCAGCACCCTGCATTCTAAAGCTGCAGAGAAATGCATTGATTTTTCCAAGGCTATTATCTGATCCTTGCCCTTGAGGTAAAAGTGGAGCCATGAGAAAACTGGGCTTCCAAATCCGGAAATTTCTTTGTTGACCCAAGAAGATGCCATGTTTCATAGTTTCAAAAGCCAGATATTCCAGAAGCTCAATCACTTGTTATTCTTCTTCTTCTGAGCCATAACTAATTGAAACAGATTCAGATAACTTAATAATATGAACAAGTGTACTATTTTTATTTTATGTGGCTTGGCACCAAGGAATTTACAGAACTGTTTTCACTTCATAGAAGTGACCCGCCTTCTTCACCCAACCTGCACATATTACCAACTTATAGTTGCCAGAAATGTAAGGTGAAGTGCTAGAGGCCCATTGCAGGCTTTTTCATTTTCAGACCCTCTAGTCCAATGGTATTTCAATAGGCTAGAGTGGAGAAGACAAGAGAGAGAAAGCAAGCAGAAGTGGTCTGTCTACTGTGTTGAGATTAATTGGACTTACTGTTTACAAGAAGAATTGCAATTAAAACATTTGATGCCTGAAGGTTGCTTCCTATGTATCACATCTTATAGATTGTAAACCTAAAAATAGTAATTGTTGTATTACCCAAGTTTGCAAACACTCTTTTGAAGGGAAAATGCTGAAGTAATCATGGGTAAAATGCTTCATTGTGTTCACTAGGGGCCATAGCAGAAAATATATTATGAGTAGGATTTCTGATAGATAATGTTCAAGTGGAATCAATATTTGGAAACTTGACAGACACATCTACTAAATGGACTATTCCAATTCTAGAATAATAATTCTGTTTTGAACAATTATACCAATTGTATACTTAAAATGAGATCTGCCTTTTAAGATTCTATCAAAAGGAGAAAAGCTAACCTTGAGATTTGCATATTATGCTAAAGATTTTGCAAATAACAAATATATGCATCTGATATCCACTTTTTCGCTGTAGGCTGGAATGAAGTGACTTGGGATTACCAGGTTAAAGAGGTCATCTCTCATGAATTTTAGAGCTTTTTTGACAGTCATTCCAGACATATCTATAAAATAGAATACTAGAACTAAATTATGTGACTGAAGCTTTTCTGCAGCCTTCTCTTTTCCTCTGTCTACTCATAAGAGTCTTCAAAAGTTAAGTTTATACAGTTTAGGGCAAGTAGATCCTGTCCCCCACAGTCAGCTACAGAAAGGCAATGCAAACACAAGTCTGATGTTGGAGTGTCTATATACCTATTTGTCCTACCACTTTTTTCAACTTTAAATTGTCTGTGAGCTGTTGTGCTTGTGAAATAAAGGCTCATTTTACAAGCAAGTACCTGAACTATACCAAGCTTACTTTTCAGCTAGTTAACTAAATTTTTGTGTATAGGCTTGAGTAAACCTTTGAGGCTTCAACTTTACAAATGGTCCTGATTCTTTGAGCATGTTTGTCATTTGGTTTTAATTTTGTTTCAACTGTACCTTCCCATGACTTCATGACTTTTTAATATGTAAATTGCCCAGAGCCATTTAGTGAGATGGGCAGTGCTTAAATTTGATAGATAGATGATAGAAGATGGATAGACAGACAGACAGATACCAATATTATGGGGGTTCCCTTTTAAAAGGGTGGGGCTTTCCTAAATAATACAAAGGACAATTCCCACCCAGAATCTCCACCCCCACACGTGGGAATTCTAGAATACAGGTTTAAGCAGGGAGGTTATACTTTGTATGTAACATACTGATGTGGATGAATATTCTTTAACCTAAATTCAGTATATCATTCTTTAGTCCTTTTCTCAAGAAGTCACCCTTGCTATAATATTCATTGGGTTCCAAACAATTGAAGCATAACAAAATTTGACACGTGAAACATTGAACAGTCTCAATGATCAAACTTCCAGTGTTAAAAAATCTTGTTAATTTCAGGAAAAAAATACATCCCTAATTCTCTGCTTCATGTAACCCAAAAGGAAAATGTTGTAATGTTGTACTGAGTGTAAAACAGCAAAGCTGATCTTTAAGAAAATGTACTGGTTTTGAGAAATGCATCTGTGTTCTGTGCTTAGGGATATGAATATCTTAATCAAATCAGTCAGTTACTACTAGGAAATAATTTATCATTCATTCCATAGGAAATAGTTGAAATTATAGATTTGTTTCAGTGGTACTGGTGGTACTGAGAATAAGAAACCTTTTGGTGGGGGACAAAAGTTGAGAAAAAGCCATTTTTTTTCTCCCTTTCACAGTGATTTGGGGCATCTGCTGAGAAGAGTCCATTTATTGCTCCTATTTTAGTTAGTGACTGTAGAAAGAGTGCACCATAAAACTGATAGATATTGCTCTTGTATACACCAAAAAACTTTAAAATATCTTCCCACTTAAACTTAAATTACAATTAACAATCTGTAAATAGTGCAGCCTTTTTTTAAAAAAAATGCTGACACTTTATCTCAACTTTAAATGACCCATGTTATTTATTAGATTTATATCTTACATGTTGTTTAAGAACTCAAAGCAGTAGTGTATGCACTGTAGGGCTGCATTCTCCCTGTGAACTAGATACTCTGAAAAAGAATGATTGACCTAAAGTTGTCCTGGGAACTTCTGGATCTCCCTGGTCCTAATCCAACATCTTCATCACTTTGGCTGTCTAGCTGTTCAATATTTTCTATTTCATCTGGCGGTGATTCTCAGAGATCTCAAACTCTGTTCATTTCCAGGCATGGTAGGAGAGAGAGCTTTTCAACCAAAGATCCATTGGGTATATGTATATGTATACCAACAGCTAGAATTTACCACCCAGCTATACTCAGTCCAAAATCTGGTATTATGAACAGCAAGCATTTTATGAAAAAGTTTTGCTGAACTTAATTTGTTTTAGTGGCTGATAATGTGCAGATCTGTTATACATTCAGATTACCAACTTTGATTATTCTGATCTGAAAAGCAAAACATGTGCAGATGTAATTGTACATGAACTATCATTTATTTCTTCAGTTTTATTGAACATTCTTCCCACTTCCTTCAATTTTTTTTTCTAAAAAAAAAATTGCGAGGTAGGATATGTTCAATGTAATTGTTATTTTTTTTAAAAAAAAAAAATAGCAATCCTTTTTAATCTTTGGAAATCTATCACTAATCTGTTTTTGGTCAGTGTTTGTTATGTATTCCTTTCCTATGAGAAACAGAAAGCTGTTAGGTATGTGTAGACATGATGCATAATTAATATATTTATGCAGACTTTTATGGAGAAACCATGAACTCAAGCACTTTATATGGATCATTTTAGTTGTTCTAGTCATTACAGTAAGAATAAAATTTAACTTCTAGAGCTATAATATTGTTTTTGCCTTAAATTAAGTAGGAAATGTCACATATAATTCAACTGATCATCATAGCTGAGATCTACGTAGTCAGATTTTAGTTGTAAAAGATTTAAAGTTCTTGAGAATCTTGGCAATCATAATATGATTGATCTCATCTGTTGATGGAAGTTAAAATAAATATTCTCTGGCACTTTTTACTATCACACAAGTGCCCTAAAAAGCTAGTATTTTTCTAATAATTGAATATACAAGTGGTCTATTATAATTCATTCTGCTATTTTAGAAAGTTTTGCTCAATTCTGCCCATCCTCTCTTTTTGCTACAAATTTAATATGAAGACAATCTACTGGCTCCTATACAAATTAGTCTATATCAGGATGGCATACTTATGTTTAAGTTTGCATAAGTTTGCAAGTACAACAAACAGCATCCCTCTTGCTGCAGATTTTACAACAATACTTGCTGTTATTGAATTGAAATGCTAGATATAAGGTACAGCAAGTTTTGTCATGAAATGTAAGCAAAATAACTGAAAATGTTTCAAAATATCATCTGGAAATATAAATAAATACAACAACTGTAGTGTAAATGACTGCTCAGAAAAGTAACTTTGCAAAGAATTATGGGTAAGTCATGTCAACAATTAATGAGCAATTGGAACAGGAGAAAATCTAAAGAGAAACTGTACCAAAGTCCATTGCTGAAGATGAAAGAGTTAGGATCTGTAAATGGTGAAAAGTTGTACCATGTGCATTTAGTGTTTGCTTATCAGTGAATGAAAAAAGGAAGAAATATGCAAGTACTCAATATGATTTATATAACAACATTTAAGTGTTGTCTTCCCTAAGATGCGATTCAGATTTAAACTGCTTATCTGCCTTGAGAAAGGCATTTGACAGACAGCTGTTTGAATAATGTATAAGGCTGTGAGCTCCAGTTTGGTAGATGGTTAATTGATATTAACAATAAGGTAGTGTTTTAAATACAAAAATGTTAAAAAGAATTCACTTTAGTTCAGGATAGCTTCTTATGGAAATGTATATCTTGCTATTTCAATCTGTCAGTTAATAGCTAAGACTTAACACGTATTCTTTTTCTGTTACAATCTATAAGAAAATCAGACATTTAGAAGACATTGTATCCTTTCAGAATACTTTTAAATAATTCAGGTTCTGATATCTCAAACACTTAATTTACACACACACACACACACACACACACACACGTGTGTGTGTGTGTGTGTGTATAATGTTTTACTGAATATGTGTTGTTTAAATGAAAAGAATGGAGAAGGGTACAATGTCTCCATATTTTAATGAGTGTTTCTAGATAAATTGACTGAATCTCTAGTAAATTCTAAATATAGATTTTATTTAAAGGAATCCTAATCAACTACAGAAAATTAACAAAGGCCCAGTGGCTTCCATTGTGCTACCTATATCCAGATAGAGTCAAACCATAGCACTCACATTTTGTTCAAAACCAAGCTTCCCAGTGGCTTCTGTTTACATCAGCCTACAGTCTGTCTAATAAAATGCTCACAAAGTGTAATGGTCACTAAGTGAACCATGTGACTGGCAGAGAACTTCGGTGAAGATTATTGGTTGCTGCTGCCATATTCAGATGAAGTTCCTTCATGGAGAAATACCAGCATTACTTTCAATTCGACATCTGTTGCTGTCAGGTGCAGACATTTGGATATAAATGTATTCATTGGTCAGACAATGATATGTATTCGGTTCAGATGAGTTGTTTTGGCAATTGTCCTTAAGTCTAGACTCCAGCTATTGTATCCTCCTATTGGGCAATTTCCCATGTTCTATATCTTCCAGTTTGGTATTCCAGGAGAGTAATTGCCATTATAAAGTTAAAGCTTCAAAGTTATATGCCGGTGCAACAGGCAGTTTTAAAATTAAATTGCCTTTCTTTCCTTTTTCCAGTTTTTCCTGAGAAACAATTGTTGCAGATCCTGTTAACAGCAATTTTTCTCTTTTGTAGCATAATGGTTACAATACTTGTCTAACTTGTAGAATGTAGGATGTTCAGCATATTTTCTTTCTTTCCCTGAACTGCGTACTTTTCAGCTATTTTCTTAATTATGTCCACTGGTGCATCATTTCAATATTTTTTTCAGTCTCTCAAATCACAGGAAAGCAAGTAGCACAAGGAAGGAAAAATGCTAATTAAAAAAAAGATCTGCCAGTTTTCAAACCAGGGACTTTTCTATGTGTCAGGTATGTGTTATTACAATTATTAAGGAAGGCATGCTAAAATAGAATCAGCAATTGGTGTAATTCAGGAAAAGCACAGAAAATGTAGTGGCTTTTCCTGTTTCTAGTCAGTCAAAGTGTAGCTTAAAACGAAATGAATTGCTTCAGGCAAACTGGACAATGATGCTTGAGCCGACCAAAGCAAGAAAACACTCTTTTGAAGGAACAGGAAAATGGGACATTCACAGTGAGTAGGTGTGAATAAGGGGCTACATCAACTATTTTTGGCCTCCAAGGTCACTTTCCATCATTTGTCCATATTGGTAATGGTACTACTTGGCAATGTAAAGAAGCTCCATGATTATATGTTCAGTGGAAGTCTTTAATGGTTGAGATCCTGAGAAATCATAACTGTAATGTACATAGTTTTTCCTGAATATATTATGTTCTCAACACAATACTTGATAAGACTCTGTGCTAAGAGTTTCTTCTACTGAATATGTTTCCTAGCACTTTGAAAATATAATCAGTATGGTGAATTGCAACTAATCTAATTGCAAAAGTCATACCCTAGGAAGAATAATAAAATTACTTTGGTCTTCCTTGATATTTTGAAACTGTAGAGAGCAAAGGAAAGTAAGTAAGCAAAAAACATTGGATTGAATTGTCTTTTTGTCTGTGAACATGCTATCTGTAAAATCTGTAACTTACCAAGTTAAATATAGTTTACTTTGTCTAGCTTGTGCTTTTAAAGATGAGTCAGTAAGGACACCAAAGAATGATGGCATGGAAAGAAGACTGGAAAGAATGATTTGACTCATGATTATATCAGCTTTTAAAAGCTCGTAATATTAAAGCAATAGGGTTTTCTGCTTAAAGATCTTGCTCTCGAAAGCATTATTTTTACAATAAGATTAAATACTATCAGCAGTACATGAAGCAATTATTCTGTAAAACCACACTGCGTTCGTGTGACATGTTAAAGAGTACAAATGTTGTCACCTCCAATTTCTGGACTTCTTTTTGTTTACCTTGTTTATCTTCGTTTTGTTCCAAAAAATATTTTTTGTTGCATACTCTCAAATGAAAGGCTACATAGTCTCCAAGCCCGTCACATCTCACCACTCATGTTAGTGCTTGGAAAACTACTCAAAACTACAATCCCACTTCAGGAGTTCATAGCAGTGCATATAACACTCCGTTTTCTATTTTTCCCCTCCACAATAAACCTGTGATGTAGATTGGAGTGAAAGCAAGTATCTAGTACAAAACATTCTAATGATGGTCTGTGGTCGAGCATGCATTACAATGTGTGTTGCCTAGCTCCTACTAAAACATATACTGGCTGTCTCATTTTGATGCCACAAAGGTGAAATTTATGATGTTTTTCATGTAGCAGATAACTACATGGAAACTAAATGAAGTTTGACAAGGCTGAATGGTTGAGACTTTTAGGGTGACCCAGCCCTGTTCCTTAATGGTTCTCTTCCTTTCTCCATTGCTGGTTTCAGGCAGTGTTGGTGGGTCACTGGGAATACGCAAAATAATTAATATTATTAATAATAAGGTATTGACCCAGATTTTTCTTTGTTTTTATACAGTGCCCAGAATTTTGCCAGATAGATTGGCAGCCTTTCAAATTTAATTAATTCATATATTAATAATCAAGTTCATGGATTACCTTCACAAGTATTTGAAGGTAATTGGGACTAATAAGATACTGTTTTATTTTCATAATGGACAGAAGGAAGTATTCATTTTACGTATATTGTGCATAAACTGAAAAACGTTTCAATATCTTAGTAGTAAGGCATCTATTTTCATGGGCATGGTCCTAAGTTCTGTCCTTAGCTACTTATAGGTTCAGACTGAGGAACTGCTGCCAGTTAGAATAAATAAAAATAATTGGATAGATGAACCAATAGTCTGACTTAATGCCTGGCTTTGCAAAATACACTAACCCATTGTGGTTTAGATTTTGATATTAGAAGAACATGGCTCATGGATTAGCATAGTCTGTTAACTCAGCTTGGGAGGAGATTCATTAAATGATGTTTAAAGCAAAATATAGCTTAGTGCAATGTATGAACCAGAATAAGACTTATTCCAGCATAGTTTCTTTCATATCTTTTAGCAAAGTTTATGGAACAGGACACTGTCATATTTCTGTGTAAGTTGCTAGCTGACTGTACAAATATTGGAAGAAACTCATTATTACACAGATATTTTTGAGAGATCTGTATAGAATTTAAATGGTTTAAGTTAAGCAATTCCAGTTAGGAAAAAAATGATTGATGTGTGCATCTTTCTTACTTGCTTAAAATGCTTATACCAAAAAAGATCAAGATTCAAGACCAACTACTGAAATATCTTTAAAGTAAGAAAAGCTTAAAATAATTTAGAACACTCTTCAAAAAAGGAGAAGTCCAATAGCTCATATTTTAATAAAATTTCAGACTCACAAATTATATTAAGAAGTGTAAGCTTTTGTGAATTGCATCTCAACTGTCAGATGCATGGAATATCAACTGTTGTTTTTGTTTATAATTCTACCAGTTGAAGAGTTATATTTTTAATATATTTTAATGCTGTATGCTATTTTGCCTATTAGAAATTAGATATTTTCTAAAAGGCCTTGCATGATTTAGCTAAAATTGAGACTGATTGTTGTATCTCTTTCAATTTTCATTAAAACTCTTTGTAAATTATACAGCAAGAAGTTATTTGCAAAACTGACTTGCTAATGGAGGACTTGAGGGATCCAAGAAGATGAGCCAGAATGTTTGTCAAGAGTAACAAAATAAAATATAGATCCAAAGAAGCTATTATAGAATTGCACTGGATAATGCCAGCCTTCTTTGAAATTAGCATGCACATTTTTGGATTCAGAAGGCATGACTTGAACATTGGACATTAGCTCATAGAAGAGCTTCCTCCCTTTCAAGAAAACAATCCATTAATATACAAACCTCATCATTTTTGAACCAGTGCCCAAGCCCAGCTTGAAATTTTAACTTTTGATTCTTCCTATAGCTGTCTTGTTCTCTATGGAGTTCATAGGTCCAAATTGTGTTCCTTTTCATTTAAAAAAATAGTAAGAATACTTTAGAATAGAACTGAGAATGTTATGAAAAGTTGATATGTTTGGGAATTACATTTGCAATATTTTAAGATATTTTATTCAATGAAAATGAACCAGGGATATCATCCAAAAACTTGGCTTGTTAATGCTATCAATCCTCACCATGACCACCACCACCACCACCACCACCACCACCATCTTGCCATTAAACATTGGTACTGAATTTTAATCTTATTAAATTATCTTTTCTTACCCTGACAAGTTCCCGTATTAAATGTCCTTCATTTGCTGAAGTGAAATTGGCAGGTTCCAGATTTTCTACACTCTACAGTATTTTATTCAAACTTTCCTTCTGTCACCCAGAATAAGCTCCTTATTTAAATAAAACTTCCATTAGCAGAATTAGCTGCATCTCACTGAAGATCACATTTTTAAATTTGTAGGATATATATACATATGTGTGTGTGTGTGTGTATTCTACAAATTTAAAAATGTATATATAGGTTTTTGGTTATTCAGGTTTTCTCCCACATAAAATTGGAAGTGTCTTGGTGACGTTTTAATGAAGTCCCATTCGTCATCTTCAGGCTAGTGTTTTCGGCTTTGTGCTTCTAGGAGCAATGTGTGATCGTAGTTGTTTCTTCCTTTTAACTGCCAGTGGCGATATGAACTGATTGGGTGGGAGATTTGCTGTGTCCTGATTGGGTGGAGGTGTGTTCTGATTGATTAGGGACTTGGCTGTGCTCTGATTGGACGGGGGGTTGGCTGTGCTCTGATTGGCTGGGGGAATGTTCTGTTTGGGTGGGGGCTTTGTTGTGCTCGGATTAGTCTGAGTTGCAGAGGGATGTGAGATGGTGAGCTGCATTGCTGTTGTTTGGCTTCGCGTTCGTGGTCGTGCCTCATCTTCATGGTGGGTGTCAGTTTGCTTCATGTATGAATTGGAGGGGTTTAAAGTGGGTAATGATGCAGCTGTGGTATGGCTCCTGGTTTGTGGTTGTGCCTCATCATCGGTGTGGGTTTGGGTTTGCTTTTTATGTGGATGTGTGGTGGTGACATCTTGTGTGGTTTTCGTGAGTGTGGGTCTGGTGTCATTCTCTGTGTTAGGGACTCATTTGTCAATAAGGGTGGGTTTCCAAAGGGCTGGTAGGCGGGAGGTATCATCTCGTTTATTCATGCTGTGTGGGTATTTTTCTATCTCGATGGCTTCTCTGATTATTCTGTTATTAAAGTGTTCAGTTTTGGCGATAGTTCTGGTCTTTTTAAAGTCAGTTTCATGTCCTGTGGCTTTAAGGTGTTGGACCAGGGAAGAAGTTGGTTCCTCTTTTTTGACTGAGTTCTTGTCTTCTTCAATGCTTGGTTCTTCTGTTGGTCCTCAATGGCAAGAAAAACCAAATGTACAGGTATAATATAGGGGGTACCTTGCTCAATAGCAGTAACTGTGAGAGGGATCTTGGAGTCCTAGTGGACAATCACCTAAATATGAGCCAGCAATGTGCTGCAGCTGCCAAAAAGGCCAACACAGTGCTAGGCTGCATTAACAGAGGGATAGAATCAAGATCACGTAAAGTATTAATATCACTTTACAATGCCTTGGTAAGACCACACTTGGAATACTGCATCCAGTTTTGGTCACCACGATGTAAAAAAAAATGTTGAGACTCTAGAAAGAGTATAGAGAAGAGCAACAAAGATGATTAGGGGACCGGAGGCTAAAACATATAAAGAACGGTTGCTGGAATTGGGTATGTCTAGTTTAACAAAGAGAAGGACAAGGGGGGACATGATAGCAATGTTCCAATATCTCAGGGGCTGCCACAAAGAAGAGGGAGTCAAGCTGTTTTCCAAAGCGCCTGAAGGCAGGACAAGAAGCAATGGGTGGAAACTAATCAAGGAGAGAAGCAACCTAGATCTAAGGAGAAACTTCCTGACAGTTAGAACAATTAACCAGTGGAACAACCTGCCTCCAGAAGCGGTGAATGCTCCAACACTGGAGGTTTTTAAGAAGAGACTGGACAGCCATTTGTCTGAAATAGTATAGGGTTTCCTGCCTGAGCAGGGGGTTGGACTAGATGACCTCCAAGGTCCCTTCCAACTTTATTATTATTATTATTATTATTATTATTATTACTTCTTGAGTGAAAGTCAGACAATGTTAGAAGGGAGGGGAGAAAGTATGTACTCGGGGAATAGTTAGCCATAACAATATTTCAGTACAGTATTCCAAGGCCAGTTGTAACCAGAGGAGATATGGGAGGGAAAGTTCACACTTCAAACTAATTGGAGAATGTGATTGATGACTGTTAAATGAAGGAGTGAGTTATGCTTTGTTACAGGTGATTGGGGGAAGGAGTATTCAGTTTTTGGCTTCATTATGTATGTGGGGAAGCTATGCAGCAATAAAAGGATTCTTTAAGATAAACAAGGCCTCAAAGTTTTTTGAAAAGCTTTTTCTTTCAGAACTATGACATATATATTCTTTCTTTGGTGAATTTATTAATCGTAACTTGCTCACTAATGTATGAATTAAAATATATGCAAAGAGATTAATATTTGCATCATGATTGCTACTTGTACCATTTCTTTTTCTTGTCCTGGGCAGCAGATTGAGGACTATAGCTATATCAGGACTATAGCAAATGTTAAATCTCTCCATCCCACCCCCCACCCAGCCACTTTACATGGTAGAGCCATTAACTACATTCTCTTTCCACATTGCAGTATTTACAAGAGCCTTAGCACCATATCTAGCTTGTCAACAAGTGATTACAGGTTAAATCTACTGAGATGACTCCTAGAGAAAGAAGAAAAAGCAATCTAACAATATATTTTTTTTGTCTCAAACAAACAAAATTGCCGGTTGATGGATACATAAAACCACTTAAGTGAATTCAGTTATATTTTAGTGGTTTCCCATCTGCTGCCAAACATGCACATTCATGTACACTAGCTATACATTTTTGTGTTAATTTTTACAGCCTCTTTTTATGATGATTCATCCTAATGTCCATAAATGAAACTCTATTAAAGTTTATTTCTTAGGCTACTGTAAATTCAAACAGATATAAACACCACACATAATGCTGAGCACAAAGAATTGCTTATTCAACAGACATTTAAAAATACTTTTTTTTAATTTGAAAAGTAAATCAAGGGACTCTTCAATAGGTTGAGAGGGCAATCATAAGTATAAATTAGTAGTAGAATTTCTCTATTCTTTTAACAGTTATACTGACCTCATAAACTAAAATATTAATAATTTACCATGTGCCTTCAGGGCACCTCCCCTGTAAAAAGCAGCTTACCGTGTTGCTTAACAACAAATGGACTATAAGGTAAGTGAAAAATTTACAGGTCTGTCTGGTTAACATTGCTAATGGAAAATATTGCTATAAAATTTCATTTACCATTTACCAGAATGCTGTTCCTAAGTATTCGAAGTGTCTTCATGCGTGTTCATAAATTACACTTTAAAAGAAGCTTTTGTTTTTATTATGTAGCTCCATTAACTACTGCATGAAAAGAGATAACTTATCCCCTTTAAAAATATAGTTTCATCTTGTCAGGATTTATGCTCAGTTATGGAGCAATGATTGAATATGTAAGTATTTTAGAGTTATCCTAATGAGGAGATAAGCAGCATATAAATGTAATCAATCAATTTATTTTTGCATTCATACAGTTAGGTGCTTGGTATATGGACCAAAGAAGAAAAGCTAATGTTAAATCCTCAGATTAAAAATGTATATATTGTCTAGAGAATTGATGGATTTTTCCTTTTTCAAGGCATACAGAAAGAAGCATACATTCAAGGGAGACAATATTCATCAGAGGGAAACCTGCACAAGTGCAACAAAGGTATTAGAATGACATTTTTAGAAGCTAGGCCATTCTATTTTCCTTCCCCTGTTTTTCCATGCCCCCTTTCCAAGAATTATGGAATAACCTGTCATTATTGGCTGCAGCTTTTGGGCTCCCTTCAGACTACTTCCTTCTTTTGTGCACCCCCCCCCCCAATTTACTGTTATCTTCCTGCATGCTCATATGTAAATCCATTTTGGTTACAAAAAGACTCTTAACACATTTAGACAGGAATATTTCAAGAAAATATTTGGGATAAAGCAATCCTGCACAATTCTTCATTATTATTACATAGTTCTATTAGATCATAGATCTTGTCCTGTAAGCAAATTTCTAGAAAATTAAGACTGGATTCTAGTACCAACCAGACATGTTACTAATAGTCCTAATTAAAGCTCACAAGATAAAATGTACTATTATAACATTTTATCATCCCAAGTTTAGATTATTCCCTGTTGGTCCCTGCTGGTCTTTTAGAAAGGCCTTAAGACCAAGCTTCTTTTTCTCTCCTGGAAGTCAGGAGATTAGGTGCACCCATGATATAGTGATCAATTGGTTTTCCTCAGTTGCTGTCAGCCTTCAGAGATGGTCTAGACAGGAAGCATGGCCAGATGAACTAATGCAACTTTATTATAAGGTTACATTAAAGGAACCTCCCTCCTAACCTTTACAACCCAAGAAATTAGGAAGGGTTCCTTGTGAATCATTTGCCACATTGCCTTTTGTGGACTAAACTGCCTTTTATCCAAACATTCCCCTGAATGTGGCTCTTCCCAAGATCATTCCACATACCGTTACAGTAGTCGTTTTAGGCTTTCTGTTTTTATTTCATTATTGTTTTGTATTAATGTGTTAATTTGATTAGCCAACCAAGCCATGTTTGTGAATGGGATGGCCATATAAATTGCTATACATACATAACTTACATACATATGTTCCTTTTGCTTTATTCCAATCCAGTCTCATCTTTTGTCCATATTGACAGATATCTATCTATGTAGGTCTTTGGTTATTCGGGTTTTCTCCCGCATAAAATTGGAAGTGTCTTGGCGACGTTTCGACGAAGTCCCATTCGTCATCTTCAGGCTGGTATTTTCAGCTCCTCGAAGCATGAAGCTGAAAACACCAGCCTGAAGATGACGAATGGGATTTCGTCGAAACGTCGCCAAGACACTTCCAATTTTATGTGGGAGAAAACCCGAATAACCAAAGACCTACATACAAACACCTGAGAAAACCTCAGAAAACAAATATCTATCTATCTATCTATCTGTCTGTCTGTCTGTCTATCTGTCCGTCTAAATTCTTCTTCCATTCATTGAACTTCTCCCATGTGCCCCATCACATCATGTTCCCTGTCATCCTGCAGGTTCTATTAGGCCTTCTGATACATTTTCTTGGAAGCAGAGAAGCTACAGGGAGAAGGGAAAGAAACCATGAAGCTTACCTCTTGGCCCTTTTCCTCCAGCAATGGCAGAATTTTGCTAAACCTTAACTGGATTCAAGCCCTTGCTAATGATTTTATTTTTGCAGCTTCTTTTTTATGATTCTTTTGTTTTAGTTTTTGTTATTTACTCCTTTTAGTTTTCAACCACACTGACAAGGGAGCTGGTAGATTCAGGGATGCAACAGCTGCACCCAAATATTTTAGTCAAATTACAGACTCACTTGCAGAAGCCAATTGGACCAACCATTTGAAATCATTCCCATATTGCTATGAAATTCCTTTTCTAGCTGAGACAACCGTTTCATTCTTTTTAATGGCTGGCGCCTTGGCAATTTCTAAGACAGAAACAGGATGCATTGCCTGAAAGCTGGCTGTCCTGTTTCTTGATGACTTGATGACTCAAGCAAGTATTTAAATAACCTTGGAAGAAGAATTGGAATGACCTTCATTACTGCAGGCCAGCCTTGCCATTATGAAGGTCATAATGGTAAAGCAATGGAGGTAATAAAACTAATTGCACATCTTGCTCTGACAAGAAGCCTTAAGCATTTCAGACACAATTTGGTTGTATCAAGTTTTCCCTCCTTTCTTTCTCTAATAGCTTTCCTCATACCTTAATCCCACCTGCTTTTATTTGGTCTTTGAAGTCAGGCAGCAATAGCAGAAGGTTAATCTTTGCAACAGTGTGTGTTTTGTAAACTGTTTCTTTCCTGAGAAGCTTAACCTGAGGGGGGAAAAGAAGGAGGTGTCAAAAGAAGGTATAAACTTTTGTAAAACGTATGGAGCAACACTGTGTCTGTTTGCATTGCTCGAAGCAATACCATATGTGTATGTGTATATAACTGTGGTTTTCTGCAACTTGATGTGTAATACATTCGCAACTGAAATTTGAATGTTTTGATTCTTACCATATTGACAGAATTGCTTCTAGCAATGCAAATAGACACAGTATTGTTCCACACATTTAAAAATGGTATACAAAACACATATTATTGTAAATATTAATCTTTTGCCACCAATATCTGTTTTTGAAGACAAATACAGAAATACCTCAGCTTAGACATAAGCAAAATTAATGATGATGGGACTCTGAATTGATATTCAAATCTCATCCATGTGTACACACCTCACGGTTTGCTTAGATATATACTCTGTAGGGTAAAATTCATATCCAGGTTTGCAAATAGATGTAGTTTTATGCAACAGTTCACAAGCTTTATTAACATCCGGAATATTTGTACACAATTTTACCTAATCTTCATTTTTATATAACTTTCAAGAACATGTACTCTTTTTGTTATGCATCTTTCACAAACACATATTAGCTTTTGCATTTGAGGCAATGTTGATTTTAATGGATTTTGTACATCTATTCATATAGAAATCTATGGCATCTTTCTTTTATATTTTTATGTTAGCTTTCTTTAAACTGTTAATAGGATGAGTAGCAGCTAACTAGAACTCTCTCTGAAATTATATCCCCTTCCTTCCTTCCTTCCTTCCTTCCTTCCTTCCTTCCTTCCTTCCTTCCTTCCTTCCTTCCTTTCTTTCTTTCTTTCTTTCTTTCACAATCCAGTAAATGTTTGGATTTCCCAATGAGGTCACAAAGTCATTAAACAAGTAGTCTTGAAGTAAAAAGCACATTTTCTTGAAAAAAGTCAGCTGGGCTTTTAAAGTATCCCTTGGATGCTCAGAAAGCATAATGGATGGGTGAAGAACTTCCTCTGTATGAAGAAATCAAAAGAACCACTTGTCTTCATATGAAAAGGTGGATGTTTAATGGGCAATAAGTAAACACTATTCTACCTGCCTGACTCTAAGATGAAAGTATATTTTTATGAGTTTCTGTACTGAGATTCTGGCTTGCAGATAGAGACCGCCACTATTGGAACCTCTGCCCCTTCCATTAAAAAAAAAAACCCAAATAAAACATTAAAACAAATGAATGGCTTTGAAGCCTTATGATTTATAGATGTGAGAGTTTCAGATTAACTCTCCTTCTTCCCAAACAGAATACAGCATAGATATATCATGTTTTCTGTGCCAAAGGTTTCATTTGAACTTTGAGTGATATTCCATGTCATATTAAATACTATGTTAAAACTACTAAGCAAGAATGGGAGAAAAGTAAATTTGATTGCCTTTCATTCAAACTTGAATGACTGTACAATGTATGATGGGTATCTCTAGAACTACTTTTCTGAGTTACAATGTATACACACAAACACAAATACATACCTGATCACATTTTGAATGCTTAGAAATTTGTACACTTTTATGGCCATTTGCAGCATCCCACAGTCACATGACTGCAATTTGTGATGTTTTCTTTTTTGCTTGTTTCTAGCATTTACTTATTTCCAGAAAAAAAAGTCCATTGGGGGAAATGGATTGTCTTAATAATCATAATGTTTACTTAAAAATTGCTGTGTTCATTTAATCAATTCCATATTCCCTTTCAATTTCCTATCAGTTTTTTTCCCTTCTATTCATTAATATTGTTTTCAAATACAAATATTAGATAACTTCCTAGCCCTGACAAATGCACATTTTTTAAAAAAAAACCTGGACTATGAAGAGCACTTCTGAGATTTCATAAGAGAACTAAAATCTTAAAAAGATTATCTTTTAGTGAAATGTTATTTTGAAAAGCCACAATTGAATGAGTATATAGGTGCCATGTTATGATGTTTAGCACTATACTACTAAATCCTTGTTTGTTACTTCCTCCTAATTGGAAAATTAATGAACTCAGATTGATTTTTTACTATCTGATGGAAGAAGTACTACACATCAAAGCATCAACACATTTGTTAAATAATTTATATTCAGTGCCAATTATCTTTACTCTTGGAATTCTATTGCTGGCATCTATCAGACTTTTTTTTTTAATATATTGGCCTTTTCCTAAACCAACAAACCAAGATGAAACCATACTATTGGGTGGAACAAGACCTTTATTATAATAGTTTGGATTCTAAAACATGACATTGGCATACTTTATATCTGGAAGTTATTTATTATTACTATTAATCTACATAAAATCCTATGAAATGGGCATATGGCTAATTTCTGTCCAGAGAAACATTCCCAGTCTGAGGCTATAACTCTTATTCTGCCACATAATTATCAAATTAAACTTTGGACAAATGTCCCTGAACAGCTATTTCTAGGAGCTTTTAATACATACTGGATCTAAGATAAGAGAAAGGAGAAAGTATACATTCATTAGAGCTGGCCCAGTGGTTAAAATGCAGTACTATAGACAAATTCTGCCCACTGCCAGGAGTTCAAGGTTTACTCAGCCTTCCATCTTTCTGAAGTTGGCAAAATTAGGACCTAGATTGTTCTGGGGCAATATGCTGACTCTGTAAACCACTTAGAGAGGACTGTAAAGCCCCATGTGCTTTATATATGTATATATGTCTAAGTACTATTGATATTAAAATGAAATGTTCTGTTTTATTTAACTCAGTACATATCAATGTAGTAAATCATGTCAGCTGTGGAGAATTGCTAACTTCGGAGTAAATGGATAGACAGAGAGATAAATAAATAACAGATAAAGGTGTACTTTCTTCATTTTTATTGGTCATGTAGACATATCTATATAATTTTATTAGAGCAAGGTGGAACTTGTTTCCCATTTTCATATTCTAGAATTTTTTTTAACTTCCTAGCTTACCCGCAGATCTGAGCTTTGATGCTGTTTTCTCATCTCATTATTAACTAAGTCTGAATATACATAGATTTTCTGGGATCATTCAAGATTGGTTATGTTGCTAACACCTGTAGTTGGCAATAGAGGCCCATATTTATTCCAGAGTTTATTAATGTTGACTAATTATTAAGATCAGAAACCAAGAAAGAAAGACAAATAATCTTTATTCATTTGCCAAGGCTTGACATTAGGCAGTCATAAAGTTCTCTATTTTACTTTTCATACCAGGCTTATGTTTTACATTGTACTATACTATGTATGCCTCCAAGTGGCTTTATAATTGCAATAGCATAGAAGTATATTTCATAAATAAGTATAATAAATATGCTGAAGAGCACTTCAGAATAATCCCACACAGAATATGGATTTAAATATGGTTTCTTATGACCTGCTCTGCAATTTATTCAGAAGAGACTAATATATATATCTCAACCATATGGTATAATCTTTTGGAAGCTCCAAGACAAATTTAGAAATTTGGTCGTGATAAAACTACCACTGTTTTAACAGTATTACTTCTTGGCAGAACTTTCACATCACTTTCAATGAATATTCTTTTGACTGCATGAAATTATATTTTTTCTTGATGGATTCTCCCAGAATATCTGGGGGATAAAAGTCCATGCTTCAGATTATTAGAAGGAGATCCAATTAAACATAGTATTTTCCCCTAATTTAATCTGGTGCAGTATTGCAGCTTAAATTAATTATTCTTGGTCCATTGGAAGAATGTCCCAATCTTCTATTGTCACAGTAACATGTGACTCATCATAATCACTCATTTAATAGGAACAACTATAAGCTAGAAAAAAATATTTCAAACTTGTCTGAATTTGGGAGTATTCTTTGTGCTGTATTGTAAAAAGATGAAATATTTTTCATAAAAATATTATTCTTACTTGAAAATTCAATGTATCCAGGAAGAAAACCACAGACATGTTCCTTCACTCTGAGACTTTTGACACCTGAATTCAGTTACATGGACTTGCAGATTCCTGATGCCTATAGATAAAAAGGGGATGTATATATTTGTGTGAGTGAGAGGGTGAGGATAGATAGATGGATAGACAGATAGACAGACAGACAGACAGACAGATAATGGAACAGGTAGGCATCTGAAAACAATGAGTGACTTTATTATGAGATACAAGAAGGATACAGTTTCTGTCCAACTACAGTAATGAATAAGAATCACTAAGAACTTGATATAATCCTCCTTTCAATATTCAGCTATGACCACAGTAACTGAAAAAAATATTGGGTGGTCTTTGGTGAACTCTGAGCTTGGTTGTTTTCTTGCAGATGTTTCATTACTCAAATTAGGTAACACCATCAGTGCTTTATCTTCTAATCAAGGGCTCTCATCCTATAACAATAGTAACATCTCCATCCTCCCTAAGTTTAGCAAGGATCAAGTAACATATGTTGTTGTTGTTGTTTCCTCCTTGCTGGTACATTAATGAAAATTACTAAAGAAAGATTGGTTTGTAAGTACTTATACATATAATCCTATACTGTTCTTTGCTCATTACTTAATTCTACACTATCTTGAAGATTCATAAATTTGAATAAATTTGAGCTGCTGGTTGGAGCCTGGCATGAAATATCTGATGCAATGAAGGATTTGTCCTTGAATAATCATAGAAGGGTTCCATCCATAGCTTGTCGGAAGGCCTTCTTTGGCACCAAAGGATGCTGTTTGGTAGAGAAAGTTGTATTGTATGATGTTCTTTTTGAATTTGATTGCAATAGGTTTATCACTGCTATATAAATCGAGGAGTTCATTAGGAAAAGGTTGCAAATTGTCTATCCTGAACTTCCCCTTCATACAATAGAAACGGGCATTTTCTACAGGGAATAAGAACACATGACTGTGAAGGCAGACTTTGGCCATGGCACCAACATCAGCAGAAATATTACATTGTGTAAGTTGTGCATTTTACCTTGCTCTTTCTCTGTTGAACTGTTGTGGATATTGTCATGTTGGAAAAACTCTTGCAGCAATTAATGTTTGCTACATATTCTTGAGCTGATCTTCCTTTTTCTCCCCCATCTTTTCTTGTCTCCTCATTCTGTACCTTTGCCTGGGATTCTGGAGAGGTGCAGCCTTCATTTTCCTTCTTCCTTTTCCCATTACGATGTGACCATTGACCATTTTATTTTACCTATAATGTTGTATATTTCATTCTCACCTCATAAAAGCTTAGAATTGCTGCCATCTTCTCCAATGAGTTGCAAAAAGAGACCATTTAAAAATAGGACCATGTAACCTCCTGAGGGCTAGGATAGTCCCTAGTCTATCTGAGCTCTGGTGGCTGAAGGATGGGCCAATCTACATTTACTTTCAGAGTAGGAAGCAGTTGAAAAATGAAACAGGACAGTCAAACACTAAGATATAGTCTAATGTATTTGACTGATACTAAAGAAATCCAATTTCCATTCCATCTGCAGGCACAGTAGTTGGCTTGGTGACTTTCAGCCCAACCTGCTGCACACAGTTGTTTTGAAGAAATATAGGGGGATGAATATTTATGTATGTACCCTGAACAAAAATGAGATGTAAATATATGTGCACGTTTTTGTGCCAAAGATGTGGCACATAAAGAAATACAAATATTCAGACCTTTCTTCATGCAACTTAAAGTTGTTACTTTTTAAAAAGCCACATGATGAGTCAATTCCTTGCTGCTGGGAGGGAGGAAGCAAGGGAGGAAGTTAGGGATTGCAAGACTGGCTAAGAAACTGTCGTGGATTGTTGAATATGAAGATCACATGACGCAGCCAGTAGCACTGGAGCAACCACAACATCCCCAAATTTCATTTTCTCCAGATCATGTGTCTTGGAGTTTGGATACATTCTATAAATTAGCCATTTGAGATTACACACACATACACACACACACACACACACACACACAGAGAGAGAGAGAGAGAGAGAGAGAGAGAGAGAGAGAGAGAGAGATCAGCAACTGTTGAAGATATATAAACAAACATGAAAAGAAGAAATGAAATGTAAAATACAAATAAGTGAAGGATTTAAAAATGTCATGAAGATTATAAAATATAAAATTTTCTAGTATTATAATGATTAACTGTAAATAGCTAAATGTAGTATATTTTATAAACAGACTAAAACATCTTTACTGAAGTTTAAATGAAGAATTAATATTCAAAGCTGCAACCAATACAGAAACCATCAAATAAATTATGTGCTGCAATAAGTTACATACTAGTACATGTTACTAAAAATCTTAAAATATACAGTACGTTTATGCATGGAGGAATCCAAATTTTGGTTATATAAGCCATATGTTTCCATAATCAGTTTAACAGTTAAATATTCTCAGGATATTTTTTAAGGTCTTGTTTGCTTACTTGCTGGGAGTTTGCTAACAATGTAGTTTTGCTTTATCTACTTCTTTTATAGATATCTGTATTCTTCTGCAGCCTCCATAATGCTCTCTACTTTCAGGTCTGAATTTTTTTTTCTAGATCTTATCTTGGGACACACTACAGAAAACCTAAGAGGATGATGATGTTGATATGAGAGAGAGAGAAAACAGTACAATGCAAACTGCATTGAACATGCACATATAACCCCCAATATACTTATTTCTGTGATAAATATGAATGCTAAGACCTTAACAGATGCACAATATCCCACAGATTAAAGCTTGTTCTTCTGATTGTTGTTTATCTAGCTTAGATTGGATTTATGTGCCACCATCAAATATTGGATTTCTAATTGATGCTCTGAATTCTATTTTTATTGAAAGCAAGGAATTACAATTCATTTGAAAGCCTTCCATATGGCTTTTTGGAAAAAAAATTGAAGTAAATGTTGATTTACTGTGGGTTTTTCAAAATAATTACGGCGAGCATTGGTATGTTCTTTTTAACTTCTAAACAGATGACTACCAATGAAATGCTATCACATGTCAAGGATACTATCATTATTTTTTTGTTTGGCTTTCAAACATTTTATATTTTTGGAAGCTGCAATCCTAAACTGCATCAAAAGAATACAATATTAAGATTAAGCTAAGTGATAGCTTCTATTTTGTGTTGCTCAGATTGCAGCAAAAATATTGTGCTAAATTCAAGGTGCAGCATTGTAAGAAACACATTGACAGATTAAAGCAGGTCCAGGGAATATAGTTATCTATCAGAAATAGTTCAAAATACTAGCTGTGGTTGTGTTTAGCCAGAAGAAGACCATATGGAGATGTCTTCAAGTATCTAACAGATTATTACATGCAAAAGTGGGCAGAAATGTTTTTGAAGACAGGAAAAAATCCATAAGTTTAAATAGAAGGAAGATTTTGATTAAATATCAGGGGGAATAAAATATTCCCGTTGGTAAAAGCTATTCAACAATTGAGCAGCCTGATTAGGTGGATAGACTTCCCTTTCCTGGAAGTGTTTAAACAAAAATTGAATAAAGCTCTTTTGGAGTCTTCTGTGACCAACACCATCTTCAAGTTCCAACTCTTACTTCCATAGAGTGTCACAGGGAAAACCAATATTTGTATAATTCTGATCTTTCTAAATATAGGTAATCCTACTATCTGAATAACTTGCCAAGGTCTTCATGGCTACTTTATTTAGTGCTAATCTGTAGCATATTTCTTTACTGTTTTTTTCTTCTTTTATTATTGATACTTGATGTCAAAGGTAGAAACTATATCTCATTGCCAATTTTAAGACTGATTACTGTACCTGAGTCATCTTTATATTTAATTTTATTTCCATTTTTTTCCACTTTACTCCTTGACTTTCATTATTTAACTTGTAAATCATCTGCATTTTCAGTTTAGTGTCATCAGCATATCAGGTTATTGAAGTATCACCTTCTTCCAGTCCAACTTTCATCAATATACAGCATATTCCACATATAGGTTGAATAAACAGGGAAAGGCATATAGCCTTGATTCACTTCTTTACCATCCTGGAGCCAGCCTGTTTCATTATGTTCTGCCTATTCTATAACATTTTGCTTGATGACAATGAGATGTTCAGGAATTCCATTAAATGTATCTTCCTATATTTCTATCATCAATTATAGGTGCCTTCTTGATTTAGATGGATAAGTGGGATAACTTTCATGCCTTAAGTGACCCTGTTGGAAATATAAATTCTTCAGCATATGCTGACACTGTTCTTTTTTCATTCTTCCCAGAAATACCCTCCACACCATTATTCAACAGAAAATATCCCAGTAGGACTGGGTAGGATTGGGGTGGGGAGACTGCAGTATTACCATTCATTCATTCATTCATTCATTCATTCATTCATTCATTCTTTGTTTATTTGTTTGTTTGTTTATTTATTTATCATATTTGGACTATTAAAAGTGAAATTATTATTTTAAATATCACACAATAGTGCACAGGAAAGTTGCTTTGGACTCTAACTGCTTAAGATATGCATTTTATCAAAATCACAACATATAGAGAAGACATGTTAAGAGCTCCCTCTTCAGATATTAGCATGGAATTTAGAATAGCAGTTTTATTGAGTTCATATGAGTTGAAGTCAGTATCTCTGACTTCTCTGTCAGCTAAAATTATTCATTTTAAGCTTTTGAATACAAGAATTTCTAGGAAAAAAAATATTCAATAGAATAGTGATAGTCAAAGTTTACAGACTTCATAATTTTTTTTTCTCCTTTGCAGTCAACTATTGAATGATTAAGTGCTGTCACCATTTCTGAATGATCAAACTTCAGCTTAAAGGAGCCATTAGTATTTTCCACTTTTCCTTGGCAATATTTAATCTCTGATAAGAGACTTTTATCAAGAAGAGGTTCAGAATTAGGAACTCTTGTTATGTGGGCTTGTTCCATACCTAGAAATTCCCAGAATTTTTAAGAAATTTCTTATCCAGCTGAAGACTAAAGCAGAGTTAATGGAAATGTCCTGTGTTTGTGTATGCCTTACATATCTGGGCTGCAAAGAGCATAACAATCATCAGATAAAAGTAAAGGATTATTGGTTTCTGTTTAGTAGTATTTGGATTTTTGCAGCCTATATATGGCAAATTATGGTGTACATAGAAGCTCAGTGCTGGCAAATATAATAAATTATAATAGTACAAGTTATATATTTGTGCTGATGCACAATTTAAAAGCCATTAAGAAGCTCAGAAAAAGAAATCTTCAGAAGTAGAGGAATATAAAATAACTATTAATTCAACGTAGCTGTTAAGGTCTGTAATCCATTCTCCACAGTATATTTTAGTGGTTAATATTCTCTAATCCCTTACAAATCCAGTCTAGCCTTTCTATTAGAGATAGTAAGTGGAGCCTCAGAAAATCAGCAAGTTCTAGATTACACATTGCGCTCTCTCTCTCTCTCTCTCTCTCTCTCTCTCTCTCTCTCTCTCTCTCTCTCTCTCTCTCTCGTATTTATTTTGTTACCTTGTCTAACGAGATAGTTTAGGTTATGTCTGCCTTCATTATTGCTTAATGCTTCCAGCAATTCTATCTACCATGGCCAACAATGATGATGTGAGTTAAGTTCACTAATATCAGGAAAGTATAGTTGGGCGCCATTTGGAGAGATTTATTCCCCAATCATGCTGTTGTTGATGAGAATGTAGCAAGTTTGCTGAAAAGAGATCCTATTGTCAGCCTTATGCGATAGTCCAGACAAGAAGTACTAACTAACTCTACTTTACTATAAGCTTACATTACCAGAATCTTGCAAGTCAAAAATTATATTTCTCCCAGTTCATTATCTGACACCTTGAACAGGTTGCAGTTGATCTTTAGGATCTTAAATACCTCAGGTCCCAGCATTGGCACCAGGTACAATGATAGTCAAAGAATATGAATTACAGTATGTAACAATGATGTCACGATGCACATGACATCAGTGGCCCACCTTGATTATCCTGTGAATGCCTATGGAACCCAATTGTCTTTTTTTTCCCTTATTTGATATCCACTGTATTCATATTTTGCAAAGGATGATTGTTAAAAAAATTATACTACAGTTTGCTAGTGTTCATTTAATAATAGTAATCTTTTTTTGCACAAGTTATACTGTGTAATGATCTAATTCAAGATGATTAATTTTAAAGCCCTTTATATGGCATAGGACCGTGTACCCAAGGAACTGTCTCATTCCAATGGGATTGGCTTGCTCCTCTCACTCAGGCAGGAGAAGCATGCTGTGGGTTCCATCAGTCAAACAATTTTGGCTGGTAAGGTCAAAAACAGCCTTTTTCTGTCATGGTCCCAACCCTTTGAAACATTGTGGCCTTTGACATGGTGACCCAATGGGTAGGTGGATAGTGGACTAAGAAGATCCCGTCCCTACCTGCTCCGTATACTGATCTTAACATTTGATTTTAGTAAAATTTTATTTAATATGTTAATGTTTTAACATTTTGTGATCTTGTTTTAATGATATTGTAAGCCATTCAGAGTCACCTGACAGTGAGATACATACCATATAAATTTAATAGACGAAATAAAATAATATAAAGTAAAATAAATAAATAATGCAGGTATGGGCATTCTCTGTTGTGGTCTCCCTGAAATTTAGTTGACAAACAATTTAGTTGACAAACAATGTTAAGCAGGGGTGTCAAACTGCCAGCCAGCGGGCCAGATGCATCACGTGGAAGCCGCTCCCACGCCAGTTCCAGCAAGAAGAAAAAAGTCATGATACATTACGACACGTCATGTGGTGCGGCAAGTTTGACACCCTGATGTACAGTATTTCCACTGATAATGAAGGCATACCTCTTTGCCCAAATAGTAGCATTGCCTGTCATCACTGGTGATACTAAATATTGTTCAGTTTGTTCTTTGCAAAAAGCTAAAACTGTGATTTTGCTGTAAACCCTTTAGAGATTTTTTTAATGAAAATTAAAAGCGGTATATAGATCCCTTTAATAAAACTGTTACTACCATCCCAACAAAGAACAGAACAAAAATAATTATATCTGAAAGACATTTGAGATAAAAATATGCTAGAAACAGAAGATGGTATTTTCAATGGTAAGTAAAAACTGGAAATTAAATCACAAAGGGGCTTTGTGAATAGATCTTCTTGACTTGAATCAAAACTATGTGGTTTTATTCTATATCTTCATTTTCCAGAAGCTTTCTGCAGTTCAAACCAGGCCAGGAGAAATGAAATGCTTAATTTACTAAGATTATAGGCTCCAGCAGAATCCACTGTTAATAATTATCTACTAACTTCTTCCCTCCTATTGATTCCTTTTGTTCAAAGGCCACTCGATGTGTCAAGGAATCTATTGAAAGCCCATCCTTTGATACAGCTTGGTATTCTATAGTGACAAGTTTAATCTAAATTAGGAATTGGGATAGGGATCTTTGTTGTTTTCTTCTATGCATTTACAGTTACAGGCAGTATGTAGAAAATTTTCTGAAGATTTGTGAAAAAGGTTATCAGATCCTTGGCAAGAAGCAGCTAAATGAGAATGGTGATTCATAAGTAAGGCAATTTGGATAAATTGCCTTACTGGTAGGGTCCAGGAAAAGAGCCTCTCTGCCATCACTCTCATTCTTGGAATACCCTCAATCCAGAGGTGAGGCAAGCCCCCCGTTCTCCTGGCCTTTTGAAAGCATTTGAAAACCTGGCGCTGATCATACAATCTTGGAGTTGGTTAGTGCTTTGAAGAATCTCCTTAACTTCAATTATTTAATCCTTGTTTTAATTACCTCCTTTTACTGAAAACTATTTTTATATGGGTTTTATGTTTCTATGCTTTTAACTCTACACAGCCCACAGTCACTCCATGAGTGAGATAGGCAGTGTCTAAATTTGATAGATAAATAAATAACTGCTGGATTTTTGTTGATTCAAATGGAAAATCAGCAATTTAGAATCAGCAGATGAAACTGGAGTTCCTTTAGTTCTCACATATAAGCAAATGTTTATTGATAATGGACAGGCAACTAGAAAAGAACCATGTAAAATTATTTTTATTTATGATCACTGCTGCAAAACTACTATATGTACAAAAATGGAAAGACTCTGACATTCTCACAATGCAGAAATGGTTGGTGAGGAAGATGGAGCTGGCAGAGATGGCAAAATTAACTTTTTTTTGCTTAGAGAAACATCAACAATTACATTTATTACTGGATGAACTTATGCATGTTTGGCTGAAAAAAAATTGAACCTTGTCATTTATAAATATGATTATTATAAACAATAGCTTATGGAAAAATGAAATAACAATATAACCTTAGAGAAGATAAAATGTATATGCATATTGGAAGTTGTTTCTTTATAATCATTTTTTTTTTCTTTTCTATTTTTTCTTTTTTTTTCTTCAAAAACAAATGGTCATTTATCACTATTTCTAAGGTCACTGGAGCAAATAAATCACAACACAAATGGATCTGAAATGGAGAGGTTAAAAAGATAATTTGTAATGACACTTATAATGTTTTATTAGAAACCTGTCTGATTATAGAAGCCAGGACTTCTGAAATCATTGAAGAAAATGAAGAACTTATATATTTGCATCACCAATTAGAAATTACAACTGTCAATTAAAACGGTTATCAAATATGAACTAAATGCGATGTTTGAAGATAACTTTGGACCAAGTGGTCACAAGCTGATGCACAATTCACTTGCTTTCCCCAATCCCAATTAATCTGAATAAAGCCTTGGGAATATACCATAGTGGTATATTGTCATGGCTTTATCTCTATCTCTACAGATGGGGAGAGAGACAGGGAGAGGAAAAGCAGGAAAAGTAACTAAATTATCATCATGAATATTGACAAATGGAAAAAAAGAACATCAAAACGGCCAGCTTTATTTGGAAGATAACTGAACACTGAACTGAACAATAAATACAAAAGCCTCAGATGGATCTGATTCACTTTCAGGGTTGATCTCTGCCTCCTGGTTTAGACAGATTTCTGTCTCTCAGATCTGCCTATAAGCCTGGTTTGTATTTTCTTTTGGTGCCTCTCTGTTCTCTTTCCTATGTCTTCATTGTTTTCCTTACTTGACTTCTTCTCCCTGCTTTTTCATTTTATCAGAAGGGCTTTAAACAAAATTGAAGGGGAGGGGACACAATCTCCACAACCTTTAGAACCTAAGTCCAAGCAAAAACCACTAGATAACCAATCATATAAAGAGATACAGAGTAAAGAGAAAGAAGATGCAAAGTGGGAGATATAGGACATATACCCAGGGTCAGCTAGAAAGAACCTAAATGCCTATACACTAACACTCAAAGTTTAGGAAATAAACCTGAAATACTAGTACATGGGGAAAAATAAGATATACATGCTTGCTTGCTTTCTATTCCATTTTATAGGATAAACTTTACAATTAAGGAGAAGGTAGAGCTGTTTTAATTCTTTCTCCTGGGAGATGGAGCTCCTAACCTCCATCTCCCAGGAGAAAAAATAAATGCTTGTTCTGGGTTTTGAGTTGATTCTTCCTTATTACAAATGGACATGGAAGTGGATAAAACAACATGAACAGTATGAGTGGCCCAGATTTACTAATGAATAGGCCTGTAATGTTTAGATTTATGACATTGCCAAACTTATGCCACTTTGTTTTTTTAAAAAAAATGTCATTGAATTGCTCTTTGTAGCATCCACACTCAGAGATGTGGAGTAAAAAAAAAAATAGTCAAATAGACAGAGAAGCATTGAGTTTGATTGGAAAGTTAAACAGCTCAATCACTACCTGTACTGATGATCACCAATCATCAGGGAATACTACCCATTCTTAATCCACTGAAAGATTTCTACTGACACAGGCTGTTCAAATATACTACTGAGCTTGGTTCCTTGGCAGGTCCAAATTTCATAATAGAGATTGTTCCCAACAACCTTTAGAGCAATGGTTCTCAACCTGTGGGTTGGGACCCCATTTGGGGGTCGAACGACCATTTCACGGGGGTTGCCAAACAAAGCTGTCCGCCATTTTTCTCCCTTTTCTTTGGCCATGCCCCTGGCACCCGGTGATGTATAAGTGGTTGGGGGTCACCACAACATGGGGAACTGTATTATGGGGTCGCTGCATTAGAAAGGTTGAGAACCACTGCTTTAGAGTGATACATTGACCAGGAGAAAGAGAATATAGATTGAAAAAGCAGCTCCTGATGTAATTGGAACCCCAAGTACAATTCCTGAGGTAACTCCAGGAGGGTCTTCCCCTTAAAACAGCTGAGGGAAATTAGCCCCAGAGAAGGAAATATTAAAAGGGCAGGCAAATATATTTTTCTCCAAAAGGATTTTTAAAAGCATTTTTTGAAAACCAGAAACCAATCCTGGCCTCAAATTTCTTTGCCCCAAGCAGGAGCCAGCCTTATACAAATGCAGATGTAAAACCATCAGAAAGTTGGAGCCAGGGAACTCAAGAAGACAAAGAGAAAATCTGCATACCTCACCCAAACTCTAAGTCATTAGCCCAACCCCAGGGAAGCAGGATATGACTTTTGGGACATAATAGGACTAACCCATTACCATCAAGTATACCAGAGAGGAACACCTAGGCTCAGGTCAGAATACGTGACACAGGAAATAGCCTCAAAGTTCATGCCACAGGAACAGGAAACTTCCAAACAAAAGGCTAGAGAGGGTATAAAAACCCTTTGTCCATGTGCTCTTCCCTTCTCTGCTCTTTTCTGAAGAACCATCTTTCTGCTTCTTCAATAAACTGTAACCATCTTCCCAAAGCAGTCGCCATGTCGCTTCCTGGCTTGGATGACCCAGGATGAAGACTTACTTCTAACACAGCATTTGTAGGCTTCGTGGTATTACATAGAATGTTCCTGTTTGGGGTAACAAGCACTATCTATTTGCATAAGAAAGCCATTTCAGTACCTAGATTTTCAAATTTATAGCAGGGAAGATAATATATTGTTCCTACCAGAAAAATTATCTCAACATTTCTGGGGCAATAATTAATCCAATGTGGGACAAGAATTAATTATTCACAATCATTAAAGCAATAATTATGGTGATAATAATGCAGAGAAAGGACTTTTGAATCATTTAGCTCTGTTCCAGTCTATATCAAACTGGTATAAAATAGGACTTACTAGATACAAGCTTCAGAATACTAGATGGCAGCTAGAATTGAACATTTAGTAACAGATTTATTTAATAATTGTTTAAGCAACTGCAAGGCATCCTGCTTAGGAGATATCTAAGAGAGCTGCTTGTTGAACTCAGTTTCTGTGTTAAAAAAGGAATTACATAGACAAACGTTAGATGGCAATAAAGAGAGTTTTCTTTATGTCTCTGTTAACATTTAGTAGTGATCTAGATTTGTGCAGCCCACATATAGTAGCTCTGACTATAGCATTGAAATTATTATATTTTTTTTTTAAAAAAAGTTTTTTATTTGTAATACAACTAAAACAAAAATGGACAAGCGTGACATTCCAGAGTAAGTATTCCTAACATTTTGTTTCTCGTGGTACAAAAACTTAATACATCATTCTTAACCTCTATATAAGCCTCATCCTTCTATGTAACACAATTAAATATACAATTATATGTACAGTTATATATATATTTCAATCCTATCATTAACTTGAGATCCGAGCAGTTCTTCTTAATTAATACCAACGATAAAATTTGTCCCAGATTTTGAAGTATTCAAGTTTTGTCTTGTCCTTCATAATCATTGTAAGCCTGTCCATCTCAGCACATGAAAGGATTTTATACAGGATCTCTTCTTCCATTGGAATTCCTTTATTCCTCCAATTTTGAGCAAAAACCAGTCTGGAAGCCATTAGAATGTGTAATGTTAAATAAAGTACGCCTTTGTCGTACTTTTGCGTGGTTATACCTAATAGGAAAAGTTCTGGTTTTGGCTCTACCACTCGCTCTAATATTTCTTCCAATCATTTTTTGATCCTATTCCAAAAATCATGAGCTTGCGTACACTCCCACCACATATGATAGTATGTTCCAATTGTCAGAATACATTTCCAACATTTAGAGGAGACATTGGAACACATTTTAGCTAATCTTCTGGGTGGGAGATGCCATCTATAGAACATTTTGTAGAGGTTTTCTTTGTAAGAGGTGGCCAAAGTAAGATTCTTGTTTCTTGCCCATAGTTCTTGCCAGATGTGCAGATCAAAATTAAGACCAAAATCCTTGCTTCATTTTAACATAGTCACTTTACTTGTTCCTCATACATTGCCTGATCTAACAAATAATGGTATAATTTTTTAATCATTTTATCCTGCAATCCCTATATTATTTTATCCAATTCTATTGGTTCTAATTTAATGCCTAACTCTTTTTTATCTTTCCAATATCTCGCCTGCAGTTGCAGGTATGCCCACCATTCTAATTCTATCCCTTCATCCTGGATGGTTTTCCTGGATTTCAATTCCCCTCTTTCATCTAAAATGTTTTTATATGTTATGATCTTATCTAATTGGGTAAATTTTGGGTGTACATATATTTCTAACGGTGAGATCCAACTAGGTACTTGGGTATAATTTGGTTGCCAAATTTTTATAGCATTAAAATTATTGATTGGATTACGCTTCACAATAGATGGACTGTGATAAACTGGGAGCTACAAATTATATAGGAGAAAGGATAACTGTAGCATTGTTTGAGAAATCTGGCATATGATTGTGAACAGATATTCAAAATTACTCAGAGTATCTCATTTTTTTGGTAGCATCATTTTTCTGTCAAGTTGTAGAATAAAAAATAATTATCTTTTGTTGGAGTTTGATGACAGTTTCATAAAAGTGGGCATATTTTAAATGCTTGCTCTCTTGCTCTTCTTTTTAATAGGAATGCAATACTGCAGCCAAATTGGCATCATGATTGGAACAGCTGTTAACTGTAACAGTAAACAAGACTTTAAATTGATCTGTGGTTTCTAATGTTGTGTTGAAAAGTGGTAGATTAAAAGAAATGATTGCAGTTACCTATCTTATAGGAAATGCATTCTCTTCTGGATGTTAGCATAATAAGGCTTATGGTAGATTTGTGGGGCTATCATTCAGTAGTATCTGGAAGACTACAAGGTAGCTATCTCTGCTGAATAGTCTTAACAAATGAAAAGTAGGCTACATGTGTTTGAGCAAATCTCTCCGTTCTATTGTTTTGTTTCTATAGATAATGTAACCGTCTTAATTTTCCTCCAATGATATCACCAAGGCAACAATCCATGGGATTTATTCTTTTCAGGAACTACTTTTAAGATTCTGATTTAAATATGTTAAAAAAGTCCAAAATTTGGCCTCAACCCTCTGAGAAGGCTCTGGAAGAAACACACACACACACACACACACACACAGAGAGAGAGAGAGAGAGAGAGAGAGAGAGAGAGAGAGAGAGGTTTGTGAGCTATGTATAACTTCTGGGCTGCACTTTGTATATCTCTGATTTATGTTCTTCCTTATCATGTTTCCTGCCAAGATGCCATTTTCGTCTCAGACTTTCCATTCTTTATATTATTACAGGGATGTCTCTAACAGTTCAGAAATAACATAAGACACATTTGAAAACTGGAGCTATGTTGTTATAGTTATGGCCAGTATAAACAGATGGCCCTGATTATTCTATTACAATCATTTTATATGTGTTCCAACCAATTCAAATTTCAAGACATTATTAGGAGGCTGATGACTTTACAGCAACAGGCAGCCACAAACAACAACAAAAACCAGAGAGTTGTGCATATAATTCTTTACACATTCCATATTTTGCTATCTTATGTTTTGCACTTTGATCTTGCTATTTAAGAGACAGGACAGATATCTCAGATTTATCTAAGAAGACAGACATTGGTTTCCTTACTCTGCATTCCTGCCAGCCATTAAAAAAACAGGCAGAATGTTACAGCCGACTTACAACTATTCATTTAGCAACTATTTTTTCAGTGGCACTGAAAAAAAGTGACTTGCAACTAGTCCTTGCATTTACTACTGTTACCACATCCCCACCATTATGTGGTTAAAATTTGGGTACTTGTCAATTGACGTGCATTTACAATGGTTGCAGCATTCTGAGGTCATGTGATCACCAACCTTAGCTGCTAGTCACATAAGACACAGTGCCATTATTATCTGCATATTGGAAATGCATTATTTCTATGCAAGCTATTGAAGCAAACACTAAATTTCACTCTCTTCCCTTTTAAAGAAAAGGGGAAATATCCCATGGAGAGTAATCAATAAATTTCTCTGATCTCTTCTGCATTGGCTGGAAATGTTGACAGTTTTTTCTAAGCTTACAGATAATATTATTGAACCAGGTTTTGGTCCAGACAGAAAGGCTGCAAGCAAAAAAAAAAAAAAAAGACAAGGATTTTATCACATTTATGAGCATAGAAGCACTGCTGTAATTTAATCTTGTTTTAAAATACAATAATCATCATGTAGCACACACACTCAAGAGGATAAATCAAGCTTCTCAGTTCCAAAATACAGGCTGTGTGTGTGTGTGTGTACCCAAACATGCATGAACAGTCTTGGTTCATTGTCCTTAGCATATTTACTAAGACAGGACTCTAGTTGGCATTATGGGCAATTCAAAGCCTATTGATTAAAATTCAAATGGTAGCTAATTGTCAAAGATGTAATTGAGATTGCCAGCTCTAAATGCTAGGAAATATTGAAGATTCTTGTTCATGGTTATTGCAGGTGCTAATATCATTTTCCCCATCACCATTACCATCATTGTTCCAGTAACCACCATTCCTAAAGCAAATAGGTCATTGAAAGGTTACAGATAGGTCACAGACTTCAGCTTAGCTTCACCTAAGAATCCATTCTATTCCAAGCTAGCTATAATAACTATTTCATTTTCCCTGTCCGTCATAACCTAAAAAAAAATTCTTAGCCTATGAGGAGGAACTGTCCATTTTTAATCCACATAAGATACTTATTCATAGTGAAAGAAGATTAAATTCTTTCTTCTATGGCATAGTCTTATGTATAAGCAAATGAAGAACAGATATATAAATATGTGCAGAAGGCAGAATTCCACATAATATATTTGTATTGTACTTTCCCCCTTTATGGATTACTGCCTTGTCGTGGTGAAGGGGCTTGCGTAACTCAATGAAGCTATAAGCTATGCCATGCAGGGCCACCCAAGACGGACAGGTTATAGCAGAGAGTTCTGACAAAATGTGATCCACTGGAGAAGGAAATGGCAAACCACTCCAGTATCTTTGCCATGAAAACCCCATGGACAGTACTAAAAGGCAAAACGATATGACGCTGGAAGATGAGCCCCTCAGGTCGGAAGGTGTCCAATATGCTACTGGGGAAGAGCAGAGGGCTAGTACTAGTAGCGCCAGAAAGAATGAAGCGACTGGGCCAAAGCCGAAAGGATGCTCAGCTGTGGATATATCTGGTGGTGAAAGGAAAGTCCGATGCTGTAAAGATTTTTTCTCCATAGGAACCTGGAATGTAAGATTCATGAATCAAGGCAAGCTAGACGTAGTCAAAAAAGAGATGACAAGACTGAACATCGACATCTTAGGAATCAGCGAACTAAAATGGACAGGAATGGGTGAATTTAACTCAGATGACTATCAGGTATACTACTGTGGGCAAGAATCCCTCAGAAGAAATGGAGTAGCCTTCATAGTCAATAAAAGAATATGAAAAGCAATACTGGGATACAATCCCCAAAATGACAGAATGATCTCAATTCAGATCCAAGGCAAACCATTCAATATCACAATAGTCCAAATCTATGTCCCAAACACTGGTGCTGAAGAGGATGAAATTGACTGGTTCTATGAAGCCCTACAGCACCTTATAGAATTAACACCAAAAAATGATGTCCTTATCATCATGGGGGATTGTAATGCTAAGGTAGGAAGCCAAAAGATAACCAGAATAACAGGCAAGTTTGGCCTTGGAGTACAAAATGAAGCAGGGCACAGGCTAATAGAATTTTGTCAAGAGACTACGATGGTCATAACAAACACTCTTTTCCAACAACCCAAGAGACGGCTCTACACATGGACATCACCAGACGGTCAACATAGAAATCAGATTGATTATGTGCTCTGCAGCCAAAGATGGAGAAGCTGTATACAGTCAGTAAAAACAAGACCAGGAGCTGACTGTGGCTCAGATCATGAGCTTCTTGTTGCAAAATTTAGGCTTAAATTGAAAAAAGTAGGGAAAAGCACTAGGCCACTCAGGTATGAACTAAATCATATTCTTGATGAATATACAGTAGAGGTGACAAATAGATTTAAGGAATTAGATCTGATAGACAGAGTGCCTGAAGAACTATGGATGGAAGTTTGCAACATTGTACAAGAGGGAGCAACTAAAACCATTCCAAAGAAAAAGAAATGCAAGAAAGCAAAATGGCTGTCTGAGGAAGCTTTGCAAATAGCTGAGGAAAGAAGGGAAGCGAAAGGCAAAGGAGAAAGAGAAAGATACACACAATTGAATGCAGAATTCCAGAGAATAGCTAGAAGAGATAAGAATGCCTTCTTAAATGAACAGTGCAAAGAAATAGAAGAAAACAACAGAATAGGGAGGACCAGAGATCTCTTCAAGAAAATTGGAGATATGAAGGGAACATTTCATGCAAAGATGGGCATGATAAAGGACCAGAATGGCAGAGACCTAACAGAGGCAGAAGAGATTAAGAAGAGATGGCAAAACTACACAGAAGAACTATACAAGAATGAGCTTAACATTCCAGATAACCACAATGAGATGGTCACTGACCTCGAACCAGACATCCTAGAATGTGAAGTGAAATGGGCCTTAGAAAATCTGAGCAACAACAAAGCTAGTGGAGGTGACAGTATTCCAGCTGAGCTATTCAAAATCTTAAAAGACGATGCAGTAAAAGTGCTACACTCAATTTGCCAGCAAATTTGGAAAACTCAACAGTGGCCACAGGATTGGAAAAGGTCAGTTTACATTCCAATTCCAAAGAAAGGCAATGCCAAAGAATGTTCAAACTATTGCACCATTGCACTCATTTCACATGCTAGTAAAGTTATGCTTAAAATCCTACAAGCTAGACTCCAGCAGTATGTGGATCGAGAACTACCAGAAGTACAGGCAGGATTTCGAAGAGGCAGAGGAACTAGAGATCAAATTGCCAACATACGCTGGATCATGGAGAAAGCTAGGGAGTTCCAGAAAAACATCTACTTCTGCTTCATTGACTATGCAAAAGCCTTTGATTGTGTGGATCACAACAAATTGTGGCAAGTTCTTAAAGAGATGGGAGTACCAGACCATCTCATTTGTCTCTTGAGAAACCTATATGCGGGTCAAGAAGCAACAGTGAGAACCGAACACGGAACCACTGATTGGTTCAAAATTGGAAAAGGAGTCCGGCAAGGCTGTATACTGTCACCCTGCCTATTTAACTTATATGCAGAGCACATCATGAGAAAGGCAGGGCTAGATGAATCAAAAGTTGGAATTAAGATTGCCGGGAGAAATATCAACAACCTAAGATATGCAGATGATACCACTCTAATGGCAGAAAGTGAAGAGGAACTAAAGAGCCTCTTGATGCGGGTGAAGAAGGAGAGTGCAAAAGTTGGCTTGAAACTCAACATTAAGAAAACCAAAATCATGGCATCCGGCCCTCTCAATTCCTGGCAAATAGATGGGGAAGAAATGGAGGTAGTGACAGATTTTATTTTTCTGGGCTCCAAGATCACCTCAGATGGGGACTGCAGCCAAGAAATTAAAAGACGCTTGCTCCTGGGGAGGAAAGCTATGGCAAATCTAGACAGCATTCTAAAAAGCAGAGACATCACCCTGCCAACAAAAGTGCGTATAGTCCAGGCCATGGTTTTCCCAGTTGTAATTTATGGCTATGAAATTTGGACCATAAGAAAGGCTGAGCGCAAAAGAATTGAGGCCTTTGAACTATGGTGCTGGAGAAGACTCCTATGAGTCCCTTGGACTGCAAGGCGTTCAAACCGGTCAGTCCTAGAAGAGATCAACCCCGACTGCTCTTAGAAGGCCAGATCCTGAAGTTGAAACTCAAATACTTTGGCCACCTAATGAGAAGGAAGGACTCACTGGAGAAGGAGCCTAATGCTGGGAAAGATTGAGGGCAATAGAAGAAGGGGACGACAGAGAATGAGATGGCTGGATGGAGTCACTGAAGCAGTAGGTGTGAATTTAAATGGACTCCAGAAGATGGTAGAGGACAGGAAGACCTGGAGGAACGTTGTCCATGGGGTCGCGATGGGTCGGACATGACTTCGCAATTAACAACAACAACAACATTGTACTTTCACAGGGGTCTTCACATAATTGCTAAACATTAGGTTGGTGGAAGATATGATTGTTGTATATAGCAAAGCTTCATAGTCTGACTCTATATGATTTCAATATACGAGAATTTCAGTAAGTCCACCCCACCTGGCTTTTTATATGCAACATGAACTTACTGTAGATGGAGGTTAGAAAAGAGATTTTTGTCAATGCAAAAGGGAGGGAGAAGCTTAGTGATATTTATATGATTGGTGCCATTTATTTTCTGTTCCCATCAACTGGGCTTCCTTGGTCTTATGGTGCCTCAAATAAGGATGAAGATGCTCCTAAGGTTTAAAATAGATTTGTCTATTTCCAGTCTAGGAAGCTTGCCCAGAGATCTAGAGGAAGGAAGTTCTACAGATTCATTCTTTCTTTCTTTCTTTCTTTCTTTCTTTCTTTCTTTCTTTCTTTCTTTCTTTCTTTCTTTCTTTCCTTCCTTCCTTCCTTCCTTCCTTCCTTCCTTCCTTCCTTCTTTCTTTCTTTCTTTCTTTCTTTCTTTCTTTCTTTCTTTCTCTCTCTCTCTCTCTCTCTCTCTCTTTCTCTCTCTCTCTTTCTTTCCTGATGTCTTTCTTTCTCCTTCCTTCCTTTCTTTCTATTTCTGTTCTTTCTTTTCTTTCTTCTCATTCATTTCTTTCATCAATTACAGGACTGAGTCAGATTCAATAGGCAAAAAACACTTGAAACTTGAATAGTTGGTTGGGTTTTGTATCTCCCTTCAGTATTATATCTGGGAGAAACTTCAAATCAATTCAGTTTTTTTATTACTGTCAGAGGCAATAATTGGCAGGGGAGATGTGTAGTTTATAAAAAGAAATTTTAAATTATAAGGTCTTTCAACAAGTTCAGGAATTAATTTTCAGGGTAAAACTTTTTTTATAAGTTCCGTATCCATACTACTAGTTGTCCTTGGCTTGCAACTGGACATATAATGACCATTCAAAATTATGTTGGATTTTTTTTTTTTTAAAAAAAAAAAACTATTTATAACCTAAGTTACAACTGCTGCCACCCCCCCATGGTCATGTGACTGTATTCTGGGTGCTTGGCATCCAGATTGCATTTATGAGAAATTGCACTGTCCTGCGGTCCCATGACTGTTATTTTCATTTTTTTTTGCCGTTTAAGGCAAAAAACACCAATTGAATATGATGGATCTCCTTAATAACCATATGGTTCACTTAATAATCACAGTGACTCACTTAACAACTTTGTAAAATGGTCATAAGATTGAGACTAATCATGTGATGCCTCAACTTCACAACAATTTGTAACCAAAATTTCAGGCTCCATTTCGTCATAAGTCAAGGACTACATGTATACTGTATTGTTTAAAGTTCAATTTCATCACATTTTCATTTATTTTTACTCTATACCTCCAATATATTTGTAACTTCTGGTATCTGACTTCTATTTTGATTGTTTAAACCTTGTATATTGCCTTTGTCATTTTCTCTAGAGCTATGCTCCTTTTTCTGCAGAGTTTCTTGTGTAATTTGTTTATTTATTTGTTTGTTTGTTTGTTTTCTATTCTATTCCATCAGTCTTTACTATTTATTCATCTTTTCTCCCTATTTGTTCCTGACTAGATTTTTTTAATTCTTCTCCTCTTCTTCTGAATTTTGGCTCCATCTGACAAATGGAGAACCATTTTTCATGCCAATTCTGTGGGAAGGAGAAAATAAAAACCTGTCTCTCCCCTCAGTTTTCTTAGCTGCTAAATCTTTTTTGGTTGCTTTTTCTTCTCAGGGATGTCTGTCTTTTAGTTGCAGCTTTACTTTGACTTCTAAATTTGGGCTTTCTTTATTCAGCCTTTTTTTTTATGAAGCCTGTGACTCCAGAGTTCCTGGGCAACCATCTTGCCTCCCCTCTTTCTTGCTAGTGCTCAGTGTTGCTCTTTGATTGGCAGCTCCTGATGATGGGGAAGGCCAATTAGGAAAGAGTAGGAATGAGCACAGGTGCTTACAATCTACTGATGAAGCAATAAGTTTATTTATTAATAAGTATTTTGAGAAGATTAGATGGTAAAAGATTAATTAGTTGGAAACAGGCAACAGATAATAACAGCTCTTTTTATTGTAGAACTGCTACAGTAAAAGAGAGATTTTTTATCTTGATCCTCTAGGTATCTCAAACATCTTCAGAAGCAGACTAATAATGCTGTGTATTGTATTTATACATCCTTTACTAATTCCATGCACATTTTTTAAAAAAAAATAATCTTTATTGACATTCTGGTTCCTGAAATTTTATATTAACATCACATTCTATTACCAATTTACCAGAAAAATGCAATAAGCTAGTATACAGTTGCGATATTAAATCCCAATGAATGGAAGAAAATCAATTTTAATCATTTTTTAGGCAACATTTTTTCATATGTATCCTTCCTAGGATGTCATAAGGCCAATGCAGTCCCAGGTTTTAATGGAAGTCCTCTATAAAGAAATGCTGAAAAGCCCACATTTCATTCCTATCTCTCAAATGTAGGAGTTAATACAATTTAAACTGGCAATACAATTCATACGCTTGCTAGCTATATCATTAATTATGTTGTGGAGCTATGGACAAACTCAAGGTAAAGAATCTTGTCTTGTTCTTGGCATTTAGGATAAAGATATTGCCATTCCCCCAACAAGATAATACAGGACTAAAAAGAGTTCTTTTTAGCTTCTCTTACAAGATTCCCTGGCCAATTTATAAGATCATCTTTATTTCTGAGCCTTTACGTACTTGAGTGTTATTTTTGCTACAGAAAAATGATGGATGGACATGCTTTTAAGGCCCCCAGGTCTTTATTTTTAGGTTTACATCCATCTGGACACTTTCTTTATCTAAAGTATCTCAACGTGGGAAGGGTTCACTGTAACCCCATCAACTACTCACATTGCTGCACATTCAAGGCAAAGTTTTTATACATTGCCAGTGATAAAATACATTTCTGAGTCAATAAAATTGGAGAATTCTGCCTGTACAATGCAATTTGAGCTTCACATCTGCTGATTTTCTTGGATATGACTGTCATCGACTGCTTTATTATTTCCAGTGCTTCATGACCTTCCTTATCTCTAGGTGATGTTTCTTGAACAGGTATCCCTTGGTCTTATGCTTTAGCTTCTTTTTGTTCCATCTGTTCTAACTTGTTTATTTTGAGGATAACATGTTGAGGATGTACTGTTTCACTTTTTGTCTTGCTTGTTGATTTTGCATCAACGATCTTCCATATAATTGCAGCCCTGCTGTACTTCAGTTGGTTTGTTTCTTGCACACTGATTATGACATATGTAACATAAGTACGGGTGGTCACACAGTCAGCCAGATGTTTATACTGGGTTTCACATCATGTCCATCTATTGAATCCTTCCCAAAGACCTGAAATAGGCTGATGTTGTCATTCAATGGTGTTAAATCTTTTAGCTCCAGATATAAGCTGTTCTAAGTAAAACTGCCTTTTATGATTGATAGGGATTTTTGTCTTTAATATTATTAATTTGAAAGAGACTTATTAAATAATCCAGGGAAGTTACAGAAAGGAAGAAGGATTTGGATTTTGAGGAAACATTTTATTTCAGCCTTGGGTTGAAATGTAGCTTTGTTCTGAATTAATGGAAAACAAACTGATTCACTTTCTAAATACTACAGCCACTTCAGAATTCAAACTGAATTTTAGAGGCAGCATATGAAAATGCTGGTTATGGGAGGGAAAAGTATAGTCTGTTACATCAGTCTGAAGTATGTTAAAATCAGAAACAAAAGTGCAAATGCAATGAAATATTATAAAAAATTAGAAAAAATTCTTATGTAGTGGCAGGACAATAGCTTACAGGCATTTCCATGTAAGGAGCCTTCAAATCCCAGAAATCTATTCAAAGATACTATACATATTTCAAAGAAATCTAGAAATTGAACTCCATGAACATATAGGTCACCAAATTTGTGGAAGAATAAAGCAGGAATGGGACTCTATGGCCGGATACCCCTCCTGACATTCTTCACTATTAAACACACTGGTTTAGTATCCCATCTTGCCATCTTGCAATACAGTACAGAAATAGCTGATCATGTGGTCCCTGAACACTGGAATGAAATCACTAAATAAATAGGGAATTCTTCTTTATAGAAGGATCAGTATTAGGCAACTCTGATAAGCTTTCATCCAATCATCTAAGTCGCTTCAGCTTCTACAATTTAATGTGAAATCAAGGAAAGCATGTTTTCCACATTCACCTTATCAGTGAAATCTTTTGACCTCTCTAATAGATACTGTAATAAAACTCTAATGGATTAATTATCACATCAGCTTTTGTATATTACAGTGCAGAAAGCATATGATGCTCAAAACATCACAACAGTCTTTGCAAATCTGCGAACTGATCTGAACTTCTCATTACTATTCAGCTTTCAGGAAAGCCCAGGATACCAAGGCTTCTAGATTTGTTGGTTCATGTAAATGCTCCAGGTATTGTGACACATTAACTCTTTTAAAAGTATAGTTCCTTAGCCAGACTAGTGTCATTAGAAATAGAACATGCACCTCTTTAATTAACTGAGAGATATCCCCAAATGGATGCATAATAGGTATGCAATGCATTACAAAGACCTTGACACACTAATGGAAATAACATTGCAGTAATCACTCATTAACAAACTTAATTACTTTTCTCCCCCCTCCCTCACCATTTGACAGAAGCCTCCACAGAACGCGAGTGGGAGAAGATTCCATTCTGGGTAAATAATATTGCTGTATTAGAGGTCAATGAAAAGAATTTGTTCAGCATACGAAAAAACAGGAATAAAACATACTGGAAATTGAGTGGCATTGGTGTAAATGAATTAAATAGATGAGAATTGAAATTCTTTGAATCTAAAATAGAAAGCAGGAGATAGAGCAAAGGAAATTCTCTCTTGAGAACAAACAACTCTTTATCTATAATGAAAATCAGAATACTTTCCCTTGTCATCCTGAAAAGCAGAGCTCATTGTCTAGAGAAACACCATTTCTGTTCATTACATTTTAAAAGATGAAGCACCATTCATAAAAAAAAAAAAAGGCCAGCATTCTTTCTCGTGTAGAGCAGCTTCCAGCAATTAATACACTTATTGTTTGGTGTAGTTCACTATAAACAACTGTAATTACTGATCTTGTTTGATGAGAAAAGAAAATAATTTTCTTTTTGTGAGCTATGAGAAAGCAAATCATTCAAATTGCTGGAATTATTCAACTTGAGAACACAATAAATCAAAGGGGGAAAAAAACCCTGAGTTCCAAGGAGAGGAAGAAATATGAGTAACAACTGCAGATATTCTTGGGATTCTATCCCAATAGGTAAAAGACACTTCAGTCTGTTATTTAAGGAAGCCATGAAATTTATAATCTAGAAAACAAGTCACAGGATATGTGCCTTTCTTTTCCTTCCTATCTAGGTACTTAGAGCAAAAGGGAATGCCCTCCATAGCTACCGGTATGTGCATTTGGCCTTTACTACATCAGTATTTTGGAAAAGGACAAAAACAAAGATCTCTCTTTGAGCTTTTAACTATTGGTTCATTTTAATCTTGATTTTATTTGCATTTTATGTTAATTTCATAGCTTGTCCTTTGTTGTTTCAATTTATATAGCCGCACATCTCAATTATAACATTTTGGTCAATTTATTTAAGGAAATTTATATGGCTGCCCAACTCATTCTCAGTAACTATGGGCAATCAATTTAACAGCAATTAAAAACAATACAAAAGTAAAATACCAAAAACATTAAAAATATAAAACAATATTAGAAATATATATAAAAGCCCTCCCAGACAACATGCTTAAATGTTATAGGCCAGTTCTAATGCTTATATAAACAAAAAAAATAGGTATAAAGTTTTCTGTATCTACTATCATCTGTCTGTCTGTCTGTCTGTCTGTCTATCATCTATCATCTATCTATCATTTATCATTTATCTATTTGAGGTTTAGGATTTCAGATTTGGAGTGTTTTGTCTGATACACTTTTGCCCGCTGAATTATTTTGGTACAAAAGGGACAAAATCCCATTTCTTCATCCTTGACAGTAAAAATGCAATAATGCTAAAATAAATAACTATTTGCAGCACTTTCCTGACACCTCAGATCTCCTGCCTGAGGCTTCCACATAATTCTACCTAATCACATGGAAACCTTGTAGCAACTCACTGAGTACATATTCCTTTCCTTATTTTAAGCCTTATTTTAAGCCATCAAATGTTTGCAATTACATTGTCATTTACCTATCTTTTATTAATGATTTCACACATTGCCCTAACAATGAACATTAACAACATACTTTTGATTTTTTTTTTTAAACAAAAGTGGACAATTTATATTTATGATGCACTTGGTACCCCAGTGTGGAAAAATAAGGACACATCCCTGTTGATGGAAAGGGATCTGAAGAAGACAAAATGTTGATGGATATTTTGTGGGTTAGGTTTAAACTAAAGCTGTGTCTGCTTCACTCTTTGATAAAAAGTTAGCATCCTTCTGAATATAATGTCCCATTAATGATATTACTTTATCATTTAGTTTCTTTACAGATGGATTTATACATTTTCAAGCTTTGATTCTGTTTAAACTGGAAGCAATAGCTCCTCAATATTCTTGGCACCAAAAGGATATATTTAAAACAACAACAAAATAGAAATGAGAGAAACTAGCCTTTAAAACCAACTTTCTAATATAATTTGCATATACTGTCACCATTCCACTCAAAGTTTTATCCCAAACCTGAATATATTCCCCTGTCAAACAACAAGAAGGTGGGATAGGATTCTTGGAAGCTGAGTCAAATATTGTCAACAGCTTGCTTGTCAAATCATCTTCCTGAATCCAGACATACCTTGCAAATTGGCTGTTCATATTGGACTTGAAAGTCTTTTTTTGTTTTTTCAGTCCTGCTCTTAGCCAGCTTCATATGTGGCAGAACACATGTCATTGTAAGAAAAGAAAACCTGTCATGCTTGTTAAAAGATATTGTACATATTTCAAATTTCTGGCAAACAAAAAAGGACACAAAAGAAAATGATTTATGTGAGGGATTCACTGACTTTGTGCATGTGATCATAAATAATAACGATTGTGCTGAGACACTTATCATTTGACAGACATTTGTTATAATGAAAAGGAACCCTTTGCATGAAAAAGTCTGACTTAAGCATTCTATTAGGAACATTAAGTTCAGTTCCGTTCACAAAAAAATGCTGAAGTGTTCACTTGAAAGGGCCGTTTGTAATGACAAAAAGGTCAGAAAGCCACTTTTCATTTAATAAGAGATTCTGTGTATTGCCAATTTTATAAAAGAGGATAAATCATACTTAATAAGTTTATCATTAGGGGTTAGGTTAATTAGCCCTCTCCTTTATCTTATTTATGTAACTAGTTTGTCCTTACAAGAAGCTGTTAAGAAATGTTGAGAGGGGCGAAATCAGACCTTATATTTAAAGAATCTTAGGAATTTTAAGAAAAAGGAAATAAAATTCATAAATTTCCAGCCTGTGCTACCAGAAGCATGGAAGAAATGGGAATAAAAATATGTTTTCTAGGAACTTAATAGCAAGGTAATTTAACAAAAAGTGGGCGGGGGTATTGAACTCCTCAACTAATCTCTTATAAAGGGTTATTCTTTTTCTTACACAGAGATGCAAGTGGATTGGCTTATTAGCTTCTACAGTAGTGTCATTTATATTGCTGTTTGCTTAATATAATATAATAAAATAAATAAAAATAAAATAAAAATAATTAGATTGATGGGACCCACAGCATTCCTCCCCTACTGACATGAATGAGATGGGCCAGTCCCAATGGGTGAGATGGTCCCTCAAATAACTTGAACCCATGCCATGAAATTCTTTTTATATATATATTTTATTGATTTCTATTTTCACAAACAAGTGCTTAATAAACAATGTGGTGACTGAGTCCATTAATAATTCGGTGATACATATAAGTTTTTTCCAATTGAGTCCAATGTTACACCCGCCAGTATAATCTGTCTTCTTCTAGTAATAATTTTTCTGCATTAAGCAAATACAATTCTTATTGTTAGCAAACATACCATTGCATATCAACATTTATTATATTTTTCTAATAATATCAATAATATCAGTTTAAAATATCTTTCCTAGCCAGAGCATATCTTAATTGTACTTGCATTCAATTTCCACATATTTAATCCATATCCTATTTTTCCTTTTTTTTTCAATTTTAGTTTCCCATCCGTGTTCAAAGTATCCAATTATTTATAATTTCAAAACAAATTATATTTGGGCAACCAAAAGAATCCCTTATTCAAAGTTCTTAAAATATTCTTATTTCCCTCTTCATACCAAGATATAATATTCTGATTACAAATCCTAACTATCTAGTTATGATAATACTTCTATTTCTAGCAATCTATTCTTAACCATATTCAGACTTCTAATCAATAATGTAGCATCCCCTCTAACATGTCAAAACTTCTATTTCCTTCAGTCTTACTCTAGCTTTCTTTCTTTGCCAACTAACTTTCCAAGTTAGTGCATTTGGATCATCAAACGATTCTTCCTCTATTTATATATATATTATTTGGAACAAGAGAAACAATATGATTAAAATGCTTTTGGAAGAGCTAGCCCATTGATATTCATTAAACTACCTACCTCCTTCTCTGGTTCCCCACGGTTCTGTTAACGACTTTGTCTTCCATTGCATCAGCTCTCCTTTCTTGTCATCCAGTATGTTCTGGAACCTTGGTTTATAAAATGTCTTTTCCATTTCCAATATTATCATTATGTCTCCTGAGTTTTCATTTATCTGAGTCTGGTAATTTATTTCCTCCTTTAAATCATTAGTGTTTGCATTAGCATTCTCTAGTTTTCCTTCTATTTTCTGGGTTGCTGGTTCCTTCTCTGTAGTTGTCTTCTGAGTTTGTAGATTTGAGTTAGAAAATTGTTCTTTTATCTCCTTTGTGTTATCAGTAATCTGTTCACAAGCTAGAATATTTTTTTGTATTAATTTCAGCATGGAGAGAATTTATTTCTGTGTTTCATCGGTATCTTCTTGGTGGTATAGTAAGTTAATGCTGCTGGGAACAAATGTTAAAGATCATGTTTTACTATTTAATGCTGAGTATAAAACATCCATTTTATTTTATTTTAGCTTTATAAGTAGCCTTTATGGATTTATCCAACTGACTGTCCATTCCTGAATCTCCCCCAAGCAGATATAAGTAAAGTTCATTTTTTTCTGTCCAATAAGAAATATATCCTTTCTGTCCAGGGAGAAAAAAAAGAATCATTGAGGGTTGCTTAATATACCACCAAGAAGATTTATAATCCTATAAATATAATAAAATTTATAATCCGAAGTGTTCCATATATTTCTTCTAGAAAAAAAAATCCACAATACAGTGCTAGAAGTCAGTATTTATGTTCAAAATTCAGACAGGCCAAGTTTAGAATGTTTATCATCTCTGCCACATAGATAAGCAGCCCCCAAGCCTGTTCCTTTTTTTTCTCAGCTGTAATTTTCAATAATAAAATAGTTCCAAGGCCAGTCAAAGCCTTATCTAGTTATGGGCTTCAAGCCAGATTTCTTTTAAGCATAAATAAGTTGTAGTGCTGTAATTCACCACTAGATGTCATCAATGCCACTTTCCAGATTTTAGATCCAAAACATATTGTTAAACTTTTCAAGTCTTTTTTTTTTTTTAGAAAAAATAAAAAGGTCTTAAAAACACTCTTAGTCCCCAAATTTTCAAGCTGTAAGTATATTTTAGTTCCAGATAAGTATTATAGGTTTGCCAGTATCCCCAAGTATTAATTTGCCGCTTTTCTTTTCTGAAGGAATGAGGTGGAAATTCCCTTTCCCGCTTTCATTCGGGGGGAGTGCTTTGGGCAGCTTTTCAGGAAGAGGTCTCAAAATCATAAGGGTCAGGTCTCACCCAGTTTCATCCACATTGCTGTAAAGTTGCTTGGTAGTGCTTGTTGACTTCCATAGTCTGCAGCTTAGGGCTGGCTACACGAATGCAGCCAGTCTTTCCCCTGACAGTTTGGAGAGCTTCCTCAGATCAAACAGGGGGGCTGACACCCCCCTGCGACCAATGAGCTTCCCCTCCTCACTTGCCACCTCTACAGGGCAACTTTCCAGGGTCCCCCAGAGGGGCAAAACCAGACACGAAAGATGGAGCCCGTCTTCTTGTGTCTGCATCGCCATGAGATCCCAACCAGAAATCTATCCCGTGAAATTCTTGATGTAGAGGAACAAGAATAACACTCCAGAAAACTGAATTATCTTAAAAAATAATAAAATAAATTAAAATAATAAAATAAAATAAAAAATAAAATAAAGTAAAATAAAATAATAAAATAATAATAAAATAAAATAATAAAATAAAATCTCTTTATGACTTTACTGTTGGTTACCTGCAGGGCCATATCTCCATGCTAAGGTAAGCCCAAACACTGCAATCGTACTGGGAGAGCAGCAAGTTAACCCCATTTCTTTGAGGTCAGATAGTTGAAGCACAGAAGGTTTCTTTTTCAGTGATGGGTGGGGGGCTCTGGAATGGCCTCCCATTGGAGATTTGTCTCCAATATTATATCCTACCTAGAAAAAAATGAACATTGAACTTTTCTGAAGAATTTGGAGGAGGGGGGCAGTGGTGGAATTCAGTCAGTTTGCACCAGTTTGGCAGACCGGTAGCTAATTTTTTTGTTGCCCAGAACGGACTTCCAGAAGTGGCATCCACACAGAGAACCGTGCTAATGCCATGTATTGTCTTTATGTTTAAAATGTATTTATATTTTACACCTGTTGTTCTGGGTGGTTATTTTTGTAATTAGCCAAGAGTTTTGTGTCTGCAATTATAAATTTGATAGATTAAATTAATACATCTAAATGGGCCCTAGCACATGTGATTTGGTCATACCCACTCGAAGGTCCTTATTGCCCCGATTTCATTATTATGGTGAAGCAAGTTCCTGAGAGAAACTTATGCTTCAGATATGTTAATGATGATGATGATGATGATATCTGTTCAGTCAAATATGACTCTTGGTGATTCTATGGGCCAGGTCTCTCCATATCTTTTGATCTTGCACTATTTCTTTGAGTTTTTCTATTCTCGGCTGGTGCCAGCTTTGAGAGTGTCCAGCCACCATGTTCTTTCACAGTCTGGTTTCCCTTTACCATTAACTCTTCCAAACATATTTAAATTTATTAAACTGTTGTTAAATGATAATCTCCAAATTTGGAACTTGTCAGTTTATGAAAAGCTTTGGGTATATCATCCCTGGACAGCTGCAAAAAAAAAAAAAAAGTGTGTTGCAGAATAATCAAGGTTTAATTGTTAAACATTCAATTATGTATATGTGTTTAAAATAGAAATATAGAATTATGTTCTCTTTTTTCCCTGTATATTTACATTAGTTTGTTGATCTGATTTAGTGTATTTAGATATTTGTATTTCCTTTTTGTTTGAACTGTATTGGCAGAGTTGCTTTTTTTAAAAAAAATATATAGACTTAAATAATAATAGTAATTAGAGGTAACCTGGCCAACTGTATTGTTCATTTATATTATTTTAGGCCAGTGATAGCAAATCTTTTAGAGACCAAGTGCCCAAACTGCAACCCAAAACCCACTTATGCATTGTCGAGTGCCGGGCAGGCGTGGCCCATTGGGTGGGCGTGGCCCATTGGGTGGGCATGTCTGTGGTGGTAATGGCAGACTGGGTGGGACTAAAAACTTCAATCAATCAATTCCAACTTTGCAAAATCTTTTTCTTTCCCACGAGAAGTTGAAATTGACTGATTTTTTTTTTTTTTTTTTTTTTTGCACATGGTGGCGGAGGCCTAAAGCGAAAAGGATTTATAAAACCCAGCTGAAGACCTAGGACTGGAGCGATGGCACATGTGCCCACAGAGAGGGCTCTGAGTGCCACCTCTGGCACCCGTGCCATGGGTTCGCCACCATTGTTTTAGGCTATGATTTAAATATCTTTAAAAAGCTCACTACATTAAATAGCCTCACTTCACTTCAAGGGGCCTTATACTTCTTTCTGAATTTTTTTTTTTTTTTTTTTTTTGCTTGTAACTGACCAGAGGAACAAAGCTTAGAACAAGATTATGCTCTTTCTGAATCCATAGCAAACATTAAGTGTATTGACTTTAATAATATTGCACCAACATTTTCCACCAAACTTTTATCTTAGGGGATAGAAAGAAAGCTAGGTGCCAACAGCTCTCTTTGAAGAGTTGCCAATATGATAAATACCAATGAAACAGTTCCCTCAGATTATATACATAGGAGGTAGATAAGATCTACACCAAGATTTCAAAGCCATGTTGATATATGCATTCATTATTATTTTGAAACCATCCCTGTTCAATCTTCATTAAATATATGCTATGTATCTATCCTGGCTTCACCCATTTTGGGGAGTGTTTCTAAGCAAAATAATTTGTTTGTTTATTTATAAAACTTATTGACTGCCCATCTTACCACCGGTAACTCTGGGTGGCTTACAATCATAAAAAATGTATCTATACATATACATTAAAACATAAATAAATTAAAACCAAACATGAAAATCTAATGACATGTGGGGAGGTTTATAACAGGAAGGTATATGAAAAACAATGTTAGACAAATTATTAATTTATTAGAATACTTAGATAAGAACAACCAAGTTCCTGCAGGGCTCATATTTTTAGATGCTGAAAAAGCATTTGACCAACTGAATTGGCATTTTATGCTAAGAGTAATGGAAGAAATGAATTTTGGTGAAAACATATTACAAGCCCTTAAGGTAATATATCAAAAACAAACAGCACAACTTATTGTTAATGGAGGTTTTCGGAGGTTTTCACAATAGAGAAAGGTACTAGACAGGGGTGTCCTTTATCGCCATTGTTGTTTGTTTTAACATTGGAAATATTATTGATCAAAATTCGAGAGTCTCAGGAAATTAAAGGAATATATGTTAATAAAAAAGAATATAAGTTGAGAGCTTTTGCGGATGACTTGGTTGTTACTTTGTCGCAACCTGATTATTCTGTAGTAAACTTATTACAGTTGATTCACCATTATGGTTTGGTCTCGGGTTTTAAGATTAATGTAAATAAGACTAAAATTTTACCTAAAAATATGTCGAGTCAGGAGAAGCAGATTTTGGTTAACTCGACGGGTTTTGAGATTGTTAATAAGGTAAAATATTTGGGGGTGATGCTGTCTGTTTCTAATGCAAAATTATTTAAAAATAATTATGAAAGGTTGTGGGTCAGGGTACAGAAAGACTTGAAGAATTGGGAAAAGCTGCAATTATCCCTCATGGGAAGAATTGCAGTGATAAAAATGAATATTCTACCCAAGTTTCTTTTTTTGTTTCAAATGTTACCAATTTTGAAAAATGAGATTAATTTAAATGAGTGGCAGAAGGGTCTCAATAAATTTATTTGGGCAGGGAAAAAACCAAGGGTTAAGTTCAAAATTATGCAAGACTTCCGTGAGAGGGGTGGACTCAAGGTACCAAATTTGAAATTATATTATGATGCGGTGGTTTTAACATTAATTAGTGACTGGGTAAATTTGACAAATTCTGAGATACTTTATCTAGAGGGATGGGATTTACTTTATGGGTGGCATGCCTATTTAATATTTAATAAAAAAATAGATTGGGCTTTTAAATCTCATATTTTAAGAATTTCTTTACTTAGGATTTGGAGAAAATATTATAAAAGTGATTTTAAAGTACCATTATGGGCTATACCTTGGCATGCGATAGAAGGAATAAAAAGAGGGGTTAAAATGGATATGGTGTCTTATAGACAGTTACTTAAATGGGATGGACAAAACTGGCAATTAAAATCACGGGAAGAATTAGCACAAGAAAATTTTACTTATTCTTGGTTCCAATATAGGCAACTACTAGATAGATGGAAGATGGATTGTAAGGTGGGTTTTCTTAGAGAAGATGAAAATCTTATTAAGCAACTGAAGGATCAAAGACAAACCCACATTAAGAGAATTTATGGGGTTTTAGTTGAATTGGACTCAGAAACGGAACTAATTAAAGATTGTATGATTAGATGGGCGCAGAACTTTGGTGAGCCAGTTTCATTGGACACCTGGGAAACTATTTGGGTGAGAAATGTCAAATTTACTCAAGCACAGAATTTAAGGGAGAATTTTTATAAAATGTTTTATAGATGGCACCTTGATCCACAAAAAATGTCTTATATGTACCCTGACGTGCAACCTAAATGCTGGAGATGTGGTTATAAGGAGGCTTCCTATTATCATATTTGGTGGTCATGCAGAGAGATAAAAGCATTTTGGATCAAAATATGGTGGAATATCCAGAGAATTTTTAGAAGGAGGGTAAAATTTACTCCGCAATTATTTTTGTTAGGTATTGTTACAGATTGTGATACAAAGGAGGTTGTATTGATGTTAAATTTGATCACAGCCGCGAGGCTGTTAGTTGGACAATATTGGAAGAAGGAATCTTTGCCTACATTGCAGGAATGGTTTTTTAAAGTAGCTTATCTGGCGGAAATGGCAAAGATTTCGGCTTTCTTAAAGCAACAAACGCAAGAGAAGTTTTTTGCTATCTGGGACAAATGGATAAAATTTATACAATTTAGATTGGGTATACAAAAATATCATATAGCTTTTTCATAAGTTTTATTTTTATATATATTATAGATATCTTTTTTATATATATAAATATAAAGTTTTTAATTTAATTTTTATTTTTTTTTTATTTCTTAAGCCTATATTCTGCTCTGGGAAGCTCAGGGGGGGGGAAGGGAGGGTTTTTGGGAGGGGTGTGGGGTGGAGGTTTTTTTTTTATATGTATTGTTTAATTTTTTTTTCTTTTGTATATGTTGTTTTTTGTTCTGTATTGTTCTTGTTTTTCTTGTAAAATTTATAAAACTTTTAATAAAAAAAAAAAAAAATCTAATGACATGTGGGGAGGGTGGGGATGGAGTGGAGGGAAGTGGTGTCTGCTATTACTTGATCAACCACCTTCATTGTACTGTTTCCCCATTAGGACCCTAAGTCAACTGGCAGAGCCAGGTCTTTAGGCCTTCACAAAAGGATAGGAGGGTTGGGGCCACCTCACATCGGGGGTTGGGGGGTAAGATATCCTAGATAGCAAGAGCATGATCAGAGAAGGCCCTCCTCATGGACTCCGCCAGCCAGAATAATTGGCTAATGGGACCCTCAGCATGCCTCCGTTGCTGGCACAAGTGGGATGGGCCAGTCCAAGTGGGTGAGGTGGTCCCTCAGATAACCTGAACCCATGCCATGAAATTCTTGATGTAGAGGAACAAGAATAACATTCCAGAAAACTGAATTATCTTAAGGAAGAAATGCCCATATAAAATCCTATGGATTTTCATATTTTCATAGAAATTTGTACATACAGATGGATGGCTACATTTGCAGATGTGCGCGCACACACACACACACACACACACACACACACACACACACAGTCCTAACCACACACATTACAATTGAAAGTGAACAAGAAAAGGAACAAGCAGAGGTTCGAAAAATGAGAATATGAACAAAGACAAATAACCCGTACATTCAGCCTTTTTAATCCTACAGATTGATGATTAGTATTTAGGAACAGCTCATCCTGCTTAAGGTCAGAAATTCTGCAGGATTAGTTGACATGTTTCAACTGACAGCCTTACAGTCAAAGAAGAACAGCCTCTCAATTATACTATTATTATGATGACTGCAACTATCTCCATTATCTTTATTAGTTTCTTTTCAACATAATACAGAACATGGAATTCTGCTTAGGCATCAGATTATCCTGGGCTGTCTCTTTTCAGTACTGACTAATGTGAAATAATGTGTTTTACTTCAGATCTTTCAGCAAGTTTTAAAACCACAGGATTTAGATCCAGCAATATTTCCTCATTTCAAATTCCAATCAGTTAAAATAAAATATACTCTGAAATCAATGGCAGTTGTTTTAATCACTAGCTAAGGATACTTTCTGCCTGATCCTTTCGATAGCATTGATCTAAAAGGCTAAAGGATTCATTTATTCTCCTTATAGTCATTATATACATTTCCGTGTATTGTTATCTTTTTTCTATTTCTATTGATTTTCTAATCAACATTACCATAGGCTAGTATTAGCATAATATATTTTGCTGGATCAGAGTATTCTTCTGCATGAAAGATTCATTTTGGTCCAATTTAAAATTAGCATCATCTGAAGCTATGGATGTTTTGGACATTGCTAATTGCTAAATCATCTACAGCTGTGTACATATTTGATAGGCCTTATGGTAAACAAATTTACTTCTTTATTATGGCAGCCAATTTCTTAACAAACAACCCCATTTCCCAGAAGTTCCTTCTGGTTTTTTTCTCTAATTAGATAAAAAAATATTAATTTCAACAACAAACTATTTTTTGTTGTGCACAGCTCACTACACAATCTGTATGGTGGTGTGATTTGCGTAATAAAGATCTAATAAATGCCTCACATAATCACTTTAATTTCTGAAGCCTCAGACTAACATATTTTACAAAAAAAAAAAAAAAAACCCAATCAGAATCGAGGATTATTTCTAAATAATAAAAGGGTATATGCAGTATATTTAGCTGATAAGATTTGCTTTGAAAGTAAAACTGCCACTGGCTTCAAAATTTCTGTTTGGATGTCATTGTATATTGTGTATATATGATAGACAATATTCTGTGTATAGAAAATCCCTTACTGTATAGACTACAGGGTTACATGTGTGTGTGTGTGTGTGTGTGTGTGTGTGTGTGTGTGTGTGTGTGTGTGTGTACTAAAATAAATGAAATATTTTATGTGGGGTAACTATTCAGAGCACTAATAGGATTTTTATAAAAAAAATCATTTTCTTTTCCTTCCTATTGATTTGAGACTTCCCAATGATCAGAGGGAAGAGTTGATTCAGCTATTGCAGTAGGACTTGGAACATCTTAACTTCAGACTGGCATTCAATACAAATATAAATGTGCAATGGGTATATACATTTTAAGAGAATGGAGAACAATTATGCAGTTGAAAGGAGAAGGATGGATTCTAAAAATCACTCTCACAGGGGAATAGAATAGAATAGAATGGGATGGGATGGGATGGGATGGGATGGGACGGGACGGGACGGGACGGGACATGACAGGACGGGACGGAACGGAACGGAACAGAACAGAACAGAACAGAACAGAATAGAATAGTTGGAAAGGACCTTGGAGGTCCTCCAGTCCAACCCCCTGCTCAGGCAGGAAACCCTATACCATTTCAGACAAATGATTGTCCAATGTCTTCTTAAAAACTTCCAGTGTTGGAGCATTCACAGCTTCTGGAGGCAGGTTGTTCCACTGGTTAATTGTTCTGTCAGGAAGTTTCTCCTTAGTTCTAGGTTGTTTCTCTCCTTGATTAGTTTCCATCCATTGCTTCTTGTTCTGCCCTCAGGTACTTTGGAGAATAGCTTGATTCCCTCTTCTTTGTGGCAGCCCCTGAGATACTGGAACACTGCTATCGTGTCACCCATAGTCCTTCTTTTCATTAAACTAGACATACCCAATTCCAGCAATTGTTCTTTATATGTTTTAGCCTTCAGTCTCCTAATTCTGGTCCAGGTATAAATATAAAAGACACTATGAGCCTATTACCATCTATAAAGATTTGTTCAGCAATATCGGCACCAAGGCAGGATGGGGAGCTAAATTTATATTCATATTTTGTTTCATTTTCTGATTTGTTTGTACAAGCTGATCATTTTTTTAAAAAAAAATTATCTAAAACATGGAAAGTCTTCAATAACCCACACACTTCAATCAATTCCAAGCAATTTTTTGTAGGTTCCTGCAGTTTCCCAAGGCTGTTCTCTCAACCTCCAGTAACAAGCCAGTAGTTAAAGATGTCAAGATTTGCAATAATTTCTTGCAGAAATGTAAAGAAATTGGAATGCAAAATCTTCAATATGCTGAGGGAAAAAAATGCTTTCATTAAAAGATCCTCAGAATACATGACTAGGGGAAACAGGCCGAAAAGTTCAGCCCAAGTTTCTTCAGTGATATCTTTACTGTTTGTTGTCCCTTAAATCAGAGGTCCCCAACCTTTTGGGCTCCAGGGACTGGTTCTGTGGAGAAAGGTTTTTCCACAGACTGAAGAGTGTGTGGTTTTGTGTACTGCCTGCATCCCATGAATGGGGCTTTGCTTGTTTGTGTGGACTGGTTACTGGCATGCCTCAGCCGGATACCAGTCCACGGACCGGTGGTTGGGGACTCCTGCCCTAAATCTTTTACTTTCTAAATATTTGAATGAAAATGTTTGTCACCTTCTTTGAATGCTCCCATGTTGCTTTTTCTTATTTTAAGTGGAGGCAGCTTGATAAGCCTCGCTGGACTGAAGAAGAAGGTAAGAATAGATCAATTGTATATAATGATTACCCCTCAAATATCAGAGAAAGTTACCATTATTCATACAGCTTCCTAATGTCCTTTTCAACATACTTCCTGACTCGAAACTTGCATAACAAAATATGTATGTTTGATAGCACTGTGCACAAAAAAAAAGCATTCTGGAAAATGTTTTTCACTTTACTAAATATTAAAAAAAACTCTGTTTTGTATTTGGATGGGATGCCAACTCAGTTTTCAGGATTGCTGACTACACTGGAAGCAGAAAATACAAATCATCATCATCACCATCATCATCACCACCACCACCATCATCATCATCATTATCATCATCATCCAGGAAGAAAGCAGTTCCCAAACTCTTCTGTAACTTTGCCAAGAAAACTGCATGGTTGCAGTTGCTTGAATTAGAGTAACTCAAGATTAGCTTAACATTTTACAAATAATGTGCTCAAACATTAAAATTCTGGGAGTTGAAGTCCACAAGTCATAAAAAGGTCAAGTTTGAAGACCCTTGCATTAAAAGAACCAATGCAGACATGCAACTAAATTTACTTGTCCTCAGTCCCAAAGAATGCCATTAGTAAATTAAAAATTCTAGGAAATCTTTGGTTAGCCTATACATTTGGATATTAGGATGACCCAACATTAAAAAGAGCAGCCAAGGTTTCAAGTGATGTTCCAGAATCATTTTTTTTTTTTATGGATGAAATATGCTCAATTCAACCTGTCAGTGAACAATCTGGTAGTGATGTTCTGAACTACTTTAAGTTTCCAAATACTTTCCAAGAGAATTTCCATGTTCTGCCACTCAGATTCTTTCAGTGCAAGATAATTCTACAACTTATAATGTCCTGACAGATTCCAAATAATGACAATATAGGCAGAGTAAAACTATTAAATTCATCCATTTCCCAGTGCCATCACGAATTACTGATATTTCTCCTCGGCTTACAAACAAGACACAGAATTCTTTTGCTCTGGCTTCATTTCCCACATCAGATTTGGACTCCTCTAGTGATGCTAAAATTTCATCAAGAGATTGAAAGCAGTAAAGGTCAGAACAGTCAAGCCAGAAAGAAAAGCAAAATTAGTCTGAATCAAACTGTAAATCAGATACAAATATGATAATGCAAAATTTCAAAGCAAACATGGGAACAGAAATAGCACATAATATTATAATAGGAATGATCTTTCACGAAGGTATTAAAGCTGAAATATAGGTAAGGATGGTCAGAGATTCATGATCTGTAAAATCTTTGCCTTTTTAGAATATATAAGCTCCTTTCTCTATTGTCTCTAATCTTTTTTTTTTTTTTTTTTTTTTTTTAAGAACTCAGCAATGGGTTTAATTCAAAACAGTTGTGCTTTGGTAATATAGGAAGTATTCATGCATATTAGTGTGTTCTTGATGATTTTACCCAAACAGCTGGCATTGGTTCTGATCTGATTTATCTAAGGTAGACTGATTTATAACAAGAAAACAGTTTTTTTATTATTGTTGTTGTACTGTATACTTTTTGAAAAAAACTACTGATTCATGCTCAACTCTGAAGACTTCAGAAATACATCTAGGAAGCATTTTTGTTAATAAATAGAACAGGCATTGTCCCTTTCCAGGACTTTTGTTAAACTTTTTTATTTTACCTACAAACATGGAATTCCATGGTAATTTCCTATTCTAGTACTATGCAGCTCTGAACCTGCATAATTTCATAACCAAGAGAAGATGAGTCAGCTGCTGCCACCTGCTGCAGCATATCTTATTTCCTTCTTTAATTTTTTTCCTTTTAAACCAGATATATAACAATCATCATCATCATCATCATCATCCATCCCAGTATGGGAACATATCATGGCTCACTAAGAGCCAACATCTCAGATAGTGAAAAGCAATACTTGATAGTGGTCAGTTTCAGGAAGGAGCAAATCATCAATCAGGTGGTGTCTGTCAGGCTAGTTTATGCAAGAAAACAGTCTTTCTGCAGCAAAAACAAAAAGAGAATAAGTGGGAAGCAGAAGCTTAGTCTGGGAGGTCTTATTAATTGAGTACAGCATGCTCAGATTGATAAGGTTATAAAGGCTACTATTTTATAGAGCTTAGAGAAATATTGCTCTTCACCCAGGTCACTTGAGCGAGCTCTCTGGTTTTGTGTATGCAAAGATATCTGGGAACCACTTCCAATAATCATACAGTTCAAAGTATAATTTCTCCATTGAACTCTTTGTGCAAGTGGCAAAATCTTGGTCATGCAGTTCAGTTGTTTCAGGACCTTAGACAGATGGGACTAATTCACAAGGGAAACTACATAAGCCTTGACTAAGAAAAGTGATAAGCAGTGAACCTTTGCTGCCCTTATTAAGGATTATAAAAGAGGCTGGGAGGGAAAAGTGATTTGATAAGACATAATGAGGCTAATATAGTCATACAATAAGACCTGCAAAATATATATCTGAGAAGGAAACACAGAAATCTAGCAGCAGATGAAGCTATATGAACCAAGAGAGCAATGCCATCTCTTTCACAGATGTTCCCTTGATAATTGAATCCTATTTTAAAGGGTTCTGGCCATATAATTCATTTAAGTGCAATTTAGAGCATTCTATGGGGTTAACAAACAAGCCTGTTTGTTCGCAAGTAATGTACTTTCCACAGGGGCAAGCACTACACTTAGGGTATGTTAAACATGCTGTTAGAAGAACCACAAGGCATAAGCTATTGGAGAGAGAGTGAGAACAATTATCTACAATAACACTGCTTGAAAAACGTGTAAAGAGGAAATAGTACCAATATAATCAGGAAACGAAGCAGGGGATGGGGAGGAGAGAATATATTAAAACCTGAGGATGGAGAAGCACCCTGAATTCACCTAATTCATACTTTTACCCAAACCAGAATATAACTTGTAAATGCTGCCTGCAAACTCAAATACATAATACACATTCCTACAAGTAACAGATGGCTCTATAACTTACATAGATACCCCAGCTTCTTCATCTGCTGATTATAGATACCGTAAGTTTTGGGTTTTGTAAAGATAGAGTTCCATGAAAAGATGTCGGTTAAAGGGTAGAGTTTTCAACTTCTCACAGCCTCAGGCTAACACTTTAGAATCTTCAAGAAGCTGTAAAAGCCCAACAAATTGAAGTAGAGAAACATACCAAACAATTAAAAAAACAAACCCTAGCATAAATTTCTAGTTGTCCATATTTTTCTTTTCAATAAAAATAAGTAAATAAGCCAGATTTTTCTCTCAGAACAGGTGTATTTGTTTGTTTGCTTGCTTGCTTGGTTTGTTGTCTTATAATAAGTCTCGTGTTTTTTTTCTTTGTGCAAGTTATGGAATTGGATATTGAATTTCAGTTTTTATTCATACTTCAGGTTATGTTCAGGAAAACACAGAGTTTTAAAAAATATTGTCAAAACTTTGAAACCTCTCCGGATTTTGGGAGAATACACTTAATTTGGAGCAATCCAGCATTATTTATCTCATACAGATTTAAGTTAGGGTATAGATGCAATACACCAAAACAAGAGACAAGACCAGGATGTGGAAAACCTAGATGGCTTCTGAAAGAGAAGATTTAGGACCTTCAATCTTCTACCCTCAGGGCCTAAGCAATTTTGATATATATCCATATGGCAAATTCTTTATGTTCCCCCATAAAATGTACATTTCCCAAAAATGCAAAAAAAATGAGACCAATGAGGGGGAAAATATTACATTTTTAACCTAATTTGTAAAATTATGTATACAACAAAATATATAAATGTATATAATAAGGAAAAATGAGTTTTAAAAATGGGTGTTAATTGTGCACAAAAATTATACAATGTGTGTGTGTGTGTGTGTGTGAACTGCATTTCAATTGGTAAACTAATAAGCTAAAGATATAAGCTGAAGAAAATTAGAAAGTAAAAATATAAACAAACCTAACCCAACATTTTTCCCCATTTCCTAAAAAACAACTACTTGCTTGAGGCTGTTATATCAAATTTATAAACTTCAGAAGTCTGAAAAGATTATAATTGTAACGAGAGTGAAAGATTAGTTTGCATGACGTTTTCATAAATATTCAACTTTTACAATATTCGAGGAGATCTTATTTAAATATTTCTTCCCTGTTGAATCAAACATTGACATCACATGAAGCACACACATTTGAAATAGCTTGAATTCCAAAAGAAAGCAAATAAGACTATTGACATTTATTTTTAATAAACCAATAGTTAGCTTTCTAAGAGTATGATTATAACAGCACCAGTTTTCCTGAAACTAGAATCCATTTTATGTTGTAAATTACATGTCTCTTTTTAAAAATACTTAATTAAATTTCTACAAAAGATAAAATATAAGAAACAAAAAAAGGAAAAGGAAAAATATAGGGGAAAGTAAGATGCAAAGGAATAAAGAAAAATGAAGAAAAATAGTTTCTGACTCTCTTTGATACAATTACAGCTATAAAATACATTAATGTTTTGATCTAAAATTCAGTAATATCCAACAATTCTATAACCATAAACATTTCTAATGATTAATTCCCAAAATTAATGTAGCATTTCTTTCAGTTTCTAGAAAAATGTCCAAAAGTATTTTCCACATTAAAACAAAATTGTCTTTCTTTAATTAAGATAACTAATTTTGCCATCTCAGCCAGTTCTATTAACTTAATAATCCAATACATTTTGTCTCTGTATGCAGTATAAGATACTCAGCACAGGATTTTGATCCTACCCCTCACTTTTAATGGTGTTTTCCAAATTTATCCTCCTAGTGATTGTTCCTGGCCATTTGTCTGACAATCTTGACCATAAATGTCCATTTTATTTTAATGCTTTAATTTTTATTCTGATCTGTGGCAATAATAAAAGATTGAATTGTCTATACCATCATCATCATCTTAAATTCAAGAGTATCATTACTTCATGAACAAAATCTGACAAGAGAAAAAAATTAATGCATATGAGTATCAAATTAAAAAAAAAAATCCTCCACCCTCCATCTCTCCAAAATCTCCAAATACTTTGATAAAAATAAGTGGCACATTTTCATATTTTCAGAAAGGCACATGAAACAAAAGATTCAGTTTGGGCTCAGTTCATTTATAGTCACTTTTCCCTCCAGTGGAACATCAAAATGAAGATTCAAAAAGGAAACCAACAGTATAAAAGTATATTATAATTGGCAAAACGTGTATCATTTTTAGCTTTCTGGAGAGACATTGATTGCTTCCTACAATAACATTAAAAGCAATACAGCACATTCTGTCCCTGAATAAAATTTCTTAGAGAAATAATGTTCACTGAAGTAGAAAGCATCACACTTGAATTCACCTACATTCCAAGCACCACTTTTCTGAAAGGGTCAATCAGATCTATGACAAAAACCCTTTGTGTACACAAAATAGGAAATTACAACAATAACAGCCACAAAATCACAGGAACATTGTATCTCTGATACCACATCATTATGGCATAGAAGTGTTTATTATCCCTTTTCAGATAAATTATTTAACTGCTAATACTGCATTGTAATATTCTTTTTATTTTCTCTTTAATAAGGGGATGCTAAGATGGTGACGAGGGGAGGGAGAGAAAAGGCTATGTTTTCAACAACGCTAATAGCATTTGCTTTGATATGAGAGTCAATTCATACAAATAAAGTCAAGGTATAGCCACACAATTTTCAAACTATTTATCTTTGTGGCTTTATAAGGCAATATATAGTAAATCGAGAAATGTATTAATGTTACCTGCTGTGATCAAGTCAAACAAATATGGGAAAAGTCAGATTCCAACCTTCAATTCAAGGCTTCTGTATTGACATTTACAACTGACTCAATATGTTTTGCAGCTCAAGGTGAAGGACAGTGTGGTGCAGCATTCCCCACTCAGGGAGCTGAATGCTTTTTAGTTCAATGAGAGAATGAAAGGGCACCTTCCTGCTTTGTAAACAATATATAGGCAATGTGGCCCTCACAACTCCATGAAGTGGAAGAGAAACAGCAGGGGTTTCATTACTGTGGCCTTTCTGCATTTCTCAGTTGAGAGAACTCTCTTGCTCCATGTGCACAATCTTTTGTAGCTGTGGATCTCACCTAATCTTTATAGCTAAGCTTATTTTAAGATTTATAAAACTTGCTTCAAAATGGTAAAAACTGCACTGCCTATATGTGGCAATTGTGTTGTTGATATTAGTGTGAGAGGGCTCTGAAAACCATGACAATAAGTAACAAACAAGCAATAAAAAAATTAGGGGCTATGTGAGTTGAGGATTCAGGTTTTTTCTCCCTAGTCTAATGTCAGAATCACCCATTTTCGTCTTTTTTGGAGGGGGGGAATTGCATGAATCATAACTTCTTTATGTACATGCCACATTATTGCTTATAAAATTCTGCTTGCTGCCAAGACCACTTTGCTTTAATTCAAGCACAAGATCCAATTCAAGTTTTAAAAGCAACCCCACCTTCTGCCATGTGCAATTCAGTATTATGTATCTTTACTTATAAATTCCAAGACTGTTCCGTAGGAACAGCAGAAGCAGAATGCTGAAGTGTTAGAATGGACAGCATTATTTCTTGATTTAACACTCCCTGCAGGGAGAAAAAGATGTTTTGTGCATTTGGGAAGAAATTCTCTAGCCTATTTTAAACTATATATATATATATATATATATATATATATATATATATATATATATATATATATATATATATATATATATATATAGTTCCCTGTTTTCCAAAGAGTAAAAATGGAGGACTGAGATGATATATGTGTTTAATCTAAAGATGATTCAAGACATTGTTTTGGGGAAAGAAACAATATTTTCCCCAAGTGTATTGTTTTATATCTATGTGTGCTAGTAAAATGTTAGTGCCTTTCAAATGTCTAGGATGGCACTCACAAACAAGAACAAATGCCATCAATTTTCCATATCATACCATTGCGGGTCACACAAGACATGGTACGATGCAGTGAATTGTTTTGGGAAAGGTCTCCTTTAACTGTTGTGGCATATAGTTATTGATTAACTAGGTAAAGTATAGTTCAATTAACCCCCTAAAATATACCTGACAAATAACAGTCATCATAATATTTTCTCTGTAAGTAGGATTTACATGATAATCTTGAAAGCAATATAAAGAACAGTAAGAGCAATAGCATTCTCCAGCATGATTGGATGGAGAACCCACAGATGGGTTGTCTTAATCTATCTGCTCCAATTAGACTAAGTCTGAATCTTAGTACCGCCTCCGCTGTGCCAAATTCACCCCAGTTTTAGACTTAGTCTCTTTGCTCTAAAGACGTGTTTTTTTCTTCGCTCCTGGAGCAGAAGACTGCAGTAATTTCTCATTCACTTTGATTTAGACTAATTATTTCATTATTGATTATTTTTTATATTTAACCTTTTTTTTCCATTATCTGGAGTTCACTCCTCCTCAAGCCTGGCTGCCCGGCTGGGCTGACAGGCTCGGCACCTTCCTGCGTGCCCTTCCCTTTCAACTCATTTCAGAGAACTTTCACTTCATGAATTAAACAGCTTTAAACAGCCGTTTTCACGATCCCCACCAGCCAGCTCTTCGTCAGGGGCCTCCGAATTTTAAACTGCCGCCCAGACGATCTCCTTCACAGTCAGCTGTTCATCGGAAGATCCGTTTCATGGAGACAAGCCTCGCTGACTTCCTGGGACTCCGGAGATGAGGGTAAGCCTTGCCGATCGTCAGGGGGGATCCGCAAGCGGCGACGCATGTCGTCAGGCCTGGAGGGATCATTTTAAGGTCCCTCAGCCACAGTAGACGTTACCAGAAAGGGGGGATCTGCAAATGGCAAGCTGCCTGTTATTTCAGCACCGCTGCCCAGCTGATCATCTCAATTACCCTCAGCCGCATTAGGAGCCCAAGCGTTTCTTCGGAATGAGGGCTCATTGCAATTAAGGCTTCAGACCACGCAGGCCTCCTCCTCAATGGTCATTTTGGTGCACAGACAGTTGTGGTCGCCATTTTGAGGCAGCTGCAGCCACCATTTTGAACAAACACTGAGGCCTAACTGCCTGCAGGAACATTCCAAAGGACAGTTTTTTGATGTGTTTGAAGCTGCGGCCGCCATTTTGACTGATTACTGTCATTCTTATGAACCCTGACTGAATTGGGGAGGGCAAGCTCATTCCGGAAGGACACACTGCCTATCATTAACCCCCACTGCCCCCCCCCCTCACCGGGGCCGGATTGTCTCTGCTGGGCTCCCTCAGTGATATTACAACACTGAGGGCGGGGCGTTTTCGCTGAGGTTGAGCCCTCAAGGTGTATTCAACAATCACTCAGCATGGCAGAAAAAGCTTCCACCGAACCGGCCAAAAGGAAACATGCTATGGAGGCAGGGGGAAAAAATGCCTCAAAACGAGCCAAGTCAATCAAGGAAACCAATAGTCAGCATATGTTGGAGGATGAGTCCCACAGGTTGAGAGCAGTTTCCCCAGGTCAGACAGGCACCACCACAAGAGGAAGGTCCATCTTTGAACACCTTTCCTCACATTGTGCCTTGGCCCCAGGGGCCTGGTCTCCCCCCAGGGGAAGTTCTCAATCTGAATCAGTCACAAGGGCTGTTCCAGGGACACAAGGTGCAGCTGGTCAGGACAATATTACTTTGGGACTCAGGCTACATTCACTCCCACTGCAGCGGGGCTCCGCTCTCCTGAAGCTCAGATCTTAAATCCTGAGCAACTTCAGGCCATGATAGCTCAAGCCGAGGCTCAATTCATGGCTTCTACCACTACACAGCCACCCACAGCACCTCCACAGTCCATATATCATTCCCAATCTCCAGATATCATTGATGAAGCCTCATCGGACTTAGAATCAACAGGGGCTGAAACATCAGGCCTGATTATGTCAGATGATGAAGGCATTACTCCATCTGACCCTGCTCCTCCTGTCAGTCTCTTTAATTTTTTATTACTCAAGGCTTGCACAACTGCAAACCTTCCTCAGGAACAGGAGACCCCACCTACAACATCTAAAGTTCTCACGCCATATATGCTGAGCCCTCGGTCTCTCAGAATCATATTCCCTGCCCTCCCTTTTTTTCTCAACATAGTTCAGAAACAATGGGAGAATTTAGGATTTCTTTCAAACCCCGGAGCCATAGAAAAGACACTATTCAATGTGGCTCCTTCCCTGGCCTCCTTATTGGAAATTCCCCAGATTGATGAACCCCTAAATTCACTGTTCCCCAATGCTAGCATTCCAGAGGATGTTAACGAGGCACTTAGGGCAGAGGATAAAAAGATTGAGGCTGCCTTACGCAGGTCCCATTTGGCGTCAGCCTGGGCAACAAAGGCATCAACATCCATGGCCTTCTTTGCCAGGGCTTCAGTCCTATGGCTACGTGAGCTCCAGGACATGATTCCTCCAGACCAACTCAGAGCTCATCAAAATCTGGGTAAGTTGGTTGCTGCATCCCAGTACTTGGCCGATGCCTCTCTGCACACGGCCAGATACACTGCCCGGACCATCGCTGCGGGCATCTCAGCACGAAGGCTCCTTTGGCTCAGGAATTGGCGAGCAGACACCAAGGCCAAATGGCGTCTCGCCTCTAAACCTTACACAGGTGGACATCTCTTTGGTAAGGCCCTAGAACCTTACTTAATAGAAGGTAAGGACAAACGCAAAACTCTTGTTAACTCAGCAAGGAAAGGAGATAAGCATTCAGGGAACAGTCTATCGCAGGGCAATTACCAAAGGCAGCCCTTTCGGCCAGCTCCATCCTGGGACTGGGCCCAGGCATCTCGTTCTTCCTTTCAGAGACAAGAACGACAGCATGGATCGTTCAGCATATAGAAGCCGACCACAGGTCCAGACCAAGCGGCCCTTTTGAGGCGCAGGGGGTCGTTCCTTTAAATGAGGCAAGTGATCTCACAGTCTCACCTCCTATAGGAGGCCGGCTGACCCTTTATTCCAACACTTGGGCAGCCACTACTACAGACTCATTGGTGTTAGATACCGTCACTCAGGGTCTGAGACTAGAGTTTTGGTCCAGACCACCTGACAGGTTCCGCTCTTGCCCTATTCCCAGGAACAGGACTAGAGCGGATCTTATGTCAGAAGCCATAGCTCATCTATTACAAATACAAGCAATTGAACCAGTACCACAAGACCAAGAAGGACGAGGATTCTACTCAAACCTCTTCATCATCCCTAAGACTTCGGGGGGCTGGAGGGCAATCTTAGACTTAAAAGGTCTAAACCTTTACCTGATGTATAGGAAGTTTAAGATGCAATCACTGCAATCAATCCTGGCTAGCATCAGACAAGGAGACTTCCTTACATCAATAGACCTGACTGAGGCATATTTGCACATTCCTATTTTTACTGACCACCACAAATTCCTCAGATTCAGCTATGCCCAACGCCACTGCTAGTACAGAGCCTTACCATTTGGCCTCTCATCAGCACCGAGAGTATTCACAAAGGTACTGGCAGTGCTAGCAGCCCACCTTAGACAGATTCCAATTAGAATTCAATGCTATCTAGATGACATATTGATACAGTCATCATCATTCCAGAATGCTCAGTCAGACCTCGCCCTAGCCATCAAGACCCTTCAGGAGCACGGGTTTTCTGTTAATTTCCAGAAAAGCCATACTGTACCAACAACTCGGCTCCTCCATCTGGGTGCTATTATAGATACAAACAATTGTATGGTCTACCTATCACAGGACTGACGGAACTCTATTCAGACCCTTGTACGTCAGATCCGAAAGGACAGAGTAGTAACATTGGCCTTGTTATCACAGCTACTGGGAAAGATGGTGTCCTGCGTGCAAATTGTGTCATGGGCACGTCTCCATGCCAGAGAATTACAGTGGCTTCTTCTTCCATTTCAGAGACTTCACACCAGCACATCCCACCAGAAGGTCCGAATTCCACGGTCGATGTTGAACTCCCTTCGTTGGTGGGACTCTCCGGCACTATCACGGGGAGCAGAATTCAAAGAACCAGACAAGATTACCATCACCACAGAAGCAAGCCTGTTTGGTTGGGGGGCACAATTCCAGACACACTGGGCTCAAGGTCGGTGGTCCAATCAGCATCTAAAGAACAATATAAACGGCTGGAGCTCAGAGCCATACATATGGCCCTAAAGAGATTCAGCAGCATAGTACAGGGCCAACATGTCCTGGTTCTAACCGACAACATTACAGCCAAGGCCCATGTCAACAGACAACGGGGAACAAGATCCAGGCCTCTCATGCAGGAGGCCAAATTGCTGGGGTATTGGGCGGAATTGAATCTTGCTTCCATCAGGGCAGAGCACATATCTGGAGTGACCAATCAACATGCGGACTCACTGAGCAGAACCACCGTGGACCATGTCGAATGGCAACTGGACCCGAAGGTGTTCAGAGAGATTGTGGACAGGTTTGGTTCCCCAACCTTAGACCTTTTTGCCTCCCCAACCAACTCACAACTTCCCAGATTCCTTTCCAGGTTTCCGTCTCCATCAGCGGAGGGGACGGATGCGCTCCGCAGTCCTTGGCCCAGAAAACTGCTTTATGCCTTCCCTCCCTTACCGCTTCTTCCCGCCACGATCTGGAAGATTCTTCACGAACGGGCAGAGGTCCTCCTGGTTGCACCGCATTGGCCGAGATGTTCATGGTTCACTGACCTGATGGAGCTCTCCACCTCCCCTCCTTGGAGGATCCCAGCAAGTCGCATCTCCCTCATTCAAGGGGAACTATACCATCCGGACCCTTTGTGGCTCCAGTTAACTGTCTGGCACTTGAGAGGCAGGCCTTAGGCCGAGACTCATATTCGTCAAGGGTCATAGCCATGATTCAGCAATCCAGTCGACCCTCGACGAATAGAATATATGATGCCACGTGGAAGAGCTTCTGTAATTGGTGTTCAGATCACAAAATTGACCTCTTGGCCATTTCAGTGCCAATTATCTTGGAGTTCCTGATGAATGGCCTGGACAAAGGGCTCTCCACAAGCACCATCCGTAGACAGGTAGCAGCACTTGCCACGGTAATTACTTGTGGCAATGACTCTTTGACACATCACCCCATGATATGCTCCTTCCTAAAGGGAGCTAATAATGCCAGACCACCAACTGTACACAGATACACCTTGTGGGATCTTCATCAGGTTTTATAGGCTCTTGTTTCTTCACATTTTGAGCCTATTGACACTTGTTTGTTTAAACAATTATCGATGAAAGTGGCATTTCTTGTTGCTGTAACTTCAGCCAGAAGAGTTTCTGAGCTGGCTGCTCTTTCAGTGAGAAAGGACCTGTGTACTTTCCATAATGACAGGGTAACCCTTAGGCTAGACCCCTCCTTCATGCCCAAGGTTAATTCCTTGTATCATAGATCACAGGAAATAGTTTTGCCGGACTTCTGTCCTAACCCATCTAATGACACAGAAGTACAGTGGAACAAGTTGGATGTGCGCAATATATATTACATTGTTATATACAGAGAACCTCATCTTTCCGCAAAACTGAGGCTCTATTTGTGTCCTTTCACCCTTCGTCACTAGGACAGAAGGTAAGAAACCTTCTGTCCTAGTGACGAAGGTCCACAATAGGCAGATGGATTAGAGCTTGTATTTTTCTGGCATACCAGACTCAGTCGCTGCAAGCTCCTAGACATATCACGGCACATTCCACCCGAGGCGTAGCTACTACAGCTGCTTGGGCTACCCAGGCCTCCATAGAGGAGATTTGTAGAGCAGCAACATGGGCCTCGCCCTCTTCCTTTGTCCGTCACTACAAGATGGACAAATATGCCTCTTCTACGGCTTCATTTGGCCGCAAGGTACTAGAACACACATTAACATCGGACGGGACCCATGCCCAAACTAATTCCCACCCTTAGGGACACAGGGCTTTGGTATGTCCCATCCGTGGGTTCTCCATCCAATCATGCTGGAGAAAGGGGCGTTGTCTTACCTGAACGCCTTTTCTCAGCATGATGATGGAGAATCCACTCCCTCTCATAAGGTCAGTTGGCCTGGTTCCGATATTGATCAGACGCGTCGGACTAAAGTCTGAGTATCGCCTTAGCCTAAAACTGGGGTGCAATTGGCACAGCAGGGGTGGTACTAAGATTCAGACTTAGTCTAATTGGAGCAGATAGATTAAGACAACCCATCCATGGATTCTCCATCATCATGCTGAGAAAAGGCGTTCAGGTAAGACAACACCCCTTTTTATAACATTATCAAAGTACATATTGCATCGCTGTAACCTTACTGATTCTTGGTTTGTAGACTTTAAAAGTCACAGTCAATGTGGCATACATTTTCCATGTTTTTGCCATTCAAGAATGCAAACTAAACTCTTAATAAAGGGTAAAGACTGCTCATACTAAGGGCTGTTTTGCTGACCTTTTGGGCACTAGATCTGCTGTCAATTTTATGTCTGATTAGAGAGAGACAGAGACAAGATAGAGAGAGAGAGACAGAGACAAGACACACAGAGAGAGAGAGACAGACAGACAGACAGACACACACAGACACACACAAACACATACACAGAGAGAGAGAGAGAGAGAGAGAGAGAGAGGATCTAATAGTTGCTTAATGGTTCTTGTTTTATTGCTGTTTGACATTGGGATGGTATTTGACTGGAATAGTGTATAAATGCAATAAATATATGAATAATAATAAGTGATCAAAAGCTACATCTCAACAGAGACAACCACATTTCAGTTCAGAGCATTGCTTTGAAGTATTACGCACTATTTGTGACAAGCACAAAACAATCATGAAGCCCAATCCTTTTATTTGTTTTTTTAAAAGACAATCTCAATATGCTTTTGAAATTGTTGATTACATTATCATGGTCTGTAATGGAAGATAGAGTATGTGGGTTCTTTTTTCTTTTGACTAGGACAGAAGAAAATGATTCTCAGGAGCCTACTGCAACAGTCCACTTTGTCATAACATTATTATAGTTCAAATACATCAGTTATGACTCTGGATCAGAGAGTGTGACGTTTGTCAAAAGTCTCCTAAATTTCCTTTTGTCTCATATCACATTAATCATATCACAAGCCAAAAGTCAGTAAGGTTACAGCTATAGACATTTAGCTCTCACTCAATAGGTTTTTCATGTGAGTCTGTTTATTTCTTCTGTCCCTTTCTATGTATTGCCTCCTACTTTCATGTCCCATCAGCGTGCAAATAATTTTATTCCTCATAAATTAATGAATTTTGAAGAACTAAAAGCAACTCTCATTATTTTTATTTTTAAATTATACCTACAAATCACTACATATTTGCAGTAAGAAATTGTTAATTCTAATCCTATATGAGTGCTACTTTGGTGTGGAGGTTAAAGCCACCGTAGAAAGAAGTCAATGTTGAACCACTTTTGAAATCTTGCCAAGAAAACTGCAGGGACTAGTCCAGGCAGTCGCCAGGAGTCAACACTAATTCAAAGGAATATATACAAATGTTTGTCATCTTTTTCCTTGTAGACATTTCATTACCTAAACTAGGTAACATCATCAATGCAAAAAAAAAATCTGCAACAAACCAAACCAAGCTTAGAGAGCCCTTATTTCAACCCTGAGCTACAAATATTTGTCATGTATGATTGCTTCACACTAAAATGTGAAATGTCTCTCCTACTGTGAATGTTGACCTAATTATTCTTTATTACTGAAGTTGCAGGTGGGAATGCAAATAAATTTGTCTATTTATTTATCTCATTTTTGTTCTTGAGCTCAAACTGCTCTAGTGTGTGTGGTTTCCCCCCCCCATATTTTCAATATCACCATAATCCTGTGGTAAATTAAGTTGAAAGAGAGTGGATGATCCAAAAAATCCCAGAGAGCTTCTAAATCTGAATCAGCCTTGTGCCAGCCCAGTATCTTAATAATTACACTACACTGGCTCTCTATTTGAGTGTGTGTGTGTGTGTGTGTGTGTGTATAATTACAACTTTTAACAAGAAAAAGACAAATAAAAACCAAAAAGTGCAAGAAAAGAAAAAAGTCGAAAAAAGAAAAATCAGATAAAGAAGTGGCTTCTGATATTCCTCACAGCAGTTATAAGTATAAATACATTTTGACTTCTCTCTCTAAATTTTTACGTTATCTTTTTCTACTACCGTGTTGCCCCAAAATAAGACCTACACCAAAAATAAGCCCTAACTTGATTTTTGGGGAGGTGGGCCTAATATAAGCCCTACCCCAAAAATAAACCCTAGTTTTGGGGCAAGCACACACCTAAAAATCAAGCTAGTGCAGGAGTGGGGGGGGGCAGAGCTGCCTGACCCACCCTGCACCTGCTTACCTTACCAGAAGGACCACCGCAGCCAGGCCTCTCATGCCCCAACACCTGTTGCTTCGCTGTCTTAGTTCTTCTGTGGTTGCTTGAGGCCACATGGGTGGTTGCGCCGATCACATTGGTGTCCCTGCTTGTGGGAAGAGGCCTCTGGCCTGAAGCATCATACAGCCTCCTGCCATGAGTGGCAGTACTGGCCTGAAGCACCATGCAGCCTTCTGCCATGGTGGTGGCACTGGCCTGAAGCACCATGCAGTCCCCTGCCACATGGCACTGGCACTGCGTGCCATGTGGCATCTGGAGTAAGCAGCAGAAAGTGGCTGCTGAAGAAGTAAAGCAGTGATGCAACAGGTATCTGGGTGTGGGAGGCCTGGTTGCAGCAGTCCCAAAGTAAGACATGCCTCTGCTCATGAGAGGAGGCCTGAAGCATCCTGCGGCCTCCTGCCACGAGTGGCGGCACCGGCCTGAAGCTCCATGCAGCCTCCTGCCACGAGTGGCAGCACTGCCCTGAAGCACCATGCGGCTTCCTGCCATGAGTGGCGGCACTGGCCTGAAGCACCATACAGCTTCTTGCCATGAGTGGCGGCACTGGTCTGAAGCACCATACAGCCTCCTGCCATGAGTGGTGGCACCGGCCTGAAGCTCCATGCGGCTTCCTGCCATGTGGCATTGGCACTATGTGCCATGTGGTGTCTGGCTGCAAGCGCCAGCAAGTGGCTGCTGAAGAAGTCAAGCAGTGGTGCAACAGGTGTCCAGATGTGGGAGGCCTGGTTATGCCAGTCCCAAGGTAAGACATCACCCGAAAATAAGACGTGGTGCCTCTTTTGGAAAAAAAAATATATAAGACAAGATCTCTTCGGGGAAACATGATATCCAAGCAGAAATAATAATAATAATAATAATAATAATAATAATAATAATAATAATAATAATAATAATAACCCCCAGTGAGGCACTACCTTGACGTGGTTGTGGGGCTTGTGTACTCTGAGGAAGATGAGAGCTATGCCAGAGGTTCAACCATACTGGACAGGTCTCATCAGAGGAGTCAGACAAAGAGTGTCTCTCCCATAAAAAATATGGTGAGACGTAAATTTCAGAATGCCATACCGGCTCGGACGTCGCCCGGGTTAACAAGGTCCGCACTAGATATTGGAGTTCCTGGATATCTGGTGAAAAATGGGTTACAGGACTCAGGACTGTTGGCTGAGCAACCAGGGCTAGCAGCTGCAGAACTACTGGAAGAAAAGGTGTTTACCCGTCGCAGGTACACAGTGATGGAAAACAAAGAAATAATGATCTGTTACTACAGATCAAGTCCAACAAGGCGAGGATATCTAAAACGAATGCACCAATTCTGGAAAGAACAACATCCAGAATCAGAAATAACAGAACAGAGACTAGCAGATCAACGCCGATTTATAACACGAAATAAAGTATTCACAGAAACAGAATTGGACGAACTGCAAAGGTTTACCCAGGGCAAAGAAATCAAAGCCTTACAGAAGTAATTCAGAATGTAGAGGCAAACCAGGGGGAGTTGGCAGTGAAAGAATCCAGTAGAGATATACAACTGTTCTCATTTGGAAACCAGGCACCTCTTCCTCAGGAAGAACAAAACCCTCTAACTAAAGAAATAAAAGAATTGAAACAAAGAATAACTGAGCATCTAGAACAGCACAAAAACAACAGAATAAGGCTGCCTGCATTGAAGCTTGTTCCAAAGAAACAGCTAGCACAAGCATTAAAAGATGCAAATACTGCAATAGCAAGTATAAGCACCAATTCACTGCAAGAAACAAACCAACTAATGTACAGCACAGCTGCAGTTATAACAGAATACCTGGGATGTAAAATCAACAAAAAAGAAAACAAACAAACAGTGCACCACAAAAATGGAAGGTTAGACTAGAAAATAAGATCAGCAAGTTAAGATCACATGCAAGCAAGCTAGAACAGATGAAAGAAAAGAAGCTGAAGAACAAGAAGACCAAAGAATACCTAATCAAGAAATACCACTTAGAAACAAGGAAGATCAAGGAAGCACTGGAAATAATAAAGCAACAAATAACAGCTATAGCCAGGAAAATCAGTAGATATGAAGCTCGAATTGCAAACTATAGGCAGAACCTCCAATTTCAATCCAATCAGAAACGTTTCTACCAATCCATCAATGGAGAAACTGCAAGGAATCAGTCAGTACCTGACAAGGAAGAAACAGTGCAGTTCTGGAAGCAGATATGGGATAACCCAAAGAAATACAACAAGGATGCGCTTGGTTAAAAGAGGTGGATGCAAATAAAACAGAAGTTGAAATGAAAGAACTAGTAATAACAACAAAAATGGTAGAAAAAAGAGCAAAGAAAATCAAAAATTGGTCAGCACCAGGTGAAGATGAACTGCATGGGTTTTGGTTGAAACATCTAACTGTTATACACCCACTCATTGCCAAGCAGTTCAACAATATACTACAAGGAGGAGAAATTGAAAAGTGGCTAACAACTGGGAAAACCTACCTAATAATGAAAAATCCAGCAAAAGGGGCAACACCAGGTAACTACAGGCCAATTACCTGCTTACCAACAACTTTCAAATTACTAACTGGTGTGGTAGCTGATGCAGTACAACAGCATCTAGTTGAAAACAATCTCTTTCCACCTGAGCAGAAAGGAAACCGCCCCAATAGCAGAGGAACAAAAGATCAACTCCTAATAGACAAAATGATCTTGGAAAACTGCAAGAGAAGGAAGACCAACCTGAATGTGGCATGGATTGACTACAAAAAGGCATTTGACTCTCTGCCACATGATTGGATAATCAAGTGCCTAGAAATAACAGGAGTAGTAGAAACATCAGAAAATTTGTGCAAAAATCGATGGCACAATGGAAGACACAGTTGCAGATCAATGGTGAAAAGCTGGGAGAGGTTAATATCAAGAGAGGAATATTTCAAGGAGATTCATTATCACCATTACTATTTGTTATTGCACTGTTTCCTCTGTCAACAATACTGAATAACTCAGGACATGGTTATCAAACATCAAAAACATCTGCTAGACTATCCCACCTCCTTTACATGGATGATCTGAAGCTGTATGGAAAAACATCATCTGAAATAGAATCGCTGCTCAACACTGTCCGTATATATAGCCAAGATATTGTAATGGAGTTTGGCTTGGACAAATGTGCCACACTTACTATCAAACAAGGAAAAATAGTGAAAACTGAAGGAATCAAGATGCCCCACGAAAATAACATTAAGAGTCTGGATGAGGAAGAGTACTACAAATACTTGGGTATCCTTCAAGCTGACAACATCAAGCACACTGAAGTCAAGAAAAAGATTAGAGGTGAATACATCAAGAGAGTGAAGAAGATCTTAAAGTCCAAACTCAATGGAGGAAATACCATAAAGGCAATCAACACCTGGGCAATCCCAGTCATTAGGTACACAGCTGGAATAGTGGACTGGACTCAAGCAGAACTAAAAGCAATGGATAGGCAGACCAGAAAAATAATGACAATGAATCATGCCCTTCATCCACGCAGTGACATTGATAGACTTTATCTACCAAGGCAAATAGGTGGGCGTGGAATGCTACAAGTACATCAGATGGTTGAAGAAGAAAAAATGGCTTTGGAAGAATATCTGAAGAACAATGATGAAGATGCACTGAAATTAGTATATCAGGAAGGCTTACTAACTACTGGAGAGACCAAACTGGCCTACAAGAAAGACCAAATGAAGAACAGAATAGAGGCATGGGAAGACAAAGCACTACATGGCCAATACATTAAAAAAATAGCTGGGAAAGCAGATAATAATAAAACCTGGCAATGGCTAAGAGCAGGAAAATTGAAGAAAGAAACCGAGGGATTAATTCTGGCTGCACAAGACCAAGCTTTAAGGACAAATGCATACAAAGTCAAAATTGAGAAGACAGCAACAGACAGTAAGTGCCGCCTATGCAAAGAAGCTGAAGAAACAGTGGACCACTTGGTAAGCTGTTGCAAGAAGATTGCACAGACTGATTACAAGCAGCGGCATGACAAAGTAGCAACAATGGTGCATTGGAAGATCTGCAAAAAATATCATTTGCCTGTAAGCAAAAACTGGTGGGATCATAAAATAGAGAAAGTCATAGAAAATGATAAAATTAAACTGCTCTGGGACTTCAGAATTCAAACAGACAAGCACCTGCAACATAACACCCCAGACTTAACAATTGTCGATAAGAAAGACAAAAAAGTCTGGATAGTGGACGTGGCAGTGCCTGGAGACAGCAGAATAGAAGAGAAAGAACTGGAGAAGATAACAAAATACAAAGACCTACAAATAGAAATAGAAAGACTGTGGCAAAAGCAAGCAAGGGTAGTACCAATAGTCATAGGCTCCTTGGGTGCAATCCCAAAACAACTGGAGCACCACTTGAACACCATTGGCATTGACAAATTCGCTATTAGTCAATTGCAAAAGGCGGCCTTATTAGGAACTGCTTCCATCCTGCGACGATACCTATAATACCATCAAACATCTACTTCTGCCTATCCCAGGTCCTGGGTAAGGACTCGATAGGTAGACAAAATGCCAAATCCAGTCTGAACATCTGGCTGACTGTGCGATGATTGATAATAATAATAATAATAATAATAATAAAGTTGGAAGGGACCTTGGAGGTCATCTAGTCCAACCCCCTGTTCAGGCAGGAAACCCTATATCATTTCGGACAAATGGCTGTCCAGTCTCTTCTTATAAACTTCCAGTGTTGGAGCATTCACCGCTTCTGGAGGCAGGTTGTTCCACTGGTTAATTGTTCTAACTGTAGTGGTGAAGTAATTTTTATACCTGCGTGAAGAGGCTGTTGGTGATCTCCCACCATACAATAGTTTGTTAGGCTTTATTATGATTGATTGAGGATTTTCCTACCCCTATTCCTCTTTCTTTTCAAGAAAACCCCTTTAGAAGGCCATTGAACACAACTGCAATGGTTTGTCTCAGCAATCTGGCCAACTTGAGTTAAATTTTCACGTCTATGTATTGCTGCTGATAGCACTGCTGCTGTGCCAAAGTTAATCAACTTTTAAAATGCTATTAAGCAAAGATTTAGAGATTTTGAAAAGGAGAATCATTATTTATTACCATTTATTTTTTTACTGTTTTCTCCTCTAATTTTAGGAGAGAACAGATGTTTTTCATCATCTTCTTCCCCATAAAATATGTAATTGCTGAGCTGCAATTTGGAACATAAGACAGCATTCAACAATTCATTATCAAGCTGCTGAATAAAGCTATTTAGAACACATGCAAGAACATATCTCATAAGTTAACATATGTGGCAATCTGCAGGCTAAATCTTCCAATTTGTAGCACATTCCTCCTGATTATTGTTCTTTGCAATTGTTTGCATCCTTCTTTTTCAGCACCAGCAGCAGTAATGTTTTATTGCCTGCCACAACCACTTTGCTTTGCAGTAGCCCAGCTGCAACAACTGCACATAAAAATGTCAGCCCTCTTTTTGTTGAGTTCCTAAACAAAATGAAGGAACAGCAATAGTGCCTGTTTATTCATCTACTGTAGCAATTGGCTGTTATGCATCGTCAAAGTTTTCTGAGTGGGGATAGAAATATAAAAGTGTTATTTTGATTGTGATAAAGCACAATGTGGATGTGAAAGAGCCCAGCTATCATTTAGTTCTGTCACAAGACATATTCATGTCATGTCTAAGAAAATGCAACAGAAAATTACAGGCAAGATAAACAGTAAAAATCCACTGGTTTATGATTGGAAGGAGAAATGAAATCTCAAAGAAGTTGCCTTATGCAGTTGTGAAAATTTTCTATCATTTGAAATTCACTGCCACATGTCTGATGGGCTGAATATGATGGGATTCCATGGGGAAATAGAAGGAAAAAATACACAGTCTAAAATATATATTCAGCTTCCCTACAATCCCAACTTTTGCTAATCTAAATTCAGGATTCTAAAACTTGATTAACTACTTAATCAAGTAGTCCTTGATTAACTACTTAGCTTGTTACTAACCAAACCTAGTTTGTTGCTACCAATTCCTTAAATTAACTGCTTAATTTTCATTAAACTGACATTGACTTTAATGACAAAACTGTGGTGTGTGTGTTTGCATATAATAATGTAAGAAACATTTTTTTAAAAAAATGAAATGATCCTTAAGATTAATAATCAAATGTAGCTTTTCTGAGAAACTGGAGCAGTCCTGACAGGGAAAGAGACAAAGTGACTTGCTCCTCACATGTAACTCACATGTAAACTCACATGTAACCCAGGGCCCAGTGCTCTTCAACATCTTCATCGACAATTTGGACGAGGGGATAGATGGGGAACTCATCAAATTTGCAGACGACACCAAGCTGGCAGGAATAGCCAACACTCCAGAAGACAGGCTTAGGATACAGAAGGATCTGGACAGACTTGAACACTGGGCACTATCTAACAAAATGAAATTCAATGGTGAAAAAAGCAGGGTTCTACATTTAGGCAAGAAAAACCAAATGCACAGGTACAGTATAGGGAGTACTTTGCTCAATAGTAGTAACTATGAGAGGGACCTTGGAGTCCTAGTGGACAATCACTTAAATATAAGCCAGCAGTGTGCTGCAGCTGCCAAAAAGGCCAACACAGTGCTAGGCTGCATTAACAGAGGGATAGACTCAAGATCACGTGACGTGTTAATACCACTTTACAATGCCTTGGTAAAGCCACACTTGAAATACTGCATCCAGTTTTGGTCACCGCGATGTAAAAAAGATGTTGAGACTCTAGAAAGATTACAGAGAAGTGCAACAAAGATGATTAGGGGACTGGAGGCTAAAGCATATAAGGAACGGCTGCTGGAATTGGGTATGCCTAGTTTAATGAAGAGAAAAACGAGGGGGGACTTGATAGCAGTGTTCCAATATCTCAGGGGCTGCCACAAAGAAGAGGGAGTCAAGCTATTTTCCAAAGCATCTGAAGGCAGGACAAGAAGCAATGGATGGAAACTAATCAAGGAGAGAAGCAACCTAGAACTAAGGAGAAACTTCTTGAAATTAGAACAATTAACCAGTGGAACAACCTGCCTCCAGAAGCAGTGAATGCTCCAACACTGGAAGTTTTTAAGAGACTGGACAGCCATTTGTCTGAAATGGTATAGGGTTTCCTGCCTGTGCAGGGGGTTGGACTAGATGACCTCCAAGATACCTTCCAACTTTATTATTATTATTATTATTATTATTATTATTATTATTATTATTATTATTATTATTATTAACCTAGATTTGTGTGTGAAGTGCACAGCCCCAGATGTCTTTCTGCATCTTCTTCCAACATCTTCAAAATCAAATTGCTGAAATTGAAAGGGTATAATCAATCAATTGTCAATAATAGTGATAATTTTCAGCAATTTCTTGGTGGTGATGGAGAATGATTAAAATATGTTATGTGTTTGATTAGGCTCAGGATATCTAAATAACAAGCAAAGGAGGGAGGGAGGACCCCTGCTCTGCATGATGTCATCAACCAACTTTCTGTGATTCCTACTTGTCAAAAGTAAAATTAAAAAGATCCTCAGGTATTTAGATAGTGGATGATAATCGTCCTTTACCTAATTTCATGTGTAAAATATTTTGTTTATTTTTGTTTTGTTTTGTTTGATTGAGGTCTGCAGAACGTTTTTATATAATAAACTAGGGGGTGCATTGATGTGGTCAAAGTACAAATGAGCATCCCCATCATAAAAGCTACTTGTTTTCATAGGATGAATCCCACATCCCTCCTTTTTTTCCACATATCCAGTCTTAAAACTTCAGCTATGCTTTTCACTATTCATTGAAACAAAAGCTAAAACTGAATAGCTCCTATGCTGTGAAAAACAACATATGTTCTGAGCCTTAAAACATAGAACCCCTCTGAAGGCAACTATCTTCAATTTCTCTGCTTGAGTTATAATACTCTTCTTGTTTTATTGAGTTCTATTTGAAACGGTTCGAGAAAACAATTCGCTCATTTATTTTTCCACCTTGCATTTTGTTAGAGAAATCAAGAAATGCAGAGGTGGTACTATCTCTTTTATGCAGCATACCCACATAAAGCTGGGAAATGTTTCAATATCCTCCCCCACTCAAAAAACAAAATAGGGGGCACTCAAATACTGACTGAAACTCACTGCCAGCCTTTTATCTGAATTCAGGCTTTCACTTCCAACATTTTTTTAAGTTGCCTGCAAGATCTCTTACATCTAATTAAGCAGCATCAAGTCAAAGAGAAATTGTATCTTTTGCTAGCCAGAGGCAGGCTAATTGTACAGGCTTTGCTTCAAGACATGAAAGAGTTGACTTTGTCCTCAGTATGCCTGGGATGAACCTGAGCAAAAGAGTCCTTGTTATCCTCTCTAGTTGTTCACATCCAACTGCACAATCTGCAACCCCGAACAAGAGCAACAACAACACTCATTTAGAATTTTCTTTGGCAATGAATTGACTAATTGCCAAAGAGTGCTCACCAACTGCTCAAAGATATGCCATTCAACTTATTTCCAGGGATACCTTTTTAAATGCTGGATTTTTTCTTTTAAAGTCCTCTGGGTATCATAAGGGGAGGGATGCGGGGGTGGGGGGGGAATGAGGGAAGTGACAAAAATAGTGTTTGAATGTTTTCTCCCTGATTGCTGCCATACATCTGGCTTTGAATAACCCCCACAGGGAGAGCACAGTGATTGTGGAGTAGCTGAAAGAAGATAACCTCCCCAATAAGGTATGTGAAGAGTGTACTCGGCTATCTAACACAGTGGCACAAAGTTTCATCTTGTTCTGATACAAAGATCTATCCAATGGGAAATGTAATTTTAGAAATGAATTGTAGGGGGCTATCAGATTTTAAAGATATCTCCCCTCTTCCCAATAGTTTTATTTCCCTTAGAAAGAAACTGACAGGCGCTTTTTAAAAAGTGTATTTTTCTTGGTGTTTTGAAAGGTTATCTTTTAGCTTGATTTTAGGTTCTGTGAAACATTGATAACAACCTGCCAGAGCTGATGAATTTGCACTGTTTTTTTTTTTTTTTTTTTTTTTAGAGTCAAGGGGAAAGAAAGATTAGGGTTTTTTTTATATCATGTTTTTTCACATAAAATTACCTGGGAGGGAATAATCTTTATAATAAGCATTTGGAATAGAAAAAGATCCCTTAATGACCAAAACTTTAATAATATAAAACCTCTAGCACCATGCATACATTCAGTAGGGTTAACACCAGAATTACATGGAAGTCAGTGGGATATAAGGATTAAGGTGTTGAAATAGGACTAGAAAGATCTAGCCATGGAAGTTCATTGCATGATCTGGGGTCCAGTTGTGCTCTTATATAGTCTATCTCACCTCCAATATGAATGGATTCTGAGTAGTCATTGATAAACATGCTTGGCATGCATAAATCTTCTATAAAAAAAAAATTCTCTTCTGTAGAATCAGAGGAAATGCTTTTCATTACACAATTCCATAACACTTTGGCTAAGTCCATGGCAAGTCTGACTTCTACAAAGTCTTTAGATTCCTCAGTTTTGATCTTCTGAATTAAAGATCTCATATTGGGTTGAGTAGAAGCATGTGAGAATAAGCATATTATTCACAACTAGTGAAGAAATTTTAAGAAGATGTGAGCCCAAAGGCATCCAGTTTTTCCAAAACACTTTTTGGAAATGTCTTGAAATAATTTAAGCTGTTGATAACCTTTGATACAGAACAAATATTTTGATTGTTGTGGTCCACTACACCGGAATACTGGCAGCACTGAATTATTGAACTTCAAGTTAGTGACAAACTATAGCAGATCCAGACTGTATACTTCTTATACTAAACCTGTGAGCAATCTGAAGTAAAATTGCTGGTAGCTGACTTTCTTCTATCACTGCAAATGAGAAGAAAAAAATTATTATGTGGCTCAGACTATTTACACCTGATTAATATGAATGAGGCATTTCGAAATTAACACAAATAGCATTGCATGATATTTGTTTTTGTTTTTTTTAAAAAAACCTGCATTTTTCATAATACCTGATACCTATGCTGAATCTCATATATAGGTTTTGTCCACTACCAGTGGTCCTATTATTCCTGAAAAAAACCCAAAACAAAACATTTTTTCAGTGTTATAATGGGGCTCAGATAAAACTTTGTTCACTTTTATCAATCCTTGTATTCCTTTTCCATTAGTCTTATTTCAAAGTGATGCTGTCTGCTTGTTTTAAATCATTTTGTCAGAATGTTTTCTTTTTTCCCCCTTGGCTGTTCAGTTCAGAAAGATGCTAAGCACTTGTCAAAGGGACAGAAAGGAGTTACGGGGTGAAGTTGCTATTATTTAACTGGATGACTTTTCTGGACAAAATTGATGATAATTGCTGCCCAGTGTTACTACAGCTTGCTTTTAAATTGTGTTTTTCTGTTATTTTGATGGATCTGCCACAGCAGGAATGTGTACCTTTTCTTAGAGCAAATGGAGATAAAGTCTTTTCTGGGGTATTTTATAATCTTTTCTGTCATCTTTTAATGCATGTCCCTTTCATAAAGAATATAATTTTGATTTTTTTTCTTTTCTTTTTCTTCCATTACTTCACTTTTTATAAGTTTCTTCCACAGCTATAGACTAGGGCCTCTGGGTCTCTGAGAATGTTGTAACAAGCATGATATAACAACCATGCATGTTATAACAAGTATCACATCATTTCTACACAAGATCTTCAGAAAAAGCGATCCACAGATCTATGGGTTCAGCAGCTTTCTTCTTTTTTTGGCACTAAATTATCCATGCCAGGAGTGAGTGGACCAGCTCCATTTAACTATCTACTTTGGGAGGGTGATTTTCAATCTGACAGTTCATATTGATTATTTAGAATCAAAATTATAAACTGATATTTAATAATAATACCAATAAAGCAGAATATTTGTAGTTCAGGGATGAAGGACCCTCATTTAATAACAATGCATATATAGAGAATAATTAATCAGGTTATTGCTGTTGATAGAAGAATGGCGTGATGGCCTAGAGGTGACAACTCTCACTTCCCATTCAGAAGGTTGGGAGTTCAATCCTAGGCAGCGACAGGTGTTTCTCTATCTGGGCACAAAGGGAAAATATCTGCTGTGAACTTCATGGGAGTGTCACAAAGGGCAACTGGCCAGTAAATGCTCAGCTCCATCTCCCCCAACACCACCCTAAAGCAAGGTATTACAGGATCATAAAAAGAAGAAAAAGGTGGAAGAAGGTGATTACATTTATTTTATGAAGTGAATAAGTTGTCTTTTCTATCTTCCTTAAGATTTTCTTTTAATAGTTATGTGGCCATAAGGCCATTTCAGGAAGTATCAGGGAGTATTTTGACAAAAAAAAAAAAAAAACAAACAAACCCAGATCTGCTATAAACATATTCGGATTTTAAAATCTGGGGAAAAAATGTTGGCCATTTTGTACATTTTAGAAAGTAAGTCTATTCACATTCATGTCCCTCATGTTCCATGCTCCCCTGTTCTCCCTCATCCTCCCTCCCCCCACAGGTCCACAGCCCAGTATGGGTGAACATTAACTGGAGTTTGGAGTTTCTTCTAGATAAAATGCATCATTCCATGAACCAGGTAGCAGTGAAATACTGTATCTATATTTAGCAATTTTAGTCCCATTCCTAGGATCTATGAAGGAAATATTTGCAATCATTATATCAATATTCACTTTTATCTGTCTCCTGTTTCCATGATTATCAAGAATGTGGCTTCCACAAAAGAGAAAAAAAATGAAGCAGGTCAAAGAGATGGGTATCAGCTACATAGAAGGAAGGAAGGAAGGAAGGAAGGAAGGAAGGAAGGAAGGAAGGAAGGAAGGAAGGAAGGAAGGAAGGAAGGAAGGAAGGAAGGAACTAAGTAAATGGTAAAGCTATGGCAGAGAACTATCTTAGCTTATAAATATGAATAAATCACTGTAAATGTAGTTCAGTTTACTGTCCATAGTAATAAAGCAGCATTCTAATCCATTATTTTCACAATACTTTTTAATCTTAAAAAACCCTCACCCATTCATTTCAATTGCTTTTGTATGCAATGTCTTCGATTAATAGACAGCTTTCAAGATAGACTCTCCCAAAATATCTCCTTTCATGCACATTTCCCAGATACAATTATTTCTTCACATAATTTGCCATGATGTGGGTTTTTAGTCATACATTTCCTCCAGTATAAATTATTTCTCATTCCTCCATACTTATTTTAAATTTAACTATTCCTATGTGTATGCAACTGCTAAAAACATGCCCTTTTACATGAAATTCTGTTTATGAAAAATGTGAAAGGCTTGCCTCATTTTGCCCTCTCTTTTTTTGTACCAGAAAAAGGCATTACTTGAAATCAAAATTAAACACCCTCCCACTATATGACTGAATTTCCAATCTTGCAAGTTGTTACTTTGAAATAAACCTAGAGAAGGCGGAAAAAAATACCAATTTCTGAATGGAATACTTAATCATCAGAATTTTTTATGGGGCCATAAGAAAAGATAATTGATTGCTGGGAAGCAATGGGTTTTAATTGGGCCATTGTAGTTGGCACAAAATTATTCCCATCTGTTTAAATTGCTCTGAAGCACTATTTGTGTTGATGCTTTGTTATATTTTTAGTTGCAATCCTTTAATAACAGCAAGCCAGATTGTTGACAGTGCAAAATCCTTTTTCTTTTCTATGAACACTACACTCTTATATTAACAGTTGGATGGCAAATTTGTGATAATGAACACATTTCAAATTCTTTTAAGCATAAATTCTATCACATGCATAAGAAAACTCCTGTTTCAAATTCAATTCCACTGACTGAGGAATGAAATGATTTTTTTTCAACTTGGTTTTGTCTGCCTCCAAATCCCACTCTTCACATACTTGGCAACAATGAGAAAAGTCTTACAGTGGGGCAAAAAAGTATTTAGTCAGCCACCAATTGTGCAAGTTCTCCCACTTAAAAAGATGAGAGAGGCCTGTAATTGTCATCATAGGTAGACCTCAACTATGAGAGACAAAATGAGAAAACAAATCCAGACAATCACATTGTCTGATTTGGAAAGAATTTATTTGCAAATTATGGTGGAAAATAAGTATTTGGTCACCTACAAACAAGCAAGATTTCTGGCTCTCACAGACCTGTTACTTCTTCTTTAAGAGACTCCTCTGTCCTCCACTCATTCCCTATATTAATGGCACTTGTTTGAACTTGTTGTTAGTATAAAAGACACCTGTCCACAACCTCAAACAGTCACACTCCAAACTCCACTATGGTGAAGACCAAAGAGCTGACGAAGGACACCAGAAACAAAACTGCAGACCTGCACCAGGCTGGAAAGACTGAATCTATAATAGCAAGCAGCTTGGTGTGAAGAAATCAACTGTGGGAGCAATAATTAGAAAATGGAAGACATACAAGACCACTGATAATCTCCCTCGATCTGGGGCTCCACGCAAGATCTCACCATGATCACAACATGATCACAAGAACGGTGAGCCAAAATCCCAGAACCACACGGGGGGAACTAGTGAATGACCTGCAGAGAGCTGGGACCAACGTAACAAAGGCAACCATCAGTAACACACTATGCTGCCAGGGACTCAGATCCTGCAATGCCAGATGTGTCCCCCTGCTTAAGCCAGTACATGTCTGGGCCCATCTGAAGTTTGCTAGAGAGCATTTGGATGATCCAGAAGAGGATTGGGAGAATGTCGTATGGTCAGATGAAACCAAAGTAGAACTGTTAGTTGTGTTAGGTAGAAACACAACTCGTTGTGTTTGGAGGAGAGAGAATGCTTTGGGGCTGTTTCTCTGCAAAGGGACCAGGACGACTGATCCATGTACAGGAAAGAATGAATGGGGCCATATATCATGAGATTTTGAGTACAAACCTCCTTCCATCAGCAAGGGCATTGAAGATGAAATGTGGCTGGGTCTTTCAGCATGACAATGATCCCAAACATACTGCCCGGACAACAAAGGAGTGGCTTCGTAAGAAGCATTTCAAGGTCCTGGAGTGCCCTAGCCAGTCTCCAGATCTCAACCCCATAGAAAACCTTTGGAGGGAGTTGAAAGTCTGTGTTGCCCAGCGACAGCCCCAAAACATCACTGCTCTAGAGGAGATCTGCATGGAGGAATGGGCCAATATACCAGCAACGGTGTGTGCCAACCTTGTGAAGACTTACAGAAAATGTTTGACCTCTGTCATTGCCAACAAAGGATATATAACAAAGTATTGAAATGAACTTTTGATATTGACCAAATACTTATTTTCCACCATAATTTGCAAATAAATTCTTTCCAAATCAGACAATGTGATTGTCTGGATTTGTTTTCTTATTTTGTCTCTCATAGTTGAGATCTACCTATGATGACAATTGCAGGCCTCTCTCATCTTTTTAAGTGGGAGAACTTGCACAATTGGTGGCTGACTAAATACTTTTCCCCCCACTGTACATGTTTAAAGATGCATACAAACACATAGAGCAACATCCATATAACAGAGAATATTGGAACAAAGTATACATTTGTATACTGTAAATCGTTGTATATACATTAGTAAGGATCTGAGTAGCATATCAAAAACTAATAGGATATCTCAGGCACTGGATTTCAACTCTCAGGTAACTAAAGGGGAAGTATCCATTGCAGAGACTTATTCACGCTTTTTCAATACATTAACAGTTGTCCAAGCACCTAAGAATGGCATCAAGACACTTTGCACACCCTTTGCTCAATCTGTGTACTGTTCATACAATCATTTGGAAGCTATAGGACAACTGAAGAGATAGTGTTGGTTATCACTGTTTTTTCAGTTTACACATCTCCTGAAGTAGCCAAGGAAGACAGTAATGTTTGCTATGAATCAGCTAGCTCACCCCAGCTGCTGAAGTGGTGTGAAATGTCTATGGGAACACTGAAGCTTTGTAGTGGGAACCTTTACATGTCAGATGACCTCCCCCCCAAAAAGTGAAAGTAGACCAAGCAAAGCATAGAGATCAGTGTCAAGAAGAAGAGAGTTTCTGAATTATTCTGGACTAGTAGCAATATCCTCATGTATTTGTTTTTTCTGTCACAAGCCACCTCTTCAACTCAATACCATGATATTTGGAACATAACATATTCAAATGCAGATGCAGCCAGAAAAAACAACAGTGTAATCCGTGGTTACACTGCAAGTAAGCAGGGCTGGTTACTTCTTAATTTACATAGGTAAATGCTGCTGACTGCCAATAAACATTCAGGTACAAGGCAAAGATGTCTTATGTATAATGTTATCCCATCCCAATATATAAGTCCAACTGTTATTCAGTGATCAGGCTCAAAAAAACCCCACTCATCATTGTTTTCCCCATGGGGAAAATGTGTATGGAATTAAGGGATGTTCTCAAATAGAGAGACATGACAATTTTAAAATACAAAATTCAATGTGATGAAAACATGAAGGATTTGCAAGAACAAAAATATATGTAAAGTTATAGTGCTGGTGTAAACTGGATTTAGTTCCTCGATCTTTTGTTTTCCTAATTTCTTGATTTTATTTCTTTCACTTCTGACTGTCTTTGTTCATTCTGCATAACACTACTTACCTTAAAAGGGAATAGGGAAGTATATACATATGTATTTATATATGGAGAATGGTATTTTTCACATAAGGTGAATTACAGAAAAATCCTATTATAATGTTGAAATGTTCATAATTATTTAAATATGGGATTCTGTAGCATTATAGTCAGGATGCAACTATATCTAATCATAATACAAGATTTTTTCTTTGGTTGGCTTGCTCCATAGCAACATCTTCAGGAGAATGACTAAATCAAAGACATCCAGATAGTTTCTCTGGCTAAGGATGGACCAGAAACTGGAATTCCCTGTTTCAGTATAACACTTTAACTACTACATCTCACTATTTTTTTTAATCATTCAAAGATAATTTGAATGGCCTCTGCAGTAGATTTCAAAAAATGGGGCATCACAGTAAATAGGAAAACGTTTGGATCAATAGAAGACTCCTGAGAATTTTAAAGCTTTACACATCCAAATTAATTCCTTGAATTGGGCTTAGTGAAAAATAAGCATCTTGGGCACATCTCTTAAGTATTGGTTTAATGTAATTTAATGCTGCCAGTTGAAGTGGTGCTATACACCTGCTTATTTTCTGTGATTTATTTATCTCCAATAAGAGGAAGCAAACATATTTTGAGATATTATTCCCACTAAGCCATACAATCTTATCCATGAACTGGGTCAATTGGAAAATGTTATCATTGGAGATTTGCAAGGTAAAAATAAATTTTATCTTTGGAATGGTAATCCAAAATTTGAAGAAGATAATCAATTCTTAGTTTATAGTCATTCAAAGTAACAATTATATATGAATCAACTGAAGACTAGTTACTCACACAAAACTGTACATAACAAGATACAGAAAAAAATTCTATAAATACAGAGTTACATGGAAGGATCCTAAAAATATCATATTCAGTTGTAAGGGATGAGTGGAATTAAAGGAACAATACATTACCCTATTGTTACTATATTAGACTTTGTGGTCAACATATAAGCAAAATATATTGAGAAGGACAGGGAGACAGTTATGGAGTAAGAATGCACAGCAGGTGATAAGAAGAAGGCTAAAGAAATAATAAGTTTTCAGAAATGAAATATGGGTTAAGGGCAACTAGTCTAAAGCCAGTTTATGTTATGAATTAACTTTTTAACCAGTTTAATGCATCAACTGGTTATTATACTATTTTACTTATTACTTTGGGAGGGAGGGAGGGAGGGAGGGAGGGAGGGAGGGAGAGGGAGGGAGGGAGGGAGAGAGAGAGAGAGAGAGAGAGAGAGAGAGAGAGAGAGAGAGAGAGATGTTTGAACAGACAGATGGACTATAGACAGAAACATATTAAGCATTTTACTTAATGTATTTGTGCTAGAGAGAATAAAACTTTGCTGCACTCATTTTAGTTTGTTTCACTGACTCCAGGTCAAACAATTCCAAGTGACATATTCAACTTAAAAGCAAGCTTTCTGAAAATTTGTTCAGTCTGTCATAAGTATTATGTCAAGGTGGCAAATAATTTAAAGTCTTTTTTAGATTAAACATCATTGACCCATTATTAATCCTTATCAGAACTAAAAATCTTATATTTTCATTTGTCCAATGTATTGTCTGGAGGTAATCATCCCAACTCATCTAGAAAGCATAGATTGGGAATGGCAAGCACTAATTCTAGATCATCTTCTTTCACTGTTATTATATCATTACTATTAGTCTACAGATATCTACTGCCTTTTGAAGAATTATTTTTGTAGATATATCTTCACTATTCTTTAAACAAATTATTGGAAAGCCAGTTCTTACTAGTTATAGGTACTGTATCTGCTAAAGTTACTAATGCCTTTCCCAGTGCTAACACGAAGAGCTGACACTTTGTATAACAACCTCTTAATATATGAAAGATACATTTTAGTAGTGACAACATAGAAAAACAACTAATCTACTGCAACATATTCCTATGCAGGTAGGTTAGCAGGAACCTGCTTCTGATAATTACATGCTGATCTATTTGAACATTTGAAAGTGTTCGTACTCTTTTCCCCTTTGGAGCCAAAGATGAAGTCTATGAAATGAATAACAATAAGATCTCTTTGCTTGGAAATACACTGTATGCTCCACACAAAATAAAATACTCAAAAACAACAATTTAAACATTCAGCTTTCAGCTAAAATAACCATAATTCATTACATATACATTGAACAAAAGAATTAGTTATTAAAATGTCAGCTTCTTATTAATTTATCTTATTGTAAAACCAGCCCAAATTCACAATTACTTGTGAAATAACTCCATGGATTGTAGCAAGAAAAAAATATAGTTTCATCATCAGGACTTTTGACTTAAACATTAGTGAGATACTGATGAAGACAGTATGCTTGAATACATCCAGTGAAGAAAAGCCAACTACTTTTCTGGGTAATTAGTTCTACTGTTGAACTGCTTTTTAATAACTTAAATCTATTATTCTGGGATGATAGAGAATAGATGTTGACCTTTTGTGTTTCATGTTTTGTAAGTATGTGAAGAGTGTTATCATATCTTCCTTCACTGCTGAAGAAAGATTCCTGTGGTTGAACATTCACAGTGGTTGAACATTCAGTTTCTCTTAATGGGACTTAGTTCCTGGATCTCTAATTATCTTCATTGTCATTTTCTTAATCTGTTCCATTTTGGCTGAATGTTTCTTGAAAAATTAAAATCCTTCTAATGCCCAGAGTTTCTTCAATAGTTTTTAAAGAAATTATTATTTGGCCAGACCATCGTCAAATTTGTTCAATACCTCTCCTCTCCTCTCTCTCTCCTTTTGAAGATACAGGAAAAATAGGGCTTTGATGATGAAAATCTTATGAGATAGGTATAGAGTAGGGTGAAAATTATGTTAAGATAATGAGGTAAGGAACATCCTTAGATGCTAAATGAATCTGAGACAACTCTTGGAATTTCATATAGCAAGCCTTTACATTAACATTAAAGATTAAAGTCAACAACAAGAACAACAACAACAACAAAAAAGGAATTGGGAGACTTTTAAAGTTCAGGGGAAAAAAATTAGTATAATAGTGAAAAATGCTCCCAATACAATAAACTGCAGAGATGATGATGATGATGATGATGATGATGATGATGATTGATCATCGCACAGTCAGCCAGATGTTCAGACTAGATTTGGCATTTTGTCTACCTATCGAGTCCTTACCCAGGACCTGGGATAGGCAGATGTGGATGTTTGATGGTATTACAGGTAATATCGCAGGATGGAAGCAGTTCCTAATAAGGCCGCCTTTTGCAATTGACTAATAGTGAATTTGTCAATGCCAATGGTGTTCAAGTGGTGCTCCAGTTGTTTTGGGATTGCACCCAAGGAGCCTATTACTATTGGTACTACCCTTGCTTTCTTTTGCCACAGTCTTTCTATTTCTATTTGTAGGTCTTTGTATTTTGTTATCTTCTCCAGTTCTTTCTCTTCTATTCTGCTATTATTATTATTATTATTATTATTATTATTATTATTATTATTATTATTATTATTATTATTATTATGGATCATTGCACAGTCAGCCAGATGTTCAGACTGTATTTGGCATTTTGTCTATCTATCGAGTCCTTACCCAGGACCTGGGATAGGCAGATGTGGATGTTTGATGATATTATAGGTATCGTCGCAGAATGGAAGCAGTTCCTAGTAAGGCCGCCTTTTGCAATGGTGTTCAAGTGGTGCTCCAGTTGTTTTGGGATTGCACCCAAGTTGCCTATCACTATTGGTACTACCCTTGCTTGTTTTTGCCACAGTCTTTCTATTTCTATTTGTAGGTCTTTGTATTTTGTTATCTTCTCCAGTTCTTTCTCATCTATTCTGCTGTCTCCAGGCACTGCCACGTCCACTATCCAGACTTTTTTGTCTTTCTTATCGACAATTGTTAAGTCTGGGGTGTTATGTTGCAGGTGCTTGTCTGTTTGAATTCTGAAGTCCCAGAGCAGTTTAATTCTATCATTTTCTATGACTTTCTCTATTTTATGATCCCACCAGTTTTTGCTTACAGGCAAATGATATTTTTTGCAGATCTTCCAATGCACCATTGTTGCTACTTTGTCATGCCGCTGCTTGTAGTCAGTCTGTGCAATCTTCTTGCAACAGCTTACCAGGTGGTCCACTGTTTCTTCAGCTTCTTTGCATAGGCGGCACCTACTGTCTGTTGCTGTCTTCTCAATTTTGACTTTGTATGCATTTGTCCTTAAGGCTTGGTCTTGTGCAGCCAGAATTAGTCCCTCGGTCTCTTTCTTCAATTTTCCTGCTCTTAGTCATTGCCAGGTCTTGTTATTATCTGCTTTCCCAGCTATTTTTTTCATGTATTGGCCATGTAGTGCTTTGTCTTCCCATGCCCCTCTATTCTGTTCTTCATTTGGTCTTTCTTCTTCTTCTTCTTCTTCTTCTTCTTCTTCTTCTTCTTCTTCTTCTTCTTCTTCTTCTTCTTCTTCTTCTTCTTCTTCTTCTTCTTCTTCTTCTTCCTCCTCCTCCTCCTCCTCCTCCTCCTCATTATTATTATTATTATTATTATTATTATTATTATTATTATTATTATTATTATTTTGAACTCCAGGATCTGCCACCAAATTTCATTGCTAGAGTCAAACTGTAACAACATGATTCTTTGGGGGTTTCTTTTTCTTGACAAAAAAAAATAGCAAAAATATAGAACTTGTACATAGTTTCTTTGAGTTCTCCAGAAAATTTACAAAAATGACATCTTTTGTGGATACTTTAATTTGGATCTCTAAGCAGAGCAGGGGATCATTGTTTAATTCTATGATTTTGTATCATGGACTATGCTGGAGGTATTTGACCTGGAAATCACACAAAGACAACAATAGGTATCACAAATAGCAAGAAAACTGTTTTCTCTTTCCTTTTGATATTGACCTCTCCCAGCTTTTAGAATCATTGTAATCACCATTCTGCTAGCTTTCCTACCAAGTACACCTTTGTGTAAAAATTAATAAGAGTTTTGCAGCTTAGTTAAACTATATTTTAGATCAACATTCAGAGCATATGAACATTTATACATACCCTTTGAGGGGAAAAAATCTCCAATCATTTTAATTAAAGTTTTTACTGAGGTGGCTTTTGCTGACACCACACTAATGAGAACTGCTCTATTTTGTTTTCCAAGAAAATTGAATTTTCAGGCATTTAATTTGTCCTGATCTTTTTTTATTCCTAGTGTTTTCTTCAAGATTTAGAGTCAGGTTTTCTTAAAGAAATAAAAGTTGTCTAGAAGTTTATCTTTATGTATTTATATGTTTATGTGCACTTGTCCTCTTTGTAGTTCAAGTTTATCCCCTAGCTTTATTTAATGGATTATATTAGTATTTCCTTTACACATTTTGTTCAAAAATACAATCCATCTATATTCTGGAAATGAAGCATTACTTGAACATGTAGCAAAAAAATTATTCTAGTTTGTGTACAGACTTTACTTTTAGTCAGCTCAGTCAAAAATGGAATATTTATTAATGGGCAAATGGGAAAATCTTTAAAAGCTAAAACATTTGTAATAGCTTTATTTAGTGCAACACTTTTGTAGCACTAAAAAAAAATCTTTATTTTGAAAGTCTGTTTAATTTTGTCCCTGCTTAAAAAAGGAAGAAGAGGACAATCCTTTCATATACATCTATGAAGTGATAAAAAGGTATGTGTGCGGGTGGGGTAGGGTAGTGGCTTGTCTTTACAGTCAAAAAATTTGTCTGTAAATGTATAGTTTCCCATCCCTCAGTTAAATTTCAAAGATAGATGCCATAAAAGAACTCTCCACATGATCTCTAATTTATTTCTTAGATTTATATCCTGCCTTTGGTTTAAGGAGCTCAAAATGACATATCCTTTTTTATTTTTCTTCACAGTAAAAACCCTGTGGGGTAGGGTGGGCTAAGAAAAAAATACTTATCCCAGTCATCTGGTGAGCTTCCATTTTAGAAGATGATCTAAAACCTGGGTCACCCAGCTATAATCCAGTATCCTAATCATCAGTAAGCAGATCAGCTGCAGCATGAAGAAGAGATATATCAAAACACAACAAAATCAGCAGTAGAATATGCTGTGCTATCTGCTATCATTAGAGAATAACATTATATTGGAAAGTCTAATAAAATAAATATGAGATCTTTCTGAAAATGAGGTGGAAAACAGAAGTGTCTTCTACTGGGAAAGACTACTTTCAGAATATAGTAAATTAGATTTTTGCACAAAATCGTGCAGCAGTTTTCAAGATATTGACTTTGTGTGCCATCCATGTTCCCATTTGATGATGTACAGAGCACAAAACTAAAAAGTATAGTAATTAGAGTTCTGGTAGAACAAAGAAAGAAACCTTGGAACAGGATTGGAAAAGAAAGTTTTCACTATGAATTTGCAAGCATGCTTAGCCAATTTCGGTTGTCCACAATGGGTGGTCAAAATCATCAAGATTTCAGCCACAACATCACAGTGCAATCAAAGCTCCACCTGCTTTTTATGGGAAGAGATTTCATTGCATCATCAAGGCCACCATCTTGATGGTTTTACCACACCCTGGAGTCATTATCTTCCAAGTCTATTCAATCATTTTTCAGAATGTTGTGATCTTGTTCACAATTCAAAGGAAAAAAAAGTAAAATGCATATATTAAGGGACCTTCAGCATCCCAATGGATATAAAATTAGTTTTAAGAAACTTAATCTAAAGGTCTTCGAGAGCAGATTTTACTCTGCTTGTTAGTTTCCACAATACACAATCAGGACTTTTCCCCCACCCAAATATTCAACTTCCTCCAACATTATTATGATTTAGGAAAGCAATCAAATCCTGGAGACTTCAATTGGTTATTGAGTGGGAGTTGATTTGAAGCCAGTACCTTCTCTGCATATAGGTGTACAATTATATAGGTTTGATGATATTTCACAAAAGAATATATTATTATGTAACATTATTCATCGTCTGGCTATTTTTTGCTTTTAAAATTACATATAGAGGTATTATTTGCCACTCAGGTCACTAATGATTAAAGCAGCATCAAAACCTAAAAAAGAAGAAAAAAAACTATTCATGAATATACTGTAAGACAGAATGCAGTTAAATATTAACAAGAGTAATCACAGTTGACTATCTCACTAATAGAACCTTTTAATTTTAAAGCTTGTTCTACAAAAGAAGAAGCATCAACACCAACAGCTTTTAAAATATCTAGTAGTGGACTGAATACCAAAGATTATAAATCATTAACTTTTCTGTTTTCTATCACATGAGTCACATAAAAAAATTCAAAAGCAAAAAAATAATTATCAATCTCCTGGAGAATCAAATTCTCTTGCTTTGCTATCTACAGCTTGTTCCATTACCCTTGATGACCTGTAAAACAGCAAAAACATGTATTTTGATTACTGTCTTTTCCTAGTTGATATAAAGCAAAGATTTAAAAGGGTTTTTTTTTCTGCTAAATCCATTATTTTAGTATTTTCCTTACTGTCACTCACTGTCTTACCTCTGGAACCAATTCCTCTCTATAATTTGTCTACAATGTTAAAGCATTTGTGAAATTTCTATTCTATTCTATGGTCTGATAGTCTTTTCTTTTATAAGTCAAATCTGGAAGATTAGTCAAGTTTATTTGCTACTATGAAACAATAAAGACTGTTATGCCCTCTTTAGGCTAACACATTCATGTTCAGTTTCACAAGCAAAAAATGTACAGTGTGAAGTAAAAAACAAGACAACAAATTATACATAGCGTATAATTACATAGTTAAAAAGAACTAGACACATTGAGTCATGAATCATGGGTTCATTTTCATGATTTCTTTTCTAATACTGAGATAATGAAAGGATAAAGGATATCTAAGCATAAAGTTTTAGGCATTTCATTATCCAGGGGTTGCACGGCACAACTCTTACCCTTAAATAAACAGACTTGGAAAATAATAGAAATTTCTATACAATTACGGTCCTAGAAGAATTACTAGAACCTCACATGCAACTTTACCTATTGTATTGGTTTATCCCTTGGATTAGAGCTATGTTTTTTTCTTAATGCTTTTATGTACTTCAAGTCTCAAGAATGCAGATGGACGCAAGTCAGAAGCCCAATCCCCACCTGACTAAGGCTTTCTTAACAAAGAGACTATTTAAGAGACAGGTGGTTGTTCAGGAGAAAGATTGTCTACAATTAACGTTCCAGCAGATGATCAGGAAGAAAGCAGACTCAAAGAACCAGAACAACACTGTGAGTTGATAATTTTTTAAATTGCTACTCCCATATTTACAAGAATCTTGCCAGACCAAATGCACATCAACAACTAGATAAGCACTTCAGGGATGGGTGAGGGGGTCAAGTCTCCATCACTTCCTTCCCTGCAGGGATTCCAAGAAAACCAGTCTCTTAACTCCATCTTGATTTAATGAATCAAGCTCTTGTTTTGTTTTGTTTTTAAAAAAAGAACTTTTCCAAAATCATATAATCCTAAACAATATAAAAGAGGAGAAAAAATGAAATCAGTAATAGCTAGATTGCTTTGTTTGGATGCAAAAAGATGTTTTTGATATAAGGCAGAAGAAATTTCTGAAACATGTGTCTCCTTAATAGTTCTTTTTCTTTAATCAATTAAGTCTTCCCTCCCCAGTTTCACAGTATTAGTGATACCTATCTGGCACATACTCAAGTCTTCCCACCCACCCCCCATCCTACCTCGATATCTGTCCCCTAAGGAGAAAATATGAATTCAGGGATTCATTGGAAAAAAAATGTCAAGTATTATCCTCCAGATTCATCAGGCCTCTTTTCCAAAGTTAATATTTGAAACCTTCATCCAGTGGTGATACTCGAAGAGAAAAATCAATGTTATGGGCAGAAAAAAGCTTTTCAAAGGGATTGGTAGTTTGGGAAATGGTAGACTTTGGCCTCCCTTTCATATTGTCATCAATCTCTCAGGAAGAGGACTAGGAAAGGGTTCAAAAAAGAAATCCTACACGTGTCAGTTTTCCAAAAGCCTTTGTGCTACCACTTCCAATCTTTGAATTTTTCAGAACATGGTGAAACACACAAAAACCTCAGAAGAACATTAGCTATTCCCATCAGAGGTTTCTCCTTGGGGGACATGTGACTTAGTGTAGTCAAACTTTGAGGGGAAGATCCTATCAGAATCAATATGTCATAGAATGCTGACATTGCAAAACCCTGCAAGGATTCTTTATCAGTCCACACAGCTCTTCTAGAACAGTGGAGTTGATCAAACATAAATCCTGGCTTGTGCAGTTCTTAAGGCAGACATATCAAACACAAGGCCCTGGGGCCGGATGCGGCCCGTGAAGTGGTTTCATGTGGCCTGTGAAGCCATCCTAGAAACAGTGAGGGAATGGCCTCCACTGCCTTGGCCCTGGCCCAGGCCGGCCGGGAGTCAATGTACAATTTTGTGGTGGCCATCTATGCTGAAACACATTCAGTCTTAGCTCCACAAGGCTGTCTGGAAACAGTGAGGAACCAGCCCCTGCCACATTGCCCCCACCCCCTGGGTGCATGCTGGGGAAGTGTCACCCTTTGTGAGGAATGAAGAAATGCACCATCACCTGGAAGTGGCCAGCAAATGGCCCTCGCCTACTTCACCTATCTGGCTTGATGGGCTCTGGGGGAGGGGTTTCAGCAGGCAGTGGGGCGTTCTCCTCACAGCACTGAGAGGCTGAGCCGGGTGGCGCAAATCCAAAAAGAAATGTGAGGCCGCCCAGCTCCCAACCGGTCTGGTTTCAGCAGGCAGTGGGGCGCTCTCCTCACAGCGGCAAGAGCTGAGCTGGGTGGCACGAAACTGATGAGAAGTGCAATGCTGCCTAGCCCCCAGACTGCCCAGTTTCAGCAGGCAGCAAGGTGCAAAGTTGGCAAGCTTCGCACCACTCGGCTCAAGCGCTCGGCACTGTGAGGAGAGTGCACTGCTGCCTGCCAAAACCACACCCACCCAGGTCACACCCACTCCATCCACGCCCACCCAGTAAGCCGCACCCACCATGGCCACACACACACCGCCCCCTCCGAGGGCAATCACAATGAAATTGAGTTTGACACCCCTGTCTTAAGGTGTTACAGACGTCTAGTTTACTTTTCCAAATAAAGGAAAAAACTCAGTCAGCAGGGTTGTTTTTGAACTACTGAAAGTCTTGTTTCCTACTATTCTCATTGTAAGAAACCTTTTGCCTTACCTGTTCCATTTTGAACTGAGAGGTATTATTCTATCTTTCTTATTCTGTACTCAGCTTCTATAATGCTCACATGTTGGCATTTAAATTGTGATAAGTTGTCACATTCGTATAAGGGTTTCCTCAATGTGTCATGTATGCTGGGCATGTAAACAAACTGAAGGCATTTTTTATCACTTCTGCTGCACATGTAAGAACTCTAAGATTTATTGGAATCAGATATATATTTTAACTGAGAGAATTCTTAGTACTAAAAAGCTAGAGGCTTTTCTTTTAGGTTTATAGACAAACAGATTGAAAAAAACATGGAACCTTGTTCTTATATATATGACAACAGCAGCAAGACACTTTTATGCACAAAAGGAAGGACTCAAATATGCCCACAATGAAAGAATGGATGGTGAAATTAATGGAGTCACTGGAGATGGAAAAATTGACTTCTTTGATTAAATAAAAGATTTTATCTAGCTTCATTTCTACTTGGAAATGATTTGGATTTTTTTCCTGGAATCGGAAAGAAATAACATTTTAATATTGGGTTTGGATGATTAGGCTTATGATAGAAGTACTGTTTGTTATTGTTTATTCTAATTCAGAGGCTCATTGATGTTTAGGTTTTTATCTGTATCAAAGAAAGTTGGAAGTTACTTTTTCTAAAGCTTTTCCCCCTTTTCATCTACACTCCCCTATTTTGCTTTCCTTCCCTCTTTCTAATTCTTTTTATTTGATTTTTTTTGTATTGCATACTTTTCTGAAATTTAATAAATTTGAAGATGATAGATAGATAGATAGATAGATAGATAGATAGATAGATAGATAGATAGATAGATAGATAGATATAGAGGCATACTTTATATTCATTGGCCAGAACCATGGTGACAGAGCATCAGTATTAACTATCTGTGGGAGAAGGGAGTTATTGTATATGAGTTTTCATGTGTAGGTTTCTCTGTATTTCTCTGTATATGTATATGTATAAACACACACAAACACACACACACACACACACACACACATCCCCACAAGTTAAAATCCTCAAAACTAATTTGGTGTGGCTGGTTCAAACAAAGCATTCATAATGACACTATCAATGAAGGGACCCCATTAGCCACCTCAATCTATCAAGAGAACCTTCCACTGATGAATTAACAACATGGTAATGATACTCAATATACTTTCTGTTTAATTTCAGCCATTAGAATGCCTATAAACTGGCAACAGACTGTGTGAGTGATCAAGAAATTCCAGATCTGATTCTCAGATATGATGTGAATTTGCTTGATGACGCTAAAATCTCATACTTTCTTAGTATTATCCTCCCGTGATTTTGTCAGCTGTTTGAGGTAGCCTAGACAAGAAGTACAAACTAGTATTAATACTAAGGGACCCTTATGAGACACTTCCTTTCTTTTTAGAATGTAATTTTTGTAGCATCTCTCTGTCTCTGTCTCCCCCCCCCCCTCTCTCTCTCTCTCTCTCTGTGTGTTTGTGTGTGTGTGTGTGTGTGTGCAGGGGGGTAACCTTTGTCTAAATCTCTGGACAACTGCCAGACAGGTCCCTGCAGTTTTCTTGGTAAGATTCTATTGTCTACTTTCCTGACAGAGAGTGATTGGCCCAAGGCCACCCATCTGGCTTGTGCCTAAAGCAGGAATAGTACTCATAGTCTTCTGATTTTTACTCTGATGCTTTAACCACTATACAAAACAAGCTCTTTCTTCTAATCCAGGCCACTACAACTTAGAAGCCACCAAGCCAACTGCAGGATATTGGTCAGTTTTATAACTTACCAAATGCTTAGTCATTTTCCCACTTTTTTTTTTTTGCAATATTTTAAATGAAGATAGAATGAAGGGCCTCATTAAGCTTGGGGTGAAATATTATCTATGGCTGGATCCCTTGTTTGTATGGTAGACAAGCTTGCTTTTTTAGCAAAAGAATTTAAAAAAGGAAAAGTGTAATGTTCACTTTATATTCACTGTGGAGAGACAGAGCTATTTTTTTGCAAAATAATAAATATGTATTTAGAGATGGATAAGTAGCACTCACCTCCCGCTCCCTTCCAGGGCACATATCCATAATGAAAGGGACTGAGAATTATCCACTCAAAAATCTCTAATGACAAATAGATTTCAAATCTGTCATCAAAATGAATCTATTTTGTTAACAACAGGGCTGGGAGGAAGAGGGGAACCCCAGCAGAAAGTCTATTGTCACATTCAACATATTTTAGCAGTCAAGCTTTTTGAAAGAAAAAAGACAAGTAGATAACCCCCAGTCTCCCACTACTTTGCTTAATTTGTTTCTGCTGTCTTGCAACAGGCTATTACTGTGTTCATATATCAAACCGTAATACTTCTCGACTGCTTAACAATCCCAAACAGGCTGAATGATGAGAAGAGGGTGATCTACAAAGCTATATAATCTGCCAGAAAAAAGTAATACCATTGCAGTGTGCCGAACAGGCAATTTTGAATTCTCCACATGATTCCCCCCTAATGTGGTTGCTGTGAAATTATGTACAACAATTGTAAGCACTGACAAGAATTCAGTGAAATGTTTATTCAAAGTGGGTGGTGTTGTGTTCCTGGGCAGGGGCGGGACCAGGGAGATCCAGATTAATACCCTGTTTCCCTGAAAATAAGACCTAACTGGAAAATAAGTCCTAGCATGATTTTTCAGGATGCGCATAATATAAGCCTTGCCCCCAAAATAAAGTCCAGTTAAGGTCGTCATCCAGATGAATGCATTTAGTACTGTATTTCCCTGAAAATAAGACCTAACTAGAGAATAATCCCTAATGCATCTTTTGGAGCAAAAATTAATATAAGACCTGGATCTTTCATGGAAACACGGTAGCAATAGCACTTAGACTTATATACCACTTCACAGTACTTTACAGCCCTCTCTAAGCAGGTTACAGAGTCAGCTTATTGCTCCCAACAATCATTTTACCAGCCTCAGAAGGATGGAAGGCTGGGTCAACCTTGAGCCAGTCAGGATCGAACTCCTGACTGTGCCTGCAATATTGCATTCTGACCACTGTGCCATCATGGCTCTTAAGCTCTTAAGCATCTGAAGAATCCCTAACCTTGAGAATATTCTTATTCTTTCTTTCTTTTTTCGAAAAGGCATTTTTCCTCATCAAATTACAAGGGTCCAAAAAACTACAAAAGAAATGACTGGCAGAATGTGAATGACAAGCAAGTCAGGAAATTTTTTTCATGCTGCAAAAGTTCTCCTCATTTCAAAAGAATGTGTGAAGCTTCAAAATAATGCTTCAGATCCATGAAATGTCAAGCAAAGCCCCATTTCAATGTTATTCAGTGAATCAAAATGACTTCCTGCTTTCTAATTGCTAAACTACAGTACTTTACCCAAGCTGGCAAACAGGACTTCTGCATATGTAGAAGCTTGAGTAGAAGCTGTTTCTCAAGAGAAGGTGGACAACCCAATTGGATGATCCCACCTTGATCTTTTGGGGAGGTGGAAGACCTCAACATGTTAAAAGATATTATTTTATCACGATGTGGTGCCCTGTGTTGAGGAAAAAAAACGTATCACTGAAACCCTAGAATTTAACACATAACCTACAAATCACGGATGTTCTCTTGCAGCACTTTTTCCCCCATTACTAGATTCTCTCTTTAAAACTATTTTAAAAATCTTAAAGATTTGCTTAATTGATTCTGTGCCTACTCCAAATGACAAAGATTTAGTGGGAAGAATGTAAAGTATTAGCAAAGCTCCAAGGAACATAAAAAGTGTGTGTATGTGTGGGGGGTAAACCTTGTAGTGGCTATTTTAAGTATAATTTCAATGAAATCTCCCCATTGTGCTATATCAGCTAGAACAGTGGTTCTCAACCTGTGGGTCGGGACCCCATTTGGGGTCGAACGACCATTTCACAGGGGTCGCCAAACAAGGCTGTCAGCCATTTTTCCCCCTTTTCTTTGGCCACGCCCTTGGCACCCGGTAATGTATAAGTGGTTGGGGGTCACCACAACATGGGGAACTGTATTATGGGGTTGCAGCATTAGAAAGGTTGAGAACCACTGAGCTAGAAGGATGCACACCAACAAATACCTATCTAAATATGCTGAAAATGCATTCATTAAATACATAAGGTCAAACATATCTACCCCTCTTCAGGGTGAAGTTCAGAGCAAACCGGGTGTGTTTGCAGTGATTGGCAGATGGCTGTGAAATTATTCTCCCACGCTGAACATCTGATTATTATTTAGTTTTGTATTTAAATGAAGCATTGGATGAATGTCAAATGGGTTTGTGCTACCTAATTTCATAACTTCTTTTCAGGCAAATAGATGTTCCAGCTACTCATCATGATGAACATTTCGCCTAAAGGCTGCCAGAGAAAATAATGAAAGCCTGAGAAAGAGATTGAATGAGCTAGCCAAACACAGATAAATTGACAAGTATGCTGAAAAAGCAACATCCTTCTCTTTTTCCTTTTCTTTAACCAGTGTCATTTTTGGGGTCTTTTCATGATGGACTTTAATGTTCACTAGTCCACATGCACAAATTGATTTTAACTCAAAAAATCTAGTAACTCTCGGTAGTTACTTAATCGTCTGTGTTTTCCAAATCATAGGCCTTCTAGTATTTTCACTCCATTATTATTGCTCTGTACTATGGCTGGCCATTGTTTAATATAATGACTCATTTACCACCCAGGTTTTAAAGTTTTTTTTTTAACTCCATATTATTTTCTCCTTCCTTCCTTCCTTCCTTCCTTCCTTCCTTCCTTCCTTCCTTCCTTCCTTCCTTCCTTCCTTCCTTCCTTCCTTCCTTCCTTCCTTCCTCTAACTGCTTTTTCCTCTGTGTTCTATTCATCATATAGACCATTTGGAAGGATTTTTCTTCGTTCTGTGCTCGTAAAAGGTACCTGCCGTACACGCATACATTTCAAACCCTATGGGAAGGAAAAGGAACTCACCCAGATGGATTTATAAAAGACACCCAATATCATGCTGTAGTTTTCACTGTGTCTGCCTTTGCACTGTAGTGGATTAAGAGTACAGCACCTATGGTTCTTCCTTCACTCAGAACTGCCCAACAAGCTAATAACTTTATGTTGTATCTTCAAACTGGTTTGGTTGTTTAGGTAAGCCAGGCCAAAACAGTCCACTCCTAAATAATCCAAATGATAATGGCCTAATTGAATTAGCTTTAGTTTTGGATGAAACTAGTTCATCCTAAGTAATATCATGATAGGAGAATTTGAAAATCAAATCCTAAATCTTCTTTGATTTTAATGTCTTGGAAATTAGAATACCCTCAGCCCAGTGGTGGGATTCAGCCGGTTTGCACTGGTTCAGGAGAACCGATAGCTAATTTTTTGTTACCCAGGCTCAGAATGGACTTCTGGAAGCGGCATCCACACAGAGAACTGGTTGTTCCCATATTTGAATCCCACCACTGCCTCAGCCTAAAACTGTACTAGCATCACCTCTTTATCACCTCTTGTTTGATTCCTTGTAACATACCTAGCAGAACAATTTGGCTGACCTTTTTAAAAGGCTAAATCTACCTGTTTTGGCCAGCAAAAGGAGAATTATATCAGCAGAAGCAAACCTTTATTAAGCATTCCATATTTAAGTTGGCTTTGAAGGAAATACTCCTGCATTTGCATGTATTTTAAACTAGTAGAGTTTATTTCTGAGAAAATACATAGGGTGAGTCCCATGCAATGGAAACCATCTGCCAAGTGAATTGTGAAAAACTTGTATTGCTTTCTGTGGTGCCCATTCATAATTTATCTAATAATTTAGATTAGGGAAACCATTTGGAATAATGCTAACTGTTATCATTTCAGGAAATTTCCCAGTGTAATAAGGAATGAAACTGTTCCATACCATGTGGAAAACCAAAAGTATTATCATATCTAATATGCTAGTGAAATAATGAAAACATTTTTGAAAACAGGTTTTTTTTTGGTTTAATGGAGAAACACATACTTTGCGTTTCATTTACCCGATAATGCAAGTGGAGTGAATTTAAAAACAAAAACAAAAAAAGACAAAAAGTGATAAATTGAACATTATGATGATGAATACTATCTGCACCACACAATTGAAGGGTATGTTCTAATTAAAATTTTCTGGAAAGACAACAACTACATTATCCTATTAAAGATTAATGTCCTTGATAATTTTAGTAGTTTAATATTATGCTGAAAGTTATTAAGAGACTCAAAGAGTGAATTGATGCAAAGTTTCTAAATGAAAAAAAAATGGAATCACAGCTGAGCAACAGAAAATGTGTTTACTCTATTAAATATGATGATTACATTGCTGCAAAAAAGACCAATAAAACTTTAATGAAACACATGCTTGTGTAGTTGCTGTAATAGTGTATTTCACAAAATTTATAAGTATGATTTTTTTTCTTTAACTTTTGGCCTCCATTTTCCCTCCTAATATATTCTATTATATTATTTATGGTCCAAATTTGTTAACCCTATGTTTGAGGGTAGGACTTTGAAGAATGCAAAATTTCTTGTAGCTGACTGGAGAACAATATAAAAATAAGCTGATGTTACTTTATTGACAGATTATGTGTATGTGTATATGTATAAAGGAAATTGAATTGCATGTTAAATGTGGTTGGCAGGCATTTGGCAAGCTAAGTGTAATTTTCAAGAACTGAAAGAGAAAAGTTTTTGATCAGCGTGTGCTACCTGCTTTAACATATGTCAGTGAAACATGGACACTAACCAATACAAAATCTGCAAGTGGCAAAGAGCCATGGAAAGATACATGTTTGGCATCACAAGACAAGATAGAAAGACCTGCACATGGATTAGAGAACAAATGAAAATATACAATATTATCAAGAGAGTAAAAGAATTGAAATGAAAATGGGCTGGCCACACAGCAAAAAGAACTGATGGCAAGTGAACTAAGACAGTTACAGAATGGATTTCACTTGATAAAAAGCATCCACAAAAGACACCTAAAACAAGATGGATCAACGACATCAGCAAGTATTGCAGCCCCAATTGGCAAAAGAAAGCTCAAGACCGTATTGGTTGGAAACATGTGGAAGAGGCCTTTATCTTGCAGTGGATAGACAATGGCTAGAATAATTATACCTATCTGTCGGTTTTGCTTTTTCTCATACGCTTCTTCTACTTCATTAAAAAAATATGTTTTTGTGATTTTGTTCCATCCCATACACCCTTCCAAAAAAAAAAAAAAAAAAAAATCCAAAAAAGGCTTCCCAAAGTTCACCTGCTAGATTCATTGGATATTGAATATAGAAGTTTACATTATATCTGCCTTAAGATGTGAAATCTTTGGAATGATTTGACATGATGTCATCACATGATTTCCCAGATATACTTGTGTTTCATTTTCAAAACTACCCTGCTTGTCATTTAATAAGCTAATCAAAAATTACCCTCAAGGTCAAAAGAAATTTATGTTTCAATAATTTTATGAAGAATATATTAAACAGATAAAACAAATACAAGAACCTAATTGTGGAAGAAATTTTAAAAACATCTCCCTAAAAGAGATTTTAAATCTCCACTTATAATTTTACCTTCCCCAAATGTAAAAAAAATTAGTAAGAAAAATAAATGTCTCCATCCCAGCAAGAATACTCAACATTTATCAACTTTTGAAACCTGTGTTTTCCCTCTGGATAGTGAAATGTTATGAATGCAGTGAATTCAATTTCTGATTTTTCCAGGATTCTCAGAGTTTATCTTTGATTGTTGAAATACAAAACCTAACATTCTGTCCCTCCTAGTAAGTATTTTAATCCAATATTAAAAAACAAAAGAGACTTAGTTGATTCTTCTAGACATTTTTTTTAAAAATCGGACTGTTCTTCAGAAGCATCATGGATATAATGAAAGAAGGATTTGGAGAAGAATGTATAAAGCAAGAAAAGGTAGAAATTCAGCAAAGAAGCAATCAAACAAGTTAAATGATATTTACTGGCTCCTACTATTAGCAAATGCATTTTTTAAAAAATATTTACAAATTAAAGTTCAGATAGTCCTCATCAAATGACTGTCCCAAAAGTGCTAATGATCACATGACTGCAAGGAATATAAATCCCTCCATTCTCCACCATTCAGTTAGAACTGAAGAAGCTTCTTGGATGAGAAGAGAAATGTCTTCTAGCAAAACAAGAAGGTCCAGTTGAATTTTGAGAGAAAGCACCTTTGCGACAACCATGATGTAGACGACTAAGAATTTCCATAAACATTAAATGACTGGGGGCTTAAAAGCCATTTGAATAAATTATGGCTCTTGAAGTGGTCACATGATTGCGATCTGAGTGCTTGGCAACCTGTTCACACTTATGATTGGTTGACAAGTGACCCATAATCTTCTGATTGCCATTTGCAATCTTTGCCGATTTTCCCAGAAAGGAAATAGGTAAGCTGGCCTGGAAGGTTTTAAGCCAAGGGGGACATATGGAGTTGAAATCCTTCATGGACTCTGGGGGACATAGCTGAAATCCTGAAGATTTCATCTCATTCCATCTCAGCCTATTGGAGCATTTTCCCTCTGTGCATGGAGGAGAGGGAAAGGCATTTGTGAGGCTGCAGGAATATTTAGGGATGAGCTTAGATGAAATCTTCTGAAGGTAGCTCTTTCATTCTATCCATTTAATGACCTGGGAAATTGCTTAATGAATACAACTGGGATTGCAGTTGTTAAGCAAAATAGTCATGTGTGGGCACGCAATGATCACTTTGCTCCATGATCAAGACTCCAGTCCCAACTGTGGTTGTTAAGCCAGGACTATCTGTAATTTACTACTGATTAGAACACGTGCATGTTGCAGTATCTAAAATTAAATAAATAGTATGTACAGTTTTGTGACAAAATGTATTATTAGAAAAAATTGATTTAAACAAAATCCATAAGCTTTTACACTCAGTTAAATTACTTTTGTATTAGACAGTCATAGATTGAATCACGATGAAGCATTTTCAAAATAGGAAACAGAACAAGTAATTTAATTAAATACATCCTGTGAAATTGATAGGATTGCTGCAACTGTTTATAATTTTGCTTCAGAAATGCCTTTTCACTATATATATTATCTGATTAAAATAACATTGCATAGTAATCATTTTCCTGAATCATGATATAAAATCTAGTTAATTATAATATTAACACATAACAAAGAGAGTGAATTAGTCAAAACCAATTGATTTATTGCACTTCTGAATCTAGTTGAAATATATATATTTTAACAGCATTTCTGGCAAAGGCTAAGTAGTACTATTGCTAATTGTATCATTTTTTGTCAATCAAAATTTATACAGGTAGATAAACAATAAATCCTATCCCCAAAAAAAGTAAATTGTATTTTTAATGGTGAATCCTGTAAAAACATGAGAAAGTAGATATTTTAAACTATTTTTTTACCAAGAATGACTCTGATAAAAAAATAAAACTGATAAAAAAATAAAAAATGGGATTAAAAACAAAAAGAAATGTTAGTCTTATTCAGAATCTACACGAAATGTCCATTCTTCATTCAGATTAGCTCCTATAATTCATAATATCACACAATAAGTAGAATTTACTAACTTGTAAAAATAATTCTAAATGTCAATAAGCCAGTTAAAAGAAGTACACAGTGGATTAAAGGCAGCTTGGAAAAAATTACTTAGAAACTATGGTTGATTAAACATACTAGTAAAAAAAAATCAGTTTCCTTGAATAAAAACAAAACAAAACACTAGACAACAGTGAATTGTTGACAGGTGGTATATGCCTCTGTGTGGGTCGGTCTGTTGTATATATCCATTGATTAATTGATTGCAGGGAAGAACAATTTGGTCACATTTTTGGAATTCTTTTGTTAATTAGAACAACATTTAATTTTTCTCTTTTTTTCCCCCTTCTGTTTTCATATAGGGATTGTTTACACTTTAAAATGGTACTTTAATTTTGAGGTATTGATTTTTGTCTTACCAGTTTTTATTTACTAGTTTCCTGTGTATATTTGGATTATTATATGTTATTTGCTTGCTTGAGTTATAAAGATTGGAATTGCATACTACTCAGCTAGCTTCAGTTGAAGTATCGATAGGAGACAAACAAGTAACATTAAATGGCAACCTAATCAAGGAACCACCAAGAACACTCCCACCAACACTGAAAAGGCAAGTGACTAGAATATAAAAATAAGAACAAACCCCACTCTCTTCTAGCACTGATGATGTTATCTAGTTTGGTAATGAAATGTCTGCAGGAAAACCACCAAACTTAGGGAGCACCAAAGACCCCCTCAGTTGCTTATCAACCTTATTAAACATATAAATTAGAATAGACCGCAAAACCTATTAAAACTTGTGCAACCGTGAAAAATAAATTTGCTATTTATTGATATATAAAAATAAAGTACCTACTTATTTTAATGTGGAAATGAGCTCATTAAAAATTGTATTGGAATTAATCTCCAAAAAGTTCAGTGGAGAGTCAACACAGCTTGATATGCATAGGATTGCAACCAAGGTCTAAGTCAGAATGATTTCCTCTCATGACACTCCACATTTAACTTCCTTTCACACATAAAACTCATCACTTGCAATTCATTTTAAGTCTGCTGTAAATCAGTCAGCAAATCTATGAATAAATTTATTTTCTAGTATTGATATATCTGATCTTAGGAGCTTAAACATATAGTGACCATCCACACCATACTAACATCTATAGGAAATCAAAGAAGCATATGAATACAATCCCTAAACCTATGTTTATTCCAATGTAATATATCTTGCAACTTTGAATGTCTTCTTCCATAACCATGATTCAGTTTGTTTTCATCATGCAACTTAATTTGCTATAAGATCAGCCCATAATCTAAAATTTGTGAAGAGTTACCAAAGGTCCATGCTAAAATAAGATAATCACTGAAAACATGCTTATGTATATTTTCCAGCTACAGAGCTTTGAAGGCCCCATTCTCTTTCAGTTTTTCACTATGTCTCTTGGCAATTTCTTTCTCTCTTTTTTCTTAATTCTTTGGACCCAGAAGACAAAATGTGCCTTTGATGACTAAGGATGGATGAATATGTCAATCATACTTGCTCCCACATTTTATTTTTAATGTCAAGTTTTTTTTTCATGTTCAGATTTTTTTAAAGTGAACTTATGAAGTTCCCATGGATCTTCACTGGTCAAATGTAGTAGACAAAGTTATAAATTATTTTCTAGAAATCCTCATAGTAACATACATGCCTTCCCAAAATGAAGAACAGAGACAATAAAAAAAAAAACCTTCTAGGCTTTCTAATATTAACTCTGCTAAGCTGCAATGCAGTGTTTAATTAAACATAGTTCTGAGGTTTCCATTTCTGCTGCTGTAGCCATTGTAGCCATTAATGCTATCATTGTGCTGTTCAATAATTCTAAACTGTTGTTATTAGTGAATTTAGATTATTGCTTTAAAAGGGCATGCAACCTATCTTTCAAAAACAATGTTTTGAAGGAACATGTGCATCTTTTAAAAATAGAAGGGAACACGAAAAAGTACCATGGCTCTATGTTAAGTCTTTTTAGTATCAACTGACCCTGATCCAGTTCAAATTATCCCCAAATCAGAGATTTATATAACTTTATCAGATGTGGAGAATGTCTATAAATCTTCTGTTCTTCTCACTCTTTATATGAAGAAACTCAAATGTTTGAGTAAGTGTTTATTAAAAAAAACAATCTAAAGTCTCAACACCTTTCCATCTGTCACATAATCACTATTTATCCAGAAAGCAAATATTTGCTGAATATATTAAGTATGGAATTCAAATACATCTGGAGATTTGTGTGTGTGTGTGTGTGTGTGTGTGTGTGTGTGTGTGTGTTGTTAGTGGTTTTAGATTGTAAATCTATAATTGATATTATAAAATAATGTATATATAAAATATTCACATTTATGTATGTACAAATCTATCTATCTATCTATCTATCTATCTATCTATCTATGTATAAATATATGTGTATATATTCTACATACATAAACACACACACACACACACACACACACACACACACACACATGTATTAGAGCCCTGAGAGTTTTTCTTTTAAATTGAATTAATAGGTGGCATTAAAATTGTCACCTTATTTGATATTGTATCTTCTTTTCTATGTTTATGGACAACTAAAAATAAGAAGGATTTTTGCTGCTTACTAGAATTCATTTGTGACAGCTGAAAAAGATTTCATCACCTCTGTTTTTGGAATGGCCTTATATCAAAATTAATTTGCAAGCTCAATATCTCCAAAATTTAAGTTTCCCCAAGGGTGAGTGGTCATTTACTCTAGCCTGTTTTATAATGCTGTCACCAGCTGTTCTGCACAGTACATTGTGCTAACAGAGCATGACCTTGGATTTTTGAGCAAGTAGAAACGGTGCAGCATTGGTGCTCTTTTGTTTCTTCCAGAAGGATTTATGTACAGAACTAACTGTCCCAATACTGTTTATGTTTCCTGGGAGAACTTTTGCTTTTTATATCTTTTACCTCCTTTGAAAGTCCAAGCTGTTATAGTAGCAGCCAGCTTTCTCTTGTCAGCTATGAGGACTTGCTTAAATTAGCCATCTTGCTCTGTAATTATTGTAGGATTTGAGTTCATAGATTTGGCTTTCTCTGGAGATCTATCATATTATTATCTGTAAAGTGGAGGTCTGTTGACTGGATAATAATAATAAAAAAATGATTGATTGTCTACGGAGATTCTCAGTCATCCAGGTTATGGTTGTCCTAAAGGTGCTTTTTCCAAAAGGCAACTGGACTTTGTTTTTCCTTGAAGACATTTCTCTTAATGTAGAGGCTATCTACATTGAATAGCCTTCTCTCAGCAGAGGGGGAGGGATATGTCACCACCCATCTCCTGTTTACAACAGAGTCCTTTTAGCAGTTCCAAGAAGGTTCCACACCTTTTTCACTATTCAGGTGACCCTGAGGGCACAGATAAACTTCCAAGCGTTCTCAATGACTCTCAGAAAGAGTGCTAATGACCAGATGACCACAAGGAATATAAATCCTTCCATCGTCCATCATTCAGTCAGAACTGAAGAAGCTTCTTGCATGAGAAGTGAAATGTTTTCAAGGAAAAACAAAGTCCAGTTGCCTTTTGAAAAAGCACATTCGGGATAATTGATTTGTTCAAAATAGCTAATAGTTGTAACAGGGTAAAGCAAGGTGATTTTTCTTGGTAATACGATATGCTTTATTGATAACCAATAAAGTTATTAGATGAGTCACACCTGATTTTAGGACCTCTTTTGTTATAGTTGTTAAGCAAATCACTGCAATTAAGTGAATCACATGGTAACTTCCAAATTTTTTCCTTGTTGGAAGCCAGTTGAGAAGGTTGGAAATGAAAAACCTGAGGATGGAAGGAATTGGAAGTAATGTTTTACATGGATTCTATTTTTTTTTAAATTGATAAAAATAACTAATCTGTCACTGAAAAAATAATGAAGAACTTGTCCAATACATTGGAAGGGGAAATAGGCTAAGCCTTGCTGAATTATTCATGGATAACCATTTCAATTCCCTTCTGGTTATAGAAGAGATTTAGAAAAATGCAGCATTATTCTCTTTGAGAAGATGTTCCTTGTATATTATTATTATTATTATTATTATTATTATTATTATTATTATTATTATTATTGATCATCGCACAGTCAGCCAGATGTTCAGATTGGATTTGGCATTTTGTCTACCTATCGAGTCCTTACCCAGGACCTGGGAGAGGCAGATGTGGATGTTTGATGGTATTACAGATATTGTCACAGGATGGAAGCAGTTCCTAGTAAGGCCGCCTTTTGCAATTGACTAATAGCAAATTTGTTAATGCCAATGGTGTTCAAGTGGTGCTCCAGTTGTTTTGGGATTGCACCCAAGGAGCCTATTACTATTGGTACTACCCTTGCTTGCTTTTGCCACAGTCTTTCTATTTCTATTTGTAGGTCTTTGTATTTTGTTATCTTGTCCAGTTCTTTCTCATCTATTCTGCTGTCTCCACGCACTGCCACATCCACTATCCAGACTTTTTTGTCTTTCTTATTGACAATTGTTAAGTCTGGGGTATTACGTTTCAGGTGCTTGTCTGTTTGAATTATGAAGTCCCAGAGCAGTTTAATTTTATCATTTTCTATGACTTTCTCTATTTTATGATCCCACCAGTTTTTGCTTACAGGCAAATGCTATTTTTTGCAGATCTTCCAATGCACCATTGTTGCTACTTTATCATGCCACTGCTTGTAGTCAGTCTGTGCAATCTTCTTGCAACAGCTTACCAAGTGGTCCACTGTTTCTTCAGCTTCTTTGCATGGGCGGCACTTACTGTCTGTTGCTGGCTTCTCAATTTTGACTTTGTATGCATTTGTCCTTAAGGCTTCATGATGATGATGACGACGATGATGATGATGATGATTATTATTATTATTATTATTATTATTATTCCTCTTAGAAAGTGTCTGGTTTAACTGATAAAATGAGAACAAGTTCCTGCCAAGCAGCCAGGTTTTTATAATCCTATCCTGTCTGGCCAGCCAATTGTCTAGAATTTCAGTGGTAGAACCTCATACAAAATTATAGAGCCTATTTGGGAAAACCTGTTATTTCAAGGCAGAAATAACAAAGTAGAGAAAAATGGTATACATCTCTAAAAGCTCCACCTTCATGCTCTCTAACTACCCCTGGGTGACATTTGTAGGGTCAAAAGAGGCAAATTAACAGATGCAGTGTCCTGAATCAGTGGTTCTTAACCTGGGTGATATTGCTCCCCAGTGGGCGATTTAATTTTTCAGTGGGGCGATGGACTGAAAAGGGGCAATGTGGGGGTGAAGGAACAAAAAGGGGGTGATATGGGGGCGTTGGAGCGAGAAATTTTGGGGACACTTTTGAGACTTTTTTGTACAGTGAATCACTGTATATCTGTCATACAAAAATATCAGATCACTCGCTATTAGTGCATTGAATTGTGTTTTCAAATATTCCTCCAGCTAGCTTCAGTACAGAATATATACATATGTGAATACACATCGCTTATCTACATGCGCGTTGCGCAGAATCCTCTACCCATACAGTGGCACACCATTGGCCAGAATGGGCAGTGATAGAGGGGGGAGTGCTTCTTTCGAAACATCGCATGCTGAGTGGCTGTTCTCTGTGACGTCAGCTGAAATGTCAACGTAACTGTTGAAACTAGGTTTATCGACGTGTGTTTGTATCTTTGTTGATAGCAAACAAGTATCTTTGTTGATAGCAAAATGTGGCAAACCTCACACTATCGGAGAAACACTGATTTTACCAGCAGTGAAACAGATTGTTGACACCACGTTGGGGCCCAGTGCAAGCACTATCATGCAATGACACCGTATCAAAAAGAATTGATGAAATGGCTGCTGATGTGGAAGAAAGGCTTATTGACACCTTAAAAAATACAGAATTCATGATGCAGATTGACAAGTCAATGATTTGTGAAAATGAAGCCTTGTTATTGGCTTATGTCCGTTTCATCTTAGTTCCTGCGTTGCGGTTTGTTCTTATGCCCTTTTTATATTTCTTTTTACGTCTTAAATTTCACTTGTAATTCAATCATTAAATGTTACTGTTTTTCTTTTTGGGCATTTCACAAGGAGGAGAGGAGAGAGAGGAAGGAGAGGAGGGGAGAGGAGAGAAGAGAAGAGAAGAGAAGAGAAGAGAAGAGAAGAGAAGAGAAGAGAAGAGAAGAGAAGAGAAGACTTACCCCAACAAGTCAGCTATTTCAGGCATGATAAATATTTTTTTTTATTTATTACTAGAAAAATAGTACTTTGGATAAAATCCTGTTCACAGTTATAAATTCAACTTAATGATATTTAACAAGCTTCACACATTATACATGGCTTTTGCTCAATTTTATATAACGAAAATAAGCAGGATATTACTTGCCCTGCTGGACACTACAAATTTGTTAGTATTTTTCCTTTACTGTGGTTCATTGGCTCCTCTCTTACTTTACTTTACTTTACTTTACTTTACTTTACTTTACTTTACTTTACTTTACTTTACTTTACTTTACTTTACTTTTTACTTTACTTTACTTTACTTCCAGTTCCTAAATTTCATGGCAAGTAAGGGAAAAGACTAGAGGCAAATTCAGAGTTTACCACCTTGATGGTACTAATCAATTCATTGAAAATTTCCTAAACAAATTTCACTCTTCATTAGATCTGGTACAGTCACACAGAAGAGATAGACAATATATTTACACTGCAGCAGGAGAGCTATATTGATCTAGGGTAGCTCAAAAATCAGGATGATTGTGGTTGCATATTTTTTTGACTAGCAAATGTTATTAAAAGATACAAGATGTAACTCACTTCATCAGATTCCTGGAGTGGTTCAATGGATGTGAGGTTTGAAAGGTGATGAGGCAAGTGGAGTGGGGGGAAGAGTGGCTATGCAGATGCAGGCTACATGCAAGACAGATTACAAGTACCTCATCAATTAGAACTTGTAAAGTGTTAGAAACCTATTGTGTTTTTTAACATCTTCTAAAATAGCCTGAAACCTTTTGATATATGCAAGATCACAATCTCTAGCTCTGTAAAGCTGGTGTAATTTCATTGTTCCAAAAGGGCAACTTTCAAATTTGTAATCAAGTGTCCCGGAAGGTTAAAATGCTCCGATATTATTTTATGCCTGTATTCAGTGCTGATGTCATGGTGTCTTAGGAGTGTCAGTTTTTCCCACTGGAAGAATATTGGAGCACAGCAGGAAAGATGGAAGGTAACAAAGTGAGAACCTAATTTGCTCTTACATGGTACTGTGGGTCAAGCAAAGAAACAAATAGACAAAAAGAAATCAACCCCTATTGTCACATAGAAGGGAATACTTCTTTCATTAAATCATTCATGTCTGAAAACCTTTGAGGGACATTTATGATAAATGACCACTGTGAAAACTAATTGTGTTCTAGTAATTTTGTTCCCAAAGAACTTTCAGAAGGCACCAGATGCTCTTTGTCTTTATAACTCTCCATTTACAGTGCAATCTGAAGGGGGCAGGAGAAGGCACCCAACCTTCATCCACACTGCTTGCTGAAGGATGACAGACAACCATTTGTGTTTTGAAGAAAATCAGAGCTGTCTGAAAACAGATTGAGGTCCATTACCCTTCATTAACTTCACGGATGAGAAGCCATACTGCATTTAAAAGATCTTTATCCAAATGTGTGCTGTAAGAGTTCATTGTATGAAGTGGACTGATCTGGGATTTCATGGCCCATTGTTTCAGAAGAATTAGAGCTATCTCTTCAAATTTTCCACTGAGACAGGACTTAAAAAAAGATTAGGCTTGGTGCTGAAATATTTTGAGACTCTACTTCATTGGACAATTACTCTCATTTAAAATGAAACTCTAAGTGTATAGTTAGCATGTCCTTAATTGTATTGCTTCAATCTCCCATTCAGTTGCCTTTGAAAAAGATATATTTTTCAATGATCTTCAAATACAAGGAAGTAGGAACTTTGTTGCTAGAAAAAAAGGAAACTTTGTGTAACAAATTTTACACATTTTTCGCAGGCATCCAAGCCATCAGAAGTGAGCATCTAGTATAATCAACCCCACGATCACTTCTTCAGGCAGGCTGACAATCTGCGAGCACAACCAGGAAAAAAAAAAAAAAAAAAGGACATTCATCTGTAAACGTGCCCATGCTCTGACTGCAGGAAAATAAGATGGGGTGAAAAATCTCTTATTTGAACCAGAAAAAAAAAAAAGAAAACAGTTCATATTCATACAAACACTGGATTTCATGCCTAGGTTTCTTTTTTTATCAAGGAAAGAGCAATAAGGTTCTACATTTAGGCAAGGTATAGTATAGGTGGTACCTCAATAGTAACAACTGTGAGAGGAACCTCAGAGTCCTAGTGGACAATCACTTAAATATGAGCCAGCAATGTGCTGCAGCTGCCAAAAAAGCCAACACAATGCTAGGCTGCATTAACAGAAGGATAGAATCAAGATCACGAGAAATATTAATACCACTTTACAATATCTTGGTAAGGCCACACTGAGAATACTGCATCCAGTTTTGGTCACTACGATGTAAAAAAGATGTTAAGACTCTAGAAAGAGTACAAGAAGAGCAGCAAAGACTGCTTGTGGGGGACTGGAGGCTAAAACATATAAGGAATGGTTGCTGGAATTGGGTATGTCTAGTTTAATGAAGATGGTAGAGAACAGGAAGACCTGGAGGAACATTGTCCATGGGGTCATGATGGGTCGGACACAACTTCGCAATTAACAACAACAAGTTTAATGAAGAGAAGGATGAGGGGGACATGATAGCAATATTCCAATTCTCAGGGGCTGCCACAAAGAAGAGGGAGTCAAGCTATTTTTCAAAGCACCTGAGACAGGACAAGAAGCAATGGATGGAAACTAATCAAGGAGAGAAGCAACCTAGAACTAAGGAGAAACTTCCAGTGGAACAACCTGCCTCCAGAAGCGGTGAATGCTCCAACACTGGAAGTTTTTAAGAAGAGACTGGACAGCCATTTGTCTGAAATGGTATAGGGTTTCCTGTCTGAGCAGGGGGTTGGACTAGATAACCTCCAAGATCCCTTCCAACTTTATTATTATTGTTGTTGTTATTATTGTTATTGTTATTATTATTATAAAAGAGGAAGAGGAGGAGGAGGAGGAGGAGGAAATAAAAGAGAGCATGGGTGAGCCATTTGAAAGAACAGAAATATACTCAGCTTCAGAGATAGTGTAGATTATCAGTTTGGTAGGAAGCCAGGATATTTTGGGATTTAGCATACCTTTTTTTCCAAGAATCACCCTTCCTAATATTGAACACAATTACCTTCTTATCTTAGATATCCTCTGAAAGTTTAGAGCTATTCTGACTCTTCAAATCCAAATATTTTATGATCCCTGGGATGCTCTTGTACTGTAAGTACCATAAGATTCCAGCCTGAGTTGACATGCAATATCTATTTAATGTAATATAATCTGGTCTCAAAACATTCATGTTTTCATTTTGGAACTCAGCCAATCTCATAGGATTTCTGAAATTAAACATCCCTCTCATTTTTTTTTACTTTTTTTAAAAAAAAACCTTCCATCTTCCACCCCACCCCCTCTTTCTTTGACTTTCTGGGACATTTTTTGGGGGGGAGGCTAAATTACAATACATCTGTACAATCAGCAGCATTCTTGCTCATAGCATGAATAAAATAAGCAGCGGGGGGAGGAAATGCTCCACTCCTAATGAAATATACAACATTATGTGGTGCCATGCATTTGCATGGCCTAATAATAAACACCTTTTCCATTTGCTCAGGCTCCTATTAGTGGAAAATAAAAGCTAATAAAATGAAAGGGGGAAAAAAGGAATGGGATTAAGGCTCTATATTTGTCTGAAGAAATGTGCTTTGAATAAAAATGGGAGGGTTGTCAGATAGAGCAAACTGCATCATGTCATCATAACTCTGAGGTGAAGAAAGCTATGCGGTATCTGTATTATCAATGGTGCTTCGGAGCAAAAGGACCGGAGGGCTCCAACTATCATAATTTAAAATGTTGAGGATTAATCTCATGCCTATGTCTTATTATAGATAATTAAGAATTCCCCCTTTATTACTTAAAAAATGGTGGATAATTTGGAAGTATTCCAGGGAGTTTATCAGAAACTCTGAGGCTCACATGAAGCCATAGTGATACACTTTGTTAATATCAAGCTGTTGACTGTTTTCTGACCGCATGTTAGTTTTAGATCCAATATTGCAATAATAATCATGGGTTGTATCCAGAGTTACAGTTTCACTGAAATCCTTTAATTTTAGCAGAGATTCCTGTAGGAAAAAGACAAAGAAAAAATGTATTTTTTATCAGCTCCATCTCTTCTTTTGAAGAACTTCTACACTAGCCCCTTTCCTGTTCTGGAAGGTCAACTGATACCTTTTCAAAGGATAAATAAAACTGTTTCTCCCCAGTGGGAAAAAAATGCTTCATGAATGGAAATCTACACACAATATGTTTATTGCCAAATGAGTAATTTTTAAATATATTTTATTGATTTTTTTAACATAAACATCTTGATATTTGGTAAACAGTATGTTGTCTGGATTTATGTTTACAAAGTAATCACTAACAGTCAGTTTGTGTATTCCAAAGTCCACATAATAGTTTTGCTTGATTTTCTCTTCTTCCAATAATATTCTCTTTGCAACCTTAAATTAATATAATTCTTATTAATTTGATAGGTAAAAATTAAATATAAATATTTTTCTAAAAATTCTACCAATAATAATCACATCAATATCATGCTTCTTTTCTATCTGGTCATCTTGGTTGCCTCGTCATGAATTCTGTTTACAATTCTTATTTAAATTTATTTTCCCTATAATGTTCAAAACATTCTTACTGGTTAAAATTTTCCCAGAGTTAATTACTTTAAAGTATTTAAATCTATTTTCATATTTTAAAAACTAAGCAAGAAAAAGACACAAAAGAAAAATATAGAAAAAGAAAAGATGAGAGAGAGAAAAAGAAGAAAAGGGAGAGAAAAATAAGAAAATAATATACTACTTAAAATACATATCCCTCTTGAACTAGTATACACTTATTTCCCCCCCAAAAAATTCTGTTCTTTTTACCCATAATTAAACCTATGTTTAATATTTAAATATTCCATTTAATAAATCCAATCATCTAATCTTTTAACACTATTCAAAACATTTTTCCTTTTTAATTATCCATTGGAATTTTTAAAAAGTCAATTACATTTAAATAACTAAAACATTTCCTTTATATTGATCATCCCAAACATTTTTGTATTTCTCATATCAAAAAACAAAACAAAAAAAGAAAAAGTACTATTGACATGGTTCCGAAAGAAAGCAGATTTTCAAAGAATTTAGAGACTTTTTCCTCTAAAAGAAACTTTTATTATTCTGCATAGCTTCGGCACTAACAAAGTTAAGCCAGAAACTGAATCCTCCCTCCCCCAAGCATCTGTAACAAAGCATAACTCACTCCTTCATTTTACAGTCATCAATCACATTCTCCAATTAATGTGAACCATGAGGTGCCCCTCCCGTTGCACTGAGCTGACCTTGGCCACACTGTGCCCAGACATTGTTATGGTTGACTTGCATACTTTCCCACCCCTTAACCTACTGCTATCTGTCTTAACTTTAGAAATGCTACTCGGCTAAATAAAACAGGTTTGCTTCTTCATATATGGCAAGCAAGAACATACGATGTTAGCAGTCTTGACAACTATCTTACTTGGAGGGTTCATCCCTCTTAAACTAAAATCTTTCTATTTCTTCAACCATATTCAAACAAGTGTTTAATTTTTAAATATTCCCTCTTATACACCCCATCATGTAATTCTTCAATTCTCACTTTAGCTCTTTTCCTTTTGCCAAGCATCTTTCCCAATCAATATATTCTATTGAATCAAAGAATCTTCCCATAATCTTGTAAATGTTGTTGTGGATATAATAGGCAAATCAAATATCATTTCTTTGTAAAAAGATTTTGCCCCTTCATAATCATTGAAGATTTCTCTCATCATCCCTTGTCTCTCCATTTTTTTATGGTACTCCCAACAGCTCAGCAATCCATTTTGTCAAATCTTTTTCCTTATCCTCAAATTAACTTTGTGGTCTTTGAGTACAAGTTACCTTTTCCATGTTCTATGTTTCTTGTAAGTCCTTCTGCACTTGAGTCTCCAATAGTTTATATTCAGTTGTCTGCTTTACATGATTTCTCTCTCTCTTTGTTTTCTAATCATTTAATTGTTGTGATGTTAAATTGAGAATGCATTCATTTAAATTTTCAAATTCATTTTTAATTTCCTTGTGGTTTTAAATTAATATCATTTGCATTTGATGTAACAGAACATACATTTCCTCCTGGTAAGTATTTTTTTCTTGATATGCTCTTTCTGCAGATCTCTGATGCTCCATAATGACCAAAATACTTTCTCTGCCAATCACTTTAAAGTCACAATTTTTTAAAAAAATATTTATAATACAGGAAGGTCAATTTTTTAAAATGTTTTATAGTTCTCACTTTGTAGATAGTCCACAATGTTTTCTTTTCTTTTGTTACAGCTGCACTTTGTTTAATCAAAGCCCTGAAGGTCACAATAGGCTTTTCTTTCTGGGCTGTATATTTAGGGCAGTATTTTCATCCACCACTAGATGTCAGCACCAGTCCATCTTTCAATTTTCTGTATTTTTTTTTTCTGTAAACCTAATTTGCTGCTTCCATTTAGAGGAGGGTGGAGCAAAGACACACCCCGCTCACTTTCAGAGGACTTTTACTTCTGGGTTTTTTTCTTTTTCTTTTTCAGGAAATCAGCCAGGTAGAAGAGAGAGAATCAATATTCTTATCCAGTTCACTCACACTTTTTACAATCACGCTTAATTTAGTGCTTTTTGGCTTCGGCTGCATGTAGCTTGGGCTAAAGTCACAAATGACACTAGCCTTTCTTCTGTCAGTTTTTGGAGAGCTTTCCCCAGACATCCAGAATGACTACCATCTCCCCAGGATTGACGGGGCTTCCCTCCTTCCTTGCCACCTCTCCAGGGTGGCTTTGGGCCCATTTAGGGTCCCCAAACAGAGAGAAATCAACCGTAGGACATGGATCTTTGTGATCCCTCAGCTGTTGTGCTAGCTGTGCAGAACCAGAAGTCCTCAAATGAGTAAAATTAAATCAGTTCACTTGGTAACTGTCTTAAAATGGCAAAATCCTTATATACTTATATGAGGAAAAAAATACATAATTCAGTTCATGCACTCACATTTTCCCTTTTATGCTGTTTTAGATTGATTGGACAAAGAAAACAATTGTTGAAAAGTGTTTTACTGTTGTAATACATAAAGAAAAAAAAGCTTACCAGAGTGAGAAATTTAGTACATCTATAAGCTTTTCTTGCAGACATACCACCTCTTCCCTACTGTATAAATCAATGTAACAAAATTACCAGATGCAAAATGTTTTTATTTTTTTTTTCAGTCAGAAAACTGATCTGTAAGCACTGCCTTTGAACTGGTACATGGCCATTCATGGCCTCACTGGCTATGCTACAGTGCAAAAATAAAAAGCTTGCTTATAACTGGTGTTGCTCAGCTTAAACCTGAGTGATTCTTTTAAAGACAAGTTACAATCCATCTCATGTTTAATGTTAAAATATGTAAGTTCCTCAAAAAACTGCAGTGAATATTTAGGACTTGATCATCTGGAAAGAGCACACATAGGAGTGCTTCAATTTTATCTTGTTTGCTAGAATATCTGAAGATAAAGTGAATTGAAGGAGGAAAGATTGAAAAAAAACAAAACAAAACTGATCTGTCTTTAAATGCAACATGACCAAGAATAATAAACTTAGAACTAAGAAATTAAAAGAGTGTGATGGAACAGTGGTTAAAATACAGTATTGCAGGTTAACTCTGCCCACAGCCTGGAATTCAATCCTGACCGGCTCAAAATTGACTCAGCCTTCCATTCTTCCAAAGTTGGTAAAATGAGGACCCAAATTGTTGAGGGTGGGGCAATATGCTGACTCTGTAAACTACTTAGAGAAGGCTGTAAAGCACTATGAAGTGGTATATAATTCTAAGTGTTAGAGTACTTAAACAGAAATGTTTATATTTTTATATTTTTTCCCTGAACTGGGAATTTTAAAAATATTATTAACAATATTAACAAATTATTATAGGGTATTTTATACCATACAATAATTTCTACATAAAACCATGAAAAGTGTATGCAAAATTGTGGTATTAATTAAAGGTATTCAAATATTATATAAGTAAAATAAGAAAACTGCCATTTTCCTTAAATTTGAAGTGCCATATGAAACATAAAGTTGTGATTCAGTATATGGAGACCCCCTACTTATATTTTCTGGGGTCAACTCCTTTTATTGCCTAAGAAGAAACCACAAATGGAATCCAGTTCCACTTTCTAATTCAAAGCATAGCTTGATAGTCAAATTACTTTGGAATCCTTGTTCCCTTGCCACCAACCCCCCCCCCCCCCAAAAAAAACTTCTCTTCTTGACAGTAAACATGACAAAAAAAAATCCCAAGTCATGAGCAATTGTTTCCACTGTGCAAAATCCAAGTTTTCTTTGGGAGCTGTTAAAAACATGACGTACTGGCCTCTAAGATAAAATTGAAAATAAAAGCTGGTATTTCAACTATTTCTCAAATGACATTTGCTGTATTTCTGGATTTTATGTTGCCTTTTCTTCCAGTCGGTAGAATCTTCCTACAAACATCCTGCCTATTTAGTCCAGGTAGTTCTTGACCTATGAGTGTAATTGAGCCTGCTCATTAGTTTTGTAAATCTTGCTGGTTATAAAATGGATCACCCATTTAACCGATTGAATTTTACAAACTTTTTTTGTGGCAGTTGTTAAGTGAATGTGGTGGTCATAAAGTGAACATGATAGTGATTAAATGAATGCCAAGACCATTAAATGAATCCATTGTTTGCTATGGGCCAGCTTTGCCCCAAACCAGAAATACAGTAAATGCTGGTGTTGAGCAAAAAAACATTGTAAAATGTGGTCATGTGACTGTGAGAAGAAGGAGAAGGAGGAGGAGAAGCAGGAGGAGGAGCAGGAGGAGGAGCAGGAGGGGGAGGAGAAGAAGAAGAAGAAGAAGAAGAAGAAGAAGAAGAAGAAGAAGAAGAAGAAGAAGAAGAAGAAGAAGAAGAAGAAGAAGAAGAAGAAGAAGAAGAAGAAGAAGAAGAAGAAGACCTGAGTAGAATCATTATGAAGTATACAGCTTGTTTTGGTCTTACACTGAATCTATCCGTTTCTAAATAAGTATTTGGATAAAATATAAAGAGAATAAATTTCAACAGCCTTCAAGAACTAGACTGATGCCTTTCCAAACAGTCTGGAAAATAAAGGAATTGATCTAAATTTTAAACAACATTGCCTTTCGATATGCCTTATTTTTATTAAATGAAATCAGAATGAATTTAAATAGCATTTCTTCAATATCGACCTTCACAGTGATCAGAATACTATATCTTCTATTATGCTGTAGGCAGAATATCATTTATCTCACCCAATTACTTAATGAATATCTTAAGTATGTCACTTCAAAGAGTTTTATCCCCGGTGAAATTTAATTCTCTGCTTTTTAAGATGAAAGAAGAGAGATACAATACTATCATATAAAAATCAGCCAGGACCTTTTCAACTAAATCCATCCATTTTATGTACTTTAAATGTACATAAAATGTACATTTGTGCTAAATGTATTATGTTTATTTTTTCAATAGCATAATTAAAATCAGTCACTTTTTTGAGATTAAATCAAAAGCTTAGATAATTGTCCCTAACATTTTTGTTTCAATTTATTTTATTATTGCTCTTTTATCATTTCTATTGTTTTTTAATTCTCACACTGTTTTTCTTTTATTTGAAACTGATTAATTTACTCTGACCATAAATATATTATTATTATTATTATTATTATTATTATTATTATTATTATTATTATTATTATTATTATTGATCATCGCACAGTCAGCCAGATGTTCAGACTGGATTTGGCATTTTGTCTACCTATCGAGTCCTTACCCAAGGACCTGGGATAGGCAGATGTGGATGTTTGATGGTATTACAGATATCGTCGCAGGATGGAAGCAGTTCCTAATAAGGCCGCCTTTTGCAATTGACTAATAGCGAATTTGTCAATGCCAATGGTGTTCAAGTGGTGCTCCAGTTGTTTTGGGATTGCACCCAAGGAGCCTATGACTATTGGTACTACCCTTGCTTGCTTTTGCCACAGTCTTTCTATTTCTATTTGTAGGTCTTTGTATTTTGTTATCTTCTCCAGTTCTTTCTCTTCTATTCTGCTATCTCCAGGCACTGCCACGTCCACTATCCAGACTTTTTTGTCTTTCTTATCGACAATTGTTAAGTCTGGGGTGTTATGTTGCAGGTGCTTGTCTGTTTGAATTCTGAAGTCCCAGAGCAGTTTAATTTTATCATTTTCTATGACTTTCTCTATTTTATGATCCCACCAGTTTTTGCTTACAGGCAAATGATATTTTTTGCAGATCTTCCAATGCACCATTGTTGCTACTTTGTCATGCCGTTGCTTGTAATCAGTCTGTGCAGTCTTGCAACAGCTTACCAAGTGGTCCACTGTTTCTTCAGCTTCTTTGCATGGGCGGCACTTACTGTCTGTTGCTATCTTCTCAATTTTGACTTTGTATGCATTTGTCCTTAAGGCTTGATCTTGTGCAGCCAGAATTAGTCCCTCGGTCTTTCTTCAATTTTCCTGCTCTTAGCCATTGCCAGGTTTTATTATTATCTGCTTTCCCAGCTATTTTTTTCATGTATTGGCCATGTAGTGCTTTGTCTTCCCATGCCTCTATTCTGTTCTTCATTTGGTCTTTCTTGTAGGCCAGTTTGGTCTCTCCAGTAGTTAGTAAGCCTTCCTGATATACTAATTTCAGTGCATCTTCATCATTGTTCTTCAGATATTCTTCCAAAGCCATTTTTTCTTCTTCAACCATCTGATGTACTTGTAGCATTCCACGCCCACCTATTTGCCTTGGTAGATAAAGTCTATCAATGTCACTGCGTGGATGAAGGGCATGATTCATTGTCATTATTTTTCTGGTCTGCCTATCCATTGCTTTTAGTTCTGCTTGAGTCCAGTCCACTATTCCAGCTGTGTACCTAATGACTGGGATTGCCCAGGTGTTGATTGCCTTTATGGTATTTCCTCCATTGAGTTTGGATTTTAAGATCTTCTTCACTCTCTTGATGTATTCACCTCTAATCTTTTTCTTGACTTCAGTGTGCTTGATGTTGTCAGCTTGAAGGATACCCAAGTATTTGTAGTACTCTTCCTCATCCAGACTCTTAATGTTATTTTCGTGGGGCATCTTGATTCCTTCAGTTTTCATTATTTTTCCTTGTTTGATAGTAAGTGTGGCACATTTGTCCAAGCCAAACTCCATTACAATATCTTGGCTATATATACGGACAGTGTTGAGCAGCGATTCTATTTCAGATGATGTTTTTCCATACAGCTTCAGATCATCCATATAAAGGAGGTGGGATAGTCTGGCAGATGTTTTTGATGTTTGATAGCCATGTCCTGAGTTATTCAGTATTGTTGACAGAGGAAACAGTGCAATAACAAATAGTAATGGTGATAATGAATCTCCTTGAAATATTCCTCTCTTGATATTAACCTCTCCCAGCTTCTCACCATTGATCTGCAACTGTGTCTTCCATTGTGCCATCGATCTTTGCACAAATTTTCTGATGTTTCTACTGACTCCTGTTATTTCTAGGCACTTTATTATCCAATCATGTGGCAGAGAGTCAAATGCCTTTTTGTAGTCAATCCATGCCACATTCAGGTTGGTCTTCCTTCTCTTGCAGTTTTCCAAGATCATTTTGTCTATTAGGAGTTGATCTTTTGTTCCTCTGCTATTGGGGCGGTTTCCTTTCTGCTCAGGTGGAAAGAGATTGTTTTCAACTAGATGCTGTTGTACTGCATCAGCTACCACACCAGTTTCAGCTATATATTATTATTATTATTATTATTATTATTATTATTATTATTATTATTATTATTATTATTATTATATCTTATTTGGAATCTGCTTGTTTCTTGATATTTCTGTGAAAACATTTTTTGTGACACACCTTCCTTATTAGTTTTTTTTCAGCCTACAAAAGTGCTATAAAATATTTTAAATTATAAAGACAGTATTCCAGATTTATTTTCCCTTTTCATTCCTCCTTTCTTTTCTTTTCTCCTTCCTTTTTTGTCTTTCCTTTCCTTTCCCCTTACCTGACCGTTCCCCCCCTTCCCTCTCATTTTATCTCCATAGCAACCCTGTGATGTAGATTCTCCTGAGAGAGAGTAAATGCCTCCAAATTCCCCATGAAGCCTCATGTTGATTTCTAGTTATGAACCTGGATTGTTTTTTAGGTCTCACCATTTACATATTTATTCAACCCATAGTCACTATATTTGTGCAGTATGATGTATCTATGCCATAGATCAGGGCTAAAGGCTCTTGGCCAGCAGGCTGCAGAAATGGCTGGCCAGGGCGCACATGCATGGGCATCCATTCCCCCCACTCGTGCTAGCGCCCACAGCCCTGTTTGTGTATGTGCATGGGCACAAATGGGAATGCTAGTGCGGTGGGTGTTTGCTCCCCGTTTGTGCATGCATGAGTGGGCTGCTAGCCACCATGGGGGTGCACAGCCATTCCTGCATGTGCACGGCACCAGTGCATGCCACATACGCAAACGCACCCACTAGTACTGTGCCAAAGGACGTGGCCCTGTTTGCATCCCTGCACGTGCAAGCACACACAGTAATTTGGAAGCTGCTCTGCCCTCCAGGCCATGAGCCCCCCAAAATTGGAGAACTCTGCCATAGATTACATCCCCTATTATTAATTTTATTATGTAGTCTTACAGCCAAACTCTGTGCCATAAATATAAATAAAATACTTAGCATTCTTTGCAGAAGGAGGTAGGTAGAAAGAAGTTGAACAAGAAGAAAATTAATTTTCCCTTGCCTGACAAATTAAATCCATTTCATCTTTTACTTCTATTGAATGTAAGAAATATTCTAGTTGTCTGGCATTATTTAGCTGTGATTCAACCCACTTAAAGTAAAATTATCTTTTTCAGCACCCTCTTTGAGGGAAGCTTCTTTGAGGAAGTGCAACACTTCCTTTCATCATTTATTTTCCATTTATGCCACAGAAACTCAAAGCCACATTTGATTGTGACCTTGTCTAAATTAGTAACTAAAAATTACCTTTAAAAATACAAAAAGAAAAAAGAAAAAAGAAAAAAAAGTTTAGATCTTGGAGAGTGAAAGGTTTCTGTGAAGATGCTAGCAGAATTGAATATAAATAAAAAGAAGAGCAAACCCATAATTCTAGATATGTTTATACCTCTGTTTTTGGGAAAAGGATGGTAGATCAAATGAACATGGTAGATCAAATGAGTTGAGGATGCTGATACAGCCTGGGCTGCTGATACATCTTGTATCAGAGGCTTCTTGCTTCTGCCTCCCTGCACGGCAACTTGAACTTTCAAGCTATGACTCTGGACATCTGCATTGAGGCTAGCACTATCTTTTCATTCTATTCTCTCTTAAGTTAGTGGAACAATACCCTTCTGTGCTAGTCCTTATGGAAGTTCAACTCAACTTCCAACATGTATGCATACATACAATTGAAGAGTTTAATTACAGTAATAAAAACTAATATAAACTTAGTTATTTTTTTCTTTTGCTCAAAAATAGCTCACTAGATGGTTTTCACACAGGAAGATCTGAAGATCTCTGATAGCTTTAAGATGATTAAATAAGCAACTTCTGAAAGTGATTAGAAGTGAGGCTAGTGAACTTAGTATCCTTTAAATCAGTGTTTCTCAACCTTGACAATTTTAAGGCATGTGGACTTCAGCTCCCAGAATGCTGGCTGTGGAATTCTGGGAGTTGAAGTCCACATGCCTTAAAATTGTCAAGGTTGAGAAACACCACTTTAAATATTATGTGTATGTCCTTTAAAAGGCTCTGCCATGGCTTATCATTAATCCCCGGGTTTCCTGGCACTCAAACCCATCGGAAAACATTGTCAGACAATCTTCTTGAGAGGAGCAGCTATCCAGAACACATGTAGGCAATCCTGAGTCATCTCCTTGCCCAGAGACATTCTGAAGAATCGGTCTACTTATTGGTTCTTTGGGTTTTTTTGCCACAGTTATCTTCTCCATTATCCATGAAGACATGTTTAACTTGTCACGCCTCCACTGGAAATCTCCAGCTCCCAACTTTTTGAATATCGGTTCAAAGCTTATTAGTTTAAAGACACCGAAAGATTTTATTAATGAAGGTAGGAACTGGCCTTTGTTAATGCACTTACAAATTACTAAATTTTCTGGTTAGTGATTGCAGCACTTAACAGCAGTGTTGCCGGTCATGATTATGGTCATTAAATGGGGACTACCTGTATATTGGATTCTATATATTGATAATAGAAACTGAATTAAATTGAAGCAGAAATGGCTCCATTATATCCAATATATCACATGGCAAGGTAGGTTTAGATATTTGGATATTTTTTTAAGAAAAAAGAGATAATAAATTAATTAAAAGGCATCAGATGAAATTATTTAAATGAATTTTACATCAAAAATTCCTCTTTTAAGATAAGTTTCTATGGTTTTTTTTTACTTTATTTCAATATTTTGCTTATCTCTATCTCTCTCTTTCTGTGTGTGTGTGTGTGTGTGTTTGTGTGTGTAAATTTAGATTTTTGCTGGCAAAGAGTTATATAACACTTTCTAACAGCTTGAAGAATGTAAACGGACCATGTGTTTATAATAAAGTTTCATATTAAAAAAATAAAAATAAAAGCAGACTGATCAATCCAATATGCCAAAATGCCATAGATTATTCCTCTGTGACTTATCTCTGTGGCATTGCATCTTACCATGTCAGCTTGCTTCTGCAATTAGATTGACAAATTAACACAACCATAAACCTGAAATGTTTAAAGCTGCCAACCAGCTACAGGGAATACCCTCATCACTCAATACAAAATCAATGATGATTTTTCAAAGTCATCCCAAGCTTGGGTTCCCAGGAAATCAAGTGGAAGAATTAAGAGTATATTTCTTAAACTAGGTGATGATACAATGGAATGAATAAAGGCAATGCAACAGCGGCATCAGATATGTACTGCCGAGGCTCTTCAATAGGAATTTTGAGCTGTGGTTTTGGTTATTCTAATCTCTGTTTTAAGGAGCTACATGATTTTCTTCACTCTTTCCTTTTAGTTACTTGATTGGCACCTTTAAAAGTCATAGTTTATTATCAAATTATACCTTTGGTAGGAAGAAGTCCCATATTTAAACCCTGACTTACTTTTTGTTTTTAGTATCTCAGATAGCAACTAGAAAAGACACATGGTTGTGAAAAAAATGGCTTTTGAGCATCAGAAGCAGCCATATGGCCCTTGCAGATTATAGCTATCAGATCTGGTCTGTAAAAAACAAACAAACAAGAATTTATCACTAGACGACACCAAAGAAATCCAGAAACTTTATTTACAGCCATTTTATGGTAGTCTAGATTGTTGGATCTCAGATCTAATAGCTAGCCCTTTTATGGCTTTATTTATTTTTTCATTTGGATTTCAACTCTCAATGGCTAGCAAGGTATAGTTGAAAACCACTGGAAGGTATTAACATAACTACCCTAGAACAACTAACTGGAATTATTCAGTAAGCAAGCTATTGGGTTCAACTGTGCCAAAGAGAGAAAGATAATTTACCCCAACCAATACATCGTGTCCCCTTTTGAAATCACTCTCTTGCAAGTACATAATATATAAAATAAATAGTATTTGGAAGAGAAATGCTACTACATATTGTTTCAGCATAACGCTAAGGCTTCTTTGACATGCAAGCATTATTGTGTTAAATCTGCTTCCTCTCTAAGTATGACCCAAGGACAGATAGTCAAAATATAGTGCACAAATGCCCAATTTTTAGCAACATTGAAAGATTCTGAAGAAACAGTTGAAGGAACTATGTGGCAGATAGCACAAGGTTGACTAATTATTCCCAGTCTGCTACACTGTGGAGGTGGCTACTGATATAGAAACAGTCTATCACCACCAGCATAAATTCACTTTAAGAAAAATCAAGCAGAGAAAATGAACTCAGCCTCTGACTGGCTGTTTAGATTTCTGATTATTATTATTTACAATATTGTTGTTTATATTTGGCAGGTAAAGGAGCATTCACAATGTAATTCACTTTTACTTAGGCTTTATTATAAAAGTGAGCATTGGTGGAAATCTGTTTAGCCTATAGAAGACTTCACTATTTTACAATAAAATATTGGAAGGTATGTAAACTGGATCCAACAGTCTGCAGGGAGAAGTAATGATACTGTCAAAAAAGAATGAAGATAATTTATTTGGATCATGTTCAAACATGATGTGCCTGAAAAATACTGCAGCTGTTTTAAGAGGCCCAAGTTCACTACTTAAAGCAGTTACATTTTTTCCAGGCTTGCAAATAAATGTGAAAATGTTAGGATACTTTGATGAATTGCAAGAAGAGACTATACTTGAAGGAGGTCAGAAATATTTCATTTTTGAAGTGGGCAGAGCCCTAAAAATTATAGTGTAAGCCATCTTTTCTCTGATGATTCATTTCATAACAGCATAGGATACATTACCAATTCTTCCAGAAAGAAATTGCTGGCAGGTTGAAGGCAGAAAATGATGACAACAGCAGCATGTTGCCAGGACATAAGTTCTTTCTTATTTGTATCACAGAGTTTGTATTCCAATGACACAATGCTCCTTTTGACATGTTGCTGAAAGCCTTAGATCAGGGGTGTCAAGCTGCCGGCCCACAGGCCGGATGCATCATAGCAAAACTGCACCCACCCCATTGCCGGCAATGACGAAAAAGTCGCAATACGTCGCAACATCACATGACATTGCGAGTTTGACATCCCTGTCTTAGATCCTGTTGGATGCTTCTCATTGCTCTTCAAGTAATTCAAAACTGTGATGGTCATGCTTCCTTTAACCAAATAATGACTTACTTGACATCTTCTTGAAGGAAAAGTGAAGTTCCACCATCCTAAATATGGTAAGGAGACGTCTTACATTATATCATAATCCTGAAAAAAAAAGTCAGAGATAATATACTCTTTTCTTTCACTGAGCTGATATTGGTCCCAAACAACAGTTGAGAGAGGAAACAAGTGAATTAGGATGTACTATCCACACTCGGCACACATTCTGATAGTGTAATAGATATTGATAAGTTCACCTTGTGGGGTGCTTTACTATTATCCTAGATTCCTTACAGTTCTAGTTATCATACCTGGCTCTCTGCAGGCCATTCTTATTACCTATGCTATTTATTCATTTCTATTTAAAAAAAAAATAAGGTCTTGACAATCTCAAAGAATTAAGATGGACATAGGTGTGAAATTGAAATGACAGATTTACAGTCTTATTAAGCAGGTGAAGATTCAGTTTCAGAATAGCAGAACTGGAAGGGACTTTGGAGGTCTTCTAGTCCAACCCCCCTGCTGAAGCAGGAAACTCTACACCATTTCAGATAAATGGTTGTCCAACTCTTCTTAAAAACTTCCATTGTTGTTCAATGAAATATGGTCAAATGCATGTTCTGGACATTCAAAATTCTCCACAGTATGCATGGATCTGGATAAAACCCAATGAGAATGTTGCTTATTCCCGTGAACATGATAGCGTTTATTTTAAATTCCATCAGAATTCTTTCTCACAGAAATTCCCACAACATTGTTCTTTCTTGTGTATGTTCTCCCCAAGGCAAGATTTCACCAGTATTAAATCTCCGAAGTGGAAGAGTACTGTGTGCCACTATAAGAAATTACAGTATGTCTTGGTGGAATCAACTCATACATTTTCCTCCAAAAATGAAAGCTAGAATAAGCCATGCTTGATTTCACTTTTCATATTTTTCTAGAGGAAAATGTGCCAGGCTTTATGAAGCTTTTAAAAGCAATATAGTGCTACCAATTGGTGCTACCAATCAGTCCTTATTTCTTATGACCCTTGATACAGTTCTGCTGGTTTTCTGGGGGGGAGGGAGACAGTGACAAATTAGTTCTCTACAGGTAATCCCTCAGGTACGAGCGTTTCAGTTCTACTGCAACGGCGGACATTTTTTTTATCTCTATGACTTTCCTGGGCCGTTAGGTTACAAATGCAATTTCCTGAAACTGTAAGGGTGTTGTTGTTGTTGTTTTTGTCCCTGAACACATGGCCAAACAAGAGCCGAGAGCTTTTGCTGCAATCTGCTACTGCCTAGGCTCAAGTGCTACAATTATTTGTATAAGTATTTTAATTTTGTTGTTGTTGTTACTCTATAGTGTTTGTTTGCAAGCACTTTGGGAACATTCTGCTTTTTAAGTATTATACTTTGCAAACTATTGTGTTTGCAAACTATTGAGGTTTTATTTTGGAGATTAGCATATATTACTGTAGTTTGTAGGTTTTAAATTTAAATTGCCTCCAGATGTTTTAGGTGCCCCATCACTGGAAGCTTTTAAGAAGAGACTGGATAGGCATTTATCAGAAATACTGTCTTGTGAGAGCAGTGGGTTAGACTAGATGACCTCAAAGTCCCTTCCATCTCTGTTACTATTGCCAGCCAAGAGTTCTGCAAATTCCTCCTCCTCTCCCTCTGGATGCTTTGCTGGAGACTCCTAAGCTAATTAGTGGCAAGTTGTGCTTGTTTTTGTTTTTTGTTTTTAAAAACGCAATGCCCCCCCCCCCCAGCAGCTAGCTCAAGATGCTTCAGCTGGCTAGCAGCAGTTTTGTTTTTTTTAACAATTGGAGGCAATTTAGTTCCTGAGCGCACAGGAAACAGCTGATAGATGGCTGGCGGGAAACCCTCCCAGTTCTGTTAACATGGCAGCTATCAGAGAAAATAGTAAATCAGATCTTTGTTCATTTAACAACCCATTTGATTTAATTAATGAATTTGATTTTAAAAATTTGTACAATTAAGTCTGAATCATTTGACGAGTTTTTTGACTTATGAGCCTAATGGGCAGGCTCTATTAGGTTCGTACCTTGGGGACTACTTGTATTGTTGTGAAGAAAAAAATAAGCTTAATTTGAGGGAGTCTTCACCCTTCCTTTAGCCCACTTATGTCAACTTTCAGAACTATTTACCTTTTCTGAATGTATCTTTGGGGGGAAAATGTGGAAATTTGATGGAAGAAATATAGAAGTCAGCAGACACCACAGTTTCAGGTTTCTTTCACATCACAATTCCCAGTTGTGTGAAGGCAGATTAACAATGACAAGCTTAATTGCAAGTAGAATAGCCTTACATTTGCTAGAAATCCACAACAAAACACTCAGATGCCAAGCTTCTACCAAGGGCCATTATAATAGGAAGGGCATTATAATAAAGATTTTTCTGGATGGGAATAATGTTATTGGCAATTATGAACAGGATAGCATCATCTGTGTTCCACTAGATGCTAGAAACTACAGCTGGAGAACAGCTTCATGTGACATCATACATTGATAGATTGTCCATGCCTGTCAGATTAATTTTTTTTTTCAGTTTAAACAGTGCCTGACTCCACACTGACTCTGACAGGTGTACAGTATAGTAATACCAGACAAAATAAAATCACTATAATGATAACAGAAAAAGTAAATAAAGAAAACCAAGGATTAATCACTTTTTAGTATGATAATCATAACCTCACAATTTCTCAGTTTCCAAAGTAGACTAGACTAGACTAGACTAGACTAGACTAGATTAGACTAGAATAGACTAGAATAGAATAGAATAGAAGCTGGAAGGGACCTTGGAGGCTTTCTAGTCCAGCCCCCTGCTCAAGCAGGAGAATCTATACCATGTCAAACAAGTGACTGTCTAGCCTCTTTTTTAAAATCTCCAGTGATGGAGCATCCACGATTTCTGGGAGCAAGCTATTCCACTGGTTAATTGTCCTCACTGTCAGGAAGTTTCTCCTTAATTCCAGGTTATAAATAAATCTACTATTATGCAGTAAAAGCCTTTTTAGGATCCTTTTCCCAAATAAGCGTGTTATTTCATTATTTTGACTTAAACAATTTATATTTTTAATTTATATTTGTATAATTATAAATTGTATGCAATTTACATGCTTAAAATAAACAGTAAAAGTGTATGACTTCGTTGGCCCCAAGGAAGATGTGGGTGCTCTCTACTTTCATGACATTGCTGCCATATGCTGACTAGAAAATTTTGGAATTTTAACTTGAGAAGATTTGGTTACAGAATCACTGAAGACTATAATTGGCATTAAAACATTTTTCTGCTTTGGTGAAAATATCTAAAGAAACTGTTCTCTACACCTCTTGCTCTTCCACTATATTAGAATTGGGAATAATTGCACACTAGTTCGGACCAGAATGATGAGATCTGAGTCAAATAAAATCTCTTTACACAAATACAATGGAATTGATGAAACTATGCTGTAAAAAAATGAGACATGACCCTCGGGCGATGGTCCACTACCAGGCCTTGAGCCATTTGAAACCGGGCCACAGAAGTGGCATGTGAGTGCCCGCTTGCCCATTGTTCACACATAACCATCCCCTCTCCATCCTCACAACGGTCCTCAAAACCGGAAAAGGTGTGGAACTGTGCTCTAAACATATTGCTAAATTGCATTTCCCAAAATCCACGTCTATTGTCTTTGCTGGCTGAAGCTCTAAGACATAGAGTTCCAAATGGTTCCAAATTTGGACAATGTCCATTCTTAATATAGATAAATGTAATAGAGCACACATTATATTACCCATGATAACTGCCCCACAGAAGCAGAAGTTTACTATTTCCTCAAGATCACATGGGCAGGGCACTGGCTGGCTCAAAGTAGCAAGTTAGATTAGAGAAATCTTTATCATATTTCTTTTTTTAAAACAAAAAGAAAAACTAATCAATAAAGATTGAACATACCTTCAGGAATGTAATAGTAATTTATGGAGATATATCCAAACACTTTCACTTTCTCTGATATTATAGTTATGAAGTATTTTGTATACTTATTTTTTTTTATATAGAGAAGAAAAAAATATTCCTGCTTTAAAAACCATACAATGTAAATTTAAATAAATGTAAATGTATTGGCAAAGAAAGGATGGCAAAAAAGGGAAACCTACTTATTTTATTTCATTTGAATTAAAATATATTTTCTCTCACAGTGAACCAAGAAATGGCCACTGCATAGTTATTTCTTTTCCAAGAAACAGGTTATAATTTGGGCCTACCAATCTGGGTTGCTTTTGTTTTCAATGATGGTTAAAAGCACTGAAGAATCACCTGTATCACATGTATTCTTTAAAATATTTTTCCTATAATAAATGTCTTTTAAGAAGAAAAAATTAAAACAGAATGAGAGAGGAGCAACAATTGTATAACATTCTCATATATATTTCAGATGAAAACTTTAAATTGTCTTTTGAAAGCTGCTTAGAAGCATCTCACCTAGCTAGGATTTACAGATTTAATTACCTAAGCAGAAAGACAATCATAAGACATCAAAAATATACCCTTCAGAGCAGGTTGAACATTTTAATTTGAAGCTTGGCTTGATGCACATTCAAAAGATGTTTGTGTCTATTTAACGGGAGAGATCCATTGAGGGATTTTCTTCAACTCCTGGCACAAAATGAAAAAAGTTAGATCTGTTTGTTTCAAAGGTTCCTTTGCTAGGGCCTTGAAATGCAATGCGTAATAAGTTAGGCATTATATATTCTCTAGAAAACACTTGCACAGTAAAGTTTCAAAGTGTTTGATTTTTTTCCCCCATTAAAGATGAACTGAAATCAAACTGTATATGATATACCAAGATTCAAACCACAGACAGAAAAAGAAAAACAGCAATTAATTTAAGCTAAAATTAAAATCAGAATGCCAGAGATAAGCAAAATGTGACCCAATGTTCACATACTTTAATTCTTAACAGTCCTTACTACATTCTATGCTAGCTAGAGGTGACAGGCACTGAATATTTGTTCAACTCATGCATTCAACAAGATCAAAAAGAGAACATTTCAAAAAAGGAATGCATTTGTAATTTCTGTAGCTGGACCATATGCTTCGACATGGGAGTATTCCATGACAAACATTATCTCAAGACATCTGCCCTAGTTATAATAGAAATGCAGAGATCTGGGGAAACAGGACACTGCCAGAGGTACTGTACATCTTTTCTGCAGATCGATCAAATGACACTTATTTTAGGAGCAGATTTTTCTGGCTGCTTCCTTTACTGAAAGAACTAACTCCAATGAGATCTGCAAGAATTACAACTTCTACAGGCTGCCCAAGGCCATCAAGAGCAGGGAAGTGCTTCATCAAAAAGTAACAATAATAATCTAATATACTAAAAAATATAATTGCTCTGTAAAAGACTGAAGCAGTCACAAGCACTCCTTGGCAATTCATAAGTTAGCTAAGGGCAAGACCCTCATATATGACTCAGTATTTCAATGAAATGCTATTTCTGCTTCCTCTCATGTTGCTTTTTCCATATTCCTTCTGTACAATGCATTCCATGCTGTTTCATACTGTAGGAAGTTAGCACCCTCCTCCTTAGAAAATGAAATATTTTGGGGAGTATTAAAAAGAGGCAGGATAAAATATTTTCCCTAAAGGAGAAATGGGAGAAAAAAAATTGTAACAAAGGCAGAAAGCTGCTCCAGTCATCCTGCTACAGGAAACCTGAAAAGTGTGAAGTCTTTAGAAATGGAGATGTTGTCTCCATTCAGAAAAATTGGGTAACTCTATTCATAAGCAAAGAGCAAACAAAGACTCCAGATGAGCAACAAAATTAGGCACGTCCAAAGTTGACAACATTAGCTCAGACAAAATCTAGGTTTTGCATTTCCCCTTTTGCCTATAGAGGCAACCATGACCTTCACATGACCCCATAAGAATCTGGCAACAGCCGTTTGAATAATAAAGGACATGTTTTTGCACAGGAACAGGCATCTCAAGTTCAAAGCCCAAAGAAGGTATAAACCCCTCTCCTCACTCTCAACTCCATTTTGTCAGCTGTCCTAAAACTGCATTTTAAGGCTGGTTCTGCTCATCAATAAACAAGAACCTTCTTTCCCAAGCAGCCTCCTTTTTATTTCCAGTATCTTAGCCTCCACTTTATTTCCAGTGTCTTACTCCTGGCTTGAAACTGGACCTGATATTTCTTTCAGCAGTATTTTATTCTATCTGTGTGTTTTATTCCATACTGCCTTCTCTGCATCTATTGCCCTTTCGTGAGTGATATTTCAAATACAGGCAGGTTTTGTATGATTTGGCCTGCTATGTGTGGATTCTCTGAATGCCCTTCAGCTCTATTAATGGAGCTTTTGGTATATATTTCCATTTGTTGGCTGCAGTTCTACAATCCATTTCTTTACCACCTCCCTCTAAAAAGAAGAGTTGTTTTGCAAAGCAAAACATTGTATGTGCACGAAACATAATTGCTCTTTCATTCTACTAAATCAATGTACTTAACATTTAAGACATCCATGCTGGTGAGGAAAAGGGAGATTTATTAATTTTCACGGTTATGAGGTCATTCCATAGGCAGCAGCTCAGTCTACCTGCCTTCCTTCCTTAATAAGCACCACTTGAATATCACCAGCATTGACAAAATCACCTTCAGTCAATTGCAAAAGGCATCTTTAACTTCCCCCGGTTGCTTGAAAAGACTTGAAAAGTTGCTAAAATACCAAGTCCAATCTAAACATCTGACTGTGTGACAAATCATAGTAATAATATTTTTCACACAGATATTGCAGGGTCATTTGGCCTATAGAAATGTGTTATGGTATCAATAAATCAGGGCAAATTCATGAACAGTAATTGAATTGAAATGCTGAATGCCAAACCATCAGGAATCACCAGGATGAAGTCTGCAGTTATCTGGGCATTTTATTTATAACAAAAGCAAGGAAAAATTAAAAATGTGATTAGTAAAGAATACATCCAAAGAGAAAAATGTCCTGAACCCCAAAATGAATCATGGAAACACCATCAAAGCCATTAATACCTGGACCATACTTCTGATACCATGCACTGCTGAAATTATTATCTGGACACAAAAAGAACTGGATAATTTGGACCAAATAAACAAGAAATCTGATAACTATGTGCCATGCATTATAGCCCTGTAATGATATTGATAGATTAAACCTGCCTTACAGAAATGGAGACAAAGGATTACTTCAGGTCAAACAAACTCAGATAAAAAAAAGCATGCATTTACTGTTATCTAAAAGAGAGTTAAGAACAAGCATTGATGCAAGTTAAAAACTGAAACTTACTAAATATATAGGAAATATTAAAAAAATGACTATTGAAGTAATGAAATAAAAACTTGAACAGAATGCTGGCAAAGCACAGAATTTATATAGTCATCTTCTACAAAAGATAGAAGAGAAAGTAGATAAAGCTAAACACTGTCAATCCCTTACAACTGGAACATTTTAAAAAATTAACTCAAGCCTTGATTTTGGCTGTTCGTGAGCAAGCTATTTGAACTAATACAATTAGTCCAGAATTAAAAAAAAAATCTGTACATTGATAAAATTTGCATCTGTCAATTACAAATGGCCACACTCTTTGGATCGATAAGACAAAGATAGTACCAGTAATAAAAGGCATACAGGTAATCCTTGACTTTCAACAGTTCATTTAGTGACTGTTCAAAGTTACAATGGCACTGAAAAAAGTGACTCATTTTTCACACTTAGGACCATTGTGGCATTCCCATGATCATGTGATCAAAATTGAGACACTTGGCAACTGATTCATATTTATGATGATTGTAGTGTCCCGGGGTCATATGATTACATTTGCAATCTTCTGACAAGCAGTGTTACTAGCGTAACAGCTGAAGTGAACCATTTACAATTGTGTCAAGAAAGGCTGTAAAATGGGGCAAAATTCACTGAATAATTGTTTCACTTAGCAACAGAAATTTTGGGCTTAATTGTGGCTGTATGTCAAGGACTACCTGTATACTGATATATTGTAATTCCAAAGCTCTGGAGTCCCACTTGAACATCTTTAGCATTGATAAAATCAATTCCAAATGGCAGCTTTACTTGGAACAACTTACATCCTGTGATGGTACCATTGATACTATTAAAAATCTGCCTATCAGAAGTCCTAGGGAAAAACTCAATAGGTGAACCAAAAGGTGAAATAAACATCTGCCTGACTGTGTGACCAATCATAATAATACACTATTTGATAGCCAAAATGAAGAAAGAGAGAAGGGCAGGCAAACCTTTAATACTGGAGCAGAGGCCAATAGTACTGACTGTCTACAAGATTAGGTTTAGGTGCAGAGAACATAGAACTTGAAGATCTTTATTTTAAATCATTTCTTAAAAGTAGCCAATTATTGGACTAAATTTCCAGACTGGGATACCATATTTTCTACCAGAATATCCTCCTGCTAAGGAGGAATTGATTGATTGGAAAGGGTTGCATCTTGCATAAGGTATCCAAAATATTGAGGTAGCTTACTAGAAATCTCTATCCTTGCATTGTTTTTCATAATTTCATAATTTATGGCTATCCAACGAGCATAAATTATTGTTGCATTATTGAGTTCAATGAGGATTAGGCTAAGGAGCCATAAATGAGTTACAAACATCCAGCTGACCATTAATGTTTTTCTACATCTGGTTACTGCTGTTTCATGGCTTTCTGGATTGTATCAGAAGAAGGTTGTATCTAACTATTTTAAGTTCTGTTTACAAGAAATATTGAACACTCCAATCAGTCTGAGGAATTGTTCTAAAGAATCATGGCTAATTTGAACTGGTTTGGCAGATGGAATGTTTTGTTTCAAGTTTAGAAAAAAGTGCATTTTCTATTTTGCTCACACCCTACTCTTAACCACCCACAGTTTTCCATTATTTTTTCAGATGTCCCTACACGTTCCTGCCACAATAAATATGCCAGAGCACATTTAAAAGCATATTTTAATAGAATAGTGTAAGGCTTTATCTAAATAAATGTATCTTTGGGATAAAATATATGGTTTGATAAGCTATTATTTCATTAATATATCATTGCAATCATTTTTAACTTTGTCCCCCTTCCTATATGTAAATATACAAACAAAAACAAATATGTGGATTTTTTTTAATGCAAAAACACCACAGAATGGACCCCTGCTAAAGAAAAAAAATGATGCTGTCATATGTTAAAGTTGTCATTTACTGAAAAGGGTTCAACTAAGAGAGCTTCTACTCCTATCTCCAAATATTAAGCAATATTTTAATACTCACTGTGTAGTCTCATGGGATCAAAATCACTCTAGGAAAAAGTTGGAGAAGATAAACCTTTCAAGGCTATCCTTTAAGTGGGAGCATCTATTAATTGTTCAGTCTTGTCAGGTGTTTATAGCCTCCTTCCTTAAACCACTTGAACAACTGTTTGCAAGTAATTGGCTATCTTAACTGCAGGTAAGTGGCCTACTGTGTCCCTGTCCTAACTTATTTCATGCTTTCATGAAACCTCCCTGGATACTCTCTTTCATTTATTTCACTATTTTTGTTCTTATTAAAGCCTTGCCTATATTCAATGTGTATTCCCTCACCCTGTTTCCTAATTAAAGGCTGTTGCTGTTTTTCCTCAGTCTCTCTGGCCATAATGGGTATAACGGCTTGCTTGTAACATTTAACCCATTTTAAAAATTGTATCTTGCTCCAGAGTCCTCTTCTCCAGACTTACCCCCCCCCATTTTTTATGCGCAATTTCTCTCATCACAATTTCCCAATTCTTTTGCTGAGTTATTACTCTTTGGTGAATCTCCTTGAGCATGACCCTCTGAGGCCTGGCAATGGTTACATTGAATGGAACAATTTCATACCGTGCAACCAATGCAAGGTTTCTGCTACTTTTTATTTACATGACATTGGCTCGGAATGCTTGAAATGCGTAATGTGCCTTGTTTCCCAAGTGCCTTGACTCTGAAGCTGTTAGTGAAAAATTTGATTGACCCACATTTACTTTTATAGCCTTAATTTTGGCACATCCTAATAGTTTGCAAGTAATAGTGTTAGAACAGTGGCCCCCAACCTTTCTGGCTTTGCAGATCGGTGATGGCAGTGGTAGTGATGGTAGAGAGAGGGGATGGTTCTGCACAAGTACCACGTGCACAAATGGAGCTTTGCATGTGAGCACATTCGCCGGCCACTTGTGCAGCCTGGTTCCAAGCAGCCCACAGCTCTTTACTGGGCTGTGACCCGGTAGAATATTCAGACAATGAAAGGTAATTTTCTAATGCTAATAACTTTCAGATCCAGTGGAAACCTTTTGGTATCGCTCTTGGTCAATTTTTAATTGAGATAATTAAAAGGTTTGCCTATCATTTCACCCATGGTAAAAAGAAACAAGCTTTTATGTTGCAAAAGAGGGGGAGAAATGCCATGCTTGGATTTTGCATCTTTCTTTCTGGGAACTTAAAACCCCATAACCTAATTAAGCTATTGCAATGTGCTCTACATGGGGCTAGGTTTGCACCATAAAATAGTACAATATTTTTACTGCTAACAAAGTATATTATAAAATAAAAAGTTGCTGTGTTTTAAGTCTCATTAACTATCACCTGTGTTGTGTGAATGTACTTATGGAATATAATACAGCCATGTATTATACAGCCTTCCACAATTGTGCTTTTGTTAGATGTGTGGACTTTACCTCTCAGAATTTTCAAGAATGGCCATAAAGATTGAACTGGAGGATTTCTGGAAGATGATTTCTGCTCATGTGGATGATATCCAGGTTGAGAAAGGTTTGGGTTTGTGATTCCGGCAGCTTCAGCACAGGTAATCTATGATCATTTTTATTACACTTCAGTCCCTTTGGGTCAATTTGCAATCTTTCTCTAGATTATTCCCAAGGCAGTAAAAATGTCTGACCTTGTCAGTAGGGCAAAATATAATAAATTCCAAATTGCTTCTCATTATTAGCCACTGAAATACTGTAATGCCTCTGCACAGGACTTTCAGATTGTCACTATATATATTTTTAAAAAAGAAAATGTTTTGTTTCACCATTTTAAAAATATCTTGCAGTTTGATGTGATGTGTTTCTGATTATAATTGAAGACTCTCACTCAGGGTTAATTCTCTAATTTTTGGTACAACTTATATACTACAGTAGCATGAAATGTTAGCCAAATCCTTAATTTCAAAATGTGGTTCAGATTATAGAGAAAGTTACTGTTATCCTCTTTCTCAGAAGACGAACTACTGTTGTCTACATAAATCAGATTAAAAATCCATCTATATTTGCTTTTTCTAGATTCCAGAAATGACAGGAGTCCATTCTGCCATCATGATGTGGATCATGATGGACTTCAGTAAGGCATTTGATAAAGTAGATCACAACCTACTACTTGATAAGATAGAAAAATGTGGATTAGATAGCATCACCACCAGATGGATTCATAGCTGGCTGACCGGCCATACTCAGCGTGTGGTCCTCAATGGAAATGCATCTACATGGAGGGAAGTGTGCCCCAGGGCTCTGTTCTAGGCCTAGTGCTCTTCAACATCTTCATCAACAATTTGGACGAGGGGATAGATGGGGAAATCATCAAATTTGCAGACGACACCAAGCTGGCAGGAATAGCCAACACTCCAGAAGACAGGCTTAGGATTCAGGAGGATTTGGACAGACTTGAACACTGGGCACTATCTAACAAAATGAAATTCAATGGTGAAAAGAGTAAGGTTCTACATTTAGGCAAGAAAAACCAAATTTACAGGTATAGTATAGGCGGTACCTTGCTCAATAGTAATAACTGTGAGAGGGATCTCAGAGTCCTAGTGGACAATCACTTAAATATGAGCCAACAGTGTGCTACAGCTGCCAAAAAAGCCAACACAGTGCTAGGTTGCATTAACAGAGGAATAGAATCAAGATCACGAGAAGTATTAATACCACTTTACAATGCCTTGGAAAGGCCACACTTGGAATACTGCATCCAGTTTTGGTCACCGCGATGTAAAAAAGATGTTGAGACTCTAGAAAGAATACAGAGAAGAGCAACAAAGATGATTAGGGGACTAGAGGGTGGACCATATAAGGAATGGTTGCTAGAATTGGGTTTGTCTAGTTTAATGAAGAGAAGGATGAGGAGGGGACATGATAGCAGTGTTCCAATATCTCAGGGGTTGCCACAAAGAAGAGGGAGCCAAGCTATTTTCCAAAGCAGCTGAAGGCAGGACAAGAAGCAACGGGTGGAAACTAATCAAGGAGAGACGCAACCTAGAACTAAGGAGAAACTTCCTGACAGTTAAAACAATTAACCAGTGGAACAACTTGCCTCCAGAAGCAGTGAATGCTCCAACACTGGAAGTTTTTAAGAAGAGACTGGACAGCCATTTGTCTAAAATGGTATAGGATTTCTTGCCTAAGCAAGGGGTTGGACTAGAAGACCTCCAAGGTCCCTTCCAACTTTATTATTATTATTACTATTATTATTATTATTATTATTATTATTATTATTATTATTATTATTATTATTATTATTCATAGCACAGTCAGCCAGATGTTCAGACTGGATTTGGCATTTTTATCTACATATCGAGTCCTTACCAAGAACCTAGGATAGGCAAATGTGGATGTTTGATGGTATTACAAATATCATTGCAGGATGGAAGCAGTTCCTAGTAAGGGCGCCTTTTGCAATTGACTAATGGTGAATTTATCAATGCCAATGGTGTTCAAGTGGTGCTCCAGTTGTTTTGGGATTGCACCCAAGGCGCCTATCACTATTGGTACTACCCTTAATAATAGCAATTATTGTTATTGTTATTATATAAGTGCTTTGTTTACTTTCTCATTAGAATCATAGTTCTATTTATATCATAGTTCTATTTGAATGTTTATTTACTTTCTATTTACAATACAGCTCTATTTGAACTTTAATGAAGCTTATATATCTCTCCTGTATTTGGAAACACGAGTAATTTGTCTGTAGATTTGTCTTCCTTGATACCACCACTTTATATCCAAGTTAGCCATTTGTTTCTCCTTAGCACCTATTATTCACAGCAGTGTTTTGATAATGTTATGCTTCATCTCTGAGTTAATGTCTTCAGCACTGATTGTATCTCTACTAATTCTTTGATATCGTACACTTTTCCAATAATTTTGGCAATCTGTCTTGCCATCTAGTGCTCAACTTACCTTCCTGCACTAAATTCGATTTGGACTGTCCTCCAACTGTTTGGGGAATAAGAAGCAGTTGGTTATAGTCCAACTCTCATTTTTGTGAAAAGAATATATTTCTCATATGACAACTTTTGGCAATGTCTTTCCAGCAAGTTGCTTCAGCTATCTCACTTATTTTCCCAGCATGGAAGAATCTATAGATTGTATTCTTTTAGTTTTCCATCTTAATAATCTGAGCTCAAAGTCTGGTTCCTGATGGGGTTGTTATCTCACCAGAGGGATGGTCCGGTCTGTACCAACAGAACTTACAAGTTCTGATTCTATATCCCAGCAATTCCTAATGACAGGTGTTTGCTTTTTTTCTCAGCATCTCACTATAAACCAAAATATTGGTTTAGTTTTGACTAAACCAATCATTATTTTCTCTCAGTGTGAAGCTGGACCACTTATTTCTTTCTTCTACCTATACTAAGTGGACTATCTAAGGCTACCTAGAATGTGCCTTATAAAAGCTGTGCATCGTAGCAGCATTGTTTGTTTAAATTGTTTAATAAATTTATATTGTATAGAATTAGATTTTCTCAAGTAGATACTGGCAGACATATGAAGGCACATGAACACCCACCCACATACAATAGCACGGTGGTTCTCAACCTTTCTAATGCCGTGACCCCATAATACAGTTCCCCATGTTGTGGTGACCCCCAAGTGGGTGTGGCCACCAATAAGAGGGAGTAGGACAGCTAGAGAAAAGGGAAAAAAATGGCAGACAGCGTGGTTTGGCGACCCCGTGAAATGGTCGTTCGACCCCAAATGGGGTCCCGACCCACAGGTTGAGAACCACTGCAATAGCAGGATGGTTTGTTATACCCTGTTTAAAACAAGATATATAACAAAATGTGTTGCTGAACGCTAGCTCATCTATTTGATAGAAATGTCTTTTTTTTTAGATGACTGAAATACTGAAGATGCACCTGAAAAGGATGGAATGGAGACATTTATAAAGATATTTTCAGGTTTCTATAGTAAATCTCTAGGGATTAAAATTAAACAAACAAGAAGAATTGGTGGCAGGGAAAAAATGGATGAGTAAAATAAAATCCATCAGCAAGTACACTATGAACATAAAAAAAAAAGCACAGGACACTCATAATAAATGTATTTTTTTTTTTTTTTAAAAAAAAAGCTTTTTAAACCTGGAGAAATCCAAAGTATAAATAGACAAGGTCTATTGCTCTGGTTTCTGTGACATACATGGTATTATAAAATGCCCTAAACTATGTCACACATGTTTGAATTTGGCAGCAGGACCTCTGTCTTTGTATGAAGAACATTTGGCAAAAAAAGTCACACAATGTATCTGATTCCATTACAGCTTCTCTGCAATATCTAATGTATGCTGCTCACATCTAGGCAACATGAGTAGCATGCAAGTCAGATGATAAATAGATAGATAATAGTCAGTCAGACAGACAGATAGATGGATAGATAGATCTAATGTATATTCAAGTCTGAAAAAACACTGCTTTACATAGTGCCTTTACAATAGTCCAAATACTACAACCACTTCCTTTTTTTCAGGTTAGGGTTAGAGTTTATTTCGATCTTTACAGAACTAATCTAGCATCACGGAACTATAGATTTTCATGGTATCATTAGGCCACTAAGTCCAGCCCCTGCTCACCATAGGAATCCAATTTCCTTGAACACGACTAGTGTAGAAAGCCATGAAGATGGTACTGAATATAATATTTAGAAGCCATTACAACAGTGGTTCTCAACCTTTTTAATGCCGCGACCCCCAACCGGTCGTAAGTCGAGGACTACTCAACCGGTCGTAAGTCGAGGACTACTCAACTGGTGCAGTACCGTTTGCAGAATGGGACTTTTGGTGGGCTCAGCAGGGCAGAGACAGCCTGGACAATTCCTATTGGCTTTTGAAAGCCAATAGAATTAGATTCTATTCAAGAGAGTCTATTCTATTGGCTTTCAAATGCCAATAGAATAAAAGGGAGTAGCACAGCTAAGGAAAAGGGGGGAAAAATGGCGGACTGCGTTGTTTGGCGACCCCCGTGAAATGGTCACTCGACCCCAAATGGGGTCCAGACCCACAGGTTGAGAACCACTGCATTACAGAAACAACAAGGTCTAAAACCTTCCTTAAACTCTAGGAAAGGAGATAGAAAGTAGCTCAGGCTGGCACTTCTCTGACTCACTGTGTTATAAAAGGGAGAGGAGGAAAAACACAACCAGGCTTCCAGGCTTCAATTATCTTGATAAGGTATAGTTCTGTTTTTCTTCTCATGGTGGTTTCCTGCAGGGACGGAAGTCAGTGAAGAAGTCTTCTCTGGGTAATTAATTTTACAGTTCCAACTAACATCTAGATGAAGCTCTAGTTTCCAATTGCAGCATCATATTCCTTACATCTCAGAAGGCATATGGAGTTGATTCCTCTAACTCTCTGCAGATTTTTGGCAGTGAATACTTTACTTTTTACTTTAGTTTATTGTACTTTACTTTGAAGCATTACTAAGAAACATCAAATTGTGAAATTCTAGTTAGAACATCAGAATCCTAGGCTTTGACTTTGGGAAGAAGCTGTATTAGGGGATCAGTTTACTTCCCTTTCTGTTACTCTTGAAAACTTGAGTATATGGGGTTAAAATGACTTCCTCTTTGAGAAAGCATTGCCTTATCCCATGCCTGATACTCTACAAGTGTGCTTGTACAGGTGCATGGTTACAATCTTCTGTTGAAAGAAAAATCTTCATCAGGGTCCAGACCATGATGGGAATAAACAAACATGGACACTGCTTTAGAAAGAAGGTTGTAGTTTATTAAACAGGAGAGCCAGACAGAAAGATAGCTCTGGAAAAAACAACTGACCACATGGAGCAGAGTGGTGGGCTTTTGTAACTTCTGGGGGTCTTTAGGTTGTTTCCTGTTCCTGTTTGAGGCTTTGTATTTCCTGTGTCATGTACTTTGACCTGAGCCTGTGTGTGCACTTTTGGTATTGGTGGGTTAATCCTATTATGTCCTGTTTAGGTGGGGTATGTAGATTTTAAGGGTCTTTGTCTTCCTAATTTCTTCAGTTTCTAGCTGGAAGGCTCCAACCTTTTTGAAAGGATTATTGAATTTGCATTTCTAAAAGCTGGCTTCTACCTAGGGGCTGGGCTAATTTCTGGGGCTGGTTTCTGTTTTTTTTTCTTTTAAGATCTTCTCCATTATTCCCTTGGGGAAATATATTTTGCCTTTTTAATATTTTCCAAAATATTTCTTTCTCTGGATTCTTCCCACACTTCCATGAAGGAGGAACTCATTAAGAAGTGCTCCATCAAAGAACTTTTCAGATTTTGAAAATTTTGCAACAAGATCAGAGGGGAGTTCTTGGGGAGAAAATCAATCTTCCTTCCATATAATTTCTCAGGGTGCCAGTATGATGCAGCACTCTCTCTTATCCCAGGTCATTGATCAAAGTATAAGAATTACTTCTTTAGGATGACAGGATTCATTTCTCTTTCTAAGATCTTCCAGACAAACATTCCAGTCCCATTATGCACATGAGTTGACACTGCATTGTTCACACGATGCTGGAACTGGGGGTTGATAATTGGGAGTATTTTATGTGTATCCCTGGGTTAGCAGTGATGGGGAAGCCTTGATACAGAGGAGCAAATTCTGCTTTAGAAGGGCAATCTATCACTGCCTTAAGAGGATTCACCTTGCCTCTCACTGACTAAGATGCTCGCATAACAGTGTGCTGTCATAATTAAGGATAAGAGACCAAATACAGAATTTCTCCAAAGTAGTATTAGTAGAATTTGGAAGGCAACAGAAGCCTGCCACTACAGTAAGCACAGAAATATGAAGAAGCATTCATAATTTTAAAAAATATCTGAAGAGGAGAAAGGGTAGTATTAGTATGGACCTGAGAGGGTGGGATAAAGTACTCAGTTACAAGAACTCAGTAACAGGGACTTATTGGCTGATTATTCTGTCTACTTAATTATGAGTCAGAAAGGCCAAAGCTTAGTGCTCATCGTGTCCTTATGCCCAAGCTATCTAAAAATGTTCAAAACTACCTGGGTGGGACTCAACTGCCTTTTAAACTGGATTCAAAGGAACCAGAAGTAGAAAGTCTGACTTTAAAAGGTGTTCCATGAGCAAGCCTTCTCCACATGCCTCTTCAAATCATAATAGCCTGACTACATCACAGGGAGATACTAACAGGCAGTGATGAAGCAATAAAAGCTCCCAGCTTCTCTTGGGTAGCTGCAGTTGGTCATAGTCTGAAAGAAGAGACGTATATCAAACAAATCTCCCTTGCAAATAATTAAAAGCAAGAATGGGGAATTTAAAATGCTCTGCTTTCTTGAAATAAATGCTTACTAGCCAACAGGAAATAGCCAACTTGAAACGCACCCCCTGCTCTGTGGTGCTTTGCTTTGGTCTTTTAGTTAGAAATCATGGGCTACTTGAGGAAGTCTACAAAAATGGATGTGTGTGTGTGTGTTTTCAGGCATTTAGCCTAAGTCATTTGCCAATTATATGCCTCCAGGAGCTCCGAGGAGCCATGGAAGCACTCTGCAAATATAGGGCCATTGAAAAGAATGCAGCTGTTTCATTCCACAATGCACTGTGGTTTGGGATGTTAAAGCAAAGGAGATCATACCCTCATTTTTTATTTAATATACTGAGAGTGGATTGGCTCCATAAACAATATAATGCCATGTTAATGCTGAATTTGAGAGGTGAATCCACCTTTCCTGGATCTACCCATATCTTCTGCATATCTTATCTTTCCTTTCAGGCTTCATATTCAAATTTAAATTCATAAGCAGGCTTCTTTGCTTTTATTAGACCCACTGCCACAAAAAAACATGCTACCTGAATTCAGAGTTAACAATTATCATATTAGAAGCTATTTTCCAGCTTTCAGGTCCTAACAATCTGATTTTATTTAACCCTTGTATGATTATTTAATTCATTCAGGATTGCAGAAATAACATTCCAGATTTGAAAAAGATTATTTTCAGGGCATTCCAGCTTATGCTGTAGCTTATTGGATTAGCAACAGTAATGCAGGAGCAAGAAACTTTTTTTTTTTTTTTAGTTTTGAGAAACAAGCTTTATTCTGAGAATTTAAATATATTGTTGTCAAGCTAAGCTGAAGTCTCATAGTGCAAAGATACAATTCATACACCTTCTAAAACCAATAATCTAATTTTACTTTAAGACAGTTTGGGTGAAGTCTCTGACCATTTTTCAAAAACTAAAGGATATAATGTGTTTTTAGATGGTTAGCCTCTTTGGTGACATTCTGAATATAATAAAGCTCCAACAAAAGGGGCAGCACCAGGCAACTACAAGCTATTTACCTGCTTACCAACAACTTTCAAATTGCTAACTAGTATTGTAGCAGATAAAGTCCAACAGCATCTAGTTGAGAACAAAGTTTTTTTTTCCACCTGAATATATATAGCCAAGATATTGCAATGGAGTTTGGACTGGACAATGGAGTTTGGACTGGACAATGGAGTTTGGACTGGACAAATGTGCCACCCTTACTATCAAAAAGGGGATAATAATGAATACTGGAGGAATTAAAATGTCCCATGGAAATAACATCAAAAGTCTGAATGAAGATGAACACTATAATTACCTGGGCATCTTTCAAGCACACTGGAGTCAAGAAGGTTGGAAGTGAACATATCATGAGAGAGAAGAAGATCTTAAAGTTCAAATTCATTGGAGGAAATCACCTGTGTGATTCCAATAATTGGATACAGAGCTGGATAATGGACTGGACTCAAGCAGAACTAAAAGCTCTGGATAATCAGACAAGAAAAATAATGACAATGAATCCTGTTCTTCATTCATTCACTGCAATATCTTTGCAGTGATGTTTACAGACTTTACTTACCAAGGAAAATATGTGCAAGTGTGGTATGTTGTAAGTATATCAGATGGTTGAAGAAGAAAAAATGGGCATTGTAGGACTATCTGTAGGATAGTGAAGAACATGCACTGAAGCCAGTGGTGAGATTCAGCCAGTTCGCACCACTTCAGCAGAAGTGCCCAGGCCCAGAATGAACTTCCGGAAGTGGCATCCACACAGAGAACCGGTTGTTCACATATTTAAATCCCACCACTGACTGAAGCTAGTATACTGGGAAGGCCTATTAAGTAGACCAAACTGACAAGAAAAACCAATGAAGAAAGAAAAGAGACACGGCAAGGCAAGCTATTATGACCAGTACATTAAGGGGGGAAAAAAACTAGCAGGCAAAGCAGATAACCATAAGATAGAGTATAATTTATACTAATGGTGGAAATGCCATCAAAGCTATCAATACCTGGCCCATACTTCTGATAGGATACTCTGCTGGAATTATTAACTAGACACAAGAGGAATTGGACAGTTTGGACTAAAAAACAAGAAAATCGATAACTATTCATTATGCATTATACTGTAACCCATAATGATATTGCTAGATTATACCCTCCCTACAAAAAAGAAAGCAGTGGGTTATTTCAAGTCATATAAACTATTGAAGAAGAAAAGCATGTATCAACTGATTACATAACAGACAAAGAAGAACAACATTTATGCAAGTTAAAAAATAGAGCTTACTGAATATGCAGTAAAAAAGTGAAATAATGTAATTTACATTATTTATATAATATAATGTAAGAACATATTATGTAACATAAAATAATGCAATAAAAGACACAAACAGAAGGTTGGCAAGAAAAGTATTATATGGTCAATTTCTACAAAGGTTTGAGGGGAAAGTGGATAAAACTAAGACCTTAATGGAACATTACAAAAAGAAACTGATGTCTTAATTTTGGTTGCTCATGAACAAGCTATTTGAGCTAATGCAGTTAAGCCAGAATTGAAAATTCATCAAATGAGTCAAAAGTGCAGATTATGCAAAGAAACAGAAGAAACAGTAATTCATATGCTCAGCTCTGCAAGAATATCGCACAAACTGATTATAAACAACATTACATAGTCACCAAAATTATTCAATGGAACTCCTCTAAAAATATCAAGTAATGAAAAATTGGTGGGAATATATAGTTTAAAAAGTAGTTGAAAATGAGTAGGTTAAAATATTGTGGAATTTCCAAATACAGACTAATAAAGTGTTGCCTCATAACACACCAGATTTAATTGTGGGTGAAAAGAAGAAAGTGATTGATGTGACAATACCAATAAAATCAAAGTCAAAAATTGGATAATATCCACAAAGTACCAATATCTGAAAGTTTGGAACTTTACCACATAAACTGCCTGCAGTTCCACTAGATATTGGCACACTGAGTGCCATATTAAAAATGTTGGGAGATACTTAGAAAACCTCTGCATTGACAAAATTTCCATTGTCAATTACAAAAAGCCACAGTGCTGGGATCCACATATATATTACCCATTAGTACATCCTAGGTTCTTGAGAAGAACTCGATGTGTATGAAGGCCAACACCAGGTTAAGATCCTGCAGCTGTATCTTCACATTTTTTTTACATATAATAATGGCAACATTTATTATAGATCTATAACAAGTCAAAATGATGAACACCAATCCTATGAAAGAAATAAAAAAGAAGTCTTGATAAAAAGGGGCGTTGTCTTACCTCAACGCCTTTTCTCAGCATGATGATGGAGAACCCACGGATGGGTTGTCTTAATCTATCTGCTCCAATTAGACTAAGTCTGAAATTTAGTACCGCCCCCTCTGTGCCAACTGCAGCCCAGATTTAGGCTAAGGAGATACTCAGACTTTAGTCCGACGCGTCTGAACAATATGGGAACCAGGCCAACTGACCTAATGGGATGGAGTGGATTCTCCATCATCATGCTGAGAAAAGGCGTTCAGGTAAGACAACACCCCTTTCTCCAGCATGATTGGATGGAGAACCCACGGATGGGACATACCAAAGTCCTGTGTCCCTAGGGTGGGGAATTAGATTGGGCCTGGGTCCCATCCAATGTTAATGCGTGTTCTAGAACCTTGCGGCCAAATGAAGCCGTAGAAGATGCATATACATCCCTCTTGTAGTGACAGACAAAGGAAGAGGGCGATGCCCATGTTGCTGCTCTACAAATTCCCTCTACGGAGGCCTGAGTAGACCAGGCAGCTGTAGTAGCTGCGCCCTGGTTGAATGGGCCGTGATATGCCTGGGATCTCGCAGTGACTGAGACTGGTATGCCAGAGAAATACAAACTCTAATCCACCTGCGTATTGTGGTTGAAGAAACCTTCTGACCTAGTGATGAAGGGTGATAGGACACAAACAGAGCCTCTGTTCTGTGGAAAGATGAGGTTCTCTGTATATAACAATATAAGCCCTGCGCACATCCAATTTGTTCCACTGAACCTCTATGTCATTAGATGGGTTAGGACAGAAGTCCGGCAAAACTATTTCCTGAGATCTAGGATACAAGGACTTGACCTTAGGCACAAAGGAGGGGCCTAGCCTAAGGGTTACCCTGTCCTTATGGAACGTACACAGGTCCTTCCTCACTGAAGAGTAGCCAGTTCAGATATCCTTCTCGCTGAAGTTACAGCAACAAGAAATTCCACCTTCATCGATAACTGTTTAAACAAACCAGTGTCAATAGTTCAAAGGGTGCGAAACAAGAGCCTATAAACCTGATGAAGATCCCACGAGGGGTATCTATGTACAGTTGATGGTCTGACGTTGTTAGCTCCTTTTAGGAAGGAGCGTATCATAGGGTAATGTGTTAAGGATTCATTGCCACAGGAAATAACTGTGGCAAGTGCTGCTACCTGCCTGCGGATGGTGCTTGTGGAAAGCCCTTTGTCTAGACCATCCCTCAGGAACTCCAAGATAACTGGCATTGAAACCGCCAAAAGGTCAATTTTTCGAACTGAACACCAATTACAGGAGTCTCTCCATGTGGCATCGTATATTCTATTCGTCGAGGGTTCGCCTGGATTGCTGAATCATAGCTATGACCCTTGACGAATATGAGTCTCAGCCTAAGGCCTGCCTCTCAAGTGCCAGACGGTTAACTGGAGTCATTGAGGGTCTGGATGGCGTAGTTCCCCCTGAATGTGGGAGATGCGACTTGCTGGGATCCTCCATGGAGATGATGCGGAGAGCTCCATAAGGTCGGCGACCAAGAGCGTCTCGACCAATGCGGCGCAACCAGGAGGACCTCTGCTCGTTCGCGAAGGATCTTCCTGATCGTGGCAGGAAGAAACGGCAGAGGAGGGAAGGAATAGAGCAGTTCCCTGGGCCAGGGACTACGGAGCGCATCTGTTCCCTCCGCTGATGGAGGTGGGAACCCAGTAAGGAATCTGGGAAGTTGTGAGTTGGTGGGGGAGGCAAAAGGTGTAAGGTTGGGGAACCAAACCTGTCCACGATCTCTCTGAAGACCTTTGGATCCAGCTGCCATTCGGAATGGTCCACGGTTGCTCAGTTCAGTGAGTCCACCTGCTGGTTGGTCACTCCGGATATGTGCTCCACCCTGATGGAGGCAAGATTCAGTTCCGCCCAGGACCCCAGCAATTTGGCCTCCTGCATGAGAGGCCTGGACCTTGTCCCCCCTTGTCTGTTGACGTGGGCCTTGGCTGTAATGTTGTCGGTTAAAATCAGGACATGTTGGCCCTGTACTATATCGGTGAATCCCTTTAGGGCCATATGTATGGCTCTGAGTTCCAGCCAGTTTATATTGTTCTTTAGGTCCTGTTTGGACCACCAACCTTGAGCCCAGTGCGTGTGGAGGTGTGCCCCCCACCCAAATAGGCTTGCATCTGTGGTAATGGTAATCCTGTCTGGTTCTAATACTGCTCCCCGTGACAGCGCCGGGGAGTCCCACCATTGAAGGGAGTTCAAGTCTCTGAAATGGAAGGAGGCGTGCCCATGGCACAATTTGCATGCAGGACACCGTCTTCCCCAGTAGCTGTGATAGGGAGGCCAATGTGACTACTCTGGCCCTTTGGATCTGACGTACAAGAGTCTGAATAGAGTTCCTTCGGTCCTGAAATAGGTAGACCGTACAATTGTCCATGTCTATAACAGCGCCCAAATGGAGGAGCCGGGTTGTTGTATGACTTTTCTGGAAATTAACAGAAAACCCGTGCTCCTGAAAGACCTTGATGGCTAGGGCGAGGTCTGACTGAGCGTTTCGGAATGATGATGACTGAATTAGTATGTCATCTAAATAGCATTGAATTCTGATTGGAATTTGTCTAAGGTGGGCTGCGAGCACTGCCAGTACCTTGTAAATACCCTCGGGTAGGGTGGTCTGTACTGGTAGTGGGCATAGCTGAATCTGAGGAATTTGCGGTGGTTAGGAAACATGTCTCAGTTAGGTCTATTGAGGTAAGAAAGTCACCTTGCCTGATGCTGGCCAGGATTGATTGAAGTGGTTGCATCTTAAACTTCTTATACCTCAAGTAAGGTTTAGATCTTTCAAGTCTAAGATTGCCCTCCAGCCCCCCAAGTCTTAGGGATGACGAAGAGGTTTGAGTAAAACCTTCGTCCTTCTTGGTCTTGTGTACTGGTTCAATTGCTCGTATTTGTAATAAATGAGCTATGGCCTCTGACATAAAGTCAGCCCTGGACCTGCTCATTGGGATAGGGCAAGAGCGGAATTTGTCAGGTGGTTGAGAACAAAATTCTAGTCTCAAACCTTGCGTGACAGTGTCTAACACCCATGAATCTGTAGTGATGGCTGTCCAAGTGCTGGAATAAGGGGCCAGCCAGCATCTGTAGTGGTGACTGCCCAAGTGCTGGAATAAGGGGCCAGCTGGCTTCCTATGGGAAGTGAGACTGTGAGATCACTTGCCTCGTTTAGAAGAACGGCCCCTCGGCCTTGAAGGGGCCGCTTGGCCTGGATCTGTGGTCTGCTTCTGCATGCTGAACGATCCTGCTGTCGTTCTTGTCTCTGAAAGGAATAGGGGGATGCCTGGGCCCAGTCCCAGGATGGAGCTGGTCGAAAGGCAGCCTCCTGTAACTGCTCTGTGATATGAGTTAACCAGAGTTTTACGTTTGTCCTTACCTTCAGTTAAGTATGGTTCTAGTGCCTTACCAAATAGATGTCCACCTGTGTAAGGTTTAGAGGCCAGACGCCACTTGGTCTTGGTGTCTGCTCGCCAATTCCTGGGCCAAAGGAGCCTTCGTGCTGAGATGTCTGCAGCGATAGTCTGGCAGTGTATCTAGCCATGTGCAGAGAAGCGTCGGCTAGGTACTGGGATGTAGCCACTAACTTACCCAGATTTTGGTGAGCTCTGAGCTGCTCCGGAGGGATCCTGTCCTGGAGCTCATGTAACCCAAGGGCTGAAGCCCTGGTGAAGAAGGCCATGGACGTTGCCGCCTTTGTTGCCCAGGCTGATGCCAGATGGGAACTACGCAATGCGGAGTCAGTCTTTTTATCCTCCGCCCTAAGTGCCTCATTTATGTCCCCAGGGATGTTAGCATTGGGAAACAATGAGTTCAAGGCTCATCAATCTCAGGAATCTCCAATAGGGAGGCCAGGGAACGGGCAACATTGAATAATGTTCCCTCTACTGCACCGGGGCTTAAGAAGGATCCTAAGTTCTCCCATTGTTCTTGAACTATATTCAGAAAAAGGGGAGGGCAGGGAATATTGTTCTGCGAGACTGAGGGCTCGGTGTATATGGCGTGGGGACCCTTGGACGTTGTAGGTGGGGTCTCCTGTTCTTGGGGGAGGTTTGCAGTAGTGCAGGCCCTGAGTAGCAGGGAATTAAAGAATGAATGGTCAAAGAGACCGACAGGAGGGGTGGGGTCAGAGGGAGTGATGCCCTCGTCCTCAAACAAAATCAGGCCAGATTGTTCAGCCCCTGTAGATTCCAAATCAGATGAGGGATCCTCCATCAAATCTGGAGATTGTGGATGATACGTGGCCTGGGGGGGTGGCTGTGGGGTGTTGGAGGCCATAAACTGAGCCACAGCCTGGGCTATCGTGGACTGAAGGAGGTCCGGGTTCAAGGCCTGGTTCTCAGGAGGGCGAAGCCCTGCTGCAGTGGGGGTGAATGTGGCCTGGGGTCCTGGGGTGTCCTGGTTGGTTGTGCCCCTCCCTGGGTCCACTCTTGTGGTTAAATCTAATTGGGGAATTCCCCTGGGGGAAGACCAGGCCCCTGGGGCTGAGGCACAATGTGAGGAAAGGGGTTCAAAAATGGACCTTCCCATCGTGCCTGTCAGATCTGGGGAGGCCGCTCTCAGTCTTTGGGACTCCTCCTCCCTCTGTGGCTCCCTGCTTGGCCAGGCTCGCTTGGTGGTGTTCTTTCCACTTGCCTCTGTTTGGCGTTTCCTCTTGGCCGGCTCGCTGATTTTCTCTGCCATGATGGGCTCAACCTTGGCAAAATGCCCCCCCCTCGGCGCTGTAACTTACCAAGGGAGCCTGCAGAGATGATTCAGCTCTTGAGGGGGGTGGGCGGGGAATTAATGGGCACCGCGTCCCTTGGGAGCGAACAGGCCCTCCCCGGTTCAATGCTGTAGTCTCGAAGCCTCTGTCACCAGTGATAAACACTGCCTTCAGGAGAAACTCCAGGCAGTCTGGGCCTCAGTCTCACACAAAATGGCCGCTGTGAGTCAATTCAAAATGACGGCCGCAGAGTTTGCGCCACAAAAAACGGCAGTTAGAAGAAGGCCTTGAGGCCTGAGGCCTAAGCTGTGATGAGCCCTCGTTCCGAGGAATCGCTTGGGCTCCTAACGCAGCGAATGGATTCCAAAAAAAAAAAGGCCATTAGAAGAAGAAGGCCTTGAGGCCTGTGGCGTAAGCTGCGATGAGCCCTCATTCCGAGGAATCGCTTGGGCTCCTAACGCAGAGAATGGATTACAATTAGGTGAGCTGAGAGAGGCTGAGGCAGGCCGAGGCCTAGTAAGGCCTCCAGGCTCTGAAAATTGGATCGGTGCCAAAAACTTTCTCCTGCTGCTGGGGCGGTCTGCTGAGGCCGAGGGACCTAGAAAAGGCTCCCTCCAGGCCTGATGAGCCTCGTCGTCCCTTGCGGAGCCCCCCAGTCAATTGGCAAGCTTACCCCTGCCTCTAAGGCCTCCAGGCTCTGGTTAGAAGAATGGAGCCTCTGATGCAGAGGAACAGCCCCTGGTAGGATATTTCTCTTGCTTCTGGGAATCTAATTTTCAAGCTGATTGTGAAGCTGAAAGGCTCTCAAAGGGAGAAAGGGAAAGTTTCCCCCCCCAAAGGGAGGTTTTGTCAGCCTGTCAGCCTGCTAGGCTACAGGTTGGGATGAAATAAAATAGGAATACACAGTCTTCTGCTCCAGGAGTGAAGAAAAAACACATCTTAGAGCAAAGAGACTAAGTCTAAAACTGGGGTGCAGTTGGCACAGAGGGGGCGGTACTAAATTTCAGACTTAGTCTAATTGGAGCAGATAGATTAAGACAACCCATCCGTGGGTTCTCCATCCAATCATGCTGGAGAAACTCTCCCAATAAATTGAAAAAAGCAGGAATTGCCATCATGATGACTACTATCTCTACCATAGTCACTCCATGGTTTCATAGTAGTTAATCATTTCAAAATTTCTGCTATTCTACTATTTCTATCTTCAAATTGCTAGTCACACCAATGAAAATAGAATTTTGAAGGAATATCTGCCTGTAAATTACACAACTTGTATTATACTGTAGCAGCTACACAAGAATAGATAATGATACTTGGAATCTTGCCTCATAGATAAATAGCTTTCTTTCTTATTTTTTCTTCTTGCTCTGCTTTTATCCAGGATTATTCTCAACAGTCAGAATGTTCCAAAGTCTCAGACAGAGAGGATCTTCCTTTCATCCATTTTATATGATCCTAGAGATGCCATGATTTAAAATAGGACCTTCTCATGCAAAACATTGCCTCTGCATTAACCCAAGATCCTTCAAATATTAGCTTGATGCAGATACAAAGAACATGCAGAAAGAAATCCTTTCTTATTTCTATCATTTAATTTTCTAAAACACATATTGACCAATGGAAGAATTTATTCAGCATGTCAAGCATATAGCATTGGACTTGAAAGTCAAGCAAGGCAGGTCTAATTAATCCATCAGGCGAGAATCCTCAGAGGGCTGTAGGCTGTGGGAATTGAAAAAAAGAAGGCATCAATGGCAAATTATTTCTATATTATTGCAAAAAAAATATTAATCCTTTCATTGATATGTCAGTTTAGCCAACTGGGTATAAACCTAAATCATGGGTATCACTGGAAAAAAAAAATCCTACCTAAAAGCTAAATACTAAAATAGAGCAAGAATTTAGCATATTTCTCCCATCTTTCATTAGTTTACTTTTTCTGCTTTTAATTCTCAATCAGAATAGAGGTGGAAGGGACCTTGGAAGTCTTCTAGTCCAACTCTCTGCTCAAGCAGGAGACTGTATACAAATGGCTGTCCAATCTTTTTTAAAAACCTCCAGTGATGGAGCACCCACAACTTTTGAAGGCAAGCTGTTCCACTGATTAATTGTTCTCACTGTTAGGAAGTTTCTCCTTAATTCCAGGTTGCTTTTCTCCTTGATTAGTTTCCATCCATTGTTTCTTCTGGTGCTTTGGAAAATAAAGAGGGGCTGCCAGCCCCTCAAATACTGGAATACTGCTATCATGTCATCCATAGTCATTCTTTTCTCTAGATTACACCAGTTCCTGCAATAGTTCTTCATAAGTTTTAGTGTCCAAGCCTTTAATTATCTTATTTGTTCTTCTCTGCATTTTATTCCAAAGTCTCAATGACTTTTTTGTAATGTGGTAACCAAAACTGAATGCAATATTCCAGGTGTGGTTTTACTAAAGTTGTATAAAGTGGTACTAATACTGTACTTCACATGATTTTGATTCTATCCCTCTGTTTATACAATCAAGAATTTTATTTGTTTTTTTGGCTGCTACAGCACACATTTTTGGCTCATGAGTGATTTCCACTAGCATTCCAAGGTCCCTCTTACAGTTACTGTTTTATATAATAATAATAATAATAATAATAATAATAATAATAATAATAATAATAATAATAATAATAATCCCCCAGTGAGGCACTACCTTGACGTGGTTGTGGGGCTTGTGTACTCTGAGGAAGATGAGAGCTATGCCAGAGGTTCAACCATACTGGACAGGTCTCATCAGAGGAGTCAGACAAAGAGTGTCTCTCCCATAAAAAATATGGTGAGACGTAAATTTCAGAATGCCATACCGGCTCGGACGTCGCCCGGGTTAACAAGGTCCGCACTAGATATTGGAGTTCCTGGATATCTGGTGAAAAATGGGTTACAGGACTCAGGACTGTTGGCTGAGCAACCAGGGCCAGCAGCTGCAGAACTACTGGAAGAAAAGGTGTTTACCCGTCGCAGATACACAGTGATGGAAAACAAAGAAATAATGATCTGTTACTACAGATCAAGTCCAACAAGAAGAGGATATCTAAAACGAATGCACCAATTCTGGAAAGAACAACATCCAGAATCAGAAATAACAGAACAGAGACTAGCAGATCAACGCCGATTTATAACACGAAATAAAATATTCACAGAAACAGAATTGGACGAACTGCAAAGGTTTACCCAGGGCAAAGAAATCAAAGCCTTACCAGAAGTAATTCAGAATGTAGAGGCAAACCAGGGGGAGTTGGCAGTGAAGGAATCTAGCAGAGATATACAACTGTTCTCATTTGGAAACCAGGCACCTCTACCTCAGGAAGAACAAAACCCTCTAACTAAAGAAATAAAAGAATTGAAACAAAGAATAACTGAGCATCTAGAACAGCACAAAAACAACAGAATAAGGCTACCTGCATTGAAGCTTGTTCCAAAGAAACAGCTAGCACAAGCATTAAAAGATGCAAATATTGCAATATCAAGTATAAGCACCAATTCATTGCAAGAAACAAACCAACTAATGTACAGCACAGCTGCAGTTATAACAGAATACCTGGGATGCAAAATCAACAAAGAAGAAAAACAAACAAACAGTGCACCAGAAAAATGGAAGGTTAGACTAGAAAATAAGATCAGCAAGTTAAGATCACATGCAAGCAAGCTAGAACAGATGAAAGAAAAGAAGCTGAAGAACAAGAAGACCAAAGAATACCTAATCAAGAAATACCACTTAGAAACAAGGAAGATCAAGGAAGCACTGGAAATAATAAAGCAACAAATAACAGCTATAGCCAGGAAAATCAGTAGATATGAAGCTCGAATTGCAAACTATAGGCAGAACCTCCAATTTCAATCCAATCAGAAACATTTCTACCAATCCATCAATGGAGAAACTGCAAGGAATCAGTCAGTACCTGACAAGGAAGAAACAGTGGAGTTCTGGAAGCAGATATGGGATAACCCAAAGAAATACAACAAGGATGCGGCTTGGTTAAAAGAGGTGGATGCAAATAAAACAGAAGTTGAAATGAAAGAACTAGTAATAACAACAAAAATGGTAGAAAAAAGAGCAAAGAAAATCAAAAATTGGTCAGCACCAGGTGAAGATGAACTGCATGGGTTTTGGTTGAAACATCTAACTGTTATACACCCACTCATTGCCAAGCAGTTCAACAATATACTACAAGGAGGAGAAATTGAAAAGTGGCTAACAACTGGGAAAACCTACCTAATAATGAAAAATCCAGCAAAAGGGGCAACACCAGGTAACTACAGGCCAATTACCTGCTTACCAACAACTTTCAAATTACTAACTGGTGTAGTAGCTGATGCAGTGCAACAGCATCTAGTTGAAAACAATCTCTTTCCACCTGAGCAGAAAGGAAACCGCCCCAATAGCAGAGGAACAAAAGATCAACTCCTAATAGACAAAATGATCTTGGAAAACTGCAAGAGAAGGAAGACCAACCTGAATGTGGCATGGATTGACTACAAAAAGGCATTTGACTCTCTGCCACATGATTGGATAATAAAGTGCCTAGAAATAACAGGAGTCAGTAGAAACATCAGAAAATTTGTGCAAAGATCGATGGCACAATGGAAGACACAGTTGCAGATCAATGGTGAGAGGCTGGGAGAGGTTAATATCAAGAGAGGAATATTTCAAGGAGATTCATTATCACCATTACTATTTGTTATTGCACTGTTTCCTCTGTCAACAATACTGAATAACTCAGGACATGGCTATCAAACATCAAAAACATCTGCCAGACTATCCCACCTCCTTTATATGGATGATCTGAAGCTGTATGGAAAAACATCATCTGAAATAGAATCGCTGCTCAACACTGTCCGTATATATAGCCAAGATATTGTAATGGAGTTTGGCTTGGACAAATGTGCCACACTTACTATCAAACAAGGAAAAATAATGAAAACTGAAGGAATCAAGATGCCCCACGAAAATAACATTAAGAGTCTGGATGAGGAAGAGTACTACAAATACTTGGGTATCCTTCAAGCTGACAACATCAAGCACACTGAAGTCAAGAAAAAGATTAGAGGTGAATACATCAAGAGAGTGAAGAAGATCTTAAAATCCAAACTCAATGGAGGAAATACCATAAAGGCAATCAACACCTGGGCAATCCCAGTCATTAGGTACACAGCTGGAATAGTGGACTGGACTCAAGCAGAACTAAAAGCAATGGATAGGCAGACCAGAAAAATAATGACAATGAATCATGCCCTTCATCCACGCAGTGACATTGATAGACTTTATCTACCAAGGCAAATAGGTGGGCGTGGAATGCTACAAGTACATCAGATGGTTGAAGAAGAAAAAATGGCTTTGGAAGAATATCTGAAGAACAATGATGAAGATGCACTGAAATTAGTATATCAGGAAGGCTTACTAACTACTGGAGAGACCAAACTGGCCTACAAGAAAGACCAAATGAAGAACAGAATAGAGGCATGGGAAGACAAAGCACTACATGGCCGATACATTAAAAAAAATAGCTGGGAAAGCAGATAATAATAAAACCTGGCAATGGCTAAGAGCAGGAAAATTGAAGAAAGAGACCGAGGGACTAATTCTGGCTGCACAAGACCAAGCCTTAAGGACAAATGCATATAAAGTCAAAATTGAGAAGACAGCAACAGACAGTAAGTGCCGCCTATGCAAAGAAGCTGAAGAAACAGTGGACCACCTGGTAAGCTGTTGCAAGAAGATTGCACAGACTGACTACAAGCAGCGGCATGACAAAGTAGCAACAATGGTGCATTGGAAGATCTGCAAAAAATATCATTTGCCTGTAAGCAAAAACTGGTGGGATCATAAAATAGAGAAAGTCATAGAAAATGATAAAATTAAACTGCTCTGGGACTTCAGAATTCAAACAGACAAGCACCTGCAACATAACACCCCAGACTTAACAATTGTCGATAAGAAAGACAAAAAAGTCTGGATAGTGGACGTGGCAGTGCCTGGAGATAGCAGAATAGAAGAGAAAGAACTGGAGAAGATAACAAAATACAAAGACCTACAAATAGAAATAGAAAGACTGTGGCAAAAGCAAGCAAGGGTAGTACCAATAGTCATAGGCTCCTTGGGTGCAATCCCAAAACAACTGGAGCACCACTTGAACACCATTGGCATTGACAAATTCGCTATTAGTCAATTGCAAAAGGCGGCCTTATTAGGAACTGCTTCCATCCTGCGACGATATCTGTAATACCATCAAACATCCACATCTGCCTATCCCAGGTCCTGGGTAAGGACTCGATAGGTAGACAAAATGCCAAATCCAGTCTGAACATCTGGCTGACTGTGCGATGATCGATAATAATAATAATATCTGTAATACCATCAAACATCCACATCTGCCTATCCCAGGTCCTGGGTAAGGACTCGATAGGTAGACAAAATGCCAAATCCAGTCTGAACATCTGGCTGACTGTGCGATGATCCATAATAATAATAATAATAATGATGAGGATGATGATGATGATGATGATGTTGGAAGGGACCTTGGAGGTCATCTAGTCCAACCCCTGCTCAGGTAGGATACGCTATACCATTTCAGATAAATGGCTATCTAGTGTCTTCTTAAAAACTTCCCGTGTTGGAGCATTCACAGCTCCTGGAGGCAGGCTGTTCCACTGGTTAATTGTTCTAACTGTCAGAAAATTTCTCCTTAGTTCTAGGTTGCTTTTCTCTTTGGTTAGCCGGGCTTTTTTTTTTTTCCAGCCAGGTTTTGCCTAATTTGTACTTGCACCTTTGTTTTTTCCTGTCTAGGTGTACAACCTTATTTTTCTCCACATTAAATTTCATATTGTTGGGTAGGGGCCTTTGTTCAAGTGTGTCAAGATCTTTTTGGGAACCTGAGCTTGTCTTCTTCTTTGTTCACAGCTTAATAATGTTTGAAATGACATTATAGAACTATAATAGATGTAATAATCCATGAACTGACAGGTTGTAACACTGGCAACTCCGCCATTAACCCAAATAAAAATTAATTACTGCTATTTTTGAACAGTGCAATAGTAATAATAGTAATGAGATAAGGTGCTCAATGTTGCCTTCACTGACATATGAGCACCATATAAATTTGATAAATAAATATTACTACATTGTTTAACAATGCAAGTAACATTTATTATTTTTGATGGAATTTTATGAAATTGAAAAATGCAAAACTTTTAACAATAGTTTTTTTTCCTTTGCTCTTGTGCCGCCTTAACTACAATATTATGTATTATTCAGAAAATGCTGAATTACTCTGAAATTTGATTAAGCAAAGAGGTCAATTTTCATTACAAACTGCATAAAAACAATCCATTAAATCATCCAAACTGGATCACAGTTTTGATTATTTTAATTAATGCAGTTTTTATAATGCAAGACAAATGCTTACATTATTTAAAAAAAATAAAATTATATCTATTCATTTATAATGGGAGTCATTCATGAAGAACACACTAAAAGACAGGATCTGGTTTACTGTTGCTCCATAAAACATTAACACTGCTATTAAACCATTGCAATAGTGATGTAATTGTTTTCAAATAATTTTAGAAATGCTAATATCAATCTCTGAGCCTTCAGACCAGCCACACTGGTATCAACCTTTGTTACAGCTTCTGATCACAGATATTATTTTTATCTTTCATTAAATCAGAACTGTGGAAGTTATGCTCACTACTGCTCAGGGTACCAGCTGTTATTTCAAAGTTATATAGTCTTACCATTGTGTCTAAGAGAAAAATCATTATTTTTTTAAAGGGGTCAAATTACATTTCCAGATTCTACAAACTAGTTAAGTCAGATGCATCTCTGACATAAAACCTTTTGCAAGGAGTTTCATCCATGTTTCACTACAATGGCAATTCTATGAATTACAAGAAGGCTCAGGTATAAAGAAGATTAAATCTATAGCAAACTTGGCTTTTTTAAAATTTTGAACAGAACACACGCTTCTGTGATCACTTCTTTCCTTCCTAATCTTGTGAAAAAAAAAAGTTTTAAAGAAAAGAAGTCAGCTCAGATTCCAGGGTGAGAGAGTAAGAAACATCTATTACAGTATATGCACACAAGATGTCTACACAAAAGGAGAGTGAGGAATGGTGGTCTCATTATTCTGCCATTTGTGGTGCCCTATAGAAGGGACAACAATGTTTTAGTCACAAAAAAGGGGGGGAGGAGGTGCTGTTAAAAAAACACTGACTTCAAATGCCAATGTCACAGAATTGCTTAGTTTGGAATATGAACCTTTCATATCTTCAATTCCTAAAGAGACAGCCATCCTCAATAATTCTTCACTAGTTCAGAAAGCAATTTCTTTGCTGAGAGGGCTGGAAATTCCCTAATAACTGCCTTGAATTCATTTGTCTCCAAGGGCAGACTGTCTTTACTCTCCTTCCACCAGGCATTTTGATTCCTAGTGAAACACCACCAGATGGTGATCTTCCCATGACTATACAATTATAGAAAGTTCCTTCTTTTCTAGAAAAGCATGTTGCCATCATAGAAAGCCACATTCAAAATATATGTTGCTGAATACTTCTAGATACCATTTATACCTATGCTTACCTTGGTGATTCTGGTACTAAATATGAATGCATGGAACACTTTTTTTTTAGTATTGCAGTTTCTTTATGAAATGCCAAGTATCCATTTTTTTCTGGTGTTAGATTATTAATTGTTTTTGTTCTTAGAGTTATAACTTGATGCATACATACATGGAGTTAAAATGATTGACATGATAATTGGGGAGTGTATTGTGCCATCAGATTTGCCTCTCTACTTGGAGCACACTAGAAATCAGCAGAGATAGAAAGAGACAGTTCTTGAGCATACATTTCTACCTGGTCTACATTTAAACATACATTTCTACTTGGTTATAGAAGTTCTCCTAATACAGTAAAAACTGAGTCATAATCTGATATTCAAGTGTAGCTTGCTTCCTGCTGTAGATGAAGAAGAAGAAGCAAGAGAGGTTATGAGAATACATGTTCAGTTGTGGGGCCCTTGGTCTGAGCTTGTTTTCTCGCAGACATTTAATTACCAAACTAGGTAACATCATCAGTGCTTTACAAGAATGGGGTTTGCTCTTGTTTTTATATACTAATGTCTTGCCCTGCCAGTGTTGGTGGGAGTGTTCTTGGTGGTTCTTGATCAGGCTGTTGTTTACTGTTAGCTTGCTTGTCTTAGCTGAGAAAGAGAAATGAATATTTTTCGCATTCAAATCAAAATAACTTGTTCCTTTCCCAGCAAGTTCCTTAATAGGGCTGTTTCTTTCAGATCAGGTGCTGTTGAAGTCCAACTCATATTAGCTGTAGCCAAAAATATTCAATAATATTTTAAAGTGTTCTTTTTTAAAAAAAAAAAAATCACCTATCATAAAGGATTCATCCATTCTAAATAAGTGTGGGAAAGAAGCCACCAAATAAATTTCCTCTGAAATTTATAGCTCAATAGTCAATCAGTAAAGCTGAGAGAGAACTGATTTAGGAACTCATGGAATTCCATGAATCCCCTTTTTTAAGGATGGCTTTTCCATTTATGAATCAGTTGTTAAGTAGCAATTTCTGAAAATAATTGGGGAGAGAGAGAGAGAGAGAGAGAGAGAGAGAGAGAGAGAGAGAGAGAGAGAGGGAGAGAGATGCAAATAAAATGAGACAACTCCTGTATGCAAGTTTGAAGTCCCACAGAAGAGAACATTGTTTCTAAATCAAAGAGTATCAGGAATTATAGTTAGATGTGCAAGGGGGATGAATAAAATGGCTGAAATTATAAGTCCATCTGTTATTGCACTTCTGTAAAATAATAGTCCTTTCTGGTTTTAACAAGAGTTTGAGTATTTTGCTGCAGTTGAAACATCCCAGGAGACCCATGGGGCATTCGTTATCCTCATCATATAAAACTCTTGATGTGTAGTTTTCATCCTGTTTACCAGTAGTTTATGACGGAGCCACAAGTTTAAATACAGCACAAATAGCCTGTTAGAGATCATGTAAAGTAGGATACAGAATTATAGCCAAGAATGGTTCTCTCTCCTTCCTTAGGGAGTTGTTGGTTCCTTGATTTATGTCCTTCCAGGCCCTCTACAGCTCATTAAGATTTAACAATGTAATACCATGATTACTCAAGTATCTCAGTCACATGGAGGTTGTATCTGCTGGTACAGCAGGAGGACATTAGTTTAGAACAACTAACACAGTAGGATTAGTTGTGGGGGAACTGCAGGAAAAGTCTCTACAAGGATTCTAAATGGCTTTCATCTATTGAATCTATTCATTCTATATTTAAAATTTGGGTCTTCCTTGTTCAAGGGGGAAAATAGATCACTAAAATGTGGAAAGAAATTGCTTTCTTTTATAAATTTAACAATTGGTAGTAGAACTGCTACGGCAGGGAAATGTTTTTACAAAATTGTAGAGGTTCCATATTAGATAAAGTTTCTTGAAAACTAGCAACCATATTTTCATCAAATTAGCAAATATTCTGATGGTGACAAAGTTTGATACATCCCTGGTGAGGCTTAAATAGGTAACACTCCATGTTGGCTGTACACATATCAGTATAAAATTTAGCCCCTTTCACAAAAAATGGTGAGGGCACTTAATTTATAAAGGACATATAAAGGTCATTTAAAACTTTTCTATCATGTATGAACAGAGCTTATAAACTGATTGATCATAGGAAGAGGATTAGAGTAGAAAAGACATAAATTTTATCATATTTCATAGCTGGATTTTTTTTTCTACTGGTGTACAATTTGTCATCCTAAATCTAGAAATATATCAGCAAATGTAGGGCTTATTATACTCTAGGCAGAATGTCATCAGTGTCCACCTGACAGCAAGGAGAATCATTCCATTGATTCAGGCTGATGCATCCTGAAAACAATTCAGATTGACAGTAGTTTGCACCAAATCCACTTTATCTATTTGAACTTTGTTTTAAAAGAGCTCTAACCTGGGTGAAAAAGAAAAATGAAGTGCTGGCCTATTCAAGAAATATATTTCCTTTATAACATGGCCACTTCACTTTGCGTGCATAACAAAAAAAATTGCTAAGAATTTAATGGTTTCTTTTTGAAAATAATGTGAGGAAGGATATGTTTACCAAAAAAAGAATGGAATGAATCTCCCTTCCCCAATCATTCTAGATGCTTTGGAATACAGCTATTAGCATCCACAGTTGTTGCAGCTATGGAAGGTAAGAGTTTATTCTGTCACTCTGGGGGATGCTTGTTTGGGAAAGACTGATGTATTTAAGTGTAAATGTATAACAGCAAATCATTTTTTTTCTTTAAGAAAATACATGCCAAGCTCTGTATTCTATTGCATTTATGTAAAGTTTCTGAATGAAGTGATGGAGTAAAAATTATATATATCCTTAATAGTATTAAAAACACGAATCCCGGGTATATACGTAATGTGAAGTAAAATAAGGTGATCACCAGGATAAAATCATAAATATAAATGTTTAATCTACAAAATCAAGCTTTCGTTGGCCACAATACCGACATCATCAGGGTATAAAATACTGGATCCGGGAGTCTGTTTTGAGGCAGCTGGCCACATAAAAATGGACTCCCGGATCCAGCATTTTATACCCTGACAATGTCAGTAGTGTGGCTGATGAAAGCTTGGTTTTGTAGATTAAACATTTATGTTTAGGATTTTATCCTGGTGATCACCTCATTTTACTTCACATTATATATATATAGCGTTGGGCTGAGCATTTCCACTTTGTGCTGAACCACCCATCCACCATCAATAATGAGGCGATTGAAAGGATATTCCAGGTAAATATCAACTATAGCCTGGATCCCCTACCATCAGAGGCTGAAACCTCACAGGCCATCAGTCAGTGTTCCAGTGGTAAGGTGCCAGGATCTGACGCAATCCCAGCGGAAGTCTATAAGGCTGGTGGTGCTGTGCTTGTTGAAAAACTTACCCAGTTGTTCCGATCTTTCTGGAAACAAGGTTCCATTCCCCAGGAACTGAAAGACGCATCCATCGTGCACCACTACAAGAGGAAAGGAAATCAACAAGTCTGTGATAATTATAGAGGAACATCACTTCTCTCCGTCGCAGGCAAGATATTTGCATGAGTGTTGCTAAATCGCCTGATTGACCATCTGGAACAGGGTATACTACCTGAGACACAGTGTGGTTTCCGCAAAGAGCATGGCATGATGGACATGATCTTTGCAGCTCGACAGCTCCAGGAGAAATGTCAGGAGCAGAATCGTAAACTATACGCCACCTTTGTAGATCTCACCAAGACTTTCGACACAGTTAGTCGTGAACGATTATGGCGCATTATGTCGAAGTTTGGCTGCCTTGACAGATTTATTCTGATGGTACGGCAGTTCCATGATGGCATGGCGGCTCGTGTTCTGAGTAACAGTGGAGCCTCAGAGGCCTTCCCTGTCACTAACAGCATTAAGCAAGGCTGGCACCAACCCTGTTCAGCATGATGTTTTCAGCCATGCTGTCAGATGCCTTTCAGAACAGCTCAGTGGGAGTTAATCTGAAGTACAGAACTGATGGGAAATTGTTCAACCTGTGAAGACTTCAGGCTGTCACCAAGGTAAAGGAGACTGTGCTAGGAGATCTTCTCTTTGCTGATGACTGCACTCTTAATGCAGGAAATGCAAGCCAACATGGACAAATTCACAACTTTGGTCTCTTCATCAACATGAAGAAAACTGAAGTGATGTACCAGCCAGTTCCAAATGAGACTCTAAAATATTCAAGGGTGTGTGTGTGTCAGACGTAGCCTTCTTGTGTTTATATAGGAGTCCAGGCTGGTTGTTCTCCAACAATAAGAGAGAAAAGTTCTGTTCCAGAAATTCAGTAACACCTGCATTAAATAAATAAATAAATAAATAAATAAATAAATAAATAAATAAAAATAAATAAATAAATAAATAAATAAATACTGGAGCCAGAGACCATTCAACAGAGAGATTCATATAAGTATAAGAAGAGGACATGTAATTATTTCAAATAATAGCAATTATCAGAAATCTTGATCTAAGAATGCTGTATTAATTTTCTTTCTAAAAACACATGTTGTATGGAGATTTTGGAAATGCTATTGTTTCTACTGTCAAAGCATATGAGACTTCATAAGTGACTCAGCTTTTGCTGAACACCTAATTAAAGTATGTTACTTTTATGTTATTATTCATCGTCTTTTCTTCAAATAGCTACATCAAAAACCTACATCAACTAATTACCATTATTATTCCTTAGTACAAAATATTTTAAACTGGGTTTTAGATTACATAAATTCCTCGGAGTATGGCTCATTGAATTGAGTGAATTGAGTGAAGTTTACTTCTGAGCAAATCACCATGAATTACACTGATACAGAGAGCTAGAGCTAGATATATGTTATTGATTTATTTATTAATCAAATTTATATACCCTTCCATCTCCCCAAAACCCACTCTGGGTAGCACACAACAATCCAATGCAATAACAAATATAAAAAGAACAGGTATAACATATAAAAATCCATACTAATAAATACCGTAAAAATCAAAGACATACAGATTATCTTATCAAAAGCAGGGAAATCAGAAGATCCAGGCAGTTCAAATGGTTATAAAGATTTATCGTAAGCTTAAGCTCTCTACAAGAATTTGAACTACTAATGGCCAAAATAACTTGCTGGTAGATAAGAGACAAAGGAATTCAAGGTGGGCTAGACTTAGATATCTTGTGAATGTTGAAGGGATTCATGACTGATGACTCATTTGACCCCTGCCTCGGGCTCAGCCTGGTCATGCTCTATGCTATCTCTATTAAGAATAACCTATTGGGTCAGATTGAAGATCTATCTAATCCTGAAACGATTAACCAGGTTTTTTTTAGGAGACATTTATAAAAGGGCATGAGGACATTAGCATCTTCTAACTTCTGTTCTGGAATGCAGGGTTTATTTGCACAATATCTTTAAGTTGTTTCTGTCCAATGCTCATGGTAGCTCAATTCTAGGTGGGTTTAAGAACCTGACTGAGGGAAATTTGATCCCTTGCCAATTTAGGCAACTCATTATTTCATCATACAGGGGTGGATGATGTCATCTTTCTGCCTTTTCCATCCCAATAAATTTCAATTTCAATTAAAAACCTCTGCTTTACAACCCACAACTTTGAAATTAGTGTACAGTGCTTCCTTCTATTGTAACCACAATAAATGCCAGGCATGATGGTGCAGTGGTTAGAATGCAGTATTGCAGGCTAACTCTGCCCACAGTCTGGAGTTCAATCCTGATAGGGCTCAAGGTTGATTCAGCCTTCCATCCTTTCAAGGTTGGTAAATTGAGAACCCAGATTGTTGGGGGCAATATGCTGACTCTGTAAACCACTTAGAGAGGGCTGTAAAGCTCTATAGAGTGGTATATAAATCTAATTGCTATTGCAATTACTAATCTCAACTCTGATTGGCTATAGTGCCTGACTGTCCCAGGTGGCCAGTTTGAGCTGCTCTACTTACCTGCTAGTTTATGGTTGAGTTTTGTCTGTTTTTGTTTGTTTGTTTTTGTAGATCCAAAATGGCATGTTAAACTAAGGAATTATTCTCAACACTTAGAAAGTCACACTCAGTTCAGGATTTTCACCTATAAGTGGATATCCTATTTGTTTCTACACCAGCAAACATGGTCTTCTGCTAAAGTACTGCAAATCTTCTCTTTTCCTTTTTGTAAAAGCATATTTATATTGCAACTAGATCCACTGCTGCTTTGTTTCTATGGAGCTGAATTATCAGGTTTTTCCTTGGTGCAGAATCTTCCTGGATCTACATATAAGGCAAAAATTAAAGAAGAATCTGTTCCCTGTTGCTTTGCAGGGTATAGTAGTATCAAAAAGACAAGAATGGAAGGAGAGAAGGGATCTACGCTAGCATCAGAAGATATAATGTGGGAAGATATATGTAGATAAAGGCCTTCATATAGACAAATATCTGGGAAATCAAAAGAAAGACAATCAAAAGAGGGATAAATCATAAAAATGAAAAAAGAAGGAATGGATGGGCCAGTCTACAAAGTAGCCATCTACTAAGACTTGTCTCCTCTGGAAGTAGGGAAAAGCAAGGAGAGATTCAACCAATGAGATCTTGTGGTAGCCATAATTCAGACTGAGCACCAGCCTAGCTCTATTTCCACCAACGCAATCCAGAGCAGAATTGTTTAGGTTTATTTGAGAATAAATGAAGAACAGCATAGGAGGTAATAGGCTTCAGTGTAGAATTGCCCTCAAACATTTTAGCAGCAGCTTACAATGTATTCATTCATAGTGAATTCATTCACACCTTCTCCTGTTAGGCAATTCTCCCACTACTACTGGGAGAATTAAGCTTACATTTAAACCAACTGCTTTCTTTTAGGTAGATGCATCTTACTGGATACACACACATAAAGCAAAACATAGATAAACAAAGTTAGACTTATACATAAAAAATCAAAATGCACAACCTATAAGGAAGCAGAACAACTAGACTTTTTTGTCTGTTTTCATTTTCTCAATCTTTCCTGAATAAAGTCCACTGCAATGTTTGTTATAACAGGATCTCCTCATTATTATAGAAGTTATAACACTTGTGTGACATGCAATATGTCCCTGTTTTAATATATAGCAGAAATGTGGATAGTTTTTGATTGTTTGATTTAATAACTATTTTCTTTCCCTAAGCTGCCTACTTTGTCTCTGGGGTATGAAAAACTAAAAGCAAACAAACAAACAAAAAAAAATTAACTGGAAACATGTTAAAATAGTATATTGCTGGACATTAAAAAAAGGGCCCAGTGGAAGTAAATAGCTCAGGATAAGAAAATAGTACATATTTTTTAAATTTGTTTCCCTCAAGGTTCAAATCAAGGACATTGTGTATGTCATACAGGTAGACAGAAAATGTAGACAGTTCATGAAAAGAATAGTAAAATATATTTATATTATATTATACTATACTATACTATACTATACTATACTATACTATACTATACTATACTATACTATACTATACTATACTATATTATATTATATTATATTATATTATATTATATATTGTTTCATCTTTCTATATTCCTTTTATTAATCAAAAAGGAGGGGGAGAGATTTAGCATGTGAATTTCAAACAATGCCATAAATCTACCCAATTATTTTTCTTGTGCATTCACCTACCTCAGTCACTGTGCCAGAACATATTTGCTCTGTCACTTTGATAACATGAACATGAATTAAGCTGAGGTACAAATCTGAAGCATTTTGATTATGCATAAATAGAATGCAGAGAAATGCTTTGAGCATTTTAAATCTCTTACTAATGTCTTTATTCTTGCCATATGTTCTGACACCTAAGTCTTCAAAGGAAATTCATTTCTGAATGAATAAAGATGTGCTTCTAGTTTTTGTCCCTGATATAACTCCCTGGGATATGCAATATTTGAAATGTCTATAACTATCTGACTTTAGATCACAAACTGCATCCAGAATATTTTCTATCTTTCTTTCTAGCTTTTTTATCTTTCTATATCTTTCTGTCACTTCAATATCACTGCTAGGGCTGAGTGGAAATGACTGGCCCAAGGTCATCCAGCTGACCTCATGCCCAGTAAGGAAGGTCCATAAAAATGAGTAGAAAGTATTATATAATGGTTTCAATCCAAGATCACTTTTTGCAAAGAATAATTTTGGAAATATGCCTGTCCATCTTACATTTCAATCCATTGCTAATGATAGTGGGGTACCAGTAATGCAAAAAGTGCTAGTAATATTTGTGTTTGGTTGGTCTGTTGAGATTTGGAGTCTCTCTCTCTCTCTCTCTCTCTTTGTTTGTGTGTGTGTGTGTGCACTTTTGGATGCACACTATGTTCTGTTACTGTTGAGCTTTGAAGCAAATTGGATCTAATTTGCACAGAACTTGAAATAAAATATATTTATGTGTCCTTTTCTTTATTCTCCCAATTCTTGGGTATACATTTCTAACATGCAAATTGTGAGTTGTTATAGCAGATCCAAGGATGCTTTTCCAAAAGGTAACTAGACATGGTTTTTCCCTGAAGATGTTTTGCTTCTCATCTAAGAAGCTTCTTCAGTTCAGCTTCTTGGCTGAGAAGCAAAACATCTTCAAGGAAAAACAAAGTCCAGTTGCCTTTTGAAAAAGCATCTTTGGGACAACCATGACCTGGATGACTGAGAATCTCCATAGCCACTTGTTATAGCAGAGTTTGTTGTTTCCAAATTATTCTGTGCATTTAAATAATGCATAAGAATATGCACTTTGCATTTATATTCTGCATAATCATAATCCCATTCAGACCTTTGCTTTGAACTGACATGAATTATTTACGTCACTGATTTCCCAGACTGACTAAAACAATCTCTTTATCAAGTTTGGCTAAATGTATTTGAGCCCCACTCCAACCAGGAGCCCTGTACTATCAACATTTTCATATACTAATTCATATACTGAATTAGAAATTAATTTGAAGAAAACATTATTATGTAAACGTAGATACCAAATGTGCTAATGTATAATTAGGTATTAGCCTACCATTCTGTTTATAGTAAAAAAATGTGTTCACTTATCACAATATTTTGAAAAGTACCCTAAAATAAGACAGAAGAAGAAAATACACACCTGGTCATTTGCAGATCTATTTTACATTTTTTAAAAAAGATGTAGTGTTTTAGACAACATTCTAAAAGCTATACAGATTTAATAGACATATAATTAGGCTTTCTAACATTGTAAATAATTAGGAGACAATGCTAAGTGGAATACATTATATAAAGAATTGCTCTGATCAGAACTTTTCACCAGCACAAGGTAACTTTTTTCTGCTTTTATATATTTGCCTCTCTGTGTGTGTGTATGTTTGTGTGTTGTATGATTAATGTATGAGACATGGTTAAGAACCATTTCTCTATTGGTCTATGATGAAAATGGAACTCATCCCTACACACCAATTGCCAATAAATGAGGTCAAGTATAAAACAAATTGAACCATGAGGCAGGCTGTGATCATCTAAAATTCTGCAAAATGGAATATTGCAAAATGAATGCCAAGCAGCTAAACTTTAAATTAATGCATGGCATCTTGAAACCTGGAAGGGCTGTTTTATAAACCTACCTGAACTACAATATTTATAGCCATAATGCTGAAGCTTAGAAAATAATGTGTAAATCATCCACTGTAAGTATTATTAGGGATATTGAAACTGAATGAGTGAATTGAAAGGTTAAGTACTGCTCTCCATTATTTTGTTGGCTATGAAACAATCTTGTAGGGCATAATTAATGTTGTATCCATCAATGTCTCCATAGATGACATCTTAAAGGTGCAATATAGTAAGAAAGTATGCCAGGAGCTCCCTTATTCTGTTTTCCTATTATTATGACTTAAATAGGCCAAGTATGCTGCTGTAGTTAAGGCACTAAATTCATGCTATGGACACTTGAATTCAAGTTTATCCTAAATAACAGAGCTAATTCAGCAGTTTGGGAGAGTTATTCTCAGCTCACAGGACTGTTGTAGAATGGAGAAACAAGAGAAGGAAGAGCTGTGTATAGCACCTTGAACTCCTGAATGAAAAGTGGGATTCAAATCTAGTAAATAGCCTTTTAAAATACAAATGAGTAAATGAATGGTAGAGTGCTGTACCTAAGGAATTGCATCTTGCCATTAGAGTAAATGGAAATTAGATGTTAAACATCTATTTACCACTTCCAATGGTTGGAAGAGATAATAAGCTTAACAACCTGCCATCTTAGTACAGCTTCTCAAATAAGGGGAATTGGAAATATAGATATCAATATGACTTGCAGAATCCAGTAGATAGCATATAGCTATATAATAATAATAACAATAACAACAATAATAATATAATGCCAAATCCAGTCTGAACATCTGGCTGACTGTGCAATGATCCATAACAATAATTCTGCTGTCTCCAGGCACTGCCACGTCCACTATCCAGACTTTTTTGTCTTTCTTATCGACAATTGTTACGTCCGGGGTGTTATGTTGCAAACAGACAAGCACCTGCAACATAACACACCGGACTTAACAATTGTCAATAAGAAAGACAAAAAAGTCTGGATAGAGGACGTGGCAGTGCCTGGAGACAGCAGAATAGACGAGAAAGAACTGGAGAAGATAACAAGGGTAGTACCAATACTAATAGATGCCTTGGGTGCAATCCCAAAACAACTGGAGTACCACTTGAACACCATTGGCATTGACAAATTCACCATTAGTCAATTGCAAAAGGCAGCCTTATTAAGAACTGCTTCCATCGTGCGACGATATCTGTTATACCATCAAACATCCATGTCTGCTTATCCCAGGTCCTTGGTAAGGACTCAATAGGTAGACAAAATGCCAAATCCAGTCTGAACATATGGCTGACTGTATGATGATCATAACAACAGCAACAACAACAACAACCAGTTTTCTAGTTGCTACCTGAGATACTAAAAACAAAAAGCAAGTCAGGGGTTAAATATGGGACTTATAAAACAACAACAACAACAATAATAGTAATAATAATAGTAATAATAAAGTTGGAAAGGACCTTGGAGGTCATCAAGTCCAACCCCCTGCTCAGGTAGGAAACCCTATACCATTTCAGACAAATGGCTGTCCTGTTTCTTCTTAAAACTTCCAATGTTGGAGCATTCACTGCTTCTGGAGGAAAGTTGTTCCACTGGTTAATTGTTCTAACTGTTAAGAAATTTCTTCTTAGTTCTAGGTTTCTTCTCTCCTTGATTAGTTTCTATCCATTGCTTCTTGTCCTGCCCTCAGATGCTTTGGAGAGTAGCTTGACTCCCTTTTCTTTGTGGCAACTCCTGAGATATTGGAACATTGCTATCATGTCACCCATAATCCTTCTCTTCGTTAATCTATACATACCCATTTCCAGCAACTGTTCTTTATATTTTAGCCTCCTGCCCTCTGATCATCTTTGTTGCTCTTCTCTGTACCCTTTCTAGAGTCTTAACATCTTTTTTACATCGTGGTGACCAAAACTGGATGCAGTATTCCAAGTGTGGCCTTACCAAGGCATTGTAAAGTGGTATTAATACTTCACGTGATCTTGATTCTATCCCTTTGTTAATGCAGTCCAGCACTGTGTTGGCTTTTTTGGCAGTTGCAGCACACTGCTGGCTCATATTTAAGTGATTGTCCACTTAATAATATCGTGAATAAAGCGTTCATAGATTTAAAGTTCTCTAATTTGACAAAAGCTTTTACTTTCATATCTAAAGTAAATTTTAATAATTATTATGGACATTCTTCTACTGGGCTGCAGTCAATGAAATATAGAGAGCACATGTTAATATGGACTTGATGTTATACCAACTTTAACACAAAACATTTTCATGAAGTTTTCCTTAAACTACCTGGACTATAATATCTTCTATTTGTAATGCACAGAGTTGTTAGTGCTCTGTTCCAAGATCTTTTCCATATGCTAATTGTTGCATGTGTTGGATTATTCACTGCATGCATGTGCAAATATGACACTCTCCAATTTGAATATACAATACAAACATGCTGTCTATTTGTGCATTTTGCACATGCATAAAATCCACTCACTGTTATTGGAACATTTTCTGTTAAGTTGGATTTATGTAAAAATTTTATGGAAGTTTTTAAGAATAGACTGGACAACCATTTGTCTGAAATGGTATAGGGTTTCCTGCCTGACCACAGGGTTGGACTAGAAGACCTCCAAGGTCCCTTCCAACTCTATTATTATTATTATTATTATTATTATTATTATTATTATTATTATTATTGATTATCGTACAGTCAGCCAGATGTTCAGACTGGATTTGGCATTTTGTCTACCTATCGAGTCCTTACCCAGGACCTGGGATAGGCAGATGTGGATGTTTGATAGTATTACAGATATCGTCACAGGATAGAAGCAGTTCCTAGTAAGGCCGCCTTTTGCAATTGACTAATAGCGAATTTGTCAATTGTTGTTGTTGTTGTTATTATTATTATTAATAATAATAATAATATTATTTCTGTTTAAATTTCAATACCATTTCACCCTTTGCTTGTCAGACTTTAGTATGTTCAGGTTAAAATGTCCAGCTACTTTAAATATATCACTTAGATGTATCCTTTTATTCCTGTTACAACAGAGTCAGAAAAGGCATAAATTAAACTGGGATGTCTACATCATTGCTCTGAGTACTGTAACCATTTGAGTGGTTATCTGGATGGAGTGTCCTGTAAGTACTACTTCAGTTTCCACAAAATGATACAGTGCAATATATGATTTCCAGCTGCATCTTAGATAGTAAGACAGGATTAGAGAGATATATTATGACTTAGGCTCAAATATCCAGACTACAACTAGATGATGGAAAAAAGATTCCAAAGAATCAAAACTCAGAATTTTTTTTGTTACATAGAGACAGGCATTTTGCAGTAAGAAAACAGAAGCCTCCAAAAATTGATATCTCATTGTAGTTTTAATATTGTTATATCATGAATCTAAAATTGTTGCAGATCATAGGAATGTGAAAAAGGAACCTCATATGCTATCATATTTGAGATGACAGGTTTGATGCATTTCTTCACATTGTGATGATCAGCTAAATTATGCTTTTTAAAATAGTCTTTGCTGTAAATTGCCAATGTCTTATTGCACAAGGAACAGTTTTTCCATCATATTTTTATTGTTGTTTACTTTATTGTAGTTGGAAACACAATCATGCAAATGTTTAGATTAGATTTGGCATTTTTGCCAACTCTTGAAACCTTATCATGAATATGGGATAAACAGATGTTGTCTCCTCCTCCTCCTCCTCCTCCTCCTCCTCCTCCTCCTCCTCCTCCTCCTCCTCCTCCTCCTCCTCCTCCTCCTCCTTTTCTTCTTCACAAGAAGATTACCTTAAGTATGTGATTTATAAGATTTTCCCCTTTTGCCAGGTACTATTTTCTTCTTATTTATAATGTCAGAGGATTCATTAGGCATTTTTGAACATGTAGTATTTTTAATATTCCATTCTGAAGTTCTTGAATCTGGGTGTTATTTTATATCAAACAAATATGGAAAACAAAGTCAAAGTAAGATATTTTTATATATTCTGAAAGTTTATGACATATACTACATTCAGTGGGATTCAAGAGGGGAAAAATCTGTCAAAAGAGATAAGTAAATTAAAGTTATAAATCATCTTGACTTCAAGTGGATAGTGATTACTAGTGTCAAAATATTCAGAGAAACCCATTGCTGTAGAGTGGCTGTTGAAAACTTGACACCTTGCTATATCTGACTGAACTCTGATCATGTAGTTGTTGTAGGCTCTTAATTCTTCTCATAAGAAATCACTGAAAAAAAGATGCTTATTATTAGCAAAAAATAGCACTGAGAAATATGCTTTGAAGGTAGCAACAAACCACCACATTTATACTGTACTTATAATACACCATTATCTCCAACTCCACATAGTTAGGCAGGTCATCATGTGACTTGAGGCACCAGAAATTCTTCAAGAGAAGTCTATTACCATGAGCAATTCCATAAAGCAGCTCATACTCCCATGCTACTCCTAGTTCTTCCTACTTTAAAAATTCCAATCCAGATTGCAATGGTTTGGGAATGAGAAAACCCTGAATTATGGCCACCAAAGCCTCTGATGAATTGTTTTCTCCTTCTGTTTGGCTTTACCAATAAGGTCAGGTCTGGGTGGCGCTAGCAGTCCCTTTTGCTTTATTTTCCAGATATTTTATACACAGAATTGCCTTTATGTCCCCTTCCCATGTTGTCCATTTTGATACTAATACCAACCCTCACCCGCCCACCCACACCCCATTGGACCATCTTTTTTTCAATCATACAATCATCAAAGCAAGATCAAAAGGTTGTTGTGCCTTCATTCCTTTGTTCCATTGAAGGTAGCTACAAAGAACTGACGACTCAGCTTACTAAGTAGAATCAAAGAAGTAGCATTCATTGAAACCCCATGGCTTTATTTCAATATGTCTACATTGCAGTTTAAAGGTATTTTTAAGAGAAGGGGAGAATCTTATTGCAGCACTTACAGGGTAGCAAAAAAGGGGTGGGATGCTTCACCCAATGTGGGCAGAAATCAAAAGGATACTTACTGGGAAATGCAAGGTTGGAACAGAAACCTGCTGGCAGAAGAGATGGAAATAGCATCCCCTCTATTCCATCTTCTTTATGAGCAATCAGCTAGAAAGGGGGGGAGGGGGAAAAACTGTTGAAAAAATTAGCAGTCCAGGATGGTCATAAAGGGCAGTGACCAGTTGCTGGAGGAAAGGAGTGTGCCAAGCATTATAGCCAATCAAAGCTGAGACTAGAATGAAGCTTCTGTAGATTATGAGACTGGAAGAGCTTAAAGGGGCTGAGAATGGAAAACAGTACTTATGAAGTAGGGCTTCAAGACACAGACAGGAATTGCACTTGTAGAAAAGCCGGGGTAGATCAGGGATAAAAGTCTGATCATGCATTAAAAAAAATAGTGGGTTGGACTTGCAATTGAGCAAGTTGAAAATGTGGATCTGGCCTTTGCTTCTTATGGACGTGTGATCTATGAGTAAGAAACAGAGAATCACTTTGCTTAAGCTTCTCATAAATTGCAGGATTTAAATGGATAGCTTTAATGATCCCAAACAACACATATTATCCTTAATTGAAATGCTTTGAGATGTGCTGGGTAAAAGACATGCCTCAGAAAGCAGCCCTTTAAGAGCTGATTTATTTTTAGTGAAAGACTTGCAATGCTTTTTTTCTTCCTCTACAAGTGACTGTACTCATCTGCCATAGAAGACGGCAGCTATAATTATTTTCCCAACCCTAAATATAGCAAAAAATAATTTGTCATAGTACAATGGTTACCTGGCATAATATCACACTTGGTAAGGGTCACACTTGGAATATTGCATTCAATTTTGGTCGCCATGATATAAAAAAGATGCTGAGATTCTAAAAAGAATGCAAAAAAGCCAATAAAGATGATTAGGGGACTGGAGGCCAAAATATATGAAGAAGAGTCTAGCTTAATGAAAAGAAGGACTAGGATTGACATGGCAGCAGTGTTCCAATATCTGAGGGGCTGCCAAAAAGAAGAGGGGGTCAGCCTATTCTCCAAAGCATTTAAGGCAGGACAAGAAGCAATGGGCACATATTAATCAAGGAGAAAACCAGCCTAGAAATAAGGAGAAATTTCCTGACAGAACAATTAATCAGTGGAATCACTTACCTTCAGAAGTTCTGGGTGCTCCAACATTGGAGATTTTTAAGAAGAGTTTGGACAGCTATTTGTCTGAAATGGTTTGGGTTTGCTGCCTGAGCAGGGAGTTGGACTAGAAGACTTCCAAGGTCCCTTCCAATTCTGTTATCTGTTATCAGTTCTGATAACACTTGAAGTAATCTACCCCAACCCCTTCAGAATTTGCTAAAGAACAGGAAAAATCAGTTAAGTCAATTTTAGCCATATCACAACCAAAGGGCAGCTCAGCTGTAACCTACACTCATTCCCCAGCTCTGTTGAAAAATCCATGTTACTTACCTGTGGAAGACAGATTCTAGATGCAGGCTCTACTTTTTAAAGTTTTATGCATTTTATTGATTTATGGGTACTGGTTTATTTTGTTATGCTATATTCTTTACATTTATCCCTTGCTTTACCTCGTAAATGCCACAGAACCTGAGAATAACAACATACTGTACTTTTCTGCACAAATGCCTACAACACAGGTGTTTGCATACTCCCCTGCAGATTGCTTTCACAATTCCTTGTGGCTTTGTTACATTAGGGGCTCTGTGGGCTGGCTGACCTGCTTGTGTTGCTTTCCTGAACAGCCAACAGCTGAAGGCACAGAATTTAGCTGAGCAGCATGATATCGTCTTAGACATTTTCTGCTATCCTTATGTCGATTGTAGCCTAGACTAAGAATTCAATAATGAAAAGTAACAGATATTTAACCCATGTATTTCTTCAAGGTATTCTTTAAGAAAAGTTCAAATGCATTCTTGCTAAGGACAAGAAGGCAAAAGCTCTGCATTACTGCTCTCCCTGGCTTTGGCAAACATTATTTCATTGTGTTTGTTGCACCAAATTAGAGACAATTTTTTGATGCATCCATGCTATTCTTTCCTCAATATTGCTATATAATGGATTATAAAAAGAGACTCAACTCCAAAATGACTCTCAGTATTACTACTATTACTGTGAGTCATTGCATAGTCAACCAGATGTTCAGATTGGATTTGGCATTTTTGTCGACCTATCAGGTTCTTTCCAAGGCACTGGGATAGGCAGATCTGGATGTTTGATGGTGTTACAGATAGCATTGCAGGATGCAAGCTGTTCCAAGTAAAGCTGCCTTTTGCAATTGACTCATGGTGAATTTGTCAGTGCTGATGGTGTTGAAGTAATGCTCCAGGTGTTTTTGGGATTGTACTCAAGGTGCGTATTATTATTGGAACTACTTCATTTGCCCCTGCCACAGGTGTTCTATTTCTATTTGCAGGTCTTTGTATTTTGTGATCCTCTCCAGTTCTTTCTCTTCTATTCTGTTGTCTCCAGGTACTGCCACATCCACTATCCAAACTTTTCTTGTCTTTCCTATCAATAGTTCTGTGGCAGGTGCATGTCTGTTTGAATTTTAAAGTCCCAGGGCAATTTAGCTTCTTCATTTTCCATGACGTTCTCTATTCTAGGAGCCCACCAATTCTTGCTTGCAGGCAAATGATATTTCTTGCAGATATGCCAATGCACTATTATTGCTACTTTGTCATGCCATTGCTTGCAGTGATCTTCTTGAAGCAGCTAATAACCAGGTGGTCTACTGTTTCTTCAACTTCTTTGCAGAGATGGCATGTGCTATATGTTGCTGTCTTCTCAATTCTGGATCTGTATGCATTTGTTCTTAAAGCTTGATATTATACAACCAGAATTAGTCCTTTTGTCTCTTTCTTCAACTGTCCTGCTCTTAGCCATTGCCAGATCCTATTATTATCTGCTTTCCCTGCTATTTTTTTTTAATGTACTGACCATGTAATGCTTTGTCTTCCCATGCCTCCTTTCTCTTCTTCATTTGATCTTTCTGGTAGGCCAGTTTGGTCTCTCCAGTACTCAGTATGTCTTCCTGATATACTAGTGTCAGTACATCTTCTTCATTATCTGTCAGATATTCTTCCAATGCTTTTTTTTTCTTCAGTCATCTGATGAATTTGCATCAGTCCACGTCCACCCAGTTTCCTTGGTAAGTAGAGTCTGTCAATGTCGCTACATTGTTGTTATTGTTATATTTTTAATCACCCTTTTATACATATAACTCAAGGGAGCAAACATATCTAAATATCTCCTATTTTCTCCGTAACAAACCCTATGAGGTGGGCTGGGCAGAGAGAATGCCTGGCCCAAAGTCAGCCAGCTAGCCAGTAGTTCTTATGCCTAAGATAGGCCTAAATCTCAGTTTCCTGGCTTCTAGACCAGCACCTTAATCACTATACCAAACTGGCTCTTTTTAAAATCATATTACAACATAAATAAAACCTACATTTTCAAGGGATTATACCCTCCCAGACTATGATTTTGTTTTGCTAAATTTATTTTTAGATAATTTTTTTGAGGCCACCTAACTCTAAAAATACTCTAATTGGTTTATAATATTAAAAATTCATAGTTAAATAAAACATGCCAGCCTAAGCAAAACAACATCAATAACATTCAGCAATGTTTGTTTTACGTTTTGGCTTCCTCACTTATTTAGAGCTCTTTGAAAATGTATTTGCATATTATCTTTTAAACAATTTGGACTTATCTTTGGTCTATGCTGTTTATTGGGAAGCTGAGTTTGTGAATATAACTTTCCTTTGGCTTGGTTGGAAGAGACAAATTTCTTATTACATCTTAACCTGAAGAAACAGTGATTAGCTTAAATGGGGAGCAGCTCAGGTAAAGCAGGATCTAATCAGTTGATAATCATGGCTTCCTATTCACTAGAGTTCAAGCTAATCACAGTTCCTACAAAGAACAGGCAGTTTGCATTTTCTGGGGCTGCTTCAAAGGAATGAGGGGAATGGGTGAACATAGGCGTCTTTGCTGTGCAAAGTACAAGAACATCATTTATTTCACAATGGGCTTTGTTGCGCTCTCCTAATTTCCTAAGTCCCAAGAGATATCACTTGAAGACTGTGTGCTAATGGTGAGTGAAGCTAAAGCCATGGATGAGTGAAATCAGAGCAAACCTGAAACTCTTCATCTCTTGTTCTAGTTCTAGTGACCTGTTATATAACCCCCTGAATTTAATCATTCTCACCTAAACAGGATGCCAAATTAAGAACAGGCTCCTCTCTCCCCTGAATCTATCCTAATTACTTCCTTCTCCAATTAGGGTGGGCTGCATGTGAACTTTGGTCTGCAAGTTGCCTATTAGTATTCTGATTAGAAACAAATATAGTAATTTATGGTATAATTCCTCGCTGCATATCTTCCCAATCATGAGTTCAGAAGACTATTTCAAATCATTATTAGGATCGACATATATGCAATTCAAACAATAGTAAAAAAAAAAGAATCAAATAAGTTCAAATCATGTTTTGGGGCTATCAGACTTTAATCAGTTTAATACTTTCCTCTTTAATTCTTGAGGAATTAAAGCCTTAAAGAGTCCTATTTAGTTGTAACACAGAGAATGGGACTTAATGAGCGGTGTTGAATTCAGTTCTTGTTTTGAACATAATGGTCTAGGAAGGAAAACGTATGTGTGAACAGCTTTTGTTGTTCTGTTACCTGATGCTACAGGTGTGTCTATGTTAGGAAATTCCAATTAAGAAACAGCTGCTCCTATTCAAATTTTGGCTCTTGACATGAGCAGCTGCACTCCGAGATAATCTTTTATTTCTGACATGGTACAGATGAAATTATCTCAATCTCAATATATTCCTTACCTTTCTATCTCATTCATTGCACTCCAATTTTAAAGAAGTAATAATAATTTCATAGACTACAATCTTATTTGATATCCAATGTGGACAGGGCTGGAATATTGCTTTCAAATCAGGACAGTGGTGGAATTCAGCCAGTTCATACCAGTTTGGCAGAACTGGAAGCTATTTTTTTGTTGCCCAGGCCCAGAATGGACTTCCGAAAGCAGCATCCACACAGAGAACTGGTTGTTCACATATTTGAATCCCACCACTGAACCAGGATATCAACAGATCAGATTCTGGTGTCATTTAGAAGAAAGAGAAAGCATGCTGAAGTTATGATTCTCTAAGTTGTAGTTTTAAATGTGCAAAAATGTAATGAGCTCTTCAGCTGTTAAAAAAAACCCTTCACTAATTTATTTTGCCTTGTTAAAATAATAAGATTAAGCTGATATAAAACTGGCAATCTGAACCATCCTGAATAGAAAGATTGTCTTTAAAAAATAAACAAAAACATTACCATAAGGAACAGATGGGCAGGGAAGTCTTTTTTTATTATTTCATTTTAGCCTAAGGTATGTACTTGAAACTTTTATTCTTTTTGAAATATTGCTTTTGGTACTGATTTCTCAACCACTATATAAAGCATTAAGCTTTATTACAATGAAACCGATTGTGATATCTTGGTTTTCATACACCAGGAGAAAGCCCACAAAGAGTCATATACAAGAGATTGTGCTATGTAGTTAATAGCTTTACAAAGGGTGTTTGCAAACGTCTTTAATATCTTATACTATGATTATTGAGCATTTTATTTGTCAATATTCTTCAGCAGGCAATCAATGGCAATGTGTTTAATTACTTTATGAGACAGTTACTTTCTAAAATTGTAAGAGCAGGAAAACACTTTCTTTAAAATAACAACCAGCAGCAGCTGGAACAAAACTGAAATCTATGTGTGAATTTGATTCTCCTCACATAAACACATACTTATTTCTCTCCCATAATACATACTTATTTCCTCACAATGCTGAAGTGCATACATTTAAATTGATCACTATGTAAAAAAACACAGAATGATTGTGAATCAGTTATCTGAAAATTAAAAAAAATCTAATATATCTTTTTTTGAAAAGGTTGAGAAGTACAGCATTTAGCTAAAAAGGATGAAGAGTACTATTTTAGAGGGAGAGGTGTTCACAGGGTATAGTTTAAAAGAGCCAAGATGGTGGATATGTCAGTGGAATCAAAGCTCTGTTAATAGAATAGGATAGGATAGGATAGGATAGGATAGGGATAGGGATAGGGATAGGGATAGGGATAGAACTGGAAGTGACCTTGGAATCTTCTAGTACAGCCCTATGCTCAGGCAGGAAACCCTATACCATTTCAGACAAATGGTTGTCCAATCTCTTCTTAAAAACTTCCAGTGTTGGAGCATTCACAACTTCTGAAGGCAAGTTGTTCCACTGATTAATTGTTCTAACTGTCAAGAAATTTCTTCTTAGTTCTAGGTTTCTTCTCTCTTTGATTAGTTTCTATCCATTGCTTCTTGTCCTGCCCTCAGGTGCTTTAGAGAATAGCTTGACACCCTCTTCTTTGTGGCAACTCCTGAGATATTGGAACATTGCTATCATGTCACCCATAATCCTTCTCTTCGTTAAACTAGACATACCCATTTCCAACAACTGTTCTTTATATTTTAGCCTCCTGCCCTCTGATCATCTTTGTTGCTCTTCTCTGCACTCTTTCTTGAGTCTCAACATCTTTTTTACATGGTGGTGTTCAAGCAGAAAAACCTATACCATTTCAGACAAGTGACTGTCTAGTCTCTTCTTAAAAATCTCCAGTGATTGAGTATCCATAATTTCTGAAGGCAAGCTGTTCCACTGATTAATTGTCATTGTTAGGAAGTTTCTCCTTAATTCCAGGTTGCTTCTCTCTTTGGTCAGTTTCCAACCATTGTTTCTTGTCTTGCCCTTTTAATGTTTGAAGTTGTTGGCTTGTTGTTGTTGCTTTTGCTTTTTTACATAAATCACTTGGATCTTTGCACACACTGTGGTCAATGTCTGGACCATTGTTTTGACCGTACATTGCAGATATCCCTGATTACAAATATATTAGGAGACTTTTGAAAGAGCATGATGGAAAAGGCTGGAAATCAAATAATATGGGTAAGGAGGACTATTGCTTGGCTTCAGAGCCATAAGATACTGTCTACATCAGGGATATCAAAATGGCAGCCCATGGGCCGGATGCATCACACACAGTCACCCACCCCAGTTCCACAAAGACAAAAAACATTGTGATACATCATGATACATCATGCGACACAATCAAGTTTGACACCCTTGGTCTATATCAAGTTACCAAACCTCAAGTCAAAGTAAGCAAACCAGCTTTTTACTTAGAAAAGATTTTGGCTGATCTCAGACTAAGCTACTTTGTCACCACCAGAAAGTCTTAGGTTGTTTTAAAAAAGTCCCTAGAACTGTGGTGGTGAACCTATGGCACGCAATGGCACAGGTGGCACACAGAGCCCTCTCTGTGGACACACGTGCCATTGCCCAGTCCTAGGTCTTCAGCTGGGTTTTATAAAACCTTTTTGCTTTAGGCTTCTGCCGCTGTGTGCAAAAAAAAAAAAAAAAAGATTCAATCAATCAATTTCAACTTCTCACAGGAAAAAAGATCTCGCAAAGTTGGAATTGATTGATTAAACTTTTTAGTCCCACCCAGTCTGTCATTTCCACTGCAGTCATGCCCACCCAATGGGCCACGCCCACCTGGCACACAATGATACATAAGTGGGTTTGGGGTTGCAGTTTGGGCACTCGGTCTCTAAAAGGTTCACCATCACTGCCCTAGAAAGTACCAGTGGGAATGTTTTCCATCGTGTTGCCAAGAAAATAGCTCCATGAAAACACCAGGCATATAGTTTCATTTAAGGAACTCTTTCCCCTCCTTTAAATCTGGGATACATTCCTAAAAAAGGCTAGTATGCTACATACTAGATTTTAGCAAATCCTTCATTTTTCAAACACCTGCTATCGTCTTACCTGAATGCACTCAATCTCAAATGCTTAGTAGGTTTTTCATGTTAAGGATGCAGTAACCATATGCTCTTTATTATAAAAGGGTAGATCTTTACAGTATTTCAGAAAACTGTCCTTTAGATATACGCATTGATTTATTTCCTGGGTTCTTGAATTTTATTTTGTAAAACAAAGTTATAAACATAAACATTTAAAATAAATCCCTTATGAACCCCTTTCAGTTTTGCCCCCTTTTCAGGTTTGTCCTTTATGAGTGCCCCCTCCCCCCATAATATAAAGTCACTGTAGTTAAGTAGTTCTCTAGCATTTGTATTGAGCAGGTACATGCGAGGAAAAAAAAATCTTATCTTTGAGGCTGAGCCTCAGGATATATTTGAATATAAGGTCTCCCCATAGATTCTTAGTTCAGTCCTCTTTGAGTCAGCTGATGGAATTAGGATTCCAAATATTAAATTTAGTCTCAACTAACTGTTACTTAGAGATCCAAAGGATGACAGTGTTAATCACACTTCATGTCCATCTAATTGGAATAATGCACCCTGTTAATGAGCAGAAGAGTTTGATATGATATTCAAGTAGTGCCGTCTTCTGGTGCTTCTAGGGTATTATAGCTAGCTGCATCCCTCCCCAAATGTGACTGGAATGAGAAACTCCAGAGCCCAGCCTTTATTTATCTGAAACAGTTATCAATTAGCATTTTTGCTTCTTGTGTTATGGGGATATTGAATTGCTGTTTTTCTCCCCTTATTTGAGCATCTGGGAAATCACCATGACAACAACACATGCCAGGTGTCTGTTTTGAAAGGGCGCTATTCCTTCATCTTTCCTCCCAGAAATTCATTACCTATAATTGCCAAGCTAATACTGAAGCAAAACGAGGCTGGGCAAAAAGATTAAAAAGACATCCTTCTTGATTAAAATCTTCATAACCTAGAATTGGTGCAATCTGTAAACTGCATCAGGTATATAAATTAGCTTAAGAATGGAAGATGCCTATTAATATGAGTAAGATAAAGTACAATGGCTCAGCATTACAACTCTTGCTAAATAAAGTGAGAATCCAATAAGCAGTTCTGTATTATTTTTTAAAAAGTGTTAAAATTCTCACTTGAGGGTGCAATGAAATGTGTGTTGTTGTTTTTAAAAGAATGCTTCAAGAGAACAAAATTCAATATAGAAGTAAGCCCCAAGAGACACGAAGATCTATTGGAAAGAATTTGGAATGGTACAAGATCAGTATGGATGATCTGAAAAAAATGGTTTAGCCAAGCAAAAGGTCAGACTTAACTTCATCAATCAGAATTGCCTCTTCATCCAGGTATTGCAAACTGCTACAGCATAATTACACAGCTAAGTGAAATGACCAAGATGTGGTTGTGAATTCACCCGTGCCCTTTAAACTAAAACCTAAGACATCTGTGTTGTTTGCTTTATTTATTTTTGCTTGTTTGTTTGTTTCTTGGATCAAGGCATTTCAAACACTATGTAAGTTAGCATGTTTAAAAAAAAAAAAAAAAAGGATAAAGGAGTCCCTGAGGATTTTACCCAGTTTAACTGGGGAAAAAAAGTATATTCTATATGGAACTTGTTTCTCCCTTATTTCAACTGACTAACTTTTTAAGATTTAAATAGACATAGCCCAAATGTTATCTTTCTTTCTACCATGAGATCTATCTGCATCATTAGTGGTGTTAACTGTACAAAACTATCATATTTTTGTAATATTTCCCCACCTCAAAGGCATCTCTATATTCTGATGCCAAGAAGCATAAGTGTTTTAACCTAAATATCATAAATAAAACCATATGTTTCCTTTTCCTTGTAATAAGACCTACACAGATGTATGGAGGCTATTTCAGCATTTTTAATCATCTGAAATTTTAAGGTAAGATGTTCTCTCATTTTATGTTTCTAATCATGTGACAAGGAAACAAAGGCCTGCAAAAAACAATGAATTTGTTTTAGCTATTTCAGTGTAAGATTTTGGACAGGGTTTATCCTTTCTGATATTTTCAGAATACTTATGCTAAGTTTAGAAAATATGCTGGATTTATTACCAAAGATCAGTGACAAAAATGTAAGCATCACTCAAGAAATTTTTCAGAGCTATGTACCCTGACGTGCAACCCAAATGTTGGAGATGTGGTTATAAGGATGCTTCCTATTATCATATTTGGTGGTCATGCAGAGAGATAAAAGCATTTTGGATCAAAATATGGTGGAATATCCAGAGAATTTTTAGAAGGAGGGTAAAATTTACTCCGCAATTATTTTTGTTAGGTATTGTTACAGATTGTGATACAAAGGAGGTTGTATTGATGTTAAATTTGATTACAGCCGCTAGGCTGTTAGTAGGACAATATTGGAAGAAGGAATCTTTGCCTACATTGCAGGAATGGTTTCTTAAAGTAGCTTATCTGGCGGAAATGGCAAAGATTTCGGCTTTCTTAAAGCAACAAACGCAAGAGAAGTTCCTTGCTGTTTGGGACAAATGGATAAAATTTATACAATTTAGATTGGGTATACAAAAATATCACATAGCTTTTTTATAAGTTTTATTTTTATATATATATATAGATATTTTTATATATATATATATAAATATAAATTTTTTAATTTAATTTTTTATTTTTATTTCTTAATTTTTAATTAAGCCTATATTCTGCTCTGGGAAGCTCAGGGGGGGGAAGGGAGGGTTTTTGTGAGGGGTGGGGGATGGGTTTTTTTTTTTTTATATATGTAATGTTTAGTTTCTTTTTTGTATATGTTGTCTTTTGTTTTGTATTGTTTTTGTTTTTTTGTAAAATTTATAAAATTTTCAATAAAAAAAAAAAAAGAAAAGAAATTTTTCAGAGCATCTGCTTGAAGCAGCGGTTAACCAGTGAAAAATTATCTATATTTTTTTTTCCAGCAAATGAAAAGGGGAGGATTTCCAGAGAGACAAAAGATCATAAAGGGCATTAGAGTAAAATAAACAGTCAGGGGTTGAATATTATTTTTCCCTTTCTTGATATCACTCCTATTTCACCGTAAGTGTTTGAAGGGCAACCTATATTTGCAAGATTATTTACATTTGGAATTAAAAAACAAAGGTTGTCATTCAGGTAGTTCAAGAACTTCTATTAAACTTCACTGTGGTTTAAATCTTGAACCAAGCATGTTCAGAAATGTTTTTAACCAGAGAGTAAACTCCTGTGAATTTAAATAATGGATCTATCTACAGATACAAGCACATGCTCAAAACAGGCAGATGAATGATAGATGGGGAGAGAGAAAGCGACATCTGTGCTACTGTTTCCACTATTGCCCAATCATCAAAGAACTGTTGGAGATACCAGTTGACAGGATTCAAAATATACAACTAGATCTTTTTAATTGAAACATTTTAAAAATAGAATAATAACCTAAGAAAAAAGTAAAATAAAAAAATGAATAGAAGGATAAAATAAACAAGGTGTTTATACTGGTCATAGAAATTAACTTGGTATTTCCTTCATTAACTGATTTATTTACTTAGCATAAGGCATACAATGTCAATGAAATCTACAAATGCTAGACACAATGTAGTCCTGACAGCCTAGATTGCTAGTTTATTCTGTTTGGTGCTTGTACACCGATCCTTGGTGCACCTTGGGGGGAAAACTAGCTTTACACCAGTTAACAAGTAGAACTCAGGTTGCTGGCTCTTCTGGCCTCCTCCAACAGTCTCATGTCAGACCAGGTCCAGTGTCATCTTCTGTTCTCCCCACACACAAATGCAACTAGGTTTTCCCCATTGAAGTGGTACCCATTTATCTACTCTCAATATTGCATGATTTTGAACTGCTGGGTGGGCAGGAAGTAGAGAATGAGTGATGGGAGCTCACTCTGTTTCACAGTACCAGGCTTGAACCACTGGAATATAGTCCATTTCTGGCCAGCAGTTCCAGCACGAATAAGCCACTGCAACCACCAGGTCCCCTAATTGATTGATTGATTGTGTAGAACTGAGTATGTTATATTGCTGCTAAGAAGTCTAAAAATATCTATAAAAAATCTGAACAAAAAGTTAATGTCACCACCATTATTCTAAGGATAAATGCAATTGCACAAAAAAGAAGAGGGGGAATAGGAAAATAAAAAAATAAAATAAAAAAATATTAATAGAAAATTACTAGATTTCATATTCTCTCCATTTTACTTCAACTGTTCATTACAATCAACATGTTTCAATGAATTTAAATGATTTCTGATTACAGACCTTACATTAATTGTTTTCCTCTTAAAAAATATATTGTTTGCCTAAGACAAAATGTTTAAGTGTTCCTTCTTGTGTGATGTATGATATACAGGGAAGCCATTTTTTCTTAAACTTGTTCAAACATCTCATATGAGTATATGCAATTAATTTTGCCATTGCTATGTATTCTGCAGGTTTGGTTTCCCAGTCTGATATTATCAGTCTTTTGATGTAGACTTGGACTGGAACACTAAAGTCATGAATAACATGAAAACTTTTATTATAAGATTATAAAACAGAACCTTGTGACACTGAAAATACATCTCCCTTTCCTGTTTTTACCTAAAGAGAACTAGCAAAGGTTAAGTCTGAGATGTTTTCTCAAATTATATTCCTAATTTAGACTCAGATCTGACCATTTTTCTGGCTGTAGCTCTTTATCCTCTTCTTCCTCAAAGCTTATTACAGATATACTCAGCAAAGTGTGCCTTTTAAAATGTTAATATATACCTAGACATTTAACTTGACTTTATTTTATCCTCTGCTGTTATATTCAATGTACTGTTTTTGTGGTTACATTTCATATAAAAATAATTTCAAGAAAGAAAAGTAGAAGTGAGAGAATGTTAAGAAAAAAGGGACAAACAAAAAGTGAAGGAAGACATAGCTATATTGTATATTACCAACTAGGAAACTAACAAGCTAAAGATATATGGGTAGATCTTTTCTAATACTCTTCTGTAATAATCAGGTATCATTCCTAATTGCAAGTTGGACTAAGGATAAGTGCTCTTTCTTCAAAAGACTGAAGGTCACTATTATTTACTATAGCTTTGCAATGGAAAAAAATCATTTTTAATTAAGCTGTTAAAAATATTGACAGAATTTCTCTCCCCAAGCAGTTCATGGTTGCCATCAACTATCTTAGGGTGAAATGAAGATTTTCAATTTCCTGCAAAGTAACAAAGTACTGGCCAATTTTAGATAATGGAAGTCCTTTGCTTTTATCCTCATCCTCCATTATTATTATATCTCAATTGGGTCCCATTTAATTTTGATATCCTGCTAAAGCTGATCTGGATCTTATCCTCTGGATAGAAATAATTGTTGTTTGTGGTCAATTGCAAAGATTTTTAGCCAAGTGCTTTGTGGTAAATTTCCTCCCTCTAGAATAGTAAATATCTAGTTCAACTGAACATACAGAACAAAGGATTTAGCTTAGGTATTTGCTGTTTTCAAGGCAATGGCTACTTTTGTTACAAACTGCCAATGCAAGCACGGATGCCTGCAATAAATACATACAATTGCTATAGCATTAGTTGCTGACTTGTATGTTTGAATGAGCCATCACATTCAAATCACTGATAAAACTTAAATGTACTGCCTCATTTCCTGCAAATGCAATGAATTCAAATAATACATTTCCAGCTAGCAGGTGTAGTAGGACACACATGGGTGTGAATGAACTATGTGTCCTTTGCCCTAGGCTTTTAGCATAACTGCAATTCTTACAATATACATATGAATCTCAACTACTGTTAGGATTTGCAAAAAGACATGCAGCCGAAATATCAAAACACAACACTGAGGCACACAGGAACTTTCTAACTACTGATGCTAAGCACATAAACCCAGGATTTTTCAGCTTATCTCTTTGATATGTAACAGTTGTTTATTATGCAGAAATTATATTGATGCTACAAAATATTCAGGAGGAATAATTTCAGGCCCTCCCCAGAAAAGGATTGAAGTGATGAGAAAATTACCCCCTTAAAAGAAAAATTGGTGCTTTTCATTAGAAATTAGAATGGTAGACCCTGAAAGGATTCTTTAAAAATTCAGTTCAGTTATGCTGGTATGGTCAAAAGCTTGTTCTGTGATCAGGCATGAGTATTCACTGTACAGATCTTCATACTAACTTACAGCTCTTCTGATATTCTGTGATTATGAGCAGTTCCAGTTTTGCTACTGAATACTCAACATGTGCTTTCCATAAATGGAGAATAATTGACTGACAATATGTGTGGTTTACTGACAGATAAAGGCAGGGTGGAGTGAACTTGTAGAAATACATAGAGATAAAAACCAAATGGAATCTTTTTCAGAAAACCAGTTTGCACAATTTATGACTCATCAAGAGAAATTCAACAAAAGGCCATGACTGACAGCCTATCAGAATTTTAGTAATTACTGTATATTCTTAAATGAAAAATCTTATGCCACCTTAAAAGTAAATGTATTACTGCAAGTGATCTTGCTTAAGCTTTTGTGGATGAAAGTTAACTCTGATGAAAATCTAAGGCACAGAGATTTTGAGAAAGGACAAAAAAATGGGGAGTCAAATATAGGAATGCATTTCCAAAATTGATCATTATGCCAACAATAAATTATTAAAAACTGCACCGCAAATTAGGTTTTTTTAATTTATAATTATTAGTCCTTCTGGATCATGTCTTTTGGGACTGCAAATCTGAAAACAAGATAGGTGTGTTCTTACAATTCTGTACACCCTTCTGTGGGCATTTCAAAATTAAAAAGGGGGGTGATAAAAGCATCAGCTATAAATGCTCTAAATAAATGAAAGGATTTAATAAATGAATGAATGCTAAAGGAAAGTATCAGAGGGCCCAACCAAGTACTAAAGACAAATGATATAGTTCTATTACTTATCATATAAGGATGCTACAATCCATTATATTAATATACTTTCAGAGAGTTGGAAATTTGGTTTAAATCTTAAATTAGAAAAGGGGCTATGCCAATTCCCATATTATCAGAGGGCATGAATTTGAATATATAAATTGATAACACATGACTCATAAGGAATTGAAAAAAAACAAATCTCAGTATTACGATACTTCATCCAGCACCATTCAGGCTTTAGCTTTAAATCAGTGCATATTTGCTGGCAGATTTAAACATTAGGAAGCTTTTCTTTGAGACTAAAGGAAATACACTAGCCAACTTGATACACATGTTTTGGAATAATTAATTTCAGGTTCTGCTTCATGACAAAAGTTATGAAAGACAGCCTGAGCCAGTGAGATAAGATGCAACATAAAGTAGCATACCTGGCTGTTTTGAATGGATTCAGATTTCCAGTTCTGGGTGGATTACATCCTAATATGCCACAGCCTCCTTCTTTACCAAGTGGAAAAGTGTAGGGTGGATGGTCCCATTACTAAATGAATTCATAGTCCCCAACATAGGTGCTTTAATTGTTCTATGAATACATGGAGTTTTACAGTGGATGTTCTGTCCTGGATCCAGTGCTTTTCAACATTCTCATAAATGACTTCGAAAAGGGGATAGGAAAAAAAATGTTCATCAAATTGGCAGATGACACAAAACTAGGAGAGATTACAAGAAGACCAGCAGATGAGTTTGAGGTTCAAAAGAACTTGGACAGAATTGAATATTAGGTCTTATCTAACAATGTGCAGTTCAGTGGAAAAAAAATGTAAAGCTCTGAATAGATAAGAAAAACTAGATGCTTGACGGGTAATATCAGCAACAGTGCATATGAGAAGGACCTGATCAATGCATGATCATCCATGAATTAAGCATGAGCCAGGAGTGTGCTGCACTTGGCAATACAATTTTGGGTTGCATCAACAGAGCTATAGTGTCTAGGTCACAGGAAGTAATAATTCTGCTGCATGCTGATAATACCTGGAATGCTGCACCCAGTTCTGTCACCACAGTATACTGAGAAATTGGAAAGGGTGAATAGAAAAAAAAAGGTGAGAGGATTGGACACTATAAAGAGCTATTAAATAAAGCTATTTAGGAAAAAAAGGCTATGCAAACCATTAATAATGGTCTTCAAATCCTGGAAAAGTTGTGATGGGAAAAGGATGAGGATTTTTTTTTTTATTGAAAATTTTTTAAAAGTTTTACAAATAAACAACCAACCCTCACCCCCCCTCCCAACCCCCCCTCCCTCCCCCCTCCCCGAACTTCCCAGAACTGGTTACAGGCTTATTTAAAATTTTAAAAAACCTAAACAAATTTTTACAACTTATAAAATAATTAATAATAAAATATACATAACATAAGCATTAAAAAAAATACTTAAAAAAGAAAGAAAAAAAGAGAGGAAATAGAGAGAGAAAGAAAGAAAAAAAAGGAAAAAGGGATAAAAAAGATAAAAAAAAGAAAGAAAAAAAAAGAAAAGACGGGAAAAGAAAAGAAAAAACAATCTGTAAAATATCAAAAAAAAATTTATACAATTATAAAAAAGCTAAATAATATTTATCCATATCCAAATTATATTGTATAAAATTTATCCATTTTTTCCCATACAACAAAAAATTTCTCTTGAGATTGCTCTTTTAAGAAAGCCGAAATCTTTGCCATTTCCGCCAAATAAGAAACTTTATAAAACCACTCTTGTAGGATAGGCAAAGATTCCTTCTTCCAATATTGTCCTACTAGCAGCCTTGCAGCTGTGATCAAATTTAACATCAATATAACTTCCTTAGCATCACAATCCGTAACAATACCTAATAAAAATAATTGCGGGGTAAATTTTACCCTCCTTCTAAAAATTCTTTGAATATTCCACCATATCTTAATCCAGAAAGCTTTTATATTTTTACATGACCACCAAATATGATAATAGGTAGCATCCAAACAACCACATCTCCAACATTTAGGCTGTAAATCAGGGTACATAATAGACAATTTTTGTGGGTCAAGGTGCCATCTATAAAACATTTTGTAAAAATTCTCTCTTAAATTCTGCGCTTGTGTGAATTTAACATTCCTTCTCTGGTTTGGTCAATCCATATCAATGTGTTTGCCTATTTGTGGAGAAGAGATCTTTCAGTTTATTGTTTGATCAAACTTTGTCCTTCAACAACTCCTTATAGAGTCCGAACTAAGGTTTTTAATTTAAATTTAAGAGAGCTGGATTTAAAACCTCAAACCATTGCAACAGAGGCCAATTTACAGCTTTCTCCAAAACAAAATGTTTCTTTGCTATCCAATCTCTTTTTCACCAAAAACCCTTCACTGTAGTAATATACTAAGTTTCCATATGATTAAAGGGAGAATATGGTCATGTCCCATTCTCAGGATAATTATGTCCATCTTCAGGTGAAGCTAAAAGAAACCAATTAGCTGTGATTTTTTTTATGAAAACTGATTGTCTAAGATAATAACTTCAAATTATTTTTGAGCTGAGGTGGCGCAGCAGTTAGAGTGCAGTACTGCAGGCCACTTTAGCTGACTGTGTTCAGCAGGTCAGCGGTTCAAATCTCACCGGCTCAAGGTTGACTCAGCCTTCCATCCTTCCGAGGGTAGGTAAAATGAGGACCCAGATTGTTGGGGGCAATGTAAATATATATATACATTGCTTACTGGTGTACACCGCTTAGAGAGTGCTTGCACTTAAAGCGGTATATAAGTCTCATAAATAAATAAATAAATAATTTTTTGGGCTGGCAGGAAGAGGTTATATTTGAATGGATCAGGACACGGCTATCTCTGTGCAAATAGCAATATTCTGTTTCACTGTATATACAGTAATTTTCATTAGGAAGTGTTAGATTTGAGTCTGGCCTTTTGGTTTCTTTTTATTTTTTTCCTTTTACAAATTTCTGATTATTGTATTAACTAATCATTGTAGTTGACTTATTTATCACTGTACAGAAGCAAATTATTATTATTAGATAATATTATTTTATGGAATAACAAAAATTAATGGAAGTTTGCAAAGCTCTTCGGGAGACTTGTAAGTCATTAAGTTTAGAAATTACTCTGGTGCATATGTTACCACAATCTAAGCACAAATCTAGAGGGGTTGTGTATTTGAGAATCAGTTTTCCTTTTCCTTTCTCTTTCTCTTTCCTTTTTCTTTTTTTACACAGAATGAATACTCTTCACATTTTTCTCCTTGGGGCAGGGGGAAATGATTGTATTTGACCACAGAAGATCTTGATGATCTGTTTTTGTGTTATGCTTCAAAAACTCATTGGAAAAATATGACATATCTATAACTCTTATAGCTATGAGAACACCTAATTACTCTTTCTGTTGCTTCTTAGAAGTATCTTAGAAAAGTATCTATTTTTAATTCAAGTAACCTTTGAAATCACATTTAAGTTTAAAAAAATATGCATGTCAGGGAAGGGAAAAGTTTATTGTGACTACCCATCATGCCCACTAAGCCATGGTTTGTGTAAACATGGCTTTTCATTAAGTCACACCTATCTTGGTTCACATGTTATACTTAAACCAGCAGTAACCCACATTTTTTTCTTATGAGAACTATTGCATCTCTCCCAAAGCACTTTGTGCGTTGTCCAAATGATAATATTGAAATCTAGGTTTCTTGCAGCCTGCCTTACCATAATTCCTTAGTTAGAATAGTTCCATGCATGCCATACAATTTATACAAAATTAAAACGTAGATCATATACATCCAAGAGTTGCTCTCTTTAATGCCCCTGAATATAAACTGATATATTGGATTGAGTTTCAGTTACATAAAGGGTAATTCTGATCTCAGAGAGTTTGATGATATAATCTTTTATGTAGAAGGTGGTGGGCTACTTTTCATCGGATGTGTTCTGATGGTTTAATCTGGATTCCTGCACTAAGCAAGGAGTTAGAGCTAATTGCCTAAAAGGCTCCTTAAAAATCTTTGCCTCTATAAAATTACTTTGTGCAAATTAAAAATGAACATATGATAAGAAATGAAAAAGGGTTTGCAGCTGGACAATTTTCTTACGTATTCATAAGCTAAATGTAGAAATATACCCTCTCCTTCCCCCTCAGATTCAAATACTGATCTTTTAATTGTACTTTCAGTTAAAGATCAGGGTTTGTGGCTGTAGAGTTATGATTCAATCCATCCATATTACTTCGTAAATCCATTACATATGCAGACCAGACCTTATTTTTATTCTTTGTTTCAGGATGCCAAGACATTTCCTATAGCTAGGCCTTCCTTGATAATCTTCCAGAATTTATCTCCAATTATTTTCTTGGTTAGCTTGTGTTCTTTCTAACTACAGTCCTCTGAAAATAACACTGTAGCATTATTAATACATGATCTTATTAACCCCTTGTGGTAATACCCATGCAATGTCTTTAAAGTCACAGTTGTTTTAATTAGTGCATCAGCATGAAGCATGGCTTCCACCCAAAATTGCCATATGGCACACCACTTGGGGAATCTTCTCATATACTCAGAGGGCACAAATGCGTTTATTGAAAATTTAAAATGTATTATTTATCAGGGAAGAAGGAAAATTAATTCCCGATTTATCCTCAACACACAAGAGAAGCGAAGAAAGTAGGCTTTATCACTAACACTGAGGCACCAGGATACATTGTTTTGTGAATGTTTTTACCCCTGTGAAAATTTCCAGTGATTTTGTTTTACACTCTCTTAATTTTCTTGAAATATTTACAAGCCATTTATCTATTAGCATTAATAAGGTAATCTGAAGCAATGTACAAAGTTAGGAATAAAAATTACAATGGTATAAAACATCAGGTTATTACAAAACACACAGGACTCGGGCAATAAAAAAAATAAAAATATTACACAATATCACACAATTCTATTTAGGCAGGGATTACAACAAGGAAAGGTGGGGTCCAAATGTTCACATGAAAGAGGCAAGAAGATGTTTGGTTTGTTGTTGTTTTTTTAATCTCTTTGCCATTGAACAAATCCCACTTGCAATTCAAGAAAGAGGGAAAATAGACTTCCAGTTCCGGATCACGGCGCCTGCAGCTGTGCAAAGAGACTGTTCTCTTTGCCAGCTGATTCTCCACTGCCGATAGACCCTTAATCGGGTCGAAAAGCCACCCTGGAGGGGCAGCTACCACTGAGGAGGTCCTCGTTGTCCATGGGAGAGTGGCAGCTTCTTCCACGGCCTGAGATTGCTCCTTTGGGCCGATGGTGGAAAGACCGGCCAGTAAAATGGTCGTTCACCTTGCCGCTGTAACCAGAAGTCAGAAGAACATCTAAGCACCAGAACCAACATGGCTAAGCTGGGTGAGACTTTTTTTCTTTCCCTCTCTTGGTTCTCCTTTTTCTTTTGTGCCTGTAAAAAGCACTTTTGAAATTATTTCTCTGCTCTATGAAAGCGCCGTTTGTGAATGTGGGAAAAAGAAGCTTAAAAGGACTGAATTAATTTAAAGTGACTTTTTTCTATTTTTATTTTTTTTTATTCACTTTGGGGTCTTGGAATTTTTTTTTAATATTGAATCTACTATTGGACTCAGTCTACATCTGAAGAATTCTCCTTTTTTCTGTGTTTTCTGATCTTGTTTATAATATTTCTGGTCTCTGGGAGGAGATTTTATACTTTACTGAGGACACCTTGTAGAAAAAGTTAAAACTGCAACTGTCTCTTTTTCTGATAGTGAGACTGACTTTGACCTTCAGATTACCATAAAAAGGAAAAAGACAAAGAAATTTAACAGCTGTATTGGTGGGGGTGGATACTGATTAAATGTTCCTTGAACACAGCCTCTACTAAATGATACAGACTGTTTCTAATTATTTTTGAAACGGAGAAACCCTATGTTCAACCTGACTATAAACTCATACTGGAAAAACTTTATGAAGCTACTGATGAAATATGTTTGCAAATAAAATATGTTATGGCAATAAAAAACAGAAATCCTGCTTTGAATTTACAAATTGACCCCCAGACTCTATCTGAGCTTTCGATAGACCAAAAAACAACAGAAGCGGGATCAACTAAGGGTAAAGAAGATTCCACTTTACTTCGTATGCATGCTAATGAGATCTCTGAGGAACTAAAAAGGATTGTAACTAAACCACTTACAACTTTAAAAACAACAGAAATGGACAGACAAGCTTAACTAACTGAGAACTATGGTAGCTTGGATAAGCAACTATTAACTACAAAGTTGGACATAACTGAGCCTGTTATTCAACAATTTCAAATGTGGAGACTTGACTCTTTAAAACAACAAGGGATTACTTACAAAGGAGCTAGGACTCTAAAACAGAAAAGGGGATGCTTTTGTTTGACCCAAAGGATACTACAAGGCATAAAAAGTGACTTGTTCATTGATATAGAGGTGTTGTTATGGAAATCTATCTGGCATAAAAAGAAAGCTAGAATAAGATTTAAGAGTGTGACTTAAGGCTTTATGTAATGGGTTTAAAAGGCTTACTAGATATGGACTGATTTATGGCTTAAGACAGTTAAATAAGATGTTAGATTGAATAAAAATTAATTAAAGGTTTGAATTTAATAACAAGATGTTCGTCTATGTATTAACATGTTTGTTGTGAATATAGTAATTTTGGGAGGAGGTTAAAGGAATTTGACACAGATATTGAGGGATTGATAGATTATAAAGTATAATAGAAATAGAAAGATATTTTTCTTTTTTCTCTTTTTTGTTTTGTCTTTGTTTTTCTTTTGTTTCTTGTTCTTTTTTTTCTCTTTTCTTTTTTGAACTAATATTTTTTTTATTAGAAATGATAGCTATTTTGTAATGGAAGAAGAATAAGAAAAAAAAGAAGAAATGATACTAATAAATGTTTATTGAATATGTTAAGGAAAAAGATAATGGAGAGACACCCATTAATTATGTATTTAGATTAGAAATATGGAATATAGCAACAGAAATAGTAAAGCTTAATACAGGATTTAGATTTATTTAGATGAAATGTTATTAAGAAAAAAGAAGGAATGATATTAATAAATGATTATTGATTATGTTAAGGAAAAATGGAATGGAGAGACACCTGAAGTGTTAATCATGTATTTATATTAGCAATATGGAATATAGCATTTGAAATAGTAAAGCTTAATATAGGATTTGGATTTATTTAGATGAAAGGTTATTGATGATTGTTTTGATTGACTTAGTTGTATTGAAATACATTAACTTGAATATAATATGTTACTAGAGGGAAAAGAGAGGGGTTTTTTAACGATTTAATCTGAACTTTATGAGTATGACTTTGTTTGTGGACAATTGATTGCCCTGCTGCCATGTTGATTCTTAAGCACTTGTTTGTAAAATGAAAAAAAAAAAAAAACGAATAAAACTTGTTTAAAAAAAACGAAAGAGGGAAAGTAAACTGAATTTCCCTAGATTTTGTTTTCCTTCTTGGGTTCTCTGAAGAGTTCTGCACACTTGTTTCAAAATAGTGCAAGAACTCTTTTAATCCTTTCCTTTGTTAATCAATAACAAGCACTTTATTATCCAATGACCATTGATGATTGTTTCACAAGAAAAGATTAGCAGCAGAGGTCTCATGCTCTTTGCAAGCAGGAGTGAAGCTGGGCAGCATGCAACAACTAAATAAAAGAATAAAATATAAAAACCCTAATTATAAAAAAAACATAAAACAATCATTATTAAAACTTTTAAAATATCATTAAAAATTAAAATATACAAACCATAAGGCATGGGAAAAGTAACACCATGAATATCTTATCCAAGGGTCTGGGGGCTATGAGAGTCTAGAGGGGGAACAACAGTCTTCAGTTGAATCCTGGTAAGACTGATCAGCTTTGGGTATTGGGACCTACCATCTAGCACTATGCCATCTTTGGTGCTAGATGAGATTGTATTGCCCACTGCTTTAGATGAGATGAGGCCGCACTACCCAGGACAGATCTAGTGCTTGTTATGGGAATCCTCCTAGACTCATTACTACTGCTCAAAGAACAAATGGCAATAATGGCCAGTATGGTCTTTGTACAGCTTTGTGTTGTATGCCAGTTTGTGCTCATTGCTAGATCAGGAGGCTTTATTTACAATCATTCATGCCCTAGTCACCTTCAGATTGGACTATCCCCTCTCTTTGTTCTGATCAGAGGAAGAGAAGATCTCTGCTCTTTCCTTCTGTAAAAATAACAATCTTGCATTCTCTGTTCTTCTTTCGTAGTAAACAATACAACATTACATGATCATGTGTCCATTGCTTCCTAAGGGGAGAAAATGGAGACTTTAATCTGTTTATGAATGCACAATATAAAAATATCCCAATCACCAATGACTGAAACAAACCTGGAGAAAGGAGGCAAATTAGCACAACAACATGCTCCCACACCCAATCTTCTAAGCTGATCCAGAAGAATATATGGTTGATGATATCAAAAGCCATGAGACATTTAATAGCACATAGATGGAAGCACATCCCCCATCCTACCAATGCCAGAGATGATCCAAAAGCATGATCAATATATCTAGGGTTGGTAAGGAAAGAAGCCATCAAAGCAGCATGACACGACATAAAGCATTGATCTTGGGATTTGACAGTGAGTACATACACTCTCTCTTGTTTAAATACAGCACTGGAAAACATTTTTCCTCATCAATGACATTATTAAATTGTCAAAAACAATACCTATATATGTTTTATTCAAAGTTAGGTTAGCCTTTATGTATGGACTTCAACTGCATAAAGTGGCTAAATGCCACTGGTTTATTTTCAGATAGATTATTATATGTTTTATCATCCAGATTCTAATGACTCCTATTCAAAAAGTACCTTAAAGCAGGGGTCCCCACCCCCAGTCCATGGATCAGAATCGGGCCGTGGCATTCCAGCAAACAAGCAAAGCCCCATCCACATATGCAGGCAGTACACAAAACCACACCCCCTCTGGTCTGTGGAAAAACCTCTCTCACGGAACTGGTCCCTGGTGTCCAAAAGGTTGGGGACTCTGCCTTAAAGGAAAGAACAGAAAACTACTTTATGTCTTCTCTTTTCATAGTATCTTAGTATATTTCATAAAAACCAAAGGAGGCCCAGTCCTGGTTAGTATTTAGACATCTGTCTAGTTGGCTAGACTGGAAAGGAGGAAAAAGTAGAAAATAATAGTCACAACTTTTATTTTTTTGCAACAAAACAAAACAAAACAAAAGCTGAGGTTTCTTGAAAGCTATCTTTATATATGTATCCTTGATCCAGTTTTAATTCTGTGCATTAAATGGCACACAATTTACAGGCCCAGATGGTGGTGCACATTTCTGTTTGCATCAAAAGATCTGTTCAATCTGGATCCCAATGTGCATTGCCAAATTGAAATAGCATACATTCTCCTTCTCAGTTTCTGATTTAAAAACTAGAAAGGCCTACATTGTATCATAGAATTGCATCAATCCCACCTTCAGCTATTTTTCTCTTTCTATTTTAAAATGTAAGGCTTTATGTTTAAGAATATTGAAGCTATAGCTATCTAAAACATATATTCCCAATATTAAGTCTTATTAAATGATACACAGATCTTTCTACTGATGCAATAAAACAAGAGAATCTAATTAAACATGAAGATGAATGAATGACAATTGACATGAGCTTGTTTTGAGCAGAGTAACATAATAGATCAGGCATGTCAAACTCGCGTCGTCATGTGACATCGCACGATGTATCGGAACTTTTTCCCAATTGCAATGGGGTGGGTGTGGTTTCAGCGTGACGCATCCAGCTTGTAGGCCAGCGGTTTGACATGCCTCTCAATAGATGGAAAGAGCACCAGATATCAAGAAGTGAGGAAGTCTGAGGAAAAAGACAAGACTTGAAAGAAGAGAATAGCTTTTCCTTGTGTTAGAATCGTATCAAGGGAGCAGGCAGAGAATTAAGCTTGAGTGTAGATAAACCAGGATAAAATATGATTATATTTTTTTCTCTTAAAGCCAAACTAACAATGGAACTCTGGAATTGTGGTCTAATTTTCCTTTGCATATCTTGCATATGGCCTTTTGGTTTAGCAAATACCAGTATATTCTGCTCCATCTAAACAGTGAGTTAACAGCAAGGAGCCAAGCATCTGGGCCAGCAATTTGGAGTTTTGCCTTGGCTTTTCGTAAGCACACCATATGATCAAACACATCTGCACCTGTGCAAACTGGCAAAGATAAGCCAATTTTGCATTCTCGCTACAGAAAATCAACAAAGGAATTTTCTGTCATTTCATACATATTTTTAATTAGGAGTTTTAAAACTCTGCAAACAATCTATAAAAGCATCATTTGGTTTCTTCCAATATGTGTTTACTTAAACATAATTCTTCCCACTTTTGGAAGTTTGCAATCCAAAGATTGAACTCCATGAATGTGAGACAAATTTTCAACTACATTTAAGCTGCTCTGGCACTAGAATTGACATGGTTGGGAACTGTTACGCAAATACCCGCTTTGATTTTTGGAAGGATAAGCTTATAGATAATGCAGAAAGTGTATAGGACTGCAGCTAGACTATTTAAGCTTCAACAGATTTTACTGAAAAATACTCACTAAAATCTGCTTAGGCTATTTTTGCATGTTTTATTTTAAAAGTCTTCATGCAGAGCTATCTACATTTATTTGTCTTTCTTTCTTTCTTTCTTTCTTTCTTTCTTTCTTTCTTTCTTTCTTTCTTTCTTTCTTCTCTCTCTCTCTCTCTCTCTCTCTCTCTCTCTCTCTCTCTCTCTCTCTTTCTGTGTGTGTGTGTGTGCGCATAATTGTACATAAACTGTTGCACATTTGAGAGTTAAAACATTTTTAATTAAGCATATTTTCTTGCAGCCAAGTCCCATTGAATTATGTAGGGTTTATCCCTAAAGAAAATGTAAACATACATAATATTACAGCCACTGGCTAGAGTTTCAAGAATGCTTATTTAGAGAAAAACCTGAAGGAATATTATGCATTAGTTTAAGAGGATGATTATAAAGATGCCCTTCCATCAATAAGGCACTTAGGAGATCTTACAAGCTCAGCAGTCATAGTGTATTATATAAAGTCCCCTTTATTTCATCCATGTATCCTTTCTACACTTGCAAAGGCTCCCGGTGTGGCCTACGTATCAGTAGAAAGACCTTAACTGTACAATTTCAAAAGGCATCACAGAAAAGGAAAAGCAAATATATTTTCTTTGTCTCTTCCTGTGCCACAGCAGAGTAATGAGATGAGTAAGAGAGAAACAAAGCTTGATGGAGCTGGCTTCTCAGATTGGAATTCATTTATAAGGTAATTTCCTTCTGAGAAAATATTAAGAATATGCTGCATGTTTCAATAAAAAGACAATATGCTTTAGCCAGATGGCAATATTTAAGCTTACCTTCTTTCAAAGACAGTTTTGGGAGATTTAAGTACTTTTTCTTTTATTTCTGAAAGATGTATGTATGAATAAGGTTTATATGACTAAATTCCATTGTTTATTGATTGGTGGTAATGAACCATAATATAGGGAGAATCCACACGCTCCCTTTTAATATAAGAAAGCCCCCAAATAAGCAAAGAAATGCCTCCCCATCCCCAGAAGAGAAAAGACTTCCCTGAAGTAAAACCACTCAAATGGCCAGCCCCTGTGAATGGATATTTAGTTTTACAAACTATTCTATTCATAAAGAAAACACTTTTAGCTACATCTCCCACAGAAGGCTGGAATTGATCAAATTAAAAAAGCAGAGAGGCAAAGACACCTAAGATTTACATCCCCCCCCCCCCAGCTCCAAAGATAGAATGCAACTCTCAGTCACAATGGGAGTCAGGCAACAATAATAAGAATACTAAAAGGGCACACTCAGGTAAAGATTAAAGTACATTTCACAACAAATCTGGGCATCTAAATCACAAAGCCCTGGAACCACATAAAAACCCATCCACGCACTAGTTTGTTTTGTCAGCTGTCCTAAACCGATTGCTATGTCACTTCACTTTTGATTCCTAAATAAATGGAAACCTCCTTTCCTGCAGACTGCTTCCAATTCATTTTTCCAGCATCTTTCTCCCAGCTTGGAACCAGACCAGATTTTACTTCCAGTGATAAGAAAACTTGTTTGTTTTCCATTATAGGGACCAACCTAGGTTCTCTTTCTATGCTTTCCCACACTTCTCCCATTTTCTAGTGACCTGGCTGAAATAATAATCTGAAAGCATTTATAGTATTTTTAATATATTAACTATCATTGATATATCATTTGAAACCAATAAACCATGGTTAGTCTTGAGTATGATTTTTTTGAAAGAAGCCAACCTCAGCCAAACATAAAGTTGACTTCAATACACACCAGCCATTATTCCAGGCTAATATAACATTTTTTACTCTCCTCCTGATCATCCCATTGAAGTAAAGGAGATGATATGTATAAGACCAGGGGAAGATGCAATACATTCTCATAATGATAAATCCTATGTAATATAAAGAGAGAACCTGCTTCTTCAGGGCCACACCTGAACCAGAAGAACATAGTAAGGCAATATTTAGACAAAAGAACAAATTGTGCATCATGACATTACAACTCACTTTCTCCTCCTTATATATATGGACATGATGTAGGCCATATATTCCAAAGGGAGAAAAATGTCATTGCAATGTTGGGATGCATACTTTGTCATTTGCACTTCCACTTCTTGCAGATGCTCATGTTTTGACTTCAAAACCCTTTGAAACACTCCCTCTGCCAAAATTGTGACTGAATTTTCATGTAATGAAAGAAGAGATGAACTAAAGAATCATAATAACTAGTTTTAATTAAATACATTTAACTTTTTGCAGGTTAGTTCTCCAATATGATACTCAATTTCCAAATGCAATACTCTCCAAATGTCCATATTATACATCCATGGGTTCATAGTATATCCAGCCAACAACTAGGATGGATGACTAGGAGTTCTTGTACACTGATGTAAAGAAACCCTATTCTCTATTTCTCCTGTTCACATATCAATTGGAGACTATGACACCAGTTCAACATTCAGTGGATATGAATGATGGTGTGTGTAGTTTGAAGTTTTCAAACATAAATTACATAAATTATTTCTACATATCTTTAAATGTTAATATATACAATGATTTTTTTTCAGCATCTATAATGCTCTTCTTGGAAAAGAAAGATAGTCCTCACAGTGACAAACATTACCTCTACACAGACTTCTTATTTTTCCTTTCCTTTCCTTTCTTTTCCTTGGGGGGAAATTGATTCTACCAGGTCGGAGCCACCACAGAAAAGGCCCTTCTCCGAGGGCCCACCAGCCGACATTGTCTGGCCAACGGGACCTGAAGGAGGCCCAATCTATGGGACCTCACCGGTCTCTGGGAACTGTAATGTAGGCCTTTCAGTATGCGGTCCTATAAGTAACCTGGCCCTATGCCATGAAGGGCTTTAAAGGTGATAACCAACACCTTGAATTGCATCCAGAGACCCATAGGAAGCCAGTGCAGCTTGCGGAGGATAGGTGACACGTGGGCATACCTTGGCGCGCCCACAATCGCTCTCGCGGCTGCATTCTGAACCAACTACAGCCTCCGAATGCTCTTCAAGGGTAGCCCCATGTAGAGCGTGTTACAGTAATCCTTTCCTTTCCTCCCCTTTCCCCTTTCCCCTTTCCCCTTTCCCCTTCTTTCTCCTTTCCCTTTTCTCTTTCCTTTCAAATATTCTGCAGTTCAAGAACTATATGTAGTGTGAAGATTCTCAAGCATAAGTTAGGATTATTAATATGAGTGAATAAAATGATTACACTGTCACGGTGACACATTGGGGTGATTATTACTATTACGTACTGATGCCAGGGCTTGTTTTGTTCTAAAATATAATTCTTAAAAGAAATTGCCTTATCTGAAAAAGTCAGTTTGTCCTCCCAATTTAGATTTTAAGCCAAACAAGATGGGAAAATAGAAATGTTAGTTCTGAGAACAGAAGTAAAAGAGCATTGCCAGGTCAGGAAGTTTCAGGTGGCTGCATCCAAAGGTACTATGTAAATAGACAAAATGTTTTTTTTAAAAAAACAAGATGCAAGTTTTGTTTGGAGATTTGTTTGGATTAACAAAAAAAAATCCTAAACCTTACTTCAACAATGCAGGAATAGTACAGTACTTCTGTCAAATCCACAATAACATCCAAACTTTTTCTTCTTAAAATATTTCATTTGTGAAATATAACAACCAGAAGTACAGCAAAAATATAATAGTGTTAATATAATCAGGAAAGACTGTACTGAATAACGATTAAATGAGTGACATTTGAAGAACATTAAGTGTTCATATACAACTACCTCATTCCTGTAACATGTTATTAAATCTAGCCATGTAAACCATCCATTGTTTCTTCTTCTCAGTTTTAATATAATATGTTATTCCAATACAATGATATTTATATAACACACTTAAAGATTCTTAATATTTTTTTCACATGTCTGTAACCCAGGAAATTGCAGTAAAGTTGGAAAAAATAAGTGAAACTGGTGCTTGGGATAGATCTATTTTCAGTCTTTGATTGTGAATACAGGTAACAAAATCAAGCTATTTCTTCATATCTAGAAGATTTTTTTATTATTTATCTGTTATTTATCTATTTAATATATTTCAATTTATTGGATTTAAAAAGATTATAAATAAGTATAGGGTCTATGGAGGATGAAGATGTTCTTTGCATCACTGCTAATTCAAAAATTGTCAAAACACTTAAAGTGTTCATAGGAATTAGAAAAAGGAATTGACAGGAAATCAACAAATAGGAGTTTCCTATGGGATATTTTCTTAAACTCAGGACTAGTTAGTTTGAAAAAAAAAAGGCTAACCCAAAATAGCAACATACAGTATATAACCTATAGAAAATATCTATCAGCTATCTACACTTTTTTTCCTCCTCAGACCATCACATTCTTTCTCTATTCCACTTCTGTTTTCATTCTTTTCAATCCAACAGGATGTTGGAAAGAAATTATATGAAGGCATCACCCAATGTCTGTCCAGCTGTGATATAACTTTGAGAGCACCACGGAATCAAATCTGAACTAAATGTGAAAGGAAAAGCCAGCAAAAGAAAGACTTGAGTTTGAAAAATGGGCTGAATCTGTGAGACCTGCAGAGAAGACAATTTAAAAAAAAAAAATCTCCCACTGCTACATTTAAAAGCTTCTGAATATGAAATAGAAAGTTTTGTAAATATGCATGGGAAAGGAGCAGGGAAGAAATCAGGGATCCAGAAAAGGACTTCCACTTTGTATAGAAGGTGTTAGGAGGTAAAGAAAGTGAAAAATTCTGACCAGTGTAAAAGGGTACCACCCACAAGCTCTAAAGCACCACAACATTGCAAACAATCCAAATAAAGCATAGCTCACATAGAATTGGGTGTGGGATATGGACTTGCTTGGCTTTGCAAAGTTCCATGGCATTAATTTTGAACTAACACAGACTATTTGTGAGTGCGCCATTTTAGAAAGAATGTGGGGGCACAATGGTTTGATTGATCAAAACACTCTCACATTTTGGTAACTCCAAACCACTCAGACTTAATTTTCTACAACTTCCTGAGTAATCGTGGCTTTCATTTGCCAAAGTGATTATCCACCATTGCAGGTAGTCCTTGACTTATAACAGTTCATTTAGGGACCATTTGAAGTTACAACAGCATTGAAAAAAACAATTTTTTCACACTTATTACCGTTGCAGCATCCCCATGGTCACATGATCAAAATTATGATCATGTGATCACCTTTTGTGACCTTCTGACAAGCAGAGTCAATGGGGAAGCCAGTTTCACTTAATAACCATGTTACTAACTTAACAACTATGGTGATTCACTTAACAACTTGACAAGAAAGGTCTTAAAATGGGGCAAAATTCACTTAGCAAATGTGTCACTAAGCAACAGAAATTTTGGGCTCAACTGTGGTCATAATTCGAGGACTTTCTGTATTACATTTACACTTTATTTTAATTAGTGGAAACCACTGAAATATTTTTAGCATAGAGATTCATGTTATCTATTCCAATAAATCAGTTATAACCTCTTTCAACATGTTGCTTTCCATTTCCTTCCATTTCCTCTTGGACTGTTAAAACAGTGTTTCTCCGTCCATGCCTTTTAGATGTTCTTGTAATAATCTTTTAGCTGATATTCTGTTTTCTGAATGCACGGGGCCATCTTGACTTCATAAGAATCCATCCTTAGGATAGGAGCTTGCCATTATTATAGTAGCTATGTATGAGGCAACATTGCAGATGTTAAAAACAAAAGTTAAAGAGAGAAAAAAATAATCAGAAAAATTGGTTTGCAAGCCAAGTTGACTTGAAAGAGCTCCTGATGAATCCCAAAGTGATTGCTTACCCATTGTAAAAGCTTCATTGTTATATCACAATGGGAAAAAGAGTTCAAGGACTGCTACAAGGTTGGTGAAGGAAAATAAAGAGCAATGAAAAGGAAAGAACAAAAAGATGCTTTCTGTACACTAAATGGCATGGCTCATCATTCTCCTTTTCACTGTATATATAAAATCATTTGACACAGCTGTGCATGTTATCGAAAACGTATTCCTCTTAAAGGGAACTGCTCCCACAACAGTGTTTGCACTGTTCTTATTTTAATTTTAAGGTTTGTGGGAGTCCTGGTGATTTCTTCCTTCTATTCTTCCACAAATAGGTGTCACTAAATATTACTGGTACAAATTAAAATAGTAAAAGTAATGGCCAGTGAAAAGGTTACTATGATATGAAACAAGAAAGCAGATTAAGAAATTGGCCAGGTGCAGTATGTATCTAGGTGAATGCTTTAACTATAGTTAACACCAAGGCTTATTATATGTTATGTAAGTGCAATCATTTAAAGTGAAGCTGTAATTTCTGCCAACATTTTGGCTGATCTCCCAAAGGTGTTTTTCTACAATGCTAGTGTATGTATCCTTTGAAGGCCAGATTTTTACACAAAGTATTTCTCTATTACAAAATCTGGAAAAGAAATATGTTTAACTGACATTAAACATGTCATCTGGGTAGTCAGATAGTTATTTTAATTTTAACAGGTGTTGATGTTCTAATTTTTAAAGTTATGTACAAATGTTAAAAATACTAAACGCATGAATTATTTGCATTACATTCAGAAAATATACTATGTATCACAGAATCGTGTGATCAGATATAATTTATCACTTCAATTATTCAAAGATGTGTGTGTGTGTGTATGTGTGTGGGAGAGAGAGAGAGAGAGAGATGTTTTCTAGATTAAGATTAAAGAGATGCTTGTTTGTTTAGGAAGAAATGCATATCAACCTAGTCATGAATGAAGGCAAATATACGTGTCCCAGGATAATGTTGCAGGATCCAATCTGGGTTGATCACTGGGACCAGAGGGGAAACAGGCCCTTTGTCAATCAACAGGTGTGCTGATTTACCCCCAGCGTATTAAGTACTTACCCTAGGTGGTGGGGGCTTGGCAGCACAAGGAAATAACAGCCAACGACTTAATAGCCAGCCATCAACACCCCAATCTACATCTAAAAAGCTACACCCAGCAGCCACCATATAAATACCATACACAGAACAGTCCAGAGCACACAGAGAAGTTTCCTGAAGATGGGCTCCAGCATGAGTCCAAAAGTTCGGAAGACAAAACCTACCAGTCCTGGTGACCAACCCAGTTTGGATCCAGCAAACCCAGTCATATTCTGCAGGGCAATGCAATTTAAAATATGTTTACTTTTGAATGGTTTGCAAAATAATTAATGTATTTGTTGCAAATCTGAGGCCTCTCCTTGTTCTGTTTTCACCAATATATCAGAATGATTCCTCTCATGACAGCTAAAGAACTTTGGTAAAGAAGTTTTGTATTTATTTACTGAAAATAGATTGAACATGTCTAGATGTATGAGACTACTTTAATACACAGCCATTCTACTGGTTTCATGTTCTATAACGTTCCAAAGAATGTATTCAAGTTTTGAGATTAGGATACTGTGCTTTTTCCCATTACATTGTCCCATCATTGGCTGGGTCTGGTGAAATTTCTAACATCAGTGCTATCACGAATGTAGCTGACCTAAAATAAGACATTATAAAAAGAAAAGTGGAGGTACTGTTTCCTGAAGTGGGCAGTACATGTCATAACATTATTTAAGGTTCTATTCAGATTTACATTGCTAATAGTAATATTATTGAAACCAAACATTTGAGAATGTCTGGGTCCAATTTTTTTCAAACAAATACAAAAGGTTTAGGTTTCATTGTTATTTTGGTTAACTTTCATTAAAAGAAAAGTTTTAATTTTTGACCATTTTGTTGAGCAGTATGCCCCCAATATCTGTAGAGAAAATATTTTATTCTTTTCATTAATCTTCAAAAACATTTCTTTGTTAACAATTTCTTTTCACTATACTTTCTTCCCCTGTGGGAAAACATCGTATCTGATCTTCTGGCATCAGGAGACACAGAAATAGAGAGCTAAGATATATTTCTGTGATCATTTAATGTAGCTCGTAAGAAGGTGAAGCTCTCCTGTCTAACAAAAATCAAAGTAAGCTTGTATGGAGCACATTTTTTCAGTGGCAGATAAATGAAAGGTGCGTTGTGGCTGAGATGAGTTCCATGCATCATTATGACTTATCAATTTTCTGGTTTCCACAAAATAATAGATAAGTAACGGCACTCCACAAACGACTTTTTCAGAAGGGCTTCAGACTGAATGCTCTTTAAACAGGATGCCATTTAAATAATTTGAATGAAATTAAAACAATGGCCCATTGTTCATGTATCAATTTTTCAAAAGCCCCACATGAAGCTAAGATATAAAGTCACAAATGGTCCTGTCATATATAAAATACATCTACAGTTTTAAAAAGATTACAACATTCAATTCAAAGCAATTGGTCAAGTTCTGAAATGCCCTTACATTCCTTTAGTACAGCTGCTGTTGTTTTCTGTTGCTGTTTTTCTTGGGGCTAGATCTGATAGACCAGAACTTTTCTACATGCTTAAAAAAGTCCTGAGCTATTGCTTTCTCTAGCAGTATTTAGGTATCTTGGTCTACTGCTAACCCTCATGATTTTAGTTGCTTTGAGAGGTTCTGATTTAACGTTTTCTTTAGGGGCACTAAACAATAACACTTACCAACCATAAACTCAGGATCAAACCTATTCTATGGTAACCAGGGAGTCAAAATATAATCTCTTTCTCCCTTTATGTGGCATCAGACTGCCTGCCATCAGCCTTGTTTAAAGAGATCAATCCTCTTTTTAAAGAAAAAGCAACAAGTTTAGTTGTGTGATGGGATGCAATCTAAATTCCCAGAAGGGAGGAAGGTCATTCCAGAGATATAAGAGGCAGCTCAGTTCAGATATTTGTGTGAGAGAAAGAGAGTGAAGAAAAGCTCCTCCCTAATAGTTCTCAGAGCTTGTTATAGATCAGGGGTGTCAAACTGCCGGCCCGTGAGCCGGACGCGTCATCCGGAAGCCGCGCCCACCCCATTGCCGGCAATGGCAAAACCATCCTGATACATTGCACAATGTCACATGACATCACGAGTTTGACATGCCTATTCTAAATGGTAGGGTACTTCAGTTTGGCAAGAGTCTACCTGTATAATTCCAGTGTCTCAGTAAATGCCAGATCTTAATGACTTTCCAAAAAGCTAGAAGGGTGGGGGTATCTGTCAAATCAATAGTGTGTGTGTGTGGGGGGGGGGGTTTCCACAAGTTATGGATACCCATGGAAAAGTTGTGTTTTCTGAGGTCTCACTAGATGTCAGGATTTCAGGGAGGGGATCCCCTTTTTGATATATATGACATAATCTAATTAATGACACCGTTAACATTTTACTTCACTTGAGCTGGGATTGCATGTTCTGCTAGAACAGATATGTTGTACATAAAACACTTTAAAAAGAGTATATGGGCATGTCTCAGATTGGTTCATGGCATCTCTCTTGCCTTCCATACAAATGATTTGTCATAATTTTTAAAAAAAAACCAAACCAAAAAAAACAAAAAACTAAAGGGGACCAAAATAATCTGATCCATGCCATATCCTTCTTATTAAGGAGTGTGATAAACATGTAAATTGCAATTTGATAACATTTCCACCCTAGAGTAAAGATATCATGGAGTAAGCAGTTATACCAAAAGTTCTTTTTTCCACAAAATTTCACCTTTTTAATGCAGAGAGGAATGCCCAAAATAGTTTAGAAAGCATGCTATCACAATCCTTTCCTTAAAACTCTGCAGATATTTCCTTGCATGCTTTTAAATTTAGACTAACTATGGGGGTGGCCTTCATGTTAATGCTTAAAAACCAGATCTAACATTCTTAGCAATACATCTACTGTCCCTTAGTGCAATCTCTTACTTCTTAAAGACTGTTTAAGTAGGACATGCAGCAATAATCATTAATACATTTATCTTCCATTAACTGGACCAATTCTTGCATAGAAGACCAGCAATACAGATATTCAGTCAATAATGGTTGAAGGTAGATTTCAAAAGAGAAACTAAGTACAGAAATCTGAACATTAACAAAGCTGATTTGTAATAAAGCATTTTCAAGTGGGTGAAAAAAACCCCTCCTTTTCAGAGGCCTTTGATTGCCTTATATTTTTTATTTGTTTCTCTGCTGAAATAATGTAACTAATTTATGTAATTAATTCTTCTCATGTAGACTTGATGGAACACTGGGTGAATAGGTTGCTTGGTGGAACTACATGTTCATTTCTAATTCTACATTATGCAGGTGGTATACACTGACAGAAAAGCATCCTGTCTGCAGATGTTTAACCACAGCATGAGGAAGGTGACATAGATAGTGTCTGAGGAGAGTAGTGCATTAACCTTCACTCTTTCCCAATACATTAAACAATGAACCCCTAAAGAAAGCTATTATATCCTTTGGTCAAAAGTATAAAAGCACACTAATCTATAACTAGTTATTCAAAGGAGCACTTTACTTTGATGACAGTTCAAGCAAAGTGACTTGTGAAGCACAGTGTCCCAATTGATTGTCAGAGTAGAGTAACCACAGTGCTTTTCTTATGTTGTGTTGCTCCTCCACAGAAGTCACTTACATCAGTGGCCAGCTGAGTGGGATCAATCTTGAGTTGATGTCTCACCACATCAAGGCAAGTGTTGCATATAAATGCATAATTTGTAAGATGTGCATGTTAAAATGTACATATTTAGAGACCTCTATAAACAAGTTTGAAAGAAAATCAGTAAAATCAGGATGGAACAAAACCAAGTTTGAAAAAAAAATGAACAGAATAAAATTAAACTTGACAGATTCAATCAACACTATCCAGGATACATTTTGGGGCCAAAGGCAACATTTAACCTTTGAGTTACATTAGGAGCTAGGATGAGGAAAAGACCAGAAGCAGGATAGAAATAAACTTCTGTGAATGCAGTGTAAATTCTCTCTTTTCATTATATTAAAACAACTTTTCTATTTTTGGAAATAACACACTATCCTAGATTGGAAATTCGGCTATTCAAACATACATTTTGCAAGCTAAGACTTTCAGAAACAAATCTCCACATGTCAGAAACACGAGTGAGTTGCATGTCAAGCAGAAAATACCAACCCTGAGCATGATATTTATATTGGGTATAGACCTCTGTTCTCTCACAGGGAAAATGGGGCTTGGGTGAATACAGGGGAAATCATGAAGAACCTCTTGGCAATTGCTCAAAGCAGCTGCATCTTCTCCCAGAATTGAACAGTTGCCTTTCACAGCTGTAGTACAATCTTGAGAAAAGATTCCTTCAGTTTTTTTTTTAATCATATCCAAGTCTGCATAACCTGTGCTAAGTTCAAAACAAGCTACAGCTTCTGCTTATGAAGGGATAATACCACTGCTTGCACATATATAATTACTTGTTTCAGGAAAAAAATGAACATAACATAGAATTGTGGGTGGGACAGGAAAACTGAGAATTGTCTTCAAACTTTGAGGTATGCTATAGCCTTATACTCTCAATACTTTTAATTTTAGATTGGATCAGATAATAACTGCCTACAGTATTCTTGTTGTTTTGTTTTGGAGATTTGGTATGTATACTCTCCTTGGATACTAATTAATTCTTCCTGGGCTGTTCTTACTGGGGTAGTAATTCATTCTTACTACATTCTAGAAATGGTGCAGAGATCACAATAGGAGAATTGTTATCTCCAACTAATGCTAATGAAAGTGAATCAGAGGACAGTCTAGAAATGTCCGCAGGATCACAATTTCTGTCAGACCAACTAAAGCAGAGTTGTTCCATTATGCAACACATTCCATCTATTTTGTAAGTGCATGTAATGTACCAACAAACATATAAAATGGGCAGAATAAACATCTCATCCCAGTTTTGTATCACTTATCCCTTTTGAGTAGACCATGTGCATAGAGCATCCATTTAGTCAGACTTCACAAGGAATGCTACAATTACTCTGGTAACTAATTTGTGTGTCCTAGCTAGAAATATGTTAATATAAAACCATTTGGGACCATGCAAGAGATGCTGATAAATAGCAGAAGATTAAAGTCAAAACATCAAATATTAAGCAACCAATTTTCTCTTTTCACATATTCTACTAAAAAGAACTCTCATACAATTTAAGGACTCCTTTTGATCATTTGTCAACTGCCTCTTTTTAATAAACACAACATATTCCGTACTGAAAATTCTATCACATGAATATTATATTTCTACCTCAAGAGTTTCAGAAATTGAAGAAAAGCTAATCACTAGAAGTTGCACATCCCATCTCTATCACTCTACCAATGCCTCCCCAACGTGTCCTGTGTACCACTGTGTGCCAACACCCTGCACTGCTTTATTTCTTAATAACACTCCAGTTCCATCTGAACATTACCTTTTATTACCATACAAGTTAAAGAAATAGAACTGAATGGCAGAGTTAGTATATCATGCTGAGACAGAAATCATTATTTACAAACCATAATAGCTGGATCCACATAACACATTAAGCAAAAATCCAGTAAAGTACTTTATACTGTAGCCACATTGTGCAAAACCAGAAGAGAAATAGGCATCCCTTCACTGAGCATTTCACCCCTTCTGTTTTCCAGCTAGACAACATACCGAGAACAGAAATTTGATGTTGAAGATGGAGTACAAAAACATTTATTTTGAAATAAATCACATACAGTAACTTTCCATCAGCCATGGATGGAAAGCCACTTCTTCCATGTGGTTCAGTGAAGAACATCAAAGATGCAAATATACATCATTGTTCCAAACAATGTTATCATTAAATAATGTATATGCCTTTACAAATAATACTAAAAATGTCAGGTTAAAAAAAAGTCTTGTTATCAGTTTAAATTAAGGTTATTGTTCACTCTTGACTCACCTCTATACTCTATTTCCTGTCTTAATCACAGATATTTTACATTTTATTTATTAATATATCCAGGCTTTAATATTTTTATAAAGAACTAAAAATGCTGACCCATAATACTCTTTCTTCCTATTTTCTCCATGACAATAGCCCTGCAAGATGAGTTCAGCTGAGAGAGAGAGAGACTGACTGGTCCAAAGTCACCCAGTTGGATTTCATGCTTAAGGCAGGACTAGAACTCACAGCCTCCTGATTTCTAGCCTGATGCTTAACCACTAGGCTAAACTAGTTATAACTTGCTATAGTCTTAAAATTTGAAGGCAGTTATGTCTACAAATAAAGCAAGATATAAGTCATTATTTGCTTCTTATTTTGCCACAACAGGCCTCAGTTATGGCTGAGGGAACATGGCTGTTTATTTTTTCTAAACATGAAGCTGTTTATTTTATTTTATTGAAGCTGATTTCCTTAGCTCTGTAAATATTGCAAGATAGAGGTGTGATCCTTGATATTTATTCATCAGCAAGGAGGAGGAGGAGGAGGATTTTTAACAGTAATAGTCCAAAATACATAAAAGTTAATTTCCATAAAATAATCTGAAAGAAATGGAATCACCATGTACCATGAGCGATGCTTTCCTTTCCTAAGTCAGCACAAGGATATAAAAATGCAAATCAAGTGACTTGAGTATATTAAAAAAAACAATCATAATTCTTTCCAGGAAATTCATCAACATTGTTCATTTATTCATTCATTTTTTATAATCTTCCAAATTCATAGATGCTTTGAAATTAGGAGCCTTCTATTGTATTGGGACTGAATCCCAAGTCACTGTTGTCCTGTGAACTTATTATGTCCTCAATGAAATGATCAACTCATAACTTGAATTTAGAATTTTAACTTGTGTGTACATACAAATCTGTCCCATTTTAAAGAAAGAACCAAACAAAGTTTCTATATGTTGGTGAGAAGGTTTATCATTACCTTACAATTGAATTCTGCCTTCTGGGTATGGTTATCTGGTGGCTGATTAAGATGAATGTTTAAAAAGGCATAGATGAACTGTAGCCAGAACAAGAACAGCAGATAAATCAGACTTCCAAGCTCAGATATGATTGTAAGTAAAAAAAAAACAAAAACAAAACCTATATATGTGTTGAAATCAACAAGCAAGCTTCTCATAGAAGATCTTTGAAGTCAGAGCTATCACCTGGGGTATACAGTATTTTATTTTCAGGATTTGGAAAGTGACCTTGAAGTTCCTTCCTTGATCAAAATTAGATGGCGATGCACATATTAAATCATTGCTTGGCATTCCTTTCTTTCAACTTAGAGTGGGCTCCATTTTTTAACTTTCTATCTGCTGAAATGGAACATAAATGCTTTTACTATATGTCCTGTAGCCCTAAAAGTTTTAACGTGGTTTGAAAAAAAAAAAAAGAGCTTTCCAAGAAGCCCAAAGGGAAACTGAAAGCAACAACAGCATTGTGCAACAGAAATATCCAGATTCTCAAAAAACTGCTGAGGTAGCCACATAAATCAAAAAGTCATCAACTCTCATTACATAAGTACTTATGTTTTCCCTAAATAACATACACATATAAAAAGACACTGGATGAGAATAACACTCCTGATGGTCTAATATAGGGAATCTGGAGCCAGCAGAATCTTGCAGTCGGAGGAAGCAGTTGGTTTTTTTTGGAGAAAGAGGATCAATTCTCATATATGAGATTATATATCTACTTGCAGCATGGTAGAGCTTTACAGATAATTACATGGCAGAAGCAGGGGAACAGCCGTAAGCCTTCATGTGGTTCTTTTCATACCATGATTCCCCCAGAATGAGTCTTTATAGAATTACTTTCCAGAGAACAATTACAACAAACAATTGCAGTGTGTACTCTCAAACATATCAATTGTTGTTGGATATCTAATGTCTTCAGTATAAAGCTTATTGGAACATTCCAAAGAGTTAGCTGTGTTGCCTTTGAACAACTCCCACTATGTTTTAAAAACAGCAGACCTAAGAATCAGAATGGAGGTGGATAGCTTTATCATCACTGATCAGCGTGCTCAAAAAGAAATCATAAAACAGCTATAAGAGTAACAAGAACAAAATTCAATTGATGCTATTCCTCAGCCTGCGCTCTTTATAGCCGCATGACTCTTATGAATTGACTGGGCTCTTGTACAAAATTTCATTATTTTCTTTCTAAATCATGAAAGAAAATGTATCTGTGTACAACAGTACATAACATTCCTGGAGCTAAAGTAAAAACCTCAAACAAACCCAAACCCAAACTAAACTAAACATGGCTGGCTGCAGAATTCTGGAAGTTGAAATCCAGAAATCTTAACGTTGTGAAATTTGGATACTACATCTAATCTAATCATAATCTAAAGTTTATATATCTATAATAAGCCAACCAAACATACTTGATCAACACATTCCTTTTCATTTGGTACTATGTGGGCAACTAAACCTATATGATTGGAATATTACACACAAAAGGACTACAGAAGGATATTAAAACATGCTTTTCTATGGGAGAATCTGGATTGATTCGTGATTTATGGAAGCACCTACCTCGCTCTTGAGAACCAACTATGTGGGGTTGGATTCAATTAAGTAGATGGAAGATGAGGAAAACCCAAAGAAAGTAATAACAAATCAATTCCAAGAAAATGATATGGATGTGTCCATAACATCACCAGGTGTTCAATTTGTCTCAAGAGGAACTTTAATGATGAAGACTGGGTGTCTTGAACCTAGGAATGGACAAGCCAATGTTTCTAGTTTGTTGATATTGTTTAGTCAGAAAGAGTTATGGTTTATTATTTACCAGGCGTGACAAAATATTATGCAACAACATTTTATATAAGTTTTCATACATATTTGACAGATGGACTATAGCTTTGTAGAACTTTTCCTTCTGTATGTATCTTTAATAAACATTTTTCCCCTTTTGGAAAAATACTTGCCTTACTTTTACACACACACACACACACACACACACTGATATCCATAAAAATACGACTCCTGGGCATAGTTATAAATAACAATAAATAACATACGACCACTAGGAGGATCCAAGTAAGAAAATACTTCACTAAAACCACCAAGCTTTCGTTGGGAACTCCCAAAATCGTCAGGGCTAAAAGCCAGTTAACAAAGATGACTTAAATAGGTTTGGCTGACATTTGCACTCGGCTCTTAGACCATGTCACCGGCCCTGGCCGGTCAATTTGTATTCCAGATGTTTTCTTGATATTTGTACTGCGTTCTCTTCTGTCATTCTTCCGGATCTTCTTACCTGCTCTTTCATTGTCAATATTTGGATTTGTTAACACCCTTATATCCTCCTCCCTTCTGATGATATTTACTCCCATTTCATCTTTCCTTCTACTGCGGGTCTCGGGGGTATCTGATTTTCTCTTAATGTTATCATCCGTCCCACTAGGGCTTGTGTGTGTGTGTGTGTGTGTGTGTATGTATATATATATATATATATATATGGTGAAGAAATAAAATGAAAACCAGGGTAATAAAAACTGTAAAAGTTTTTAATTAATTAAAACTATAAAAGTTTAATTAAAAGCGCCAAGCTTTCGCTGTCACCTGCCGGCATCTTCAGGGCTAGCGCTCCAGAGAATGAGAAAGTCCTTTATAGGCGTGTCAAGGTTTGCGCCCGGCTCCTTGATCTTGTTATCGGGCCTGATTGATTCAATTGCGTACGGTTAACCTGTTTTTCCTTTCTCTTTTTGGTTACATTTCTATCTTCATCCATCCTTATTTCTCTCAACCTTGGGGTGGTTGGGTGGCAACTCCAGTTGTTTCGGTTGTCTTTGCATTCTGATCTCCCCCCAGGTTCAGGTGGTAGTGCACATTCCACGTTCCTTTCACAGCCATGTCCTATCCAATTGTTCCTTTTAAAGTAACTTTCCTTTTTAGTCCCAATACTTTCATTTTTGGTGCGCCCGTCATCCGGATGGTCTTGCGAGCTGTTACGAGTCAAATACGGCGTGGGGGGGTGTTCAGCAGGGTGGAGGGGTCGTTTCTTGGTCATCGCCATACCCAGCTGTCTTGCGCGCGTCCTGCTTCGGGTACTCGGTCCGGGGTGTGTGTGTGTGGTAGTCGAATCACGCCCCTTCTGGCTGTCATAGCATTCCTCTTCAGCTCTCCCCCTTTCTGCACTGTTGGTGTTCATGTGCATTCCATGGGAGTCGTCGGGATCGTCGGGCAGGGGGCGTGACGACTCGATCCCTCGCACTCCACCGCTCTCTGATCTTCTCCCCTCCTCCCTGGCGGTGCTCGGGGGTTCGTCGTTGGCCATGTCCCGTGATCTATCCCCCCTGGATCCGATCGCTCTGGCTGCGCGAGGGAGTCTTCTCCTCCCTTCCGGACCGGCCACGATGTTTCTCTTAGCGCGTAGGCGAGCTGTTGCGTTTGGCGATTCCCCCACGCCTCCACCTGCCGTATCCTCCTTCATCTCGTTCTCACTATCAGAACTCCAGATCTCAGTTTCCACCACCCCCCTAGTCCTCTGGGATTGCGGTAGCCTCACTGGGGTGGTCGGGGTGTCCCGCAGTTGCCCTTCCTCCTCCCGATTGCACCAGGTCTGTTGGGCAGTTTGCCCTTCCTCTTTGGTATCACCGGGATTATTATTAAGCCATCGGGGGTGTTGCCGCTGATTATTAATGTTCCATGATCTTAAAGCCACGTATGCCGGGCATAGGTCGACATGTCTATTAATAGATCTATTATCCGAGAGCCATGCCTCCCTAAGTAGGCGGCCCCCTTTAGGGATAGCTGTCAAGGCTATAAAACAAATATAACCCCCCCAAACACATCTTAGATCTGACCAACCACTGCCTATCCAACACATACTTCATCTATAATGGACAAAAATACAAACAAACAGAAGGAGCACCCATGGGATCACCCCTCTCACCTGTCATTGCCAACCTCTACATGGAACACTTTGAAACCCAAGCTCTAGAAAAATCGGATCACAAACCCAAACTCTGGCTCAGATACGTAGACGACACCTTCATAATCTGGCCACATGGGAAAGAAAAACTGGACAACTTCCTCACACACCTCAACAGCCTACACCCCAAAATACAGTTCACCATGGAAACAGAAGCTAACAACCAACTTCCCTTCCTGGATGTCTTAGTCTACAAGAAATCCAATGGCTCCCTAGGACACACCATCTACCAGAAGAAAACACACACAAACCGCTATCTGCACGCTCTCTCACACCACCACCCAGCACAGATCAACTCTGTAGCCAAGACACTCATCTCCAGAACAAAACGCTTAGCTGACGAACAACACCTAAAAACTGAACTACACACTCTCACCAATGTACTAACATCCAATGGATTCCAAAGAAATAAGATTACAAACCTAATCCAAAAAGAAACCCCCACTAAAATCCAAGACAAAGAACAAGAAAACGGCAAAGCCCTCCTCCCATACATAAAAGGCACCACAGACAGAATCAGTAAGATCCTCCATAAACACAACATCAAAACAGCATTCTGCACAAACAGAAAAATATCCACCATCCTTAGAAACCCCAAAGATAAAATTGAATTAGAAAATCAAGGAGTATACGAAATCCCATGCACCACTTGTCCCACCACATACATCGGACAAACCAACAGAAGAATAAGTGCACGCATTGAAGAACATAAGAACTCAGTCAAAAAAGAGGAACCAACATCTTCCCTGGTCCAACACCTTAAAGCCACAGGACATGAAATTGACTTTAAAAATACCAGAACCATTGCCAAAAGTGAACATTTTAATAACAGAATAATCAGAGAAGCCATCGAGATAGAAAAACGCCCACACAGCATGAACAAGTGAGATGATACCTCCCGCCTACCAGCCATTTGGAAACCCGCCCTTATTGACAAACGACTCCCTAATGCAAAAAATGATACCAGACCCACACTCACAAAAACCACACAGGATGTCACCACCACACATCCACGCAAAAAGCAAACCCAAAGCCACACCGATGATGAGGCACGACCACAAACCAGAAGCCAGACCAGAGCTGCATCATTAGCCACTTTAAAGCCCTCCAATCCATACACGAAGCAAACTGACACCCTCCATGAAAATGAGGCACGACCACAAACGCGAAGCCAAAAAATAGCAAGGCAGCCCAAAATCTTAAACCCCTCTGCAACTCAGACTAACCTGAGCACAACCAAACGTAACACTCCCCCAGCCAATCAGAGCACAACCAACCCCCCAGCCAATCAGAGCACAGCCAACCCCCCAGCCAATCAGAGCACAGCCACGCCCCTAACCAATCAGAACACACCTCCACCCAATCAGAACACAGCCAAGCTCCCACCCAATCAGTTCATACCCCCACTGGCAGTTAAAAGGAAGAAACAGCTAAGACCACACATTGCTGCTCGAAGCACGAAGCTGAAAACACCAGCCTGAAGATGACGAATGGGACTTCGTCGAAACGTCGCCAAGACACTTCCAATTTTACGCGGGAGAAAACCCGAACAACCAAAGACCTACATACAAATACCCGCGAAAACCTCAGAAAACATATATATATATATATATATATATATATATATATATATATATATATATATATATATATATATATATATAGGTCTTTGGTTGTTCGGGTTTCAAGTTTCAAATATCTTTACCTGGAGCCTTTTTTACAAAATTTTCCTAAATTAATCATACAGTATTCCTTTTCTAAAATAATTTTCTAAAAAAATTATTACTACACAAGAACTGAAATCTATTACACTACAGACAAGTACAGAATATTTTTCCTACATGTTACAAAACACCTTTTTCATCTTCAAATTCAAAAGGCTGCATAGACCTTATATAAATATACAGATTACTTTGCATGCTCATATATAAACCCAGTCGAACACAAATATGAAAAGAGAGGTTACCTGATTAAATATCCTGGAAACTCTTATCTTTTTTATGTATAACTACTATTGTCAGATCAATATAATTTAGTTTCTCTGAATGTAGCTAAGTTTTGTTATACTGTCTGTAAAATTAGTCAGATCTTGTTCATCCACTGATGATTTCACCATCAGTTGTAATGTACGTATTACTATGCCTGTTTTGTTCAGTTTTGCTTTATTTCAATGTCTAATTTTTGGTGTGTGCTGGTCTGTGACTGTAATAAAGATTGAATAGAATTGAAAACAGAGGTACCTTTCACATCATCCTGATATTAATGGGATTTGGACATTTATAGAACATCTCCACCATGGGGCCAAATACATGATTGATTTAAAATGGGAGAAAACCTCATGTAGATTATCGGTGCCCATAGGACAGTTTCATATTGCAGACATAAGAAGAGTCTATGAACAATCACACTTTCCCTGAACACCTACTGAAGGATTCAGCATATGGACTGGGGTATACTTGTGTTTATCATTTTATTTTCATAAGGAGTTCAAATGGCCCCTATTTGAAAATGAGCAAAGATGCCATGTCAGAGATTATTGTTTGATGCCAACGGATTCTCTTTCCTGGCAATGGAAGCTCTTTTCAGACAAGGTATTTCAGGCAAATTCTGAAAACACGATGGTAAGTTTTCTTTGTGTAGATTTTGGCACCTAACTGCCTGGATTTACCCTGACAGAAATAATTATAAACATCTAAAGCATATCTAAATCAGCTGGACATAAAACAATTCTCTTTTCTGAAATGTTTCAACAGTCATTCATGTTGGGATATTATGGGATACAATGTGCTTTCCAAAGTTTCTTCTTGTCATTTTGTGTCCAGGTTACCCCTTAAATCATTTGATTTAAATGTACCTGACATTTCCTACTTCCTGTAATGAACTTTACATGTCATAAAGGCATGCTGGATTTTCCCCAATATTTGTTTTCTGTTGTGAAAAAAAATCTTTAACTCTCTTTATTTCTCTTCATGAAACTGAATGAAGTGAATAGATATGTGCTGATTATACAAATAGTACAAATCTATATTTTCATGTAATAAGAAGGGGACTGGAAATGTAGAGTTAGATATTGTTCATTGACTGCTGTCTCTTTCCCTACTTTCCTGTGTTGATTAATCATAGCAAGTTGATTAATCTTGATTCCAAACAAGATTTCTTTAATTTAATCCTTATTACACTGATTTCAGAGGGATGGGTTGTAGATTAGGAAGAAAGAATCAATTTTCCCTTTCATGCATGCTACAACTTTCCTTGCTCCTCCAAGTAATCATCTCCCAGCACGCCACAATTAGTCCTTGAATGGATAAACCAAAATATGCTCACTAGAAAATTTGAAAAGCCATTCTCAATGAAAAACATCTGTTTATTTACTCCGCATTCCAAATTAAACGGCAAGCAAATTAATTTTTAATACCAAATTAATAGGGAGCTTATAATAGGGTACTCCATCAGTTTAAAATTATCAGAATGATTTCTTATTAATATTGCACTCTTGAGAGTAACACATGAGGATCTTTTTCTCTGTGAAAATTAAATTAAGAATGTGTAATGAGAATCAGACATAAGTGGTACAGAATCTAGACAACAGAGAAATGTTTTCTCCTTAAATGCAGACTCTTGTTTCATTATGGCAAAATGAATGAATAAGTGCTGAACTATAAATGATATATTTGTTTGTTTGCTTGCTTGTTTTAGCAACCACATCTATTTCCTATTTTGCTGTGCCTGATATGGTGAAGCCAGCAATTCTTCCAGTGCAGAGAGGCATTTGAGAGAGAGTTGCACTCATTCCCAGACCAGGAATAAGTACAACTGATGAACAACAAAAAGTTATATGTGGTAATCCTGGCCGTGACTACCCCCTGGTCCTTGAAGAGGATCCATGAGTTCAAGAAGAAGCCCAAATTTCAAGAGAATTTTTTTTTGCTCATGGCAAAGTTTCATTCTCATCCCTTGGGTTAAAGAAAGCATTTCATGGTGCTTAAGGGAATGTCTGAAAATTGTCTGCCAGATACAAAAAAGTTAAAGCATGTGATATACCAGGGGTCTTCAAACTTGGCCCTTTTATTACTTTGGACTTCAATTTTGAAGACCCCTGTGATACGCAGTATAGGTAGTCCCTAGTTAATGGTGATTGAGATCAGAATTTCGGTCAATAAATGATGCAGTCATAATACATCACTTCATGTTTTTATCATTAAGTGAACCCATTTAAGTGTTGCTTTCTCCTTTGCTCAGAAAGAGGCACTCAGATGATCTTTAAGGGGAGGAATGCTGAGGATTACCAACTTTGGGGGTAAGGAAGAAAACTTGTCTTCTTACTGGTTGATGCCACCTATTGAAAACATCCCCCACCCTTCCTTAAGGCAAGGCTGGTCTACCTGGTAGGAACTACAAAATCCCAGATAGTTTAAAGTGCTATCTAGCAGGACCCAGGAAAAGAGCCTACTCTATTGTGGTGGCTGCCTTTTTGAACATGTCTCCAGAAATTAGATTGGCTCTTATTCTACTAGATTTTTATAAGGCCTTAATGACATAATTTTGTCACCAAGTTCAGGGATCAAGAAGTGTGGCAGTGGGCTGCTTCCGGTGGATCTGCGCGCGCGATGGCGGCTACTTTGTAGCTGTCCTCCTGGGTAAGTGTTAGAATCGCTATGAACAGCGGACGTCAGCTGTTCAGTGGTTCAAAAACCCCCTCCCGGGCAAAGGGGGGGTAGAGAGTTGTCTGAATAGTGGTAGAGCCTCTTATGCACCCCCCAAGTTTTTTTTGGGGGGGTGAAAAGAGTGCTCCCACGGAGTTCAGACTGTCTGCGCTTCCCAGCTGTTTTTGTCCTTAGGGACAAAACAAGCCGCTGCAACCACCTCCGCGATTAAAGTGAACTGGTGAGGTTTTTTTTAGAAGCGGACAGAGCTGAGTAGAGGATTTAGTTTTTGCTTTCTTTGATTTTATTTGGATTTTAAGTTTAAAGATTTGTTATTATTTTTATATTCCCTCTTTTTATTTTTTTTCCCTTTGTCAAAAGGGAAAGTAAAATGGCGATCAGCAAGCCTTTTGGTGTTTTTTATTTTCGGAAGGTAGAATGGTGACCGGCAGGCTTCTTGGTGTTTCTTTTTTCCCTTTCCCTTTTTCTTTTTTTGTTTTTTTAACGATTGGAATGGAGTGTCAGTGTTATTATCTTTGTTTAACTTTTATGTTTTGTCTTTTGTACCTTTTGTACTTTTAAAAAATGGAATGGATTTTTTTCTATTTAATTATTTTTTTCCTTCTTTCTCTTTTTTTTTTGAACTTTCTTTTTATTATAATGATCTCCTCTTAAAGGATTTTTTTTTTTGATTTTATGGAGTTAATTTCTTTTTTTCTCTATGCTTAATTTTTGCATTTTTTAAGAAGGAGCAAAGATTTTTTTTAAGATGGCTCCAAAGCGTCCAGTAATCTCTACAGCTTCTAAGGTGGCTTCTTCTTCGGTGTTATCATCAGTGCAACAATCTAAATTAATAGCTTCTCCTTCTCCCTTGGCACAGTCAACAATGGTGAAGTATTTGCAAGATATGATGGGAGATGTTATACTTCAAATTAGGGGAGAAATGAAAGAGATTTTAGAGGAAAATAATAAGACTTTGAGGCAAGAGATAGTTTTGACTTTAAAAGGAGTTGCCTCTGTTCTTGAAAAGTTGAATTCTCGCGTAGAAGAGGTAGTAGGAAAAGTGGAATTGATGGAGGGAAAATTTGAAAGTATGGAAAAAGAGATGAAAAATTTTCAAGATGAGATTCTTATGCTTCAATATAAACAAATGGAATATGCCTTAAGAATCAGAGGTTTGCGTGAATCTGTGCATGGAGATCTGAGAGAGATAGTTGCAAAGGACTTTGCTGTGATTTTGAATAGAGAAGAAGAGGAAATACTTAGGGAAATTGATCAGACATTTAGAGTTAACTCTGTGGTGGCAGAGCAAAAAAATTTGCCAAGAGATGTGGTAATTTACTTTGGGAAAAGATCCCTGCGCAATGAAATTATACAAGCTTTTTATAAGAAGAGGTTTCAAATTGCTTCACAAGATGTTATAATTTTAAAGGAGATCCCACCTAAAATTTTAAGAAGAAGAAAGGAGTTTGCTTTTTTAGCAGACGAACTTAAAAAGAGACAAATTTTGTTTAGATGGGATGTTCCGACTGGAATGGTGGTGAGCTACCTGGGGATACGTTATAGTCTTAATACTGTTTCTAAAGCAAAAGATTTTTATACTTCGGTCCTGGGGGTATGCTTATCGTCACCTACCCCGTTTAAAGCTTTGGAAGAAAAAAAGGCAGAATTGCAGTCTGAAGTGCTTACAATTATGAAAATTGGGAAACTTCAGTTTGAGGGGCCTCAACAAGTAGAGATGGAGGAGCAGAAGACAACCTGTGCAACATATAATTGTAAAGAAAAGGATCAACAGAAGAAGCTCAAGGAAGTTCCACAAGTATTGGTTTCTGAATCTGCGGGAGAAGTAGGATTTATAAATTCTTTGGAGCAACCTTTAAGGGCAGAATTGCAGTCTGAAGAGCCTATATTAATCAAAAATGGGAAATTTCAGTTTGAGGGGCCTCAACAAGTCGAGATGAAAGACCAGAGGACAACTTGTGCAACATATAAATGTAAAGAAAAAGCAACATATAAACGTAAAGAGAAAGACCAACAGAAGAAGGAGGTTGAGGAAGCCTCACAGGTATTGGTTCCTGAGTATGTGGGAGAACCAGGACTCACAAATTTTTTGGAGCGACCTTCAAGGGCAGATTTTAAAGCATTTCTTTCGATGTTTATGGACAAGAGAGACTGATAAGGATTGTGTTTATAGTGGATGGAACTGGCTATTGGACAGAAGATTATGGAGACCGAATGAAAATTTTAGATAAGAAGTTTAAGTACTTAGTTTAAGTACTCAGAAGACTATTGAGATTGTGGGAGAAGTAAGATTTACAAAGTTTTTGGAATTACCTTTAAGAGGTGTATGGATAAGAGAAGGAAGGTGTTTATTGTGGAGGAATTTGTTATTGGTAAAGATTTAAACAGGTATAAGGGAATTTTAATGTCTTAAGTAATGTTTAGATATGTGTTTTGGAATAATAATATAAGTATGATATGAAAAGGTTTAGAGTATATTATAAAATGATGGAGAATAATATAAGTATGATATGAAAAGGTTATAGAGTATACTATAGTTTGTTTAAAGATTGGTTTCCTTTTTTATTATTATTATTATTTTTAAGAGAAGTTAATTTGTTTAATTAAACGTATTCAGATTTGTTTAGTTATATGTTTTTTAAGTCCTTTTTTGATAGGAGAGAAGATCATGGAGATTGAATGAAAATTTTAGATAAGAAGCTTAAATATAAGTATTTAGTTTAACTAATTAAATGAGTTTCTAGTCTTAATGGTATAATGAATGTTTATATGCTTATATGCTTGTGTTCTAGAGCAAAGAAAGAGGGAGATTAGATTTTATATTGTAAGTATAGATATTTAAAGAAAGTAATGTTTAAATTTGTGTTTTGGGGTTTCTTTATAGAATGATGGATAATATATAAGTACAATATTAGAAAAGGTTTAGGGTATATTATAATGTGTGTTTAATGTTTGCAATTATTATCTTTTAGAGAAGACAATTTGTTTAATTTAAGGTATTTAGATTTGTTTAGGATTTATATGTGTTTTAAGTTTTTTATTTTTTATCTTCTTTGAAAATTTTTAATTAAGCCTGTACTCAGCTCTGGGAAGGTTGAGGGAGGGTATGGGAGGTTTGGGGAGATGTGGGAGGGTATGGGAGGGTGGGGGGTTTGGGGAAGGGATTTGTTTTGTAAAATTTAAAAACTTTCAATAAAAAAAAAGAAGTGTGGCAGTGCCTGTGCAATGGATAAAGTGATTCCCTTTTGTTAGTTCTTTTTTTTTATTTCAGTTGTTGATTATTTCTGGGTTGCTTTCATTTTAAGCGTTTATGATGTTTTAACTGTTGTTGGCTACCCAGAATCAGGAATTTAAAATGGATGGCCATATAAGTTGAAATATATAAATAAACAAACTGGACAAGGCAAAGAGAGTAGCTCTTTGCTTTGAGGTCTGATGTGATTCTGCAAAAAGTCTGCATTGGTATGACCATCTGGGCTTTGTTATGCATAAAATCTGGAGAGGAAATTAAAATTGGGGCAAATTATATTGCAACTACACATCACAAATGAACTTGAAGATTTATTAGACATTAATTAAAGTTGAGTCTGGATGACTGGATATGACAGTGATGCAACAACAACACTAGAGGGAAAGCACTGTGGGGGATTTTTTTTAAAAAAATAATATGATAATGCTTCATTGTTTCTATTATTTCATTTTTAAAAATGTTACTCAAATTTGCTATGAATTTAGAGGATGTATTATCTCTAAAATATATGTAGTGAGTGAGCATAAGCACTGTTTGAGATTTGAGCCAGGCTAGAGCAGAACAAAGAAATCAAGAGACAGACTATTGGAAATTATAGGGAATCCAAGTGTATCTGGGTTAGTTGCATTTAACAAGGTATTACCTAAAAAACAAAATATTCTATCCTTGTTTCCAAGAAATGAGAAATGTGAACAGCATCCAGAATCACTGATCTTTTATGAGTTGAGGATAGTTCTAGATTGCATTCTATTTAATAATGTACCTCCATAAATATTTCCAGTATTTCTAATCAACAATAGATTTACTTTTATAGTGGGCTAAATATATCCTGCAGATGAAATCACAAATTTTGTTACTAAATTATTTTTTCTCAAACATTTTATTTGGAATTTTTTATAAAGCCACTTCAAATAAATATTGCTAATAGAACTTCATTGGGCTCCTATTTCTGACAGGTAATATGTCAAAATAAATGATGAATACTTATAGCCTCTAATGTATGCCTACTTAAGACATTAGCTAAATTAAATCTTTAAATAATAGAGGGGATTATAAATGTGTTGGGCTTGAAATATCACTTTCAAATTGATATTGCCATCTGTATTGTTAAAACTATAAGAGGATGCCTTGAGTTATAATTTACATCAGATTTTAACAGAAATAAAATTCTTTTCTCTCAATTAATGCCATGGATGTTACGGACTCCAGACTTAGCATTTTGCAGTTTTCAGATGCTGTCCATACATTCAATGAAAAGTTTAAAGATCTAAGAGCAGGTGCAAAATTATCCCACTTTCCTGATCAAATGGTTTTCAAGTTTTCAGTGTCTTTTATTTATTCGACAGAACTCACTGGAGGCAATTAACATTACTGAAAAGTTGCAGTCTAGAAACAGCTATGAAGATTTTTATGTCCTTTAGTTCTGCACTCAAGCAACTGCTGCTATCAGTTCTCTCACTGGAAGAAAATATGAGGTGTTTCCCCCCCCCATAAATATGGCTGAAAAAAGCCAAGTTTAGATCCATTGAATTCAAAGCTTATCTATTCCCAAATATTCCTATCACTTACTCCAATGCTGGAATTTATACATGAAGATAGTAATAGCACTTAGACTTATATACCACTTCACAGTGTTTTACAGCCCTCTCTAAGCAGTTTACAGAGTCAGCATATTACCAACAATCTGGGTCCTTATTTTACCAACCTTGGAAAGAGGGAAGGCTAAGTCAACCTTGAGCCAGTGAGAATCAAACTGCTGGCAGTCAGTAGAAATAGCCTGCAATACTGCATTCTAACCACCGTGCCACCAGTGGTTAGAATGCAGTCTTCTTCCTGCCATCAGTCACTCTTCTCACTGATGGCAAGAAATTTTGCCTTCCTCTCATGCCCCATCCATGATAAGGCATTCTTAATGCTTCAGTGTTAAATTACAATTTTCCACTTAAGTCAACTACCTAGCTGGCCCTGTAGGATATAGACAGAGTTAAAGCTTTATTTTGTGCCTCCTCTTTGTCAACCACTTTGTCAACTCCTTCTCCAAGGGATTGTAAATTGAGGTCAATTTCTCCTGCCATTAGTCCCAGACATACATGGAGCACATCCTCTTTGATTTTCCTCCTGGTAGGATGCCGCTAACTAAATGCTAGGTTTTGACTATCCATATAATCCATTTCTTGTAAATACATCTCTCTTTTGATGAAGTTATAAATCATTGTTGAGGCTAGACTCTCTATTTCAGGAGCACTCATACTGTATGTAAATACAAACACTTCATTCTCCAACTTTTTTTCCACCTATCACAGCTAAGGTGAAGTAAGTGGTGGGTGGGATCAGAGATATTTTGCTGGTGGTCCTTGGATTTGAATTACAGCTCTATTAGTTTTATTCCCTTTGAATGCCTCTGGTAGTACTGTTCCATTTTCATGCAAATAATTTCCTACTAAAAGCTCAAGTTTACCCTTTCCATTCAATGTGGAAGCAATTGTCTGTAGTAAATTTAAGTGGCACTTTTTACAAAATTGCACAATAATTCTAGCTTACTCAGTTAATAATACTATATGTGTTTTAACTCTATGGCCCTTTCCAATTCAGGACAAGGCTAAGAGAGTGGAATGATGGGAACTGCAAACCCCCCTTTGCTTCTCAAACAACAAAAAGGAAATTGACATTGGTTGCATCTATATGAAAAGTGAAGGAAGGGAATAAATTTTCAATAAATGTGCTGCTTGTGACTGGCTTCCTCTGTCACTTCAATCTGTTGTTACTATGTTTTTTTTAACTTTATTCAAGTAAAATATTACATAAAGAGGATCAGGGATGGTGGACATTTTGTTTGACTTGGGGACATTTTCCTCATTAGGTAATGACAAGATAATCAATGAGACAGGAAACATGGAGAAATCAGTCCATTCTTTTGCCTATTTCATGATTTATTCACATAATTAAGACAGAACCATTTGACAGTGAATCAGAACAAACCTAGTAAAGACAGAATAGGGATCAAAAATGGTAAGGTGATGAATCGTCCTCCTTTAGAGAGGACAGTCCTCCTTTTTTAAGTTCTGTCCTCCTTCAAAAAGTGCCCTCCTACTTGTCCTCCTTTTCAATATTTGAAGACTAATCTGCAGGGCTTTTTTTTTTTTTCATAGAATGCTCAGAACAGCGTTCCAGCACCTTTTTTGGTGTTTTTTTTTTCAGCTTTTGGATGAGCTGTGCTACTCCCCCTATTGGCTTTCGAAAGCCAATAGGAATTGCTGCTGAGCGCGCCAAAACACCCAGCCAGCAAACTTTGCACATGTAAGTTATCTGCAGCAAAGGCGAATTGGCAGGAACTTTGCACCCCTCCCTGCTACCCAACTACACCATCTCCTAGTTAGTCCCAAAGATACCTGGAGGAGGCTGGAGCGGCGACACCACGGTAACTTTCTCTTGATCTTCGGCCCTGCTAGGGCAATAATGGCTGCGGGAGCAAGAGGCAGAGGCAGCAGGGCTGCTTCGGGCGGGTATGTGTGAGGGGCGGTGGTGGCTGGTTGCCCCCCATGCTCTGGGAGCCGCAGGGCCTGCTCTACACAGGGCTGTGCAGGGTGGGTGGTGGTGCTGGCGGGGCGGCTGCAGGTGGGGTGTGTTGATGGCGGGCTGCCCCCCTGGGCCAGAGCTGGCACAACTGGTGCTTTGGGAGCCGCGGTGCCCACTCTACACGGCGGGACAGCAGTGCTGGTGGGGCGGCTGTGGGCGGGAGTGCGACATGTAAGCATAATTACAATATAAAATGTTATTGTTACAAATGTTTTTTATTATGCATTTATCATATTATAATGTATTTTGTATTATTGTTACAAAGAATAAAATGTTTATTTTATTTACGATATTTTTTCTTCAATTTATTTGTGTCCTCCTTTTCATTGTAAAAAAGTTGGTTACCTTAACAATGGGGATAGGAAATTTCATAGAGATATGATTTCCTGTTACTTAAGAAGGATGAAATATCACTTTAGTAAGATAAAGCCTGGTGTAAGCGTATACTTTAATGATTAGAATAACTTTATATTATAAAGGTAAATCTAATACAGTATACAATTCAAAATGGAAAGTATTCTTTAACTACAATTGAATACATGGATCTGAACCACATCCAAAACTATATTGCTAGAAACATAGCTATAATAGAGATAATAGATATCTCTATTATTAACTTAAATAGGGAAATGCATTGCATTGAACAGTGAACTGTGAACAGAGGATAAATGCCTATTGGGCATCTACGAGAGTTGTATATTGGTATATTTTCTGCTGCCTCAAAGAAGACAACACTTTAACACTTTAATTTAACAGTTAGGAAAAGCCTAGAAGAAAAATGGTGGAAGGTGTGTGTGTGAAATATCTCTATTTCTGCCTCAGCTGATGTAAACCTCATAGAGTAAATCAGATAGGAATCACAACCAGATGACTTTTTTTCTTTTAATGACCTTGTAATCCCTTGCATCAGGGTGGAGATAGAGCGACTGAATGAGGCGGAGTGTTTAAATGGCTGGATGCCCTTCCTGACCCCTTCACAGAGCTCACAGCAGATATTTTTTCTTTGGGCCCAGAGAGAGAAATATCTGCTGCTACTTGGGATGGAATTCACAGCCTCCTGATTGTGAAGTGAGAGCTCTACCTCTAAGCCACCACACTGCTCTCACAACCAAATGAGTTAATTCTATTTTATTGTAAAGCTACATTAACAGAGCTCTGTAGGTCTGAAAGTATAATTTTCCTTCCCACCCCTGTCTCCTTTACTGCCAGTGAAACTAAGGAAGGTTCCTCCTAATCCTCATGTCCTACTCACTATCCAACTGTGGGCTATGCTTTCTCTTAACTGACTGTACCCTTGGCAGTGTCTCTTTTCCCAGTCTGGAAGTCACTATTTCTCCATGCATCTCTTAGAGCAGGAGTGTCAAACTAAATTTCATTGAGGGCCGCATCAGCATTGTGGTTGCCCTTGGGGGGCTGGGTGAGTGTGGTCAGGGTGGGTGTGGCCTACTGGGTGGGCATGGTCAGCTCAACATCATTCACATCAAGGGTGCCTGGCAGGGCCTGGGCGGGAGTGGGACAGATCTGAGGGTCTCTGGCAGAAGGGGGTGGGACCAGGGCAAGCGCCAAGGCATGGTCCATTTCTTCATTCCTCACAAAGGGTGACACTTCCCCAGCATGCACCCAGGGGGTGGGGCCGATGCAGCAGGGGCTGGTTCCTCGCTGTTTCCAGACGGCCTTGTGGAGCTAAGGAGCATTTCAGCATGGATGGTCACCATGTGGAGCGTTTCAGCATAGATGGCCACCACAAAATTATACATTGGCTCCTGGCTGGCCTGGGCCGGGGCCACGGCAGCGGGGGCCGTTCCCTCACTGTTTCCAGGATGGCTTCATGGGCCACATGAAACCACTTCGCGGGCCACATCCGGCCCCTGGGCCTTGTGTTTGACATGTCTGTCTTAGAATACAATATTTTTCTTCAGCTACAGATTCTTAAGATAATTTTTTTCTGCGTATCACTAATTATTGTTATTTTATATGCTCTTGTTGAAAAATAATTACTTTAAGAATGGGATGTTGTATAATAACCACATCCAGTAATTATTATTAGGCCACAACCCTCTTCTAAGGACCAGTTTTAAAAGGGCATGTATGCAAGCCATTGATTTACGGAAATGAGCATTAAGACATTGCAACAAGGTCTCAAAAATACTGGATGTATCACTAATTGCTTTCATTAGAAGCATCTCACTCTGGGCTAAAAACAAAACAAAATAAATGTTTCAAGTTGGTTTATTTAGGAAACAAACAAAAAAAAAGGTTCTCCCATCTGCTGTCTAAAATATACCACACCTGTTCAGAATTTCACCTGAATATTATATTTCCAAACAGGGTGATGTGTGTGTGTGTGTGTGTGTGTGTGTGTGTGTGTGTGTATGAAAGATCCTTTGCAGTGTGTCCTAAAACACACAGTGAAACAAGGATAGGAGAGGATGTGACTATGAAAATCTATATGATCCTATCTTTTGGACAGATCAGTCATTTTTAAAAGTAAAAAAAAAAAGTAGTATGTTCTCCACTACACATTTTGCTTTGAGAATCAGAGGAGATATCACAAGAATTGACAAAATAATTCAGTCATAAACCTAATGAAGTCCATCTGCTAAATATGCTGTCCCCCCCTTTTTTTTCTTTTTGCTTCAGATGCATACACTTCGTTCATACACTTCAGTTTGTATATCTGTACTAGTATATTGCTCTCTATAACACTTAAATGGGAAATAAACTATGAACATTGACTTTTTGTCAAAGGTGAATTGATATAAACATAGTTGTACTGCCATTAAAAAAGAAGAAGAAGAAGAATGATTGTGCCCTGCCACATTGAACTATTGATTTTGATGCACTTTATTTACTTGAGATGCTGTACAGGAGCTCTGTGGTTTTCCACAATGAACTGTAGGTAGATACTTATATTTTGTGATAACTAGATACCTTCTCTTTTGTCATTTCATTGACAGTTTAATTGGGTCTAGGTAGTCTCAATAGACCAACCATGAGCCATATTAAGCCATAAACAGTGAAAAAGGTGCCACCTTTTTGACACTACAATGCCCAAAGATTCTGCAATGTCGTATAAAACTGTTACAATGGTTAAGTTTTGACAGAATTTATTCTAGGCGATGTCAAATGAGAAGTTCTGTAATACAAGTTCTGGAACAAGTCATATGTTCCTTAAACAATTTGCTACAAGAAATGTGATTTCCTTTATGTATTTGAGTACTCTCATTTTGTTAAATATCTTGAATAATGGCATGGTTTTCATTTTGCATCTTAAAATACATTTATGGAAGGAAGAGGGTTACAGAAACTTCTTAGAGACTAGGAAGAAAAGGATTTATTTTATTCAATTGAAAAGAACTATTTTCAACCATTATTCTTAAAATCTGATGCATTGAATCATAATATTTATGCAATCAGACAGAACGTCTCTCTATTTTAATTGAATGGCCAGAATGTAATCATATTTATATTAGACTTGATAAAATTAATATGATTTCATTTACTCGTAACTCGGACTGTCCAGTCTTTCAGGAGCTCAAAAAATTCCCAAAACTTTGCAACAGCAAGAATTATTTTTGGATCTTTATCTGCTACATCACGGGTGTCAAACTTGCCACATCACGTGATGTGTCGCGATGTATCGTGACTCTTTTTGCATTGCCGGCAATGGGGTAGGTGCGGCTTTGGGATGATGAAATCGGCCTGTGGGCCAGCAGTTTGACACTCCTGTGCTAAATGAAGGAGGAATTCTTCTAGTCAACTTGAAAGTTGGGCTAAGAAGTCTTAATAGCTCATTAAGCTTAATATCATAGTAAAATTATAATAAAATAAACTATAACTCCATTATTCAATACTCCTGACTTTACACACTTAGAGCTTTTTAGCATATGAAACTTTGTGGTATTTACATTTCAACTCTGTTGATAGTAAGATATTAACCCACAAAAGTGGGAATGCCATCTGAAATTTGTTGTTTCTAAGTTGATTGAGGTATAATGCTGGTGTAAAATATAATTTATTGCAATCAATTGGTGATTTCAAGAAAAATGATATTTGTCTATTGGATAAGGCGTATCCAACCTTGATGGTGAAAAGCTATCCGAACACACATAGCCATGCTTTCATTTCAGTGTTTATAAGCCCCATGTGATGGAATGTACACTTGCAGGAGCATTGGAGAAGACTTGACAACACAGAACTTTCCTAGACAGATATCTGAATTAAGAGACTGAACAACCTTAAGTTGGATAAGGGAGGGGGGAAGAAGTTCAGGGTAGCCACACTCTAGAATCTCTCAGAATATATCCAGTAGGTAGAAAGTTATAGCCTTAGTTTAGCATGATTCTGTCAACTAATAAAATAAAGGATTGGACTCAACTGGATCCTGCTGTCTCATCTCTGAGCTTGGGCCTGTCTCCAAACACACTTGCCTTGGAATTGTAGCATGGAATTCATAAAACAAGGGACTTCTTCTATTTTTAATTCTTTTGAAAGTTTATTATAGCCATAGACCAGTACTAGTAGAGTGCTCTGTAAAATATAACTCTATACTAATTGATGGTAAATAATATAAAATTTAAGTCAAAGTTAAAATGCATGTATAAAACAACCTGATTAATATATGAATAATGTTCAGGATGCAGCCTATATTAAATTATAATGTAGACATAAAATTAATATTAAATATAATAACATCTAAAATTACAGAAAAGCGCTAATATTGAGATTTTTTTTTAAAAAAAATACAGTTACATAGAATGCATTTGGCTTGCAGAAAATTGGGCCATCAGAACCTGATGGATCTGCTGTGCTGCTGCACAAAACCTAACTACAAGCATTGTAATAAAGGCAGTTTAACTATGAACAATATCTGGGTATAGGCTGAATTTGAGCACCCAAGAAACCTAATCAAATCAACTTACTAATCAAAGCTAGGATAGATCTGATTTGGATTTCTCTGTAAAAGGAACATTGAAAAAAAAGCCATTCTGTATCTTCACCTTTCCAGAGTCATGGGATCAAAGCCTTTCAGCCAATGGAATTTTTAAAAATTTATCATCTAATACTGCAGACAGAAAGCATGTCATTGGAAAAAAGAGAAAGCTTTCCAATAACTGGGTGTTTCTAGCTGTGTAAGGTAGCTGGCAGCAGTGAGGCTGGGTCCTTTCCTAGATTCATTCTATTTTATGTCCTCTGAGGACCCAACATAATTTTTGGAATTCTTGCAAAGTTCATGATCTTGTTTACACATAATGACTGTTGCTTACAGAAATGGAACAGTCCTCCAATGGTTCTTCTAAGGCACAAGTGTCAAATTTGCCACATCACGTGACATGTTGCAACATATCACAACTTTTGTTGCATTGCTGGGGTGGGCACGGCCTCTATATGATGCAACCGGCCCACGGGCCGGCAGTTTGACACACCTGTTCTAAGGCTTATCACTGTCCGTGACAGTATAACAACATCATCTGTGCATTGTGTTACAGATACTGTATACTGTAGATCTGTTAACAGTTTGAAGAGATTAGACTCTTCCTTATTTAAGACACTGATCATTAAAATGTAGTGGGGTAAAAATGCACCCTTGTTTAAGTCCTTTGTTGGTTAGTGCTGCATTTGAGTGGTGTCTGTGTTTCACCTTCAAACTGATCCTATACATATAATAGGGGGAATAACCTTCTATTGACTGAAGATGGTTTGAGTTTATTTCAAAGTGTTTAGATTTGAAGTTAAAAACTGCTTGAGAACTACAGCCAGGGCAAAAGGATCAAATTAGATGCTGAGTGTGTTTTTCAATCAAATGGGAAAGAATCGGTTCTCTATCTCAAACAGAGCAGCCTGTCTGGAATTCTTTCTCTTTTTTCTAAGACATTTCCTTCTTGCAGTCAATTTAAAAATCTCCAAGAAAGGCCTTTAACATAGATCTTACTAATTCTGCTAAGAAGACTCTCTGAGCAATAATGGGTTGGGTGTTTTTTTTTAAAAAAATCTTATTTTTTAATTTTTTTAAAAAATCTTATAATTATAGCGGTGCCCCAACCTCTAGAAATGGAGAATCTAAAAAGTGAAGACAACTCTGGACCTCACCAATCCAAGTGACATCATGTCAGTTTTTAGAGAATTCACTCCAGATTCTAGAGTTTTTCCAAATTCTAATTGCCTAATTAATTAGTGTACTTCAACAACTGAGACTGAAGGGCATTTTGACAGGAATTATTCCCCCAAATCAATTCCAGCACCTTGTAATTTCCCCTTCCATGTAAAGCTCAAAAATAAGATAAGGCACTCTAGCAGAGGGGTGTGAGCTTTCTCCTTATCTGTATTATTATGGCTGTAGGTTGGACACAAAACATTGCTATGAATAACTCAACAAGTCATGTTTTTTTCAGATGGTTTGTCCTTTGAAAAGAGGTTGAATTAAGTTTGAGTATGTCAGTTACTAGAATTCATTAGGCTCCAGCATAGACACTGGAAGATAACTCATACTTATAAGTTTATTGAGATCCTTTAGCATTACTTCCAAGGATTGCCCATATCACAGTATTGAGTACCAAAGGCCAACAAAAGCACAGCAGTGAAAGATTTCTGGGATGAATTCTATTCAGGAATGATTATTTTCAGTATGTCTTGCATACTAAACAACATTAATACACACAAGTTGGCCACAATGGAGACTTGAAAACTCTTGTATGAAAAAATTCTTAATTGAACTCCACTCAGTATTGAAACAATGTCTATTGCATTCTTGGCTTATGTATTTAGTACTCTGGCTCAATTCAGTCATCTGGATTTTGAATCTTACCTTTTTTAAAAAATGAAAAGTCATTGGAAATTAATAAACTCTTTTTAGTTTGATCTCTGATCTGAGTTTTAACCTTGCTGAATTGCTTCTGCTTAAGTCCTTGTCCTTGGTCCATTTGATTATGGTTTTTGTTTCATGTCTCTGAGAGAGTACTTTGTGACCCATATAATTGGAACCCATGCTAATAACCAGTTCAAAGGTAATTCCTATTGAGAATGTGGTAAAAAAAGGAGGTATCTAGAATTATTTGAGATGATAGCCTTTGACTGCAAAACACCAGACCTGGACTAAGAGAAATATGATTAAAAATATCTCCATTTCCTGTGTTTTGATGTCAAACTTGCGATGTCACATCATGTTGTGCGATGTATCAGAGCTTTTCCCCCATTGTTGGCAATGGGGTGGGCATGGTTTCATCATGCAATGGGCCGGCAGTTTGACACCCCTGATCTAGGGGATATAACAAGCGACAGCCTTCTAGTATATTATTAAATAGTCATAATTCAAAGAAATTGGCAGCCTTTTTATCAACTCAACTGTAACCAATCTACTCCTGTGAAATGTGTCTTATTTCATTCCTACCCAGCAGGTATAAAATTCTAGATTTCCTGGCTCCTCCTTATGTAATTCTTTGCTCCTGAGTAGAGTCATTCACTTCCTTATATTAACTTTTGTTCTTCTGAGTGAACTACATTTCAGCTTTTGGGTATTTTTTTTCATAAGCCTGCAGTTGTATATTAATTTACCCTTTCTCTGCTATCTACTTGCCTTGTATTTCTTCTGGCATAGCTAATAGAATTAGAGAATTGCCTTTGTCTTTTCATGCTAACACATGTTACCTCAGAGCCATAGAGGATAGATGCAGTATTGCTATCTAGAAACAGTCACGTAAGCTCCAGTAAGCAACACTAAGGGCAGAGGCCAAAAACATGAATAAGAGTGTTCTGGATTTGACCCTGCCTCCCTCTGTAGCGGTGAGACTTTCAAATTTTCTACCTTGGCAGCTTTAAGATATGTAAACTTCAACTCCCAGAATTCCCTAGCCAACCATGCTTAAAGTTGCCAAGGTTGAGAGGCACTGATATAGACTGCCATCCTTATTTATTTATATCCCAGTTTTCATCTAGAAATCTTGGAACACAGCAGTTTCTGAGTAGAACAACTGCATTCATTTGTGCTTTATTTGAAAATACCTTACTTGTGAATAAAATAACTCTAGTGATTATTCTATAGGTGCCTTCATCTATGAATTGGATCTATTTTTTTGTTCTCTTGGCAGTGTCTTGCTCATACCTTTCATTGGTTATTTTTTTATTGTATTCTTCATTTTCTCCATCTTTTCCCACATGGATTTGCTGTTTCTTTACATTATGGATTGCATCTGATAAATCTTGCTGCTTTTTGAATGTATTATTCTTCATGGTGTCTTGTATATTTATTTTTCAATATAACTTCTCAGACTTTGATTTGTTTTTCTTCTCTTATTTATTCGTCTACCCTTTCATTTCTGCCATGAAAAAGCTGACATTTCTTGATCCAGATATGTAGCTGTAAAAAGAAACCTGCCATTATCATAGAAAAGGTTTACAGACTCCTATCATGATTCAAGAAGGGAAAGTCTGCTTTGAAACTTCTAATGCTGAAAGCCTTGAAGCCAAACTGGAGAAGCTTAGATGCTTGGTTTCAGAGAAGTAAAAAAAAGTTAAAGATACCCTTTATTTCAGTTCAACTCTTGGTGGTTTTTCTGATCATATCCATGTAATTTTATTAATATCATATGTAAATCATTACTCACTGCCTTTTCCTAGGACAGTTTTCCCCCCCCCCCTCAACTTCCAAATTCAGCCACAGCATTGTGATTTCTGAAGCTTGCTGATTGTGACGACCACTTTAAATGAGCTTAAGGCTAAGAAAATGAATGAAACTCAGTATGTTGGCCTTGTCACTACAAATCTTTGATAATCAGAGAATTTAACAGAATGATGGAAGGTACTTTGCAGATCTTCTAGTCCACCCCCCTGCTCAAGCAGGAGACCCTATACTATTTCAGACCAGTGGCTGTCCAGTCTCTTTTTAAAAGCTTCCAATGATGGAGCACCCAAAACTTGTAAAGGCAAGCCATTCCACTGGTTAATTGTTTGCACTACCAGGAAATTACTCCTTAGTTGCTTCTCTCCTTGGTTAGTTTGCAATCATTGCTTTTTGTCTTGCCTTCTGGTGTTCTGTCTTAATAGGCTTTTCTCACTGTGGGAAAGATCACTCATCTCTTCCCCTAACATTTTACACATGTGTTAAAGTGAAGTTGTGTGATTGTATATTATCTGTAATAACTACAGACGCAGCAGAAAAAAAAAACATTAAATCTCTTAAGCCTTTTGAAGTCATTCAGCCTGATTTACTGTATGAAACAAGTCCACTACTGGATTTCTGAAACTGCTTCAACTGGGTGATTTTACTGTAAATTTGTCAAAATGAATCACTCCTCTATCCAATGAAGGAAAAAAAATAGAAACCATCATTAGTTACAAAACATCTGCTAAATCTATGCAACTGGCCAATATTATAAGTTAAGAAGGTTATAGAGGCTATATTTACATATAGAAGTTTTAACATAAAAATAGAGCTGATGACATAATTAATTTATTCAATTCAGATAAGCTGAAATATAAATGTAATATTAATTATATTATAAAATTAAATGCAATAATAATTGATCTCCAGATAAACAATCAGTGAATATAACGTACCCAAACTCAAGGTTTCATCAGATTCAGTTGAACAACACAAAGTAGAGAAATATAATTGAGAATAGAATGGAAACAACCATCTTAATTTTTGACAATTAGATCCATTTCACTCCCCCAAAAAGCATCACTATTCATTACAAACACAGTCTTATTTACACAGTGTCCTCTCAATATATTTGTCTAAATGTTTAATAATGTTTCCCACCATGGAAATTTCATCGAATGTTATCCTGAAGGAATAATTTATATCTGCTTAAATATAATAATAAATCAAGTATTAAAGAACTATATGTTGGAGAGAGATTGTCAAGTGTAATAAATCAGGAGCTGGAGTGGTACAAATGAATGCAGGTTTGCATGCTAATACTCTCTATAAGAATCTGAATCATTAATGGTCAAAGCAAATTGAAGGTAGATAAGAGTTGGTGGAATTCAAAGTGGGCTGGATTTCTTGTGGGCACAAAGGGACTTGAGACTGATGATACACTTGACCCCTCCCTTCGGCTCAGCCTGGTCATCTCCCATGGATACACTTCTATTAATTTCCATGAAACTTGGCAAATTTCATCCCTCTCCCCATAACCATCTACTTTGCCTTTAAATTTCTTGCCATTATGCTGATCACTAGATGAAGAATTGAGGTCTCTGTCCCCCTCTTCCCATTTTACCCCAAATTCTTGGAGCCCAAGTCAGATTGAACTACTTTTTGAAATGACCTGAATTGGACCTTTCGGGAGTTCTCCAAACGGCATCAGGCAACAATAAAATGAAATTTGCTCTGGACTGATCATAGCTAAAATCCATTTATTTATTCTAATGATAAGCCTGAAAACAGAACCTTTTAATTAATGTGGGGTTTTTGCACCTTACTGCTGTAGGGATTTTAGATAGAAGAAAAAATCCTTTATGATTCATTTGCCAATTTATTGGTTACATGGCAGGTAATTAATCAACTAATGATTCTTTAATCAATGGATATCACCATATTTTAGTCCAAATTTCATTGTTAATTAAAGGTTTTAGCCTGACAGTTATCAGTTTTGTCAATAAGTCACCTTGTTAAAATGAAAAGAGTAGTCTACGCAGGAATATTCTTTGTTTTTAATTGTTTTGTTTTGTGCCTTAGGCAGAGACTTGATTGGGAAATGTGTTTATCTCCATTCTATAAAGAGTTTCACTGAAGCAGCTACAAGACTGGTGTTTTCCTAAAATTAATGTAGCTTTTAGTATATGCTTGGGAAAAAAATCAGTTTGATGCATAAAAGATGCAAAACTGGAATATATAACATAAGTTGAATATATAGCACCAATAGAAATAATTTTTTTTTAATATAACTTGGCAGGAATTAAAAGATGCATATGGATATATATATATATAGTCTAAGGGAGGAAAAGATCTCTAGCAAAGAGAAAATTTGAGATTTGTCAGGCTAGTATCATGAAAAAATATAAGAGCACAATAGTTATTCATTGCATTTTTGGCAGATGGTTCAATGTAAGGTAGCTAGTAGAGATACACAGAAAAAGAAATAGAATCTTCTTAAATCTCATATTGGAAAATCTTCATATCTGGAAAAGATGAATTGTAATAGAAAAGGATTCTTAGGATAAAAGTGAGTGGTTAGTTTTAAGGTCTAAAGGCAAAGAGCACATGTCTAAATAAGAGGTTCTAGAAAGTAAATCGTATAGAGATAGAGTGCTATATAGAAAAACAAATTCTCCAGCATGATTGGATGGAGAACCCACGGATGGGTTGTCTTAATCTATCTGCTCCAATTAGACTAAGTCTGAAATTTAGTAACGCCCCCTCTGTGCCAACTGCACCCCAGTTTTAGACTTAGTCTCTTTGCTCTAAGACGTGTTTTTTCTTCGCTTCTGGAGCAGAAGACTGTGTATTTCCATTTTTATTTCTTTAAGCTTAGGCTAACCCGTTTTATTATTAGATTTGACAATATATAAAAGATTTTTCCAGGGATCATCATCCCCAGCCTGTAGCCTAGCAGGCTGACAGGCTCACAGACCTCTCCCTTCCGGGGGGGGGGGGAACCTTCCCTTTTCCATTTTTTCCTCTCTTGAAAGCTTTCCAGCCTTAAAGAATCAAGCCCAAAATTAAATTCCCAGAGGGAGCTTAGATCTCCTACCAGGGGCCGTTCCTCTGCTTCAAAAGCTCCGTTTTTTGCAAACGCTGCTCCGACAAGCTCCTTGCTGCCAGCTGATCGTCGGAGGATGCAGATTCCACACGCTGACTGCCGACGGCTCCGGAAGCAAGGGTAAGCTTACCAATTGACTGGGGGGCTCCACAAGCAACGACGAGGCTCGTCAGGCCTGCAGGGAGCCTTTCTAGGTCCCTTGGCCCCAGCAGACTGCCCCAAGCAGCAGGTGAGAGTTTTGGGCACCGACCCAATTTTCGGAGCCTGGAGGGCCTACCAGGCCTCGGACTGCCTCAGCGTCTCCCAACTGGCCTATTTACCTGCCATCCGCTGCACTAGAAGCCCAGGCAATTCCTCGGAACAAGGGCTCATTGCAGCTTAGGCCCCAGGCCTCAAGGCCTTCTTCTAACAGCCGTTTTTTTCGGCGCAAATTTGGCGGCCGCCATTTTGAATTGACTCTCGGCAGCCATTTTGTATGTGACTGAGGCCCAGACTGCCTGTAGCTCACTCCTAAGGGCAGTGTATGACCACCTGAGGCAGAAGCCTCGAGATTTAATTATATCATCTCCACAGACGGATTGGACTGAGGAGGGCCAGCTCGCTCCTGAGGGACGCAGTGCCCACCAATCCCCATTGCCCACCCCCCCACACGGGCCGAATCATCTCTGCAGGCTCCCTTGGTAAGTTTACAACACCGAGGGGGGGGCGTTTTTGCTAAGGTTGAGCCCAAAGCAGACTCATCATGGCAGAGAAAACCACCAGCGAGCCGGCCAAGAGGAAACATCAAACAGAGGCAAGTGGAAAGAACACCACCAAGCGAGCCCGGCCAAGCAGGGAGTCCAATATACCGCAGATGAGGGAGGAGGAGTCCCAAAGACTGAGAGCGGCCTCCCCAAATCTGACAGGCACGATGGGAAGGTCCATTTTTGAACCCCTTTCCTCACATTGTGCCTCAGCCCCAGGGGCCTGGTCTCACCCCAGGGGAATTCCCCAATCAGATTCAACCACAAGAGTGGCTCCAGGGAGGGGCATAACCAGCCAGGACACTCTTAACTTGGGACCCCAGGCCACATTCACCCCCACTGCAGCAGAGCTTCGCCCTCCTGAGAACCAGGCCTTGAACCTGGACCTCCTTCAGTCCATGATAGCCCAGGCTGTGGCTCAATTTATGGCCTCCAACACCGCACAGCCTCCCCCACAGGCCACGTATAATCCACCATCTGCTGATTTGATGGATGATCCCTCATCGGATTTGGAATCTACAGGGGCTGAACAATCTGGCCTGATTTTGTCTGAGGACGAGGGCATCACTCCATCTGACCCCACCCCTCCTGTCGGTCTCTTTGACCATTCATTCTTTAATTCCCTGCTACTCAAGGCCTGCACTACTGCAAACCTCCCCCAAGAACAGGAGACCCCACCTACAACATCCAAGGGTCCCCATGCCATATACATCGAGCCCTCAGTCTCCCAGAACCATATTCCCTGCCCTCCCCTTTTTCTTAATATAGTTCAAAAACAATGGGAGAACTTAGGATCCCTCTTAAGCCCCGGTGCAGTAGAGAGAACATTATTCAATGTTGCCCCTTCTCTGACCTCCCTATTGGAGATTCCTCAGATTGATGAGCCCTTGAACTCATTGTTTCCCAATGCTAACATCCCTGGGGACATAAATGAGAGGGCAGAAGATAAAAAGATTGAGTCCGCCCTACGCAAGTCCCACCAGGCATCAGCCTGGGCAACAAAGGCGGCAACATCCATGGCCTTCTTTGCCAGGGCTTCGGTCCTGTGGTTATGGGAGCTCCAGGACATGATCCCTCCGGACCAGCTCAGAGCTCACCAGAATCTGGGTAAGTTAGTGGCCACGTCCCAGTACCTAGCCGACGCCTCCCTGCACATGGCCAGATACACTGCCCGGACCATCGCGGCAGACATCTCAGCACGAAGGCTCCTTTGGTTCAGAAATTGGCGAGCAGACACCAAGGCCAAGTGGCGTCTGGCCTCTAAACCTTACACAGGTGGACATCTATTTGGTAAGGCACTAGAGCCATACCTAACCGAAGGTAAGGACAAACGTAAAACTTTGGTTAACACATCAAAGAAAGGAGACAGGCGCTCGGGGAACAGCATGTCACAGAATAACTACAGAAGGCAGCCCTTTCGGCCAGCCCCACCCTGGGACTTGGCCCAGGCTTCTCGCCCCTACTTTCAGAGACAGGAACGTCAGCAAGATCGTTTGGCATACAGAGGCAGATCACAGTTCCAGACCAAGCGGTTCTTTCGAGGTGCAGGGAGCCGTTCCTTTAAGCGAGGCAAGTGATCTTGCAGTCTCACCTCCGATAGGAGGCCGGCTGGCCCTCTATTCCAGCATTTGGGCAGCCACCACTACAGATGCATGGGTGTTAGACACTGTCACCCAAGGTCTGAGGCTAGAATTTTGTTCCCAACCACCTGACAGATTCCACTCTTGCCCTATTCCAACGAGCAGGACCAGAGCTAATCTTAAGTCAGAAGCAATAGCTCATTTATTGCAAATACAAGCAATTGAACCAGTACCACAAGACCAAGAAGGACGAGGGTTTTACTCAAACCTATTCATCATTTCCAAGACTTCGGGGGGCTGAAGGGTGATCTTAGACTTAAAAGGTCTAAACCTTTACTTGAGGTATAAGAAATTTAAGATGCAATCACTTCAATCAATCCTGGCTAGCATCAGGCAAGGTGACTTTCTTACCTCGATAGACCTGACTGAGGCATATTTGCACATTCCTATTTTTCCTGGACACCGCAAATTCCTCAGATTCAGTTATGCCCGACGCCACTACCACTACAGAGCCCTTCCATTTGGCCTCTCATCTGCACCGAGAGTATTTACAAAGGTACTGGCAGTGCTCGCAGCCCACCTTAGACAAATTCCCATCAGAGTTCAATGCTATTTAGATGACATTCTAATTCAGTCATCGTCATTACAAAATGCTCCATCAGACCTCGCCCTAGCCATCAAAGTTTTTCAGGAGCACGGTTTTTCTATTAATTTCCAGAAAAGTCATACCATACCAACAACTCGGCTCCTCCATTTGGGCGCTGTTATAGACACAGACAACTGTACGGTCTACCTATCTCAGGACCGATGGAACTCTATTCAGACTCTCGTACGTCGGATCCGAAGGGACAGAGTAGTCACATTGGCCTCCCTATCACAGCTACTAGGGAAGATGGTGTCCTGCGTGCAAATTGTGCCATGGGCACGTCTCCATGCCAGAGAATTACAGTGGCTTCTCCTTCCATTTCAGAGACTTCATACCAGCACATCCCACCAGAAGGTCTGAGTTCCACGGTCGGTGTTGAACTCCCTTCATTGGTGGGACTCTCCGGCACTGTCACGGGGAACAGAATTCAAAGAACCAGACAAGACTACCATCACCACAGATGCAAGCATGTTTGGGTGGGGGGCACACCTCCACACACACTGGGCCAAGGTCAGTGGTCCAGGCAGGATCTAAAGAACAATATAAACTGGCTGGAACTCAGAGCCATACACATGGCCCTAAAGAGATTCAGGAGCTTAGTACAGGGCCAGCATGTCCTGGTCTTAACCGACAACATCACAGCCAAGGCCCATGTCAACAGACAGGGGGGAACAAGGTCCAAGCCTCTCATGCAGGAGGCCAAATTGTTGGGGTCTTGGGTGGAACTGAATCTTGCCTCCATCAGGGCGGAGCACATATCTGGAGTGGCCAACCAGCAGGCGGACTCATTGAGCAGAGCCACTGTGGACCATTCTGAATGGCAGCTGGATCTGAAGGTCTTCAGAGAGATCGTGGGCAGGTTTGGTTCCCCAACCTTAGACCTTTTTGCCTCCCCAGCCAACTCACAACTTCCCAGATTCCTTTCCAGGTTCCCGTCTCCATCAGCAGAAGGAACAGATGCACTCCACAGTCCCTGGGCCAAGGAATTGCTCTATGCCTTTCCTCCCCTACCCCTTCTACCTGCCACGATCAGGAAGATCCTTCGCAAACAAGCAGAGGTCCTCCTGGTCGCCCCGCATTGGCCGAGATGATCTTGGTTCGCCGACCTGATGGAGCTCTCCGCATCCCCTCCATGGAGGATTCCAGCCAATCAGATCTCCCTCATTCAGGGGGAGCTACATCATCTGGACCCTCAATGGCTCCAGTTAACCGTCTGGCACTTGAGAGGCAGGCCTTAGGCCTAGACTCATATTCGTCAAGGGTCATAGCCATGATCCAGCAATCCAGGCGACCCTCGACGAATAGAATATACGATGCCACATGGAACAGCTTCTGTAATTGGTGTTTAGTTCACAAAATTGACCCCTTGCAGGCTACAGTGCCAGTCATCTTGGAGTTCCTGATGGATGGTCTGGACAAAGGGCTCTCCACAAGCACCATCCGTAGGCAGGTAGCAGCACTGGCCACAGTTATTTCCTGCGGCAATGAATCCTTAACACATCACCCTATGTTATGTTTCTTCCAAAAAGGAGTTAACAATGCCAGACCACCAACTGTACATAGATACCCCTCCTGGGACCTTCATCAGGTTCTACAGGCTCTTGTTTCGCCACCCTTTGAGCCTATTGACACTTGTTTACTCAAATAGTTATCAATGAAGGTGGCATTCCTTTTTGCTGTAACTTCAGCCAGAAGGATCTCTGAGCTGGCTGCCCTGTCAGTGAGGAAGGACCTGTGTATTTTCCATAGGGACAGGGTAACCCTCAGGTTAGACCCCTCCTTCGTGCCCAAGGTTAACTCCTTGTATCATAGATCTCAGGACATAGTTTTGCCAGACTTCTATCCGAACCCATCTAATGACATAGAGGCTCAGTGGAACAGATTGGATGTGCGCAGGGCCTTATATTGTTATATACAGAGAACCTCATCCTTCCGCAAGACTGAGGCTCTGTTTGTGTCATTTCACCCTTCGTCATTAGGACAAAAGGTCTCCTCACCCACTATAGGCAGGTGGATTAGAGCTTGTATTTCTCTGGCATACCAGACTCAGTCACTACAAGCTCCCAAGCATATCACGGCCCATTCCACCCGGGGCGCAGCTACTACAGCTGCCTGGTCTACCCAGGCCTCCATAGAGGAGATTTGTAGAGCAGCAACATGGGCATCGCCCTCTTCCTTTGTCCGTCACTACAAGATGGATATATATGCATCTTCTACGACTTCATTTGGCTGCAGGGTTCTAGAGCACGCATTAGCATTGGATGGGACCCAGGCCCAATCTAATTCCCCACCCTAGGGACACAGGGCTTTGGTATGTCCCATCCGTGGATTCCCCATCCGATCATGCTGGAGAAAGGGGCGTTGTCTTACCTGAACGCCTTTTCTCAGCATGATGATGGAGAATCCACTCCCTCCCATTAGGTCAGTTGGCCTGGTTCCCATTTGTTCAGATGCGTCGGACTAAAGTCTGAGTTGAGTATTGCCTTAGCCTAAAACTGGGGTGCAGTTGGCACAGAGGGGGTGTTACTAAATTTCAGACTTAGTCTATTTGGAGCAGATAGATTAAGGCAACCCATCCGTGGATTCTCCATCATCATGCTGAGAAAAGGCGTTCAGGTAAAACAATGCCCCTTTCTCTTGAAATTCTGGCCAGGGAATCTGGCTAATTTCATTTTTTTATGAGAAGGATAATAATAGTTGTAAAACCTATTCAGACTTTGCACTCAGAAAGCAATAACATTAACATGGTAAATGCAAAAAGGCAGAGGTAATATCAAGCCACCTTTATTAATGAGAATAGTGGAGAAAAGAAAACAAAGTAAACAAAATATGAAGAAATAATTAGTTTTCAATCTAGAAAAAACAAGTAAGGTTCTGCTAGAGAAGAAGGGAAAAATACAACGAGGAACAAATATAATGGACATTGATAGTTATCTTTTTCTTTAAGGATGCAAACTATATTTTTATCTCAAGACAAAATTCTTGTACTGAGAAATAGTCTCAGTTAAATGGTCATTTAAGTTAAGACATTGCAAGGGGGAGGGGATGAAATAAATCTTGAAGAGCTTTGCTTATTTTGCAGCAGAGCACCCAGAATCATGTTTGACTGTTATTTTTAATTATGATAGCATCTTTCTTTTAAGATTTCATTTTTTGTTTATTTTTTGTTGTTGCTACTATAATAGATACTCAGCAATTACCTTTCAGTTACACTCCTCCACTATTCCAGATGCAGTTTCATTAGCCTTGTGCAGGTAAGATGTATACAGGCTCAAGGCATGTTTGTGGCAGCATTGAAAAACTGGTTTCTGTGTGTTCTGTGCAATTTCTGTACAATTTGCATACCCATAAATGTTTTCACATAAGCTGGAATCATGTGTGCTGAGAGTCATTTGGGATGAGAGGGAGGAAATCAGAAGTATATGATCTAATTCTCCCATTTCAATTCTATAGTACTCCAAAATATCAGTAGTCCCCTCCAATGGTTCATTGAAAGATAAGTAGTCAGGAAGCTGCATGAATGAGATTTCTACTGTCATTCCTTGATTTTTGATCACCCATATTGACAAAATAGGCATAACTGCTTGGATGAAAATGACTGCCAGTCTTGTATGAGAATTGCAACTACATATTATCAGGTTTTTTTTAAAAAATCATTTTCAATATTAGCAGGATCTCTCTGGCAAGAAATTTGGGCACTGATGATGTTACCTGGTTTGCAAGAAGAAAAGCAAATTCAGAAGACACCAGCAACTCAACAAATCAAGCTTGAACCACATCATTCAGGCAAGAATATAAAACTCACAGCCATTGAAGGAAAGAACCTGTGCCCAAACTAGCTCTTTTCAACTGAAGGAAGTTTCATAAACTTCTTGACATCCCCCAAAGAAAATAAGAACCTACTTGGGCAATGGTTTCTTAATATTGATAAAGGTGTCTTTTATCAGGACAGCAAGTAGTGCTTTGGGGAACTTCTGCCTCAAGTAAAATATCTGCTGTTTTATTTTAGGTAGCATTTTTAATGATAACCTTGAATAGACTACACTTACGTAAAAAAAAGTGTCATGGAAAAGAGCTGAAAAAAATCTTGCTGTCATGACATCTATTCAGGGATGTTTTTTTCTCTCCATTTTATCACATAAACACTTATGCACATATGTAAGTATAAGCAGTAACTCCTAGAATTTATTACCATTCCTGAGACTATGGGAAGTTGAAACCAAATCAGCAGCAGAAGTCCAGGTTTCCTACTTCAGGGTCTATTATATGTGTGTATACATGTAAACAAATATACTTTATTTGATCCTGCTATACTGTGATGCCTGGATAGATTTTATTAGAGCTACATATTTTTTTTGTCTGTTTTTCTCTCCTAAATGACATGTGAGAAGGAAGAAAAAGTCAATTGGGAAAACAGAACAGTGTAACCTCGGGGGAAGATATGGAAGAGCTGTGCAAACCGCTAACAGTTATGCATTTATTGTTCAATAAAAGAATTGTGTAGAAAATCACAACTCAATTCTGGAATAAAATTTATTTGTCTCTATGGAGTCATTCAACAGCTAGAGGAGAATCTGTCTCTGCTTGGTCTATCTTCTTCTGAAGGGGGCACTATGGAAACCAGGGAAATAATGTGTTACCTAGCAACCAAAACCTCTATCCAGCACAAACTCTGAGAAAAAGCAACAGAAAACAAGTTGGCAGAAGGGTGCATAGCAACCAAGTGGACCCTAAATCATGGCAGCTAACAATCCATAACATAGGACAAAGGCTTAGACAAACCTATTATACATATATAACAGAAGGAACTTCAGACATTTCATCATAACTTTGTCATGCTTTATTGCAAAGGCAGAGTTAATGAGATTAAAACAACTCAGTTTAGGCACTGAAAATAAGTGATAAGATTTTTTTGACAGTCAAAAAAGATGGTTCATAATGATTTGTTGATTTCATAGAATGCTGTGATATAAACACTCCATTGTCTTCCATAAGGTTCCACAAATTCCAGCAAATCGCAGTCGTTTTCTGAACTTTAAACTTTAAAAACTCAGTCAGGTTAGTTTTGGTTAATAACTTTGATAGGGAATCATCCATAAATATCAGAGTTGCAATCCAGTCTGGAAAATAGCTTGGAAGAAGTCAAAGGCATTGCCAAAAGCCTTCATGGATATCATCACCAGGAATCAAACCTGACTGGGAGATACTTCATTTTTTATATTCTATAGTTACATCCAAAGCTACACCTAAAGGGCCATCTGGATCCCACTGATGTGATTCAGCTCAGAACAAAGAGGTCTGATGGTTCCTAAACTAATCTTAACCTCTATCCTCAGATCAAGCACCAATTTCTCTCTAGTACAGTGATCCCCAACTCCCAGGCTGTGGATCAGTACTGGTCCATGATCCATTGGGAACCAGGCCACGCAAATGACAGGCAAGCATACGAAGCTCCATTTGTGAAAGTGGCAGATGCACACATGAAACCATCCCCTCCCTCCCTTCACCATCACTGCCACAGCTGCTGGTCCACAAAACCAGAAAAGTTGGGTACTGCTGCTCTAGTATATGGTCCTCACATGAGTTGAGACCATGAGACTTGGGACAGACCTATGTTTACCATGGCAGGCAGGAATTCCTGAACCAACCCTCACATAACCAGTCAAAGATGAAAATTTCACAGTACAGAAACCTGAGAAGTCCACCATCAGCCCAGCAATAAGGTTAAGGAACGTGATCTATGGCAAACTGGCATAAATTGAACTGAACGGAAAATTGTAGAGTGAGACTGGGAAAAAAAAGAGCTGTAGGAGAGAAATAGAATATCTGACTAGAAGAGAGATGCTGGTAAGTTACCATGTTGCCATACCAAGGATCTTCCCCTCTTTGTCAGGAAGAACAATTTGAACAACATGTGTTCCTGCAGGGAGGAAATGCTTTTCTTGAAACAACAACTTGTTGCTTCTGTAAGATAGCCCAGGAATCTTACAAAAGGGAGGGATATCTTGCATTAAAGTTTGAAGCTTATTGACGTATGAATGATTCGCAGCTTCTGCAATCTTGTGATTATTATTGAAACTGTATGTTGAAACTGTATGCAAAATTGTATAAAAACCTCCTCTCCCCTCCCTCTAAGTGGTTGTGCTTGCTTTGCAAAATTATTCCCTTACACCAGGGGTGTCAAACTTGCAACATCACATGACTTGTCGTGACGTATTGTGACTTTTTCCCCATTGCTGGCAATGAGGTGGGCATGGTTTTGGCGTGATGCATCCGGTCCGTGGGCCGGCAGTTTGACACCGCTGCCTTACACTATTCTTCTGCACAGAATAAACATTTGTAATCTAGTCTCAGTGGGTGTTCATTGGCTATTAAGCACATGGCTCCAATGAGCTCATTTCATGGAGAACATTTGCTTTATAGATTCCTCACTCTTTGAAGAAGCCTGGTTTCCAGCTGAACTGACTCATTGGTAAGTCAGTTGATGAGAGGGGTGAGCCCTTTAGAAGCAATATGAATTGTGTCATTTAGCAAAGATAGAGTAGTAAGTAGCAGCTTGGACAACATAGGAACCATAATTAGACCAGAAAGCTGGGATTGAAGCTGAAACCTGTAGAAATATACAGGGAGATTGGCCCTTGGATGAGCATCTCTACTAAGTTGGTGGCCATCTGCATCATTGCTTTAAAATGGAAACACTTTTTTGTTGTTTCAAATGAGATAGCACTACCTGGTTGAAAGAGTTATGGTTTCGGTTCTGGTGTGCATATTCCTAGATGTGATGGTGTGTTAGAAGGACATAGGGACTGGAAATTGCCAACACCTTCTTTGCTTGGGGATGCTAGGAAATGCTGGTAATCCTACTGTTGTATCATTATTGTGGCCAGATCCTGCAAAAGCTTCTGGTTTCGGATGACTCTAATCCCTATGTAAAGTGTGTTGATTTCATTAGTTCTATGATAACAATGAAATCTTGGATCCAACCAGGGTACCCTTGGTTTTTCCCTTGGAGCAGTTTGATTGTGATCTTTATATGGAAGGCATTGTATCTGGATTTTTGCCATGACGAAATTATTGCCTGATCCAGACAAAATTGACTGTCACCTGAGACATAGCAATAACAATAGCAGTTAAACTTATATACCGCTTCATACAGTAGAGCTTTACAGCACTTTCTAAGCAGTTTACAGAGTCAGCATATTGCTCTCAACAATCTGGGCCCTCATTTTACCAACCTAGGAAGGATGGAAGGCTGAGTCAACCTTGAGCTGGTCAGACATCTTAATGCACAATTGATGGATTCAGATGTACTGGCAGATAGTTGTATAAGTGTCTACTCTGGACACAGAACATGACAAGAATTCTTGATATAATTGCTTCTGAAAGGCCTCTACTGGCTGATCCCAGATTTACTGAAAAACTCCAAGATATAAAGCATCATACATGATACTTAGAGTGTGGAGAAAGTTGAACAAAATTAAAGCTGTTTGAGCATGTTTGCAAACTGAAGTTCAAGATGACATCAAGGTGATAAGGACTGTGAAACAATAGCATTTTTTTTCTACCTTACCACACTAGCAGATTGCCAGCCAACAGCTCTGCTTAGAATGGAGAGGGATGAACAGATATCTCCAATTAGCACTGTGGTAACTTCATACAATATTTTGCCAATGCTGTCATTTAGATTTCGGCCAACCATTCATGGGTGGAATCTGATGTGGTGTCAGCCCTTTAGGATATTTGAGATCAGGAAACAGACTGAAGAATGACTTAAACATTACTCTACTGATATAGGCTATAGTAATAGAATTTTGAAAGCCTATGTTTTCCATTCCTTCCTGCTTATACCCTGGAGTTAAAAAGGAGTCAACCTGAATTTCTTTCTAATGTTTTCTTCACCTTCTGGACTTAAAACCTGGTTTGGAACTGTCACACCATAGTTTCTCCATGGTCATCTCTGTTGACTACTAATAGATGAGCAAATGTAGATCACGGTGACAAGATTATTTGCCAGCTTTGGGTGATATACAAATTTTTGATTTGAAGGAGAAGGATTTGGCAGTGATAACTAATGCCGGCATCACTACTCAGCTGGACTATTTCAGTGGACTCTAAATGAGACTGTCTTTGATGAGTGCTGAAAAACCCAGGTTGGTCAATCTAGTGGCCTGTTTGGTAGCTGGTATTTGTCATTTATGAGCATATTATACCTGCTTTACAGTTCTTGCATTCTCTTCCCATAGGTTTCTGAGTACAATTAAAAGTGCCGATTTTGATCTACAAATCTTCCTACTTCTTAGAATACAGGCACTTGCCAAACCAGCTTCTCTAGCAGCATTGACCTATCTGCCTTCCCCCCCTCCCGAGGAAAAACTGTTAATAGTAGTTGAAGCCCAGAGATGCTATTTCTCAATAATACCACAAGCCTTGTGGAAGAGCCTCCCCTTCTTTTTGGATTGCATTCTCGAAGCTGTTGGAAATAGGATGGCATTATCTGAGCTCATTGTTTGAATGTTGCTGTTGATCTGTTTCACTTTTTCATATTTAATTTAATGTTAATAACTTTCTTTATTGTGGATGTTTTAATTAATATGAACTACAGTATGCTGTTTGTTATCATAGTTAACTGCCGAGAGTTACCCACTGACTTTAGTGGAATGCAAATTTAATAAATATATATTTAAAATAATGTAAATAAATAAAACATTTGTTTTAATTCCTTACCCTTTCCATTTTGAAACTATTATTGACTATAAAAAACTAGGAATAAAACTTTTGATTCATAACATAAAAGAATGAAAAATAGCCATAAGGGAAAAATCAAATTTTATATACTCTGACATTCTTTCTCCATAGTGGCCAATAAGATATTTAAGGAAATCCACTAACAGAATGATATGACCTTCCCAATGTTATTCTTCAATAATTAGTAACAAGACACTCCAGTAATGGAAGAAATTTATAAGAGTTAGGTTTAGAAGTTACTTAGCCTTCTACTCATGCAACAGTCAAACTTATATGTTAAGTTATAAGTTTGTTCAACCATTATTCATCTGTGTCTTTAATGCATTTTCATTAAAAAGATGCATTTTATTTCAACAACATACTTCTGATCACTATATATTACATGATCTCTCTTTTTTATTATATTCTGAAAGCTGTTATTGTTCTAGGAAAATTAACCTCATAATTGTAGTTCAATAGAACTATATTTTGTTTGGAAAATGTTGATCAGGTCAACTTATGCAAATTGAAAGGTTAAATGCTTTCAATAGGTACTTTAGTAATATTTAAGTATTATGTGAAATTATAAAAGCACTGGAATGTCTCCATGGTTGGCTAAATGGAGCAAAACAGAAATAATGAATGGAGCAAAACATATTTTGTTTATCTGCCAAGGTCTGAAAATAAAAGGGCTAAGAGGAATTAGAATCTAAAAATCAAAAGACACAGTATCTATGTCTCAATCACAGATAAGAAAATTCAGAATGTAAGCCTCATGGGGGAGGTGTTGGCTATTTCATTCCTCAAATAATGAAGAATCACCTAGAGCCATGATGGCACACCTATGGCACACATGCTACAGGCAGCACGCAAAGTCGTCCCTGTGGGCACGCGTGCCATTGCCCCAGAGGGAAGTGGGGCCAGGCTGCTCCCCTCCACCTCTCCATGTGTGCCAGCACTCTCACTCTCTTTCTCTCTGCACTGGGAGTCAGAGAACAGTTGCAAGAGCTGGGCAGATCCAGGTACCTTTTTTTGAATGAAGCTGCTGATGCAAGTCTTGGTATGCCTGCACAGTGATTTTGTGGACTGCCAGCAGCCCGATCTGGGCTCCAGAGGCCTGGAAAAGGCCTCTGCTGCCCAGATCTATGGCTGGACAGTGATTTTGCACTCCCCCCATGGCCAATCTGGGCTCCAGAGGCCTTTTCCAATGCTCTGGAGCCTGGATTGGGCCACTGGGGGGCCGCAAAATTACTCCACAGCCATGCATCTGAGCTCCAGAGGCTTGGAAAAGCCCTCCAGAGCCTGGACAAGGCCACTGGGGGGCTGAAAAATCACTCCACAGCCATGCATCTGAGCTCCAGAGGCTTAGAAAAGCCTCTGGTCCCCAGATCAGGTTGCTGGGGCACTGCAAAATCTCTCTGCAGCCATGCATCCAAGCTGGGCTGGGCTGGATTGGCTGGGCATACAGCCTCCTCGCCGCTTCTTCCTCCACAGACATTGGGAGCGCCCACCCCACCTACTGCTTGTCCTGGGGCAGCTGCAGCCATCTGGTGCTCTCCAGCCTATTGCTAGCCAGCCAGCCACACCAAGCTCAGGCCTTGTGCAAATGGAGGCTGGAGGGGAATGAGAGCCACGGCTGCCCAGCTCCTCTGCCTGAGGACACGTGCGGGAAGAGGTGCTGCCTGGCTTGGTAAGCCACGGTCCACCCACAGAAACAACCCCCCCATTGAGACACTACCTTGATGTGGTTGTGAGATTTGTGGGCTATGCCAGAGGTTCATCCATACTGGACAGGTCTCATCAGAGGAGTCAGATAAAGAATGTCTCTCCCATAAAACATAAAGTGAGACGTAAATTTCAGAAAGCCATACTGGCTCAGATGTTACCTAGGTTAACAAGGTCCATGCTAGATGTTCCTGGATATCTGGTGAAAAATGGGCTACAGGACTCAGGACTGTTGGCTGAGCAACCAGGGTCAACAGCTGCAGAACTACTGGAAGAAAAGGTGTTTACCCGTTGCAAATACACAGTGATTGAAAACAAAGAAATAATTATCTGTTATTATGATCAAGTCCAAAAAGAAGAGGATGAAACAAATGCACCAGTTCCAGAAAGAACAACATCCAGAATCAGAAATAACAGAACAGAGGCTAACAGTTCAATGTCGATTTATAATATGAAATAAAGTATTCACAGAAGCAGAATTGGATGAACTGCAAAGGTTTACCCAGGACAAAGAAACCAAAGCTTTGCCAGAAGTAACTCAGAATGTAGAGGCAAACCAGGGAGAGTTGGCAGGAGAAGAATCCAGCAGAAATACACAACTGTTTTCATTTGGAAACCAGGCAACTCTTCCTCAGGAAGAACAAAGCCCTCTAACTAAAGAAATAAAAGAACAGAAACAAAGAATAACTGAGCATCTAGAACAGCATAAAAACATCAGAATAAGGCTCCCTGCATTGAAGCTTGTTCCAAAGAAAAGCTAGCACAAGCATTAAAAGATGCAAATACTGCAGTATCAAGTATTCACTGCAAAAAATGGAAGGTTAGACTGGAAAATAAGATCAGCAAGTTAAGATCAGATGCAAGCAAGCTAGAACAGATGAAAGAAAAGAAGCTGAAGAACAAGAAGAGCAAATAATACCTAATCAAGGAATACCATTTAGAAACAAGGAAAATCAAGGAAACACTGGAAATAATAAAGCAGCAAATAACAACTATAGCCAGGAAGTTTGAAATCTCTTAATAGTGATAGGTGGCAAGGAAGGAATTAGAGAGTGATTCAAATGCTTGCTGGGGGGAACTGGAAATAATAGGTGAGCCCTTTTGCTCAGTGGTGGGAGGGGGCCCTTAGCAACATTCAGGGGAATGGAAGTGTAGTATTCTCATGCTATGTGGCTCTGTTTATTTCTCCTTCCCCCAGCAAAGTGACTGGCACTTCTGCTGGTCAACCAAGGAAAAGAAGGAATGATTTCCAGCATTCCCTGCCAATTTCACACAAGCAAATTCAATGGGGAGGTAGCAGGAAGTTGGAAGTCACTCATGCATTTTTGTCTGCCCATGGTTATTATTTTGTTCCCTCTCCCCAGTAAAGTGGAAGGCAGTACCACAGGTCAGGGAAGGAGGAGGAGGAGGAGGAGAAGGAGGAGGAGGACGAGGAGGAAGACGAGGAGGAAGACGAGGAGGAGAAGGAATTTAAAATATTCTCTGCAAGCATCTCACAAAAAAAGTCAATAGGAAAGGACGCAAGAAGTCAGAAGTCACTCCTGCTTCTATTGCTCACAAGTTATCTTGTCTTTTATAAATGAGAACAGCCTGAACATATTCCTAATTGGTAAATTAGAACAGAAAAGATGAATAAAAACTGAAAGTTACTGGAGAAAATCAGCAACCTTCTGGTTTTCACCTTGCTTACTCTTACAAAATACAATAGTAACTCCGTAGAAATCCATTTTGTGATTGAAGCTTTTGTTTGACTTGTTGGTTACTATTACTTCATCAGTTATAATGTTACATTCTTTTTTTCCAAAACACTGATTACTTATTATTATTTATCATTATAGGAAGTTTATTCCATGAATTTAACAACAACCACCTCAGTTAAAATCCCATTTCTAGTGCAAAATACAAAAGCAACAAGAACAAAATCTAAAACTTTGAATATACAGTAGTCTATAGATTCTAATTTTATTATGGCACATTAATTTAGAAAATAGAAGAAATAGACAACTTTTCTTTCCCTATAGCACAAATGTGTTTATTTTTCCTACCAAAGAACCAATTTACCATTAAAAAAAAAACATTTACAGACAGTACTGTTTCTTAGGGACATATAGGCATAACTTGTTATCCTCTTGGGGGAGAAACTGTAAATTAGGTTTTAACAGGCCAAATGTAAGCAATATAAATGTGTATAGAACAAGTTTTCAGCATAAGCAATGTGGCTGATTATGCATACAGTGTTCAAACTGTGTCAGGTAATGATAACTGAGATGCATTGTTTTTAAGGGAATATTATTATAAGTTACAAATGAAGTTTCATGAATGATGTAAAATTAACTTTACAATTAATAGCTGTGATCCACTCATCATCATATTTATCATCATCATCACCATCATCATTACCCTCTTCAATCATCATTCCCATCATTATCATCCTTTCTAAGGTACTTAAAAACTGAATTCTCTGGCTAAGACTGCAAGACAAACTATGCAAGATTTCTGAAACATTTATGGCTATACCTGGATGCACGTGTACAACTGTTTTTCATTATGATTGGTTGCACAGGCAGCCACCTGTTTAGTCTAGATGTGATATTTTTGTCCAACTGTATTATTATTATTATTATTGTTATTGTTGTTGCTGCTGTTGTTGTTGGCTTTCAGATCTGTAGATAGATTTTCTCTAATTTGTCCCTAACCTGTTGTTTTATGCCTCTCTATGGTGCAATTACTACTATAACTGAGCCCATCCACTTTGCTGCTAATCATCCTCTTCTCTTTCCTTCCACCTTTCCAGGCACTAAAACCTTTTCCAGAAAGCCAGGCCTTCCCATAATGTATCTCAACAGTCCCCAATGCTTCTTGCTCCATGGACCTGTAGCAGTAGTGGTAGTGATGTGGTGGTGACAGGGGGGAGAGGGGATGTTTTTGCACATGCAACCTAGCTTCCCCCCATGTGCAAACGAAGGTTTGTGTGCTCACTCACCATTTGCGTGGACCAGTTCCCAATAGGCTGCAGACCGGTACCGGTCCCCAGCCCAGGGGTTGGAGACCCCTGCTCTATCTGAAATATTTCTCTATACAGAAGATAAAGGCAGGGAAACATATTCTAGAAGATTCCTGCAATTGGTTTCTCCTTCTCCTCCATGCATACACATGCTATTAGTTGGATATATCAAAAAAGAAACAAGACAATAGGAATAATAATATTTAATCATCATCATCATCATCATCATCATCATGTTGTTAACCAAATAAGATTCTAAGGCTCTCAGATATTACTAAGTTGTGATATAAAAGTAAAGGTTATGTTTGAAGAAGTTCAGTTCTGCAATCTAATTTAGTGTATTGTTCATAAATTACAATAGTTAGCACTGAATTATTAAACTGACTCAAAAACTTGAGCTTCTGTTCATGAAATATTTTTCCAGTTTAGTCACTCAGAAACTGGCACATTCCCTGTGATAAGCTCCACATGTTGCCAATGGTGCTAAACAAAATTGACCCCCACAGAATAACTCATCATCTAGTGCAGATGTCTGTGGGGAAAAGCCTTCATGTGGGTAATTTTGCATTACAATGGTCTTTATTTGTTTGGAAAATTAGCATGTATATATTGTGTAAAGCTTCTTTCATGAAGAAACCAATGGATTTTGCTGAGATTAATGTTATTGGGAAGGGCAGGACTTTTTAGAACCTCTCACATTATTCTGAATATGTGAATATTTCCCAAGCACCTGAATAAGCTACTTTTTTATGCCAGGATTTGTTATTGGAACATTTGTTGGTTGACCCTCAATTTAATATAACAAATACTTTTCACTTTCAGATCATTCTTTTCCTCCCCTTGGATAATTGTATGTTTCAGCAAGTCCTACATGATAGCTGTAAATTTATTTTGTTGACTTATGTGCAGGTTGATGTTTCATATTGTACATTGTACAGTGCTATCCCCAAATGCTTCTAATTGTTTAGGAATAAATATGAAAAAGCAAGCAGTTAGATTAACAGAAATCTAGTACAAGGGACTTAGCTAATGTAAAAATTGTGCTCATAAATCTAAGAAGTTCTTACTAGTCTCGTTTAGAAATGGATGAACCTATTTTCAACTTTTTTTTTCTTTTCATAAGAAGTACATTTACTCCCATTTGGTGCTTCATTGTAACTATATTAGCTAGGAATTCTAATATTTGTCCTTCACATCTGGATCGCATCAGATTAGAGAAGGTTAACTCAAGTCAAGCCCAAATTTCAGTAACAGCAGCTTTGATAAAAGGACTCGAGGTAATTGAAGTTCACAGTAGGAAATGGGCTACAACAATAATCTGACTCAGAATAAATATTTTTGCTCTACATATAATTCTTGCATTATGAAAATTATAATTCTCATAGTCTCAAGCTACCACCTTAATGGAACCTGCCCATGATGGTCAAAATTTGTGATGGTCATAAATTGGATCACCATGTGACAGAGTTGATTTTAAAACCTTTTCGGTGGCCGTCATTAAGGAAATGTTGTGGTTGTTAAATGAACCAGTAGTTTATTATGGGCTGTTTTCCAGAAATCTAGAAGTAAATGCTGATTTTCAGCAAAACTCATAAAATAGCCATGACTGTGGGACATTGAAAATGGCCATAAATGAGGCCTGATTGTTAAGCACTGAAAGTGTAATCAACATGACTGTGGGGGGAGGGCTATTGGAACTTCATATCTGGGTCATAAATACTCCCAGAGTTCCATCATAACTTCAAATGGAACAGCCAGTTGAAAATTAAGGTCTACCCTTATGTAGCACATATTGAGCTTTATTTCTGTTTGAAATAAGGAATGAATCAGTAGCAGTAGCAACAACAAATTTCCTTGCTAGCACTTCAAAAATGTTCTATTTTCAAACTTGGTCACCCATTGCTCTGGTTTATGCAGACAATATTCACATGCCATGGGGGGCTGTGAACTGTTCTGAATCATATTGGAAAGATTTCTCTTCAGTTGCTCATTCCTCTGCAGTAGTAAATTTTCCAGCTATTATGTCCAACAGGCAAGATGATGATATCATGGACAACAGAGCTCTTGAGAAAATCTTATGTTATCATAATTACATAGTGCATTGTGGTGGTTATGTGCTGATTAAGCCTTCTGGAGGAGCTAATTAATCAAGTCAGAATGGCTGTTAAACTAGTTTAGTTTGGGAATGACATTTGTTTCTGAACAATTGCATTAGAAATAATCTTCAGAAGAAGAGAATATGAACATAGTAGTTATTTTGTAATGGTTTCCAACATGTACATGTGAACATACTGTATGAAGCATTCCCTAACACCGAAAGGAATAGGGTATGAACTATTCTCTCTCATGTACACAACCTGCTAGTAGGCACAAGCTGTTATGCTGAACAAGAAATTCTTAGTAATTAATTAATTCATATTTTTCAGCCCATCTCACCTATAAGGCAACTCTTGGTAACAGTACTGCTGGCATCTGAATGCCATTATTGTTACATATTTAAAGTTTAGTGCTCCACTACCAGCAAAGTTTTCTCAGTGTTTTTTCCCATTTGGGAAATTAGAAGCAAAATTCTATTTGAAAATTCCTATTCTGTAGCACAACTTATATACTGAATAAATAACACAGCCAACAAATACCCAGACATAAACAAAAGTTGGGGAATTTCTGGGGGAGGTATGTCAAACTGAAGACAGCTTCATGAAAAAGGAGCCAATGACCACCCCAAAGACCAAAAGACCTTATCTCTCCATATAAGGAGAGAACTGGACATCACCCACATGTGCGCTAAATATCTTCTTCTCATGAATAGAGTTCAGAGCAGCAGTTTTCCATAAATCTGAGTCCTGGGAGATGAAATCTTCAGTCATCTTGCTTGCAATCATGGACGAGACTTTTGAAGGACACTAAGTTCACAGACCTCACTTTCTAATTACTTTTGGAAATTGCCCATCAACTATTCTACAGGTAGTTGAGAACTTTGGAACAACCAGTTTGAAAGTCTTCATTGCGTGACTTTATCTTTGACTCTGAATAAAAGAGAAAAAAAATTGCAAGCTTAAGACCTTAAAGAATTTGAAATAAACAGCAAAAAGCTAAATAAAATTTTGATCTAAGAAAGTTATAAATGGATGAAGGATCCAGATAAATTTGAAATAGTGACTGTTAGTATAAGATTTTGGATTATAACTATAAAAATAACTTGGCATGGGAAACAGATTTATTTTGGTTACCCTGGCAATTGGATATCCCTGATTAGCTTGGCAAGTTGTAACAAAATCTGAATACTAAGTCAAGAGAATGATTTGGAAAAGGAATATATATATATATATATGTGTGTGTGTGTGTGTGTGTGTGTGTGTGTGTGTGTAGGACTTTGGTTATTCGTGTTTTCTCCCACGTAAAATTGGATCCTAGAAGCACAAAGCCGAAAACACCAGCCTGAAGATGACAAATGGGACTTCGTTGAAACGTCGCCATATATATAAGAAATGGACTGAAGTTTTAAAAAAATTAAAAGGTAAATAGAAATGATAACCTTGGTAAATATTTTGTTATTGGATATACAAAAGAGGCTTTGTAAAACTTTGAAAAAATCTGTGTGATGAGATAAATAATTCAAGAGAAATCAAATACTATGACAATATTTGATTGAATTAAGCATTAAGACAGAAGTAAAAGGAAAGAATATAAAGTCAGTTTATTTAAGATTTAAATACAATTTATTAATTTATTTATTGGAATATTCTGGAAATCCTTTGTGGACTTTTTGCTGACCCAAGGATTTAAAAGTTGATGTTTTATGGATTTGCTTATAGATAAGAGATATGGGGTGTGATGATGAAATATCTGTTTAATCTTATGGGGGTGAAGTATAAAATTTGTTTATACAGTTTTGATGAAGATTGGAACTTATTTCTTTACATATTTCTTCTTTTATTATTTATTATAGTCCTAAACCAATCCCTAGTCAACCTCTCTAATAAATATGGAGGGAGTTTACCACTAAAACATTTGAACAGTATAACTACAGTATAACTTTGAACTTAAAGTTAGAGTTGAGCTTTTAAGCCATGATTCCTGGAGATTATGGTTCAGAAGTTTAGAAGAGAAGGACAAGAGGGGACATGATAGCAGTGTTCCAATTTCTCATGGGCTGCCACAAAGAAGAGGGAGTCAAACTATTTTCCAAAGTGCCTAAGGGCAGGACAAGAAGCAACGAATGGAAACTAATCAAGGAGAGAAGCAACCTAGAACTAAGGAGAAACTTCCTGAGAGTTAGAACAATTAACTAGTGGAACAACTTGTCTCCAGAAGCGGTGAATGCTCCAACACTGGAAGTTTTTAAGAAGAGACTGGACAGCCATTTGTCCGAAATGGTATAGGGTTACTTGCCTGAGCAGGGGGTTGGACTTGATGACCTCCAAGATCCCTTCCAACATTATTATTATTATTATTATTATGGATCATCGCACAGTCAGCCAGATGTTCAGACTGTTATTATTATTATTATTATTATTATTATTATTATTATTATTATTATTACAATTATTACTATTATTACCTTCATATTGAGTGGTAATTCATTCTCCAACACAGGGGTGTCAAACTCGCAACGTCACGTGACGTGTCACAACGTATCATTACTTTTTTGCCATTACCAGCAATGGGGTGGCCGCGGTTTCACTATGATGCATCCGGCCCATAGGCCAGCAGTTTGACACCCCTACTCTAACAGATAAACAATCAAGTTGTATGGATGTGGGATACAGGAGATGAAAATATCCATTGTGGCATCCCCTGGAATATTTTAGATCTATAGCTTCTCAGATCTGGCAGAGATCAGAATAGAGAATCATGATACATTTCAAGGTTGATGCATTCCAAGATTTTTGAAATGGATTGTCTTATTTTTCCAGTTATATCCAGGTTTCCAAAGGATGACTCTAAAATCCCATGTCCTGTTAATCAATGGAGAAAAAAGAAAAAACAAAGTCTTTGTATGCATCATTTTATCTTTTTTTAAAATTATTAGTTGTATATCTTTGATGCATTTAACTGTCCTATGATAAGTGGGTGTATCTGCAGCAGAAAACAGGTTTATGTGTACACTGGCAAGCCAATTTTAATATGGCCCCAAAGCATTTATCTTTCTTCTATAAATTAGCAGATATCCTGTGGGTTTCTTGCTTACAGGGCTGCCAAGGGACAGTAAAGTTGCTACCCCAGAAAACTCATTATACTTACTGTATAAGAGAAGAGTATAGTCATTCTCTAGCAAAGAGAGCATTAGAGTAAGCATGCAAGTGCTGAAGAGGCCAAAGATAAATATAGCGAAGAAGAATGTAGCTATTTTAATTAACAAAACAGCATGGCTCAGACATCTGAGTGAAACAGACTGCAAGCAAATATGAAAGACTTAGTTTAAACTATGATACAAAAATGAATCTGAACTTAAACTGGCAGGGCTGAGGGAATTAGGGAAATTATATTTCTCACAAAATTGGGGGTATCTATGGAAAGGAGAGAGGGGACAGTAACATAAAAATAGACAACAAAATGGAACCTTGAAGTGGGCAATTTCTATGCTAGTTTACATTGGAAATCATTATGACCTGGAAATACTTTGTTTAGGAATTGAACTTGTCATCAAGAAGAATATTGTGAAGGGTGATTCTGCCAGCCATCTTTTTGTGTGAGACCTGGAGTGGGGGTGGGGGAAAGAGGTTTTAAGTTACCAGGATTCTATGTGCTTAGATTCATATCAATCCAGGAAGAAGGGGCTTGCTGAAGGCATTGTGTGAGACATTAAGTTAAAGGCAGTGTGTGTGTGTGTGTGTGTGTGTCCCTTGTCAGCTGGAGACATTGCGAATTCTGGTAGAAGTGCTTCTCTTAGATTTGCTTGAAGGTTGTGTAGGGATCTAAGCATTGACCAAATTGGGAAGGGGAAGGGGAAATTTCTGAAGTTTTGAGGGTGGGCTACAATAGTCTAGTAGTGATGGGCAGGGGAAGATATGAATATGAAAATATATTGTTTCTGTGGCACATTCAAGCCTCCCAATCTCTGTCCTGTGCACTAGATGGCAAACAAATCAAAGTTTGTCAGCTGCTGTTAAAAGTGCATCTTCATCCATAACTTGATTATGGATGAGAGGGCTGTTCTGATGTGTATTAATGAAATGTGATTGGGACTAGAAGGAAGGGGGTTCTCTTTCCTGAGATGTACACAGCTGGGTTTCTGGGTTTCATAAGCCAAGATACCAAGATAACGTATAGGATTGCTGTGGTGAATATGGTAACCATCTGATAGATAAAATTACTTGGATTCACTCTGAATTGGATTCCATCTTTGAAGTAGGGCTAGTGTAGGGTGCAGAGACTAGTCTTGCATAGGAATAATTATAAACTGTTGAATCTGATGAAAAGTTCTTATAACTGTTCAGCTTCTTCCATATTACATCTACGCCTTCCTGGCTAGTTTAGCTGACTAAGGGTAGAAGTGTGGGGAGAAAGAAGATATGATTGGTCTAGATACTGCTAATTACTCCTTGAGTGAGGAGGTGATCCTGCTAGCTCTTGAGAAGGTAATGGTGCACCCCCTCCTCAAGGGACTATCATTCAACCCAATTAATGTAGACAATTTTTATCCAGAGTCCAGAAATGGTTGTGCCATAGTGTCAAAGGTCCCCTCCTGTTTTAACGCCTGATCTTCTGGTGCTGGGGATCTTCCATCATTGATCCTGGTTGAGGTGACAATCGAAGTTTTCAACTGTAGAAAAATATGACTTTAATAGTTATGGAAAAAAAAACAAATGCATGTTCAGGTTGTCAATTAAATTTTTTTATCCTCAATAATATTTCAATATTATTGGAAGGTTAGAATCCAAGCTTTATTTGCACAAATTTGTGTAACAATATTAGAGACCTATCCATTAAGAAACTGACAATATTTTGGTGCAGCTATTCTTTACAGATTTGGGGGTTTAAGGTAAGAAAGCTTCCCCAAAGCTAAAGAACTTTGTAATTGGTGGCTGAGAGTTGATTTTTATTTTTTTTAATAAAACAACAACGTTCATTTGTTTCTTAAAAGTCCTCAGCAACAAGGAAGTGCAACAATTAGTCCTGCACAGTGCTTTTTTTCTAAAAAAAAAAAAAAAAGGTGCCAGAACTCACACACATCCTACAACCTGCCTTGCCTACCCTATAAGGTTCCATCCCAAAAAAGTGCCGGAACTCCGTTCTGGGCGTTCTATGAGAAAAAAAGCCCTGGTCCTGCAGATAACTGAGAAGGGCTTTAAAAATGAGAGCAAAATGTTTTGTGTTGTTTCAAGAGATGATGTAAGTCAGTAGTGAATAGTATATGGAAACATTCTGCCCATATTGGACATTCCTGTTAAACTAAAATTTATTGATTAGATTTATATGTCATTCATTTCATTATACAAAGCATCTAGGTAGTTTATAATACAATAAAAATATAAATATAAAAACAACTTAAAATTACAAGAGTCAAGTACAGACTAAAAACTAAGAGCTTGGACTGTATAGAGGTGGTGTCTTCTGTGTCATTGCACCCAGCACCTCCAGCCTTGAAGTGTCCCTATCAGGGTGCCAAGATAACCATTAGAAACAAGTTTTAATGGAGGCAGATCTCGCTTTCAGTGGCAAAATGTTCCAAAGGTGGTGGCCATTACAGAGAAGTTCATCTCCTGGATCCCACCAACCAAACATTCAGCTCATTAAAACTCCTAAAAGACTTTGTGAATATTTTGATGCAATCCACCTTTTGGGTGGCCATGCTAGCTCTATTCAAGTTACAATAAGAACTGCATTCTCCATTTGAAAACTGCAGTGATTGTCAGATTTCCTTATTTTTTTGTAAACACACATACACATACACATACATCTTATGCAAATAAGAAGTTGTGATAATAAATTTGATCTCCATATAATAGCTTTTGAAAGTTCTGTGGCAATAGTTGGCATTACATGAATTTACTTGATAGATTCCATTTGCTTGAAGCATATACAGATCATTCAATCTTCTGTAGTTACCAGCTTTTATTCTTTCCAGATTCTATCTCTTCTTTTTTCTTCAGAGTTTCTGTCTCTATGACAACCTTTAGTTTTTTTTCAATCTCTTTATACCTGTTCTGCAGATTATGCTATGGAAGACAAAACAGCTGCCCCATTAACTTGAGGAACATCTGTTTACTGGCCGAATTGCAGTGGGACAGCTTTTCCAGTTAAAAATATTTAAAAATCATTCGCTTTTCATGGCTGTTAAATTAACAGCTCTACATAAACCTCAGTGGAACCATTTAAAACAGTATTATCCATTGAACAAAATGAGTATACCTGAATGTGATCTGTTTCAAAGCAGCACCTCAGCAATTTTAGTTTGGAGAATTGTATCTTGGACAGGAATATTATTTTTTCCTAATGTTGAAAACATACATAAAGTCTTCCTGCCAATTCTCCACATGTGAAAGCAAAAGCTGTATCTTCAACTACATACAAATTAGTCATACCTCCTATACATTTATTACAAGATATTTATCTAATATGATATACCCAGCTCTGTTAGGTTTCTCACTGTCAAATGTCTCACAAATTTTGTTTGTTGTTTCAGTCATGCTGGGAATATTACAAGTTCTAATCCAAGTACATCTGGATAATACCAGAATGGGGAAGATATTTCATAAAAATACAGATAGTACATTACATGTAAAAAGGTGCCTTTTCCCTAATCTCTTTGTCAATCCTGAAAAGAAAGGCATTCTGGTTGATGCCAACATGTTGCCCAAAATTGTTACATTTGTTATAGCCCTGTTTATGTATAGAAATGTGTCCAGATGTGGTAAAAGTTTTTTTAAAAAAAAAAAATCCCTGAAATTACTTGATTCAACCTCATCAAAACTGGCCTTATAAGTTGCACAGCAAACTGACATGTGAGAGAGAAGTCAGACACACAAAAGAAGTAAAAAGAAAAAAATAGCTCATTTCCTAACCTTATTTTAAAGAATAGATCTCATACCTCTAGTGTATTGCATAGAATTACTACAAAGTTCCATTGAAGAATAGATCTAATTTCATTTGAAGAGAAAAATGTTAGATACCTTTAATTTGTGAGTATTATGAAAAGACAGAATATGTAGACATCATACAAGTCCAGGCACTTTTAAGTATTTGCACAATGATATTTCTCCAATGTTTGTAGAATAAATGAATGCTACTTCCTGAATATTTTGCAAATGCATAGAGAGAGGAAACATGTTCTTCAAAGACGATACAGAATTTGAATTAGTCACATGAGAGGAAGATTGGTTGGGCAAAGAAACTACACAGGTAGATCACCCATTAAAGCAAACCAGCTGTTGAGGGTTTACTACCTATTGGGGGAATAAAACAATTGATCAGAAAAGAAACAAAAAGAAAAGAAAAATGATGTGCATTAACATAACAACAATTGCTTCTTGGTAGTACTGCAAACATACCAGCTTCTTACTTTAGTCCTGTGGTTTTGTCTTTGTTTTCATAACTACTTTATTCAATATCTTCAGAATGCAGGCAACTACTATCATAATAACAATAAAATGCAAAATAAGTTGAATATGGTTCCTACCCAGAGAAAATATAGCATTCTGTTTTTAATGGGAAGGGGGCGGAATCTTGCTCATTTTTAAAAATATACAAGGTAGCAATGGTTGCCTTCAACCCATCCTTCTGCAATCACAGCACCACAGATTCTCTTATAGAGGTTACTTCTTCTTTGACCACTTGCTAGAAATGCAATGTGATATCTCATTATCATATAGCCACATGATAATTCCAAGTGCTACAAAGAACAAACAACAGTCTGTAAAGCATCCTAGTGCCCCTGTAGATCCCCTGGGATTTATTTTGGGAATTTCAAAGATCCAAAACCATCTAATAATATTTTAACATTTTCAAAAATAATGTTTTTTAGCCTCTAACTCAGGGGTTCCCAACCCCCGGTCTGTGGATCAGTACTGAGCCGTGGCATGCCAGCAACCGATCCACGCAGAGAAGCAAAGGCTCATCTGTGGGATGCAGGCAGCCTACAAAACCACACACTCTCTGGTCCATGGAAAAAACTTTCTCCACAGAACTGATCCCTGGTGCCCAAAATGTTGGGGACTTCTGCTCTAACTATTCTTCTCTTTGCTTCTAACTGGACCTACCAATCTATGTCTGTCTATTTTTATAAAAAAATAGTTGTCACATCATTAATCACATTATTACATGGCTAAATCAATAATTACTGAATATTCTAAGACAGCAGCCCCCAACCTTTTGGGCACCAGAGACCAATTCTGTGGAGAGAGGTTTCTCCACAGACTGGAGGGGGCATAGTTTCATGTGTTGTCTGCATCCTGTGGATGGGGCTTTACTTGTTGGCATGACCCAGTTTCTGGAATGCGTCAGACAGGTGCTGGTCCATGGACCGGGGGTTGGGGACCCCTGTTCTAAGAGTTCAGCATACTATGGGAAAAAAAAAAAGAGTTCAAAAACTGTTCATACATTTCAGACCTACTTGTGGAACACACACTTTCTCAATATCTCTCTACTCTATAGTTAATAACAAGCACCTTACATACAAGCTGATTTCAGTGAAAAACCTTGAGATGATGCGAAGATTTTTTTTTAATATAATATTAGATATTTAATGAACTATGTTGAATAGTCTGTGTAAATTCGCTTGGGTGGGTACCAGTGCATTTGTGAGGAGGAGGAGGCCAGCTGGAATCTTTCTAGAGCTGCCACACATTTCAGGAGGTAAGTAAAAACACTTCGAATGTCAGCTTTTCTGCTATAAATTAAAATGTTATTCTTGGGCTTTGCCACTTCGAGACCACCTGCTTGCTGGCTTATTTCATTCTTTTTGCATATCTTTCTTACTGATTTGCAGACTCTGAGACATGTTCTCTGAAAAGGCAGCCAAGTCCATTTTAGAATAATTGAATATTGTACTTCACCATGGTTTCAGTGCAAAATGTGCCCAATTTAAACAAAATAAACAGGGAAGTAATTGTCACCCTCATTAAAAAAAAACAAAAAAAACAGGCAACTTTTTAAAGGGTACTTAGGTTACATTTTGTCTTGGGTGGCAAATCCAAAATTACATAAAAATGGGAAGAGGTGAAAAAGAAAATGGGTGGGAGAGAAACAAAGAATATCTTAATATTTGATCAATTAAATACATGCATGTGTAAAATAAAGTTCAGCCTCTGGCAGCATTTAGCAATATGTACCTAAAAGATTTGGGGAAAAAATAGAAAATCTTTTGCATAGAAAATAGCCTATTCTCCTATATAGTTTTGTTATTATTGCCCACTTTATTTTCCCCTTTAAAATAAAATTTACTGTTCTGAACCACATATTCTCAATCCAGTTTGCTAAAGGAGTAAGATAAAATTATCTTTATATATAATACACCCATAAAATTGAAACAATTTGGACATTTTTTTTTTCATTTTCAGTCTTTTTCAGATAACTGAAGACTGCTTCTGAACAGTTTGATACCTGACCCCTGCTAAATTTTTGGGGGCAATAATAATAACAATAACAATAACAACAACAACAACAACAATGATGATGATGATGACGATGATGTAACGGACCTTAGAGGTCATCTAATCCAACCCCCTGCTCAGGCAGGAGACCGTATACCATTTCAGACAAATGGCTGTCCAGTCTCTTCTTAAAAACTTCCAGTGTTGGAGCATTCACCACTTCTGGAGGCAGGTTGTTCCATTGATTAATTGTTCTGACTGTCACAAAATTTCTCCTTGGTTCTAGGTTGTTTCTCTCTTTGGTTAATTTCCATCTGTTGCTTCTTGGCAGACTCCCTCTTGAGATATTGGAACACTGTTATCATGTCACCCCTAGTCCTTCTCTTCATTAAACTAGACATACAATATACTTTGGGCTAGTGTCTTCTATACCTTTCAGTTACTAACCTGTGCTTAATTTTAATGAATCACATGCTAGACTGCAGAATGCAAAGATGCCATAGTCATGCTTTACAGTATAGGGAATATCTCATAAGGCAAGGGTGCATCCAGTGAAGGAAATACTACACTGCCTTGACAGCCCAGTGCCCTGAAGAAAATACTACCAGGCAATCCATAGCTGCTATTGCAATATCTACATTCAGCTTTGCACCAGACGATGGAAATGTGTGTTTTTTCCCCTATTAGCCCACAAACAAACTTAGCCAAGTTCACATTAACTTCTTTATCAGTCAATTTGTACATTTATTAACAATTTCACACTCCATTATAGCAGCACCCTGAGTGGATTATGAAGTACTTTAAAGATCTTAAAAATACAAGATTAAATCATGACAAATGCTGCAACTCGCAAGGAGCTTACCAATGAAGGAAGATAATGGAGACCCCAGGCAGCAGAGATGGAAAGGAAGGAAGGACGCAGGGGGAGAATAGAGAGGCTTACTTTGAAGCATTCTCATTTCTGATAAACACTATGCTACGGCTTCTCTTAGTCTGACCCAGCTGGAAGCGAATTAAAATCCAAACAACTGTTGGGTGTATTCAGTATTTTTCAGAGGCCCATTTATTTATTAATCCTTTTGTTCATACAATTCATGTTTACTCCTATTCGAAAGCTTATTCAAGTCATAAACATGGTCTGTCACAATCATAACTGCAATGAAATAATATATAAATAGCTCAGCTTTCTTTCTCTTTCTTTCTTTCTTTCTTTCTTTCTTTCTTTCTTTCTTTCTTTCTTTCTTTCTTTCTTTCTTTCTTTCTTTCTTTCTTTCTTTCTTTCTTTCTTTCTTTCTTTCTTTCTTTGCCATGAATATTTTTTCCCCTATGTGCATTTTATCTGTCATAGCAGAATGGAGAATCCTTATTCAGAGGATTGACAGGAATAGCCAATCAGATTGAGACTGAACTTTTCTACTTTTCAACAATGGTCACAGTTAAAGCCTCAGTGAATAGCTCTGATTAATAACATTTTCCATATTGTATCATTTCTTACACCATACCTCATCAAAATGAACAGGTTCAGGAGGCAGCCAGAAATGAATGTCATTTTCCTTAAGAAAAAGAAGGGCGTGTGTTTCACGCATGGGCTTGTGTGCATAGAAGCAGACAAAGAATCCTGAAATCTTTCAAAATTTTGAAGGAAAGGTTATCCTTCACACCACAAAATTAGTTCTGATTTCCTTTCCTAATAAAGAGTCTTCCAAAAAAGAAAATAAAAGAAAGGAAAGTAAGTAAGTAAGAAAGAAAAACAGCTCCAACAAATGAGTGGGAACTCTGAGCTATAATGGGCATGATTGTAAATCCATAACTAGTGATTGTATATGTATATGTGTGTTCTAAAACAAATCAGAACAAAAAGGTATTAAAGGCCAAAGGTGCTTTAAAATTTTGCTCGTGGGCCAAAATGTTTCCTAGGGCAAAGAAGAACAGTAGTGCCTGTAACAGTACAAGTCCAGAATGAGAGATTGCAAGGGCAAATTACTAGCCCTGGAATAGATAATTATCATTACATTTACTGTGACTCCATAAATACATCCCTGGGCCCAGATGCTCGACACTGTTACTAGGCTCAGTAAGTCAGCCAAACCAATCCTACATTAGTTCTTGAAAGATCTATCTTTTATTTTATTTTATTATTTTATTTTATTTTATTTATTTATTTTATTTTATTATTTTATTTTATTATTTTATTTTATTATTTTATTTTATTTTATTATTTTATTTTATTTTATTTTATTTTTTATTTTATTTTTTCTTTTCTTCTTTCTTTCTTTCTTTCTTTCTTCCTTCCTTCTTTCTTTTTTTTCTTTTCTTTCTTTCTTTCTTTCTCTCACATGTATTTTTTTTTTATAAACAACTTAAGATGGTTAAGATATCTAAATACTCCTTCCTCTTCCTATTTTCCTACAACAACAACAACCTTGTGAGATCAGTTGGATTGAAGAAGAGTGACTGGCCTAAAGTCACCCACCTGGCTTTCATGCCTAAGAAGGACTAGAACCCTCAATCTCCTGGTTTCTATCTTAGTGTCTTAACTACCAGATCAAACTGGCAAATCTTGCTGAATTATGATGAGTTTTAAGAATAATCTGCGTAAGTTATTTATTTACTATGTTTATTTATTTACTGTATTTTTTTTCAAGCCTCAGAATACAAATCTCCCACCATTTGTTTTTATAGTCTGATGCATTAGGGAGGATCCTTCCTTAGTTTCTTTCTGTATTTGTGCATCTATGGGCAACGGCATTGCAACTGCTTGTTTCCTAGGCAGTATCTCTTTCCAATGTCTCCCAAGGATGTTCCCATATATATTACAAGTGCAGATCTTCAAGAAGATGCTAGGTAGCTATCTATCCCAAAAACTTTTACCAAATCTGCACAGAGCAGTAGATTAGACTATATGGCCTTTGTCTACATTGCAGCTCTATGAACCTACTTTTATACTACTAAAACACTCATTATGATTCTATTCTATTCTATTCTATTCTATTCTATTCTATTCTATTCTATTCTATTCTATTCTATTCTATTCTATTCTTCTGTGTCTTCCAGTCTAGTCTAATCTAGTCTCAAGATAAGCCAAATGCTGCACTATACTACCACAATTCACAATTTTTTAAAAGATATTTAAATCCAATAAAAATATCCAGGACACGATTACACTTGTGGAATTGAAATTTCTATGATGTTCATACTAGTTTTATTTGCACAGTTGTAGCTGTTGCAGTGTCCTGCAGTCCCATGATTGTGATTTCATATGCTCTCTGCCATTTTTCTTCCCACACCATTGCTTTTTTTTGCCATCTATGGTTTTTCTGTTAGCCTTTTATTGAACTTCATTTGCAACTTTTTTTTTGCTTATTATGTACTCTTCTTAGATAATTGCAGTCCACCCTCTTTCTCTCATATAAACTATCTGAACTGAGTTTGTGTCTTGCTCCTCTGCAATGCACTCCATCCCTCCTGGGAATCCAGACTACATTCCATCAGCATTCTGGTCACATTAGACTACACTACCATCCTTTCAGTGAATGAGCCAATGAGTCACAGGTTTGTCTGATATACACTATGATACAGTGGCATGTCAATATAGGGCTCTTTAAAACATCTTATGCTTGGTATTTCAACAGTGCTACAAGCAATGCTTGAAGGAAACAGACCCAAAGTTATCATTGGATAATGGATATTGTGAGTTCCAAATACATAATTTAATTTCTTCAGACATTACTAGGAGAAACTGTGTTGCTGTTCGTAATATAGGAATATCCAGTGACTAAAGAGATGGCATCTTAAAAATTGTCTAAATAGTATCTTAAGATCTTTCAGGGAAAGAAGCGGGATGTAAACACAACACAAGAAGAAACAGCCCAGAACAATCATGGCAAAATATTATGAGGTGATGAGCTCTAAAATATGTAGTGCCATGAAATACATTATTACAAGTATATAGCTTAAAACTAGCGTACTTGCTTTATAGAATTCTGTCCTGAATAAAATACATTTGATTTTTATTTTATTGACTCATAAATAACTGCTCAGATTCATCTATTTCACTGCTTGACTGGCAGAATTAAACAATAAAAAAGCATTCCCCAGTTGATAAATGCTGTGTTACCTGAACATAATGACTGTGTTGAAGTATATTTCAGGGGAAGAGTGTGCTAATAATCAGGTAAAAAACAAAACAAATACAACTATTGTCACAAACAATGCTTTTGTTGACATAAGTAAATTATTATGGGCAAACAGGCTGATGCCATTCAAATTCAGTACAAGTGGAGCTGAAGTCTATGAATTTGTATATTCAGACTATGGGAGATGCACAGAAAGTGGATCTATGGTTATTAAAATGCACTACCAGTTATTACTTTGCTTTCTGAATTTCTTAGCTTATTGAATGATCATTCTGAGTGACTAGGAATATAAAGAAAGCAAAATATAAAATAAGCACAGTTTTTTTTAATAAGGTATCCTTCATGATATCCAACACAATTAGCCCATAAAATAAGTTCCATTATTATCTCTACCTCTTTAACAGAGGCATAACAGCAGTGTAATTTCTTTCACTGTTTTCATCTTTTGATGTGAAATGTCCACATGAGGTTGCCTTGGTCTACAGATATTGTTAAGTTTTCTCTACAGCTGAGGAAGCTTGACAAGCTTTCCAGTTTCAAAATTGGCTTGTCCATCTTCTTCTAATACACACACACACACACACACACACACACACACACACACACACACACACACATATATATATATATATATATATATATATATATATATATATATATATATATATATATATATTACCACAGATGTGACTAGGCACATTTTACCAATGATGGCCCTTTGCAGTTTTTATTCTCCCTCCACTGATCAAACTGATCAAATCATGCCATACCAATGTCTTTGTCCAGCCATAAGAAGGCAGAGAAAAGGCCCACTACCCTTTCTTTTCCATTCATTTCTCCTTGCAGCCAGGAATTGAGGAGAGAAACAGGAGAAACAGCAGAGTGGGAGAGTGTTGACTCACCTGGTGCCAAAAAGTTAATGACCAGAAAATTAGTGGATAGGGACCAGCGTGTTCTGTCCCTACGTTTATGATTCCTAGCAACCTGACTTTTGAAGATTGCTTGTGCTATCAGAAACTCGGAAATGTCACTTTTTAAAAGAAATTAGGTGGAGGTTGCCTTTGTGATGGGACAGAAGCTTTCAAAGCAATATAGAAGCATGGAATCATAAGACTGGGATAGATTTTGGAGGATTCTAGTTCCCTCCTAGTCCAAGGCAAGAGAACTTATACTATCCTGGACAAATGGATATCCAATCTTTTCTTGAAAATCTCCAATGATGGAGTATCCACAACTCTGGGAAGCAAACTGTTCCGTTGATTAATTATTCTCACTGTCAGGAAATTTCTCTTTAGTTCCAAGCTGGATCTCTCTTTAGCAAGCTTCTACCCATTGATTCTTGTTCTGCTCTCAGGTACTTTGGAGAATAAGTGAACTCTGTCTTCTCTGTAACCATCCCTCAAGTTATGGAAGATGGCTACCGTGTCACCCCTAACCCTTCTCTTTGTTAGGCTAGATATATCTAGTTCCGTTTAACTGTTTGTATGGCTTAGCTTCCAAACCTCTTATTATCAGAGAGTTCTTCTCTGTGATCTTTCTAGTCTCAGGATCTTTTTCTGTATTATGCACACCAGAACTGGACTCATTATTCCAAGTGCATCCTCACACTTTTCTATCAGTTCTCCTGAACTTGGTGCTATCCTTCGATTGCTTCTGATTAGGACTGCATTAGCTTTTCTGGGCAGGTGTCATTCTGTTTGTCATCCTGTATTTCACCCTCAATTATTACCTTCATGCCTATGTCAGCAGGAGGTGTGGATCTCTTTAGGATGGGTTTTAAATTGAGGCTATCTTAGAACAGATCCACCCTGTGAAAACCTTTGAAAAAGCCAACTGGTCACTGGAATATGAAATGCATGACTCCCAAGATTATTCTCAGATAAGTAGAATATGGAGCAGAATCCTGAGCACTTCGGGGTTGAGAAGATTGGTTGATCAATTGATTGGTTGATTATGTGCCAGAAAATCACTCTTGACTCTTGGTGACCACATAGATTGACTTTCTCCACAAAGGACAAGAAGAAGGCAAGGTATCAAATTATGGTTTACATGGCATTAGATGTCCATATACTTTTAATTTTGGTACAACAAAAAGTTAAATACAACCCCAAGATTTATTTTCAGTGTTTTGGATTTCAAATACCATTCCATTTAATGTGGAGAAAAATAATGGAGAAAAAATAATAAATTAATATATAGGATGCAATAAGAAGAAAGTGGGTGAGTTGGCTAGGGAGGGATAGAGGGGAGATTCAAATGAACATTGTGCTTCCAAGTTTATCAGGGTCTTTCAAATACTTGCTAGATATCACTTCTGATGAACAGGTCATTCCAGTGAGAAAAGGCCCAACTGTTCAAATACAATATCAACATTCATAACTATGTTCGAAAGACTTTAACATTGCAGGATAACTATAAACTATATTTGAAACAAATGAATAGGAAAATTATTATGGATCATCGCACAGTCAGCCTGATGTTCAGACTGGATTTGGCATTTTGTCTACCTATCGAGTCCTTACCCAGGACCTGGGATAGGCAGATGTGGATGTTTGATGGTATTACAGATATCGTCGCAGGATGGAAGCAGTTCCTAGTAAGGCCGCCTTTTGCAATTGACTAATAGCGAATTTGTCAATGCCAATGGTGTTCAAGTGGTGCTCCAGTTGTTTTGGGATTGCACCCAAGGCGCCTGTGACTATTGGTACTACCCTTGCTTGCTTTTGCCACAGTCTTTCTATTTCTATTTGTAGGTCTTTGTATTTTGTTATCTTCTCCAGTTCTTTCTCGTCTATTCTGCTGTCTCCAGGCACTGCCACGTCCACTATCCAGACTTTTTTGTCTTTCTTATCGACAATTGTTAAGTCTGGGGTGTTATGTTGCAGGTGCTTGTCTGTTTGAATTCTGAAGTCCCAGAGCAGTTTAATTTTATCATTTTCTATGACTTTCTCTATTTTATGATCCCACCAGTTTTTGAAATCGCACAGTCAGCCAGATGTTCAGACTGGATTTGGCATTATTATTATAGGTTGCTTGGTCAGCTGGGTGTTTAGAATGAGTTTAGCATTTTTATTCCTCTATCAAGTCCCTCCCAAGGACCTGGGATAGACAGATGTTGTTGTTTGATGTTGTGGTTAAACATACAATCGCAGGATGTAACTTGCTCCAAATAAAGCTAACTTCTGCAGTTAATTGATGGTGATTCAGTCAATGTCTATGGGGTTCAAGCGGTGTTCCAGATGTTTTGAGATTTCATCCAATGTGCCAATTACTTTTGTTTTCTTTTTCCACAGTCATTCTATTTCTATTTGCAGGTCTTTTATTTTGTGATTTCCCTAGCTTTTTTTTTTTTTTTTGCAGAGGCAGCATTTGCTGTCTGTTGATATCTTCTCAATTCAGGCGTTGTATGCATTTATTCTTAAAGCTTGATCTTTGAAGTCAGAATCAGCCACTCTGTCCCTTTCTTTATTTTTTCTGCTCTTAGCTATTGCCAGATTTTATAATTATCAGTTTTACATGCCAGTTTTGTTATATACTGATCATTTAATACTTTCCCTTGCTGTGTCTCTTTCTTATTCTTCATTTTGGTCTTTCTTGTAGACCAGTTTAGTTTTTGTGGTATTCAGTAAGCCTTCCTGGTGTACTACCTTCAGTGCAACTTCAGATATTCTTCCAATGCCATGTTTTTCTTGTTCAACTATATTATCATTATTATTATTCTGTAATTTTTACAAGTAGCTCTAACAATCTTTTTACAGAAATGTTTGTTCATTGAAAGAGGAATAAAAAACTTGCTGTATGTGAGGTTGGAATCAATGCAGTCTCGTTCCCAGTTCTATTTGTAGCTTCCTCATAAGAGTAATTAGCATGAAAAAAGAAAACGAAGTATACAACCATCAAGCTGATCCTCCTAAATGTTTTCATTCCTCAGAATAGCAGCATCCTTCTGAATACGGGGTCTTCAATGATTGTTCAATTAAGCTAAATGCTGCAACTAACAAAACTTTTATTTTCATTCAAGAAGGCTGGATTGCAATTTAAATGCCTTCTTTATTGATTATTATGTGTTATCAAGGCAGTTGTTCTGTGAAGCTGTAAAAAATTAACAGTATGAAAATTTGCCCACTTATTTCAATTGTCAACACCCCTATTATTATGCTTTAAATAACCGTTGCAGTGTCTTCCTTCACTGTCCCCTTCCTCATTTATTTTTTCTCACTTGGAATGTGCTTACTCTGGATTTCTTGAGAGTTCAAAATAGAAACACCAGACAGCTTCAGCAATAAATTATTGCTGAATATGGCTCTGTTTGGTGTAAAACTATCCATTAGCTTCCCAAAATCTAACTGAGTGAATAAAGAAGCAGGGAAAGGGTGGATCATCTTGACAAAAAAAAAGCTGCTTCATTTCAAATCAGTGGAAGGGCTGGGCATGTGCAGAAACTACTTTTTTTTTTTTTTGCCAAATTGTGTTTGCTTGCTTGTTGTATTTATATAGCTGCTCCTATCATTTCTGTCATTCTGGACAGAATAATTGGTTTTGATTTTGAATTGGAGAAAAATGAGAGGTGAACTCTCGGGTGGCCCTTTGTGGGAGCAGAGCACATATCTTTGAGTCAAGGAGGATCTCATGGAGAAAGATCATGAAGTAATAGGAGATATTTGTAGCTTGGATTTTAGATTTTGGAAGAGATTGGAAGAGAACCAATCAGTTGCTCAGAATTCAAATATAGCAGCAAACAACTGACCATACTGGCACACAAGACGGTTATGAGGTAAACAGAATAGGACAAGAAAATCCTGCTGATAATGTTACTTACCTTAGTTTGGTAATGAAACATTCAGGGGTTATATTAAAACAAGCTTGAAGAACAAACCACAGCCATAATAGATCACAAAGTTCTGCCCCTTTGTATAGCATCTGCAGGCAGGTAGGAATCACTATTAAGACAACTTGCAACTTCCCCACAAAGAAGATAGAACAGTCTCATGTTTTCCAGCTGCTGGTTATAACTGCTGGTCCAGGAGAAGAGCCTTCTCTGTCATGGCTTTTGGCCCTTCGGAACATCTTACTCTCTGAGGGGTGCACCTTTACCCTCCAGACTTTTTGCAAGACCTTTAAGACCTGGTTCTACCAGATGGCTTGGGGACCCAATGGGGGAGCATCACACTGGAAGTGGTTGACTAATTAAAAGCTAAGCTCCTTTTCCCTTTCCTCCCAGCGTATCTGGCTCCCTCCTTCATTATCTTGTATTAATTATTTTATTTTACCTGCTTTATTTTCTTATATTTTATGATTTTAATGTTTTTATGCTGTAAGCTGCCCAAATGACATGAGATAGGGTGGTAAATAAATGTCATAATAAATAGATAAATAAGCAAAATAAATAAATAAACATCATTTATCTGCCTAATAATAATAATAATAATAATAATAATAATAATAATAATAATACTGTCCGTATATATAGCCAAAATATTGTTATGGAGTTTGGCTTGGACAAATGTGCCACACTTACTATCAAACAAGGAAAAGTAGTGAAAACTGAAGGAATCAAGATGCCCCACGAAAAATAACATTAAGAGTCTGGATGAGGAAGAGTACTACAAATACTTGGGTATCCTTCAAGCTAACAACATCAAGCACACTGAAGTCAAGAAAAAGATTAGAGGTGAATACATCAAGAGAGTGAAGAAGATCTTAAAGTCCAAACTCAATGGAGGAAATACCATAAAGGCAATCAACACCTGGGCAATCCCAGTCATTAGGTACACAGCTGGAATAGTGGACTGGACTCAAGCAGAACTAAAAGCAATGGATAGGCAGACCAGAAAAATAATGACAATGAATCATGCCCTTCATCCACGCAGTGACATTGATAGACTTTATCTACCAAGGCAAATAGGTGGGCGTGGAATGCTACAAGTACATCAGATGGTTGAAGAAGAAAAAATGGCTTTGGAAGAATATCTGAAGAACAATGATGAAGATGCACTGAAATTAGTATATCAGGAAGGCTTACTGACTACTGGAGAGACCAAACTGGCCTATAAGAAAGACCAAATGAAGAACAGAATAGAGGCATGGGAAGACAAAGCACTACATGGCCAATACATTAAAAAAATAGCTGGGAAAGCAGATATTAACAGGACCTGGAAATGGCTAAGAGCATATCAGCAGTTATTAAAGACATTCAGATAGTGGTGCTAGTTCAGTTGATTTTTTTTTAAGTCTCTTAATATACCTGTTACATCTACATATTTTGTGTTGGACTACACTTTCGGTATCTGACCAAGGGCTATGCTAATTCAAACATATGGATTTTGCAGTGTTAAACATTGTGAAGATACCAAGAATATCTGTGCTCCTCATAGCTCATTATTTTATATAGAAATAATATGCCCTGTTTTCATAGAATTGTTTTCATATACATTATACAAATGAAGTGTGCGAAATATTGGTGTATATTTTTATTTTGTTTGATGTAAATCATGTAGAATTAATAAAGTAGTAAACTACATCTAGATAGCAAAAGCATCTAAATGAACAAAAGAGTGTGGGAAAGGAATCACATATACCTAAGAGATTAAAAACAAATATCAATATGCTTGAGGGAACATACTGGCCAATTCTCCAGAGAGCTGATGATTCCCCCCCCCCCTTGATCTTTTTTATAGTTGATTTTCCTTCATTAGTTGTGCAGCCACTTTTAATTAATGAGAAAAGTAGTATAAGAACAAAGGCTTAATCACTAGGATCATTGGCTTGCATTAAACTATGCCATTTAAGAGGTTTAGAGAATTAACAATAAATGAAAATGCTTTTCATTTGACATGATTTCTTTTTTTGTCAAATCGTATTTTTGGAATATTTCCCCTTCCTTCCACCCTCCAAATCATATGTTACATTTATTATGCATTCTGGCAACTATGCATACCTCCCAATATACCTTGAACCTCTTTTTAAGACTAGTTATCTATCAGTGCACCATAGTTCATCACAGATGACATTCAAGTAGAATTTCTGCTGGTCATGGACTATAAGGAAGGCATTATGAAGCATCTAGTTGGCCTCAAAATATAGAATATAGTAGAATAACAGAGTTGGAAGTGACCTTGGAGGTCTTCTAGTCCAACCCCCTATACCATTTCAGACAAATGGTTTTCCAGTCTCTTCTTAAAAACTTCCAATGTTGGAGCATTCACAACTGCTGCAAGCCAGTTGTTCCATTGATTAATTGTTCTAACTGTTAAGAAATTTCTTCTTAGTTCTAAGTTGCTTCTCTCTTTAATTAGTTTCCATCTATTTCTTCTTGTCCTGCCCTCAGGTGCTTTGGAGAGTAGCTTGACTCCCTCTTCTTTGTGACAAGTCCTGAGATATTGGAACATTGCTAACATGTCACCCATAGTCCTTCTTTTCATTAAGCCAGATATACCCAATTCCAGCCTCCAAGTCCCCTAATCATCTTTGTTGCTCTTCTCTGCACTCTTTCTAGAGTCTCGACATCTTTTTTACATGGTGGTGACCAAAACTGGATGCAGTATTCCAAGTGTGGCCTTACCAAGGCATTGTAGAGTGGCATTAATACTTCACGTGATCTTGATTCTATCCCTCTGTTAATGCAGCCCAGCACTGTGTTGGCTTTTCTGGCAGCTGCAGCACATGGCTGACTCATTTTTAAGTGATTGTCCACTAGAAATTCAAGATCTCTCTCACAGTTACTACAATATAATAGGCGGTTCTTGTCTTAGTGGTTTATGAGTTGCACAGGTTGGAACATATGATGCAGTAATGTCCTACGACCAATATGAATGCTTTGCAAAATCTAAAATCCATGAACTGTTTTTTTTTAGTTCATTTTTCATATTCCTTCTTGGTCAGATCAGTACCTTCTATAGTATCTCCAGGATAGTCTATGGCTTTGAGATTTTCTATGGCTTTGAAATCTTCTAAGTGCTAACTAAGCCAATCCTGTTTTGCTGTGACTCTAAGATAGTATCTCCCAATAAAAAAGCAACATTATTTTCTTTTTCACCATTGCTTATCCAACCTATCTCTTTTCCTTCCTCAAACAGCTTTACACAAACCCTGTAAAGTAGATTAGGCTTAAAGGTGGTAACTCTTCAGTGTCTGAAAGCGAATTCTGCAGCTGCAGTGCAAAGCAATAAGATTCACAACTTTAAAGTCAAATCTTAATATTGTGTCACAGAATGTAACATATTTGGGGATCTACTCTGTAGTCATTAGAAATTGTATTGTATTTGTTTTAGCTTGACTTGCTGTAATTACTATGATATTTTTGTCATTATCTCTTTTTACTAATTTATTCTTAACTTATATGCACCACTTGAAATATTTTGGTCAAGAAGGCAGCTATCGGTCATTACACAAACATAATGCTACATTTCTTTACAATTTAGTTCGCCCAGCCATCTCTCCATTACAATTGCCTCCAGGCAGAACTTGTCAAGTTTTCACTTTAATTTTAAGACTTTTATGAAAGATCACCTTAATTATAAGTTTCTTGGCATAGCATTTATGTTGTCATTCTATATGAGTGATGTGTGTTTCCAATATGTTGCCCATGCCAAAATATATTTTAAAAAGTATATTTAATTTACTTTTTACTCTTTAGAGAATGAAAACATGAAATATTACTACAAGTGAAGCAATTTCAAAGTTTATTTTTAAGGATAAGGATGATCATCTGTTCCATCATGCCAGTATTTCCAGAAATAGTGCAGCATTTATTCCTGATTTTAACTGTTTCCATCATTTTAGTTATATTACTTTTACATGAAAATTTTCCTAATACATCTTCCTTTTCCTTTTCCTTTTCTTTTCCTTTCCTTCCCTTCCCTTCCCTTTCCCCTTACTCAATTTCATTTTTGTCTTGGGCTCAAATTTCATTTATCTAAGCCTTGCCTTGATTGTGGTTCTTCCTCCTATTCCTCAAGTTTATTTCTACTGCCCATTACTATAAAGGTGACCATGGGGTAAATAAGGCAAACCACAAATAGAGAAACAGAAGGCCAAGGTGCAAGGTTCCTCATAAAACTGTAACAATAGGACAACTTAGAACTTCAATTTTTTTTCTATTATAGGGCACAGAATATAGGAGTTAAATAGGAAAAACTGGAGATTATAACTCAAGTAGGCAAATATGTGAAATAAATCAAAGTAAATCTTTATTGTTGCAATCCAAAACCAATATACATACATATGTATATATAAAAATAGGACTAAACTAAAACTGCAAAACAGCAAATTCAGAATATACTAGAACAGAGGTCCCCAACCTGTGAGCAGCACTCCACTACCGGGCCATGTCTATTCGCAACCAGGTTGCGTAAGTGGTGGGCTGGTGCATGCTTATTCACAGCCCACTCATGAGAGTGGCGGGTGTGCACGCCCACCACTCACACAAATGAACCTGTATGCCTGTGTGAGTTCCTTCCCCTTGCACAAAACCATGCCCTCTTCCCCCCTCTCCCCCCATGCCAGGCCACCACCCCAGAAAGGCTGGGGGATGCTATACTAGAAGCATAAGCACTGACAGTAAATAATGACAAATTATACAAAACAAAAAAAGTTCAAAACAACTTAAATGCAATTAAGAACATAAAACCCTGAATTATAAAATAATAAATTTAGGCCTAAGTATAGGACTGGGGTGGGGGCAGGGAACCTAATACCACTAAGAACTATATAATTTGAAAATAAAGATGAATAATTAGAATACAACAATTACTGATAAAAATATGTGTAATTAGAATAGTTGCTTCAGATTACATTAGATTAAATGTTAGAAATGTGGGTAAAGATATTCCTATCTAACACCAGTGGGATACTATATAACACTATTCTAAATCCTGGTTGTTTATGTGGGGCTGTGAAGCCTGGGACTCTATTAACAACCTGAATATTATGGTCTGCTTATGCTAGACTTCAAAGCTATCAGAGTCTGCCATGTTCTATATGGCACAGAATTAGCACAGAATTTTGCATTGCTGTACATAATGGCAGAGTTCTCATCTGAAAACAGCCAAGTATAAAACTGCAGAGTAATAAAATTGTCACAAGATTCTCTATAAAATGGGCAAGTATAAGGGACATTGGTTATAATGTCAGCTGGTCCAATGACAACTGGTACCATCCTTATACCATAAGAAGTTTCTTATATCTTTTTTCAAGAATAGCCAATAGATGGGTAGGACACTCTAGGTCAATTATCTTTTGTCTGATATTGAGGTTTGCTTGGTGTCATCCCATAACCAATATAATACCCATCACTGAATATATTATATTACAAAATTATTTCTAGTGAAGACTGGTACTTTTTGGTTCAGAGGGGCCAAACCATAAGGTTGTAAAGCTAGTTTAAGTCAGTAATTGGCAATGGCCATCTAAACTCTGGTTTCTATATTCAATAATCCTTTTTCAAAGTTTGAGATGGACTGTAGATGCAGTGTGGTACTTACAGGGCTGCAGAAAAAAACTTACACTGGACCAATTATAGGGGGATAAACCTGGGAAACATCCCAGCTACATAGAGGAACTGAGCTAAAGGCTTCATTTCATATCATTTCATATCATCTGAGTGCTGCTGGTATGTACAAACAATCCCTTGACCTCAAAAACATGAGGAGAACAAAGATGTTCCTCTGTACGATCGGTACAACATGATCAGTGTAGATTTGTTTTGGATCTGAGGCATGGAGAACCACCATGAAATATTAAATGTGCAAAGATTTTTAAATCCTGGGTCAAATATGTGATAGGCTTCAGTAAAAGTCAGTGGAATGATATTCATCTTTGACATAGCACTGAAAGATCTAATTTATTCAAAAAGGATATACCCAAAAGAAGGGTTGGTAGATACTGCACTGTACTCAAAGAAATTAAAAGAAAATGTGCACACAAATTCAATAATCAAAGCATAAACACTTTATTAAAAATGAATTGTATTCAAAAGCAGCTATTGAATAGTTGGTGCTTCCACTCATAGTAAGAATGGGTAAGAATGAAAAATAATTGTGGGGAATTATTCTAAGCTACTTTAGTAGGAAGAAAATATGGATGAATTCTTACTATTTCAGATGACCAGTTTGATCAATCTTAAAAAGGACATATGATAATGATAATGTACAATTTCCATTACCCTGACATCTGCTGAGAATCTAACTGCAAAGAGAGCTAATAAATTCTTGCCTTCTCTTGCTAACAACTTCATTTGTCACAAAGAGAGGGAAGGAGCTGTCCTGGATCTAATTCTCACCAACAGGATAGTGACAATTTTTTTTACTATGGCCAAAAGTCAGTAAAACAGATCAAAGAATCATAGAGACATCAACAGAGAGGAATCAGTTGAAGAAGTGAAGATAACTGGTACATTGGAAGAAAGTGATCATGTTCTTGAATTCATGACAGAGAAGAAGGATATTAGATTAGATACTAGATTTCAGAATAAAGGATTTTGATGAACTCCAGTTAAACATGGTCAGATCTAGGACTTTAGATCCTCAAAAACAAATCCATCCATACAGGAAGATATACGAAGTGCAGTCACAACTCTTTCTTAATAAAAAGAAAAAAATGTGAGAAGTCTAATAATGAACATGTGGCTACACACAGAGCAATCTCAATAGCTAAATAAAAATGGACCTGCTTTTAAAAAATGATCTTATATAAGACAAGATGGTCATATAGTTTTCAAAATAAATAAAATATACCATTCTGATATGGTCCCTCTCTCTCTCTCCCCCCCCCCCCTCTATAAATGTGCAATGTGCCAGTTCCTAAAACTAATGCATTGAAGTAATCTATAGTTTAATGGTCTATGAGTTCAATTCCCAGTAGAGGCTTTGAGTCATATATACAATAACATCTAAGTATGTATTTTCAGATGATACCTAGTAGGTTGAAACTGGTCACATACTGCCTCCTGGTGATCAATACCTAAATATTCCAGGAGAATGTCATAGACATAATGTATCTGGACAGCAACTACACTTTCAATAGTCAGTTATGAAATTATCCTTAATAAAATGATAAAAAGAAGTAGACACTATCATCAGATGAATATACAAAGGACTAAATGATTATGTTCAAGGGTGCTCATTAACAGCTCCCATTTGGTGTTAAATATTGAACAAAGGCCTTCTGCTGTTCATTTTTTTTAAAAAAAAGGTCAGTGATTTGGGTAAAGGAGTTGAAGGGACACTAATGAATTTGCAAATGAGACAAGAACTGGGATGGGAGGTCAATACTTTAGAGGAGCAAGAAAAGTTTTTAAAAGTCCTAAATAGACTTGACTATTGGAAGAATGTGATTTAGTAGAGAAAAATGTCAATAAAATGTCAATAAAAAAATTAAAGGCACAAGAATAAAGTGGGGAGGACTTTACATAGTACATATGAAAAAGGATCTAGGCCAGTGGTTCTCAACCTTTCTAATGCCGCGACCCCATAATACAGTTCCCCATGTTGTGGTGACCCCCAACCACTTATACATCACCGGATGCCAGTGGCGTGGCCAAAGAAAAGGGGGAAAAAATGGCGGACTGCGTTGTTTGGCGACCCCCGTGAAATGGTCGTTTGACCCCAAATGGGGTCCCGACCCACAGGTTGAGAACCACTGATCTAGGCAGTCTTGTCAACTACCCATTAAGCATGAACTAGCAATATGATAGAACTGCTATAAAGGCAAATGCTGTCAAAAACCTCTGTCAATAACATTAAGTCCATATCACATAAAATATTTTTTTATTCAACTCTGCCCTGATTAGAGTCCACAGTTTAAATAGGAAAGAGACACATCAGGTTGCATTTGAGGCAAACTATCAAAATGGTCAGAGATCTGGAAGTCACGGTCTATGAAACACTGTTAATCTTACCCCCACAGAAGAGATGACTGAGGGAAGATATTGCTCTACAGGGTAGGACCAGAACCATTGAGATAAAGCTAAAAAGAAGTAATTCAAATTAGAAATTAGTAAGAGCTTCCTGATGGTACAAGCAATGAAATAGACTAACGCATGATGTGGAGATCTTTCCTTCTCTAGAGATCTTAAAACAGAGGCTGGATAGTCATTTGTCATAGATGCTTTAATGTATCCTGCACTCAGTATTGAATTGGATTAAATTATTTCCAAGATGTCTTTCAGCTCTATAGTCTACTCTACTATTCTAGAAAGGATTTTGTATTTTGTCCTATTTTGTAGAGAATACTTTCTCTCTCTAGGTTTCAGCAGAGATAATACAGATCCTTGAAATATCATTATAAAATTGAATACACATGGTTTTTCAAATTATTTGGACCACAGGCATTTAGGGTTTCCATATTGGCATCAATATTTAAGTAATGTTTGGGATATGCATTGTCAACAAGATAATGCTTGGATCAGACCATCTTACTCACAAAGATGAATGGAATAACCAAGATTATGACAAAGTCATCTAAATAAAGCTAACATTTTATCTGTCTCTTTGATTATATGTGAGAATGGATGGAACATGTATGGATGATATTAGATTACACCACACATTCTCAATATTCATGTTAACAGAGTTCTGAATGTCCCTGTAGTCTGATTTCTCCAATGCAGAACTCTGATATGTAGAGTAATTTCCCAGCATCAAATGTGAACTGTAAACTTTGAATAACTGAAGAAAAGCATGAGAAAAGGTGGATATTAAGGCTGTAAAAACAAGTGTTTCCTATTCTACAGTATTATGTTTTGTACCCCAAAGGCAGGAGCAACAGTTCTTCTAAATGTAATTGAGTTTTTAAAGGTTTCCCTAAAGTTCAGCATGGATTTAAGATGAAGAATTTCAAGCCCGTATGGCTATAAATAAAATATGTTCTTTAATGTTTGAAGCAAGCACATTTTTTTTTCTTGTCAGCAGAAAAAAAATGATCATCATTCGAAGAAAATGAAATATGACTGATAAGTTCAAACTAGTTTCATCCAAGTTATGCTGTTTTATCATAAGTCAAAGCCATTATTATATTTCCTTGGCTCCTTGCTTTTATTTGAAGTTATCTAGCAAAGATTAAGCTGTTTCAATTAGAAACTCTGCTTGGGAATGAGAGTCAAAGCTTAAGTTTCCTTTCAGTCTTTGTAATTCTCCTGCTTTTCATCCAAAGAATATTAAAGAATTGTGTGCCTTAAACATGCATACACACATAATGTCATCTGAAATGAAGGATATAAAGTACAGAATAAAATTTTAAAATGTGCTCAGTATGTTCAAATGAAGAAAGAATTTGCAAAAAGAAAAAAAAAAACAGGAAGTAATGGGCTGTTGAACAGATAATCCCTGTAATTAGCATTTCAGGAGAAACCACATATTATCACAGTAATTTATCTCACTATATAAGTCTCTGACCTCCAGAATGTATCTGAGTAGAAAGCCCCAGACTGATTTCAGTTTCATTTAAAAAAGGAACTGTCAGGAAAAGAATTCATGAGAACTTCAGGTACTATAATTGCTGCTGTATTTCTGTTATCCACATTAAGCCACTTTCTATTCTCCATATAAGTTGCTCCCAGCATCCCTCACTATCAACTATACTACATAGGATTGCTGATAGATGCAATTCAGCAATATATAGGCCACCATCTCTTCTCCAACTCCATCATCTCTGTCTATGGAGATTCTCAGTCATCCAGGTCATAGTTGTCCCAAAGGCGCTTTTCAAGAGGCAACTGGACTTTCCTGGTTTTCTTTGAAGAAGATGATGATGATAGATGATAATAAAGGGGGAGGGATCTGACATCATCTAGTTCCAGTCTATAACAAAGTCCTTTTAACAGTTCCAAGAAGGTTTACACTACTCAGGTGACGTTGAGGACACAGATAAATTTCCAAGTAGCCTCAATGACTCTCTAAAATAATGCAAATGACCAGCAGACTGCAAGGAATATAAATCCTTCCATTCCCCACTATCCAGTCAGAGCTAAAGAAGCTTCTCAGATGAGAAGCGAAAAGTCTTCAAAGAAAAACAATAAAGTCCATTATCCTCTTGAAAAAGCACCTTTGGGACATCATCTCCCTCATCTCGTTTCCATCAAGAATTTTAATAATGCTCCCACTTTGAATGCTCACTTGCATGAGCTGTATCAGGAGTAACAAAAATTAGAACTTCCCCATAAATTACTGATATCCTTTCAGTGGGTCCTGCCCCAATCTTTGAGAAACTTCACCTTAAGACAAATAATAAAGTTTTTGTTGAAATAGTAGGAAACTATAAAGAGCGGCTCATGAAATAAGAGAGCAACTACTGATAGAGTAAATAAACATGAAAGAGATATTTATTCTTTACCCCCCTAATATGTTTTAGAAGTTAGGAGTTTAAGTATTTGGCAAATTGTTTTAGTTTTATGTTTAAGTCAGGGGTGTCAAACTCAATTTCATTGAGGACTGCATCAACATTGCGGTTGCCCTTGGGGGGCCAGGTAGCTGTAGCCAGGGTGAGTATGGCCTACTGGGTGGACGTGGATGGATTGGGTGTGACCTACTGGGTGGGCAAGGCAGCTCTACATTGTTCCCATCAAGGGTGCCTGTGGGGGTCTGGGCAGGAGTGGGACAGATCTAAGGGTCTCTGGCAGAAAGGGGTAGGACCAGGGCAAGTGCCAAGACATGGTCCACTGGAGGAGCCTCACTGTTCCTCTCACTCCATGTGAGAGGGCTGGATGGTGGTGCGGGCTGCCCAGAGCTCTGGGCAGCAGAGGTCAAGTGCCCAGCCTGGCCCTCAAGTACCCACGGCACCAAACCCAGCCCCACTTCCCCAGCCTGTCTGGTTTCGGCAGGCAGCAGGGCACTCTCCTCACAGTGCCGAGAGGTTGAGCCGGGCGGTGCAAAGCAGGGGCCAACATGGCAGGGGCTGGTTCCTCGCTGTTTTCAGATGGCCTTGTGGAGCTAAGACTGAAGGTGTTTCAGCATAGATGGCCACCACAAAATTGTACATTGGCTCCCGGCTGGCCTGGGCCAGGGCCAAGGCAGAGGGGCCATTCTCTTACTATTTCCAGAATGGCTTCATGGGCCACAGGAAACCACTTCGTGGGCCACATCCGGCCCCTGGGCCTTGTGTTTGACATGTCTGGTTTAAGTGGTGAGCGTAAGATAAATTTGTATCCCATCTTTCTCCCAGAGTTCAAAGCAATATATGCAGCTCTCCATTTCATGACAAGACCTTTCATGTTTCATTTTTGCTTTCTGAACCCTCCCAAATTGCTTTAAACCAGCCTGCCATCATCTTCCCCTTTGCTGACCTCAAAATGCTAGGAACACACAGCGATCACCATGCAACAAAGAGTGATCAACAGGTGAATGCAAAATAACAATAACACCAATAGCCTTTGCCCACTGAATTGCAACATATTTTGAAATTAAAAATATCTCCTTCCCCTCCACTCACTCAGAACAGAATAAATTACTTTTCTCTTACTCCCATGTTTTCAGTACAGTTTGTGCCTATTTACCATAAAATCCAAACATGCTGAAAGAAAGAGCTACAAAGCTATCAAAACACCCCTGTTCAAGAGCCCTTTTCAGCTGTGGTGAGAACTGAGAGCTCATCGACCTTTTCAGAAGTGTTTCCATATTGTTGTATGTTGCCTTATTGATTGAATTAGCAAATAGGAGATACATAGTAAACAATGCAAAGAACAATATTCCAGAAAGAAGAAATGGAAACTCAAGGGCAGAAAAAAAGAGATTAATGGTTGCCTTGAATCTAGAAACCAAGAGCAGGTGAGGCCACATCAAGCAGAAAATAGTTCCATGGTTGGCTTTGCAAAACTTCAATGCTTCAAATAAAATGACAGTTTTGCTTCCATTGCAAATAGAGTGCAGCAGAATCTTGGCAGAGAAATGGACTCAAAGTGACTTAAAGTCAAGTGTCAGCACAGGTCTAAATGGAGCTGGTTCTAAAGTGATACAAAACCCTACTGAGGAGATACTATAAATCAAATCTTTATTTCCCTATTCATTATAGATCAATATTTTGGTCTGTGACTAGGATTCTCATTTGAGGAATTACTTATGTTAGAGAAATTATAATAAAAATCACAGCGCACCAATAGTCCACTGGTAACATGGTAAATTCAATTTTACCATGTTAAGAAAATTAAATACTGAAAGGTAGTTCTCTCATATTATGCATAATGGGAAGAAGCAGTGTAACTATTACTGTTATCCAATCATTTTCTTTTAATTCCAAATGACCCCATCTTCACTACTTCTGGCATTCTGATCCTTCAAAGTGACAACCCATACTGTTCAGCTAATTAGAGACTTACTGACCTCAACTGGATAAGCAATAAAGAAGGCATCTACCCTCAGGCCACAGATTTTTCAAGCATAGCAGTGTGCCTGTTTATGAGTTTTTACTGCATTATCCGATAGACAATGAACAAGCAGGATAGTGACCAAACAAGATGTGCCATGCAGATATGAGGTAATTTATGCCATCTACCAAAAGCCTACTGCCCTCCCTGTAGGATATTGTCTCATTGCCAGCATTGATAGAAGAATTATTTGCCAATTTAATTATAGAAAGGAAAGGAGAAGTGCGATCTTGTCCTTTGCTGAGGCAACAAAATATTTGGGTCAGATTTGGCTTTACTAGTAGAACTGAGTTCACAGTGACCAACATAATATTCAATGTATTCTCTATTGGGTTGTATAGAAGTCAAAACTCATAAGACTCTCAGAAACAGAAAGCTGTGATTTCTTTTCTTCTATTAATCAAATTGATCATGGCAGTGATGGTGATTTCCTTAATCTTCTCTCCATCTTTCAATTTATCAATGCTATAATTCAATTAGGGTGGAACAAGTCCCCTTCTAAAACAGAACATATCACATTTTTCTTTGTCTTTTGAAATGTCCCACTAAAAGAGAGAAAGCAACTCTTCTGGTATATATCCAGCACAAAACCCTACATAGCAAGGGACCTAGGCATATTTCCCTATATTTCTTGATTGCTGCTAAGGACTACCTTAATCACTTTGAAAAGTTATCAGTATACACTAAATCTATGAATTGAATTTGCTATGCTGCTGATTTGGATGTGTCACTTTTGATCCTGTTAATTTCATAAGTCCATTCAGTGGTTTGTTTGTTTTTTTCAAAAAAGACAAATTTTATAACTAGAATTGTTTTTATTTTATGTAAATTATCTATACCTCGTAAGATAAAAATGTAGATGAAAACTCAATTCATCTATTAAATTGGAGTTATGTAGAGTATGTTGTGAAATTATTATTATTATTACATCAATTCCTTAGCCCTGTTTTGAGATTATCTTGTTAAAATCACAATAAAGTCATATTTTGATAGAAAGCATTTTCAGTAAAATGTGTATGAAGATTTTCAATCATCCAGAATATGGTTGTCCCAAAGGTGCTTTTCAAAAGGCAGATGGACTTTCTTAGTTTTTTCCTTGAAAACATTTTGCTTCTCATCCAAGAAAAAGCTTCAGTTCAGAACTGAAGAAGCTTCTTGGATGAGAAGTGAAACATTTTCAAGGAAAAAATCAAGAAAGTCCAGTTTCCTATCGAAAAGCACCTTTGGGTCTCAATAAAATGTATTTTTAAAATAATACTATTCTTTGAGTGAAAGCCAGAGAAACAGGAATGAATTAAAATACATGGATATGCCTATAATATTGGCGAGCCCAATATTATAACGGATAGCTCATAATGGAGAAAGCCCTATTGTTAACCTTACTGATCCTGCTGTTGGCCAATGAGTTGGCTCTCTACAATGATTCTGAAACATGAGATGTAAGTGATCTCTCAGATAACTGATCCCAAATATAGGACTTGTAGCAGACATTACTTGGTTTTTGAAATATAAAATCAGCCAATCAGAAAACATAGAATTCCGTGAAATATGCTCTGATCTGAATGAGCACACTATCTCAGTTCAATTTTCAGGGAATAGCCACCTAAGGTATGTCATGGAAAAACCCAATGAAAAAGACAAAGAGACAGCAGCACAAAACAATAATTCTTACTTTACAATTCAGACGTTTATTTTGCTAATAATTTGGAACATAGCATAATAACATAACATCACTTACATTAACAACTCATTGCAATGAGGTCCAGTGGCATAGCAAATTCCAAAGGACAGCTATAGGCCAATGGCCCCGAGCTGGACTTAAACTAGCATTTTTATACATTTCTTCTAACAATCACCCACACATATAATCATTATTTTGCAAAAGCAGTTCCTTGTTCTTTTGTGCTGGCCATTAGTTTCCACATACACCTGTGTACATCTGAAACCTCTATCCATCTGCTATTTTCACTTCCTCTTTTCCCATGGTTACAATACTTATGTTCCATATATATATGTTCCATATATATGTGTAGGTCTTTGGTTGTTCGGGTTTTCTCCCGCATAAAATTGGAAGTGTCTTGGCGACGTTTCGACGAAGTCCCATTCGTCATCTTCAGGCTGGTGTTTTCAGCTTCGTGCTTCGAGACCTACATACAAACCTACATACAAACACCCACGAAAACCTCAGAAAATATATATATATATATATACCTACTTTGCAATTTTATATTGCACAAAGCTCAGCAGATTACAAATAATACATCCGTATTGTGAAACAACATAAAGTTCAAGTTAAAGCTTTCAATCACTAATGTGGGGCATATCTCAGGCTTGTTCCAACCTCATCTTGTTACATGAGGAGGGGGCCATATTTTCATCTCCCACAGGTATATTCAGGCTTGTATGTAATAAAGGCATGAAGAACTGAGACTGGATTTATTTTCTTAAAAAGAGACATCATTGATATACTAGCTAAATATAACTTTTTTTAACCTTTCTCATTTACTTTGATCAAAAGGACATTAAAATCACTTTTTCCCCCAAAGAGAAGAAAATGTTGATGAAATTATCATGGGCAGTATGTTTACTTAAGACATGGAGAACAGGAGTGGAGCGGAGTGAGTATCCTGTCCTTCACTGCACAACCCTATCATGTTTCAGAGATTGAAAATTTCCCTGGCTCCCAATAGATTAGTTAAATTTTAAGAAAAGATATTATAAGGGAACTCCTCTCTTCAGACTTCCTGACATCTAGTGGGGCAACCAGCAAGTCATATATAGTCATGTGTTCTTGTAGCAATAAATTAAACTTGCCAATGCCAGAAAACAAAGTAGGGGGAAAATCTCCAAAGCTTATTTCACAGAGGAAGCAAATATTCAGGAATCTAGAGTAGAATTTTGGGACATGTCATTCATAAAAGATCCTCTTCATAATGACAGTAATCTGATCTTCCAGAAATAGATTCTAAAGCTATGAAATTGGTTCTAGAGGGGAAGTGTAACCTCATGGTTCAAAAAACACCAGTAGAAAAATAACAAATATTTTAAATGAAGGTATTAACCAGTTCAATAAATTAACCTCTGGATTTTTTTTAATGAATTAAGCACCTATTTACTGCTTGCAGAGCACCAAAAGGTGTATAAATCATTTCTGACAATGATCATATTCCTATAAATGGCAGGGGGAGTTGTCATTCAAGTCTGCTGATTAAAAAATGGCTGCTGTTGAAAAGAAAATGAAAGGAAAATGAAGTATAAATGACTGCGGACACAAAAGTAGAAATATCTCTAAAAACTATTTGAGACTTTACTGTATTGCTTGAGAAGGCAATCTCTGCGTATGCATTTGAGTGTTTCTATATGTGATGGTGGTTGGTGTGTGGAAGGGAGAATGATTAGAAGTTAGCATAGCAGATGAAGATCAGTTAATATATAAAATAAATAGCTTATTTTAGATGATTTAATGTCTATGTTTCTTTCTCTATATCCATCCATTCATTCAAGCCCTATCTGTTTTTGGGCAAAAGTGATTTTTGAATGCTCTGTCTCTATCATACACACACACACAGAGGGAGAGAGACACACACACACAGACACACACATCATGCCAATATACAAGTAGTCATTGACTTACAACCGCAATTGAGTCCAAAATTTCTGTTGTTAAGTTAGATATTTGTAAGTGAGTTTTGCCCCATTTTATGACTTTTCTTGCCACATTTGTTAAGTTAATCACTGCAATTGATCAGTTAGCAACCAGGTTGTTGGATGAATCTGGCTTCCCCATTGATTTTGCTTGTCAAAAGGTTGCAAAATGTGATCACATGACTTTGGGACACAGCAACAATTGTAAGTATGAGCCAGTTGCCAAGCATCTGAATTTTGATCAGATGATCATGGGGACACTTACGATAAAGGTCGTAAGTATGAAAAATGGTCATAAGTCACTTTTTCAGCATAATGTTGAACAGTCGCTAAATAAACTGTTGTAAGTCAAGGACTATTTGTATTTGTTACAGACAAATTTCCAGAATAGGTTTCAACTGGAAGTATCTAACCTCATCTACTGTATTGATAAACTGAGGTGAAGCTAGATACTGAACAGGATTTTTTTGTCTATGATCCATCCATCCCTCCATCCATCCTTCTTTTATTTCCTATCCTCTTTCTTTCAGGAAAATGTGGAAAGTATCCTTTTTAAATGCTGAAGGGAACATTAGAAAGAAACATGTTTTGCTTTACTTCCTGTTACAAATATTTAAACCAAGAATAGGTATCTGATAAAAATGCAGGGTAGCATTTACATGAAACTCCAGCATTCAGCATTTAAGATTTGTCCCCATTAATTAATTGGTTAATCAATTAATTTATTTCTTGATTTAATCATGTACATATTAACCTTATAATTAGTAGCAAATGGAGTTAACTCAGAGTTGACATGTATAAGATTGCACTGTAACAGTTCACAACAGAGGTAGAAAACACATACTGCTTCAATGTGTAAATTGCTTTCACAGGGTAAACAGGTTAAATAAACCTCCAACATCAATAGATCAATGAAATAAAAATACTAGTTACATAAATGCCAGACTTAGTCTTGGAGGGAAAAAAAAGCCTAACATAGCAAATAATGGTCTGGATAACTCAGCTGCTGGAGAGGGCAATTGGTAAATGAGACCTATGTGAAATACACATTTGCATTCAAGTCAATGCTCCAAGTGCATAATCAAGTACTGTATGCAGCTAAATGAGTCTGTTGTCTTTCAGTAATGAATATCTACATCCATCCTAAGAGTTAATGAGGAATAAATGACTTATTATCAGTGAATGGCAGTTATCTAAATAGCTGTGTAACAAAAACAGAATATTAAAGTGTGGAGCTAAAATAGATCTTAAATGATAATGAACTTACTGAAATTATTAATTATTTTAAAAGCCTCTTGTAAGGTTTACGGCTTTGGGATGAATTCAGCACTCAGCTCGCTCAAACTCTTTGCCCACTTGCAACATGAGCTAGCAAATTGTTTTATCAAAATTAATTCCACTAGCTGTAAAGAAAGTACACAAGCTTAAGACAAAGCAACAGCTGACATGTATTCAGACCAGAGACTTGACTGAGTCCAAAAACTGATTTCCAATCCTGCAGAGATGATAAGACTCTACATTGGAATATCTTTTTTTGTTGTTGTTGTTGTTATTATTATTATTATTATTATTGAAATAGATTGAGCCACAAAATATACAGTGCTAAAGAGATTTGATTTATACTGGAAGTTTCAGTTAAAATATTTGATTTGAAATATTTAAAAAAGATATTATCTATGAACTTGGAAAATTCACTGCTAAGGCAAATAGGATCAGACTTGGTGAGTCCGTGATTTGTTTTTCTTCTTTACATAAAAAAAAAAAAACCTGGTGTAGTACTTCTTAATGATATTTAGAAGTAATAGTAAAAAGGATGAACAAAATGACAATTTGAACAGTGGCTGCAGCAAAACTTCACAAACTGACTATAAGCAGTGTCATGACTGAGTTGCTTAGACTTATTCCTTGGAAACTTTGCCAGAGGTTTGAACATAGCATACATACAGTGACTATCAAGTTGAGAGAGTTTTGGAAAAGGAGCAGATTAAGATCTTACATGAGTTTAAGATCCAAGCAAACAGGCATTTTGTTCATAACATGCCTGGTATAACTATTATGAAAAGAAGGAAGTCTGGTTATTGTAATAACAACTGCAAATTGCATAGATTCCTAGTGGCACCCCTTGTAAAAGATGGAAGGAATTCTCCAAGCTTTTCTGTGTGTGGAAAAGAGGATGGGACTGGAGTCCTCCCAGGTGTTTTTCACTCTAGGCCAGGGGTATCAAACGGCCGGCTCACGGGCCAGATACGTCATGCAGAAGCCATGCCCACCCCATTGCCAGCAATGGCAAAACTGTCCTGATACATTGCGCGATGTCACATGACATTACGAGTTTCACATGTCTGTTCTAGGTTGATCTCTCCCTCCTCCCGGGTATAAACATTCATGCTCACATAGGCCTGGCTCCTCATGTATGTTCATGGCCAGGAATACCCAATACGAAGTGACCTTGGTAGCGTTCATAAACAAATCAGCTAAAAAAAATCAACACTTGTAGACATTGCAGGGCAGGATAAGAAAGAGGCAAAAGAATATCAGTCTTTCAAAGCATAGAACTGAGAAATCTTTAAAAGTATAGCTGAAAATGAAACATGCAGAAATACGTATTATTTTTCTATTTTGGAATGGATAATTGCATCACCAAATGTTGAAGAGTAGTTAAGTTTTGATTAGCATATTGATTTGTCAGTTGAGAATAAGAGAAGTGTGCATGAAAATGCAGAATGACTAAATTTGTCCATCTGTCCTTACTTGTACCCTCTGGAGTGTATTATGGGAGGTGATTGTACAACTACATTGGGATCCATTTTGCAGCGTCCTTGAAAACCTCATAGATTCCTAGTAGTTTCATGATGCTAGCAATTTCAGTGATTCTTTTTCTCTCAAATTACTGTTCTGCTTTAGGGTTTCTTCTTACCATTTCTTCATTTACACAATTCTGGCACAGCCATTTCTTTGGCCCCTTTAGGCTACCATTCAGTATTTATTTTCTGGGAATATCTTTACAGGAAGATGATTTCCTGCACTTACTTTGAGATCATTATTCAAAACACTTCAGGTGGTATATTCTGGAGCACAATCAATCCCTTAGATGATTGACACTTAGTTTCCTGTCCTAAAACTTAGTAAAGAGTCAAGATCTTTTTCAAAGATCCTGGAACACAGGGGAACTACCAGAGGACTGGAAAAGAGCTGATGTAGTTCCCATCCTCAAAAAAGGAAAAAAAATGGATCCAGGAAATTACAGACCTATCAGCCTGACCTCAATACCTGGGAAGATCCTGGAAAAGATAATCAAACAACGAATCAACGAACACCTAGAGGCAAACAAAGTCATTACTAAAAGCCAACATGGGTTTGTCAAAAATAGATCATGCCAGACAAATCTTATTGCATTCTTTGACCAAGTGACAAAATTAGTGGATCAGAGGAATGCTGTGGACATAATTTACTTGGACTTCAGTAAGGCATTTGATAAAGTAGATCACAACCTACTACTTGACAAGATAGAAAAATGTGGGGTAGACAGAACCACCACCAGATGGATCCGTAGCTGGCTGACCGGCCGTACTCAGCGAGTGGTCCTCAATGGAACTGCATCTATATGGAGGGAAGTGTGTAGTGGGGTGCCCCAGGGCTCTGTTCTGGGCCCAGTACTCTTCAACACTTCATCAACGATTTGGATGAAGGGATAGATGGGGAACTCATCAAATTTGCAGACGACACCAAGCTGGCAGGAATAGCCAACACTCCAGAAGACAGGCTTCAGATACAGAAGGATCTGGACAGACTTGAACACTGGGCACTAACTAACAAAATGAAATTCAATGGTGAAAAAAGCAAGGTTCTACATTTAGGCAAGAAAAACCAAATGCACAAGTACAGCATAGGTGGCACCATGCTCAATAGTAGTAACTGTGAGAGGGACCTCGGAGTCCTAGTAGACAATCACTTAAATATGAGCCAGCAGTGTGCTGCAGCTGCCAAAAAGGCCAACACAGTGCTAGGCTGCATTAACAGAGGGATAGAATCAAGATCACGTGAAGTATTAATACCACTCTTCAATGCCTTGGTAAGGCCACACTTGGAATACTGCATCCAGTTTTGGTCACCACGATGTAAAAAAGATGTTGAGACTCTAGAAAGAGTACAGAGAAGAGCAACAAAGATGATTAGGGGACTGGAGGCTAAAACATATAAGGAACGGTTGCGAGAATTGGGTATGTCTAGTTTAACGAAGAGAAGGACAAGGGGGGACATGATAGCAGTATTCCAATATCTCAGGGGCTGCCATAAAGAAGAGGGAATTAAGCTATTTTCCAAAGCACCTGAAGGCAGGACAAGAAGCAACGGGTGGAAACTCATCAAGGAGAGAAGCAACCTAGAACTAAGGAGAAACTTCCTGACAGTGAGAACAATTAATCAGTGGAACAGCTTGCCTCCAGAAGCAGTAAATGCTCCAACACTGGAAGTTTTTAAGAAGAGACTGGACAGCCATTTGTCCGAAATGGTGTAGGGTTTCCTGCCCGAGCAGGGGGTTGGACTAGATGACCTCCAAGGTCCCTTCCAACTTTACTACTATTACTATTACTATTACCTCATTGTTAACCAAACATTAGCCATACAAATGCCCGTTCCCAAACAATTCTTGAAAGATATAAGTATAGAGTATGTGTTTTTTTTTGGGGGGGGGGTGTTAATCCACCAGACTTTAAAAGAAAAGATATCGTGCTTCAACAATCAGGAACAGGACTTATATCAGCCTAATTTTTATTAGCCTAACAGTGATGTCTTCCCTCCGTATTTTTTTTTTAATCCAGACATGTATTCTCATCAATTTAAATACCAATGTTTTGTTTGTTTGATTCTTTGTTTTAAGAGAAAGTTATGAATCAAACTAGAAATATTTATTCCAATGTCCTTTATAAAACTGATTTACTTCCTAGAAAGGGTATTTAGGATTTGAGGCTTAGAATATGCATCATAAAGGAGAAAATTGATTGATTAGAGTTAGAACCGAGTTCCAAGTTTCAGTTCAAGTATTGCTGGGAAATATTCTCATCTGAAACCATAAAAAACTATTGCCAGTCAGTGAAAATTTAGGTAGGTCAATTATCAAAATCAACTTAGTTTTTCATTTTATGTTTTATAATATCTTAGAACAGCAAATCTGGGGCAAAAATGGGCAGTGCATTTTTTCTCATCAGCAACAAATTCGGAAAATGACAGCCCAAATATGGAAAAAAAACCAAAACCTGGCATAATATTGGAAGGAGAATTGGAGATCTTTTGAAATTATATTTCCTTCCCTGAAAATTGAATGTCACAAACATTAGATAAAATGTTAGATGACCAATGTTTTCATTCATGGCATTGCTATTGCTTTATCATTCTCTTTGAACCTATTAGTCCTCTATGGTTTTACTGTATGCGGTAAGGAGCAAGGAAAAAGAGATGTATTTGCGGAAGTGTAGTCCAATGTCCACCAACAAATAAATACAGTAAATAGAGGACATCCTGACAAGCATTCAAAGCATCTAGCACAGTAGTGTCAAACTGCCAGCCCGCAGGCCGGATGGATCATGCCAAAACCGTGCCCACCCCATTCCCGGCAATAGAAAAAAAGTTGTGATATGGCGTGACACATCACGTGATGTTGCGAGTTTGACACCCCTGATCTAAACTGTTTCCTAATTTGAGAGACATCATAAGTGTTGTTTATGCTTTTAGTAGCATCAGTAGATAATTTCAGTTTGTATCTTACTTTTTAGGAAAAACCCTCATAAGTTTCAAGAAGACCTTGGTGCAGCCTACCAGATGTTGGTGGAATGCAACTCTCACCATCTCCCATCATTGTCTTCATTTGTGAAAATTGGAGATCAACACATGCCCTATGTTTGACTCTGGGAAAGAAAAATCAAATATTGGTTGACAGTTGTCAAATCCCACTAGCAGCTTATGGGATCTCCTAATGTCATCTAACCATTATGCCAGAATAATGTATTGAAAACAAGGTTTATATCATCTCAATGATGGATGTGTGATGTTATGAAGACCCCACTATGAACTGTAATGATAGTAGCAAATTTCTTTAGTGTATTCTTATATCTAAGCACATTGTAGATAAAGCAATAAAATCTAATACAATGTAAGCTAATATCAGGAATAAAGCAATACATAACCTATATAAAACATTTCTTGTTCCTCTAATGCCTCTTGATAATTGATAACAGTCTTAGTTCCAGTACTGTATTAGTACAGTGGGATAAGTAAGCAGTTTTAGAACTTATTATTGGTAAATAAAAAATTAGAGTTAAAATAATTAAAGTGAGCATTTGTAAAACAAAAAACCTAGTTGCAACTGTTTCATGTTTTTTATACAGGAAAAAAAGAAACTGCAGCAAGTGTATTAATCACTGTGGGATATTATCACCCCCTTTATTATTTTCAGCCCTCAAACTAATAATTTGGACCTCATAGCTAAGAGATCCTGGACTTCCGGTGGTTAAGGCGGTGGAGATGGCGGCTACTTTGTAGCCGTCCTCCTAAGATGGTGTTAGATCCGCGGAGCACAGCGTTCATCAGCTGGCCCGCGGCTCGCAATCCTCTTCCCGGGCGAAGGGAAGGGGTAGAGATCGCATGAATAGAGGTAGAACCTCTTAACCTTCCCTGGATTTTTATTTTAGGGGGGTAGAAAGAGTGCTCCCTCGGAGTTCATTGCCTTCTCCGCCTCTCAGCTGTCTTTGTTTCTTCGGAAACAAAGCGAAACGCCGCTACCATCTCCGTATTTAAAGTAACCGTGAGTAATTTTAAACCGGACAGAACTGTTTAAAGGACTTTATTTATAGTTTAGCTTTATTTTATTTTTTTTTTAGTTTACTTAGTTTATTTAGTATGTGCTGATTTTTTTTTATTTTTTGAGCTTTCTTTTTTTTTCTCGCGGGCGGAAAAGTGAGAGTGAAAGTAAAATGGCGTTTTGAAAGTTTTTCTTTTGAAAGACGGACTGGCTGAATTATTGCTTAATACTGTTTTCTTTTTTAAGTTTTTTTTTTATCTTCTGGGAGTTTTCTAAATTGATTCTATTTTATTCTATTTTATTTTATTTTTAATCTTTTGGATTTTTTATTTTTTACTGGTATTTTTATGAAGAAAGGAAGATAAATTAAAATGGCTTCAAAACGACAACCAGCCACTACAGCTCCTAAGGTAATCTCTTCTCCTGTTACTTCTACTGGGCAACAACAACTTAAAATAATACCCCCAGTGCAGCAACCTAAAACTACTCCACCTTCACCTCCCCCATCTGGTACATCAGCACAAGACATTAAAGAAATAATGGTAAATGCTGTGTCACAGTTTAGGGAGGAAATGAAGCAATTGTTGGAACAGAATAAATCTGAAAGTAAGGAAGAAATGAAGCAAGAGATGAAGGAACTTTTAGAACAGAATAATACTATTTTGAGGGATGATATACTTTTAGCTTTATCTGGAGTGGCCTCAGTGGTCGTGAAGCTGGACTCTAGAGTGGAGGAAATTGAAGAAACAGTAGAACTTTTGGATTATAAATTCCAAGATATGGAGAAAAAAGTGGAAGCTTCACAAGATGATATTCTTATGTTCCAGTATAGACAGATGGAATATGCTTTGAGAATAAGAGGCCTGAAAGAAGATAAAACCCAAGACTTGATGGAAATGGTGATTAATGACTTGGCTGTTATTTTGAACATAGATAAAGATGAGTTACGTGGGGAAGTGGAAAGAATTTATAGAGTTAATTCTTGGATTGCAAAACAGAAGAATCTGCCTAGAGATGTGGTGATATATTTTGCTAAGAAGTCTTTGCGAAACCAGATTTTGCAAATTTTCTACAACAAAAGATTTCAGATTGCTGCCCAAGATATTATTATATTAAAGGAAATTCCACCTAAAATTTTAAGAAGCAGAAAAGATTTTGCTTTTTTAGCAAATGAACTTAAAGCAAGACTGATGCCATTTAGATGGGAGATTCCGATGGGTATTGTCCTGAGCCATGCGGGGACACGTTACAGACTTAATACAGTTGCTAAAGCTAAGGATTTTTACAAAACGGTCCTGGGTGCAGGCTCACCTCTGCCCATGATGCACAAAGTCTTGAGTGATAAAGAGATGGAACAGAAACCTGAAGGTACAGGTGTGATGACTGCTGGACAGGTGGTATGGATGTCCCAAGCAGAGGTTAAAGAACAGAGAATGACCCGTGCAGCACATAAACGCAAAGAAAAAGAACAACAGAAAAAAGAAAAAGAAATTAAAGAATCTACTCAGCAAATTGTCTCAATGCCGGTGGGAGGAGCAAGACCCAAAAGCTCTGCAACATATTCTTCAGTAGCAGAATTTGAGGGGATCTTCTCCAGGCTCAAGGCCAAGGGAGATGGCAAAGCTCCTGACCTGGAATGTTAATGGATTAAATATTCCTCAAAAGAGAAAAAAAATCTACCATTATTTAAAGCAACACAACAATGATATTATCTGTTTGCAAGAAACTCATATTACATCTAAAGACCAAAAATATTTAAACAATCCTCGTTTGGGATCTCATTTTGTATCTCCCGCCCCTGGGAAAAAAGGGGGTGTGGTAATCTATGTTAAGAAGAATTTATCTGCTATCCTGTTAGAATTAGATCCTCATGGAAGATATGTTATGCTCGAACTTGGTTTATATGGCAAGAAAATTCTTATCGTGGGGCTGTATGCACCAAACCAGCAACAGGAGCAATTCTACAGATTGCTACATCAGAAAATAACCTTGTTGGACTATAGATCTGTGATTTTAATGGGAGACTGGAATGGTGTCTTAGATATACAAAAGGATAAAAAAGGCTCTTCTACTTTTTTTAAACAGGCTAAGCTACCTAAAGCCTTCTTTGACATGAAAGAAGATTGGGAATTGAGAGACTATTGGCGTGAACGTAACCAGGAAGAAAGGGACTTTACCTTCTTCTCAGATAGACACCAATCTTTCTCAAGAATTGATTTTTTTTTTATTACAACAGATTTATACAACAGGGTGAAGAATGTAAAAATTTTTCCTAGGACATTGTCTGATCATAGTCCAGTTTGGATGGAACTGTTTGCCGAGAAAGAAGACAGGAGATCCTGGAGGGTGAATGAGAATTTATTTAAACAAGAAAAAAATGTCCATAAACTAAAGGAATGTTTAAAGGAATATTTTGCTTTAAATATGAATAAGGGAACATCAATGTCAATGGTGTGGGATGCAAGTAAAGCTTTTATGCGTGGTATTTTGATAAAAATGAATAACTTGCATAGACAGAAACAGATTCAGAAACGTAAAGATTTAGAAGAGGAGATTAAATTAAAAGAGAAACTCCTAATTTCAAATCCTTTAGATGAAAAGGTGAAAGGAGCTATAAAACTGTTAAAAACACAATTTAACATGTTGATGGCTGATCAAGCTGCAACCAATTTACTATTTATGAAACAAAATACATTTTGTAATGCTAATAAACCAGGGAGATGGTTGGCTTATCAGTTAAGAAAGAAACAGAAACAGAGGAATATAGATAAAATAAATTATAATGGTAAATTGGTTTATCAGAAAGAATTGATTAAGAAATCTTTTTTAGAATACTACCAAAAATTATACAAGAGTACTAATATTCAAACTACAGATATAAACAATTATTTAGGTAAAGTTAATTTTCCTAAATTAACAGAAGATCAGGAAAAAGAGATTAATGGTTTAATTACTAAGGAAGAAATTGTTACAGCTATTAAACAATTGAAATTGGGCAAAGCGCCGGGTACGGATGGGTTGACATCTATTTATTATAAAACTCTAGTAGAAGAGATGACTCAACCGTTGTGTGAATTGTTTAATAACTTATTACAGGGGTTAGAGATCCCTCCATCTTGGCGTAATGCATTTATATCACTGATTCCAAAAGACAATCAAGATCTTACATTGCCTAAAAATTATAGGCCTATATCTCTTTTAAATGTGGATTATAAAATTTTTGCAAAAATTTTAGCTAATAGGTTTATGGGGATTTTGCAGCAGATTATACATAAGGATCAATCGGGTTTTATAACTGGAAGGTATATGAAAAATAATGTTAGACAAATTATTAACTTATTAGAGTATTTAGAAAAGAATAACCAAGTCTCTGCAGGCTTGATATTTTTGGATGCTGAAAAAGCCTTTGACCAAGTGAACTGGCAGTTTATGTTATGTTTAATTAAGGAGATGAATTTTGGACAAAATATATTACAAGTATTATCTAATATATATCAAAAACAGACTGCTCAACTTATTGTAAATGGGGGTTTGTCAGAGGCTTTTGTAATAGAAAAAGGTACAAGACAGGGATGCCCGTTATCCCCGTTATTGTTTGTTTTAACATTGGAAATATTGTTGATTAAAATTCGGGAGTCTCAAGAAATAAAAGGAATAGAAATTAATAAAAAAGAATATAAATTAAGAGCCTTTGCAGATGACTTGGTTGTTACTTTGTCTCAACCTATTTGTTCGGTGGTAAAATTATTACAATTGATCCAACAATATGGACGTGTTTCTGGTTTTAAAATTAATAATAATAAGACCAAAATATTAGCTAAAAATATGACTAATGGTGATAAACAGGTTTTAGTTAAGTTAACAGACTTTGAAATTGTTGATAAGGTAAAATATTTGGGGGTTACATTATCTGCTTCCAATGCAAAACTGTATAAAAATAATTATGAAAAGTTGTGGACGGAGATACAGAAGGATTTAAAAAATTGGAACAATTTACAGTTATCCCTTATGGGTAGAATTGCAGTTATTAAAATGAATGTCCTGCCAAAGTTTATTTTTCTGTTTCAAATGTTACCTATTTTAAAGAGTGATCGTAATTTAGATGAATGGCAAAAAGGTATTAATAAATTTGTTTGGGCAGGGAAAAAACCAAGGGTGAAACTTAAAATAATGCAAGATTTTCGTGAGAGAGGTGGACTCAAGGTACCAAATATGAAATTGTATTATGATGCTGTAGTACTAACATTGATCAGCGATTGGGTGAATTTAACAAATATAGAAATACTTCATTTGGAAGGTTGGGATTTACTTTTTGGATGGCATGCCTATTTAATATTTAATAAAAAAGTGGATTGGGTTTTTAAGTCTCATATTATAAGAATCTCTTTGCTTAGAGTGTGGAGGAAGTATTATAAATTTGATTTTAAAATACCATTATGGGCTATACCTCGGCATGCCATAGAAGGTATAAGGAAAGGGGTTAATATGGATATGGTTTCTTATGCACAGTTACTTAGATGGGATGGCCAAGACTGGCAGTTAAAATCTTTGGAAGAACTAATACATGAAAATCTAACTTATTCATGGTTCCAATATAGACAAATAGTGGACAGATGGAAGATGGATTGTAAAATGGGCTGGCTTAGAGAAGATGAAACTCTCCTAAAACAAGTAAGAGATCAAAGGCCAACCCATATTAAGAGAGTTTATGGGGTTTTAGTGGAATTGGATTCAGAATCTGAATTAGTTAAAGATTGTATGATTAAATGGGCACAGAATATTGGTGAATCGATTTCAATGGATACTTGGGAACTTATTTGGACAAGAAATGTTAAATTCACACAAGCGCAAAATTTAAGAGAGAATTTTTATAAGATGTTTTATAGATGGCACCTTGATCCAAAGAAAATGTCCATTATGTACTTTAATTTACAGCCGATAAGCATATAAAAGCTTTTTGGATTAAGATATGGTGGAATATTCAGAGAATTTTTAGAAGGAGGGTAAAATTTACTCCGCAATTATTTTTATTAGGTATTGTTACTGATTGTGATGCTAGGGAGGTTATATTGATGTTAAATTTGATTACAGCCGCTAGGCTGTTAATAGGACAATATTGGAAGAAGGAATCCTTGCCTACTTTACAAGAGTGGTTTTATAAAGTTTCGTATTTGGCAGAAATGGCAAAGATTTCGGCTTTTTTAAAGGAGCAATCTCAAGAGAAATTTTTTGCGGTATGGGAAAAATGGATAAATTTTATACAACATAATTTAGATATGGAAAAATATTATTTAGCTTTTTTATAACCTGTAATGATTGTTTTTTTTTTCTTTCTTTCTTTCTTCTTCTGTATTATTATTTATATACTTTTCTATATATGTTTTATTTTTCGCCTACCTCTTTCTTTTTTCTTTCTCTCTCTCTTTTCTTTTTTTCTTTTTCCCTTTTTTCTTCTTCCTTTTTTTTACGTATATTATTATTATATATATTATTATTATGATTTTTATTATTATTATTAATTATTTTATAAATTGTATATGTTATTTTTTAAAATTTGTTAAATAATCCTATATTCAGTTCTGGGAAGTCGGGGGGGGGGAGGGTGGGGTGGTTTGGGAGGGGGGGGTGGATGTTTATTTGTAAAATTTTTGAAAAAAATTCAATTAAAAAAAAAAAAAAGAGATCCTAAACCAACTTTCAATCCTAAATGTACCATTGCATTTGACCTAGATACTAATTCTAAAGACCTCATGTATTACAGTCTAATACGATTCATCTGATGTCATTTTGATTTGTTCCCAGTCAACAAGCTTTAATTGTAGCTTTGCTTAATGCTGTGCAAGAGCAATCAACATGCTTTATTTATAATTTATTGCAATGGGTAGGGACAATGACTGGCTAGCTGACCAAGGACATGGATCCCAAGACATGGTTTTTATGGTGAATCAAATTTAAATTTGTTTTTAGGAACTGGCTGTCAGTTCCTATCAATCAAGGAGGTCTTTTAAGAGCAATGTGTGTGGGGGAATTCTTGTACACCTTTTATAAGAAGGATGAAGGAATCACAAAACATCGTATGAAGAAAGCTATATTTTTAAACTAAATGAATCTTCTCTATTTTTATACCACAGTATATCTTTATTCACATGTTCAATATATTTCAGCAAAAGCATAAAAAAGGAATAGGGGACTATCGAGACAAAGTTTTCCAGTTTCTTATTTATAGCCATCTCCTTAAATCTGTTGGGAAAGGAATTTAATAGGAAGGACACAAAGAAGAAGAGAAAGGATAAGCAGAAGGAGAGGGGACAGCAATTCATATTAATACATTCTTGGCTACTCTTAAATTTGAAATAAGATACTTGTAATCCTTCCACATAAACATAATGTAATAATCTGATCAGATGCCATACAGTATTAGTTTTTCTCCCCTACTTTTCTTTTCACTTCCTATAGTCAGATTATTACAAGAAAATATTTCAAAATATTTCATATTAATATCTCATTTATGCTGGATCAATCTGTTTTAAAAAGGGGTTACATTGGCACAGAAATGGTCTAACTTCAACAATACAAATAACGGCATGCATGGTTTAAAATGCTTATATAACTAGAGTTATTAGACAACTGGTAAAAAGAAAACATGTCTTCCTTTTTGTCCATAAATCTTCAAAATCAAATATTGTCTGAGTTTTTAGTGCCTTTTAAAAAAATAGACTGTTTTTGCAACAGTACTCATTGAAAATTCTTTGTATCAGGAGCTTGTAAATCAGGCATGTCAAACACAAGGCCCGGGGGCCAGATGTGGCCTGCGAAGTGGTTTCATGTGGCCCACGAAACCATCCTGGAAACAGTGAGGGAATGGTCCCCACTGCCATGGTCCTGGCCCAGGCTGGCTGTGAGCCAATGTACAATTTTGTGGTGGCCATCTATGCTGAAACGCATTCAGTCTTAGCTCCACAAGGCCATCTGGAAACAGCAAGGAACCAGCCCCTGCCATGTTGGCCACACCCCCTGGGTGCATGCTGGGGAGGTATCACCCTTTCTGAGGAATGAAGAAATGCACCATCACCTGGAAGTGGCCAGCAAATGGCCCTCACCTACTTCACATATCTGGCTTGATGGGCTCCGGGGGAGAGATTTTGGCAGGCAGCAGGGCGCTCTCCTCACAGCGCCGAGAGCTGAGCCGGATGGCACAAATTTGATGAGAAGTGCAATGCTGCCTAGCCTCCAGCCTGCCCAGTTTCAGCAGGCAGCAAGGTGCAAAGCTGGTGAGCTTCGCACCGCCCAGCTCAACCTCTCGGCGCTGTGAGGAAAACACCCCACCCCACCCCACGAAATCGGGCAAGCTGGAGCCTGGGCAGCATGGCGCAGGTAATTTTGACTCTCATGCTGCTTGTGGCATCCCCTCCCCCAGAGCCCACCAAGCCAGATATGTGAAGTAGGTGAGGGCCATTTGCTGGCCACTTCCAGGCGATGGTGCATTTCTTCATTCCTCACGAAGGGTGACACCTCCCCAGCTGCGTTTCTTGCCTGTTTTTCTCTCTCCCTCATCTCAAATATTTTCCCACCACTCTATACTTAGGAAGGAAGGAAATAAAGAAAGAAGGAGAGAGAGGGTCTGAGGGAAGTCCTGCCTTAGTCCTGCACTGCTGCCCTTTCACCATCCCCTTGCCCCCTCCTCCTGGCCTATCCTGGAGGTCTCCCATCCTATTGCTAAGGAAGCTTTGGATACAAAGCTGGGTCTCCTACCATGGAGAGGGAATGGACCTCCCTCTGACTTTTCCCTCATACCCATCATGAGCAACCTGGGTAAGGAGAGCAAGCATAGCAGCAGCAGCCTTGAGAAGTAGGTAAATGCAGCTGGGTGCCCCCTTGGGGAAGTGGGGCTGGGCTTGGTGCTCCGGGTGCTCAAGGGCCAGGCTGGGAATTTGACCTCTGCTGCCCAAGGCTCCGGGAAGCCCATGCCACCATCCAGGCCCCCCCATGGCCTGAGAGGACCAGTGAGGCACTTCCAGTGGACCATGCCTTGGCACTTGCTCTGGTCCCACCCCCTTCTTCCAGAGACCCTCAGATATGTCCCACTGCTGCCCAGGCCACCACAGGCACCCTTGACGCGAACAATGTAGAGCTGGCCACACCCACTCCATGGCCACACCCACCCAGGCCCCCGAGGGCAACCACAATGCTGATGCGGCCCTCAGTGAAATTGATTTTGACATCCCTGTTGTAAATAGTCTGCTTCTATCTTTTCCTTGTCCATCAACAGCTTCAAAAATCTAGATTTACATTATTTATGTCATGATTCCATCAATTGGTTTCAATCCATCTCCTTCAAATCTATGATCACTGGAGTCTGTAGATCAATGTTATATGTTTCAATGGTGAAATTTGAAAAGACCATTGTCATTGGTTCTGTATTATCCCTAGAATATGTTCTTGAAAATAAATATTTGCTGAGAAAATACTACAAAGTATTTTGAAAAACTGAGCTGTTGATTCTAAAAAAAAAAAAAAAAGTAATTCTGGAATCTCAAAGGTTCAGGCAACTGAACTTTCCTGTTTTTCTTTAAAGATGTTTTACTTCTCATCCAAGAAGCTTCTTCAGCTCTGACTGGATGGTGGGGAATGGAAGGATTTATATTCCTTGCAAACAGCTAGTCATTTGCATTCATTTAGAGCAGGAGTGTCAAACTCACTGCATCATGTGACATGTTGTGACATATCATGACTTTTTTTCCCTTTGCCAGAGCTGGGGTGGGCATGGCTTCCATGTGATGCATACGGCCTGTGGGCTGGCAGTTTGATACCTCTGCTTTAGAGAGTGATGGAGGTTTATCTGTGTCCTCAAGGTCACCTGAGTAGTGCAAATGGGTATGAAGCCTTCTTGGAACTGCTGAAATTCTGGAATATAATCTGGACAAGCTATTTGTTTATCTTCTAATTAGAATGGGCAAAGTTCATAGCTCTACAGGTAACTGCACAAAAGTCCCATACTGATGAAAAATGGGATCTTTTCTTCCTGTAACATCCCAGCGTGGATCCTGAACTGACACAGCTGGCCATTTTAAACAATGTATAATTTAAACCAGGAAAAGAAAGCCACTGAAGACGCATTGCATCTTTTCCCTCCTCCTTGCAAATTATAGGCATGTGCCTTCCTGAAATAAATCAACAAATGACTCAGATTTGCCACCTACAAATGGGGTGGAGAATTATAAAATTGCCTTTGGTTCCACCCCCTCATCTACTCTTTTGAGAGTGGTTGTTTCATACATCCTAGTTAGCATTGCCTTTTAAATTCTTATCTTTTATGATTTTATCTTCCACCACATAGCTTTCAGAGGCACAGCAGAGTGAAGCTGCCTTATAAAAATAAATTGATAGGACTTTTGCATAACAGAATGGAAAGGAAAATAAGTTACTTCTCAGCTATCTTGGATTTTTGATTAAAAAGTTATCATAGCAGCTTTTCAACCTTGTGATGCCTATCTGCATTGTCTAGAAAGAAGGAATGGAAAATGATGTCAGATTAAAGATAAATAGTTCACATTTCACTGAGAGGGTTTTCCCTCCTTTGAAGCTGCTTCTATAGGCAATGCATGAAGCATTCAATAAGCCTTTGTTTGCTTTAAGGCAAGACAACCATTTTCTAAAAGCAGTTAGCAGCTAATCAGAGCATGAACTGTAAAATACATATAATATGTTTATAATAATACAGGTATAATGCCAACATTCTTTGTTTAAAATATCACAGAGATAACAAAATGACAGGAGGTTTTTATTATTTTTACTGGCAAGTAAATATAATTACTAGTGGACAATACCATGATCCTCAAAAACATCCCACTGTGGGTACAATTTTTCAAGAAATGTCTTCAATACATTAAAAAATAATATAAAAAAGTCACACTTTTGGTGTAGGGGGAGGCAGGAAACTTAATGTGGGTAGATTCATAGAATAGAAGAATTAGAGGTCATCATGTACAACATCCTGCACACTGCCAATGCAAGGTAAGTAGAAGGTACAAATTTAAATACATGCAGCTGCCAACACAGTGCTAGGCTGCATTTAACAGAGGGATAGAATCAAGATCACGTGACCTGATAATACCATTTTATAACAACTTGGTAAGGCCACACTTGGAATACTGCATCCAGTTTTGGTCACCACCATGTAAAAAAGATGTTGAGACTCTAGAAAGAGTGCAGAGAAGAGCAACAAAGATGATCAGGGGACTGGAGGCTGAAATATAAAGAACAGTTGCTGAAATTGGGTATGTCTAGTTTAATGAAGAGAAGGATTATGGGTGACATGATAGCAGTGTTCCAATATCTCAGGAGTTATAACAAGGCAGGGCAGGAAACAATGGATGCAAACTAATCAAGGAGAGAAGCAAACTAGAACTAAGAAGTTAGAGCAATTAATCAGTGAAACAACTTGAGGGCAGGGCAGGAAACAATGGATGCAAACTAATCAAGGAGAGAAGCAAACTAGAACTAAGAAGTTAGAGCAATTAATCAGTGAAACTACTTGCCTCCAGAAGTTGTGAATGATCCAACACTGGAAGTTTTTAAAAAAGAGATTGGGGAGCCATTTGTCTGAAATGGTATAGGGTTTCAAGCCTGAGGAAAGGGTTGGACTAGAAGACCTTCAAGGTCCCTTCCAACTCTGTTATTCTATTCTATTATAAATATATAAAAATGCCTACCAGCAACACATGAAATTACATATGGCATATGGAGAGTATCAGTGTCCCATATAATAGAAGGAAGTAGAATAAAACTACACAGCATGTTTGTTGACTGTATTATATAGCATTTGCTTCTGTACAGTTATTATGAGGTATGATACACTATAGTGTTGAATAAAGAGTCAAATTAGAAATTTGAATTAAATACTTTGTATCAAAAATGGGTAAGGAAAACTCACTTGATTCCCACTTGCCACAAACTACTCTTTTCTCAAGAATTACTGTAGGTGAGCAAAGAGTTATTTATCTTTTCAAATTATAGTTTTGCAAGGAAATCTAGGTCTTTCAGAATATAATTGGAAAAATACTGGGCTTGATGTTAACAGTGGAATACATGCAATTATTCTGAACTATTGGCACCCATGAAAGAAGCAGCTATAATCAATACTTCTCTCTGTCTCTGTCTCTCTCTCTCTCTCTCTCCCTCCCTCCCTCCTTTCCTCCTCTATGTGTGTGTTGAATGTCTGTGTGTTTATGTAAATTAGCCTTAACTCCTGGTGACTGGACAAATCACTGCAGTTTTTTTGAAAAGATTTCAGGAATAGTTTGCCATTGTCTCATTCCTAGGGCTGAGAGAGAGTGGTCTCAAGGTCTCAAGGCAGAATTAGAACTCAGGGCTTCTGGCCTGATGCAGAGGGAGGGAGGGAGGTATGTCATGGTAATGTCAGTCTCACAGATATATTGGCACTAGTAAAATTTTCTTAAGCAGTTTGACAACTATTTGTCACTCCTCATATATGACATCTGGTTTCAGAGTAATGGAAAGGGATTAAGTTTTGCCATTCTTGTTAGAATCTATATAAGTCAGATTCTCCAATCTGGTGCTTTCCAGATGTGTTAGTATATAATCCCCCACATTCTCACTCAAACCTAATGAAAATTGTAAACTAATACATCTGGACAATTCCATCTTGGGAAAAGCTTGACATCCCTAAAAATTGACCCGATGCAGTTTATATTCACATCATAACAAATACATTGGTGGTTAATCTAGTTGTTGTTGTCAAAGCAGGCAAAATTACACTACTCAAATAATTTTTCTAAATGAAAAAAAATATTCCGTGAGACAAATTTTTAGAGAGCATCATCATTGCAAAGGAAGGAATATTAACCTTTGCAAAAGTCTAAAATTTTCATTAAAAAAACAACTTAGATTGATCTAGTAGAGAGGGAGCATGCTAAGTGGGATGGGCGAGGCCAGGGGTAGGCAACCTTGCTCTTTTATGACTTGTGGACTTCAGCTCCCAGAATTCCTAAGCCAGCCGTGTTGGCTCAGGAATTCTGGGAGTTGAAGTCCATGAGTCATAAAAGAGCCAAGGTTGCCTACCCCTGGGCTAGGCTGTTAATGATTGGAAGGTACAGCTGAACTCTGGGAGAGATTAAAATGAAATGGAGAATTCAGTGATAGAATACTTAAAAAAAAAAACATGTACAGAACTGCCCACTACTAGAGAAATGTGTGAAAATATGGATTTTCTAGCAGTTTTATTTTTGTTGCAATCAACTCCTACAGAATTACTGTGGGCCAGTATTAAACTGAATTCGATAGGAAGGAAAATTGTATTAAAATCTGTGTTTGGTTCAAAATTCCCAAACTTTTTCTTTTTATAAAAGGATTCAAGGCCAGGGGATTTAAATCAGTGCTTTGGCATAGAAAAGGTTGTTTTATTTTATTTTATTATCCTAATGCCACAACTCTAATTTTCAAACTCCTTTTGCAACAGCTATTAGCTACCAAAAGCTAATAGCTTCAGGGGCTTAAATTCATGTATTTCTTTCTCCAGAACTAATAGTATTTTCAGAATGGATAAAAGGAGAGATTCCCCTCTTTACAACTAGCCATATGCAAATTTCAAGGTTCTCCGGCTGCATTTTATTTATTTTTGTTTCTATTTAATTGAGCACTTTGAAATACAAGAGGGAATGTTTTAAAAAAGAATAAAACTACAACATTGACAAATCAGATTTTATAATGTGATGGCGTTTATCGTTTTGTGAAATATAATTAGTTTTGAAGATATAGGTATGATATAGATGTAAATGTTTTTATATATAAAATATAATATCTTTGTATGTTGTATCTCTCTCTCTCTCTCTCTCTCTCTCTGTGTGTGTGTGTATGTGTGTGTGTGTGTGTGTGTATGCAATAATACATCAAGGGACTAAGAATTACTACTAAACTTAAACTAAAAATGAGTATCAAAAATCATGGTCACCCAAAGGAATTGTACCCTGTGTTAAATTCACTAGAGGACTCTTTTCCCTAGATATATTGCTATTTTTTTTCCTGATATAGGTATCACACAAATGAAATATAGAGTGTATGTCTAGTTAAATCCAAATTTTGGATGTGGTGCCCAATCATGTATTAGAATATAATTCTACAAATGATTTCTAGTTTGAACTGGAATATGCTTTTAAGATCAGAAGTTATTCTAGATATGAAAGGCAGCTTACTTACCATTTCTTCCATTGAAGGGTTCAGATAATTTTTCCTCTAAGAGGCATATAGTATCCTTGTAACAGTTTTTGCATATCATACTAATTCAGTGTGCTTTGGGGAGGGGGATATATGGAGGCATTCTATAAAATGCAAAGACATGGACATTTTTAGTGAAAGAAGTTCCAATCCAGCAAAAGTTTGTAGTTGTGTGAATGAACGTATGTCCATTGGTAAATATGAGCACAGTCAATGTGCTGGAAAAAGTATTCAGCACAATCTCAATATCCACAAACTCAACAGTTGTCTTCTTCTTCCGTATCCAAACAGATCATTCTACACTCAATTAATGAAAAAAGTGTGAAATGAAAAAAAAAAAAAGATTTCCAGATATAATATCCTTAACACATTAGGAACATTAATCAGTTAACATCAAATGATAACTTTAGATGACTCCTTTCCATCTGCCCTAGATTTTTACATTTACATTTCTTTTCATCCTTCATTTGCCCATCATCAGGGAGAGTATGTACAACCATTTTAATAAGGAAGGGGATAAACTGTTAAAGTAAATTGATTTTGGACTTGGAAGTTCAAATTTCTGACTTGAAGTGACTTTTAAAGTTTCACATTAGGTTACACTTGAATTACTTGCCATGAGGTTATGTTCATTCTGGTGTAATAAGATCTGTTCACAATACCATTCATTAATGATACTTTGCCATACAGTGTATTCATTTGTTAGTCTGCTATCTCTGCTATAATATAGAATTGTCATGTTAGTAGACAGCAAATGAAGCTCAAAAATAATTTCAGAAACATTAAAGTCTTCTTTAAAATATTTATTGGATTATTTAGGTATCTATTCTGAGCTTTTTTCCCTGATTATATTTGTGTATGGCTTTATCAGCAAAATGTGAAGGCTTCAATATCAGTCATCTAATTAATCAAGAACATTGTTAACATTGAAGTCAACTAACAATGGTGGAGAGGTAAGAAGGTTTAATGAACATCATAGATTAATTCATTGGCAGATGCCACTAATACTATATGTTATGTCCCGAGCTTTGCAAACGGCTCGGGCGTTTGCAGGCAGTCCCGGGCAGGTGCAAAGCTGCCCGGGACCAGACAGGCTGTCGCCAGCGCCGTGCGCATGCGCGGGTGCTGGCGCGGGAAAAGTAACCCATTTACCCGGGAGTTGCCTATATAAGAGGCTGCGAGGCGTTTGGGCGAGGCTGAAGCCATCTTCCTGTAAGCTGAACGCTGAATAAAAGAAACTGAGAACTCCAGCTGCTTCTCGTGTCTGTTTTCCCGCCACGGACTCAACACTGGCGACGAAGGTGGGATGCCTTGCACTACCTGGAAAGGAAGAAGTGTAAGCTTACCCAAGGAGTCCTGAGCGGCGGAAGAGGAACGGCGTCGACTCGGCAGCTGCCCGCCAATCCGGTGCGCATTCGGGGGTAGGCTGGCTGATAGACCCGTCTCCTGAAGATCCGAAGATGGCGAAAATCGGAAGGCTTTCGGAATTCGACGTCTCACATCCAGAGCGGTGGGAGTCCTACGTATCCAGAATGGAGAACTACTTCAAGGCAAACCAAGTGAGGGAAGATAGCTTGAAGGCGGCCACCCTGCTTTGCGTTTGCGGCCAAGACGCCTTCGAAATCGCAGAAAACCTTGCAGCACCTGTCCCAGTAGAGTCTGTAAGCTACGCAGACCTGAAGAAGCTGTTGAAGGAGCACTTCCACCCCAAGGTGTCCGTTATCTCATGGCGCCACACCTTCGAACAGAGGGATCAACGGTCCGGTGAGTCAGCCAAGGAATACATCGCCGCGTTACAGAAGGCCGCCAAGCCCTGCGAGTTCAAGGACCTCGAGGAACGACTGAGGGACCGATTCATGTGCGGGTTAAGGCATCGAGAGCTACAACAGAGACTTTTCGCTAAGGAAGAATTATCCTTCCAAGACGCCTTAAGGGAAGTCACCGCAGAAGAAGCAGCAGGCGGCGCCGTCAAGAACATGCGGCCGATCAGAAGCAGTGCAGAGGGTGCGTCCGTGCACCAGGAAGACGTCCAACGAAACTCCGAGGAGGATCCGGACGAGGAAGTCGACCGTCTACACCCCGCGAAGGAAGAAAACCAGAAGGGAAGCTCTTTGGCTCCGCTCAAGTGCATCGGCTGTGGAGGTCGCCACAGGAGAACCGACTGCAAGTTCCGCTCCGCTACCTGCCGGGCATGCGGCAAACAAGGGCACATTGCAGCTGTGTGTCTGGGCCGACGAAAGGCACAACCCCAAGAAGAACGCCTGAAGGGTACCAGACTCCCCAGCCAGAATAGGGTAGGTTTTTGCGCTTCGCGAAGAAGCATCTGTAGGACAGGCACACACAAGCCCATGAAGAAAAAGCTGTCACTCAACGTGAAGCTACAAGGGGTTCCATTATCTATGGAACTAGACACAGGGTCTGCCCTTTCCATCATTTCATTGCATACATTTAGGAAGATTTGTTCCAGTAGTGGGACTAAGGCCAAGTTAAGGCCTTCTGATATTGTATTAACAGATTTTCAGAACTCAAGAGTGTGTGTTAAGGGGGAGGCCACCCTTAACGTGCAATACAAGAGTTTTGAAGGTCCACTAGACTTATTAGTAGTAGGGGGTGAACGAACGAGTCTCATAGGACTCGATTGGTTTGAGGCCCTGGGGATACACGTCACAGGACTCAATAGCTTACAAACACTCGACCTACAGGAAGTCTGCAAAGAATTTGCAGATGTTTTCAGCCCCCAGCTGGGCACATTCAAAGGACCACCTGTGTCCTTAAAGCTAGACCCCACTGTCACTCCCATTAGGATTAAAGCAAGAAGGGTCCCTTTTGCTTTAAAAAGTAAGATTGACACTGAATTAGACAAACTAATCCAACAAGGAATCCTAGAACCTGTTGATTCCAGCCCATGGGAGACCCCCATTGTCACGCCTCTAAAGGCAAATGGGGACATTCGCATTTGTGCTGATTACAAATGCACACTCAATAAGGCATTGCAGCAACATGCCTATCCTGTTCCTGTGGTCAGTCACATCCTGGCCTCTCTCAAGGGGGGGCGTGTTTTTGCAAAGCTTGACCTAGCTCAAGCATATCAACAGCTGCCTGTTGATGATGATGCTGCTATAGCTCAGACCATTGTGACCCACAGGGGAGCCTTTAAGGTAAAAAGGCTACAGTTTGGAGTGAATGTCGCTCCTGGGATTTTCCAAAGCGTAATGGAAAACACACTACGAGGTATACCAGGGGTCTGCCCCTACTTTGACGATGTCTTGATTGCAGGAGACTCCACACACATTCTAGCTGAAAGGCTTAGGGCTGTCCTGTTAAGATTCAGGAAATCAGGCCTCAAGCTCAGAAAAGACAAATGCAAGATTGGGGTGCCTTCTACTGAATTTCTGGGATTCAAAATTGATGCTGCTGGGATTCATCCTGCTGAATCCAAACTAACTGCTATTTTAGAAGCACCCAGGCCAAAGTCTAAGGCCGAACTTCAGGCCTTCTTAGGCCTCCTGAATTTCTACAATTCTTTTCTTCCACATAAAGCTAGTGTAGCTGAGCCTCTTCACAGGCTACTAGACAAACAACAAGCTGAGGCTGCTTTAAAGAAGTCAAGGCCTTGCTCACTTCTAACAGTGTTCTTGCACATTTCAACGAGTCTCTTCCTGTGTGCATCGCTTGTGATGCTTCCCCCTACGGGGTTGCAGCTGTCCTGAGTCACCTCAGGTCTGATGGAACTCAGGTTCCTATTGCATACTACTCCAGAACACTGTCTTCTGCCGAGCGCAACTACGCTCAGATAGACAGGGAGGCTCTGGCTGTTGTTGCTGGAATTAAAAAATTCCACGATTTTCTATATGGCAGGCATTTCACGGTCTTCACTGACCATAAGCCTCTGCTGGGACTGTTTACCACACGTAAGCAGACTCCCCACATCATTTCCCCTAGAATGCTTAGGTGGTCTATTTTTTTGTCTGCATATGATTTTTCATTAATCCACAAGCCTGGGAAAGAAATGGGCCATGCTGATGGCCTCAGTAGGTTGCCTCTGCCAGTAGTAGAAGCTGACCCCGCGCCAGCTGTCAACATTCTATCAATCCAAGCCTTGCCCGAGCTCCCTCTTAGTGCCAGGGATGTTACCGCTGAAACGGGTACAGATCACACACTTTCACGTGTCCGCTCCTGGGTCCTGTCCGGGTGGCCTGAGCACTGCCCTAGTCCTGAGTTTCAGAGTTTCTGGTCCAAAAGGAACGAACTGTCCCTTTCTCAGGGTTGTCTGCTTTGGGGAAACAGAGTTGTCATTCCCACCTCAATGAGGACTAGGGTCTTAGAATCCCTCCACGAGGGTCATCCTGGCATTGTTCGTATGAAGGCTCTTGCACGAAGCCACTTGTGGTGGCCTGGTTTAGATAAAGGTATTGAGGCTACGGTACACGCATGCCACCTGTGCCAACGATCTCGCCCAGAGATGCCCCAAGCTCCTGTGCATAGATGGGAGGAAACACAGTCCCCATGGTCTAGGGTGCACATTGACTATGCTGGGCCCTTTCAGGGCCAGTTCTTCTTGGTCCTTGTTGACAGCCATTCAAAATGGCTTGAGGTTGTGCCTGTCTCATCCACCACCACTGCAAAGACTATTCAGGTACTGAGGGGGATTTTTGCTGCACACGGGCTGCCAGATGTCATTGTGTCCGACAACGGCCCTCAATTCACCTCCTCCGAATTCCAAGCTTTCTTACAGGCAAACCTGATTCGTCATGCCACATCTGCGCCTTTTCACCCGTCCACCAACGGTATGGCTGAACGCATGGTGCGCATCGCAAAGGACGCCTTGAAGAGACTCACCTACGGGGACTGGCATCACAGGTTGGCTGACTTTCTCCTTTCTTATCGCACCACACCGTCCACTTCTACAGGGAGAAGTCCAGCTGAACTTCGTTGGGGGCGCCAACTTACTACTAGACTTGACCGGTTGCATCCGGACAGACTGCCTTCATCTACCTCACATCCTAGGGCACCTAGACAACTACTTGTGGGTGCCCCGGTTTGGGCTCGCAATTACGGGCCTGGTCATACATGGGTCCCCGCTTCTGTTTCCAGGGTCACAGGTCCTCTCTCCTACGAGGTAGCCCTGGACAACGGTCGTGTCCTGCGTCGGCACATCGACCAACTCCACTCTAGGCAGGACTTTTCTGATGAGACTCCTGGGTCTTTTCCAGGGGGGGAGGGGGACCCTTTGGAGCAAAGGGAAGGGCAAGAGCTACTGTCCATCTCCACTGAGGGAGCCACAAACGGCCCATCCCAAGATTCCGCAATTGCTCCGAAAAGGAAGTCATGGAGCTTACCCACACAACAGGCACTCACGCCTACTCCAGCCAGGGAGTCACCCCGGGGGCATACTCACTTTCCACACACATCACACAGCACTCCAGTAACGGAGGATACCCGGGGGCATCCCAACAAATCATTCCCCGCAAGAGAGCTGGCACAAAATTCCCAGGGTTGGCCTGACCTTACCCCAAATCCTACAGGGGTTCAAACATACACAGAGCTAGTCGAGGAGCCAAGTCCCGACTACAACACCCCTAGCACAAATCAGGGAACACCTGAGTTTTGGGAAAGTACAGAAACCCACACGAGCCCGAGCACAGAATGGGGTTCAGGGAATGGACAGCCTCCTGACAGGTCTTGGACTGACCTAGGAGGTTCTACAGAGATGCCCAGCAGTGGCTATCACTTCAAGGGGCCTGAGGGTCTACAGCTAGGTAGGATAACCAGGTCACAAAGCAACAGAAGCCCTGGCCTGACGAGCTCGGTGGGCAAGCAAGCAGGCCAGGCATCGGGGCACAGTCCTTGGAAGACACCAGGGCACAATAGAGAGAACAGGCTCACGCCTCCCTCCAGTCAGGGGACTTATGCCAGTAACCCAGAGCTAAGAAGGTCACAGAGAGCAAAGAAATCTCCTAAGTACCTAAAAGATTACATAACATTGCTGGCAAGGCAAAAGCCAGTAAACAGTGGGAGCACTGGGGAGCAAATTGTCGTATAAAATAAATGTTGTATGTTGGTAGTAGTTTTAGCCCGGGGGAAAGGGGTGTTATGTCCCGAGCCTTGCAAACGGCTCGGGCGTTTGCAGGCAGTCCCGGGCAGGTGCAAAGCTGCCCGGGACCAGACAGGCTGTCGCCAGCGCCGTGCGCATGCACGGGTGCTGGCGCGGGAAAAGTAACCTATTTAACCGGGAGTTGCCTATATAAGAGGCTGCGAGGCGTTTGGGCGAGGCTGAAGCCATCTTCCTGTAAGCTGAACGCTGAATAAAAGAAACTGAGAACTCCAGCTGCTTCTCGTGTCTGTTTTCCCGCCACGGACTCAACACTATATACTCATCATCAGGACCTTAATGTGTGCCAGATACATCCAAGGACCTGTACAGAGTCAAAATAAGAAGCAGGGAGCATCAGATTCCCAAGACATAGCTTCAGTTACATTAAAGGCAGCTTTTCTCCTTGGAAGAATTTTAATATGTTTTGAGAAGACTCATAGGAGACTCATGATTGATTTAAGGATTGGCTGAATTAAAGATGGTTCATAAGTTCTGCATCAAGCAGAGCAGAAACACTGCCTGGTAACCATAGGGGATTTCTTAGTTTTTGACAAGTGCTGTCCAGTTGAGGGAATTCTATACCACTAATGCAAAAGATGGAAGAGGAGGAGGAGGAGGAGGAGGGGGGAGGGGGAGGGGGAGGGGGGGATTCAAAGTGCAGAAACTATATATGAAACTGAACAGAGAACACTAAGAAGAGATGGTTAAACAATTAGACTGTATTCCTAAACAAATCCCTTTCATCATGGTAGGATTACCTGTGGTCCAAAGCATCTTTTTTTGAAGGATGGAAATCATACTTACCAAATTCAATGGTAAACCTTCAACACAGAAAAATGCTATTTCCTCAGCAAATTTTGGTGAGAAACAAAATTAATTGATATATTATCCTTTTGATAGACATAACATACCTAAATACATACCTAGATTTGTTTTTTTTTAAAAAAGGGGGGGGGAATATGGCTTAGCATTTAATTCCCATACTCTTAGATGACTAGGCAATATTGATACATAATAATATTGCCATCTTACCTAGTATCAAAGTTAAAAAACTTTTTTTTCAAAAAAAAATCACCATTCCTTGCACTAAATCAGGAGTATAAAACTGGTGGTCCATGGGCTGGATGCATCATGTGCAGGCCACACCCACCCTGGGTCTGTAAAGGCAAAAAACGTGATGCGTTGTGATACATCACGTGACGTGATCAAGTTTGACACTCATTCACTAGATCATGTGCTTTCTGTGGGGTCCTTGGTGCTCTCTGAGCTTGTTGTACTGATGATGATACCTAATTTGGTAATGAAATATCTGCAAGAAAAGCATCAAGCTCAGAGAATGCCAAGAACCCCACAGTTCAATCCTGAGCTAAAAATATTATCTTCTATACAGTAATGTGTATTCTACATTTTGTACTTTATTTGGTTTAAAGTGACCTAACACTGAACACATAGTACAATTTTTTAGGAGATCCAGTGTTTATATTTGAGTTGACCTCAGAGAGATTAAAAATAGATGCTATGAGTACCATTTTGGTTTTTTTACATTTCCACATATTCCTACTCCATGGTTTTCCAGTGTCTCTCACTGTAGGATCTGCCCGGCAGTAATTGTAAAATGAATGTGTAAATATTCCAAGCAGGCTTAAATTCTTTCTGCCATGTTGATCCAACAGGAAGTGATGGCATGCTCTGAAAACTGAGCATTAACTGCCTTGAATTTACTAACATTATTCTCAATCATAGCAAATACAGTGGCTTGAAAGATTTTCAATTAAAATCAGTTCTATTTGATATGTATATAAATTACTATTATTACACAGTGAAAGAAACACTGGAAAGGCCTGCTAGGTTCTTTTTATTCATGCTGCCCTTACTGTCAGTTCTCCTCTAACTACAATTTCATAAAATTGCCTTTAGTTATTTAAAATTCTACAGGAAGTTGCTTTTTAAAAATAAGGAAGAGTAGAACAAATGTGTAAATCTTTCATTTGCAAGAGAGCCCAGTGAAGCTACTGGATCATACAGTCCACAGAATCAAGGGGTATACTTTATAATTTAAACAAGCAGTAAAACTGATAAACTGAGATTAATCATTTGCATGGCCCCTGTCTTTGCTAAACATATACTAAACATACTGATATGAATAAATTTTCCTATTACTATTTATTAATGCATTAATATTAATAAATATGTTTAAAGCAATTTAATAGACAGTGACTTCAGGAACTTCAGTTATTTGTATGTTCTTGAAGACTACATATTTGCTTTTTTGATATCTGTCCCCCCCCATGTTGTAATGAGTTATAATAATCATCCTGAAGAACAGGAACAATAGATGCAACACAAGCAATGGTCAGATAAAATAAATCTGAATCCAATGCAGGAAAGCAATTTGAAAAAGTATCTCAGGTTTGACCCTGTGTAATTCTCTTGAATGTAAAAGTGGAGTTGAGAGAAGCACAACTGTAGATTTGCAAGATAGTATTACTTGTGTTTAGAGTAGACCAATAATTAGATTAGTTACATGGTGTTTAGAATAAAAATTAGCTTTACCATAAACAATAAAGAGAAAAGGGGGAAAGGAAAACAAAAAATAAGCAGAAAATAGCAAATTAAGCAAATTATAATATATGTAGAAATCAGCTCAGTTTGTAACTATAGGTTGAACTATATGTTGAGTAACATTTACTGGCTCCCAAGAACACAGATAGAGAATTATTCCAAGGCAAAGACTGAAGACATAACATCTAAGATGTTACAGGCAGAATTGCAATGTTATTCCCTCTATAAAAAAATGAAGGGATGGTGGTTTCTAGTTATTTAGTTATTCATAAAATGACAGATTCCAAATTTGTAGCATATAGTTCAGAATCAAATTGAGTGCTGCCTTACAAACTGACTCTCAATATAATTGTTATAGCTTATATTTTTTAGTTTCAGCTCATCACAAAATCTGCACTGATTTTGTGAACAACAGTCAAAATTATACTTTTATGATAAATGCTGAAATATAAAGATATCTTTATTTATTTTTTTAAATCAATAAATAAAATAAGTACTTGCCATGATGTCAGAAAGTTCAGACATATTAACTTTCTAATTATGTTTATAATAATTTTGGGACTATATCAGTAGAATTTCCGTCAAGAAATATAAAATAAAATCCATGCTCACTAATATAGCTTAAAGTCAAGAAGGTTAATCATCATTATATAATAATTATATAATCCCAATCTAAATCTAGGAGCCCACCCTTCCCATATATTTATCCATCTGTTTAAAATACATTAAATATATTAACATAGTAAATCCTCTGCATATTATTATTATTTATTAAATGTCTATGCCACCCATCTCACTAACCCAGCAACACTGGGTGGCATATATGCAAATTCTGAAGTAATATTGATGCACTTTAAATTTTCCATAAACCACTGGAATTTTTAACTAATGTATATCTATAGTGATATTATATATAGGTTTTTGTGTGTATGTGTACATACATACATATATGCATACATAATCAAACTATTGTACTATAAAAAATTTGGTATCAAACATGTATAACTATTAATAACAATATCAGCAATATATAATAACTCTCAATTATATTCCCATGCTCCCAATATCCTTGGTTTATACGATTCAATAAATATTCTTTAAAGGTGTGATGGGAATTAACTTCCAATTTAGGAGATATCAGAGTTCGGATATATGTAGTCTTGCATATTGAAAACCAACCACAAACATATGCTGTAAAAATATCCTAAACAACCTTTCTATTTCTGGAGTAGCTATTAAAAAATAAAGTCTCAAAAACTTGTAAAATGTGCAAATTGTTTAATAAAAATACATTTAATTGCATGTGTAAAAAATAAAACATTTTTCTTGCAATGGCATGAATGAATATTACAATATGTCCCTATATTACAGATACTTATCCAATCAATTAAGAACTGAAATACTAAGAAATAATCAAGCTGGGAATAAGTCTAATATGAAGTTAAAAATAACAGCATTGTATTCCTGCTGTGAAGGATTTAAAAGTTGCCATAAACTCTTACACATAATGTCCTAGCACTCTCTGCGCATTAGAATTAATTTATCTGTAAAAGTATTATGATTTGACAAAGGTTCCAAAGTTTTATTAAATTCTATATCTATGAATATCTTAAACTACCATTCTTTTCAGTATATTTCAGATTTCTTTTTATTACTATGCACTTGTTTGAAACCTGATTGACAAAATAGAAAACTACAGATATAAAGATTGCCATTTCATTTGGCAGTGATTTTTCAAAATATTTTAATGTTAAGGCTTGATTTGTCCATATTATTTCCATCAGTATCTGAGGTGACTCCTCTGGACGCTTCTCCAGATGCCAATTCAGAGGAGGATGAACCAGTTCCAGGCAGATGAGGAGAGGAATTGGTCAATGGTTCCAAGCAACTGTTGGAGAGTGATTTGACTGAAGCACAGCTGCAGCAGGACAGCCCTGAAGTTTCAGGAGAGGCGAGCACACAGCTGTAGCCAGTCAGTGATGAGGAAGAGGAACCATCTTCTGCACCTGATCCAAGAACATCGAGGGCAAAGAAAAGGCAGGAACAGTGAAGGTCATTCCGATTACTCATGAGGAGGCAGCCTTGTCCCTCTGGCTGCACCAGAAGCTGACTATTTAGCACAAGAGACAGATGGAGATGATGCTGGAAACAATGTGTTTGTTTCCTTGCTGTGTGTTCTTGCCTTGAACTTCGGATTGTATCTCTTCAGCTGTGGCCTTTGTCTTGCCTTTTCTTACGGATTTGCCTTGGCTTGCCTTGCTTTTGCCTGTGGACTTGCCTTTGTTTTAGAACTTGCCTTTGTCTTGGGAAATTGCTTTTGCCTTGTGGACTAATGTGGGCTTTATTTGAGTAGCTTGGGGAACTCATTGGGGTTGAGCTGGTGCCGGCACAGGGAATTGCTGGGGAATACTAATTCAGATTGGAAGCCTTAATAAAGACTCTTTACACATACACACACACACACACACACACACACACACACACACACACGTGTGCATGTGCGCATGAGCAGAACAGTTCAGTATCACCTTGCTAACATTAGTTTCATTTTTAAGCTGAATACTTATGAAAGTCTCCCTTGTATTGTTGTTCTGCATGTTTGTATATGTGTATCCTATTAAAAGAAGAAAAATATTCAGCAAATTTAAGAGGAGAAGGAGAAAAGAGGAGAAGCAAGAGAGGGAGGAAGAGGAGGAGATCATAAATATACCTCAAATTTTAGAGGGGAAAAGGTGATTCAGCCTGACAACTTTTATTAAATATTAATATTTGTTTCATTCATTTCCCTCCTCCATTGTTCTCAGGAGGGAATGGAAAGCCTTACATTTGGAAATGTTTTTGGGGACCTATACTTATGCTGCTATCTCTTTAATGTATCCCTTAAGTTCATTGCAATCATAGATGCTTGCTCTTCTGAAACAATACTGTATGATTTGAAAAGCTTTTAAATGTTTCTACAAAAATTCCATCTGAGTCATTTTTTTGCCCCTTAAGGTTTCTAAAGCAAGAATAAGTGGGGGAGCTTAGTAATGCAAATAATTGAACTATTTGACATACAGTTTATTGTACATATGTTCCCCAGTTTGTCTTAGATTGGACATAATTGTTCATGTTACATTCAAATACTTCTTCGCAATCTCAGTTACACCCTCATGAGACTGACTGCTCTAAGGAGTTGTTTCTTATTAATTAATAAGAATATCTTTTACACATTGTTTCATGATATCCCCAGTGAAACTCTTTGACAGGCAAAGTGAATGAAGAATAATAAAACTTAAAATACTTATTTGTAATGCTATCTAGCTAATGTTTGCACTTCAGAAGTCCCAATGGAGAAGAAAAGGAATCACATGTCTCTCTTCAATCCTTCTTTTCATTCCCACAATTATTAAACTGACAATTTATTTAATTTTGTTTAGTTGACTAGCTGATATATCACATTTAAAAAGTCTATGTGTTGTGATCCATCTTATTTGCTTTAATTTTAGTTTATTGGTATAAGACTGAGTAACAGATCAGAAGCTATTCATGTAATAGTTCTTTCACATTTATTATTCTGTGAATATATTAAAAGTAAAATCCAGGTAACTAATTAATATCACTTTCTTGTAAGATTAATGACTTTTTCCTTTCTACTTGTGAGACAGCATCAGAGGGCTTTGGGACATAGGGGCGGTTGAGGTTCTTCATAATAAGATAACAAGATGCTTCTTTTATTTATGTGTTTGGATGGATTGATACCTATTTTGAAGAGGCAATTTCAAATGCAGCACTTCATTTAGAAACAGGAATAAGCCTCCTGGAATCTATGATCTGCATAAACCAGCTTCACTTCTCTTGCTGTCATATGCCTTATTATTATTATTATTATTATTATTATTATTATTATTATTCCCTCTTTTCTGGAAACCCAGAATTCAGAATGATCTATAACAGTGAGCTTTCTTGTGTAAAACTTCCTAGCCATGGGATATCAGGAGCTAGGGTTATAATCAGGTAGCATGTTATAATCAGGTAGCACAACTGTCCAGGTAGAGAAGGCCAAATTTAGCAATCAATATTGGCAGAATATAAACAGAAAACCCATTATGTCAGTGAATTATCTAGTCAGTATCACTTGTCCATCACATTGCACAGCTTTTCTATAGCATTCTTTAATGTCTTGCCCTGTGTAATATGGGACATTTTAGTGTGTAAACCATTTATTTTGTCCTGAAAGATCCTGAAATTCTGACACACATTCTCTCTATAGCAGTTTGTGACCCACTATAGTAATTATTCTTGGTCACAGAAATTCCACCTCTTCTGGGGACAGAACATTCTTTGTGCTAAGATGTAATCCCTAATAGGAGTCCTTACTCAAGTTAATCAGATTTGGCAACTGAAACCTCAAAACTGGGATGTTCATGTAGTTTGCACCTTTTTAAATGCTTTAATATTAAAAAATATAAAAGAAAGAGGTCACACTTTAGTAAGCAATGTTTCATAGGTGGAAGAGGAATAAGAACAAAAGAAAGGGAAGGACTTTTATAGGAGTTATAACTAGGAAATGGGAAATTCAAAGGCTCTGCTTCACTGGTGGATTTTTATGGGCACAGAGAGTGGATCAAATTATTTTATTTCATAAGAGGAGGAAGGATCATACCTTTTCAAAGAAGAGAATATTGAGAATGCCCTTTATTTTCTATGCTAAAGAATTGTGGGAGTAACAGGGTGTCCTCAATCTAGAATTGGCAAGTCTGTGATTTTCAACCCAGTTACATTGATGAAATATTCTTTTTGGGTCTGCTACTGGGCAGTGGCAAGGCATTTATTGGTTTTATCCAAAGGACTAGTATTTCTTCTCCTCTGACCTAATAGGATTTGTTGTCTCTTCAGGTCTGATGAGATTATGAAAAGGAGGAAGAAGGACTAAATCTTGGACCTAACCTTGTTTCTGAGGTCCTGGGAGGGCTCTCCCATTTCTAGATTGCCACAACAATACACTCTAATAAAAAATTGCGAATGAATTTGCAGAAGTAGCTCAGTAAATTTTTCAGCAATATTGGAAAAGGAAGAAGTTAAGTTTTTTTGGAGCTAGGAAAGAACTCCAGGCTCTTCTGTACCCCAGATGTTCATCTATACAGAATACCTTTTTCCCATCCTCATGGCTCTAAACATACTAGCTAGAGATAAATTATTCATTAAAATATTATATACACATGCAATCACTCATCATAAACATTACATTATTTTCATTCTCATCGTTCATTTGCATGAAATCCGTCCAATGCTATTTGCCTGCATTGATATATAAGTTAAATTATTATGTAAAATAAAAGATGTATTATCTCACATAGAGGGCAATTCTTCACTGGGAGAAAAATTACTCTCCCTCTAATAAACAAAATACAGCATATTTTCCCCCTCCCCCTCTAAATAATAACTTTAAATCCCAGGATAAATGAAAGCAAAAGCCTATAATTCTTCTCAAAGTCATGCCTTAAGAACTTGCTTGACTATTACTATTGATCATTCTGAGAGAGAGTTAAGAACCATTTCTATTTAAAATTCAATTCTGGGCCTACCTCAAATTACACCAACTGAAACAAGTAAGAGAAAATTTTAAATAGGCTGCTAGAAAGCTCTGTCCTACAACTTACATTCTTCAATGTTTCCACAAATGATTCTGATGAGGCTAGAGCAAAACTGCAAATCACACAACACTGAGTAGGTTACCTAACATGAAAAAAGACAGAATCCTTTCAAATGAACTTAGTGGGTTAGGACACTAGATTATAGCCATCAATGTAGGAGATGACCAGGCTGAGCTTGGGGGCGGGGTCAAATGCGTCATCAGTCATAAGTCCCTGCACACCCACAAGAGATCTAAATCCAGCTCACCTTGAATGCTTTTCTTATCTCCCATTCATTTCCCTTAACCATTAGTAGTTCAGTTTCTTGTAGAGATCTTAAACTTGCAATAAATCTATATACTCATTTGAACTACCTGATTTTCTTGATTTCCCTGGCATTTGATAAATAATGTTACATTAGATAACTAGGTAAGTAGATAAAATAGACACAAACACACATACACACACACACACACACACACACAAACCAGTATAAGCATCTGATGGGGAGACTTAACTTGGCAACAATATTATAAAACAAGATTTAGATATCTTGGCTGACTAAAAATAAATGTGATCCAGTAGCATTTATTGTTATAAAAAAAATCAGTCTTAAGATGAATTAACAGAAGCCCATTAATCCACTTCATAATAATAAACTCTATTCTTTACCTGGTCCCATATGTCATGCAATTACAACCACATGAGGAAAAATACAAAGACATATTCACTAGCACTATTTTCAACTGTATATTGACATTATATCATGGCGTTCAGTTCCTATTCCTTCAATATGGAGAACACTTTTCTCCAGGGATCCTATTCTATTTTGAAAATATCCAATGACATTTAGAACTCTAATAGTTTTGGTGATGGAATGGGGAGAGAGAACTGATGTCCCCATATATTTGTAGTGTAATACTAGAGTAAGTTGTTTACTTGTGAAAGTCACCTTTTAAACAAATACAGAGAAATTATATTCTATCAAACAAGACACTGATGAATCTGAAAGCTGGGCAGTATGGTGATTGGGGGACAATAAAAGGAAACCTGGTTAGCATTAGTACAGAAAATAGAACATTAAGAATGATGGTGAATATTTTCCAATATCTGAAAGGTTGATTGATCAAACTTCTCCACTTATAAGAGACATAAAAATTAAGTAGGAACTTTAGTACAACTGATCTTGATTAATTGTTAGGAAAAACTTCTTAATGAGATGGGTTCTTTATCCATGAAAGACTAATGTAGTTGCATTCTGCACTATAAATAACTTTAAAAGGGAGATGGACTAGATGACCTAAAATTTACATTTACCTCCATTTATACTCTAAAACAGTGGTTCTCAACCTTTCTAATGCCGCGACCCCATAATACAGTTCCCCATGTTGTGGTGACCCCCAACCACTTATACATCACCGGGTGCCAGGGGCATGGCCAAAGAAAAGGGGAAAAAATGGTGGACAGCCTTGTTTGGTGACCCCCGTGAAATGGTCGTTCGACCCCAAATGGGGTCCCGACCCACAGGTTGAGAACCACTGCTCTAAAATGTAGCAGAAATAAACAAAGCAAATCTAATTGTGATGTGGGGAAAAACATTCCCTTGATCAGTGAAGCTATTTCTTAGACATTTCTGTTAAGCAAAGGATTATAGGGAGAATCCCCACCCATCCCCTTTTAATATAAGAAAAACCCTATATTAGCAAAGAAATGCCCCCTACCCCTGGAAGAGAAAAGACTTCCCTGGAGTAAAACTACTCAAGTAGCCAGCCTCTGTAAATGGATATTTAGTTTCACAAACTATTCCATTCATACATCTTCAGCTACAGCCTCCACAGAAGGCTGAAATTGATCAGATTAAAAAAAAAAACAGAGAGACAAAGAGACCTAAAATCTATATTTCCCACCAAGCTCCAAGGAGAGGGCATGACTTCTCAGCCACAATGGGAGGTAGGCAACAATAATTAGAATACTAAAAGGGCACACTCAAGAACAGATTAAAGTATATTTCACAACAAACCTGGGCATCTAAATCACAAAGCCCTTGAACCACATAAAAACCCATCAGAATTTTTTTATCATTGCTGTGTGACTTCACTTGTCTCCCACATCTTTCTCCTGGCTTGGAACCAGACCAGGTTTTATTTCCAACAGGAATTATTATAAAATAATTTGATCACATTCCATAGATTCTGATCCTATAAATCAGAAATGTTACTACAAACAAGACATAGCTCAGAAATGCTTTAGGAAGGAGAATGTAGAAGACGTAGCAAAGCCTGAGTGTGGTATCAGAAGGGGAATCAGCCTAGAGTTTCTACTTTCCTATAAGTGGTCTAATTCTAACCTTCTTGAATTCTGTTAAGCCTTATGTAGTGACAAAATAATGGTAACCATTAGTTGACTAGATTCTTGTTCATACGCATGAATAATAGATTATTTGGAATTTAATATGTGGCCCACGCCTGACAGAAGAAGAAAAGAAGTAAAAAAGATCCAATTTTTTTCCAGCAGCTCCTTTTTTGTTTTGTGACAGATTTCCTATGGCCAATCTACCACCCACAGTTATGTAGGGAGAAATGTATTGTTGGTATACCTTGATACTGCATATTTTAATGTAATTAAACTATCTTAATTAATGTATAATCAACTTTAGATAAAACAAATATAGGTAAATATACTGTCCTTTGAGAGCAGAAAAGCATAGATCCCATGAAAGTCCTTTATTATTTTATAGTAGAATAACTGAATCCTGAAAGCCTATCAGTTTCTCGCTATCCCATTTTATATCAAACAAAATCAAGGCAAATTTATTTTGAGTTTTTTTAAATGCTTTTCACGTTTTCATTTTTTCATAAATGAAAATTTTTCATAGATTGCATTTTGTCCTCTCTTAATGTTCATTGTTGCTTTTCTCCTTTCCAAGGCCAGATGTATATTTATATGTGTGTGTGCATGCGCGCGCACACACACACACACACACACACAAGTACATTCTCTGCCACTGTTTCTTTGAATTCATCTGGATTTAAGATTGTTGGCCATTTGCATACATAATATGGTGCTTGAAGAAATCACCTGCAAGAAGAAATAGGAAATGGGGAGGGAGTCTTAAACTGGAGCACTTACATGCACATTTATAGAAGCCAACAGAGACATGTTTCAATTCTGACTGTTCCTCAAATATACCTGATGTTTCAAAACATCTGTTTTATTGCATTAACAGTTTTATTTTTTTTCCCCTACATATCTGTGAAGCTCTTTTTAAAGCATACTTTAATGCATGGCGTGCCCTAGTGATCAATTAGACTTGCTACTAAAGTTATGCCCAACAGATCTCTCACTCTCATCACCCAGGGAAAATAATTTTGCAAAGTTCTGTTCATAAGAATGCAGCATTATAATTAATTTCCTATTAGAGCCATTCTTTATAAAAAAGAAAGAAAACTGCTTCAAGATCTTTACATAGCAAGACCATAAGAGCAGTATAACTATATAATATGTTTTTCTCTCTGTCTCTAAATATGCGTTTGTGCGTGTGCACATATGCACATTGCATTATATATGCAATATACTTTATATATAGGCTTTATTTCTAATTTGGGTAGATAGGAGCAAAATTATAAGAGAATGAGTTGACAGTTTGGGCCATCAACCATATTTTATGTTGTTAGAATGTTCTTGCCTTGTAATAAAGATTTTGTTTAGAAAATAGCCAATTATGAATGGTTACTGGAAGGTTGTCTATGGAGATTCTCAATCATCCAGGACATGGTTTTCCCAAAGGTGCCTTTTCAATAGGCAACTGGACTTTTCCTATAGGATGGAAAAAAATATTGGAGGATGATTTTCATTCCCATTTTACTAAAATTATAAAGAAAGTTGAGTGAGAGAATAAAAAATAACAAACATAAAAAAGTAATTTCGAACATATAGTTTAAATTCGAGATGGAAACTGAGAAATTATCATCAGCTCCCTTTTCTGCTACCTTGGAAGCAACCAAGATCATGCTACCAAAATTGGATGCTGAAATGAAGAATTGTCTCAAGATTTTACTTATTTAATTCTTTATCAAATTTATGTAGCCACCCATCTAACAAAAAATGACTACTTTTTTTTTAAGATGAATTTTCTACTGATTTTTGGTAGAAAATTACAATAAATGGGCAAGTTAAACTTATAAAGCAATAATAGCTCTTAAAAAGGAGTGGGGATAAACATCTTCCATCAACTGCATTATGTCACTCTTATACTTTGTGTCAGATCAAATATATTTATTCATTTACTTATTAGAACAGAAGTCCCCAACCTTTGGATCAGTTCTGTGAAGAGAGGGGGGGTGTGGTTTAGTGTGCTGCCTGTATCCCACAGATGGAGTTTTGCTTGTTTGTGCGGACCAGTTGCTGGCATGCCGCGGCCTGGCACTGGTCCATGGACCAGGGGTTGGGGACCCTGAATTAGAATACTCACATTATTGTGGCCCCAGGCATTATGCATAATAAATATTGCCCAACTAGCAGTCCAAAAGCATACAAATGCGAACAGATAAAAAGGTACCACTTTGTTGGGAAGGTAACAATGTTTTGTGTACCTTTGGCTTACAGTCATGCTGGTCACATGACCATGGAAATGTCTTCAGACAATGCTGGCTCCCTTGGTTAAGAAACAGGGCCTCCCCCTCTGCCCCAGAGTCAGACCCAACTAAATGGAAAATCTTTACCATTAGGACATCAACATGTTGACACAGTCTTATGTGATCAAATAGTCAAGAGCATTATCATTCCTGACAATGGTTAAGAAGATAGAAAATAGCAGTGAGAAATTTTGTTTTGTTTTTGTATTTGTTTTTCTAAAGGGTGGCAGGGACAAATAACCAAGAAGAGAAGTTGACAGTCTTTTTTCATACCATTTGAAGCATGCTTGGAATCTGGGTCCCAGGTATATAAATAACATTTATGCTGATATTGTAAACCACCCAGAGAGTACTGTGCAGCAATGGTCACCAATCTTTTCTGTAAGCACCTGTCATTATATTGCTGTGATTTTCAGACAATGGAAGAAATAATTTGAAAAGTGGCACTGCAGAAATACTTGTACTTCACATGATTACTTCTGTAAGCACCTCTGTTAATTAGAGAAAAGCAAAAATCACATTTTTTAATGATTAATCTGTTGCTAATTAGGAAAAGCAAATAGACAGCTTGATGGAACACTCCTGGGAGAAGGTTTCCTTACTATCTTAGAAGGGATGTCTAAATCTAATATCTTTATTAATAAATAAAAGGCTGAAATATGAACAGATCTTGCTCATATAATAGGATTTTCCCTTGTCTCCCCTGCAGCCTGCATCTTTCAGCTTTCATAGAACCCTGGATCTGAGGAAATGAATGGTATCCTCTCCATACATGAAAGATAGATCCTATCCCTACATGAGAAAAAGGCTATACATTTTAAAAGAGTGATGAAACTCGTTCCACAAATCCCTTTATTCATTTTGGTAAGGCAGGATACCTGATTACCAATCAGACTACAAATATATTGTATGTATCTGAAAAGAGATTCAGATCCTTTGAGAATCTTTATGGTAATGTATTAATCACTTTTCACAATTTTCAAGACTTCAAGATTCTGGATATGTAGAACCCTGTTGAACTTGCTTGCACATTCGTATCTTGTACTGAAGTTTAACTTTATGTGTGAGACATCAAATACCCAGTATATTAAACAAAAGCAGCTAAAATAAAATCACCTCTAAAGTCACTTTTAACTCAGCCCTGCAAAGAAAGATAATTACTTATATTTTTTTTCCCTGTTTAATCATGTTTGATTCTTGGAAACTGCCTGGACATGTTCCTGCAGTTTTGGGGGCAAGATTTTTCAGAAGTGGTTTGCCATTGCCTTCTTCCTAGGGCTAAGAGGGAACGACCGGCCCAAGGTTACTTAGCAGATTCTGTTCCTAAAGTAGGACTAGAATACAAAGTCTTCTGGTTTCTAACCTGATGCCTTAACCACTGCACCATACTTGTTAATACTTTAGCTTTAAATTTTTATCAATTATAACATGATGACTAATTGATAAAAAAGATGATGAGTCAATAATTTGAATTCTCTATTGCAATAACTCTTACACCACTTTGATGCTGCAGACAGTGAGCTGGCAAAATCTAGTGAATGAATGCAAGGTTAAAATGGAGTAATTGGAACTATAGCCCTGCCCTGCCCTGCGTCTTTCTGTCCTTGGCCTCCATGCATTCCATCATAGGACTGAGAAAGAACTGTAATCTCATCTGCTTGCACACAACTGCAGCTTTCTTTCACTTGGGAGCCTGTTTTCTAGGTTTCCCAAGAATGTGTAATGCAGAGACAGCTTGCCTTTACTCCTCTAATTGAATACATGGAGGAGAAAGGAGTGGGACCACATGTGGAGCTGCTTTCTCTTAGCATTTTCAATCCTTTTGGATGTTCATCTGAAGCCTTGACAGTGCAGCTGGGATTTCAGAGCCAAGAAAAGAAAAGATTACAATTAAGCTGAGTCACTTGTAATTCCTTTGATATAATTCCAAAAATATTTATTGTATTGTATTTATTGTATTTGAAATGCAGTGCTGTTTTGGGCTTTCACATTTTATGAATTTCCTTGAAGTTATTTATGAAGCACATCTGAAGCTTAGAACATTTCCCTACAGTCTGCCAGCTGAATAGCAGCATATGGTCTTCTCATACAAATATTAATCCTTCACTCATCATAGTACTAAGGGACTATAACATCAATATCTCAAAAACTCATATATAAGCAAAAGAATTCTGCCCTTCCTTTTTTCCCATTGTGCTGGGATAAGGAGAAAACTTGAACAAAAGCCACCCCATCCAATAGGATAGTTAAACTTTATATTTTGGGGATCACTTGCCAAATCATTAAATAAGTTTAAAAATTCAGCCCACACTGCACAGGGGACTTTCTGCTGTTTTATATACCGTATGTCTCTGTGTATATGTTTTGTATGTAGAAGGTGGTGGTAATTCTGAGTATAATCAGAATATATAGGAGAACTTAGAGTTTTAGCAGAAGCAAATTCATTCATCCCCCAAAACTAAATGGAGGGGAAATAGATTCCTTCCCACCATCTCACCAGACATTACTGGAAACATACAAAACTAAGCAAGCCAAAGGAAAGTAACTTCCAGATCAACCTGCTAATTTTACAAAGAGCTACCTAATTTTTTAAAGCTGCTGATCAAACTGAAACATTAGTTTGAGGGAGTTGGAGAGATGGACTTCTGCCTGGAACTAAACTAAGGCCTTGGCAATGAAAAATAGTGGATTGTTTCTGCATAGCATTTCCCAATCAGAAAATAGAGGGACTCTGAATAAATGAGATATACAACAGCAAATATGCAAATTATGATTTAAACTCTGTCATGTTAATCAAACATGGCAAAACCACATTATGCTGCTAGATGAAGTTGCAGCTTTTTATTAGATAGTTAGATTTCACGGAGATACAGACAGATAAAATTGAAATAATGATAACAGTGGATTTTTTTCCTCCTTTTGAGAGAGATCAAAGACACCCAACCTGCAGTTTATTGTATTTGGCATCTTAATAAAAAAGCTGAATACTTACATGATTGAATCATTCTCTCAGTTCCATTAATTTTACATCCATTAAAATTAGCAATTCATAACTCCAGCCAGACAAAATATCCAGAAAACTAGACAGAACACTATAAACCTGACACTGAAAAATTAACCAGAAGAATATATTAGAGAACAAAATCTGTGCATCACTAAAGTTAATGTTGTGTCAAGAAGTTCCCATCTGGTACAGATTGAATATTTTATATTGCCAACTGGGCACCAAAAAGATGGGGAGAATGGCCTCTGAATGATCATTCCTATCTAACGCAAAACATCCCATTTGCCTCATTGCTTAATAGAAATGTAGCTTTCAAACTATATCCTGGGAAGCCATGAGGTTTCTTGGGGAAAGACACTGTTACCCTCTTCTTTTAATGCCCAGCTAAAAGGGGTATTTTGAATATATCCACCTAATACAGTGATATTTTTTTGGGATTTTGCTGTTATCCTGCCAACATTGAATCTGTTCATTAAAAAAATGTCCGCACATCCTCTGGTAATGTACAAAAGTATTCCTCAATAAATAAATAAAAAGTTTGCTGTTTGTTATATTTAAATGCCATCCATCCAGGAAATCTAAACAACCCCATTCTTCAACATGTATTAATTTGTCCATTAATACATCCTGGCAGAAGATCTACTGTCATGGTTCTGACAGATAAATCTCTTCAAAAGAACTTTGAGGCATTGTTTTCCTTAAAGAATCTTTTATTCAAGAAACAAAGTATCAGCATTACATAGTTGAAGCCAAAAACTAAATTCCCTTCTGCTGGCACAAAGTAGCAAAGCGCAATTCCTTCCTCCAATTAACAGTCATAAATCATATTCCCCAATTAACTTGAAGTGCGGGCTTTCTCCCCATCTCTCCTGCCCACCAAATGTCTATCAACTCTAGACCTAATAACCTTGGGTTCCCAAGACTGAGTTATTATTGTTATGACTAGCTGGACTCTCATCCACATTCCCACTCCCAGCATCAACAAACTCTAAAAGTGATAGAGAAAAGATGGCTACATTTCCATCTGTTGTCAAAGCAAGAACAAGATGTTAGCAGCATTGACATCTACTGTATATGGTGACTTTAATAGGAGTGGCAAAATGTCATGGAATTAGTTGCTAAAAAACACTGACATTAGCATCACTCCCTTCTCCCTTTATCAAAATCAGATTGAGAATGGAATTCAAAGATCTATTTTTATATGAAGTTCGAGAAAGTATATGATTATGCACACAGTTTCTATAAATATTTTATGAGATATTGTATCTTGTTAAATAGGTTAGAGTGAAATATATATAGTGATTTCCAAGGTTCCCTCTCCCATAAATGGAAAGTTGACTGGGAATTATAAGCATACAGTTCCATCTGAAGGACACCAAGATGGAAAAGGCTGTTCTAATACCTGGATTAACAATTAAAGTAATAATAAAAATAGCGGCATCATGTGTTTCAATGGTACATTCATTTGTAATATAAGAATAAGAACAGAGGTTGGGAAAAAATATAAACTCCTTATCTGAAAATATATAGAATAATCACTGTTAAATAAGAAATAATATGGGCAATCCAACTTTAAATATAAGTCTGTAATGAATTATTCCATTTAAAATAGTCTTACAAATACACACCCAAACACAATATCAATCAATTGGATGCGAGATCTCTGTTGTAAACACAATTTGCCTTTAAATATTTGTCTCCTCCGAATTAGTAAATATTTTCTCATTTACTGTTGAAGATAAACCACTCATGTTTTGCAAGAGTTAAAAAAATCTAAGAAAGTTATAAATTAATTAAAGAACCAGACAAATTTGGATCATTAGGACTTTTGCTATATATTTTTTTTGAAAATAATTATATAAACAGCAATTTTGTGGAGAACTGAATTTTTTATCCTGTCATAAAAGAAATTTGAGACTTATGATTTAGAAACTGGATACTACATATCAGATACGAAAGACCAGATCCACACCTAAAGGTTCAATTAAACTGCTTTATTGCTAAAAACCTACGGAATACTGTTATCATGTAGCCCCTGTTTCTTCTTTTCTTTAGACTAGCCAAACCCAAGTCCTGCAGCCATTCTTCATATGTTTTAGTCTCCAGGCCTTTGATCATTTTACTTGCTCTTCTCTGAACTTTGTCTGAACAGATGTCATAACAAATGTGAAGGAAAATATGTTGGAAGATCCACCAGATAAAGAGGTAAAACAAGCCTCATCAGATATATAAATAATATAAATGAATTGTTGAAATACTGGGAAATTAAAAATTGTGGAGTATAAAATTGTGGAGTATAAAAGATTACAGACAAAATAGTAATACATATGACAAACCAAGATAATGACCTGGATAGTGACTACTTACTGGATATAAACAAAACAGGTTTGCAATAGTTGTTTGATCAAAGTTAAACTAAGGTATGTTTCGATGAACTTCTGAAAGCCCATGTGGACCTTTTGCTGACACCAGGACTGAAATATTAATGATTTATGGATTTGCATAGGATTAATATATGGGTTATTTGAAGAAGAGATACTCACATGTAATCTGATGGGGGGTAAAGAACTACCAAGTTTACTTGAGCTTTTCATGATAAAGATCAGAAGTTACTTCTTTATTTCCTTTTTTCTTATTTTTCCTCTTTGCTTTAAAAAAAAAACTGTTCCTTTGCATTTTCTATTCTTTCTTTCTCTAATTTTCCTTTTGAAATGTTGTTTGTATTGTCTTTTATTATTTTTTAAAAAATAAATTAAAAAAAATAGTTGCTAGATTTGGCCCTTGACATCTCTAATAAGTTTAGATAAAATATGTCACTCTGAAAATTTGGAGAACAATTGCTGCTGGTATACATGCTTCAATAGACTAATGTAGTGTGAATAATTGTCTTTTGTTACAGCAAATTTTAATAAAACATCTTGGTGATGTTGAAAAGAAAGCACTGAATCTGAATAAAAAAATGCAACGTGGAATGGGATCTTTCCCTTTTCTTACATGTACACAAAAACTGTTAATTGCAAAATGAAGATATGCAGAACTGAATCACAGGTTGCCCACAAATTTGTGGCTTGTGAAGCTGACAAGGAAGTTTTCTCTGTATCAACTGTATGTTATAAAGGTTTATTTTTAGTTGGTACTCAGAAAAAAAATAATAAATGTCTACAATTCCTGGATTTTCTGGAAGACAACAAGTTATAAGTCATCCCCAAGTGCATATGCATGCTTTAAGAATAATAATAGAGTCCTCTGCATGTTTAAAATCAAGTTCCACTGAATTGACAGGATTTATTTTTGAGTAATGAGTCAAGCTAAATCTTGGAAAGCAGTGCAGAAAGCATCCATTGAACAGGGGAGAGGGGAGGAACGAAGTAATGACAGCATTTCTATAGCAATTTTGTATGCATCAACGATTGATTTCATTCTTTGAGGCCATTTCTTATGTAACCAATCTGACTATATTTCACAGACAAGAGGAATATATCAGTCAATAAGTTTGTGGGAATCCCATGATAAGCAGAATATATATATATATATATATATATATATATATATATATATATATATATATATATATATATATATATATATATATATATGTCTTTGGTTGTTCGGGTTTTCTCCCGCGTAAAATTGGAAGTGTCTTTGCTGCTCAAAGCAAGAAGCTAAAAACACCAGCCTGAAGATGACGAATGTGACTTCGTCGAAACGTTGCCAAGACACTTCCAATTTTACGCGGGAGAAAACCCGAACAACCAAAGACCTATACAAATACCCGCGAAAACCTCAGAAAAAAAAATATATATTGATGCCGGCAGGGACGGCGAAAGCTTGGCGCTTTTTAATTAAACTTTTATAGTTTTACTACCCTGGTGTTCATTTTATTTCTCTCTCTCTTCTCTCTCTCTCTCTCTCTCTCTATCTAATATATATATATATATATATATATATATATATATATATATATATATATATGTTTTCTGAGGTTTTCGCGGGTGTTTGTATGTAGGTCTTTGGTTGTTCAGGTTTTCTCCTGCATAAAATTAGAAGTGTCTTGGCAACATTTCGACGAAGTCCCATTCGTCATCTTCAGGCTGGTGCTTTCAGCTTCGTGCTTCGAGGAGCAATGTGTGGTCTTAGCTGTTTCTTTTTTTTAATCTGTTTCTGATTTTTTAATCAGAGAAGCCATCGAGATAGAAAAATGCCCACACAGAATGAACAAGCGAGATGATACCTCCCGCCTACCAGCCATTTGGAAACCTGCCCTTATTGATAAACGACTCCCTAACACAAAAAATGATACCAGACCCACACTCACAAAAACCACACAGGATGTCACCACCACACATCCACGCAAAAAGCAAACCCAAAGCCACACCGATGATGAGGCACGACCACAAACCAGAAGCCAGACCACAGCTTCATCATTAGCCACTTTAAACCCCTCCAATCCATACATGAAGCAAACTGACACCCACCATGAAGATGAGGCACGACCACGAACGTGAAGCCAAAAAATAGCAAGGCAGCCCAAAATCTTAACCCCCCCTGCAACTCAGACTAACCTGAGCACAACCAAACAGAACACTCCCCCAGCCAATCAGAGCACAGCCAACCCCCCAGCCAATCAGAGCACAGCCAACCCCCCAGCCAATCAGAGCACAGCCACGCCCCTAACCAATCAGAACACACCTCCACCTAATCAGAACACAGCCAAGCTCCCACCCAATCAGTTCATACCCCCACTGGCAGTTAAAAGGAAGAAACAGCTAAGACCACATATTGCTGCTCAAAGCACGAAGCTGAAAACACCAGCCTGAAGATGACGAATGGGACTTCGTCGAAACGTCGCCAAGACACTTCCAATTTTACGCGGGAGAAAACCCGAACAACCAAAGACCCATATATATATATATATATATATATATATATATATTAAAAATTAACCTAAAAATTGAGGAACGTAGTCTCCTGGGTGTATACATATTCAAAAGATAAAAACAAGCACCAGGAGATAAAACAATTAAATGTTTAATAAATAGATAACCTAGCTTTCAATGGCTGTATTGCTGCCATCGTCGTCAGGGTGTTAAAAGCCAGAGGGTGGGGGAGCTCGTTTATAAGCACAAAGACGCCTGCACACAGCTCATAGACCTCGTTATGGGGCCCGGTCCATTGATCCTCCCATCACTCATGTCAGATGTATTTCTGCGTTCTAAGTTCCTGCAGCTGATTACTTCTCTGTTGCGCACGACTCTTAGGCTGGGAGGCGAGCATTCCATGTCACTTTGCACCAGAGTAACCTGTGTAACTGCAGACCGATCCTGCGATGAAATCCTGGATCCGGGGGAGGGAGATAGCCAGATCCAGGATTTCATCGCAGGATCGGTCTGCAGTTACACGTTACTCTGGTGCGAAGTGACGTGGAATGCTCGCCTCCCAGCCTAAGACCTAAATGACTGGCAAAAACTACAATTATCTTTGTTGGGGAGAATTTCAGTAGTAAAGATGAATGTTCTACCAAAGTTTCTTTTTTTATTTCAGATGTTACCCATTTTGAAAAAGGATGCAAATTTGGAAGAGTGGCAGAAGGGTATCAATAAATTTATATGGGGTGGCAAGAAACCAAGGGTTAAGTTTAAGATTTTACAAGATGCTAGAGAAAGGGGTGGACTTAAAGCACCTAATCTGAAATTATATTATGATGCGGCCATTTTAACTTTAGTAAGTGATTGGCTCAATTTAACAAATAAAAATATTTTGGTTCTTGAAGGCTGGGATTTATTATTTGGTTGGCACGCATATTTAGTTTTTGATAAGAAAGTAGATTGGGTGTTTAAGTCACATATTTTAAGAAATGCCATACTCCGTGTCTGGAGGAAGTATTATTATAAATTGAACTATAAAATACCCATTTGGGGGATTCCTGGACAGGCAATTCAAGGGGTTTCTAAAGGGGTGAATTTTGACAATATTTCCTATAAAGAGTTGCTCATTTGGTCAGGTACAGATTGGCAATTAAAGTCTTTTGATTTGTTAAGGCAAGAAAATATTTTACAATCATGGTTTCAGTATTTACAAATAATGGAGAGATGGAGGGTAGATAAGAAGGTGGGAATTACTTTAACAGATGAAAACTTGATAATTCAGATTAAAGATCAGAAATTTGCTCATATCAAAAGAATTTATAATGAGTTGATAAAATTGGATTCAGAAACAGAGTTAGTAAAAGATTATATGATCAAATGGGCCCAGAATATACAGGAACCAATCTTAATGGATTCTTGGGAGATAATCTGGGTTAGAAATGTTAAATTTACTCAAGCACAAAATTTGAGGGATAACTTTTATAAAATGTTTTATAGATGGCATTTGGATCCTAAAAAGTTATCTTGTATGTATTCGAATTTGCAACCCAAATGTTGGAGATGTGGTTCCTTGGATGCAACTTATTTTCATGTTTGGTGGACTTGTAAAAATATCAAAGCTTTTTGGATTATGATTTGGTGGAACATTCAAAAGGTTTTTAAAAGGAAAATTAAATTTACTCCCCAATTATTTCTTTTGGGTATTTTTGTGGATTTTTATGTTAAAGAAACTATTTTAATGCTGAATTTAATAACAGCAGCAAGACTATTGGTGGGTCAGTATTGAAAAAAAGATTCTCTGCCTTCTTTGGAAGAATGGGTGTTCACGGTTTCTAATTTAGCAGAAATGGCTAAAATTTCTGCTTATTTAAAGGATCAGTCACAAAAGAGATATGTTTCTGTATGGAGAAGATGGATAGAATATATTCAGAAGAAGTATGGAACAACAAAGTTTCATTTATTTTATGAATAATGGATTTTTATTAAATTATGAATTCAAGTTTGCAGAGAATTAAGGGTTATTAGGATTCTGGTTATTGTATAAGTAGTAAATTTAAGTTGACTATGTTTAGTTTTCTTTTTTTTTCTTTTCTTCTTCTGTTTTTTTTGTAACCCTCTGGGAAGTCGGGGGGGGAAGGGGGTGGGGGGAGGGGAGAGTATGGGTAGTATGTTCAATAGTTCAGATTTTGGTGATAGAGGATTGCTCGGGCATTTTCCCGCAGACCGCATCTGAGTAAGAAGAAGAGGAGAGGGACAAGTAAGTAGAAAGATGGAGGAGAGAGAGAGGAGAGGAGAGGAGGAGGTAGAAAGAAGGGGGAAGTGAAGAGATGAGAGGGGGATGCGGTCTGGGGGGAAATGGGTAAGCAATGTCGGAATTTGTGTGTTGTATTTTAACTTCTTATGTATCTGAATTTTTTTTTCTTATGATTGTAATGAAAATAAAATAATAAAAATTGAAAAGAAGAAACACAAGGAATGCTCATTGATCTTGGACTGTTTAACAGATCTTGCAACCTATACAGTATCTCATGATAACTAAACAGTAAACTGATTACTGATTAATCAGAACTAGGTTTTCTGTCATCATATATATATATATATATATATATATATATATATATATATATATATATATATATATATATATATATTGTCCCTGTGAATTTCCAACTGGCTATCATATGGAAAAATGGAATACTAGATTCTTATCAATTGCAACAGGACAACTCTGATATTATCATTTGAATTCTGTGCAAAACAGAAAGTCCCATTATCTAACTATGGATCCTTAGCCCAAACAGTTGCATTTATACAGCCACATAGTAGGAGAAAAAAATCAGTTGGGTTGAAAAAAAAATCCAGAAAAATTGCAGGCAAACAACTGCTTTGAAAATTGAATGAAAATGATTTTTTTTCCTGACATATATACTGCCTTCCTGAAGTCTCTCCATCTCTTCTTGTTCCTCTGTTTGTGTATATATTAGAGATACTATCTCTATGGAATATAATACTAGTGTTTGATTTCTAGCCTTTTATCTCTCATTGTAGATAAGATAATTTAAACTTCAGCCAAAGCCTGCTTTTAATTTAAGCTTCATAAGAAACTGTGTTTCCCTTTGATACAAAAGTTTAAAGTTATTAAGAAATGTATGGAGGTATAATTGAAAGGTCATAAAAAAGAGTACCCGGGAGTATTAATGTGCTTCTGGACATGATTGTCCAGAAAAGCCAGCTTGAAGTTCCATTAACAAAGGGGGATTCTATCAACATAAGAGCAATTCAAGTTTACAGTGCCTTCCATGCCTTTTGTGGCTACTATTAAAGACGCATGGTGTCATTTTTTAAAATAATAAAATAAGGTCTTTGATCTACCAATATATAAGACTGACTTATCATAGACTTTGGATTTATAATGTAATATAAATCCATGCATCTCATGGTTTCTCTAGTTCTTTTTATAAAACTACTCAGATCTTGTCCTATGTGATAATATTTTCAATAAATCTGAATACTTAGAATATATCAGAGGATATCAAGTCCTTCCCTCTATCTTGTTATGATTTATTGTCATGATAGCCCTCAAATAAGTAAAGAAGAATTGACTGTTGTTTCAAAATTCCAAATCATAACTATCACCATTCCATTATAAAGTTAAAGTCAAAATGTTCTCATTAGTCTGCATAGCATTCACAATCTACATACTACTAAAACTCGTATTTGTTTATTTGTTTTCAACCTTCAGTTGGGTGAAATTGGAAAGTACAGGGCAAGAATTATTGAATTAAAGTAACTCAAACGGACTAACTTGCCAGGACACATGACTCTTGCTGAATGAAATTTGGGAAAGCTGCGGACACTTAAATATCACTGCACCTTTCAACTACTCTTGGAAGGATGGGGGCCCTTGGGAATATGCCAGGATGGGAAGTGGGAGTGCAGTCTTCCTTGCAGTCAGCAGTTCCTTTGTTTCCCCTGAAGAAGAATGATTTCTGATGCTCCCTGCCAGCTTTCCACAAACAACATCAATAGGGAAGCTATTTTTGCCCATACATAATCACTCTGTTTCTATTATTTAGACAAGAAAATATCTCTGAAAGGATGTCCCAATAGGTCATGGGTTGTCTAGTAATCTTTAAAATTTACCAGAGTTAATTTTAAACAAATAAATCAGATCAGCGGGCAGGAAGTCATTCCCACTTCTGCACCCAATCAGTTAGTGGCAAGGCCTGATGGGAAATGGAGGTTGGCTGCTTTGGAACATAGGCTAAAATCTGAAATCTCTTAAAGGCAGTGGGCAGTAAGGAAAAGAATGAGTGAGAAATTCAGATGTCTACTTGTGAGGCAAGGCTGGCTGAAGGTGTCAGAAAATGAGAGATGACTCCTTTTCCTCTATGGAGGGAAGGGATCTTGGGGACAAATGGGGATGGTAAGTGGGGGAGGAGTTTTTCTCAAGGTCTATAGTTTCCTTTGTTCCCTGCCCCTCAGCAAAGTGGCACAGCTCAGCCAAAGAGGGAGAGGAATGATTTCTAACACTGTCTGCCATCTGCCCACAAACACATCAATGGGGAAGCTTTTTTGCCATCCATAGTCATCCTGTTTTTCTCTTTAGATAAGAAAACATTTCTGAAAAGATGTTACAACAGGTCATGGGGTTGTCCAGTAAATCTTTAAAATTTACCAGAGTTAATTTTAAACAAATAAAACATACCATATTTCTTAATTTGTTTGTTTAAAATAATTATATATTGCCTTCTCCATTGTAATTCTGAGTTCCTTACAAAGCTCAGTAAAATATTAATAAAAACAATATTAATACAAAATGAGCCTAAAACATAAAAGCCAATAGTAGAATTAAAATGCCTTGGGGAAATGAATATGTTTTGTGTCTCTCATAAACTATAGCAAGAATAGTTTTCCCCCAAATAATATAAAATTTCAAAATAGGAGGGTTGTCTCAGAGTTATATGAACTAGAGGAATGGAAAAAAATTATTATCTTTTCCTGTATAATCTATTATGGGAATAGGGGCCATTTTAAATTAAGGGTCATCTTCTTTGGGGAAATTATACTATATAAGTTTAACAAATTGCTCCCTTGAGAAAAAGAACAACAGTATTATAAATAGATCTGAAAGAACTACTTTTTTCAATATAATGTACCGAACAGACTTAGCGATGCATCATGCAGACAAATACTGTAGAATACTACTTTTTCAAGGCTGCCAAAATATAATTAAAGGATAACCATGCAGAACAAATATTTCCCAGTATTTTAAAAATATTTTCCTGTTATATCATCTTATTTATTTTTATTATATCATTCTATAATAAGAGAATTGAAGCTTTATTTTTTCATTGACAATTAGAATCTAACAACATAAGGAAGGGAAGAATTTTTTTTTTTTAAAAAAATAAACTCTTTTGGAAGAAATAACCTAGGCATATCTTGGATCTTTAAAAAAAAATGTTCCATCCATTTGAGTGCTAAATAATACATGTTTTCCTTTTTTATTTTCACATGGCTCTCTGTCAGCTAAGGTAATATAAGGCCAGGATTCAGTATGGTCACTGAATCTTAATGTGTATCTTAATGTAATATCTCTCTGGTTTTTACACGTCTCTTCCATATGTGTGCTTTTTGTAATTACTAAAGTACAAAATTACAAATGTTACCAGACTCCATACTTTTCATGCTAAGATGGAATCTGTTTTGTCAGTTCAGAGGTCTTCACTGCAGAGCGAGTGAATACTAATGGCAGTTAAGTAAAGCAGAAGTCCCCAATCCCTGGGCCACCCACTGACACTGGTCCACATCCTGCCAGATACTGGGCCATGCAAGCAAGCAAAGCCCCATCCCCGTATGTGCAGAATCCAGGCAGCTTGCAAAACCATGCCCCCTCCTCTGGTCTGTGGAAAAGCTGTCCTTCATGGACGCTATCTCTGGCAGGCAAAAGACGGTGCTTCCATATTTACTATGCAAAAATTGGATTTGTATTTTTCTGTGGTTTTTGTGTCCAAAGTATCAGGAAGGCCTAGTTAAGATTTGAAGATTTTGCTGGAATGTTACCATCTATTACAGAAGAAAGGGAATACCCTCCTGGGAAGTATTTACTGCATTTCAGGACTAGATATATTTCATTTGAAAAAGTGGACTTTTATCCTTAAAAGTTTGTTTTAAGGCACAGATAGCTTTAAGGTGCTATACTGTAGGTAAAGTGGCTTCCCTTCACTATTATTTGGAGATAAAGAGGCAAGGATTTATTTAAACAATTAAAACAGGCCCAGTTAATTTAAACAGACAGAAATAGTTTTCAACAGAATCCTCCCAGAAATTTAGAGTAAACTTGGGAACAATATCCATATATAACTATAAAAGTCTACTTTACTCAGCAAAAAATCAGTTTAAAAATCACTGTCTTTGGCATCACCCAGTTGCTAGGAAACAAACAGTTCCGCTATTCCCCCCCCTACTCTCTGGATGACCTGCTACATATTTTTTAGGTACTAAAAATATCTCTTTAGGGTTATCAATTCCAAGTTTTTGCATATTTTTAAATTCAGAATTACACATTCCTAAGGGAAGCATAGTGGCACTGATCATAGAGAATGGTTACAAGTGACTCTTAGCATAGCCTTACTAAAGCATTTGAACTGTCTCACTGCCTAAGACAAATGTGTATATGACAAACCTGGAGTCTTCTGTTGCACACTAAATCACAAGTTTTGGAGATTAGGAGATCCCATAATTTAACAGAAGGTCCATAGAAGTGATTTACTCATTGTCAACTTAAAATAACACATAATTGATTAAATGGCGCTGCAGGTCTGCTTACTAAAGGAAGACTTGCCTACTAAATTACTCACTCTCTATTGTCCTGAAAAAGCTACCTTGTTAGATTCATTGATGTTCAGTGTTGCTTTGCTTGGAAGCCTTGTGTTCTATAAAGCTGCAGTAGTTTTAGACTATCTGTTTTTTGTTGGTTTCTTCAATAATTGATTATATATTGTTCAATGATAAATGTGGTGAACTGAAGTGTAGCATGTACCACCATTATGCAAAAACCAAAACCTAGATTTTGCTGAGTACCTTTTCCATTCCACAAATGCAATTTATCATGCCAATGTTAAAGAATAGATTAAAATGTAAGTTTAACAATAAAGATATACTAAAAAGAGCATGACTTACATTGATCTGGCCAATCACCCACTAGATTTCTCCCTGTCTGTGCTTTGCAGTAATAGATTCATCTCAGGAATTAATTTAAAACAAATCTTCTGTATAACTTATAAGAAGTTAATTCCTTTCCTATATTTTGTTTGTGTTCTGAATTGGTATTGTAAGAGTCGTCTCACAATTACTAATCTAATCTCTTTTTTGCTTTTCCTTGTGGACCACAATATAGACAAAGGAGAGACTCATTTTCTAGTTAAATCTGGAAGAAGAAAAGCAAACAGAATAAAGCAAAGTTAGATTAAAATTACTATTTGTTCTTGGAAGTTCACTGGGTGCTCAAAACTGATACAGGCAAGATAGGGATTTTTTTTTTCAGGTCAAGGGCTCCATTTGGACTTTGAACATTATGCCAAGATCCTTTATCCAAAAAATGAGTAAGACCAGAACAAAAAGAAAGGATGGTTTAATTTAAATGTAGTAAATCCTTGGCAGCTTTTCATGGGCTTTGGATTTTGGAGCCCTGCTTAAAAACATTAGATTTAGATCAAATTGTCATGCAAGACAAAATGGCATAAACATGCAGGTGTAATCCAGGAAACTGCCAAGAGGACTATTAAATACTTAATAAGTCTCTAGCAGCAATACAAATTTTACATACAGGTTAATTTTTTACTAGGATTTTTAAAGCCCCAAACCATGTGGATAAAAACTATTAGATTTTAAGATACTTGATGGTTGTCATTGTATAATATATCCATGGTGTTTACTTAACCATTAAAATGGTGTTAAAAGGAGATAGTAGGAGAGTCACTCCTTATGTAAAACTAGAGTTTTGGTTTAGTGATCTAAACCAAAGAGATCTCTTTGGATAGCAAAAAGAGATCTCTTTGGACAGCAAAAACAAAACAGGAAAAGGAAAGAAGCACTGTTCGGACTAAATAAACGAAGTTTGGCACCAGAGTAAATAGTAAATAATGCTAGATGAGAATCAGAAGACATTAAAACAGCTCAGTGAGGAAATCAATGCACCAGGTTCCATGTAGCTTGCAAGCTCAAGAAGAAAGAACCCCACCGATATCAGAAAGATACTCTTAATGCTAGTCTGGGTAAAAATGTGATCTTATCAACTGTAGAAATAAGTTCCTGTGGGAAGAATCCAGAGAAAAAAATATTTTGGGAAATATTAAAAAGGCAGAATATTTTCCCCAAAGGATATTAAAGGCAGAAACAGCCCCCCCCCAAGTCTCTCCATCCCAAACAGAAACCATATCTGCAGAAATGCAGATGTGATAATCTTGTCAGAAAGATTGGAGCCAGGAAGCTTGGATTAGAAAGACAAAGCTCCCTAGAATCAACAATCCCTCACACCAAAAAACAAAATAAAACCCAACCGTCATCAGGATATGAACTTTGGGACATAATAGGATTAACCCACCACCATCAGAATACCAGAAAGGCACACTCAGACTCAGGTCAAAGTTCATGCCACAGAAACAACTCCAAAAAGCTCAAGAAGGTATAAAAAAACCACCACTCCCTATTACATGTGGTCAGCTTTCCCAGAGCCATCTTTCTGTCTGGCTCTCCTCTTCAATAAACTACAACCTTCTTTCTAAAGTAGTCTCCATTTTGTTTATTCCAAGCTTAGACTGGACTCTGATGAAGATTTTTCTTTCAACACTCCCAAACAGGGTTATAGTAAGCCAATTAAGGTAGATCCTTTTGAAATGCTCCCTCTCGCCTTAGTGCTACTGTGCTTCTCCCTCACCCAAGTTTTGTTGATTTAATACTTTTCTCCCTGGCTGGTCCACACCATTTCTCATACAACATGTCAAAAGTTTTGAGTAAGGCATCAAGGCTAGAGCTATTAGTTATGGACTGTTAAAACCATTAGATGCTTGAATAGATTTAGAGTTTTAGGTATCAGTTAATAATTAATCTAATAGCCTAAAATACTAAGGCCAAGACAGGAGCACTAATAGCCACCCTTAAAAATAGTTACAGATTTTTGGGACTTCACCACATTGTGGTAAAGGTGGTGGCCAGACAGTGTTTTCTGGCCAGCAAAGTCTCTCTGGATAAAAGAAAAATTGTGAGATCATCCACATGTACTATGAATAGTTGTTTCTCCTGACTAGGTATAGGAATTGAGGATTTTGTGGTCAAGTTGTGAATCAAGCAACTGGGAACTGAGGGATTCCAAATTAATCTCACAGCTTTAATGTAGTTTATCTGGACATAAAATTTGCCGAGCCTCATTTCTTGATCACTTTCAGAATTGCTTCTTAAATGGTTTTTAAGTATTAAGAATCTTCATAATGACATGCTTTAGAATATCAGGTGAGTCTTCAATACCCAGTGAAAAAAAATTTTAAATAAAAATTTAAGGACTTTAAAAATATATATTTTTTCCCTTTGGAATAAACTGCAAAAAAAAAAATATTAGAACATTGATTTTGGAAAGTTACAGATTAAGAGTCCAGATGGATTTGAAATAACATTTTAAAATTAATTATAAGAATAATTTTCATGAGAAAATACAGTTGTTTTGATTTTTTTAAAAAATAATAGAATGGGGCTTTGAAAATTGGACATTGGACTAAAGAATGCAATTAAAAACATTTAGATTTGACTTTAGGATATATTAAAGTTTATCTGTGAACAATGGACTCAGAAGTTAAGTTTAAAATTGTCTGCCATTATAAATAGATTGTGTTTAAAAAATCTTAGAATTTTTACTGGACAGAATTTACATGTCTGATGTAATAATTATTAAAAGGGATACACACACATAAAAAAGAAAAAAAAAACAAAAACAAAACAAAGAATGACCTGGATAATTTTCCCATATTAGATTTACAAAAGAGTTTGTTAAAGTTTTGAAGAACAAAGTTGTGAAAAGAGACAAATGGACAAAAAATGAAAAGAAAACAAGTTCTAGGACAGTATTTGAAGAGTTTAAAGATCAAGATTGTTAAAAGTAAAAAAAGGAATATAAAGTTGGTTTAAAGATTAAAATAAATATGCTGTTTTCTCTAAATAAACTTTTGCTACTTAAGATTGAATGGCAAGGCTTTAAAGATTTGCTTATAGATAAAAGATGAATTATGGGAAGATTTATTTGTATTTTAAGAGGAAAGTGCAAATTATTAAAATTGTTTATGCTTGCTGTTATGGAGGGGGAGTCATTTCTTTATATATTATTTTTTTCTTATTTGTACTATATGTTTTCTTTTCTATTTTTATTTTTTCTTCTATACACTTTCTATTTTTTATCTTTTAGTTTTTCTTAGTTTGTATTAGTTCTTATCTTTTTTAATTATAATGTTTCATAAAATTATTATAGAAATAGTTACAGATTTTTGAAGGATATAATGCATTTAACATCACTGGACTATATTGGAATAAAAATAGTGGGTTCCTCCTGACTTATGAACAGACTCTCTGAGCTTGATTACAAGCCTGATTGCTCACTTGTTTCTTTAATGAAAGACGACCTTAAAACAAATAGGCTAATGGTGAGAAGCCTTGCAAACTTGATGCCACCATGAACCACCCCACTTATTAAAAAGTGCTGAGGTTTCATAGTTAGACTGTTTTCTTCATCTCATTTATAGATTAGTCCATTGAAAGTTTTCAAGTCCTAATCAGTGGTTGGTTGCTGGCTCTTAATTGTTGTACAATACAACATTCAATTATCTTCAGGGGAAGGCCTTGAAAATTCAATCAGTGAAACATGCACATTGGTAGAGTGACAATAGCAATAAAATGACATTGTTCTTGTTTGTTCCATCAGGTTTCTTATCTGGAGAATATATAATATCAACAAACTGTGAACATAAAGGAATCTTTTGTGGAGTAGCATCAAAGCAAAATATACCCATGAGATGATAGATAGATGATAGATAGATAGATAGATAGATAGATAGATAGATAGATAGATAGATAGATAGATAGATAGATAAGTGAGAGAAAGAGAGATATGATAGAGAAGTAGCATATCTGATCTCCCACATAATAATACATCTGTCATTTGGCCATTGTGTTCCTAATGAATCTTGGTACCGTAAATGCCGGCGTATAAGACGACTTCTGCGAGCGCTGAAATCGGTGCCAAAGATGGGGGTCGTCTTATACGCCGAGTCGTCTTATACGCCGGAAATACTGGTAGTTTCTGGCGTATGAGACGACGTTCTAGGAATGTGGCCCAGCTATAAAGACGGGGGTCATCTTATACGCCGGGTCGCCTAATACGGCGGCATATACGGTAAATAATACTAATAGCCAATCCTATACATTTTTATCAAGAAATCCTGTTCAATTGAGATTATTCTGAGATGAAAGACAGACATTGTCTATGTCTGTATAGTTCATGACATATGATTCATATCTCTGTTATTCAATTACACTGTGTGTGTGTGTGTGTGTGTGTGTGTGTGTGTGTGTGAGAGAGAGAGAGAGAGAGAGAGAGAGAGAGAGAGAGAGAATGAATGGGCGAATCACTGACAATAAGGCAATGGAATCAAAGTGGGAGTTAAAAGGAGAAAATAAATGTTATTCTAGCATTCTGCCTTAACAGGTTATTACATTTCATACAAACCAGATGAGAATATGAATGCTGGCTTTCTGCTGAACTCTCCATATGTGCTTTATTCAACTTTTAGTTGAGGTGAACAACAAGACTTGAATGGAGTCTCCCTTTGTGTTCACTTGAACATAAATAATACTGTACACACCAGTCCTTTCATCTGCAGTCACACAAAGATTTTTTTTTTCTCAATGTGAAGTGAAAATGGATAAAAACCTCCTTCATAGTTTGTTTTCAATATAAAAAGAACTGTGATTGAAAAATAGAAGTTCACTTTTTCTTGTGTAAAACAGGATAAAACAATGTAGGGTAGACACTAAAAATGAAAATCAGTTCATTTTCAATTTACTGTGTTTCTCTATGTTATCACTGAGTATTATTCTTGGTTATCAAATCATTAGATATTGTGGAAATTATGATCTCTAAATACAAGCCTTCTTCTATGATCAGGGCTTTGATGGGGTGAAAGGGCTTGTTAGAGTAAATGAAATATGGGTTACGTCCTCAGACATATACATGTCCAGAACGATCTCCTAGGGCAAACAGGCCATGATAAATACCATAGACTAACAATGATCACATATGCCAACCCACTTTGGACCTAAAAAATGGGCCCTAGGGCAACTATCCATGGCAGTGGGAAGACCTGCTTGAAGGCAGAGGGTGCTAAGAACCACTGGGTTAAATCAGGTTGCCTTTGGACTTTGGACATAGATCAGTCAACATCCAAACAATGAAAACAGACACTCAACTAGAAGAACTGCTGATTGAACTCAACAATATTCATTGAGATATTACTGAATTATGTAAAACATGATGAAAAAGCAAAAAATTAGAGCTTGATAGGACTGGGCATTTTCTCATCAACCAAAAGCTGAAAGACTCTGGTAAAATTTGAAAGGATATCAGACAGAGGAGCCTAATGCATCATTCAGTCGAACAAACAATAAAGCTTCAAATTCTCCAAGCTTAAGCACAAACTATAAGCTATAGTGATGATGAGATTGAAGAGTTTTACAGTGATGTGGCCCACCTTCAAGAAAATGCCAATACAAAATACTAATGGGTGACTATAATGCAAGAATAGGAAGAACAATATCTGGAGAAAAAAAATACTGGCCTGTATGGAAGTGGTGAATGAGATAATAGAGGTGATAAATTAGTGGATTTTGTTGAAGGACAGGAACATTAAATTTTAAATGTGTTAAATGTGGTCAGCAAGCATTCAGCAAGCTAAGTATATTTTTCAAGAAAAACCTCTCCCCTATGCATGAAGAGAACAATTTTCAGTCAGTGTGTGCTGCCTGCTCTAACATATGCCAATGAAACATGGACACTAACCTTACAATTGGTACAAAAGCTATGAATGGCGCAAAGAGCCATGGGAAGATACATGCTCAGCATTACAAGACAAGATAGAAATACCTGCACATGGATTAGAGAACAAACAAAAACATAAGATAGTACCAAGAGAGTAAAATAATTGAAATGGAAATGGGCTGGTCACATAGCAAGAATAACTGAAGGCAGGTGGATCAAGGCAGTCATAGAATGGGTCCCACTTGATAAAAGGCATTTACAAGAGACCTAAAACAAGATGGGTTGATGACATCAGCAAGTATTTCAGGCCCAATTGGCAAAAGAAAGCTCAGGACTGTATTGGTTGGAAACATGCGGAAGAGGCATTCATCCTGGAGTGGATAGACAATGCAGAAGGAGAAGGAGAAGGAGAAGAAAAAGATATTTATTGTTCAGCTATTTGTATTCCAATCTGGATGGATATGTGTGCGTATATTAATATCAAAAACTGAGTTTGGACAGTTAAGCACAGAAGAGATCTATTTTCTTTCTCTAAATGAAAATTAAAAAAAAAATTGAGGAAATATTAATAAGTATGAATTAGAAGTCAAAACCTTGTAAAACCTTTCTCAGAATATCAACATTAAGCCATGCTCTATGATCCAGAATATCTTCAAAATATTTAATCGTAAATAATATCATCTAGGATCTGAGGAGTTCATATGATATCAGCAATCCTGACAATAACCTCTGAAATTTTTTTACTGACAACTGGGATGGCTTTAATGAATATGAAATTATTCATATTTAAAAATCTCATATTATTTAATTTTGATTTCAGAAAATATTTTCTTCAAATAAGTATAGTTGAATCAACTGTACATTTATCATGTTATCAAAGATGGTATTCATAATGCCCTTTGTATGTCTCCTTTCCTGCCCTGCCCCAATAGCTTTTAGATATTGACTATCCTATCATGCATAACTGATAAACAAGTAGAAAGTTTTGTTTTTACTGCCTTTTAATATGGAATCAATTCACTTTCACAGAAAGATTGGAGAAAAAGAAACTGAAAGAGAGAGTGGGGGAGATAAATCTTTATTCTCACATATTGGGTGCCATCCAACGAAAGTGAAGATTCTTAAATTATAGAATTGGTCAACAGATCGTAATTAGTCTAGAGAGATATTGAGGATAGCACAAGTAGTGGCTACTAAGGTGACCAACCGTCCTCCATTAGGGAGGACAGTCTTCCTTTTTTAAGTTCTGTCCTCTGTCAAAAAGTGTCCTCCTACATGTCCTCCTTTTTGATATTTGAAGACTAATCTCCAGGGCTTTTTTTTTTCTCATAGAATGCTCAGAATGGCGTTCCAGCACTTTTTTGATGTTTTTTTTTTTTTAACTTTAGCATGAGTTTTGCTACTCCCCCTATTGGCTTTCGAAAGCCAATAGGAATTGCTGCTGAGTGCACCAAAACACACGGCCGGCAAACTTTGCACATGTAAGTTGTCTGCAGCAAAGGTGAATTGGTAGGAACTTTTCACCCCTCCCTGCTACCCAACTACACCATCTCCTAGTTAGTCCCAAAGATACCTGGAGGAGACTGGAGCAGCAACGCCATGGTAATTTTCTCTTGATCTTCAGCCCTGCTAGGACAATAATGGCTGCGGGTGCAGGAGGTGGGGCAGTGGGGCTGCTGCGGGTGGGGGTGTGTGAGGGGCAGCGGTGGCCGGTTGCCCCCATGCTGTGGGAGCCACAGGGCCTGCTCTATACAGGGCTGTGCAGGGTGAGCGGTGGTGCTGGTGGGGCGGCTGCAGGTGGGGTGTGTCGATGGCGGGCTGCCCCCTGGTGCCAGAGCTGGCACAGCTGGTGCTTTGGGAGCTGCAGGGCCGGCTTTACACGGCGGGACAGCAGTGCTGGTGGAGCGGCTGCAAGTGGGGGCGCGGCATGTAAGCCTAATTACAATATAAAATGTTATTGTTACAAATGTTTTTTATTATGCATTTATCATATTATAGTGTATTCTGTATTATTGTTGCAATGAATAAAATGTTTCTTTTATTTACAATATTTTTTCTTCAATTTATTTGTGTCCTCCTTTTCATTGTAAAAAAGTTGGTCACCTTAGTGGCTACTAAATCATGATTAGTATACTACAGGATTAAAGTCAGTTTTATCCTGAAAAACAGTTGCTGGAAAACAAAAGAGAAGAGATCTGTTGCTGTTAAACCTTGCTTAAGGGCTTCCTATCTGAGTGATATTTTGATTTTTTAAAATAAGCCTTTAATCTGTGATAACAAGACAATTCTTATTCTGTTCCTTAGACAAGATTATAGCTTCATGTAATCCTTTGTCTGTTGCAAACTACTTCCTAAAAATATTTTTTCTGGTACCCAGTGCTACTTTTGTATGCATGTTGAATCAGAGAAAACTGTCCATGTTCTACACCATTAGCTCACATTTATGGGAACAGAGAAGAATATTTGTAGCTTAGAGTTGAACTGTGGAGTTCTTAGTGTTCCAGGCCAAAATCATCATCATCAACAATGGTTAAGAATTCCCTTTTTAAAAAAAGGCACACAGTTTCAGGTTGAGTCCTGTGATAAAGATCATCTATATCTAATTATGGTTAATATACGAGCTGTAGATCCTTTCCTGATGCAACATAAAGCATTGTGTAGGGTTATCTTTGCATATAACCCAGAAACTACAGTTAGTAAAGAATAAATAGTCAGATTGCTGAATGGAATTTTGGTTTATTCTAAAGCAACTTTAGCAAGTGGCCTATTAGCTGCTGAGCCAGATTAAAGGCTTTGTTGTTGCTGCATAAAGCTCTAAACAACTTGGGACCAGGTGACCTGGCAGACTGCCCATCCAATTATAAATTGGATAATTGCAATAATCATAAGAGGAAGTCCTGCTATTTGTGTCATGACCCTTTGTTTGCTCTCTGCTTGGGGCATCTAATCACTGGAATTTTTCCCTCTCTGGCATTTTTGGACACACCAACCTTGATAATGTGTTAGATGTTTCCTAAAGACCTTTCTCTTCATCCAGACTTTTAAGCAGTTATTTTTATAACTGTTACATTTGAATGCATTTTCCCCCTAAAAACTTTAAAATATATAGTATCTGTGGTTTAACTGGTGAAATGTCCTAGACTAACCCTATTGGATAAGAAGAAATGTGGAAATAATTTGATTTTAGCACAAAATCAGGCAAAGTATGGTCTCAAACAGGAATAATTCAGAAGCAGAAGAAATAGTGTTCTCAACTCAAATAGTGCTCAAATAGTCCCCTTGGAGAAGTTGGAATCAGTAAAAGAAATCAAAACAAGGGGCTCTTAGATGTATGTGTAGGGGTCTCATTCCTTTTTTCAACTGTCAGTGATACAATCTGATATCTAAAATCATTGTGCCCAATGCCTGATAAATTCATGCATGCAGGTTCTGAGAACTTGAATGATCAACATGTCAATTTCATGACTATTACATTTATATATCACGTAGAATGCATTTGATGATATGCTTGTTTAGTGTATGGTTCTAGACCAAACATATCCTTATTGGTGACTGTGACTGCCAAAAGAAGCAGTGGGGGGGGGAAGTGTGAGACAGCAGAAAGAAGCAGCTGGTGGGCAAAAAACTTGTGTCAAGTAAAAATGGAACAGGAGCCAAGTGGATCTCTCCCAAAGAGTAGAGAAAAGAAATAAAACTTGGAACAGAGCTGTGAGTACCACAATAAGAACCAAAGAAATGTCATCTTCATGGCATAATAAAGGGTTTAGTTGAGAAAAAACAGCCTGAGATGCTAAAGAAAAGCTGTAAATTAAGGAATGAAGCATAACTACTCATGAGTGAGGAAGACCTAAGAAAGGCATAAGGTTTTTTTTTTTTTTGTCCCTTCTGCATTTTGGCTAGCAGGGATTTCTGTTCCTGCAGCTAATAAGCGGAGAGAGGCAGCTTTGGAGACTGCAAATAATTCAAAATTATTGGTTGGCATTTTGGCCAAGGTGGATTAAAAAAAGAGTGACAGTTTTATTAGTGATGAAATTACCCAGAGAATCTGCTGAGGGAGGATCAAGGCTTGAAAAAGCCAAGAGGAGGAAAAGCAGACCAAGTTCAGGTGGGCCATATTGGAGAAGAATCAATCCGGAAGGGATTAAGCAGTAATAAAAAAGAAAGTGAAGAAAACGATTGTATGAAAGTTTTGCAAAGACAACTACAGTATAGTTGTAGCATTTTCTTAAGGAATGGGACAAAGCTGGATTGTTTAAATATGTACTGTGCCTTAGAAATGCATGTACCTTTCAGAAAACTACTGAGTACAAACTGCTGGCTCTTAGTATCCTCTTTGCAAGAGTCATTCTGTTGAGATTAAGAGTTTACGATTGTCTGAAATCACTGTTTCTGTAAGGTGGGCAACTATATAAATTTAATGTATTTATTACATTTATATGCTATCCGTCACTTACAATTACACACACACACACACACACACACACACACACACACACACACACACACACAAATATACTCTATGTGTGTATGCATGTTTGTGTATGTAAATGGAAAAGGAGTCCCTGGGGATTTTACTACCCTAGCTCAGTGGTGGGATTCAGCCAGTCAGCACCACTTTGGCAGAATCGGTAGCTAATATTTTGTTGCCCAGGTCCAGAAGTGGCATCCAGAGAACTGGTTGTTCACATATTTGAATCCCACCACGGCCCGAGCTGTAGCTGATTGTGGGGGGCAGGGGGGGCAGCTCATCTCTGTTTCTTTAAGCCATTGAGCCAGTGCTGTCCCGAAGATGTTTCTGCAGTCATGTGGCCAGCATGACATTATGCTGCAATGCAAAACAGATAGCAAAACATGGAATGCTATTACCTTCCCACCACAGTTGTACCCATTTATCTACTTGCATCTATTTCAAATTGTGTGTATGTGTAGGAGTTCATTGATAGGTGATAAAATTGTTCTTGTCTGCTTCAAAAAGAAGATTGGATATTTTTTTCCCAACAGGAAGCTCAAGGAAGGGAAGGGATACCCTTAGAATTTCCTTTTCCAGCTGGAAATTTGGCAGTAGATTTTTTGTCAAAAGAAAATGAAAACAGTACAAGCTGGAGGGATTCTATTTGGGAGATCTCTTGGGAGATCCATTCCAGATTTTTTTATTATTATTTAAGTCACCTACCACACTGCCTTTATTTAGATGTTGCATTTAAAAACAATATATCCATCACTATTAAGCAGAATAGTTAATCATATTGATTCAGTTTTAGAACTTTTGATGAAACTGCTTTGTAGTTTCATTTCCAACAGACTTCAGCCCTGGTGGTGGGATTAAGATGACATCAGTTACCCTGGTAAAATATATATCTGCTAGAAATTTTACAAATGCTCTTCTTTCCCTGGCTCTTTCATTCTATGCTGAAACATTAGCCAAGGTGTTCTCTGGAAATGATTCTTTTAATTTTTCAGATTAAATGGAACCATATTTGTTGGCTTTGTGTTTGAATTTGGCAGGGCATCACACTGCTGATGTCCAGAGATTTGCTATTGAATATTAGCAGCATCATTCTGAACATACTAGAGGCTGCAAAATTGAGATTCAGGATCATGTACTGTATGTAAGCTAAAAAGAATCAGGGTTGGACTTATTTTAAATTGGAAACCCAGAATTATAGACTAGACTGGAAGCTGTAATATTTTGAAAGAATGCAATGACATTTGATGGCCAAGAAAATTGCCTCTGAGTTTCTTGAAGTTATTAGGATTCAGGAATGACTCAAAGGAGATGTTTCTAAGATTAGTAAAAGGCAGAAAGAAGTCAAAATAGCTTCTAGGAGTGTGGGATTCATGAAAAGTGTTCATTAGAGGTAGTCCTCATTTACCAACTGACTTGTTTAGCAACCATTCACAATTACAATGGTGATGAAAAATTACAAATCCTTGCATTTATGACCTTGTAGGGTGGTACAACAAGAAAGCAAAGTAAGATCATAAGTACTTCACTTAACAACTGAGATGTTGGCCCCAATTGTGACTGTTAAAGAAGGACTACCTATATAAGAACCCACAATATTTAGAACAAAGGACAAAGCAGAGTATTTTAATCACATTCTTGAAGGAGCCTCCATGCACATATTTTTTTCAGGCTGCAGCCCATTCTTTTCATTTGTGTACAAAGCACAGAAAATGGAGGCTACATTTCCATGCAAAAGCATAAAGAGGAAGAAATTACTTATCAGTGTGCAGGGGGGAAAGAATCATTTGAGACAACCCCACTTTTATTCAGCACTTTAAATTTATCACCTCCCCCGCCTTCTTCTTGCATTTGATGAAGTAGGCCATTGCATACAACAGCGGGGAAAAAAAAATAAGCTAGTTTAGTCCCAAAGGTGCCACAATACTTCTGCATAAAGATGTTCTATCAACCTTTTAATGACATAAACACTGTAACTACCAGAACAAATCATTTGCAAAATTAATATTGACAACTCACTTGCAACAAGCCTTTGCTGCATTCAAATATAATATGCTCCTTCTGCATAATAATTTCATAATGTGTAAAAGCTAAAAAATATTTGCCAAGATCTATAGCTTCTCTCTATGAATAGTAATGAAGACTATCATAAGAGATTTCTGCTGGCTTTCATCCAGCCAACAGTTATAGACCTTCAAATCTCAGAGAGACCAAGGCCTGGGTAAGTTATCGGTTGCTTTACAGAAATCATAGAAGAAGAAAAAAAAGACAAATTTTATTGTTATTTGTATGTTTATATGTTGATTAGTTGTTGGTTGGTTGCAATCCTATTCCTGACTTTTTGTGCCTCAAATGGCTTGTGTGCAGCTGTTTCTGCATATTTATTCCTATGACTGTATTAAAGTCATCCAATGACCTCTGTGGTTGTGTGGACATTTGGATGTGGATTCAAGCCCAACACCTTAGCTGCTACCCTAGATTAATACCATATTCAAGATTTTTGAGCCTTTTGCCATAGTACTCTTATCATATTTCATATTTTGGAAGTACTATGATGGGCTCTTGAGAGTTAACTTGTGCTGAACCTAAGGCTGCATGTAGAATGCTTCTTACAATTTGTCTCCAGGATACCCATTGACTTCTTAATCTCAGAGCTATCTGAGAGCTCAACCAATATTTCTCCATCTTCGTCTTATCATTTTTCCTTCCAAAGAAAATGAAGGGTTTTTTCCCCTTTATAACCAATCACATTAATCTGGAAATAGTAATCTGGAAGATCAGCAGCACTTCTGGGTGGGTAGTGGATGGTACTCTCTTTTTTGAAAAATAATCTCATGGCATGTTGGGGCTTAGATGCAACATAGGACAAGATGGTTCAGTCATAGACTACAGTACACTCTGACACTGGAAGCAACAATGCTGATAGAAGCTGTGCATGTTCTCATAGAAAAATAACAATAGATACATGAAAATAATAGTGCTATGAAAGTCAGCGAAGGAAAGGATATAGCTGCCAAGTATTTTGACTGAATTTAAGTTTGTAAAAGTTTAGGAAATGGCTCAGCTGTGGGTCATGTGGGGAAAAAAAATCACTCTGTAGAATATAGAAATGATCACATTGTTAAAGCATTAAGCCCTCTATGGTTTTTGAAGCCCAAGTGCATATTCAGCATATGCCACATTCTGGAATCATCCTGATTATCAGTACTGCAAAAATAACACACCTGGTTCTAAGGTAGTTGACTATCTCCTTCAGTTTTATCTCATGTACTGTATGTTTATATAATTTTGTGCCATCAACTAACAGGACTGATGCTTTACTGTAAGTATTAGCATCACACTTTTTCATAATGGATTGCTTTGTGCAACATGTATTGATTTTTATTCCAAAACTATACCGAGAATGCAGAGGATAATAACAATTTCATAATTTGAAATTCAAACAATAAAGCTGATCTATCTCACAGACATCCTGACATCAGCTTCCAATGTTGACACAACTTTTAATTATATTAATCTTTCACCATGAAAAATTTCTATCTTTTCCTCCTGTTGCTCATTACATGAAAAACAAGGCTGACCAATGATGGCTCATAAATCAGCCAATTTTGTAGAGATCCTCCCTGCTGCTTCTGTATTAAAGGCAGCCAGCTCAAATTCCATTGAACAAGCCAAATGACTGGCTGTATTTTTAGCTAAGAAACACCAAAGCTAATTCATATTGCAGTGAGATGTGTTCTTGAGAAATTACATGACTCCATTCCTGTGGATAGACATAACTTGTCACTTGAGCTGCCATACAGATCTAAACTAGAATGACACATCATTCTGACATGTACATTGTTTTGAGTTTGACTACATACCTGTGCATTCTTCACCTAATGAAAAATGGCAAACAGCCACTGCAAAGGTTGTTTCAGATACAGTGAATGTTTAGTAACAGGAAGCTGTAAGGAGAGTTGTGAAAGTTAATTCTGCACTTAACTTTTGGAGCAATCCCAAAGTAGATGTATAGCCGTATCTATTACATACTATTACACCACTCAGAGTGAAATGGATCTAAGTGTATTGCAATGACTCAGACCTTTAAATTATACAAGCTTGCTCTAGGTTTTCATATTCTGTTCCACGAATGCTGGATAAGCAGTACAGGTATCAAAGGAAGTTAACCTCCCACAAGCTGAAGAGGTTAGCGCTGAAGCAAAGTAATAATTTTGCCAATTTCACATTGTTCAAAGTAGACTCTTTGCATTCCAGACACAATCAGTTCTGGGTTTTTTCTGTTTACATCTGAGAGATTCTTTGTGGCATTTTTTCTCTTATTTATAGGATTGTAGAAAACTGCTCTTTATCGGGCCAGGTGGGATTCCCCTCCCCCCTCGCTGTTAAGATTTTAAAAATTACCACATTTGTTTACTATGAGACCATGTGATGCAACATATGTAGCAACTCAGGAATGAAGGATTGGTGAGAGTATAATATAATTCCATATTATATTCCATATAATCTTTCCATATCCCTTGTAACCCTTGCCATCCACATGAACCTTGGCCACCCTGACCTTTTAATTATAGATCATGAAATAAAGAATCCCTTAAGCTTTTCATCCAAGTTTGGCACTTTGGCTGAAACTGATAGGAAATTGGCAAATATCAGCAACTCAATCAAAACCATTAGAAATTCCCTTAAGAGATGAACTCTGTTGTGTACATAATAGGTTTCTCCAGACCCAAACCCATCACCTAAGGTCAACACCAGAGCATACAAAAAGAATTAAATTGGCCAAAGTTGGTATGCCACTCAGGTAAATATTCTTTTCAGGATACCAGAAAACACACCCATTAATAAACAAAAAAAATCACTTCTTCTTTGTGACTGCCACTTCTAGCTGCAATTTTAATTAAGCAGGAAGCCAGTTGATATGATAAATGAGGGAAAAAAAACATAAACTCAGCAGGATACCTAACCCCTTTTTAGGCAACCTGCTAATTGGGCATCCAGCTAGATTTGGGACAGAATTTTCTTCTAACAAGTTGTTTTCCAGATGTTGTGAAATTATAATTTGCAGCATCTCCAAATTGAGATGTGAGGGATGCTGAGGACTGTTGTTCATTCTCCTTTGAAAGGTAAAGTATTAAAAGTAAGTTAGGCATTCTATTTGAAAGACCCAGGGTGGTAACTCTACATGTCACCTTTGTAATTAGAAGGGTGCAATAAGGAAATTTCCAAGTATCTTGGTTTACACTTTTTGCAGGGAAAAAATGAAAATGCACCAAAGAATGCAAGATGTAAATAGAAGGGCTGAAAAGTCATTGTAATTTGCTTATTGCAGCTGGAATGTGTGATGTAACATACTGAGGAGTGCAAAATCCTTGTTCAGTAATGACATCTTGAGGAAATGGGTGAAGACATATTAGAAGAGAAAGTGAAGTGTAGTGGTTAATCTGTATATATCATTCGTGATTTAATTGCTTCTCACCTTTTTCTGCTTGAGTGTTCAGCACTAGCCTCTTCCCCTTCCTTGCATGTGTGTTCAATTCACTCCATTCATTTATTACCATCTTTTCAAGTTTAAGAGTAAGATGGACATTTACTTCCCTTTGGGGAACCAATAGCAAAATGTCTTTTTCCCTTTTCCGTTTTTCTTAGCTTGTTTGCATTCTTTTCCTCCTAATATTTGCCTTTGTTTTGGTTTCTATTTTTTCCCTTAAGTTTAAAAATTGTGTAATTGTACACGGATCTTTTTTAATACATTTTTAGTGTATTCTTAGTGTATTTAACTATTCAAAAAATAATTTAAAAAATGAGACAATATGATATACTGATTAGAGTTATGGATTGACATGGAGACCTAAATTCGAGCTATCCCCCCAGCCATTCTGTGTACAATACCTTGATTCCTGAAGGAAAATCAGAATTTGACTGAGAAACAAACAAATAAATATATTCCACATTTGAATGGTGTGGTGGCCTAGAGGTGGACCCTTGCCTCATAATCAGGAGGCTATGAATTTGATCCTAGGTAGTAGCAGATATTTTTCTCTCTGGGCACAAAGAGAGAATATCTGCTGTGAGCTCCTCTTAGGTGTCAGGAAGGGCATCCAGCCAGTAAATGCTCAATCAAATTCAGTTGCCCTAACTTCATGTTGATTCATGTAGCCTGCTGAAAGCTTCACTTGTGTACGTATTCTGGCTCTATACATTGCTAGAGGTAATAGATGTAGAAATTGATAGCCCTTTTTTCCTTCATTTATTTTTGTCTGAAAGATTTTGCACATCCCTGTGTTGTATGTCCCCCATTAGTTAAGCTGATATTCTCTGAGTTTTCATCACTTTCTTTTTCTCCCACTTCAGTTCTCTTTCTCTTTTTACTCTGACCTGCAGAATTCAGGTACTTATCTGACTTGCTCTCTCTTCATAATGGAAGAGAGCACACTTCAGCTCTTAGCTATAGAGAGACTTAAGTAACTCAAGCCTTTTATAACAAAGTTACTTCCTAAATAAAGGCTATTTTTGTTTGCTTTTATCCAAGGATAAAAGCAAACAAAAAAAGTCTCAAGAATACTTCCTTTATAAAGTTATACTTCTAACTTTCTGTTTCCATCTCCCCTCATTCTTTCCATTCTATAAAACTCTGCCATTCAACATAGTATGTATTCCACTTAAATATATAGGTTAATCCCACTCATGTCATCATGCCCCAGAAGCATATTTTTATCTCTCAAGCAAAAATGTGGTTTTGATTGCTTGTGTGAATTTTGCTGAGAACAATATGGAGGCTTTTTCTCAGCTTTCTCCTTTCCGGGAAGACTTATCTGACTTTGTTTTTCTGCTGGATCCAGTCCTCCAATGCCCTCAGAAAAGGAAAGATGATATGACAAGAAATTATAAGAAAAAAACAACAATGGGATTTGAAAACCCAGGTGCTCAACAAAAATCATGATGATGCTGAAATGATGAAGCATGAAACAACACAAAGCTTAAGTTTTGGACACTAGTATGTAAGTCATAGGTCTGTGCTGCTATGCATGTTTTTTCATTTGCTGTCCCTTGCCAACCCAGAATGAACATCTGTCTAGAAAGCCACAGTAGTTCTCTGTTGCAGGGTGAGCTTCGGCAGGTGGCCAACAATTTGACTCCAAATAATATATTCAAGCCCAGTTTCAAACACTGTGGAAACACTGGCAGAGCTGCACTTTTGATGATGGACAGTTGCAAATCCCAATATGGCTGCTTAATGTATCATGAGAAGAATTTTGTAATATGATAGCTGTCTGTTAACTGCTATGCAATAAAATTTAATTGAACATTCACCAAAAGGTTAGGAAGTTAGTTAACATCATCAATGCGACAATTACCAGTCAACCTTACAGTCAAGTGCTGAAGGGAATACATTTTCGTGTGCAAGATAAACACTAAAAACTATGGTAGTTTCTAAATAGCTCTCTGGGTTTTAGATTCAAATATTAAGGGAAATGTTTCAGTGAATTCATTTGGAGGACTTAATGTGCTAGAGATATAGGTTCAATAAGTCTGGATAAGAATCAGTGGAGCTGCATTTAATTAGTAGCTCTAACAAAGCTGCTGCATTAGAGAAGAGAAATAGTAAAATGGACAATGTACAATGGGACAAATCCTAATGATCCTTATATAGACAATTTCAGTCTAAAGAAGCTGTGATACTTCATGATGAAGGGAAGGCAATTTTGAAGTTATAATTGCCAATTGACCTGAAAAAAGGGTAGTAGTCCAGATTACTTAAAAACATAACTGGGTATGTTCTTGTTAAAGAGATATTAACTCCTGTATGAACTTAGATTTACAGGTATCAGAGAGTGGGTTACAGGTATCAGAGAGTGGGTTAAACAGGTATCAGAGAGTGGGTTACACATTTAGTTCAGCCAGTGTTCTTCCTTAAAGTATTTCTATTTGTAGAATTAAATACTGCACTAAGATCAACACATTGTTTACTTTCAGTTATAAATTTCACTATGAGATGATGTAGAATAAAACATTTATTGTGGAATGCCCAAATCTGAATCCAGATTATTCTTCACCATTTTTCTCAATGATCTATTCAGTGGTTTGCTTCTGCATAAAGTCCTGGTTGAAATTAGCAAATAAATTGGCATAGATATCTTACCACATTGAAACTGAGATGCGAGTGTGAAATAGAGATAAAAAACTTGGTTCCTTCAGTATACCAGATTTAGTATTCAAACATGATTGAGTCCTTTCTCTGACATTTCTAGTTCTAATCAGATTGAATCCATACATTGGGATTTCACAATTTTTGTTTCTATTTTTGTAACCATATCTGAATTTTAACATCTTGACACATGTTCTTTAAGTAGGGTAGCACTGACCCAGATGCACAACTGGGCTTAATATCCTTTTAAAATGGGAACAATCAAGATTGAACCAATCAGATCTTATAATAAACTGTGGATTCCAAATTGGAAATTTAGTAAGACATTTCTTTCATGTAACTAGAAGTTGGCATATTCATTAAAGATTTCATTAAAAGCTTGGATGGGTGAGGAGACCATTTTTACCCGTAGCTAGATTGTTGTAAGTTCAAAAACCTAGATATTACCCTGGTGTCTATATTGCAACATTGAGTCTTTTATCTTGACTTATTTCAAGTTTAACTAGTAGCTTCTTATCACATGGGGAAACTTAGAACAAAGCCATCACAGAAATTGATCAGTTGTGATCAGCTATGATGGTCATTGTCCCCCTTTGTATGGACTTCAATTGATTTTATCTATGAAAATAACTCAGTCTTGTCACATATATAGTTCAAAATACAGTTGAAGTCCTCTGAATGGAATATATAAGGGTATTTGAAACAGTTTTGTTTACCTTCTAAGATGTGAAGATTATTTTTATACAGAGATAAATTGAGATCTTGCTGTGTTCCTTTAAGTTTTTCTGGAGTGGCAGGACAGGGGTCATATAAAAGATAATCCTCAAGTATATCACTGGGGCACACATATTTGGGCAGAGAATAAAATGACAATCATTTTGGGATGTTTAGAATTTATCTCTAATAGTATCATTACAGATTTTACCCCTGTATCAGAGGAAAAATGGGGAGAATTGTATCAACAATTCCCTCAAGTCATATAATCTTTATATGATCTCCTCTTATTCTGAGTCTGGCAAGGTGTAAAAAAAGTTAATCAACTTTCCCTGTATGGACATGTTGGTAAGCTATCTTGGAAATTACTTGGTGCAAACTGCTTGGATTTCCCCTTATCAAGGATAATGTTAGCAAAGCACCTTTTGATTCAGATTGTCAAATTTATGCACTAAGGTAGCAGTACTCTCTTAGACTGAGTTAACAGTGGACTGACTTCCTCTGAGAAAAACACATATGTTGTAAAGGTTGAGAGAGTACCCAGAAAAGGTTTCATTTTAGCAACATAATAGAGACTGAATTCTGAAGTGTTAATAGAATTTTCCTGAAGTCTTTTCTGGATGAAAGCCATTTTGTCTTATATAAGTCAATCAATTGTTGTTCACAACATAATAATTGGTTTAGGGATGGAAGAGCTGCTGTTTTGGATCCAATCAGAATAGAACTGGAAGGAACATTGGAGATCTTCTAGTCCAACCCCTCTGCTCAAGCAGAAGACCATATGCCATTTCTGACAGGTAGCTGTCCAGTCTTTTCTTAAAAACATCCAGTGATGAAGCACCTACAACTTCTGACAGCAAGCTGTTCCACTGGTTAATTGTCTTCATTGTTAGGAAGTTTCTCCTTTATTTCAGGTTATTTCTCTCCTTGATTAGTTTCCATCCATTGTTTCTTATCTTGCCTTCTGGTGCTTTGGAAAATAAGTTGACCTCTTCTTCTTTGTGGCAGCCCCTTAAATACTGGAATACTGCTATCATGTCAACCCTAGTTCTTCTTTTCTCTAGATTGGCCATACTCAATTCCTGAACTGTTCTTCATATGTTTTTGTCTCCAGGACCTTAATCATCTTAGTTGCTCTTTGCACTTTTTCCAAAGTGTCAACATCTTTTTTGCAAAGTAGTGACCCAAACTGGATGCAGTATTCAGGTGTGGTCTTACTAAAGCAGTACTTTATGAAGTGGTACTCATACTTCCTGTGATTTTGATTCTACACCTCTGTTTATACAACCAAGGATTCTATTAGCTTTTTTGGCTGCTGTTGCACACTGCTGGCTCATGTTTAAGTGATCTTCCACTAGGACTCTAAGGTCCCTCTCACATTTACTGTTTTTGAGACAGGTTTTGCCTAATCTGTACTTTATCTTTGGTTTTTCTTGCCTAGGTGTAAAACCTTGCTTTTCTCCACGTTAAATTTCATGTTGTTGGATAGGGCCCATTGTTCAAGTCTGTCAAGATCTTTTTGGATCCTGAGCTTGTCTTCTGTGGTGTTGGCTAAGTCTAAGTCATTTATGAAGATATTGGAGAATATTGGACCTAAGACAGAACATTGTGATACATCACTGCTTATTTTTCTCTATATAGATGTAGTACCATCTCATTGAGTACAATTGAGTACAATTTGCATCTAGTTACAAATCCATCTGGTGGTGATGCCGTCTATCCTACATTTTTCTAGTTTATTAAGAAGTAGGCTATGGTTTACTTTGCTGAAGTCCAAATATACTATGTCCACAGCATTTTGCTGGTCTACTAATTTGTCAAAGAATGAAATAAGATTTGGGCCATATGGTGGTATTCTGCTTTAGTTATGTGTCCCTCTTTCCATTTTTTGTACTTATCCTTTTTGTCTTTCAGTTTATCAGAGAGATCTTTGTGCAACCATACTGGTTTCATCTTGGATTTCTTATTTTTCCTTTTCAGTGGTATTGTGTTCATATGGGCTTTTATGATCATATTTTTCAGTGTTTCCCATGCTTCTTGAGTTGTTTTCGCCTTTAGGATTTTTATTCATGAAATTTTTCTTAGGCTTTCTCTGAGTTTGTTAAAATCAGTCTTTTTAATGTTAAAGACATTGGTTTGATAATATTCTATTGCTTGTGTTTGCATAATATTGAATTCCAATGTAACATGGTCACTGTTGCCCAAGATTCCAGCAACGTCAACTCCTTCTATCACTTCTTCTTGATTAGGAAGAATTAGGTCCATAGCTTTTCTTCTAGTTCCCTGCTCTACCTTTTGGATGATAAAGTTGTCATCTAAATTGGTTAGGGATCTTTCTGATCTCCTACTTGCTGCAGAGTTTGTATCACAGTTGATATCAGGGTAGTTAAAGGCTCCCATTAGTACTGTAATCTGTTTGCTACATACATTTGTCAATTAATAATAATAATAGTAGTAAAGTTGGAAGGGACCTTGGAGGTCATCTAGTCCAACCCCCTGCTCGGGCAGGAAACCCTACACCATTTCGGACAAATGGCTGTCCAGTCTCTTCTTAAAACTTCCAGTGTTGGAGCATTTACTGCTTCTGGAGGCAGGCTGTTCCACTGATTAATTGTTCTCACTGTCAGGAAGTTTCTCCTTAGTTCTAGGTTGCTTCTCTCCTTGATTAGTTTCCCCCCGTTGCTTCTTGTCCTGCCTTCAGGTGCTTTGGAAAATAGCTTAATTCCCTCTTCTTTATGGCAGCCCCTGAGGTATTGGAATACTGCTATCATGTCCCCCCTTGTCCTTCTCTTCGTTAAACTAGACATACCCAATTCTAGCAACCGTTCCTTTTATGTTTTAGCCTCCAGTCCCCTAATCATCTTTGTTGCTCTTCTCTGTACTCTTTCTAGAGTCTCAACATCTTTTTTACATCGTGGTGACCAAAATTGGATGCAGTATTCCAAGTGTGGCTTTACCAAGGCATTGTAAAGTGGTATTAATACTTCATGTGATCTTGATTCTATCCCTCTGTTAATGCAGCCTAGCACTGTGTTGGCCTTTTTGGCAGCTGCAGCACACTGCTGGCTCATATTTAAGTGATTGTCTACTAGGACTCCGAGGTCCCTCTCACAGTTACTGCTATTGAGCATGGTGCCACCTATGTTGTACTTGTGCATTTGGTTTTTCTTGCCTAAATGTAGAACCTTGCTTTTGTCACCATTGAATTTCATTTTCTTAGTTAGTGCCCAGTGTTCAAGTCTGTCCAGATCCTTCTGTATCTTAAGCCTGTCTTCTGGAGTGTTGGCTATTCCTGCCAGCTTGGTGTCATCTGCAAATTTGGTGAGTTCCCCATCTATCCCTTCATCCAAATCGTTGATGAAGATGTTGAAGAGTACTGGGCCCAGAACAGAGCCCTGGGGCACCCCACTACACACTTCCCTCCATATAGATGCAGTTCCATTGAGGACCACTCGCTGAGTACGGCCGGTCAGCCAGCTACGGATCCATCTGGTGGTGGTTCTGTCTACCCCACATTTTTCTATCTTGTCAAGTAGTAGGTTGTGATCTACTTTATCAAATGCCTTACTGAAGTCCAAGTAAATTATGTCCACAGCATTCCTCTGATCCACTAATTTTGTCACTTGGTCAAAGAATGCAATAAGATTTGTCTGGCATGATCTATTTTTGACAAACCCATGTTGGCTTTTAGTAATGACTTTGTTTGCCTCTAGGTGTTCGTTGATTCGTTGTTTGATTATCTTTTCCAGGATCTTCCCAGGTATTGAGGTCAGGCTGATAGGTCTGTAATTTCCTGGATCCATTTTTTTTCCTTTTCTGAGGATGGGAACTACATCAGCTTTTTTCCAGTCCTCTGGTAGTTCCCCTGTGTTTCAGGATCTTTGAAAAATATAGTTCAGTGGCTCCGATATCACATCTGCCAGTTCCTTGAGAACTCTGGGGTGTAATCCATCTGGTCCTGGCGATATGAACTCATCTAGGCTGGACAGGTGCTCCCTAACCATTTTCTTGCCTATCTTAACTTGTGTTTCTGTTTTGTTTTTTATGGCACTATTTTTGATAGGTTGGTCTGTTTTTTCCCTTGGTGTAAAGACAGATGCAAAAAATGAGTTAAATAGTTCTGCTTTCTCCCTGTTGCTTGTCACCTTCTTGCCACTTCCACCCACTAATGGACCAATCATTTCCTTCACCTTTTTCTTGTTTTTTACATACATACTTTGATTAGCAAAGAGTTCATCTATTTCTTCTCTTGATTGGGTAGCCTGCAATATCATTTTTTTCCCTTTTAGATTGACCCATATGAATTCTAGGAAGTTTTCATCCTTGATTTTGTGTATTTCTGTAGAGCTATAGTGATCTTTTATATATAATACAATTTCACCTCCTCTTTTATTAGATCTGCTTCTTTTGAATAGTTGTATACTTTCATTACTATATTCCAGTCACAAGTTTCACCCCACCAAGTTTCAGTAATGGCAACTATATCATATCTGCCTTTATGTACTAATACTTCAAGTTCACCCTGTTCAATCCCCATTACTCTCTATCCATTCCATTACCTAGTCTGTAGTTAGCATTTGTGATTTACTTTTTTTCTCATCCTTTACTGCTCCAGGGTTTCAGTACTTGTCATCCACCATTCCCTGCAATGTGTTCAACTCTCTCTATTCATTCCTCTCTTTTGTTCTGAGTGCAAGGGTAAGAGTGGTCCTATCTTATCCACTAGGAAGCAGTAGCAGAATCCATAGCTTACATTCTGTATCTTCTTCTCAGTGTACCTCTTTCATAAAACTATTTGTTGACTGAGTCAGGAGCTAATTCTTCTCTGATTTCTATTTGAGTTCAAACTATGCTAAACTCACTTGAAGCTTCTCAGAGACCCCAACAGCATAGCTACAGTAGAAACTAAAATCTTTACTCTAGCTCAGAAACAATGGTCATTACAAATAGTTACAATTATTAAAAGGTGTCAACCTGATTCAGAACTTTTATCTCCTAATTCAAACACAGTGTTCACTTTCCCCACATCTCTCCCTATGCAACAGAGTTCTTTTCATCCATTGCTCATACTTAGTGTTTAACAGCCATAGCTTCTTTTAATTCTCTGCATTCTTGCTCTGAGAATCCTTTGCCATTAACAGAATAACTAAAAAACTTTGTATTTTAGTCCCTAATAAAAACTGGGTGGAGCAGTGCTGCAATTATTGAATTGAAATATGGATAACCCAAAGGTGTTTTTTTCAAAAGGCAACTGGACTTTCTTTCTTTCTTTCTTTTTTTTTTTTTTTGAAGACGTTCGAAAACAAAAACAAGAAAGTCCAGTTGCCTCTGGGAAAAAGCACCTTTGGGACAACCATAACCTGGATGACTGAGAATCTCCATAGACATTTGGAATATGCATAAGGATGCTGAAATAGCTCCATAACAAATTTTTAAATATTTTGATTTGCAAATGCTACAAGGATTTAAGTTTGAGTTAGAGCTGCTACTCTGAGCTTCATGTAAACAGAGTATTTTAAAAAAGTGTTTATTTTATGTTCCACAGAGATAGATTTTTATGAGACTCCAAGAAAAGTCCTTTTTGTTCTACAATTTAATATTTCTGTACTTATATTAATTGTGTTATGCTTATATTAGTTCTGTTTCAGTGTTTTTTTTTCTTCTCACTTAATATGTCAAACTGTCCTGACAGGGAAATATCCTATAACACACGGTGTGGATAGTACAAAATATTTTTATAAGATATAAATACGGAATCATGTGTTATTATTTTAAATGAATTTGTGAAGAGAGAAAACACCAACTAAATAATGCTATTTTGATATAAATTCCAGACGTTAAACATAAAAAACAACAACACTCATTGTATTTTCATTCCTTCTTGAAATAGACTTACATAAATTTTAATCTATCAAATAGCTCATTCCTAATTATGCTAATTCTTGGTTTTGCCGACCATGATAGTCTATGGATGAAAGTTTACTTCAATCCCAAGATGTACATTTGGTTCACCCTGTGAACTTCAGACCTGCTTTAATTCTTCCATCTTCATTATTGGAAGTAGAATTGTTAGTAAACCAAGAATCCTTATCTGGTATTCTCCTGTTTTTTACAGTAGCAGAAAGTGGATGCCTACACAGAATGTCTTTCATTTGCTTAAGGAAATGGATGAGAATGTACAGCAATTCAAAAATGTGCCTAGGATTTTCAGACCCTTTGAGAAGTTACCGAGTCTAATTCCAAAGGTGATGTCAGAAATAATATATGAAAGCATGTCATGGACTAATGCAGGGTGTAACCTATGCAGGACTTCATACAGGTAGTCCTCAATTTACAACAGTTCATTTAGTGACCATTCAAAGTTACAACAGCACTGAAAAAAGCGACTTAAGACAATTTTTCACATTTATGACCATTGTAGCATCTTCATGGTCATGTAATTTACATTGGGATGCTTGACAACCAGTTTATATTTATGATAGTTGCAGTGTCCTGGGGTTAGGTGACAAGCTTTTGCAACCTTCTTACAAGCAAAGTCAATGGTGAAGCCAGATTCACTTAACAACCAGGTTACCAGCTTAATAATCACAGTGATTCACTTAACAAATGTGGCAAGAAAAATCATAAAATTGGGAAAACTCACTTAACAAATCTCTCACTTATAACATAAATGTTGGGCTCAATTGTGGTCATAAGACAAGGACTACCTATATGTCTAACTGTTTATGCTTATTAACAATTGTTTATTAAAACTAATCAGTGGAACAACCTGCCTCCAGAAGTTGTGAATGCTCCAACATTGGAAGTTTTTAAGAAGAGACTGGAAAGCCATTTGTCTGAAATGGTATAGGGTTTCCTACCTGAGCAGGGGGTTGGACTAGAAGACCTCCAAGGTCCCTTCTAACTCTATTATTATTATTATTATTATTATTATTATTATTATTATTATTATTATTATTATTATTATCGATCATCGCACAGTCAGCCAGATGTTCAGACTGGATTTGGCATTTTGTCTGCCTATCGAGTCCTTACCCAGGATGTTTGATGGTATTACAGGTATCGTCGCAGGATGGAAGCAATTCTTGATAAAGCCGCCTTTTGCAATTGACTAATAGCGAATTTGTCAATGCCAATTGTGTTCAAATGGTGCTCCAGTTGTTTTGGGATTGCACCCAAGGAGCCTATGACTATTGGTACTACCCTTGCTTGCTTTTGCCACAGTCTTTCTATTTCTATTTGTAGGTCTTTGTATTTTGTTATCTTCTCCAGTTCTTTCTCTTCTATTCTGCTATCTCCAGGCACTGCCACGTCCACTATCCAGACTTTTTTGTCTTTCTTATCGACAATTATTATTATTATTATTATTATTATTATTATTATTATTATTATTATTATTATTATTATTATTATATAGGTGACAATGATATTATCTTAATAGCACTGAATATTCAAGCTATCTTATAACTTGGTCTGTGGCTTTGTTATAACCTTTGTATTTATAGTGTATCATACTAAATTGTATAAATACTTTGGAATTTTTTTTTCAATCTCCTTTGTAAATAAGTCTCTGCTGGGTCTGTTTTACAGAAATGCCATCCCCCACTGAGAATATTCTCAATTATGGTAGGAGATATTGCTCAGCAATAATAGATTACCAGGTGCTGTAAAAATTACCATAGAGGGATACTATTCTGGGGTTTTATTTTGTTTTTAAGGAACTAGTACCACAAGTGGGCTCCACAAATCTGTGAAACTTAAGTTTAGGTTAATATCATCTGACTCCATCATGTTGTTTTCGACACCTAGAGACCACATGGATAGTTTTTCTTCATAACAATCTACCCATTATCTGTTCTTTCTGGTCTTCTGATTGTGCACTTATTTTCACTCTTGCTGCTAATTGTCCTCTTCTTTTCTTTCTTTCCACTCTTCCCAGCATTAAAAGAGGGGAAATGCTATGATGTTTTCAAAGTAGGATAATTTGAGCCTGGCCATTTGTTCCTCAAGTATTCTGGATTGATTTGTTCAGAGATTCATAAGTTTATTCCTGATAGGCTTTCTGATAAGTTGTTGATAGAAACCCAAGGTACCATTACCTGGAGAGGTGACAACATATCCCTTTGGAATATTTTCCTCTCAGAAGTAAGGTAAGGTAAGCTCCCACTTTTCCTTGCCTTTTGGAAGTATCTGAAGACATAGATTTGTTGACTAACTTGAGATTCTCAGAAGCCCATGCATCCTTGGGGTTGGTTAGTGCCTTGAAGGCTCTCCTCCCACCTTTTTAACTTTAATTATTCTACTTTTGTTTTAACTGCCTCCTAGAAGGATGTAATATTTATATAGTTTTTATATTTTAAATTATATACTACATAGAATCATTCTGTGAATGAGATAGACAGTTTCTAATTTTGATATATAAATAAATATTTATATATCGGACTTGGTTATTGTATTTTACTGGTATCACTCTAATGGGATTTTTCTTCAATACACATTTCTAATTATATTTCTGATGCTCTGAGCATCATTTAAATGCTGCTGAAATTTACAGTGTGATATATCTGATATAGAGGACCCAATTTTAATTGCATTGTTCTAGTACTTTTCTTTTGTTCCATTATTATTTTTCTTACTCCTTTTTGTATTGTATTATATCTATCTACCTATCTATATATCTATCTATCTATCTATCTATCTATCTATCTATCTATCTATCTATCTATCTATCTATCTATCTATCTATCTATCTATCCAGGGCTTTTTTTGTCATAGAACACCCAGAACGGAGTTCTGGCACCTTTTTTGGATGGAACCTTGTAGGGTAGGCAAGGCAGGTTGTATGACATGTGTGAGTTCTGGCACCTTTTTTTTTTTTAGAAAAAAAAAGCACGGTATCTATCTATCTATCTATCTATCTATCTATCTATCTATCTATCTATTTATCTATCTATCATAGCTTTGCTATTCATTTTTGGTGAAGCCATACTACAGGTCTCATTTCACCTTTTATATTATAGATTTCCACCTTAAAGCTCAAATTCTTCATTTGTGATATAAACACTATTTTGCTTTCAAGTTTTATGAAATTGTTTGGCTGCTTATTAGCAAATAATTTTCTTTTCTCCGCTGTTCACATTGTATCAAGTTTTCTGCAGTTTACCTCTTTAAAACTGCATTGAGTTGATATATGTGAACCTCTACCACAACAACAGCACAGTTTATTTTGGCCATTTGCTAGCTCTTTTGTCTGTTAGTTAAATTTTTTTACAAATGTTTTTACTCCTAATTGAAGTTCTGTGGTATCTCTAGTAACAGCTTTAGCAATTTCAAATGCTCTCTTAAATATTAAATCTGCCACCATTCCTTTTTAATAACTACTTCTAGAATTGCAAAGACTAGCTGATCTCTTGATGCATTCCTTAGCCTTTTACAAAATGTTAATGTCCACACATCTTTTTTTCAGCTGCACATGCTGAAATAAACTTTCCAACTTTTTATTTGTCCTTATGAATCCTGAAACACCCTGCAATCATTAACAGCTTTAGTACTAAATGTTCATACATTATTTGTATTAGATCTACAAAGCTGCTTGCAAGGATTTTTGTGGAGCAGTTAAGTTTTTTTTAATAAACTATATGTTTGTCATCCATAATGCTCAAGCAGGTATTTTTTCCCGTAACATTTTCATTTGCCTCAAAAATGTTCATGTTTCTCTGTTTATAACATCTAGTATTCGAATGCTCTATCATATTAATATTTCCAATAAAGATAGCCATTCTACTGTGTTCTTTTTCCCTTTAATTTTACTCAGTGTAACCAGTTTAGTGTTATTCAGTCTTTGTTTTATTTCCCTTTCTCCCCTTCCAGAGATAAGATGAAATTGAAGACAATTTCAAACCCAGTCTCTTTGCCACTGTATTTCTTTTCTATTTTTCAAATAAAATATATAAAAGTGAGATTCACTTTACTGAAACATCCAGTACTCATAGGGCACCCATGATTATCAAACATCAATATAAGATAATGAACATGCTTAACAGTTAATGATAAATCAAACTCACTTCCTCCCTCCCTCTCTTCCTTATATTGCTGTCTATCTCATGTAATCATTCTAGGTGGTTTACCACAAAACATAAACACATAACTAAAACAAAAACCATCTCAGGTATCCCTAAGTGCTTGACCAACAATCTCCCAGCTCAACCTTCACCCTAGCTCAATACTTGAAGAAGACCTAGAATTTCATGGCCCTCTGGAAAGCTAAATAGGTAGGGATCCCTTATATCTCAGGTGCTAGTCTAAAAGACTGGGGCAACCAATGAAAAGGTGTATCTCTAAGGGTTAGTTCAGATGGCAACATTTAAGAGGGAAGACCTGGACTTTACCTATTTTATCTAATGTAGTAGTTTTTTAGGTTATAACTTTAGTCTGGTAAGATTGTGTCTACAAGCTGTAAGCAAATAAAGAACTGAACTCAGTTGGATTTCACTGGGTTGTCCTTGTGCTTAAGCCTGACAGGAGGTGAGTAAGGGTGAAACTTTGGCAGCTACATCCCTCTGCACTTCATTTTGCTTTTAGTTTAAGTATGGGGAGGTTTTACTTTCAAGTGGTTAGATGGAGAAAAGAAAGTTCTTCAATTCAGCTGCAGACTGTGAAAGCTAAAAGCCTTGTCAAGGACACCAGAACAGGTTTGGATTTGAAGTAGATGGTTCCCATAATAAAGTGGACTTGTTGATATGGATTAATAATATGCTGGATCCACAGCTGCTAGATTGTGAAATCCAACAGAGGTTGCATTCTATTACTCATTTTGAGTAATATTTATATGAAATGCTGAGTAAAATAAATAGAGAGCTTTGGGTTGAGTATCATTACCACTAACATGCTAATACCTGAAACATCCAACTCTATTTCTTTATCAACTGGTTAACATTAGATAGATGAGGACCAGTAAACCAAAGCTAAATCCTATAATGATAAATGAACAGCAAATTGGCAGTTCTCGAGTTCAGAACTTCTCCAGGTTTGAAAGGAGCTGTATTCCCATGAAGAAGTAGGAACACAGTCTTTATTGAGTCTTATTAAATTTCTGTTACTTACTTTGGAGACCCAAGTGTATACAGATAGCTGCCCTGTTCTGGTCATTGCAACCATACCACACCAAACCAAACCACATCAGAAATGTTCTTGTTACATCCTGCAGTTGAATTATTGCAACATACACTGTGTAGACTAATTCTTGAAGGCAGTCCAGAATTTGCATCATGTTTAATTATCTTTTTGAACTGAACTCACCATAAAATCATGCACACATACATACACACACACACACACACAGAGAGAGAGAGAGAGAGAGAGAGAGAGGGACAGAGACAGAGAGACAGAGAGAGACAGAAAGAGAGAGAGAGAGAGACAGAGAGACAGAGAGAGAGAGAGACAGAGAGAGAGACAGAGAGAGAGAGACAGAGAGAGAGATATCTGCTATGCATGCCAGGAGAATTAGGCCAAATATATACCATGGTCTTAACTAAGAAGAAATATTAAAGTGGGCTCTCTCTTTCTTTGGATCATCTGCCATTGCTGTTGGCCAGAACATAAGAAGGAAGCAAATATTTCTCATGGTGGTAAGAAAACCTATCAGTGCAACTTGCTGAAAACTCAATTATGGACACATTTGATCCCATCCTTGGCAATAGTTCACTGAAGCCTTCCCAAATTGGATTTATCTTTGTCTGCAAAGATCGCCTTTGATAGCTGGTATAATTCTATTAACACACTGTCTATTGACTCCTGCATTGAGGTGGTAGAAAAATCAGTCCCTTCACCTTAGCCGGAAATTGGAAATTTAACCACCTAAAATTATTACAGGATGACATCCACTGGCAAGGTCAAATGTCTGCAAAATATTTTGATATCTAGGAAGGATTGATTTAGAGGTCAGAAATCTGATGCTTCAATAAGACAAAGTTATACTGGAGACAAGATGAGCTGGATACTCAACTGTTTTAAATTAGGACAGTATATACAACATTTGCCACTGTGAGGGCAGAAAGCATTTTGCTGAACCATTTTTTTTTGTATCATTTTTAAGATAAGAAATCACAATGAGAAATAAAGAGATAATAATAATAATAGTAATAGTAATAAAGTGGAAGGGACCTTGGAGGTCATCTAGTCCAACCCCCTGCTTAGGCAGGAAACCTTAGACCATTTCAGACAAATGGCTGTCCAGTCTCTTCTTAAAAACTTCCAGTGTTGGAGCATTCACCACTTCTGGAGGCAGGTTGTTCCACTGGTTAATGGGCAACCTGATGAGGAAAAGTTGATGAAATGTACACATTACATTAAATATATATTGTGGTTAAAATGTAGTCTCTTTCTATCTTTCATGTTTACATGATAGATGATAGATAATAGACAGACAGACAGACAGACAGATAATGTGTAATGGGTAGATGATATAGATATAGATATGAATATGGATAGGGATATAGATATAGAATAGATAGTGTATATGTATATGTACTGTATATATACATACACCAAACACATGGATACATACACTCACACAATACACATATGCACACACACACACACACATACACACACACACATACACACACACACATACACACACACAAAAACAACTCCTTTCAGAGTTCTGTAGAACTGATTGGAATAATTCTGGAATATGATTGCATATTTTAAAGTTGTAATAATAGAACTCTGTGAACACAGATTAGACATTTTAAACAAATATAAATTTGCATGTTTATAAGATGAACAGGTCTGACAATGGGTAACAAAAGAAATTAAATCTTTTTTAGGCCCAGATCAAATTTTTGGATTACCAGAATCAGGTTTTCAGTATAGTTGGTGAGCTGAAATGGAATCAGATTTGAAATGTAGGTTGTCAGAAAAAATATATTATTTCTTACAATAAATACTCCACAAATATTAAAATGAACAGAGTATATAAGTACACTGATGTTAAACTATAGATGGGTTTGCTTGTGGAATTTCTGTATTTAATATGTCTATGGACACTTCATGTGTGCATCCTGAAAATTATTATTGCTTCCTCTATACAATGAGAAAAAAAGAAAGAGTGAATGCAACACTGGAGATTCATTTGTGATATACATTTAGAAAAGTATTTGGTGGAATTTTGAGAATATTGAGAAGTGTATTGTTACTTTACGCTAGACAAAAGATGTATAGACAGGTTTTTATGCAATTAGGAAATATAAGCATGTGAAAAAGTTTATTGGGCTTGTGTTGAATAAAGCATATGACAAGGTATCATGAAATAAATAGGCTATATTATGCAATGTTTTGTGTAAATATGAAGTTCAAATTTGGTTATTGTAAAACTAAATGGAACATTTAGCAAATGGTTCAGGAAAACATGATAAGGATGTTCCCTTGGCTATTCACATCTAAAGAATATGTTGAGATAATGGAACAAATAAGTCCAAGTTAAACATAATTGAAAAATAAAACTAGAGCAAGTAGATGAATTTGTGTACTAAAATAGAATGATTACTGAAGTTGGAGAAATCAATGGAGAAAATAAGATAATGGATAGTATGTGCTCATATTTCTCAAAAGAAGCAAAACTGTCTGTATGACAAACTTATTGTATAGAAATGAGAGTTGGATTAGTTTGGATAATCATAAAGACATGCTGAATGCAACATGGATGTAGCATTCAAGAATTGTGTGAGATAAATCAAGAAGAGACGCTCAAGAATGAATGAGCTAAATTAATGTTGACTGAATATAAAAGTAAGTGACAAACACTGAAGAATTATGCTGTATGATTTGGTCATACAGCAAGACTAAATGAGGTTCAGATTGCAAAACAAATATACAAAGAAGAACAGAAAAGCCAAGAAGAAGGGGAAGACTGAAAAAGCTGTAACTACATGGAGTTGATGAGATGCTCAAAAGGAAGAGGTGAAAAATTTAGAACAAAAAGCAGGACATGGATGTGTAAAAACAATGGTGGGTTCAAGGATAGAAAGGCATGGTGAGGTATAGTTTATGGAGTTAATACAAACTAGTTTTAGTTATGTTTCTTTTTGTTTTCCTTTATTTCATGCCTTTAATTTATTTGGTTTTATTTCCTATTGTTTTATGTCACTTTGTATAATGTTGCTTACCCTGAAAGAGAAAAGAAAGAAAAACAGAAGAAAAATAGAAAAACATTAGCAGGATACAGATTAAAAAAATATTTGCAATATTAACATGATCTAGAATGGAAACATACACATTTTCTGTCAGCATTCAAGAAGCATTAATCCTCAAAACCTACTCATGACATATGTGTCCAATAAGTAGCAGAAAATGACCACATCACTTCTGTGTCTGCAGTGTTTGTTAACCTTGCCATCTTGAAGCCGTATGGACTTCAACTCCCAGAATTCTCGAGCTAGCATGACTGGCTGGAGAATTCTGGGAGATGAAGTCCATACAACTTCAAGTTGCTTAGATTGAGAAACATTGGTCTAGTGGACAGCCTATCAAAAGCAACTGAAATGTTTGTGATTTCATAAAGCAACCTGAAACATATTCCCAAGGTACCAGTGAACAGGTTCCTGCCAAAAGAGAACCAATTCAATAAGTGCTCAAATCTAACCCAGCAGTTAGAATTTTCAGCCCTAAGAATCTGTTAAACTTTGTGCACAGGATTATTTCTGCTGCTATCTTTCACAATGGCTGGACAGCTGCTGATATACTATCATGCTGAGGAATACATCAGTGAACATTGGAATCTGTTGTTTTCCTTCTCCTGAATCCTTTCACTTCCTGCTGTGCATTACCATTTGCTGCTGCTATTTCTGCTGAAAGGTGTATTCCCATACAAATGTGGGATAATATGTGCTCTATGGTCACCTTGCCTTGCGATGTTTGTGTCCTCAAGAAATATATTACCTACTGTTCAGAAAAAGTATAACAGGAAAGCAAAAGATTCCAGCTGCGAGGAAATGCTATTTCTGCAAGATTTGTCAGTCTCTCTTTCCATTAATCTAAAACTAAACACTGAATGATGTGCCACTCCTTGGTCCTCACTGAAACTGAATTCTGTTACCTTACTTTGTTCAGAAAATAAGATTTTGGTAGTCACTTAAGCAGGGAATTGAAACAGTTGCAAGATGTTTTTGGAACCAAAATGTTTTAATGAAAGGATTTTGATCCTCTTTAAGAGTCAATTCCATGAGATAAGCAGCTATATATATTGATAGATAATAGGTAGATGATACATAGATGATATATGATAGATAGATGACAGAAAGACAGACAGATAGACAGACAGACAGACAGACAGATAGATAGTGTCAAGGTTGAATTGCTAAGTTGCCTGCTAACTTCTATCGCTATTCAATTTGCCATAGAAATGGGGAAGGAGTGGAAAGCATGAGAAGGAAATGGGATTCTAAAAAGCCGTCCACGGATCATGAGAACCAAGGTCACAAAAGCAGATGTCTGACGGAGAAGTGGACAGTTCTCACAACAAGCCAAAGAAGTATGAATGGGCAACATGAACACTTGGTGAGTGGGGATTATGTAAAGCTATTGTTAACTAACCAGATTTTGCATGGAAAAAAAACAGAGCTGGTTTTGCTTCTTCAGTTCCAAGATGTATATTCAATAAAGTTTATGGCGCTTCAAAGTCTTGAAGATTTCTTCAGTTTGAATTCACTATTCAGATGGTTGACATTTAGATAGAGATGATTGATTGATAGATAGATGATAGATAGACTGGGGGGGTTATAAATGGACAAATTCTGAAGACAGCATATATAGGATAGTAAGCAAGAAGCAGTGTAGTATACAGGCCTTTTATTTGCTTTGGAGATAGTGAGTTTTGATAAACCAGAAATGTTTTGCACATATACCTTAGCTTTATCAATTCAGTAAGAAAAGGAGCAAAAATGGAAAACAGACTGAAAAGCCATCTTATATGTAGAGACAGATTGTGTGAACTAAGAAGAGAAAGAACAAGGAAGAGAACAGTCTGAGAAGTCATCTTATATTGTAGCATAGATTCTAGATAAATCAGGAGAGAAGGAAAATGGGAAGGGGCCTTTTCCATTGCACAGGTCTACTTTCAAGGACTGGTGATAGAGCCTCCACAAGGTCACCGAAGGAGAAGGGAGATCATATTAGCTGATCGCCAATACTTTTTGGTTGGGCCAAGTCAGTACACATCTTGGCTTTCTGAAGTTACAATTCTCTTGGGACTCTGATTAGTTCATTAGAATATTACTGTGGTGTGTGTGACACAGTGGTTAGAATGCAATACAGCGAGCTGCCAGCAGTTTGGCAATTTGAGTCTCACCAGCTCAAAGTTGGCTCATCCTTTCATCCTTCTGAGGTCGGTAAAATGAGGAGCCATATTAGAGAGGGCTGCAAAGTACTGTGAAACAGTATATAAGTCCAAGTGCTATTGCTGTTAGGATTTTAGGCTCATTTTAGGGGAAATGTATAGGGTATTTGTGCTTTAATTTTTTACACATAGAACAATCAAAGATATTATATGTAGCTCAGGTTTGAACTATGGAGTTCTTGATGTTCTCTAAGCTCAGTTGTTTGCTTGAACATTTTTTGTTACTCAAACAGGTGACCTCATCAACACTGTATATAAACTGGGAGCTTGCTGATAAGCCACACTCTCACTGATCCTATTACCTTTTGGGGAAAATGTCTGCAAGCAAACACTCAAATATACAAAGCACAAGGAGTCCATAGTTAGAATAATCCTGATTGAAGCAAAGACTATGAAGTGAGTAAATAATCAAAAGCAAACAATAACTTACAACACATTGAAAACATTGATTTATAATGAAACCTAGACTAGAAGGAGGTCAGATCTCTTCCTCCTCAACTTGTGAAAGTTGAGCTGTGAACAAGAAGTAGATTGAAAGACTTAAGTGCCACTGCTATTCCCAATATGTGAAGCACACTATTAAACTTCTTACAGTGCTTTTGAGTGCTGCTATCTCTGCCAATAGAAGCACATGTGTATAATTGTGACCAGTCAAGATAGACATATTAGAGAATATGGCACATTTGAAATATTAGGTATCATAACTCCCAGTGCTTTTTCACTGCGGTTAAATTAGGAGGAAATGTCCAACAGGAAAACATATAAATCATGAAAAACATAGAAAGAATAACAAAATAACAAAAATAGCATATAAATATTAAAAATATCTGAAATATTTCCTCCCTCTCCTCAATGTTTACATTTAGAAAACTACATAGAGATAGATAGATGGGGATAAATAGATAGATAGATAGATAGATAGATAGATAGATAGATAGATAGATAGATAGACAGATAGACAGATAGACAGATAGACAGACAGACAGACAGACAGACAGACAGACAGATAGATAGATTTCTCTCAAAATCATAAAATGATGTGGAAATGAAAATGGATGAATTGCATTTTTTTCAAGAAACAGAAAATCAGAATTGAAAAATATATAGGTTCCTCTGTGCAAGTAGGAAGACTTTTCAAAATATGTTGAAATGTGAAGACCTTTACTCTAATCCATCAATGTCACTCTTTGTCAAGCTTAACACTGAAGGTTCCATTATGGCACCAGACCTTGCAAGAAATGGAAAAGATAAAGTTCATGTTTATTTTCTTCAGGATTTTTTTTTCTCAACTCCTGCCCTCATTTTCAGAAGATCAAATATCCAGAATATGTTCTGTATTTTGCCACTTTAACACCACAATAAAGGTTATTATATATTGGCTCAAGTTCCATGAAGACATGATATTGGAAGTGAAGGCTGATGTTAGTTAATCATTGCCAGGGATTTGGGCTTCTATTACAGCATTAGCTGTCACACAGATTTTTAAAATAATAATTAAAATGTCTTAATACTGAAACTAATCATGGTTTTCTATAATAAACACAATTTCTATAACCCTCTATGTTCTTACTTGAGATCTGAACAGCATTTTATTTTTTTTATATTAAATACATTATTGTTTTATATACATATTGTATAATGTATGTTGTATATCCTTATGATTTTATGTTGTCTGTTATATGTGTGCCGAGGATATCAGAATGGCATTCACCCAGAGGGAGACTGGAGGAGATTGGATTGGACTGGACTGCTGGTCTGCAGTGCTGGCCATTTTTTAATTACCAGTCTGTTGTTGAATGTGGGAGTATGGGTCATGGCTGGGCAGTGGAGGAATTGTGGTAGAGTGACAGACTACTGCAGACCTCTCTTCTCTGTGGAGTTTTTCTGCCCTTCCTCTGTAGTCCTGTTGAGAGCTGGATTTTGGGCTTTTCATTGTGATCTGAGTGACTCCTCTTCTTTTCTTCTCCTCCAGTTGGGAATCAGGAGTAGATTTGTGAGGGGTGAATGGGATGGGGGCTTATCCTGTGTCTGGTGGCTATGAGGGTCAATGGAGAACAACAGGCTTCAAGTGAACCCCAAGACAGAGTGAATTTGGAGTCATTTCTAGTCCTGTATGGAGTTGCACTATCCCAGACAGACTTAGTGCAGATGAAGAACTAAGACTTTCAAATCCAATGAACAGAAAGCCAAGGACTGAAGTAGCCTCATATCTATTTAACATCCACATCTTTATTAAGGAATAATGCATATACAGAAAAAATTATTCTATATTAGGACAGTCAATAAATATGATTCTGCCAAACTATGTAATTGTTTGTTGCAGATTTACAGTAGATTTTCACTGTGACTGTGCAGTACTATATACATTTACCTTGGAGTAAATCACTTTGGGATTAATAGATGTGTATAGGACTGTACTCTTTATTAAGAGTCCATCATAACTTCATAGAGAGTGTGATAGCTGACTAAATATATACAGTATTCTGAACTACCACACCTGCTCAGCTAGAAATTGTCAATTATTTTATATAACTATTGCACAGATCACAGTAAAAGTGCAGCTTCTTTGCTTTTTCTCAGTGGGACTCCAGCATATAACAAGACAACAAGTGGAGAACATCAACTATGCTTTCAATTACAAAAGTAGGCAGTCTTCCTTCCTGCTTGATGTGACTATATTTCTTGATAAACCTGTCACTCAAATGCAGTGACACTTGCCAAATGACAATCATCCATGAATTAGAATAATTACTGACTTGGTTTAGACATAGTAGGAAAGAGAATAAAAATAACTGAGATTTAAATTATTGAGTCATCTTTAAGGAGGGCCTATATCATTGTCTGAATCATAGTAGGTATGTGTGTGTATGTTTGTGTGTGTGTGTGTGTATATATATATATATGAGTGTGTAACTTCTACAGACAATTATGATAATATTTTCCTGACAGGATAATATGTACAAATGCAGTATATTTCTATATAGTTATTTCTGAATAAATACTGTATATCTAAATATGTGGAAATTAGTATGTTGACAATTTTAGAAAGGATTGAACTGGATATTGATAGATGGATTAAAATTCCTTTAACTTTAGTAAAATTCATGTCATTAAAATAAATATTATCCCTCACTTGATTTACATATTTAAATATATTCCTTTGCTAATAGCAAACAAATATCTCTTTTCAACTGATGAGCTATTTCAAGATATATCTTTGAGACAAAAGGTTTTTATGACTAAATTGAAACCATTTGAGGAAGTTGGTTTTAATTTATCTGATTTGCAAAAATATGATTAGGCTAATATTTTATCCGCCATCAGCATATGAAATGAAAATATAGTAGAATACTATCCTTTATGGGCTAGATGGAAAGTCATTAACTATTTTGTTTGTTATCATGTCAAATGCTTGAAAAACCTTCTAGTAGAAAATGTTAGGTTAGGGTTAAATGGGTTTGTTCTCCTATGTTCTACCCATCAGCAGTCAGCAGTCCATCTGCATTTAAAAGACAAAGGCCACACTTTTAAAGACAGCAAAGTCCACCTTTTGGACAGAGAGGACTGCTGGTTTGAAAAAGGGGTCAAAGAGGCAATCTACGTCAAAATTAAACAGCCCTCTCTCAACAGAGGGGGAGGGATGCAGCACCATCTATCTTCAGTCTACCACACAGTACTTTCAATAGTTCCAAGAAGGCTTCATACCCATTTGCACTACTCAAGTGACTCTGGAAACACAGATAAGCCTCCAGATAGCTTTAACAACTCGCCAAAAGAATGTAAATGAACAACTGTCTGCAGGAGTATAAATCTTTCCATTCTCCACCATCCAATCAGAGCTGAAGAAACTTCTTGGAGGAGAAGTGAAACATCTTCAAAGAAAAACAAGAAAGTCCAATTGCCTCGTGAAAAAGCATCTTTAGGTAAGGTTAGGGATAGTTTATTTCCAGGATGGCATGCAGTTAGAAAACTTTGGGCCCTATTGGGACATAAGTTGGGTTTTGATAATGAAATTTATGAATACAATTTATTTAACTCTAAAAAAAATTTATTTTGAAAATTGATGGTAAAACATTGTATTGGAAAGTTTGGGTGGAAGCCTGAATTCAGACTTTAAACCACGTAATGTAATGACTGTTGCAAGGCTTTTTCCTGATTTCCAATTGAATTTAATCTTCCCAATTCTCAACAGTGGGAGTATCTTCAGGTTAAGCATGCCAATACTTATCTGATCAATACAAGACAGATATTTTTGCTTTCTAAAAGGCTCTTGAAATGCTCTCTTATTTAATGGAATCTATGACAGAAGTAAAACATATAAGATATCTCTATCAAAATCTCAAGGGTATTTTTAAGTAGACATTTCTGGCATATTTCAAATATGGAAATAAAGAAGAATTTTGATCATGCTTTATCAATGGATATATGTCCTAAAAATGATAAAATGGTATCTACTGATCCCAGAGTAAAGTTCATTCATAAGAAAGTTGTATTTAAGGTGTATCAAACTCCCCAAAGAATGTATTTGAAAGAATCAACATCAGATTTCTTTATATTGGAGGTATAACAATTTTGTGGGGACACTGACCAATATGGTAATGTAATCATTTGATATCTTTCTGCTTTAGTGTTAATATATGTAGGTAGATTTATGAGAAAAAATCTTTAAATATCAACTATATTAATGTGTTGTTGAATTGTATACCAAAGCTTTGGAATCTGATTTGTGTGAAAGGAATTGTGGTTTTATCAGAGAGTATGACTAAAAGACTCATATGAAAAATGGGAAAAGTGATATTATAGTAGATGGTGAACAATGGCTTTAGGAAATGGGTGATCTATCTGTTTTGGAAAAGGCAATATCTTTTACTAGTCAAAGGATATAGCAATATATATTATTATGGCATAAATTTTGTTTTATTTTACAATAATATTTTGTATTACTCATATTATAGTAATATATATATTAGTAAATCAATGACTATGGAAAAGTGTATTATATAAGGTTTTATTTTATTTACCTAATGTGCAGCTTTTATCATTCTGCCCAGAAATGAACTAATTCTTGCTATTTTTTCTTTAAGTATTTATATATTCCTTCCTCTCTTCTCTCCCCATCCCCTATAAATTCTGCAGTGTTCAATATCTAAAAAGTGTTATAGTCTTTCATGTTTCCTCCAGTAGAAAACATTTTCTTAGGGAAAATGTTCACATTCCTCTCAGTTTTTGTTTTTGTGGCAACTCTAGAGATGGTCAAGTGTCCTGAAAATTAGCCTCACTGGACTCTTTTTTTATGTTAAGAAAACATTATGGATATACACCATTGTCAATTGGAACAGATGACAGGGGAAGATAGAATGCCAAAGCCCTAAAAGAAGAATAATTTAGAGATATGTAGAGTGAGCTAAGCATTAGGGATATTGATCTTTACTACATATCACATGTATTACATTGACATTAAAATAGCATTTTAAGAATCTTGATGTCCTGTTTTGTATGTGTGTGTTATTTATTTAGTCTCCTTATCACAAATATTCTTCAAATGGTTCATAGAATCAAAATAATAAATAATAATAAAAAAACCTAAACATCTTGAAATAACAGAGAAGAATTATCCAAAAATAGATTAATATTTTGGAGGTGCTCTATCAAGAAGCATCTAGTGGAGGGAAGCACCTGGTGTGAAGCTAAAGAGAGAAGTATGGCTATTTGCTGGTGGGAACAAGATCGACTAGTGATCAGATATAGATCATGATATCATGAAACAAACATAACTTATGTACATGTATCCCGCATGAGGGCAAACAGTGTAAAAATGGGACTTGCATCATGACATGCATCAATTATTATTTATTTTTTTTTATCTTTTGGCCTGCTACAGATACTGTTGCTTGGAGGCCTTTTGTTTTCTGTTCTGTTTCAAAGAACATCATGTTATCATAGTGTTTCTTTGCTTCAACCAAATTGTGCTGGAAGTATTTTTTCAAAGAGCCTCAGTGATGAACTGTGGTTAGATATGCTGCTTCTAAAATCAAGGCAGCACTTCAAATCCAGGAGGAAAGATATGACCAGCCACTTCTCGGTTTTTATTTGCTGATAATTACTATGTTTATTTCTTCTACTTTATATATAATCCATACAACAAGTGATTGTGTAACATTTATAAATCTTGCACATGTTTTGCTAATAGAATGTAAACTTTGCATAATGTAATGTAATTTTGCATAATGCAAATTTGGTTTATGCACCTTGGCAAATCCATATAGTTTTCTTGGCAACATTTTTAGAAATGATTGACAGTGTTTTATTTCTAGAAATAATAAAGAGTAATTGGTCTAAAGTCACCTGATATAGGAGATGGACTGGCAAAACCAGGTGAAGGAGTTAAAAGAGTTATCAGTTTAGAATTGTTAGTATCCACAAGTTCATTCCACCCGTCTCCCAAATGCCATTGACATTATTTAATTTAATCAGGTATTAACCATTAGTCTGAGAGGATTCCTATGCATTGGCTTTTAGCAATAAATTTGTTAATTTGAACTTTCACATGTTGACTTGTTCTTTCACATCTGACACTCAGCAAACTTCAAGCTTGATCTTTAAAATATTTTAAAAAATATTTGAAACTATTTAAATATTTTTGAAAATAGTCTCTCTCTCTCTCTCTCTCTCTCTCTCTCACACACACACACACACACACACACACACACACACACACACTACTGCAAATAATGAATACACACACACACACATATATGAACCTCAGCTGGCAACATTAATGTTGGATGACTCAAATACTTTACATATCCAAGAATGAATACAAAAGTGCTACAAGTATTGATTTTTATGATTACAAATAAAGTTAGTAAGTAAGCAAATTTGCAAACACAGAATCTGAAATTAATGAGAATTGACTTTAAATAGCAAGAGGTGATAATACACATCTATGTTGCACTCCACAAAATATTTGAAATTAGTGTATGGAATAATCCATATATTACACAGTATATTTTCTAAGGAAGACATAAAACTAGGTAATATGAATATTGACAACATATGTTGTTAACTACAGCATCATATTGGAAATTGATTTTGGTATAAAATGTAAGCCTATTATTGACCATTATTTCTACTCTGTTATAATGCATATTTTTATTATTTCCAAATAATACTATTTTCCATTTATAGTAGTAAATTGTCTAAATATGATGCAATGCATTTAACTTATTTGGGGATCATTAATTTGTAACTGTTCTATCTCTTTGACTAAGTTTCCAGGCTTTCTCATTTTGCATAAAGTTAGTAAAATTCCAGGCTCTGGTCTTCAGGATAGGGTTTCTTCATATCATATAAGCAGTGGTGGGATTCAGCCGGTTTCCCCCACTACGGCAGAACCGGTAGCTAATTTTTTGTTGCCCAGGCCCAGAATGGACTTTCAGAAACAGCATCCACACAGAGAACCAGTTGTTCCCATATTTGAATCCCACCACTGCCTACAATATAAGGCAGTGTTTTTCAAATCAGCAACTTTAAGACTGTGGACTTCAACTCCCAGAATTTCCCAACTACCATTCTGAAAGTTGAAATTCACACATTTAAAGTTGCCAAATTTGAAAAACACTATCAGGATTAAGGAGTATTTATTTTCACCTAGTGGCAATGAGACCATCACACACTTTTCGGATTAAAGAATGATCGTCTTATTCTACACGTGTCTCATCAAGAATTGGAAAAAAACAACATGCAAACAAAAAAGCATGTTGAGCTGTTGGAACCAGGCCTCCTAGGAGACTCTGTAACTGAAGGAATGACTAGAATGCCCAGAGGTGAAAGAAAAGGCCAAAGAAAAGGGAGTGGGTCAGAATGGTTGGTGTGAACAAGTTTCACATTTTTACAAGCCAGGCTTTAGGAGGTTTGGATTGTGAGCTGGCCATGCTGGAAGAGTGCTAGAAGCATGAACCAGTAGAAAAGGTGTTGGCTGAATTTTGTACTTGGTGCTGATCTTCCTGTTATGGAGCTGCTTCTTTTTGGACAGAATATAGGATGATCTTTCTTTGGACCTGGCACTCATCACCTGGGGTTGGCTGAAGGAGAGGTCCAAAGTTACCTAGTGGCAGTTGAGTTTGCTGCATTTCCATCTTTGCACTGCAGCTCCCTTTTGGTGACCTTTTTTTTCCAGTTCCAATCAGTGGTGATTGGCTCTTTGCTATGTGGGATACTGCAAAGGTTTGGTATGTTCCTATTTAACATCAACATGTAATCACTAAATGTGCATAAGACCGTGGGGTGAGATATCATCAGTTTGCTGATGATACTGAATTGTACATCTGCACCCCTGACAAATTAAATGATGCTTTGAACATCCTATTCTGGTGTCTTGCGGTTATGAAGTTCTGAATAGGGAGCAACAGGTTGCAAATGAACCCTGAGAAGACTGAATGATTTTGAGTTTTAAGGCCTCCTGGTTCTGAGATTTTACCTTCTTGATACTAGATGAGGTTGCAATGCCCCAGATTCTGGGCAATCTGGGGGTCCTCCTGGAGTCACAACTCCTACTCAAAGAGCAGGTGGTAGTCATGATGAGGAAATTCTTTGCATAATTTAATACTGTGTGTCACTTGTGCCCATTCCTGGATGAAGGAGCTCTACTCTGAATCACTCATGCCCTGGATACCTCCAGGTTGGACTACTGCATGGTAGTAGGATATCCAAGCAATTAGGTGTGTCTTTGGTAGACTCTGATGGCCATATATTATACCCTCTCCTGCACAGAGTTGCAGGAGAATACCTGTTTGTTTATGGGTTTAATTCAAGGTTCTTGTGCTGATCTTTAAAGCACAAAGTGGCAGAGAACCAGGTAATCTCCCAATTTTATTCACTCATTCTACCAGATCTTATGTATGCATATGTATATGTATACATATTAGTGTTTATTCACAGATTCCATTTAGAAACCAGGTGACCTAGTTGGGACAGTGAACTTCGAATATGAACAATTTTAGAATCTTAGTTAAGTATTCCCTTCTCCATTAAATACTAACTCTTTTCCTGACAGATGTGGTCACTGGAATTTTGTTACATGTAATGTAAGATTAAGAACTGCTCTGCTGAATCATATCATTTCCCATATAGTCAGAAATCCATGGCTCTGAGAAGTAGCATATGAAGAAAAGAATCCTCCGATGCCATTCTTCCTAACAACTGATATTCAGAAAACAGCTTTCTCCTTTCCTATAAGATCGTATCTAGACCAGAAGAAAAACCAATGGCCATTGATGGCCTCATCCTCCATTAATCTTGTTAATCACCTTTTAAAGCAGCCATCTCTGATAACCTGATGTTATTACAGTGTTATTTTAAGCATGTACACACTTGGGTTATTTCTTGCACATTGAGAATAGCAAATCATTCATTTATCTTCTTTGTAATCTTTTTATTCTCTTAGAATATCATTATTTCTCTTCCTGATCAGTGGGCATGTGCCTATCTAGCCAGTTTTCATGCTTCTGATATATTTTATGAGCTTTTAAAGTGATTTTTTTTAGGCTTGCAGTAAGATGAATAATAATTACATGGTCTCAAAATATTATTCATTTTATCTTGCTCAGACATGACAATATGCTGTGCACATATTGTACTTATTTTTGTTGATTCTTTTGTGATGTCCTTTCTCAAGTATCCATTTTTGTTCTAAAAAAAGAGTAGCTGAGCTTCAAAACTGGCTGAAATGAAATTGCTCACGATCTTTAAAGAAGGATTAAAGTGTAAATATCTATGATATATATCCTTCACTTATAAAGTTTAAGAGAGTTGAAGATACACACAATTGTCTATTTTATAGCTACATTGCTGCTCATCTCTCTAACCTATGAGAGTGAGGAGGATACTAGCAAATATAAATAGTCAATAGTAATAAGAAATAACAGTAACATAATAGCAAATGACAATAACAGAATCCTGAAATATACTTATCCTCGTAAAGGTACTTCTCATTAGTTTACAGCTTGGAAAGTTCTTGAAATTCTTTTTGTTTATGCCTTCTTGTAGCATGGATTTTACACAATTCAACATTTGTAACACTCAGTTCAGTCAAGCATTTTCTATGATGCCTGAGAATAAAAAATAATAATAATTGACAAATGTCTATTCTGCTTAAGAACAGTTTTAGAGGCACTGAGTTTACTCTTTATGTTGAAGCCTTTAAATTCCTTTCCTTTTAACTATTTGTTGGTTAGGATTATCTAAACACTTACTTTGCCAAGGAATTTTGGCTGAGCTCTCAGGTTAATTCAGTTTCATTTGGTCACCATTTTTTATACTCATTTCCAGAAATATTTTTGCTTCTCTGTAGTGCACAGGACATATTATTAGCATAAACCTCCTGTCCATTGTTTTTTCATTCAAATGGGGAGATTCCCATCAACAGATTTTCCACTTGGTTAAATACTGAATCTAAAGTCTTATCCCATATCTTATGCAAAGTAATCTTGAACACCATAGTTCAGTTTTCAATGTCTCACCAAATTGTTGGTTTTGGTATTACCAAGATCTTCAGGCATATCCAACAAAGTTTGTACTGTTTTCTTCAATGTACATTGTCAATGAAAAAAAAATAAAGTTGTATATTTCTAATTCTGTTTCAGATTTATAGCCTAGAGATCAAAGAGTAGTATATGACATTAGGTTTTCCAAAAAAATCTGCAATCAAGCAAGAAGTAGGAACCTGTTCCCTCTTTCTTCAGACTATGTTGGCAAACATTAATTTCCCCAATTATCCAGGTTAAGCCTTCTTACAAGTCTTATTATAAACAAGACATTTAAATGTTGCTTCTAAACATTTTTGTTCATATCAGAATATAAGTAAGTAACTCTAAAGGGAAAAAAATGTGTGGGTTTCTTTCTCGGTAATGTTTGATTTCAAATACCTCACTTGCTTTTATAGTTGAAACAGCAAGATTCTACCCTAACTTGTCGTATTTTATGACATAATATTATTATCAATTACATCTGTGGATCAGTTTTGACTAGGGATTGTTGCAGCTGCTTTGGCTAATTAGATAAACAAATCTGAAGAAGAAAGGGATACTCTCAGCAAATTTTAAAGAAAGCATACATATTATTCCAACATTCACTGGCAGAACTAAAAGTACATTTGTAGCTCAATTTCAATAGCAGAAGACCCTTGAATTATCAATAGAAAGGAGGAAAGGAAACCCAATTTGGATGGAGACAATGCTGTAGGTAGAGAAGTAGATCCCCCTCCCCTTCTCTCATACCATAATCCACTCCTTTTCCTTCATCACAGGCACAAAAAACAATTGCTAAGCATAGTGTGATCTTTAGCTTAGTCCTTATACTCTGCATACATTCTGTATATTCTTTTGGAGTGACTGAATAGATGTATCAAATTCAGCAAGAAAAATGAACTTAAGGGAGGGTAATCAAAGACCAAGATCCCAAAGATGCTTTTTCACAAGGCAACTGGACTTTCTTGATTTTTTTTTTTTGCAGACATTTCACTTCTCATCCAAGAAGCTTCTTCGGCTGTGACTGGATGGTGAGCTGAAGAAGTTTCTTGGATGAGAAGTGAAACATCTTCAAAGAAAAACAAGAAAGTCCAGTTGCCTCATGAAAAAGCATCTTTGGGATAATTATGAACTGGATGACTGATAAACTCCATAGACAAAGACCAGGATTATTCTAACTCCATACAAAGGGCAGAAATTCATATGCCAAAGTTTAAAATAAAGCTGAATGTCCCCTTGCATTTCCTCAAATTATATTTTAGGGGCCTGCAATTGTTTTTAGTATTTGTATTATAATTAGCTACCTTTTGTCTGTATTGTTCTATCCTGTGATTTGCTGGAGTGCAAGAAAAGATTTTCAAATATGTGAGAACATAAAATTGTTATCTTCAGCTAGTGCTCTAGAAGAGATAAATTAAATTTAAAAGGATTCTGACAGGTTAGGAAAGAAAATAGGCTTCAAATAACAAAAATTAGCAAAGAAAAATATAAACTTATTCACTTAGAAAACCCAAATGTAATGTACAGGGTAAGAAATATCCAGTTTGGCAATAGTACATGTGGAAAAGGTCTTAGAATAGCAGTTGGCTGTCATCTGAGCATTAGTTAGCAGCATGATAGAATTTCAAAGACAAAATGTTCTTTTAAGCTGCATCATCAGAAGCATGGTTCTAAATCATAAAAAGTAACTGGGCACCACATTTTTGAAGGAGGAAGTGGAATATATTCTGAGAAAAGTGATAAGAATAATCAGGGGACAGTACACTAAGACCTAGGAAGAGAGATGGAAAGAATTAAAATGTTTGGCTTTTATAAAATAAGCCTGAGGGAGTTATGATCGTACTTTCAAATAACTGAAAGGATAACACATGGAAAATGGCCAGAATGTGTTCATTACTACATTGTGTTCAGTGCAAGATGTGGGATAATGCAATTAAGTTACAAGGAAGCAACATTAGGAAAAAAATGGTGAATGCTAAGACCATTTCAGTGTTTAACCAATTATCCGGAAAGGTTGTGGGTTCCTCTGACCCATAAGTACCCAAATAGGGACAAGACACTCATTTCTGAGGATGTTTTAATTTGGATAACAGAGCATTAGACATTCACTCCTAAGATACCTTCTGTATAAAAAAATATTTCCACAATTTAATAACACGCATTTAGCCTCTCATGTAAGTTGGCTCAAAGACAAATCACTATTGAAATTTTTGGATATTTTTTTTTATCAAAATCATATCCTGTGTCATATAGGTCCACAATCTTCCAGAAAGTTATTCTCTATTAGAAAACAGTCTATCTTATAATATATTACAGGAAGAATTGGGATAATTTTTATCAAAATTAGAAACTGAGGAACACTGATTCAAACAAGTCTTTTTCTAGGCAGAATATTATCCTTGCAAGTAATTGTTTTAATCTCTCTTCCTTCATATAAACCATGTCTAGATCACAGACATAGTTGGACATTATTGGTAATACTGTGAATTAGATATACAAAAGAATACTTTGTCCTTTATATTTCCATTAAAAAAAACACCCAGTGACTGGGTTCAGGAATACATGAGAGGTAATACTGAGAAATAAGATGTTGAAGTGAGATGTTATTATGCAAATACACAAGAGAGCAAAATTAATGTTACTCAATCAACCTTCATTTACATTTCATAACTTTAAATTCACAAACTTAATATTCATATAAATTTTAATTACTTTCAAGTCAGATAAAAGTGAAAAAGACAATCCCTGCATACTTCTAATGAACCAGCAAGTTGTTCAAATTACTGAGCAAGATTAGCTAAGCCTGCCAGAATTTACAATAATTCATGCATTGCTGGTAGACTTTCCACAATGTTCAGACTATTTCCACAAATACTAGTGCCTTAATTATCTAATTAGATAGGATAGTTGCTCCAATTATAAATCTGATATTTGCCCTAGGAGCATAATTTCTCTTCCACACTTTTTTAAAAAGAAAAAAAAGATAGCCTTTGAAAAATACTTTCGACTCTTACATGGTTGGGTCCCAAACTGAATAACTTTACTTGATAATTAAGTCTTACAGAGTGAACTTGGCCTTCATTAATAGCTTTAAATCTAATATTTAGTATACCGATAGTTGGGCAGAAAGGCCAAATGAGAGCACGTCTAAGCTCACTAATGTACAAATGTACACATCACTCAATACTAGCTATTTTACCTTGAACAAATTAATATAGCAAAATAGTCCAATATAATTCAGGTTATAATAAGCAGAAAAGAAATTATAATATAAATCCAATAAGATATAAAATTTGTGTCTTGCAATTTTCTAGAGAAGATTAAGGAGCCATGGGCGGGAAGAAGTATTTTATCCTTCAGCATGCTCTTGAATTAGAAGAAGAAAACTATTGGATGAAATCCTACAGATGTGCAGCAATTCACATAGAATCCAAAAGCTATTCCTTATTTTGGACAATTGAATATTGAAGAATCAGAGTATTGTCATCTTATCCAATAATTTAATCATGGTCCCATTTTTATGCTGCATGACTAACATATGAAATGGCTGGAAAGAGAAATTTGGTGCGGAATATAGTTGCCATGGAGTAAGCATGTGGCTTCCTTGTAGCAGTTCATATTTTTAAACATTTTGAACATTCATATTTTTAAAATACTATTTCTATAATTTAGTGTTGTTTTCATAGCTGTCATTGTGTTTGGAGAAGCTTACTTGGCTTTTTAAGTTCCAGTGCAACTCTTAAGCCTGTATTAGGCTTTTCTATCACTGCTTGTATCTGTATGTCATTGGGAATAGTTGCATAGGTGATGCATTTAGATTTCTGCAAATGTTAATGTACTGGTTGAGGGCACTCAAATAGCAATGCACAGAACAGAAAGCCAAATTCATCAATCAGCACACAGGATGCACAACACACAGTTGGGATTTGGGAGGTGTGTGCATTAACCCATCTACAGCCAACCGCAACCTAGGCTTACCCAACAAACTCACATATGTGGTGATGTTTATGCACAGTTGCAAGCAACTTTATATCAAGCTTTGATGAAGTAAAAGTGATAAATCCAAGATACAAACATGGGAATGTATCTTAATTTGATTGAATTTAGTCTGATTGGCCCAAAGCTAAATAAATCACTGAGCAGATTTACTTCCAATCTCACTATTATGTTCCCAGCCCCCTTTATTGTGTTTTTCCCAATAAAGAAACAAATACGGATATTATCCCTATCCCTATCCCTATCCCTGGGCAATGGCTCAATGGTTAAGATGATGGGCTTGTTGGCTGGAAAACTGGCAGCCTGGATTCAACACCCAAGGGCCGCATGAGGGGCTGAGCTCCCATCTTCACCCCAGCTCCTGCCAATCTAGCAGTTCAAAAGCATGAAAATGCAAGTAGATAAATAGGTATCACTTTGGTGGGAAGGTAACAGCATTCCATGACATCATGCCGGACAAATGACCATGGGAATGTCTTTGGACAGCACTGGTTCAATCGCCTTGAAATGGAGATGAGCACCTCCCTGTGAATGACTAGTGGAGTAAAATCTGCAGGGATTCCTTTAGCTATGCATATACAAAATGCAGATACATGTATATATAATAATAATAATAATAATAATAATAATAATAATAATAATAATAATAATAATAATAATAATAATAATAATGTTGTAAAGGGCCTTGGAGATCATCTAATCTAACCCCTGCTCAGGCAAGAAACCTATACCATTTCGGACAAATGGCTGTCCAGTCTCTTCTTAAAAACTTCCAGTATTGGAGTATTCACAGCTTCTGGAGGCAGGTTGTTCCACTGGTTAATTGTTCTCACTGTCAGGAAATTTCTCCTTAGTTCTAGGTTGCTTCTCTCTTTGGTTAGTTTCCATCCATTGCTTCTTGTCCTGCCTTCAGGTGCTTTGCAGAAAAGCTTGACTCCCTCTTTTTTATGGCAGCCCCTGAGATATTGGAACACTGCTATCATATCACCCCTCGTCCTTCTCTTCATTAAACTAGACATACCCAATTCCAGCAACCGTTCCTTATATGTTTTAGCCTCCAGTCCCCTGATCATCTTTGTTGCTCTTCTCTGTACTCTTTCTAGAGTCTCAACATCTTTTTTACATCGTAGTGACCAAAACTGGATGCAGTATTCCAAGTGTGGCCTTACCAAGCATTGTAAAATGGTATTAACACTTCATGTGATCTTGATTCTATCCCTCTGTTAATGTAGCCTAGCACTGTGTTGGCTTTTTTGGCAGTTGCAGCACACTGTTGGCTCATATTTAATATATACAATATATATACAATACACTACATATACAATATATAATATATACAATATATATTTAGGTCTTTGGTTATTCGGGTTTTCTCCTGTGTAAAATTGGAATAACCAAAGACCTACAAACACCCGCGAAAACCTCAGAAAACAAATATATATTTAATATATACATATTTCATATATATAAAATATAATTTTTCCACCTTGTCCACTCAAACAACAAAGACACATCCCTTGCATAATCTGGACCTCCTCCCCTTTTTTTAAAAAAAAAATTAAACATGAGAGACCCTGAAAATAGAAAAAAAGTGCTCATTGTTTGTGTGCCTGTATATTCTATAGTAGTGACGGCGAACCTTTTAGAGACCGAATGCCCAAACTGCAACCCCAAACCCACTTATCTATCATCGGGTGCCAGTTGGGCGTGGCCCATTGTGTGGGTGTGGCCAATTTTGTGGGTGTGGCCAATTTTGTGGCCGTGGCCCATTGGGTGGGTGTGGCTGCCATGGTAATGGCAGACTGGGTGGGACTAAAAGTTCAATCAATCAATTCCAACTTTGCGAGATCTTTTTTTTCCTGTGAGAAGTTGAAATTGATTGATTGAACCTTTTTTTTTGCACCTGGCAGTGGAGGCCTAAAGCAAAAAGGTTTTATAATACCCAGCTGAAGTCCTAGGACTGGGGCGACGGTGTGCATGCCCACAGAGAGGGCTCTGCGTGCCACCTGTGGCATGCGTGCCATAGCTTCGCCACCACGGTTCTATAGCAACTGAGCAATGGCTTCTTCATTTCTCCATCTTTTCTTTCCAAACATCCAACATGATCCATTGGAAACTTACAGATATTTCATCATTTTTAGTATATTTGCTTATCCATTTTGAAATATGCACATGGTGTATGTTCAAGAAAAAGAAATAATAATAATAAAATTTAGGTTAAAATATATGAAATCACATCAGAATTGCTTTAAATGTGGATGTGTTTTACATACATACATAAAATTGTGTAGGAATCGTCTAACCTGGTTAAGGACCAAATCTCAAGCTCTAGGAATTATCCAGTCTGGTGTAAGTTATTCCAGAGGTAGCCCAATCTGATTTGATGTTTTGTTTCAGGATAAAAATTTTGAAGGAACAAAACTCAAAATGTTCAAATTCTAACATAGAAAGACAGAAATGAAAATAACCTTCTGGTTCTTTTGCATGATGGGATGCTACAATTTTCTGGTTTTTCAACAAGATGGGATGAAATTTCCAATCCCCTTTAATAAATAAATACCCACTCACTGAAGTCTTTTTTAACTGTTGGTTTGAAGTAGAGTCAGATACATTGTGCAGGATTAATATGGAATTCTGCTTCAGATAGATAAAATGGCAGCAGATGAGATTACCAAGCTCTTTCTGATGAGAAAATGGATTTATCACACAAAACCCCACCTCTTCCACTCTTCTTCCTCTCATCATTACATCCTTTATATTGCTTTACACAAAATATTTAAAAATGCCACCACCCCCTTGCCACAATTTTCTGGGAGCTAGAGCCATAGAGTAACAGAGTTGGGACTTTGTAAAGACCAACATACAAAATGGAATTAGTCACCTCATCCAAACTAAGTGAAGCTTGTAAATTACCCAAATTTGCCTCAGGACCAAATCTGATGTGACTTTTAATGTGCACAATGTGTCAACTCTACAAGGGGGAGGGGGAAATGGTATTTCTGGTAGTCTAAACATGAGCAACTCTTGTGGGAACCAAGGTCATTCCTATGCTGGAGGGGAGGAGGAAGATTGCTAAGTCAGAAAGCCTGCCAAGGTATTCTATTGGGTAGTATGAATAGAGTGGTAGGAATTGTTACATTGTATTACTTTGATTCTTAGAGGGAAAGTCTGAACATGTCAATATTATGTATCCAATAAACATGATCTTTGAGGAACTTTCTTGCCTCAGAGTTCTGATTTATTTGGTCTTATTGATCAGAACCTTGACACAATGCATTAATAATGCTGGAGCACTAACTGCATTGCACAGTGCAGTTAGTGTGTGAGAGAGAAAGGGGGACATCTAGAGCAGTGATGGCGAACCTTTAAGAGACTGAGTGCCCAAACTGCAACCCAAAACCCACTTATGCATCATCGAGTGCCAGGTGGGTGTGGCCAATTGGGTGGGCATGGCCAATTGGGTGGGCGTGGCTGCAGTGGTAAAGGCAGACTGGGTGGGACTAAAAGGTTCAATCAATCAATTCCAAATTTGCAAGATCTTTTTTTTGAAATTGACTGATTGAACCTTTTTTTTTTTTGCACATGGCAGCAGAGGCCTAAAGCAAAAAGGTTTTATAAAACCCAGCTGAAGGCATAGGACTGGGGCAATGGTGCGCGTGCCCATAGAGAGGGCTCTGAGTGCCGCCTCTGGCACCCGTGCCATAGGTTCGCCACCACTGATCTAGAGAATACCTACAGACTGGAAAGCATATTGGGTTAATTTGTGTATAAAACTAAATGATGGTTGCCTGTCAAGTTTAAACTTTTACTCAAGTTACTTGCAGATTGCTGGAGCAATACTAATACTTGACTATTGGTATATGAAATACTTGGTATATGAAATATATGCTATATGGTGCACTTCAAATATACAGTATATTCCAATTATTCTTGTTTTAGACTAATAACTTTAGCTAATGTGGAAGCAAGATAAAGTCAGTAACTCAGTATTCTGTTACTTGGTTTAAGGTACTTAGGTATATCCACGTGGTATATATAGAATACTAATTATTATAATGTAGATGTAGATGTGAAGGTAAAGGTAGAGATAGATGGAGGTGAATATCAATTGATAGATAGATGTAGAGGAGAGGAGAGAAGTTTGGTGTAATGGTTAAGGCACCAGGCCAGAAACCAGGAGACCCTGAATTCTAGTCCCACCTAAGACACAAAGCCAGTTGTGTAACTTTGGGCCAGGCATGCTCTCTATCAGCCTTAGAAAAGAAGCAATGGCAAAGCACTTCTGGAAAAAAAAAAAACCGTGTCATGAAAACTTGTTCAGGACTTCCGGTGGATTTTGCGCGCGCGATGGCGGCTACTTTCTAGCCGTCTCTCCTGGGTAAGTGTAAGAACCGCTATGAACAGCAGACACCAGCTGTTCAGCGGTTCAAAATCCCCCTCCCGGGCAAAGGGGGGGGTAGAGAGTGTCTGAATAGTGGTAGAGCCTCTTTTGCACCCCCCAAGTTTTTTTGGGGGGGGTGAAAGGAGTGCTCCCACGGAGTTCAGACTTGTCTCCGCTTCCCAGCTGTTTTTGTCCTCAGGGACAAAACGAGCCGCTGCAAACACCTCCGTGCTTAAAGAGAACTGGTGAGTTTTTTTTTATAAACGGACAGAGCTGAGTAGAGGATTTAGTTTTTGCTTTCTTTGATTTATTTGGATTTTAAGTTTTAAGACTTGCTTCTATTTTTATTCTCTCTTTTTATTTTTTTTTTCTTTGTTGAAAGGGAAAGTAAAATGGCGATCGGCAAATCTCTCGGTGTTTTTTTTTTTTTTTGAAGTTAGAATGCTGACCGGCAGGCTTTTTGGTGTTTCTTTTTCTTTCCTTTCCCTTTCCCTTTTTATTTTCTTATGATTGGAATGGTTGTTTTTGGTATCTCTAAGTATTTTTTTTTTTGGAACAGACTTTTTCTATTTAATTATTATTATTTTTTTTTTCTTCTCCCTTCTTTTTATTGTAATGACTCTTTTTTGAAGGACTTTTTTCTGTTTAATTTTTTGCAATTTTTAAGAAGGAGTAAAGCTTTTTTTAATTCTTTTTCTCTTCCTTTTTTTTTTCTTTTCCCTTTTTTCTTTTTATTATAATGACCTTCTTTGGAGGGAGTTATGATTTTTGAAGGAATTTTTATAATTTTTTAAGAAGGGCTAAAGGTTTTTCTTTAAGATGGCTCCAAAGCGTCCAGGGATTTCTACAGCTTCTAAATCAACAGTTTCACCCTCTTCTGGGGGTCAGCTAATAACTATGAAGGATTTGCAAAACATGATGGGAGATGTTATAATTCAAATTAGGGCAGAAATGAAAAAGATTTTAGAGGAAAATAATAAGATCTTGAGACAAGATTTTGTTTTGGCTTTAGAAGGAGTTGCTTCTGTTCTTGAAAAGGTGAACTCCCATGTGGAAGAGGTAGCTGAAAAAGTGGACATAATGGAGGGGAAAATTGAAAGTATGGAAAAAGAAATGGAAAATGAGATTCTTATGCTTCAATATGGACAAATGGAATATGCCTTAAGAATCAGAGGCCTGGAAGAGTCTTTGCAAGAAGATTTGAAAGAAATGGTTGCAAAGGACTTTGCATTGATTTTGAATAAAGAAAAAGAGGGAATACTTAGTGAAATTGAAAAATTATTTAGGGTTAACTCTGTGGTGGCAGCACAGAAGAATCTGCCAAGAGATGTGGTAATTTACTTTGGTAAAAGATCCTTACGCAATCAAATTGTGCAAGCCTATTATAAGAAGAGATTTCAAATTGCTTCACAAGATGTCATAATTTTTAAGGAGATCCCATCTAAAATTTTAAGAAGAAGAAAGGAGTTTGCTTTTCTAGTAAATGAACTTAAAAAGAGAAAAATTCTATTCAGATGGGATATTCCGACTGGAATGGTGGTGAACTACCTGGGGACATGTCATAGACTTAATACTGTTTCTCAAGCAAAAGATTTTTATACTTCGGTCCTGGGGGTATGTGCATCGCCATCTATTAGGTCTCAACAAGTCCAGATTGAGGAGCAGAAGACAACTTGTGTAGCACATAACTCCAAAGAAAAGCAGCAACAGAAGAAGGTTAAGGAAGTTTCATATTCAGCGGTCTCTGAATCTCTGGGAGATGTTGGACCTACAAAGTCTTTGGAGCAATCTTCAAGGGTGGCTCTGGGAGAAGTTAGACCTACAAAGTCTTTGGAGCAATCTTCAAGGGTGGAATTGCTGCCTGAAATCGAAATTGGGAAATTTCAGCTTGAGGGGCATCAACAAGAGAGGAACGGGCAGAGGATAACTTGTACAACTTACAACTGTGAAGATCAACACAAGGAGGAATTCACTGAGGAAGTTTTACAGGTATCGGTCCCTGAGACTTGTGCAACATATAAATGTAAAGAAAAAGTAACATATAAATGTAAAGAGAAAGACCAACAGAAGAAGGAGGTTGAGGAAGTTTCACAGGTACTGATTCCTGAGCTGGTGGGTCAACCAGGACTTACAAACTCTTTGGAGCGATCTTCAAGGGCAGAATTCCACGCATTTTTTTCGATGCTTGCGGGCAAGAGAGACCGATATGGATTGTGCTTATAGTAGATGCAACTGGCTATTAGATAGAAGATTATGGATATTGAATGAAAATTTTAGATAAGAAGTTTGGGTTCATAGTGGGTGCAACTGGTTATTGGACAGAAAATTATGGACATTGAATGAGAACTTTAGACAAGAAGTTTACTATTGAGATTGTGGGAGAAGTAAAACTTATATCGTTTTTGGAAAATGTCTTATGTAATGTCTAAATATGTGTTTTGGGATAATAATATATTTCAGTTTTAAGTTTTAAACCTTTAATGATAATATTGTTTAAACCTGTGTTTTGAAGGGATTATAATTTGTTTATTTCAGTGAGGGGATTCTAATAAATTTGTGTTTCGAAGGGAGTATAATTTGTTTAAGTTTCAAGTAATGCTTAAATTTGGTTTTTAAATATTATTATTAATATTTCTAAGAGAAAATAATTTGTTTAATTAAATGTCTAGATTTGTTTAGGAAAGAAAGTAATGCTTAAATCTGTGTTTTTGGAGAAAGTTTATATAGAATGATGATTGTATTTAGATTTGTTTAGGATTTAAAAGTGTTTCAAGCTTTTAAATATTATTATTAATATTTTTAAGAGAAAATAATTTGTTTAACTAAATGTGTCTAGATTTGTTTAGGATTTTTAAGTTTTTTTTTTTTTTTGGATAGGTGAGAAGATTATGAAGATTGAAGGAAATATGTATTTACTTTAAGTTTTCTAAGAGTATTTAGTTTTAATGGTACAACAAAGGTTTATATGTTTATTTTTTTGTATTAGGATAAAGAAAGAGGGAGAAATTAGATTTTACATTATAGCTATAGATATTCAAAGAAAGTAATGTTTAAATTTGCGTTTTTGGAGGGAGTTTATATAGAATGATGATTGTATTTAAATTTGTTTAGGTTTTAAAAGTGTTTTAAGTTTTTTTCTCAATTAAGCCTGTACTCAGCTCTGGGAAGTCTAGGGGAGGGTTTGGGAGGTTGGGGAGGAGGGGGGTGAGGTAGGGTTGGGGGGGGGTATGGGAAGGGGATTTGTTTTTGTAAAAATTTAAAAATTTTCAATAAAAAAAAAAAAAAACACTTGTTCAAAAAGTCTCTGAGAATAGGACATAATTGAATAGAAGAAGATAGAGAGATAGAAAGAAAGAGATAGAAAGAAAGACAATCAGAGGCATTAAGCCCTGATTATTTCTCTTCCAACAATTATGTTTGAGCAAATTATCACAAATTGAAATGTATTTGATTTGCTTATCCCAAAGTGGATAGACTTTCAAGTCATATTGTAAGTTAAAAACAATTTTCTTTACCTGATTTTACCCACTTTAATTCTCAATGGTGCTAACACTCTCATTTATATTTATAATGTACCAAAATGTACCATCTGTCATGATAGCTGTGGGAGGCCAGATTACAATACAGAATAATATGATTCATTTTTAATAGAAATCACTACTGGTTAATTATAATATGAAGTGTCTTTTGGAATTGGAGCAATTATTCTACTGGCATTTTTTAAGCAAGTAAGTCCTGCAGGCTTGTATTCTCTTTTGTCATCTCCAACTTTATTGAAAATAGCACAGAGTGATACAAAATTAGCTTCCCTCTCCCAGTTTTGAAGCATAGTTTTTGATTTCTCCAAGTGAGTGGTAATTTCCATGTAAACCATTCACACTTGGGTGACTTCATTGACTTTCACTATATTTTCTGCTCTCACAGAGGATGGGATCTCAAGTGTAAGTATTCAGCCATGACGGCTTCCTTTTTCATCTACTCTGTATTACTTCCATTGTTTCTTTGGTATCTTTGAGAGGTGAAGCCTGACTCCTTTTTCTTTTCACATACCGGGGTTGGGGTGGGTGGAGTCCCATTTATTCTGCCCCTGTTGTAATTGCAAGAGCTAATACATGAGTAGCATAGATAGAAATAAATCAAGCCGAAATCTAAGGACATTCCTTCCTGGGACAGAAATGAAACTTCCTACCTTACTGTCCCTGCAATGAGGTCTTTATAACAAAGAGATATGCTAAGGTTATAGCAGAAATGACTTCTGTTTGCCAGATCACCATAAAATATCATTATGCAATAGAATATGTATAATTCTATTTGAGAGCTCTTTTTTTCACAATGAAAATCATTATATCCCTGGAATGTTTTTATCTAACACTTTAGGTAATTTATTAATAGTTACAGTAAAAAATTTCTACTTTGTAAAGCTGGGCTAGGAGGGAAATAGCGCAGGAAATTATATGAGTCTAGGAAGACTTTTTTCCCTCATTTTTTTTAAAGTCTTCTGATTCAAATTTGCTATAGCTGCCCAATTCCAATGGACTCTGGATGGAATACAAAACCAAAAATAACACATAAAACCAGATAGATAAAACATCAAACCACACAGACAGTCCAGATTAAAATGATCTCATAAACAACACAAATCAAACCAGACAAGGGCCCCAGACATACAACAATACATTGATACATCAACCTCAGGCCTAGGACAAAAGCCATTTTTCAGAGGTTTGCAGAATCTTAGAAGAGAAGGGTCAGTTCTTATCTCTTGAAGGACATTATTCCAGAGGGTAGAGAGTGCAACAATTAAGGCACACTTCCTACATACAAGTTAACTATGTTTAATAGAAGGGACCTGAAGTAAACACACCCATTTAATTAGAACGTACCAGATAAGTAGAAACAATTGGAGATAAGCAGTCCATCAGATATCCAGACTCTATTCCATTCAAGGCATAGGTAACAATCACCATCTTGAATCACATTCAGAAGCTAAATGGTAATCAGTGCAACTCATGTAACAGTGGTGCAAGACACCTGTTATATCTCATTCCACTGCATTTTGAACAGCATTTTGAATGGTTACAGTTGCCATTCATTCTTTAAGCAGCTGTTGCAAATACAGAAGGACCCTCAAGCTGCATACCAGTCTTCAAAGGGGAAGAGCAGCCCCATCCAAAACCAACCATGGTAACACCTCCAACCCTCGGAAGCCAAACAGCTGCAACTTATCAGGACTGAGCCAAAGTCTGTTCTGCCTTATCCAGACCTGAAAAGCTTCCAGGTACTATTCAATAAATCAGCAGCTTCGTTTTTGTAGCTTGGGAGCAAGCTGTGCAGTGTACTCATAACAGCAAACCTTAAATTGGTAGATGACCTCACCTAGTGGTTTCATGTAGATATTAAAGAGGTTAGGAAGAGCATGGAACCCTGAGTTGCCTGACACCTGAGCAGCCATGGATGCAATCTGTCCCAATCTGTCAGCTCTGGCTGCTATGGAAGGATGTGAGCTAATGGAACACAATGCCTCCCACCCCTACCTCTGCAGTTAATTTACTGTAGAACATGGTGTCAAATTGACGGCCCGTGGGCCAGATGCATCATCCAGAAGCTGCACTCACCCCATTGCCGGCAATGGCAAAACCATTCTGATACGTTGCACGACATCATGTGATGTCATGAGTTTGACATATCTGCTGTAGAATGATTCTATAGTCAAGAATATCAAAAGCTGCTGAGAGATCAAGGAGGACTATGATCAACCAAAGGTTATTAATAAATGTGACCAATGTTAACTCCATACTATACCCTGGTCTGAAACTAGGCTGAAAGAGGTCTAGATAATCTATTTACTGCAAGATCCTCTGTAGCTACCATCCAACCATCTTTTCCACAACCAACTCTCAAAGAGGTTGAAACCACATGAACCCATACTGTGGCCACCTCCCAGACTGCCTTAATAACCCCAAAAAGTCCAGGATCTAGCTCCAACCCCCCAACCCATCCCAAGTAGGGACTGGGTCATCTTAGAGAGGATTCTCAGTAGATATCTGCTAATGCACTATGGACAGAGAAATAGCAATGTTTTGCCAGCCTAATTATCATATGGACACTTACTCATATTCTGTAGTTATTTACAACTACCAGAGTCAGTTTGATCTAGTGATAGAGGCTCAAGGCTAGAAACTGGGAGGCTCTGAATTTAGTCCTGCCTTAGGCATAAAAGCTTGCTGGATGGCTTTGGGCTAGTCATTCTCTCAGCTCAACTCACAGGATTGTTGTTGTGGAGAAAATAGAAGGAGAAGGAACATTAGGTATGTTTGTTTTCTTGAGTTACTTATAAAATTAATAAAGGTGGGAAGTAAATAAACAAAAGATGTTTTAGCAGTGTGTTAGACAAGTGGACAAACAATTCATTAGATGAACCTGAAATTCCTGGTCCTTTCACTATCCAACATGCAGTTGTGATTTTTCTTTGCCTGGTATAAAAGTTGATGCCAAATGAAGTCCTTGACAGCAGATGGGACTTCAATAAAAACTGGTCCTGTTCATTATCTGTCAATCTTTTCTCACATTTGCTTACCATAGTTTTCCCATATCATTAATAAACATAGTAATTAACTATGTAGCTAATATGTTAATTGAGGAATTGGTAGTTCTGTGATTAAATTTGATGTTCCTGGGCTAACAATGACAGTATTATCAAATATCCAAATCAGGTTCAAAAACTTGGCTTATTTTCAGCATGAAGTAAAGATCTTGGTATTCACCTAATTTGATGTTAATGACCATACTTTGTTCTTTTTAATGTGAGTTTATTTTTTTTAGTTATTATAATATGTTAATTAGTTGAATCTAAGCTGGGGTCATTCATATAGGGTGTATATTTGTGTATATTTTAATAAGGAAGGAAAAGAATTTCCAAATTCACAATTACATATGGTAAGATTGTAAGGAGTATTAATGTTAAGAGGTCCTTGGTGCTTACTGAGCTTGTTTGTTTTCTTGCAGATGTTTCATTATCCAAACTAGGTATTTATTTATTTATTTATGAGACTTATATACCGGTTTAAGTGCAAGCACTCTCTAAGCGGTGTACACCAGTAAGCAATGTATATATATATATATATATATATATATATATATATATATATATATATATATATATATATATATATATTTACATTGCCCCCAACAATCTGGGTCCTCATTGTACCTACCCCGGAAGGATGGAAGGCTGAGTCAACCTTGAGCCGGTGAGATTTGAACCGCTGACCTGCTGAACACAGTCAGCTAAAGTGGCCTGCAGTACTGCACTCTAACTGCTGCGCCACCTCGGTGCAGTGCTAATCATCAGTGCTAATAAGGAGTGGGGTTTCCTCTCAGTGTATATTCTAGTGACTTGCCCTGTCAGTATTGGTGGGAATGGTCTTGGCCCAACCAAAGAACCTCCAAGACCACTCCCACCAACACTGAAGGTAAGCAAGTAAAATTTAAATTGAGAGCAAACCCACTCCTTACTAGCCCTGATGATATTACCTAGTTTGTGTAATGAAATGTCTGCAAGAAAACAATCAAGCTCAGAGAGCACTAAGGACCCCTCATTTCAATCCTGAGATACAATTATTCTTTTTTAATAGTATTAATGTTGTAAAACTATGTACATTCATTTGAGTAAATCTCTAGAGACACACATCAGACTTTTTTTGTTAGAAATTCCATGAACATGTTATGTTTGATTCCAAGAAAACTTGCTTACTTTACTGATTTCAGTTTGTTTCAGTTCTTTTGCATCATTTTCAAAACGCAGGTTTTCAAAACATAGTTATAATGCAGTCTTATTCAGTTACAAGGCATGAAACAATGGGGGGGGGAATGGGATGAAGATGATTAGGAATATTAAAATGTTCCCTTACTTTCCTTAGAAAAGCTTAACAGATGTATATGGGGAAAGTGTTATTAGATACAAGGTTAGGATTAGGTGGATTTATTTTTACATTGTTAATTGTATTGTTTCTTAAAGGTTATGTGAGCTGGTGAAAGCTGTATTATGTACACAGAAGCACAGAAAGATGGGGTAGTGGTGAGAACATCCTAGTAAATTTTAATCTTATTCTTCTTTTTTCTTTACTTACTATATTTACTACAATTCTTTTGCTCAAAACAGCAGTGGAAGTCTCTTTGCTTTCCTTGTCAGACAGAATGCTTTGCTAATTGTCATGGTGTCGAGTGAAAAACAAAAATATCAGAAATAAATGTATTATACAGGACATGCATAATAAGCACACTTCTCCTATCTCCCTGAACAAAATGGTGTAATGGAAAATAATCAATTCAGACAGTGCAGTCATTCCCAGCAGAAGGTACCCAAACAAATGGAGCAAGGTAAATACAATAGCAACATTGTGTCAGGTCTGCCATTGTAAACAGTTCAGCCTGCTTTGCTTCTCTGGCATCCTGCCATAAAATGAGGAGGGAGGGAGAATGGGAATGTGGGAGTGAGGGATTACAGGAACCAGAGGAGCCAATCTGGAACAGAGCAGTGCATCCAAAGACATAAGTGTGAAAACGGAATGCAAACTACACCAAAGAAGTGCCAAACCTTAAAGCTGCTACCAACATACCAAATTAGAATACTATTGGAAATTTATGAACTTGTCAAGGGGGGAGGGTCCAGGAAATGGGAAAAGGTAGGTTTTGAATGGGAATATTCAGATCCAGCTTTGCTTGCATTGTAATCACATGGCTTTAGTAAAAGTATACCTTTCACTAGAAATAGAGTTGAGGGTCTTTTTTCCCCTAAATTTCCAAACTGGGACAAGCCTGAGATATTGTATTATCCTTTTGATTATTAAGTGGTACCAGAAAATCTGTAGAAGGGAAAGGACTCTCTCATTAATTTGAGAAGGTGTCTTAAATTGTGCAGGAGTCTTGCTTTTAGTTGTAGAAGCATTTTGCACGTCATCTTATGTGGCAAATTGAGTGTATTTGCTCTCAGAAGGAATTTCAACTTTGATTAGAAGCAGAATACATACCAAATTTCTACTAGCTGTCTCCAGTATAACAGCAGGTTGTGAAACTAGGGGAAGCGAAATAACTGAAGTCCTTCCTGTGTTAGCAAAGCACTCAGTGTCTTAAAAATATACTTAGGATTGGCATTGTCCTTCCCTGCCTTTTACATTTCCAACAATTTGTTTGGCATAATCTCTTTCTCTGATGTTCGCACCAAAGTCATTATCATCAGCACTGCAACAGGGCTATTTATAATGCCATTAACAGGAAAGCTTTGAGAGGACATGCCAATTTATTCTCCTCCTTTTTATCTCTCCTTCCACTTTTCTAGGCACTTGCTTAAGAATATTTTTCAGCCCAAAGGACCTTTTCTTGTATTTAGAAAGACTCAAAGGAGCAACATGGTTTCCTGAATTAGTCATGAATGACAAGGTTTAGCTGCTAAAAGAATATTTCTCACCCAGGGAGATCAAAGTGCTGGCCTTAAAGTCATGCATTGTTCATGTGGTAAACATTGTCTTCAAGGATATATGTTTTAGTGTTGTATATTATATATTATGTTGTGTTGTTATATGCTGCAATCTGTTGATCTAACACTAAGGTCTAGGGGTGAATATTTTAAACAGAGACTGAAGTTAGACTCAATTCAGACAATTAAATCCCAATTCAGACAGAAAATCCATTGGTTGATTTCAATTAATTATTGTCTCTCAGCTTAGTCCATCTGACAGATATATTAAAATGGAAGTGAAGAGAAGTAGGTATACTGTGAAAATGTCATGGATATGCATACTGCTCAGATCCCTAATCCTTCCATTCTTTCTTTTTATCTATGTCACCCCCACCTCCAAAAAGCCACCTGTTTTAAAATTGTCATATCAGGCAGGAGTACCTAGTGACTTTCTTGAACTTCAAAATAAGTAAACACCTAGACTAGATTCAGAAGTTAAACCCAAATATATTTCCTACCCCCACCCCAAGTTATCTACTTAGCTATCAAATGGAAGAAAGTAATCGCTTCCACATTGTTGCTAAGAAAGTCACACAGACATATCCAGGAATCAAATTCCACTCAAGACAACTTCTTTTTAATGTATTTTAAAGTATTTTGCTAGAATAGTATTAACCCTGTGTCCAAAAACAGCTGAGTTATCACCTGATAGGCAGGCTCCATTTGGAATGGAAATACTTTTATTCTTTAGCACCTTACATATTAAAATTCTTCTTCACTGTTGTTCTATATTCCTAATTGACCCATAGAATGAATCCCTTTTAAATTTAGTCACTCTGCTGTGGATTCTTGTAGAGTTACTGTTTTAGGTTTTCTTTTGAAAGTTTCCCCTATCAGGTGATTAGGGAATTGCATGGAAGAAGTTACTTAACTGAATTCTCCAATTTTCTACATAGTATGCCAGGTATTTAATATACAGGTGTTTAATATCTAAGGTGCTAATCTCCTTTCTTAATCCTTTAGCTTGTAAAAATTAAGTTCCAGGAACTTACATCACAGGGAAGAGTGTATGCAAAGTGCTTTGATTTTCTTAAATCAATGGTGGCTTATAAAATTAATCTGACTGGCTTGTTTATTCAAAAATTGGTTTTCAGGTGATTGACAACAATGATCTTTGTAATTTAGAAAAGAAAATTAAAGCCTGACAGACTGATGGCAGCCATGGCTATGAGAGCACTCCTTATTACAACCTCATATGCATATAAAGTAGATGGCAAATTTCAGCTAGTACATAAGTAAGTAAATAGTAAGCAGGTAGGCAGTTGATAGAGGTACTTTGTCTTTATGTTACAGAAAAGTTTGTGTGTCAGTTAAAAATTTAGATAACTCTTACATTTAAGTTAACATAACTTTCAAGCATGAGCAAGCCTGCAGAATCTCTAACCTACGGGCCAATTCAAAGCTGTCGTGATTGCCTATGATGGATCTAGATCCTCACTAGTTCCTCACCAATAATCTATCATTTCATGATGCATACCTTCTCTAAAACTGTACTTCCCCCTCTCTTTCCTTTTTGTGAAAGGCAAAATGTCTGCATTTCCCTGTGCATTGAGGTATATATGCAAGAATACATGTATATGAATGAGGAACATGTAACTCTTGGTGAGAAGGTCCCAACAGCAAGCCACACCAATTTTGGGATTCAATTCCATTCCAATTGTCCAGAGTAGATTTACAAGTGACAGGCAAGGCAGTGTAAATCAGATGAAGTGGATGTGGGGGAGTAATAGTTAAAATAAAAATTTTGATTTAAATCCCCAAATTTCTGAATAAAATATCCACCAAGGTTCTATCTTTAAATTGAGTTATTTAAAATATTTATAAATTCATCCTTATAAAGGGGGGGGGAGAGTCCTTCAGTATGTTCTTGTTGTTTGGTGTGATTTTGTTTTGGGGGGAGTCTGAATTACATTTAGCCAAAGCTGTCTACAGGTTTGATACCAGATCAAGGGTTGACTCTTTCTTCTTGTTTCTTCACACTTTCAGACCCATGATAAAACAAATGGTAGACATCCATGGCAACTAATTGAGATAACAGGTTATGGGGTGGGGAACTGTCATTTTTTTTCTTTTATTAAGAAGAATGGATTTGAAAACTTTTATCAAATTTCTCCAAAAGGATGGTGGGATTAACAAAACAAATTGAAAATCAAAAAATTAGAATTAGAGAAAAGCTTACTTCCCCGGATATTTATAAACTGTGGATATCATAAGTAGTCAAAATAAATACTTAAAAACAATGCAGCCAAAGACCAGTTCATTGTTGTTAGATCACTGATGCAAAGACAATTAGCCCAAAGGAAGATGTGAAGTTACACAGAACCTATTTGATATTCCTGTATTCATAGCCTTTAAAATATTGTTGCAGTTTGAGGATGCTTGTCTGACTTTTGCTCCCATTTAAAATGTATTAAATTCAATTGTGATAAGTAAAGGTAAAAGTCATTAATTTTAAGTGGAAGTCCAGACCCTATAATCAGGAGGTTAATTGTCCTGGTTTTATTTGTCTTCTATCATTTAAATATTCTCTGGTATTGACATTTTTAAATATAAGTTAGAAGTTTTCACTACTTTAAATTAATTAATTCTAAAAGTCATGGCAGTATTGCCTTCAACTCTTAAAACTAGCCATTACCTCTAATATCCTCACCAATTAATGGGTGTTTTAAAAGTAAAGTGTGTAATTGATCAAACAGTATTTAGGAGCTCCTTAAAGCAAGAGTATTTACAACATAGTAAAACATTTCCCACATATTAAATATTTCCACATTAATCTCTAAACATTGTTGATCTACTTCCATGATTATTAAAGAAATTGTATTTTCATGATGGAACTTTATTTAATGTATTGACTGTAAGATGGGCAGGATATATATTGAATGAATGAACGAATGATGGCCTTAATCATCAAAAGAGCATCCTGTGCATGCCTACTTAAAAGTAAGTTCCACTGAGCTGCATGGAAATTAATTTAAAAAAACCCTTAGGATTGTATTTTTTTGGTTGCAGTGTACATTTGCCTTTTTTTGGAGTATACTGATATTGAAATCATATTCACAAAGGCAGGAGGCAATCAAAAGGTGGATGCTTACATAGCTTCAACCAGCCTTTCACAATGGGAAAATAAATCTCATGCCATTAGTATTCCTAAGTAAGGTATTCATTCTAACTGTTGCAAATATGATTTTCAACTTCACAATATTAAACAATCACACTTATCCTAGATATATGTCCATCAGTATAAGCATATTATTATTATTTTATTAGTCCTAATATATATTTTCTATTACTATTTTGTTCTTTGGTGAAGAGCTCTGAGTTTGTTTTTTTTTTTAAAAAAAAAAAAAAAAACTGGAAGATTCTATGGCCTGAAAAAGTTTAAATATCTTTCCCCCAGCATAGATTTGATTTAATGCAGAGCAAGTACAGTAAGATAATAAATGAGTTTCATAACTGTTCTAACATCATTTTAACTGATCTTTTCTCCACTTAGTTATAATTCAATATTTTGATCAGGCAAGACATTTACTACATTCCATGTTTCCAGCATTAGGAATAATTAGTTGATTGTTGGCTTAATTCCTGTTTCAACATGATTACTGCACCCAGATAATAAAACAAATTAGATTCTCCTTATTTATTATCTACTTGGCTGTAGATATATTCTGTCGACTTTCATTAAACTTAATCTGTTCACTTTCTGTGACATTATACTAAAGAGAGTAAAAGTTAAAATAAAAATATTAAAATATGTCAAACCCACATTTTAAAGATGCCAATAAATGCTGTGTAACATTTCAAGTTGCTCTCAGTCAGAATTCTCCTGTTATATTATTATTATTCTGATTTGATTCCTACTCAGTTCCATTTTATTTGCAAAGTATTCAGAGTTTTGCCAATTTGCCTTCCATTTACTCACTAAAATGATCCTAATTTCTTAAAAAGCAGAGGCTTCATACAGAGTAAAGCATTTTCTGAGAATCAACTTCTTGCTCACCATTATGATGTATTTGTGTGACCATTCTAAGATATTTAGCTATGTATTATCTTCTCATGATATAACAAAATGATATAACAGTGATATAACAAAATGATCAATATAATCTTATTGTAATACTCATAGGATGAGCTTACCTTACTTCTAGGGCAACAAGATATTCTGAAAGGCTAGAATTTTCTATGACTTCTTCTTGACATACAATATGATAAACAGAAGGTTATATCTTCTATTTAGCTAAAGCAATCCTGAAACAAATAGTTTCCAGATTGCTGGTTATATGACCTGGCCTTGAGAATCTTTGAGCTCAATTCATAACAAGGGAGCTTTTTATTTCTCCTGCCAAGTGCTAGATATCAGCTAAGCTAATATATGATATTGAAGCTATGGTATTGGAACCCAAAGTATATTACCAGCATGACCACCCCAAAAAAGAAGAGGGAAAAGACAAAAGAAGAGGAATTAATACAATGAGCTGATAAGGAGATTAGAGGGCAAATGTTTTTTTTTCCCCTATAAGTAGGGTAAGAATTATACAGTATATGGAAAAAAGATATTGGAGGAGGAGAACAGTCTCTAGCAAAATAAATAAATAACCAAGAGGAATTTGGTGACATTTTTCTGACTAATCCATTTTATTAAAAGGCCTAGGTTTTTGTGAGCTGCAACTTATTTCATCAGATGCCTTTGAGAATGAGGTCATGTTGTTTCCATTTGATTAGAAAAATGATGTAACTTTGTACCTGTGCCAATTTCTTGGTAAACTTTATAGATCTCCACTCCGTTTGTCTGAACTTGCTGTTTCTCAGTCTAGACATGATAGGAGAAGAGCCTTGTTAGTCTATGGTAGTGAAAAACCCAGGAGAAATCTGGTAGAACGTTTTATTAGAAGGCATGTGCTTTTGTGAGGCACAACTCACGTGCCTCACAAGAACTTGTGTGTTTTAATAATAATTGTAATTGGAAAGAGTCTTTAATAACACATAAACTAAAGTAGAATCTGTTTTATTGAGAGATGCATTTCCTCAAGATATTCTATATGCTGGTGAAGATGAAGCAAATAGAGGCTAGGGTCAAAAATGAATAGGAGAATTATAAAGTAGTATGAGTCACATCACACATAAAGATGTGCTGAATTTTCAGGGGGAAGTTATTATTTTTAACTTGAAATATTTCATTTAGAGCTTATATGTTAGTTTTCATTTTCTTTCCACTTCAAAGTGGCAGGAATCAACAATCATTGTCAGAAGATCTAAAGGCTACAAAAACAGGACTGAGGCACTCTTAAGTAGTTGGGTTGCCTAGGTTTGATCTAAAGTAGTGTTTTTCAAACTTGGAAACTTTAAGATGAGGGGACATAAAACTCCTCAAATTCATAGTCAGATGCTGTCTAGGGAATTCAGGAGTTGAAGACCACACATCTTACAATTATTCAGGTTGAACAAAATACTAATTAAATAATGGGCAGCATAAAAAGACACATTGTTCACATTGTATTGCGTCTTGACCAGATTTATATCAAAATCAATCAGTAAAGACTTATAAATGCTTCATATTTTCCTTAGTCTAGGATAGATTAAAAAAAAACAAGTTGAGAAAAACAATAATTCAATGTTTTCTTCAAATTCAAAAACTTATACAATGGAGCTATAATTTTTTGACAGTTTTTTTTTTAAATAAAAAGTCCCTTTGTATGGTTGTGGGGTCAGTCTTCAGAGGCCCCTTACATTGATCGTGTTGATGGACTCTGTCATACATCAATGAAATAACTCTACTCAGTAAGTTTAATTAGCATCAAGACATGGAAAATTGTAATTTTCCTCGACAGTACCATTGTATCACCTAATGATTCAATGGTATAAGTTGGCCAAAAGTTTGACTAGAATTCATGGTGACCCTCTACAAGTTGCTGCTCTCATGTAATTTTTAATGTAATAAAAGGAGGAAGTTATAAAATACATGAAGAGCAATCATATTAAGTGTATTTAATTAATGTAATGATAATTAAATTTAAATGCACAAGAAGTAATTGTATTATCAGTATTTAATTAATGTAATGATAATTGCATTTAAATTTATATTTCAAAATTAAATTTGAGTATGTATGTTCTAACCTCACTAATTCCTTTATCCTGCTGCTGCCTACTTTTTAGAATTTGACCTCAGTATGTTACTGAAAGGATATTACGAAAATTTTGGATAGAAAGTGCTTGATCAAAAACAGCAGAGTTTATGTGGATGGATCTCTATGTATGTGAAACAGGTATCATTGCTGCAGCCTGGAAATACAAATATCTTTTCGTCTTCAGTTTATCTCATCATCTTTCTTCCATGATTCAGGGTGAAAAAAAAAATCCCAGTAAGTCATTTTTTGCATGTCTATAAAATTTTGATAGATAATGTCGAGTCAGATAGAGGAAAATGAATGTCCCAAGCTACTCTTAAGTTTGGCAAGGCTTCCAAATAGCAGTCTGATAAATCCCATTGTTTAGGTTGACATAGTTGTTCTACATTAGGTGAAGTCAAACTTCCAGCAGTCCCATTTGATATAAACCTAATTATAATATAGCCTGATTTTTTCCATTAGAGGTTTCTAGATAATATTTCACTAAACCTTATTAGAAAGCCAACAACTTGGGCTGTTTTGACTTTCCAATCTTCTACTGCCACATTCTTACTACTTTTTCTTGTTATAAGAACCTTTACTTTGCTGAAATAAATAAAAAAATGTAGCTGATTCCATTATCCAAACAATTCAATACAAGTAAAGCTTGGGACAGTGTCTGCATACTAGTAGATGTTTAGAAGTTATGTTTTATTCATCTGCTTCTAAGCCTCCGAAACAATGAGTGATCAGCCATGTTCTATATTCCTCTTTTTTTGAGGTTTTATAACCTGTAATTTGTTTCTTTTACAACATCTCAAATTGGGAATGAATAGAGAGCTCTGTCTCCCTCTCAGTGCAGCATAAATGCCATTTATTTATTTATTTATTTATTTATTTTATTTATTTATTTAGACATGCAGGACTTAAAAAAATCACCTTTCCACTTATGTTTACAATAACTATTTTGTTCCCACGTGACTGAATATATCAGCCAATAAATATGACCTTTCCTAGTCTGGTAAAAATATGATGAAAACAAAATATTCAGGCTGCAAATGTTCATACAAATATCCTACAAACCACAGGATACGTTGCTGTAATTCTTTTCTTATTTGTCATAGAAATTGATTTGTTAGGAGTTATTTATGTGCAAATAGGAAAATCGTCTTTCAATATTTCCCGTGTCCAAATAATTTTATTCAAAGACAACTTTCCAAAGAAATCAAGCATACAATTGATTTCATGGGTTTGTCAGAGTAAAATGGCATAAGATAATCACACATACAGAGAAAGGAAATAGGACTAACCTTAAGATGTTAATAATTGGTTGTGAGCAATGTTCTTTTAAAAAGGGAAGACTACACTATTGAGAATAAGAATTGACATTTCCAGTCCAATAGGAGGAGGCTGTGACTGATCTTCTCCTTATCACAATTTAGAAAGGGCTTAGAACTTAAAACTTTTCCACTCTGCTGATTTTCTGGAGGCAGAAGAATGTTGTGCCATCTTACATGTTCCATCCTCCTGCCATTAATGAGCCATTATCAGAACAAGATTGTGCTGGGCTGCTAAATGAGTAGTTACATGAGTAAAAAGTGACCATCAGCAGCTGCGGGAAGTCAACTGTTTCTCAAACAATGAATATGTGTGCCAATGTTGATCTGTTCTGATATAATGTGGGAATGACCTTGGGACACAGGAAAAAGAATCATAGATTAAGCAATGGTCAGCCGAACCTGCAGTAGGAATGTGAGAATGGCAAACATTTCTGTGACCCTCCCTAGTTTCTTGGATTGCAAAAGGGAGGAGAGTAAAATATACTTTTAGATATGCAAGTTTCTTGAAACTTTACAATAAAAAAGAGCTAGTACATCTACTACCTATTTGAGTCCCCAAAGCCCAATTGTACCTCAGCGTAGCGGAGGGAATGAATTGTACAAGCCTATTATAATGGCCAACACAGCTCTGGCTTGGAAAAAGACTTGATTTGATTTGGATTCTCTTCTGGCTGTTTGCTTCCCATTTTGTTAATTGATAAAAATAAACCATTAACACTTCTACTTCTGAAAGCACTCTTAATTTACAGCATTTTTGCACAGCTTCCTAACACTTTTGCACAGTACTGTATGTATTAAAACTTAAACTATGTAACAGTCTATAAGAATCTAAAAGAGGGGGTAGGAGCATTTGATAGGTATAGGGGAGCATAAAATATTAATGTGTGAAACACTATCAAATTATAGAGTACGCTAATAAAAAAAAACCTGACTCTTTAAAACTGTTTGCTTTAGTCATAATTTCTCTCTTACCTACATTTGTATGCAAAATAGCCATAATAGTAGAGTGATAATAATAAATGTAAGTGCAGGACAGTAAGCAAATATATGTTTTTTTTCATCTTTATAAAGATAATTCACACCTTTGTCTCTATGTTGCAGTCTTTTAGTATGTAATCCTAGGCTGCATCAACAAAGGGATAGTATCAAAATCACTTGATGTGCTAGTACCACTTTATATTGCAATGGTAAGACCGCAATTGGAATACTCTGTCCAGTTTTGGTCACCAAGATACAAAAAGGATATCAAGGTGCTAGACAGATAGAGAAGAGCAATAAAGATGATTAGAGGACTGGAGGCCAAACCATATAATGAATGGTTAGAGGAACTGAGTATGTCTAGTCTAATGAAGGGAAGGCAAGGGAAGGGATGACTTGATAGTAGTATAGACTATCAAGTAGACTTGATAGAACAAACCCATCAGGACATGATTTAGCAGTCCATCTGCATTTGAAAGGCAAAGGTTACTCTTTTCAATACAGTAAAAATCCACATTCTTGATAGAAGGACTGCTGGTTTGAAATAGGAATCAAAGAGGCTATCTACATTAAGACTAACAGCCCTCTATCAATAGAGGGGAAGGGATATGACACTACCTATCTCTTATTTGCAAAACAGTCCTTTTAGCAATTCCAAGAAGATTCCACACCCATTTGCACTATTTGGGTGACTTTGAGGACACAGATAAACCTCCAAGGGTCTCAACAATTCTCAGAAAGAGTGCTAATGACCTGATGACTGCAAGAAATATAAATCCTTCCATACTTCACCATTCAGTCAGAACTGAAGAAGCTTCTAGGATGAGAAGTGAAAAATCTTCAAAGAAAAGCAAAGAAAGTCCAGTTGCCTTTTGAAAAAGCACCTTTGAGACAACCATGACATGGATAACTGAGAATCTCCTTAGAGACTTGATAGCAGTCTTCCAATATCTGTGGAGTTGCCACAGAGAATAGAAGGTTGATCTATTCCCCAAAGCCCCTGACAGCAGGACAAGAAGTAACAGATGGAAGCTCATGAAAGAGAAATTCAACCTAGAATTTAGGAGAAATTTCCTGTCAGTGAGAACAATTAATCAGTGAAATGGCTTGCCTCCAGAAGTTGTGTGTGCTCCATCACTGGAGATTTTTAAGAAGAGACTAAGGGCCATTTATATGAAATGTTATAAGGTCTTCTGCTTGAGCAGGGGGTTGACTTCTAAGGTACCTTCCAATTATGCAATATTAATATGGTGAACTAAGAGCTTATTAAGTCTAGTTTATGGCATGGGTCATCATCCAAAATAGCAACCCTAGTCATTCATTGATGTCAAAACACAGATAGGAGATTATCAAGGTATATTGAGTTGTAAATTTAAATTAAGAAATTAGCAAACAAACACAAAATATGACAAACTATTCCCAGGATGTGTCCATGCAGTCCCCTGACAGTCATCAGAAATTAATCTGAAGGAGTCTGTATTTCATTAGAATAATTTTAATGCTTAATGTATATTCCACTGTTTTATATGAGCCACCTTGGGAAGGCTCAGTCTTAAAATAAGTTCTAATTGCACATAAAAACAAAGAAACAAAAGAATTTGCAGTCTGGCAATATAGTTGCTGAATTTGCAATGTGGATGCATTATCTTTTCTAGGAAAGTGTTGAATCCTTTCAAGCTCTTTTCCAAGGCTAGTGGAGAGAGAAGAGAGGGAATAGAAACAAACAAAATGCAAATGTACTCTTCTATTTGGTATGTTTTAAATGTGAAACAATTCAGTAACAACCCATGTCTACCTTCTTATACATTTTATTTAATTAGCAAATATTGTATGCTATTTTAATCACCAATGAGGCAATAGTCAATCAATTTTTTTTTTAAAAAAATATACACTTTTGAAATGGTTTTTTAACACACATGCCTGTACACGCCTATTCAGCATGCATACAAATAAGGAGTCTTACCAAGATTTTGCTCCAGTCATGACTGGACAAGAAAAGGACTTTGTAGACCAAGTCAAGAAAGAAATGTGTTGAGTCCAATCAGCACAATACTGTTGTAGAGCATTTAAATTGTTGGACTTGGATTTGAGAGTACCAAGTTCACATCTATACTCATCTACGGATGTTCATTCAGTGCTTTGTGTTAATTCCTATCACACACCCCAACCAATGCATACCTTGTGTTTGTTTCTTGAAGTAAGACTAGCAAAGGGAGAGAGGGGGGTCACAGACAAAAGGGGATATGGTGATTGAATAAATGTTTTATTAAATAAAATTTGTCTTGTACTTTCCAATACCTTCTCTTAATTTGTCATTTTTCAATGCATTTTATTTTAGTGTTTTTTTCTCTCTACCCCCTCTTTGCTGATTCAACTGCCTTGGATGACAAGAAAGATATAAGATACATGGGTCATCTTATAAGAGGGAGGAATTCATAACCAGAGGCTTCCTGACTTTCAGACCACCTGTTTATGTTGCTGAAAACTTTTAATCAAGCTGCTTAAGTTTTGCAACATAAAATAGAAGGCTGTCATTTTTTTTCAAAGGGACCCATCGAAAAAAAAAACAATTTTAATTATCAGTATGTTTATCATTTGCTTATATAGTACTATATAATACCCCCAATATTTCTGAAAAGCCTAATAAACCTATCATTTATCTAAATTCCATGAGAAAGACTTGAAAGAAATATTTTATTAAAAAAGTGGGCTACTATAGAAAGAAATTGTAGAAAAGAGAAACATCTAATTAACAATGAAAGAGAAGGCAGTATATATCAAATAGAACAAGAAAGAATGCAAAGTATATTGCTTAATTATCCTTTTTTTCTATTGTTAAAACAATTAAAATGAAATAAAACAAAATAAATCAAAGTAAAAAGAAAATAAGTCAATGTAAAAATTGATGCACTAATAGTTGGTTGAGTGCAATGAGTGCTTCTATGTTCCTAGTTCAAGAGTGCAGCAAATTCACATATAAATAAATAAATAAATAGAGTTCATTTGATCAATCTCTGTGAAATGATACACATCTGGATTTATCATGACCTAGGAGAAATTGTCTGTTAAAAAAAATAAGAAATTACATGTCGCTGATCTAAGCAGAATTGAGCCTGGAAAATACTCATATGGGATCATTTGGGTATTCCAAGATTATTGGTTAGATTGGGAAATAGAAAAAAATATCTCAGAAAAAAGCAGTGGTGAACTACTGTCTGTAATTTTGCCAGGAAATTTGCTTAGATAAAGTTACCATGAATCAAATTTGATTTCAGATTAATTTAAATCAGTTTAATTTAAGACTAAGAGGCTTGTGGAAATGTTTCAGGTAAAGATGGATATTTCTCATATGTGAACTTTATCAACTACATTCCTTTATCTTTTTAATGTCAGTTTTGAAAACATCATTTACACATTTTTAAATTTCTTCAAATTTGCAAGGAGTGCATTGCTTCTTGCAAAGAATGCCTCAGTTGCCAGAAAAGTGCTCTTACCACAAGCAACTCTTTATTAAAAGTGTTGTAAATGTAAGTGGATCTTCAAAGGAATTACATTCATGTCCTGACTGAAATTTATTCTCAGTATGAATAATATTTTAAATGTGTGATTAGTGCATTGACTCAGCAGGACTAATGGACAAAAGAGTCCAAAAGAATCTCCTAAGAAATAATATGTATTTTATTTTTTGTAAAAAAAAAAAAAAAAGGAAGAAAAGAGCTTTATATTTAAGAAGAACGAACTGTCTTATTGTGGGATCCATGATTGGAAAAAAATACAGTTTAACACAAGAGTCCCTAACTTTCTGGCTTGGCAGCCCAGTGCAGGGGAGAAGAGGGGACAGTTCCGTGTGAGTGGCAGGTGTGTGCATTTTGCATGTGCACAGTTCCATTTATGCAAGCACAAGTTCCTGCCACTCTTGCAAGTGGAGCTGCGCATGAAAGCGACCACTGGTTATGTGAGTGGAGCTGTGCATGCAAGTGCAGGCACATGTGAGTGCAGCTGCATACATGAATGCAAGAGCCCACTGCTCACATGGCCCAGTTCCAAATCGACCATGGCCCAGTAGTGGGCAATGAACCAGAGGTTGGAGTCCACTGACCTAGCAGAATCATAAACTAATAATGTTTTCAGTGCCATATACAATAATGCTAATCAACAGTGAATGGAGGAGAAATTTATTAGGTCTAAATGTTTATATAGAGTCAATTTATAATACCTAAACCTATTGACAAACTTGAATGTATTTTATTTATTTACTTACCTGTTAATATTTATTTGCAATCATTTATTTAAATGTGCAAATTGAAGTTGAAATTATTATTTTTTTAAATATAATGTAACTATAGCAAGAAAAGCTCCCTTTTTACAAGCTTTTAGTCCCTATTTTGGGTAGAATCAGAGTGACTGTATGGAGGACTAAAATTAAACTGTAGAATGTAAGTCAGTATTAAAACCAACCCTAAACTCCTGAATATGGGGCCATTAAGAATCTCTACTTACTTTCTCTTGTTTCAGATTTGTTGGATTGCCTTCAGAAGGTACACAGTTTTATGATATTGACAGGTTCTTACACTTTGATAGAATGAAAACGGGCTATGGAATTTAACTGCTTTTGATACCAGCAGATTTGAATTTACAATAGGTCCCTCATCTTCTCTAAATTCATGGATGAAATATCTTCAGATATTTCAGAAAAATATGTAGTGGTGTACTTAAATGACACACTGATTTTTTTTCAAATGACTCATATTTTACATAAGACTCAGGTTAGGTTGACTCCACAAACATTTTGCTATGTTGGAAAAAATGTTTATTTGATCATTTCCTGTTAGACTATTTGGGTCAACTGAATCTCTACAGAAAGAATAAAAATAGATTCTGTAAAATAAAATCCATCTTTTCACTGCAGACATCTAAAACATGAAGGATATTCAGTGATTTATGGAATTTGCAAACTTTTAGAGAAAGTTCATTCCTAATTTTGCAGAGTTCACAAAACTAACTTCTCAATTTCTAATGAAAGAACATCAGGTAAATTGGTTTATTCAAAAGCAAGCAACATTTCAGTACTTGAAAATCCTTTCTTTTATCCAAGCCAATTCTCAGTCAGCTTGACCCCTCCTATCCCTTTGTTATCAAATATATACATGAATTAGAGTAGACATGTCAAACTCAAAATGTCACGTGATGTCACACAATGTATCAGAGCTTTTTCCTCATTGCCGGCAATGGGGTAGGCGCAGTTTCCTGGTGACACGTCCGGCCTGCAGGCTGGCAGTTTGATACCCTTGAATTAGAGGATCAGAAGCCATTCTCCAATAAAATATCTAAAGGGGGAGAGGGGTGATATCTGCAAAAAGCACAATTCCTCGCACTTTGTCACACAACAGATAGGTGCATTTTGTTTTCCTATTTCAATTTTAAAGTCACTTATAATTTTGGCTCACAGTAAGCTTATTAGATTCACTGTTATATAAATTTGAATATAATCTTCCATGTCCATCTTTCCTGTCCGTAATTCTAAACCTAAACAATTTTCCCCCTTTTCTGGATGGAAACCCTCCAGAAAGATTGGGAGCAGAGAAGCAGGCAGTAAATATGTTTTGCATCAAATTAGATTACAACAGGGTGCAGGTGACAGGGCTCAGATGGATTATCTCCAGGGAGAAACTTCCTTTTTCTATAGAAGATAGATAGTTTCTTTTCTCTGATATCCATGGATCCCCCACCCTGATGGCATTATAGAAAGCCTTAACGTCCTGGCTGTTTCCCCAGGCCCTGGTGTAGGTGATTGATTTGAGGATATGAGTGTGGTTAGCTGGACTTGCCATCAGTTCATTTTTCTTACTTTTTTATTTATTAATTATTGTTTTATATTTTTATTATGTTCTATTCCATATTGCCCTGAATTGGTTCAGATATTTAAATTGAATAAATTAAATTAATCGTTTAAACATTTTCATTCATTTACAATCAGTTCCAGGTAAACTCATATTGTTTTTGAATTGGATACCCATAATAAATTAAATAAATAAAACAAATAAAAAAGTATAATATAAAGAAAAACCTCCAATCCTGAAATAATGAATGACAATAACATTTTGCCCAGTATCTGTAATTCATAGTTATTGCGATAAACTTGACAATATTTATAGTTGCTGGCCAAGTTAAGTTTTGGAAGAAAGATTGCAATTTTTGATCAGAAAGGTATCTAAAATTTGTTTCTAATAATTTTCTAAATATTTCTAATAATCAAATACCAGATGCCATGGATGGTACAGTGGGTTATATAAGAATTAACAAATTATAGGACTTCCGGTGGCATTTGCCACGCTGATGGCGGCTTTCTTCTAGCCGTCTGCCCTGGGATCACGTAAAAGTCTGCGGAGACAGCAAAAATCAGCTGTCCCGTGGCTTGAAACCTCTTTCCTTCAGAGAAGAGGAAGAGGAGAGCCTCTTGGGTAAAGGTAGAATTCCCCTGGACCCCCATAACTTCAGGGAGGTCAGAGGGTAAGAGCTGCCTTGGAGCCCTAGTTTAACTCCGCATTCCAGGTTGTCTTTGTTCCGAAATTTAGGAACAAAGCTAGATGCCGCTTCCACATCTGCTTCTTAAAGTGAGCTTGTGAGTATTTAAAAGCAGACGGAGCTACCAGGAGAAATTAAATTTGTGATTATCTGGGACTTTAACTCCTGAAAAGTATCTTCTCCAATTTTTCCTTTTTTTGAAGAAGAAGAAGAAGAAGAAGAGAAAGGGAAAGTGATAGAAGTTAAAGATGGTGCTCGGCTTTCTTGTTTGAAGGTTTTGCAACAAAGTTAATAATTTTTTATAGTTTTTGTTCTACATACAGAGGCAAGAACTTTCTTTTTTGTCTTTAGGAATTTGTTTTTTCCCTTTTTTTTGATCTTATAAGACTGTGAATTTATAAAAATGGCTTCAAAACGTTTCGTCTCCTTGGTCCCTAAAGCTTCTATTTCTTCTCCGATAATACAGACTGTCTCTCAGCCTAAGCCAAAGACACCCCCTCCTTCTCCTCCTCCACGTGCATTTTCACTTAAAGATTTACAAGAAGCTTTTAAAAAACTGCTTTAGATATTAAAGAGGAGTAACTGATCTTTTGGATCATAAAATGGCTTCAGAGAGGGCTGTAATGGCAGAATTATTGGAGGAAAAAAACAGAGAAATGAGAGAGGACATAATGTTTGCATTTCAAGGACTTGCAGTGCATATTGAGAGACTTGATGATAGATTGGATGAGGTGATGGAAAATGCAGCAAAATTGGAAAGCAGAGTTGATGAGGTTGAAAATAAGATAGATATGAAAACAGGATGAGTTAATTATTTCACAGTATAGGGACATGGAATTCACGCTGCGTATTAGAGGAATGAAAGAAAACCTGCAAGAAGACCTAAAAGAGTTAGTGGTTAAAGATATTGCTTTCAATTTGGGATGGAGACTGGAGGAAATTCGGAATGAGATTGAAATTTTTTTTAGGGTTAACTCATGGATTGCCAGACAAAGAAATCTACCTAGAGATGTGGTCATTTATTTCTCTATAAGATCAATTCATAATGAAATTATACAGGCTTTCTACAAACAGAGGTTTCAAATTGCAACTCAAGATGTCATAATTTTTAAAAAAATACCTCCAAAAATTTTAAGAAAAAGAAAAGATTTTACTTGTCTATCTGAGGAGCTTAAATGTCGTCAAATTCAGTTCAGATGGGAGATTCCAGCTGGGATAGCAGTGAATTATGCAGCAACACGTTATAGATTAACTACAGTTTTAAAGGCAAAAGATTTTTATTCCTCCGTTCTAAAGGCAGGTTCGCCCTTATCTCCGCAAGCTAGTAAAACTGAAGAAGAGCAAACAACTGGAGGTGCAACTTCATTGATTGCTAGAGAATCACAAGCAGAACCTGCTGCACAGATTCTGGAGATAAAAGAACAAAGGATGACTTGTGCTGGGCATAAACGTAGAGAGAAAGATCATGAATTATTTTTTTTTATTGAAAATTTTTAGGTTTTACAAAAAGAAAAGATTCCCCTCCCCTACACCTTCCCACCCCTCCCCTACCCTCCCCCAATCTTCCCAGAGCTGAATACAGGCTTAATTAAAAAAATTTTTAAAGAATCTTGAAACACTTATAAACCATAAAGAAATCTAAATACGTTAATTAAACAAATTATAAAATAATTAACAACAATATATAAAAAATACAAGAAGAAAGAAAAGAAAAAACAGAAAAATAAAAAATAAATAAATAAAAAAGAAAATATCTAAGAAATATCTTAAACTTTAATTATAAATTATTCAAAAACTAAGTAATATTTTTTATATCCAACTTATATTGTATGAAATCTATCCATCTTTTCCATACCAGGAGATACTTCTCCTGCGATTGATCTTTCAAGAAAGCTGAAATCTTTGCCATTTCCGCCAAATAAGAAACTTTAAAAAACCATTCCTGCAATGTAGGCAAAGATTCCTTCTTCCAACATTGCCCTACTAACAACCTGGCCGCTGTAATTATATTTAACATCAATATAATCTCTTTACTGTCACAATCAGAAACAATACCTAACAAAAACAATTGTGGGGTAAATTTTATCTTTCTTCTGAAAATTCTTTGAATATTCCACCATATTTTAATCCAAAAAAGCTTTTATATTTTTACATAACCACCAGATATGGTAGTAAGTAGCATCCAAACATCCACATCTCCAACATTTAGGCTGCAAGTCAGGATACATACGAGACATTTTTTGTGGATCAAGGTGCCATCTGTAAAACATTTTATAAAAGTTTTCCCTTAAATTTTGGGCTTGTGTAAATTTAACATTCCTCACCCAAATAATCTCCCAGGTATCTAATAAAACCGGTTCCTCAAAATTTTGTGCCCATTTAACCATACATTCTTTAACTAATTCTGCTTCTGAATCCAACTCTACTAACACCCCGTAAATTCTCTTAATGTGAGTTCGTCTTTGATCTTTTATTTGTTTTAACAAATTCTCATCTTCTCTAAGCAAACCCAAATTACGATCTATCTTCCACCTCTCTACTATTTGTCTATACTGAAACCATGAATAAATAATATTTTCTTGTGTTAAATCTTCCAGAGATTTTAATTGCCAATTTTTACCATCCCATCTAAGTAAATGTGCATAAGAAACACTATCCATCTTAACTCCTCTCCTTATCCCTTCTGTCACATGCCATGGTATAGCCCATAATGGAATTTTAAAATCATTTCTATAATATTTCTTCCAAACCCAAAGTAAAGAAGTCCTTATAATATGAGATTTAAAAACCCTGTCAACCTTTTTATTGAAAATTAAATAGGCATGCCATCTGAAAAGCAAATCCCAACCCTCTAAGAGGAGTACTTCTACATTTGTTAAATTAACCCAATCACTAATTAATGTTAAAGCCACAGCATCATAATACAATTTCAAATTCGGTACCTTGAGTCCACCCCTCTCACGAATATCTTGTATAATTTTAAGTTTTACTCTTGGTTTTTTCCCTGCCTAGATAAATTTATTGATACCTTTCTGCCATTCATTTAAATTAACCTCATTCTTTAAAATGGGTATCATTTGAAATAAAAAAGAAACTTTGGCAAAACATTCATTTTAATCACCGCAATTCTCCCCAAAAGAGATAATTGCAGCTTCTCCCAATTTTCCAAATCTCTTTGTATTTTGACCCACAACCTTTCATAATTATTTTTATACAATTTGGCGTTAGAAACAGATAAAGTAACCCCAGATATTTTACCTTGTTAACAACCTCAAAATCTGTCAACGTAACCAAGGTCTCCTTATCCAAATTAGTCATATTTTTAGGCAATATTTTAGTCTTATTATTGTTAATTTTAAAACCCGAAACCTCATTACACAGAGATCTCTTCCCAAAATAGATTACCACATCTCTTGGCAGATTTCTTTGCTTTGCAATCCAAGAATTGACTCTAAATATTTTTTCAATTTCTCTAAATATTTCCTCCTTCTCTCTGTCCAAAATGACAGCAAAGTCATTTGCTACAATCTCTCTCAAATCTTGTTGCATGTCTTCTCTCAGCCCCCTGATTCTTAAAGCGAACTCCATTTCTCTATATTGAGACATAACAATATCATCCTGTGAAGTTTCCATCCTTTTTTCCATACCTTCAAATCTATCTTCCAGAACCTCCACCTTATCTGCAACTTCTTCCACTCTAGAGTCCAACTTCTCAACCACAGAAGCAAGTCCTGTTAGAGCCATAACTATATCTTGCCTCAAAATAATATTATTCTCCACTAAAAGCTCTTTCACTTCCCCTCTGATTTGAGATATAGCATTTCCCATTATATCTTGCATGTCTTTTACCGTTACTGCTGGCAAGGGGGGAGAGAGTGGTGGTGTAGCTTTAGGTTGTTGTGCTGGTAAAATCACAGGAGAAGAAGCCACCTTAGGTACTGTAGATGTTGCTTGCCACTTTGAAGCCATTTTCAAAAAAAACAAAACAGTTTTGTTTCTTCTTTCCTCCTTCTTTGAAAAAAGAAATAAAAAATACAAAAAAAAATCCCTTAATAGAAAAAAAAATAGCAAAAGAGAGTTTAACAAAAAAGAATCTTCCTAAAACACAAATCCACCTTAAGAAAAAATTTTTTAAAAAAGAACAATCTAGTCCATTACATTCCGTTCCACTCGCTTTTTTAAAAAAAAAAAAAACCAAAACTTTCCGATTGCCATTTTACTTTCACTCTCACAAAAAAAAGAGAAAAAAGAAGGGAAATAAAAATCAATCTTTCAAACTAAAGTCCCAATAAAATCCAATAAAAAAATCCTTTATCCAGCTCTGTCCGCTTTTAAAAGTAACTCACCCGGTCTCTTTAAGCGCGGAGGTGGGAGCAGCATCTTGCTTTGTCCCCAAGGGACAAAGACAGCTGGGAGGCAGAGGCAACCCGAACTCCGAGGGAGCACTCTTTTCACCCCCCAAAGAAAACTTCCTGGGGGGTCTCAGAGGCTCTACCTCTATTCAGGTGATACTCCCCTCCCCCCCTTTGCCCGGGAGGGAGGTTTTGAGCCGTGGAACAGCTGGTTCTCTGCGGTTCTAACGCTTTCCCAGGAGGACGGCTACAAAGTAGCCGCCATCACTGACGCTAATCCACCGGAAGTCAAGATCATGAATTATTATGGACAAAAATACAAAAGGATTTAAATGATTGGAAAAAATTACAACTGTCGTTGTTGGGGAGAATTTCAGCTGTAAAAATGAATGTTTTACCAAAGTTTCTTTTTTTGTTTCAAATGATACCCATTTTAAAAAAAGATGCTAATTTGGATGAATGGCAGAAGGGTATCAATAAATTTATTTGGGCTGGGAAGAAACCAAGGGTGAAGTTTAAGATTTTGCAAGGATGCTCGAGAAAGAGGAGGGCTTAAAGCACCTAATTTGAAATTATATTATGATGCAGCCACATTAACTTTGATACGTGATTGGCTTAATTTAACAAACAAATATATTCTTGCTCTTGAAGGATAGAATTTATTATATGGTTGACATGCATATTTAATTTTCAATAAGAAAGTAGATCGGGCTTTTAAATCGCATATTTTAAGAAATGCCTTACTTCGAGTCTGGAAGAAGTATTATTACAGGTTAAATTATAAAATACCTATTTGGGGGATTCCTGGACATGCAATTGAGGGGATTTCTAAGGGGGTGAATTTTGAAAAAAATTCGTATAAAGAATTACTTATTTGGTCAAGTACTGAGCTGACAATTAAAATCTTTAGATGTATTAAGGCAAGAAAATATTTTACAGTCATGGTTTCAGTATTTACAAATAGTGGATAGGTGGACTTTAGATAAGAAAGTTGGAATAACATTAGGAGATGAAAATTTGGTAATTCAGATTAAAGATCAGAATCAGGCCCACATAAAAAGAATTTATAATGCATTAATAGAATTGGACTCGGAAATGGATTTGGTTAAAGATTGTATGGTTAAATGGGCTCAGAATATCCAGGAACCAATCCCACTGGATTTATGGAAGATAATTTGGATTAGAAATGTTAAATTTACACAAGCTCAAAATTTAAGGGAAAATTTTTACAAAATGTTTTAGAGATGGCATTTGGATCCTAAAAAGTTGTCTTGTATGTATCCTAATTTACAGCCTAAATGTTGGAGATGCGGTAGTTCTGACGCAACTTATTTTCATGTTTGGTGGACTTGTAAAAATATTAAAGCTTTTTGGATTATGATTTGGTGGAACATTCAAAAGATTTTTAAAAGGAAGACAAAGTTTACTCCTCAACTATTCTTACTAGGGATTTTTGTGGATTTTGATGTTAAAGAAACTATTTTAATGTTGAATTTAGTAACAGCAGCAAAGTTATTGGTAGGTCAATACTGGAAGAAAGATTCGTTGCCTACTATAGAAGAATGGACACTTAAGGTTTCTAATTTAGCAGAAATGGCAAAAAATTTTGCTTATTTAAAGGATCATACACAAGAAAGATATATTATTGTATGGAGAAGATAGATAGATTATATTCAGATTAAATATGGAACTAAAAAGTTCCATTTATTTTATGATTAAATTTTAAATAATAATTATTATTAATAGCATTTTATAATGGAAATTATTTAGTTTATTTATTGTTATTATGGTACTTTATAATAATTGTTTTAAAATGGATTTGTTTATAATATTATGATGTTAAAGTTTAAAGGGAGTTAAGGGTTAAGTATGAATTTGGTTACTGTATAATTTGTTAAAGTTAACTAGATTTTGTTTAATATGTTTGTAATAACCCTGTACTCGGCTCTGGGAAGTGGGGGGGTAGGGGGGTGGGGGTGGGTGGGTTTGGGGGTTAAAATTTTTTGGTAATTGTTAATAAAACTTTTTCAATAAAAAAAGAAATAACAAATTATAGGGTGAGATTGTGCCCATTAACAGCCATATGTTTATAGAAATATTTTTCTCATTTTGTTGCAAGATACAAATGCATTAAAAAAATCAGATAGCATTATATTTTCCTGTTCATGTGAAAGAACGTGATAATATGATAAACATTAATTAGATTGAACTTTGACAGAATGAGCTATCTGCTATCTGCTTTGAACAGTAAAAGATGAAAACATTTTATCAGATGAAGGGACAATAAATGAGAAAAAACATTTGCAAAAACAGGAAGGCAGAATGCTAATCGGAATATGTGCTGTTTCATTCTAGAAAGATGCTTAGTTAGTGGATAGGGGATGCTAGCTGAGTTTGTAAAGCTGGGATCAGCTAAATAATATTGTGAAACAGTTTACACTACATAGAGCTGACTGCTCATTTAAATAAGCTTTATAATATGCCTCCGTGATTTTAGGATCTATCTTTTTTTGTTTTTTGATAAAGATCTGAGAAAAAATCAGGAAACCTGCTGAATACATAGAATCCTTATTTGGGGCATTGTTGTATAATTACCTAACAATAATCAAGTCCTAAGTCATCTGCCATACTATCTTAATTTTAACAAACATTTTGTGTATTATAGGTTTCAGACATGCTGTCACATTAAAATATTCGAGCAAGTTATTATTTTTATAAAATGTTTGCCTTTAGTAAAAATGTATTAAAATTAATGAAAGTTTAAAAGGTATTTGTCAAGGAATTAGGCTGATTTGTGTATACTTGATAAAATTCTCGGGGTAATGATCATAATGATAATAATTATGCATAGGCATATCATAACAGTTATGAAGAAGTGCTAAAACAGAGACAGAAAAAATACATGTAGTTAAATAAACAACTTTAAATCTGCCATGCATGACTAATATTAAAATGACAATAGCATTTTTACTAAATGGATGTCGAACAGAAATATAAGCAAATTGCTTAAATGGCAACTTTATATTAAATATCCTTGAGAAACAGCATTCTACTCCATAGCTTTGCATGCTACCTGGCATTTTAATGAACTTATTAAGTTTGTAAAGGCAATTATTATACTACATAATGAAACAATCTGTACTTGTAAAATGTTATTACCACAAAATAGTTATAAATGGAGCTTCTGTTGCCATCACTGTGTTAATTATGTGGGTGCATTAATGCTTATTTTGTTCATGTTACCAGCAGCTCTTCATGGATGCAAATCAGCTATACTGTTAATTATATGAATCACAATATATTGTAATAAATGTGAAATTATGGTAAATTCATTATGAATTTCCATCCCCCCTTATAACTATAATTAGATTCTTCTTACAGCAGCATAGGAAAAGTATTTTTCAGATAAGTTTGGCCAATCATGTGATGAACAGTGGATGTGTGTCCTAGTTCACACCTAACCCAGAACATGCACACATATACATACACAATATGTATATTAGGAACTGAATGACCCAATAACACAATCTAAATCTGTATATAATCTATGAAAAGCTGGCCTGTTGTCCTAATTCATAGCCTGCATTTTTTGCATGCTTCATTTTGATATTAAGTCTTAATATTATATATCTAACCAAAATAAATTTGCATGAAATTGAGATTATTTTATTTAAGCAGTTTATAAAACCACCTAATTTGCAACTGTGGCTTTAGGAATTTAATACAAAGCTGAACAGAAGGAGGGATGGAGAGAGGGAGAAAGAGAGAAAGAGAGCCAGCAGACAGAAAGAGGTCCAGCTGAGATCAACCTACAATTATTTTGAGATTATCCAATTACCTGGCTCAATGTCTGGGGGGGGGGGGATGACAGGTTTTTGAGTTCTTGCAGAAAACCAACAGAATTGGGGCTATCCAAATCTTAAGGAATATGTTTTTCTTTGTTCCAACCAAAGAGTTACATATTCTGGGACCCCAATTGCTGCTGGTTTATTTCAGGAATCCAAAGCATCCTTGTTAGTCTTTTTGGGAAAATAAGATAGGAAGCCCAACTAGATGAGTTAATTCTTGTTTATTGTAGGGCTACATTAACAGAATCTTGCAAGTCTGAAGGTACAAAATTCCTTCAGACAATTTTAGTTGTCTGATCAATTAGGCCACTAAGGGTTTTCTTTCTCTGTCTGATTGGGACAGCATCTCTTTCCTTTGTCCCCCAAGATCAGCCACACATTTTATTGTATTATTTATCCTATGGGATCTCAAGAGACAGACAGAAACATTCAGTGGTAGATTGACCTGCAAATAACTTGGCTCCCTTTAAAGGCTACAACCAGCAGGTTTAATTCTACTGCAATCTATACCAGTTTTCTTCCTGATGATCTTCAAGGGCAGCTCCTTATAGCAGTTCAAGTAAGAAGTGACCAGGGCATGGGAATCCATGGGAACAATTGACACAACCCAATCCAGTGGGAACCAATCTATGGAAACCATTCCAATCCATGGACACAATTGACACATATCCATAGTTCTATTTGCTCTTCAAACAGGAGTCAAGACTCCAAGAAGACTCCCATATTTTTGCACCAATTCTATCCACATGTCATCCTTATCAGGAAGATAGACAGGAAATACATCCAGATAAACTAATTCTACTTTATTGTAAAGCTACCTTAACTTGCAAGTCTGAAAGTACAATTCTCCCACTGTTGTTTTTACAGTCCTATAACTTAGGAAGAGTCTTTCCTAGGCTCTTACTATGCCCACTATGCAACTATCCAGATCCACCAAGCTCCCAGGACTTCCTGCATGCACCCAATCACAGCCTCATAGATTGCTACCCACTCCTAAGCAGAGGTGTGCTTTAAAGATACAACACAAAGAGGCATGAGCTTTTCAAGTCAGATAGTCTGGCCAGGCTGTCAGGAGAGTAGCCTCTAATGAGTAAAATAAGAAGTTATTTTATTTCTCTGTGCTTTGCATGAACAGAATAGAACAGGCATATTTTTGCAGACTTAGTCAACGAAATAAAAAAAAATGTGCATTCATATTATTTTACAAAGAATAAACAACATTTTATGCTTAATGCTTAATTTGACTTTCCATTATAACTTATAAATCCAGCATTTCCTGTCAACCCTGCACATATTTATTCAATTCAGAATTTATTCTGGTTCTGTAATTGTCGGTGCTAAAAATTAAAGCACATTTATAACTAATGTTCTGAATTATGGAGTGAGCTATGTATTAAATCCTTTGTAATATACAGGAAACATTTAATTTTAATTCCAAGAAGCAAAAAAGATTGTAGAATTTAATAAAAAGATACATGCTATTAGTCAGTAAATTGTAAACAAAAAGTGATAGATATAGATGATATAAAGATAGCTATAGATAAATACAATACAATACAATACAATATACAATATGATACAATATCACCTATCCTTTTCTCAGCCTGCCTTGAAGAAGTATTTCGCAAACTAGACTGGGCAAAAAATGGAATAAAAATTAATGATGTCTATTTAAATCACTAAAGATTTGCAGATGATTAGGACTAGGACTAGGACACTAGGACTTCAAGGTCTCTCTCACAGTTACTGTTTTTGAGCCAGGTCTTGCCTAATCTTTGATTTTTCCTGCCTAAATGTAAATCTTTGCTTTTCTCCAAATTAAAATTAATTTTGTTGGATAGGGTTCATTGTTCAAGTTTGTCAAGATCTTTTTGGATCCTAAACTTGTCTTCTGGGGTGTTGGCTACTCCTGCCAGTTTGGTGTCATCTGCAAATTTGATGAGTTCCCCTTCAATTTCCTCATCTAAGTCATTTATGAAGATATTGAAGAGTACTGGGCCTAAGACAGAGCCTTGTGGTACCCCACTGCTTACTTTTCTCCATGTGGAAGTAGTACTATTGAGGACTACTCACTGAGTATGGTTTGTCAGCCAGCTACAGATCCATCTGGTGGTGATATTGTCTATCCCACCTTTTTCTAGCTTACTAAGCAGCAAGTTGTGGTCTACTTGGAAATGCCTTACTGAAGTCTAAGTATACTAGGTCCACAGAGTCTCACTAGTCTACTAATTTAGTCACTTTATCAAAGAATGAAATAAGATTGGTTTGGCATGATCTGTTTTTAACAAATCCATGCTGACTACTGCTTATAACTTTGTTTGCTTCTAGTTGTTCACAGATCTGCTTTTTAATTATCTTTTCCAGGATCTTCCCAGGTACTGATGTTAGATTGATTGGTCTGTAATCTTCTTGATCTGTTTTTTTTCCCCTTTCTTGAAGATGGAAACCATATCAACCCTTTTACAATCCTTAGGTACCTTCCTAATGTTCCAGGATTTTTGAAAGATATGGTGCAATGGTTCTGAGATAATATCTGCCAGCTCCTTCAGAACTCTGGGATGTAATCTGTCAGGTTCCAGTGATTTATATTCATCAAGGTCGGATAGGTGTTTTCTTACCATTTTCTACTTATTTTAATTTTTGTTTCTAGTTTGTCTTTTGCAGTAGGTTTATTTTTTTGGTATATTGGGCTATAGGTTCTTTTTGTGTGAAGGCTGATGCTTTCTCCCTGCTGCCTGTTACTTCCTTGCCATCTTCTCTCTTTAGTGGACCTATGGTTTCCTTGACTTTTTTCTTGTTATTAATATGTTGAATTTTTTTTACTGTCCTTGATTTCTGTTGCAAGTCTTCGTTCATTCTGAGCTTTCCTGACTTCATCTTTGCATGTTCTGCTGTCTGCTCATAAGCAGCCTTACTTATGTGTCCCTCTTTCCATTTTTGTACTTGTTCTTTTTGTCTTTCAGAGAGAGCTTTGTGCAGCCATGCTGGTTTCTTCTTGAATTTCTTGTTTTTCTTTTTCAGTGGCATTGTGCTGGGATGGGCTTTTATACTTGTATTTTTCAGAGTTTCCCATGCTTCTTGGGTTGTTTTCCCCTTTAGGATTTTCATCCATGGAATCTTTTCTAGGTTTTCTCTGAGTTTGTTAAAATCATTTTTTTTTTTTTGAAGTTTCAGACTCTGGTTGGATTATTTTCTATTGCTTGTGTTTGCATTATATTGAATTTCAGTATGATGTGATCACTTTCACCCAAGGTTTCGGCAACTTTAACTCCCTCTATCGCTTCTTCTCTATTAGTAAGAATTAGGTCCAGTATAGCTTTACTTCTAGTTCCCTCCTCCACTTTTTGGATGATATAGTTGTCGGCTAGTTTGGTTAAGAATCTGTTTGATCTCCTACTCGCTGCAGAGTTTTTCTCCCAGTTGATATCTGGATAGTTGAAGTCTCCCATTACTACTGGTGGTATGCTTGAAAAGAGAAAAATTTTCAATCAGTGTGTGCTACCTGTTCTAACATATGCCAGTGAAACATGGACATTAACTTCACAATTGATACAAAAGCTATGAGTGGTGCAAAGAGCCATGGAAAGACACATGTTCAGCATTACAAGACAAGATAGAAAGATCTGAACATGGATTATCAAGAGCATAAAAGAATTGAAATGGAAATGGGCTGGTCACATAGCAAGAAGAACTGATGGCAGATGGACCAAGGCAGTCATAGAATGGATCTCACTTGATAAAAAGTGTCCACAAAAGAGACCTAAAACAAGATGAATCAATGACTTCAGCAAATAAATATTAAATATTCTTTTCAGATGTGCTTGCTTTTTCTAAACTTGCCATTTTGAAATACACCATACTTTGTCTTCATGCATTGTTTGCTATTACTTCAGTTTTATTTCAAGGTGACCAATAATTTCATTTTGCACTTCAAAAGAACACCTAATACTCAAAGGTTACACTGAGAAGGAAGTGATCTTGCAAAGTCTGCCTGAAGGAAATTTAGTAATATTCAAACACTTGACTTTGCTCTGAGCATTTTCCAAATTACCCCTGACATGATGTTCAGTTCCAATGATTTTTCTATCTCTATCAGGCAACTCTGATACAGGCCAAGACACCAGCAATGTGCTTTGTAATAAAATCCTTGTGTACATATACCTACAGGTATTCACTTACATAGCCTAGGAGTTGAGCTCTCAAGGAGGCAATATGCACAATAAGAACTTTCTGTTGCTCTTTACACTGAGGTCATATTAGTCTTGCAAGGTAGTCCAGATAGGAAGCATGTTCAGTTGAAAAGTTTTTAAGAAAATCTTGCAACTCTGAAAGTACACTTCTCCCCCATCATCTTTACAGTTGAAGAAAGTATGTCTTCTGAGACATTTGTGGCATTCACATTCCTCAGACTTTTATCTGAGCATACCCCTTACTGTGGCTCTTTCCCATCCCCCATCTCCCAAGGTCACTAGTCATAATTGTCATTACAGAGTTGATGGGTTTTGACCACATCTCAGGTTTATCCATTTTAGATTACTGTTTGCTGTGCTTTTTTGGTAAGAAAAAAGGTGCTGGAACTCAGCCCCCTTCCCGACCAGGCCATTCCTTCATCGGCAACCTTTCATTCCCCTCCCAAGCCAGAGGTGGATGGGATGGGCAAGGTAGGCCCGGTCCCCCTCCACTATTTCGGAGCCAGGGGGAAGTGCCGTTAATGGCTCCGCTGCCACTATGCGCTGCTGGAGGGGCTTTCTTTAAGCTTTTCCCTGAAGATCACCTGCCTGGGCGAAACCACCAGCTCCTGGTCCTCTGCCAACTCTCCCATGGCTTGCATCATGACCAGGCGGTACAAGCCTCCCCCACCGCCTCCCTCCACCATTCCTTTATTGCCTCTCTCACAGAGAATGGAGAATACAGCAGCTCAGTGCAGGGATGCAGAGCAGAGAACAGCACTTGCTTGCTGCCCTGCATTGCCCCACATCTCCCTTCTCCCTTCTGGAAATGGCAGCCCCATTTCTTGCCACTTCTCCTCCTGGTGCAGCTCCTCCCTCTTCCTGAAAGCATTTCTTTGCTAACCTGCTTTCAGCTCTGGCATGTTTCTCTTCTGCTGCAGGTAAATGGAGTTTGTGGGACTAAAAAAAGTTCAGTCAGATCTTCCAACTCCTTGTGAGATCTTTTTTTTTTGCAAGAAATTGGAAGGTCTGACTGAAATTTTTAGTTCCACAAATTCCATTGAAAAAAGGTGCCAGAAAACTGTTCAGTGTGTTCTATGAGAAAAAAAGCCCTGGCTTTCGGGTGAACAAAATTTCTGAGATCTGGCTGAACCTCACTTTCAAGGAACAGTTGCCAATATAACTCAACTCCAGTTAATTGAATATCTGTGTCCTTTGAGGGCAACGAATAGATTGCATACCTGTCCCTCTTTATATCAGAGTTTACAATCTGTATTTGACCTTTTCAGGCCTACAATTTACTTTTGCTAATACTGTAAATTCAGGTTAGATTTAAGTGTGTTCTTTCTCTCTCCTTTCACCCTCCCCCATTCCTTATTAGCACTGTGACAATTTATTGAATCCTCTTTTTTAAAAAAAATACCTTTATCTTCATTTTCTCTCATTATCTGTAACAAATGACAAAAATATTTCCTTCTCCTTTGACACTCATAATATTCTAATCCCTTGCCTTTTTTTCCTTCAGCTATCTTGCAAGTGTCTCAATTTTTATCCATTTTAATTACTTTTGTTTCAGTCTTTTTATTGACCTACAACATATGTCTCATTACTATAACAGATGTTCCTATTATAATACCAAATGGTAAAGGATACAAAAATGGGTGAAATAGCCAGAATGTTTGCTTGCATATTTGTGTTGCTAGCAATGATATTATTAGGCTATTTTATTTGTTCTGACAGGATGTTGCTAGTTTAGAATTACTACAAGAAAAGTTTTATAAAAAAGTAAAATTAATGCTAAAGAAACTGATGGTTTCAGATCTACCCCTTAAGAAAGTAAGACCTTTGAATCCATTGAGTTGAATCAAAAGAATTTTTACTGACAGAAACTGGATGCAGTAAAGTCAGGCAGAATCTGAAGGTCACTAGCAAAGCATAAAGCAATTCTTTCAGTTTCCTAATCCCAATCCTCCCTGACCAGTCCACTGGTAGCCAATGTGATGCCAAGAAGTCGTTTTGAGAATGCTGAGGTGCTAAGCAGATAACAGTTCATACTCAGGGCACAATGGCCTTGAAACCTGGTGAAAACCAGCTTGGAAGGAGTCCATCCTGTCTCCGAAGACAGTCATCATCCCAAAGTCGCAAGTGAGCAACAGAAGTGGAAAAATCTCAAGCATGCTATCCCTTCCCCTCTTGGCATGATGGCATGACACCAGAGTACAATAGTGGATCTGACAGATGGTTAGAAAATCTGGACCAACTGAAATCAGTATAAAACTATACTATAAGCTTATTGTGAAGTATGCAAACCACACAGCAGTGGTAGTTCTTATCTGGTATGAAAATGAAGATGTTTATAGGGAAGAGATGAAGTCTCTGGTAGACTGGTGCAATAAAAGTAACCTGGTTCTAAATGTTGATAAAACAAAGGAGATCATTGTAGATTTTAGAAAAAGCCAGCATAGTCATAGTCAAAGTATTTCTAGCAGGACTACCTGTTTCTGTAATAGCTTTGTTCCCTATACCATCCATCTGGTAAACTTGCAAGATTTGTTTATCTCGGCCTGCACATGTGTACATAATCCAAACTAGATTGTTTTGTTTCTCTGTGTCATATAATATATCTGGGTATATGCATAATTCTGTATTTATTTATTTGTTTATTGTGCATTTATTTATTTATTTGATGGTTTATTTTGTCATTTATGTAGTGTATATTGGAGGTGGTTACCCTTTGACAGCTGTATGCAATGAAATTTCATTTTAATGTATGCTGATTAGTGTACATTCAAATTGACAATAAAGTTATTATTCTATATTCTATTCTTGATAGAGAAAATCCCAATGCCTTTTACATAATTTATGGCCAACATTCCATTCTGCTGAAAACAGTAAAAATAGTATATGGGAGGTGAAGTTTAAAATTATGTCCACCTACCTAGAAAAAAAAGAAGAGAAAATTAGAGGAAAAAATTCTAGGTAATTATGGATGATGCCAAGAAAGAATTTCACCAATTTGCCTTCTGAAAAGGCACGTTTTGTGTAAACCCACTGTGGTAGACCATGTCCTGTCACAAACCCACAATATCCTCTCAAAACTCCATTTCTAGAGACTGATCAAAAAGATTGCCTAACCTTGTCTTTCTGCTCAAAATAGCCAATGATAAAAAGTAGTTTGTGACCATGGAATTAATATTGTTGTTTATTGTTTTTTTAAACAATTTGAGTACTTTATTGCCTGCCTCTGTTTTGTCAGGCTAAACAATGCAGGGGCAGATGCGGTGGAATAATTTTATAAAAATGCATCATAATGATAGCAATTGCTAAATTTCCCTCACTGCTGCCAGCCAATCTCTATTATAGCACCAGAAGAATTTAATATCAGAGTGCTCAGGCTGAGCCACAGGATTGTTTAGCCACTCTAACCCCCATTTTTTAAAAAAAATTCTTCACGTAAGTTAGTTCAAGGTCCTAAGCACCTTGAACCACATATACTTTTTGAACAGGCTTTGGACTCTAATTGTGTAAGTTGGCATTTCTACTTTGTAATTGTTTTTTTACACACACAGGCACACACACACACACACACACACACACACACATTCAACTGCAAACCACCAATTAATTTAAGCTGAGTAACACAGAAAAATGTGTAATAAGTACATGAATAATTAAATAATTTAGATAGCTGGTTATCATCTTGTTGACAAGGTGAATTGTTAATATGTGAAAGACAGAATATAAATAATTATCATTAATATGTACATAAATGACACCTATTCCCCAGGAAATAAGATATTGAAACTGAGAGAACAGAACAATGTTCATCTTCTGTTAAACAGTTGTTGTTTTTTGTCATAGGTCATGATATTTATTCTATGATAGTTTCTGTAACATGGCCTCAAACTATAATATGCTCATTGGTGCAAAAAAGTAGGGATTCTTGCTTTCTGCAATGCAAAATGATACTTTCAATTTTGGCTTGGCTCAATTTCTAGGTGATGGGAATTAGCCACAATTAGTTATGTGAGCTACGTTATTTTTTCATTTATCAATCTATACTATTTCTATCCTACTTTTCAACAATAAATCTTAATAAAAGTACAGTAGAATAATGTAGTATCGGTCAAGGGCAATATAAGAATTCAGGCTTTTAAATAACATAAAAGGATGTTTTCACCTGGAACTAATAAAAAAAATCCCATGGTTGGAATATCACTTTACAAAAATGGGAAAAATTATAGACATTGATATTCTCAGCTGAAAATCCCTTTGTCATCCATTTATTCCCTCATCTCAGAAAGAGCTTTTCCTTGAAGATGTTTCACTTCTGATCCAAAAGAAGCTTGACTGAATCGTACAGGATGAGAAACAAAACATCTTTGGGCTTCCGGTTTGTGATTGCGGCACTAACGGATGTGCAGAGGGAGCGCTCTCTCTGCCATCCGGTTTTCCTTCATTGGGCGACTCTGAAAAGAGTCAAAAGTTGCCCTGGAGGGGCGACTACCATGAGGAGGACCCTCGACAGATTACAGAAGGGCAGCAGCCCTTCCTTTTGATCTGAGGCAGCTCCTTTGGACCAACAGAGAAAAGATCAGCCATCAACTAACCTGTACCAGCCGAAAGCCATAATCACCACCAAGCACAACAAAAGCACTGCGGAGGAATTGGGTGAGACCTTATCTTACCTTTCTTGTACCTCAACTACCTTCCTGTAAAAGCCTCTTTAAATTTCTCCCCCCCCCCCCTTTAACATTGCGGCGTCTGCCTATTTGGGAAAAGAAAGCTTTGAAAAGAAAAGAAAGAACAACTAAACTAAACAACTAAATAACTGGACTTGTACATTTTGGATATTTGGGGTCCCAAAAAGTTCCCATTTCTATGGGGACCCATTACCTTATCTACTTGTTAAGTTGGAAAAAAAAATAAAGTGGATAAAAGCCTAACTTGAGTTTGGGAAAAGACTTTACATGCATAGGGGACATCTTGTGGCACTGCCTGGTATAGCAAGTGAATTTCTTTGACTATGAGACCTGCTAACTGTCTAGATTTGTCCTTGGTACTATCTAAAAAAAGATAAGAATTTGAAACAGCTGGGTGGTGAAAACAACTTCTAGGAATAGTGGAGGTGGATATTTACTGACTTTAATTAAAAATAGTCTCCACTAAAGGACTATCTGTAAACACCATAGAAATGGAGGAATACTACCCATAACTTAACTATAAACTTATACTTGAAAAAATCCTTCAAACTACTAAGCTAATGAATTCCAGATTGAAAGACAAAGGTGCCACCTTAAAGTTACAAAATGAAGTCCATATTTCAACTGATAAACTTACAATCCAAAAAGCAACAGAAGAGGAACAAATTAATATCAAAGAGGACTTTAAAGAACAACAGGTACAATCTACTGAGAATCTTGATAGTCAAACCTTGATTTCAACTAAAAAATCTGCAATTCAAAAAGCAACAGAAACTGAAGAAAGTAACACTAAGATGCAGGGTGCTAAAGATCAACAAGCACAGCATATTGAGAACCTAGATAAACTAGACAGTCAAACAACGATCACAAAATTGGACATGATCTCTTACTCAAGCCAAATGAAACCGGAAGAAGAAGAAGACTAGACTTAACTGATGACAAATATTCTAAACCAAACATGGAGATTATTGTGCTTGGCACAAAAAGAAAGCTAGAATTAGACTTAAAAATGTTTTTTTTTTCTTTTTTCTTTTTGGATTTATAATGGAAGAACTTAAAATCTTACTTAATGGGCTAAAGAGATTTTAAAAGATATTAATTGATTTAATATTTAGGATTTAGATTTATAAGGGAAATGAAAATTAGCCTTAGAATATAGTTTTGAATTATAATACGGAAGTTGGATTGAGACAATAAAGGATACTTTATTAGTAAATGATGAGGTACTAGGATGAGAAATAGAATATATTTGTGAAATAAAGTAAGAATGTATTTAAGTAAACAATATGTGTATTTTAGATATGATAACTATTTTGTAATGAAATAAGGGAAATTTGGGTTACCCAAAATCTAAATACTATGGATATTAAAGGCTAAATTGGAACACTATAATTGAAATTAGGTAAAATTTAAAAACAGGTCACAGATATGTATAAGTTAAAATATATTGATAAGTGCCCTAATTGATTAAGTTATAATTAGAAAAGTATTAATTTGAATGTGATATAATAATCAAAGGAAATAGAGAGGGAATTTTTGATGATGTAACCTGAGACATGTATGAAAGATCTTGTTATTGGACTATTGACTACCCAATCACCTCGCTGCTTCCTAAATACTTGGATGTAAAACTGGAAAATTAATAAAACTTGTTTTTAAAAAAGAAACAAAACATCTTCAAGGAAAAACAAGAAAGTCCAGTTGTCTTTTGAAAAAGCACCTTTGGGTCAATCATGACCTGGATGACTGAGAATCTCCATAGACATATAAAGTGAAGTTTTCTCTGTTGTTCCAGGATTCTTGGGTAGGAGGGAATGTGGAAAGCATCTATGAAAAATATTTAATTACGGTTTGTTCTTTAAGGATGACTTGCAGAAGAAGGGACAAGCAGTACAATTGTTTTTGCTATATTTTTTTTTTATTTCCGCAATCCAAATAGACTCACATGCTCCTTCTGAGAGATTTGTTCCCTAATCTCATCCTGTTTGACAGACAGAGCTATGATCTGGCCTAATGCTTGAATGTGCTGTAATTGGTCTGGAAAATAATCTCAAGGCAGAATGCCCCTTGGACACCAGTTTCTGCTCCCTAATAAAGAAGCCCCAATGCCTCTGCTGCATGTTCAGGAATTACAATAGTATTATGAGGATACTGTCAAGATGATATCAAGATGGAAGGAATTGTTGATGTAAACAAAGATTAGGTTAAACTAGAAATATAGTGGATATACATGACTTTATGAACTCCCAGACATTAATACTCTATACACTGTTGCAGATACGTTTGTGAACAAATAACAAATGTCTATCAAATTCTGAGCTGTTCTCCAGTTTGGAAGCTAAACCAAGCTAGAGAAAAATAACATGATTTCTCCAGACGTTTTGCTGGCATTCATATTTAATATGCATCTCTTGTAAGCATCAACCTTTCTCCATGCAATTCATCCAACTCTAACCCTTTTTGTGTTCAAAGTTACTACTACACGCTTGTTGTAATGCATTACAGTTGTTCAGCATTTTAGATTTTATCTCCAGCAAGTTCTTTGGAGATTACAAGAAACATAAGTAGTTGTCTGCAATATCTAAAAACAATTGCAGCTTTTCTTTGGATAACATGTTCCAGAGGAATTTCATGGCAGTATTAATTTTTTGCAGACAGGCACTTTGTTTGTACTCCCATATCTACAGTGCCTCTAATAATCCAGACAAGAAGCACAACGATTCCTAGTTTTTTCATTAGCATAAGGTTATTTTAACAGAAACTTGCAAAATGAAACTATTTGTTCCCTGGTCTCCTTTTACTCTCCAGAAAACTAGACAGATTCCCTTCAAAAGTCCCTCCCCTGTCCCCTTCCCATGGGCTGACATACTTTTTTGCATGACTGTTGTTTAGTCTGCAGCTTTTCCGTCTGCTCATATTCCTCATTCCCACATACCATTATATTACTTTTTAGAGACTGAATTTGCACAGCCCTTAGTTTGCCTTAGTTTACATGTTTTTGCATATTGCTTCCATACATGTTTTGCATACTGCTGAACAGTACATTACATTAGATTACAGATTATAGAAAATTGGGGCATTAAAGTGCAGAATTCTAGTTTTTCTTCTAGTCCAAGAAATGTGAATAAGATAATTTTGACCAAAAATAGAAACTTAACATACTTTAGGGAGAAAAATAAACAAAATACAATGAGCGTTATTATATATAGTGGCATAGATAGTGACATTTATACTTAGGCCATGTGATGTATTAAAATACATGATATGCCACAATCTGTTTTCTGCTGCTTAGAGGGATAGTTGTGCTTTTAAACACATATATGGTGCACAGTTCAAGCTTTTCATATGATACTGATTCTGAACTTCATGATGAAAATATCATATCACATCTTGGAATATGTTCTATCAATCTAAGAGGGAATATTTGTGGAACTGAAGGTGTAAGGGTTTTTGCATACTATATTCAGATTAGTTTTTATAACCACAGAGTCTGCAGTTGACTTGCTCATAATCTGGAAAGGAAAAAAAAATACACCCCCTACGTTTCTCATGCTGGTAATTACTATTGATTTTAAAGCCCAGGGGATTACTAAGAAAAGTGGTAACAGATGAGTTCAATCTATTTATTATTCTGTCATTTGGACTGGATAGTATGCAATACCTGGTTGAGGTTGCCTAGTTAACATTTAGAAGGGATTTATTCAGGGAATGTGATGACTGTAGCTATAAAAGGAAATTGACAGACATTGATCACTTCTGCATTGTCGCTCAGAAAACTACTTCACATCTCTGTGTAGTCACTAGCACTCAGTCTTGACTGATGTGCTCTTCTCACATGATTGCATGTCACTGAATCATTAAAATCATCCATGTTTGGTGGTGGTTACCTATGATTATGGTATTGCTTATGTTTTTGTTGTTGTCACTTTCTTGAGTGATTTTATGATATGGTTTCAATTGTTCTGTGTTTTTATATTCTAACTTTTTGTGAGCCATTGTAAGTGTTACAATTAGTAGTCCATAAATGAAATAAATTAACTTTTAGATATGAAGTCTTTATAAGGTTGAATTTGACTCCTAGTGCTTACATACACACAACCATGTAGTTTGACTGACAGCAGTACAGAAATGTTAGAGACACACCCCCAGAAAGGAATGTTTAAAAAGATCATTCACCCAGGGTCCTGTCCTTTGATCCCATTCTCATAAAATATTCATTAGCATTCCATATGAAAGGGAGCATTAATTGCTAATGCCCTCAATTGGCATTTTTATTGCTTAGGTACATTTATATAGCAAGCACTTTGTTGAAGTGAAGAAAATACTTCTTCAACTATGAAGGTGAAATGATTGTATATCAGCATTTGTTTTAAATGATTGTATCTTTGTTTACATGTCTACAGTTGCCCAGTGCCCTGTTAGGAGGAGGGAAAGTAGGAGGTGATATAATAATAATAATAATAATAATAATAATAATAATAATAATAATAATAATAATAATACCTTGACGTGGTTGTGGGGCTTGTGTACTCTGAGGAAGATGAGAGCTATGCTAGAGGTTCAACCATACTGGACAGGTCTCATCAGAGGAGTCAGACAAAGAGTGTCTCTCCCATAAAAAATATGGTGAGACGTAAATTGCAGAATGCCATACCGGCTCGGACGTCGCCCGGGTTAACAAGGTCCACACTAGATATTGGAGTTCCTGGATATCTGGTGAAAAATGGGTTACAGGACTCAGGACTGTTGGCTGAGCAACCAGGGCCAGCAGCTGCAGAACTACTGGAAGAAAAGGTGTTTACCCGTCGCAGATACACAGTGATGGAAAACAAAGAAATAATGATCTGTTACTACAGATCAAGTCCAACAAGACGAGGATATCTAAAACGAATGCACCAGTTCTGGAAAGAACAACATCCAGAATCAGAAATAACAGAACAGAGACTAGCAGATCAACGCCGATTTATAACACGAAATAAAATATTCACAGAAACATAATTGGACGAACTGCAAAGGTTTACCCAGGGCAAAGAAATCAAAGCCTTACCAGAAGTAATTCAGAATGTAGAGGCAAACCAGGGGGAGTTGGCAGTGAAGGAATCTAGCAGAGATATACAACTGTTATCATTTGGAAACCAGGCACCTCTACCTCAGGAAGAACAAAACCCTCTAACTAAAGAAATAAAAGAATTGAAACAAAGAATAACTGAGCATCTAGAACAGCACAAAAACAACAGAATAAGGCTACCTGCATTGAAGCTTGTTCCAAAGAAACAGCTAGCACAAGCATTAAAAGATGCAAATATTGCAATATCAAGTATAATCACCAATTCACTGCAAGAAACAAACCAAGTAATGTACAACACAGCTGCAGTTATAACTGAATACCTGGGATGCAAAATCAGCAAAGATGAAAAACAAACAAACAGTGCACCACAAAAATGGAAGGTTAGACTAGAAAATAAGATCAGCAAGTTAAGATCACATGCAAGCAAGCTAGAACAGATTAAAGAAAAGAAGCTGAAGAACAAGAAGACCAAAGAATACCTAATCAAGAAATACCACTTAGAAACAAGGAAGATCAAGGAAGCACTGGAAATAATAAAGCACCAAATAACAGCTATATCCAGGAAAATCAGTAGATATGAAGCTCGAATTGCAAACTATAGGCAGAACCTCCAATTTCAATCCAATCAGAAACGTTTCTACCAATCAATCAATGGAGAAACTGCAAAGAATCAGTCAGTACCTGACAAGGAAGAAACAGTGCAGTTCTGGAAGCAGATATGGGATAACCCAAGAAATACAACAAGGATGCGGCTTGGTTAAAAGAGGTGGATGCAAATAAAACAGAAGTTGAAATGAAAGAACTAGTAATAACAACAAAAATGGTAGAAAAAAGAGCAAAGAAAATCAAAAATTGGTCAGCACCAGGTGAAGATGAACTGCATGGGTTTTGGTTGAAACATCTAACTGTTATACACCCACTCATTGCCAAACAGTTCAACAATATACTACAAGGAGGAGAAATTGAAAAGTGGCTAACAACTGGGAAAACCTACCTAATAATGAAAAATCCAGCAAAAGGGGCAACACCAGGTAACTACAGGCCAATTACCTGCTTACCAACAACTTTCAAATTACTAACTGGTGTAGTAGCTGATGCAGTGCAACAGCATCTAGTTGAAAACAATCTCTTTCCACCTGAGCAGAAAGGAAACCGCCCCAATAGCAGAGGAACAAAAGATCAACTCCTAATAGACAAAATGATCTTGGAAAACTGCAAGAGAAGGAAGACCAACCTGAATGTGGCATGGATTGACTACAAAAAGGCATTTGACTCTCTGCCACATGATTGGATAATCAAGTGCCTAGAAATAACAGGAGTCAGTAGAAACATCAGAAAATTTGTGCAAAGATCGATGGCACAATGGAAGACACAGTTGCAGATCAATGGTGAGAAGCTGGGAGAGGTTAATATCAAGAGAGGAATATTTCAAGGAGATTCATTATCACCATTACTATTTGTTATTGCACTGTTTCCTCTGTCAACAATACTGAATAACTCAGGACATGGCTATCAAACATCAAAAACATCTGCCAGACTATCCCACCTCCTTTATATGGATGATCTGAAGCTGTATGGAAAAACATCATCTGAAATAGAATCGCTGCTCAACACTGTCCGTATATATAGCCAAGATATTGTAATGGAGTTTGGCTTGGACAAATGTGCCACACTTACTATCAAACAAGGAAAAATAATGAAAACTGAAGGAATCAAGATGCCCCACGAAAATAACATTAAGAGTCTGGATGAGGAAGAGTACTACAAATACTTGGGTATCCTTCAAGCTGACAACATCAAGCACACTGAAGTCAAGAAAAAGATTAGAGGTGAATACATCAAGAGAGTGAAGAAGATCTTAAAATCCAAACTCAATGGAGGAAATACCATAAAGGCAATCAACACCTGGGCAATCCCAGTCATTAGGTACACAGCTGGAATAGTGGACTGGACTCAAGCAGAACTAAAAGCAATGGATAGGCAGACCAGAAAAATAATGACAATGAATCATGCCCTTCATCCACGCAGTGACATTGATAGACTTTATCTACCAAGGCAAATAGGTGGGCGTGGAATGCTACAAGTACATCAGATGGTTGAAGAAGAAAAAATGGCTTTGGAAGAATATCTGAAGAACAATGATGAAGATGCACTGAAATTAGTATATCAGGAAGGCTTACTAACTACTGGAGAGACCAAACTGGCCTACAAGAAAGACCAAATGAAGAACAGAATAGAGGCATGGGAAGACAAAGCACTACATGGCCAATACATGAAAAAAATAGCTGGGAAAGCAGATAATAATAAAACCTGGCAATGGCTAAGAGCAGGAAAATTGAAGAAAGAGACCGAGGGACTAATTCTGGCTGCACAAGACCAAGCCTTAAGGACAAATGCATACAAAGTCAAAATTGAGAAGACAGCAACAGACAGTAAGTGCCGCCTATGCAAAGAAGCTGAAGAAACAGTGGACCACTTGGTAAGCTGTTGCAAGAAGATTGCACAGACTGATTACAAGCAGCGGCATGACAAAGTAGCAACAATGGTGCATTGGAAGATCTGCAAAAAATATCATTTGCCTGTAAGCAAAAACTGGTGGGATCATAAAATAGAGAAAGTCATAGAAAATGATAAAATTAAACTGCTCTGGGACTTCAGAATTCAAACAGACAAGCACCTGCAACATAACACCCCAGACTTAACAATTGTCGATAAGAAAGACAAAAAAGTCTGGATAGTGGACGTGGCAGTGCCTGGAGATAGCAGAATAGAAGAGAAAGAACTGGAGAAGATAACAAAATACAAAGACCTACAAATAGAAATAGAAAGACTGTGGCAAAAGCAAGCAAGGGTAGTACCAATAGTCATAGGCTCCTTGGGTGCAATCCCAAAACAACTGGAGCACCACTTGAACACCATTGGCATTGACAAATTCGCTATTAGTCAATTGCAAAAGGCAGCCTTATTAGGAACTGCTTCCATCCTGCGACGATATCTGTAATACCATCAAACATCCACATCTGCCTATCCCAGGTCCTGGGTAAGGACTCGATAGGTAGACAAAATGCCAAATCCAGTCTGAACATCTGGCTGACTGTGCGATGATCCATAATATAATAGTAGTAAAATAATAATCCCCCAGTGAGGCACTACCTTGACGTGGTTGTGGGGCTTGTGTACTCTGAGGAAGATGAGAGCTATGCCAGAGGTTCAACCATACTGGACAGGTCTCATCAGAGGAGTCAGACAAAGAGTGTCTCTCCCATAAAAAATATGGTGAGACGTAAATTGCAGAATGCCATACCGGCTCGGACGTCGCCCGGGTTAACAAGGTCCGCGCTAGATATTGGAGTTCCTGGATATCTGGTGAAAAATGGGTTACAGGACTCAGGACTGTTGGCTGAGCAACCAGGGCCAGCAGCTGCAGAACTACTGGAAGAAAAGGTGTTTACCCGTCGCATATACCAGTGATTGAAAACAAAGAAATAATGATCTGTTACTACAGATCAAGTCCAACAAGAAGAGGATATCTAAAACGAATGCACCAGTTCTGAAAGAACAACATCCAGAATCAGAAATAACAGAACAGAGACTAGCAGATCAACGCCGATTTATAACATGAAATAAAGTATTCACAGAAACAGAATTGGACGAACTGCAAAGGTTTACCCAGGGCAAAGAAATCAAAGCCTTACCAGAAGTAATTCAGAATGTAGAGGCAAACCAGGGGGAGTTGGCAGTGAAGGAATCCAGCAGAGATATACAACTGTTCTCATTTGGAAACCAGGCACCTCTTCCTCAGGAAGAACAAAACCCTCTAACTAAAGAAATAAAAGAATTGAAACAAAGAATAACTGAGCATCTAGAACAGCACAAAAACAACAGAATAAGGCTACCTGCATTGAAGCTTGTTCCAAAGAAACAGCTAGCACAAGCATTAAAAGATGCAAATACTGCAATATCAAGTATAAGCACCAATTCACTGCAAGAAACAAACCAACTAATGTACAGCACAGCTGCAGTTATAACAGAATACTTGGGATGCAAAATCAACAAAAAACAAACAAACAAACAGTGCATCAGAAAAATGGAAGGTTAGATTAGAAAATAAGATCAGCAAGTTAAGATCACATGCAAGCAAGCTAGAACAGATGAAAGAAAAGAAGCTGAAGAACAAGAAGACCAAAGAATACCTAATCAAGAAATACCACTTTGAAACAAGGAAGATCAAGGAAGCACTAGAAATAATAAAGCAACAAATAACAGCTATAGCCAGGAAAATCAGTAGATATGAAGCTCGAATTGCAAACTATAGGCAGAACCTCCAATTTCAATCCAATCAGAAACGTTTCTACCAATCCATCAATGGAGAAACTGCAAGGAATCAGTCAGTACCTGACAAGGAAGAAACAGTGCAATTCTGGAAGCAGATATGGGATAACCCAAAGAAATACAACAAGGATGCAGCTTGGTTAAAAGAGGTGGATGCAAATAAAACAGAAGTTGAAATGAAAGAACTAGTAATAACAACAAAAATGGTAGAAAAAAGAGCAAAGAAAATCAAAAATTGGTCAGCACCAGGTGAAGATGAACTGCATGGGTTTTGGTTGAAACATCTAACTGTTATACACCCACTCATTGCCAAACAGTTCAACAATATACTACAAGGAGGAGAAATTGAAAAGTGGCTAACAACTGGGAAAACCTACCTAATAATGAAAAATCCAGCAAAAGGGGCAACACCAGGTAACTACAGGCCAATTACCTGCTTACTAACAACTTTCAAATTACTAACTGGTGTGGTAGCTGATGCAGTACAACAGCATCTAGTTGAAAACAATCTCTTTCCACCTGAGCAGAAAGGAAACCGCCCCAATAGCAGAGGAACAAAAGATCAACTCCTAATAGACAAAATGATCTTGGAAACTGCAAGAAAAGGAAGACCAACCTGAATGTGGCATGGATTGACTACAAAAAGGCATTTGACTCTCTGCCACATGACTGGATAATCAAGTGCCTAGAAATAACAGGAGTCAGTAGAAACATCAGAAAATTTGTGCAAAGATCGATGGCACAATGGAAGACACAGTTGCAGATCAATGGTGAGAACTGGGAGAGGTTAATATCAAGAGAGGAATATTTCAAGGAGATTCATTATCACCATTACTATTTGTTATTGCACTGTTTCCTCTGTCAACAATACTGAATAACTCAGGACATGGCTATCAAACATCAAAAACATCTACCAGACTATCCCATCTCCTTTACATGGATGATCTGAAGCTGTATGGAAAAACATCATCTGAAATAGAATCGCTGCTCAACACTGTCCGTATATATAGCCAAGATATTGTAATGGAGTTTGGCTTGGACAAATGTGCCACACTTACTATCAAACAAGGAAAAATAATGAAAACTGAAGGAATCAAGATGCCCCACGAAAATAACATTAAGAGTCTGGATGAGGAAGAGTACTACAAATACTTGGGTATCCTTCAGCTGACAACATCAAGCACACTGAAGTCAAGAAAAAGATTAGAGGTGAATACATCAAGAGAGTGAAGAAGATCTTAAAATCCAAACTCAATGGAGAAAATACCATAAAGGCAATCAATACCTGGGCAATCCCAGTCATTAGGTACACAGCTGGAATAGTGGACTGACTCAAGCAAACTAAAAGCAATGATAGGCCGACAGAAATAATGACAATGAGCATGCCCTTCATCCACGCAGTGACATTGATAGACTTTATCTACCAGCAAATAGGTGGGCGTGGAATGCTCAAGTACATCAGATGGTTGAAGAAGAAAAAATGGCTTTGGAAGAATATCTGAAGAACAATGATGAAGATGCACTGAATTTAGTATATCAGGAAGGCTTACTGACTACTGGAGAGACCAAACTGGCCTACAAGAAAGACCAAATGAAGAACAGAATAGAGGCATGGGAAGACAAAGCACTACACGGCCAATACATGAAAAAAAATAGCTGGGAAAGCAGATAATAATAAAACCTGGCAATGGCTAAGAGCAGGAAAATTGAGGAAAGAGACCGAGGGACTAATTCTGGCTGCACAAGACCAAGCCTTAAGGACAAATGCATACAAAGTCAAAATTGGAAGACAGCAACAGAATAAGTGCCCGCCTATTGCAAAAGCTGAAGAAACAGTGGACCCTTGGTAGCGTTGCAAGAGATTGCACAACTGCTTCCAAAACCGCGATGACAAAGTAGCAACAATGGTGCATTGGAGATCTGCAAAAAATATCATTTGCCTGTAAGCAAAAACTGGTGGGATCATAAAATAGAGAAAGTCATAGAAAATGATAAAATTAAACTGCTCTGGGACTTCAGAATTCAAACAGACAAGCACCTGCAACATAACACCCCAGACTTAACAATGGTCGATACGAAAGACAAAAAAGTCTGGATAGTGGACGTGGCAGTGCCTGGAGACAGCAGAATAGAAGAGAAAGAACTGGAGAAGATAACAAAATACAAAGACTTACAAATAGAAATAGAAAGACTGTGGCAAAAGCAAGCAAGGGTAGTACCAATAGTGCAATCCTTGGGTGCAATCCCAAAACAACTGGAGCACCACTTGAACACCATTGACATTGACAAATTCGCTATTAGTCAATTGCAAAAGGCGGCCTTATTAGGAACTGCTTCCTCCTGCGACGATATCTGTAATACCATCAACATTCCACATCTGCCTATCCCAGGTCGCTGGGTAAGGCCGCGATATGTAACAAAATGCCAATCCGGTCTGAACCATCTGGCTGACTGTGCGATGATCGATAATAATAATGTAGTATAGTTATATCCCCAGTGAGGCACTACCTGGACGTGGTTGTGGGGCTTGTGTACTCTGAGGAAGAGGAGAGCTATGCCAGAGGTTCAACCATACTGGACAGGTCTCATCAGAGGAGTCAGACAAAGAGTGTCTCTCCCATAAAAAATATGGTGAGACGTAAATTTCAGAATGCCATACCGGCTCGGATGTCGCCCGGGTTAACAAGGTCTGCGCTAGATATTGGAGTTCCTGGATATCTGGTGAAAAATGGGTTACAGGACTCAGGACTGTTGGCTGAGCAACCAGGGCCCGCAGCTGCAGAACTACCGGAAGAAAAGATGTTTACCCGTCGCATATACCCAGTGATTGAAAACAAAGAAATAATGATCTGTTACTACAGATCAAGTCCAACAAGAAGAGGATATCTAAAACGAATGCACCAGTTCTGGAAAGAACAACATCCAGAATCATAATACAGAACATAACTATCAGATCACTGCCGATTATATAACACGAAATAAAGTATCACAGAACAGAATTGGCGAACTGCAAGGTTTACCCAGGGCAAAGAATCAGCCTTACCAAAGTAATATCAGAATGTAGAGGCAAACCAGGGGGAGTTGGCAGTGAAGGAATCCAGCAGAGATATACAACTGTTCTCATTTGGAAACCAGGCACCTCTTCCTCAGGAAGAACAAAATCCTCTAACTAAAGAAATAAAAGAATTGAAACAAAGATAACTGAGCATCTAGAACAGCACAAAAACAATAGAATAAGGCTACCTGCATTGAAGCTTGTTCCAAAGAAACAGCTAGCACAAGCATTAAAAGATGCAAATACTGCAATATCAAGTATAAGCACCAATTTACTGCAAGAAACAAACCAACTAATGTACAGCACAGCTGCAGTTATAACAGAATACCTGGGATACAAAATCAACACAAAAGAAAAACAAACAAACAGTGCACCAGAAAA